>NC_083369.1:52978785-54476910 GCF_030254825.1 Meriones unguiculatus | reverse complement strand
GAAAAGAGAAAATGTGGATAAAGGCATGTTTATTACAAGCTGGAGATCTAAGAAAGGGTAGGCTTCTGGAAGGATATGTAGGGGTGACTCTAGCTGAGCCTCCTAGTAGCAGTGGTCATAGAGACTGAAGAGGACAGCCTTAATTAGACAGGACTCCTACTGGAGGTGTAGGAAAACTAACCTACCCACAAAAATTTTAACTCAAATTTACCCTGCCTATTAGATGTGCAAGGATAAAGATAAAGCAGAGATTAAGGGGATATCCAACCTGTGCCTAGCCCAAACTGAGATCCACCACATGATAGCACACTGTCCCCTGATACTATTAAGAATATTCTGCTATGCTCACAGACAGTAGCCTAACACAGCTGTCTTCTGAGAGGCTCTACCCAGCACTGGATAAAAACAGACATTGAGATTCACAGCCAAACATTGTGCAGGGCATATGGAGTATTTTGGAAAAGTGGAGGAAAAGATAGAAGGACCTGGAGAGGACAGAAGCTTCACAAGAAGACCAACAAAGCCAACCAACCAGAGACCAGAAGGGTCTGCTGAGACAGGAGCACCAACAAAGGATCATACATGGACTGGATCTAGGCTCCCTATGCAGATGTTACAAATGGACCACTTTTTTTTTTCATTTGTGTCCTCTAGAAAGGGAAGTGTAGACTGCATAGGACAGGGACTCATTTGTCAGCTTTTTGATCAAGTTCCCAGGGTGGGACTGCCTTGACAGGCTTTAATGTTGGAGTTCAGACTTGATTTGACTTGATGATTTGGAGTGGGAGGGTAGGCAGGGCTCCTCTTTTCTGAAGAATACACAAGAAGTGATGGGATAAGAAAGAAGGAGGGTAGGAGAGGGAGGAGAGGAAGGATAAGGCTAAGGTCAGGATGTAAAGTAAATAAATCAATTAATTAATTTTAAAAATGAATAAAAGTATGGTATTCTTGTATATTCCAAAATGTAGATAATTATTAAAAACCTAATGCTCAGTAAAGAAAGGTAGAAAGAAAGCTCATATTGAATAATTTAATTTATATTAATATTTTCGACCAAAACCAACCTACTTCGATAAAAAAATAAATTCTCCACTTACTAGATATAGATGAATGGATGAATAGTGAGTGTCAAATTCTTCCCATATGCCAGGAAGTACAGTAAAGTGTATACCTTGAGGTGTACTATTTGAGCCAGCATTCTCCAATAGGAAGTGTACTTGCCTTAGTGAGATGACCTGTTACTCAGATCTATGTAGAGTTTATTGTCAAAATCAGCACTCAGTGTCAAAAATAGGTAAACAGATAGAAAATTCAAATTCCCTTCTCAAAAAAAAAAATTGAGAAGTGGAAAAGCTCTGGATATTATGAATACTTATGAATAGGTTTTTAGCAATTACTTATTATGCTGATTTCCCAAATATATATAAACCATAGTCTTAGATAAAATTTTCCTGTTTTAATACTAATTAGAAACATCAAATAAGCTGTTAAGTGAGGCTAACAGCAAAGTAATTTTTTTTCTGCAAGAGACAATCGCAATAATTTTTCTGGATTTATCATACATTAAACAAAGCATATGATTTTTAAAAGGCCAGGTGAATCTTTATTTTTTTAGAATTCAATCCTTTATAAAGATAATAAATCATTTTTTAGTGATCTGATATAGTTTATAAAATTATAATGATAGCATCATCTCTAGGCAATATACACAGATATGTTTGCCAATATATTGTGGTCTACAATTAATAAATTGTTTATGCCCTATCTTGTATAATTTCACTTCCTTCAGCAGAAACCAAATTCCTTTAGGAGAGTTGCTATGTACTCCTCCTTTCATCTCCACCATATTGCTTAGATTCAACACAGCTGATACAATGGGAATTATTTATCACACAGAAGAGAATTAATGAATTAAAAAAAAAGAAAGTGATTTTTTTTTTCTTTCTGCTTCTGATATGATCTGGATCAATTCAGAAAAAAACCAAACCAAAACAAACAAACAAACAAAAAAACCCAGCTATTTATGGAAACTCAAACATTGAACATACTCAGACGCAAATATTTCTGAAAGAACTTGGATGGTGTTTTTGCCATCGTGTGTATATATACTGTAAGCTCAGCAAGTCCACCACAATAGTATACTTATTGTGCTAAATTCTTTGGCATAAATGAGGCACAGGTGTGCTTTGATGCCTGCGGCTCATATTGCTCTTTAGTAGAATGTGCTATTGTGCACCAGCTGGTGCTCTTGCAAGCAATCTCCCAGGTATACATCCCAGGTGGAATGAAAAAGAAATGATAGAGGCAATGACATTTTGATCAGCCTGATTCAAATAAAGATCCCTTTTTACTTCCTGTACCATTTTCATTCATGAATGGAAATTCATAGGACATAAATTGTAGCCAAAATGCTTTTTAATGTGAATACTATCAGTAAAGCAAACTAGATGATTTAAAATTCCTGACTTCAAACCTATTCACCTTAGCTGCATAGACGTGGGTTAAAAAATAAATGGCATGAATTCTACCCTGGCAGTTGTCAATGAGAAAAGGGAAGATGATTTTCTATTGTCTCTGAACATCAGCTGTCAGCTCATAAAACTAAGTTCTTCTACTGATGTCTGTACATGTGTGTAATGAAGATTTAAAAAATGTAAGATTAGGAAATTATAGTGTGTTTCCAGATACCATTTTTATTTGCTTGATTATACCTTGTTCAAAACAAATTTCTAATGGTATCAAGTATACCATGAATGCACTTGGAGAAGTGTTTTCATCTAACACATTTTAGTTCCATTTTGTGGCAAGTGAAAGATAATTTCTTTTTTAATTAAGGGAATATAATTTTTTCAAAGTAATGATCATCACAATGTCATTTTAATACACATAAATAATGCAATTCATTCACACTCACCTCCATATCTGTTATTATCTCCTTGATACTCACTCCTTTTACCTCAAGGAGTTCCCCCACTCTACCCTTGAGTCTTTTATATCAACCTGGATTTTGTGAATAAAGGAAAATATGTCATGTTTTTTCGTTCTGAGCCTGGATATTCTGCCTAACCTTCTCTGAATACTTTATTTCTTGAGCCAAGCCTCCTGCCATCTGTACTTTTTGGCCTGTCAGCATCTGGTTGTCCTGATTTCTAAGACTGTTTGTTACAGATACATCACAATGATGCTCTTGCAGGTTGGCCCCGGGCAACATGACCTGAGGTTATTTTTTCTTTCCTTTGTCTCTTATGATAGCTTAGCTTTAAATAATAGGTTATTTTTCAACATGGTGCCAAGCTGGAGCCCTCCGAATTGTAAGGAGGGATGAACTGGAACTCCTCTTTACTTGTTAACACTTCCTGATGGAGGTGTCATTCTTTGATCAAAATATAAAATAAATTTGAGGCTTGGAAGAACTTTGGACTTGACCTGTGAGAAAGGATACAGTCTATTTTTACCAGAAATACGGTGTACTTTGTACGGTGATTGTCTTCCACCCTCAAAGATGGGAATCTAAGAGGCTTGCATTCTAGAGATAACTTCATTCTGCTGAGTCAGTGTTTTGTTTCTCCATACTTTTCATCTGCCTTATTCCTGTTTTGGTAACTTCTGATGTTCTTCCTCTATTGTTTTTTAAATAATCTGTTAAGAATCTTGAATCTTGATCCACTGATAGGGGAGGTCCTCTTCCCTTACTATCTGATTCTAACGTATCAGTTCTCATTAGGACTGTCTGGATCCTCTTTCCACATGGCCTACAAAGGGCACCCTTCCAGCAGGAGGTTTACCGAAGAGTAGGCAACAGAGTTCATGCCAGAGACTGTCCATGCTCCCCTTAATGGGGAACCCCTATGGAGACTGCACTACAAAATAATAATAAATAAAAGTAATAATAATAATAATAAATAATAAATCTTGAATTTCCATCTGATCATAAGGAAACTTTTTCTAATCAATCATGTTTTGAACATTTTTGTGAATATTTATCAGCAATTTATATGTCTTCTTTTGAAATATTTCTTTTAAAAAATAATTTGCCTACTTATTTTGTTCCACCTTAAGTTCGTAACCCATCCAGCTTTTGTATCTTGTACATCTAGGTATTGCTGAGCATGGGCTTCCTCTTTTGGTATGGGCCTCATGTTAGACAAGTCATTGGTTAGCTGCTTCTACAAGCTCTGAGCTAACACTGTAGGAGAGCATCTTGCAGACAGGGAATGTTATGGGTCATAGATTTTGTGGATATGTTGGTGTTCCAATTCTACCACTGGGAGCTTAGCATGGTTACAGAAGATGGCTGTTTCAGGTTCTGCATACTCCATTATTAAGAGTCCTCTCTAGGGTCAATCTTATACTTTCCAGGAAATTTCTACTGAACTAGGTTTCCATATTATTCCCTAAATGTCCACCTATTTTAGTTGTCTCTCCCCATACTCTCTGCTTCTGTTCCTCCCCTTCTTATTCTTACCCCCACCTGTCCCCAGTCCACCTACGAAGTCTATTCCATTTCCCCTTTCCAGGACAGACATGTGTCACTAGACCTCTCCTCTTCATATAACTTCTATACATCTGTGAATTCTAGTCCGATTATCCTTTACTTAACAACAAATATCTATTTATATGTCAGTGTTTTGAAATATTTGTCTTTAAAAATGAAAGATGATTTTTTTGTAGTTTTCTGTTAGTTTATTTACCTTGTATCCCAGCTGTAGCCCCCTCCCTCATTCTCTCTCAATCCCACCCTCCCTCCCTCATCTCCTCCCTTTCCCTCTCTAAATCCACTGATGGGGGAAGTCGTCCTCCCCTTCCATCTGATCCTAGCTTATCAAGTCTCTTCAGGACTATCTGCAATGTCCTCCTCTGTGGCCTAGCTAGGCTGCTCCTCCCTCAGGGCCAGGAGGGGTGTCAAAGAGCCAGTCGCTGAGTTCATGTCCGAAACAATTCCTTTTCTCCTAACTAGGGTACCCACTTGGATACTGAGCTACCATGGGCTACATCTGAGCAGGGGTTCTAGGGTATATCCTTGCATGGTTTTTGGTTGGATAAACAGTCTCACAAAAGACGCCTGTGCCCAGATATATTTGGGCCTTGTGGAGCTCCTGTCCTCTCCAAGTCATACTAACTCCCCCTTCTTTCATACAATTCCCTACTCTCTGCTAAAGGTTTGGTTATGAGTCTCATATCCTGCTAACTTCCTGAACAGAACACCAACAGCACAGGCTCTAAGAGCAACAATAAATAAATGGGACCTCATGAAACTGAGAAGCTTCTGTAAAGCAAAAGACACTGTCATCAGAACAAAACGACAGCCTAAAGACTGGGAAAGGATTTTCACCAACCCTCTATGTGACAGAGGGCTGATATCCAAAATACATAAAGAACTAAAGAATTTAAAAAGCAACAAATCAAGCAATCCAATTAAAAATTGAAGTATGGAGCTAAACAGAATTCTCTGTAGAGGAATGAGGTGATTTTTTAATGATATTCTACTGTACTCATAGGATCTGTGCCTAGCCCAATTGTCATCAGAGAGGATTCCTTCAGCAACTGATGGGAACAGATACACTTATAGCCAAGCATTAGGTGGAGCTTGGAGACTTCTGAAGAAGAGATAGAGGAATGATTATAAAAGCCAAAGGGGTTGAGGATACCAGGAACATATAGGCCACAAAATCAATTAAGTCAGACTAATAGGAGCTCATAGAAACTGAAGTGGCATTCAGGGAGCATTCATGGGTCTTCACCAGGCCCTCTGAATACATGCTTGTGGTTCTTTAGGTTAGGCTTTTGTTGACTCCTAACAACGTAAGTGGGGGTATTTGTGACTCTTTTTGCCTGCTCCTGGAAACTATGTATTTCCTTTTAATGATGTTGTCTCACCCAGCCTTGATATGGGGTTATATGCCTAGTCTTATTGCATCTTGTTATGCTGAATTCAGGTGATATCACTGGAAGGCCTGCTCTTTTATCAAGGGACACAAAGGTGCAGTGGATCTGGGGGAGAGGGGAGTTGGTAAACACTGGTAAGAGGAGAGGGAATGGAGGCTATGGTTGGGATGTACTGTATGGGAGAAGAAACAAAATAAAATAAAATAATTTGTCAATTTAGTAATTGGAATATTTGGAGAAGGGGGATTTAATTTTAGGGTATTTGTATTTTCCAGATATTAATCATCTATCAGATGTAAAATTGGCAATGATTTTTCTCTTGTACCATGTACTGTGTATTTGCTCTGATAATTACCTTCTCTCCAGAAGCTTTTTAATATTATTTAATTATATCTGTAATTATTGTTGTTACATCACGTGCTAATGGAATCCTATTCAAAAGTAGAATAGTTGTTTTTCTAGGAGTGATTTTCTTATTTTTGCTTGAATTTTTGCAAGCTTCTGAGTCTTTTCAATATTTTTATTCTATTGTTCTATTATTCTATTTAATATTTTATTGAATATTCTATTATTCTATTCAATATTTTATTCTATTGTTTGAAAGTTTCTTACATTTACATAATAAATTTCAACCCTATTTTCATTTATGCCCCTTGGACACAATTTGATATGTTCTTGGTGTAGTTTGAGAGACATGATTCTATTTTCATTCTTCTCCATACAACAATCCATTTTCCAAGCAGTATTTCTTGAAGAGTCATCTGTTAGTCCAATGTTTGTTTTCCATACCTTTTTCATAAATCAAGTAAAAACAACTATTTAAGTTCATTTAGCAGTTTTGTACTTTGTTCTACTGGCCTACATGCCAATTTTTATGCCAGTACTATGGTATTACTACTAATTCTCTCAAGGAGCTATTCTTAACATTATTTATTTTACTTTGAATTCCTTGGAAATTAAGGGTTTTTTGGTGTGCCCTTATGAATTCTGAATTTGCCTTTTGAAAAAAAAATCAATGAAAAGTGCTTCTTTAGGTGTACAGATTTTAGTATGTCTATCCTATCTTATAAGTAGTTCAGTATCCAAGTGGGTACCCTAGTAAGGGGGACAAGGATTATTTCTGACATGAACTCAATGGCTGGCTCTTTGACCTCCCCCCCTCCCCGAGGGAGGAGCAGCCTTGCTAGGCCACAGAGGAGAACGTTTCAGCCAGTTCTGAAGATAACTGATAAGCTAGGGTCAGATGGAAGGGTAGGAGGAACTCCCCTATCAGTGGACTTGGAAAGGGGCAAGGAGGAGATGAGGGAGGAAGGGTGGGATTGGGAGGGAATGAGGGAATGAGGGGCTATGGCTGGGATACAAAGTAAATAACCTGTGATTAACATAAAAATTAGAAATTATATAAAAAAAATAAAAGTGCTACCGTAGATTCTTTTACCATCAAGTGCATCTGTAAACATCCAGGAGTCTAAGGCACTTTACTCTATTTACAGTCACATCTAGTCTCTTTTCTATTACACAAGTTTTGGCTGCTGCTCTTCTGAAAATGCCCATTTCTTAGTGATCTTTACTGCATAATCACCCTCTGTACCAAAGCACATCTGCATTCAAGAGAATCATTTTACATCATCACAGGTTAGTCATCTATGTCATATTTATTCTTGGGTTGGTTGCCCATTTAGCAAGTATATGGGTGGGGTCTTTAAGGTTTTGGTACATAAAAATTTTGTTTTCCTTGACAAATAGTTCTCAGTTAATTCCATCTCCCATAATGGTCTTCCTCATGATTTATGAGAAATGTAGGAAAGCATAAGATGCCCCATTCCATGGCATCTACTTACCATCCAGTATATAGATTTAGTGTTTAAATTTTTATTTTTGGAGAAAGTTGTCTTTATGTTGTGTTACTTTACCTGGGAAGATTGTTTTGACTGTAACTAGCCCTACCAGATACAAAAATCAAAGAAACAAAACTCCTTTCAAGTCTTTTATAGTAATCTAGAGGATTTATTGGGATTATTTACAAAACACAGGTGAAAGATTATTCACACTAGAATGGGTTATTTGGGCAGGTGCCATAATAGAAAGCTTTCCTTCTTATGAGTGATAATTTCCATAAGCTATCTCTCTAGAATGTCCTTAATAATTTCAAGAGAGCTGTGACCTTCAAGTCCTCTCTTCCCCAGCAAATTTTTATTGTTTCTCTTCAGAGAAGGAACTCATAAATCTTTCATTGTGTTACCTTCCTAAGTCTTGGAAGTTTCTTGTGAATTTCAGGAGTCTCATGAAACTTTCTCATCCCTCAAGAAGGGATTGTCACAAGCCATAGGAAATATCTCCAAAACATATAGAATTAGATGAACTGAACATTTTCTATTTCTAGTTTCACTGAAGTGGTACTGGGGAATGGGTATTGTTTCCCTTTCCTATCATTTTGGTTAGGCATCTACTGAGTATTTCACAAACATAAATCATCATATTTGAATTCAAACATACTAGACGTAGGTAGTTAAGTTCATGTAAACATATATTAAAATAAGTACATTTTACTAATCAATAGTATCTTTGAGTACCGTAAGTATCTTGTGAATAGTTCCTAAGCTCTTAATATGTGAAATATTCAGATTATTATTACAAAGGAGAGCTGGCAGAATGGCATTGACTTTTTATTCTTTTATTTGTTTTAAATCTAAAGTTCAGATAAAAAGATACAAAGTGTGTGATAGTGGTGTTTATTATTTCTTTCCTTTGTTGCGCATAACTTTATTATATAAAGCTGAAATAAATGAAATTAGTAAAACTTTTATAATTATTTCACTACTTATGATTTTCACTGCTGCCACACAAACACACACACACACACACACACACACACAAACACACAAATTGATTTAAACATTGTCATTTCAAGAAAATGAGCCAAAAGTAGCCTACCAATAATCACAAGTGGTACTTGAGGGATGACTTTGGCATTCTGTATTCTTTTTAATTCTTTGGGCAAAATGATGTGTTTAGTTGTTATTTGCAAATTGGGTGTTAAACACAAAGATATTTTTGTTGCTTTTAGAATTTTTAAGCCATTTAATATTGAATTTGGATTAACATTTAAACTGGTGAAAATTATTAAAGTCTGCTTTCCTAATATCTCTGATTTTGTGCATTCGAATGCTAGGATAAATTCATTTTAATAGAAGAACTCATGTTTTAGTAAGTCAGAAACATTATCAGTACTGTAAGGGGCAGCTAAAATAAAGATCTTTCAATTTATTGTCTAGAAGAATGTTTATTTGTGTCTGGGTGGACATAGGTAGATAGATGATGGCTCAGTTTCTTCAGTTATTATGATAAAATACAGTAAGAAGAGAAACTTAAGTGAGAAAAGATCAAGTCAGCAGGAACTTGAAACAATTAGTAATAAAACATCCCTAGTTAAGAGACAAGACCAATAAATTAATGTATAATTGCTGGTACTTAGCTCACTTTCTCATTTAGGAAACTATGACAGATAGTGCCACAACTTAAATCATCTTTTAAAATCAATTATCAATGAAAACAAACCTGATATGCATTCTCCGAGGCCCTTCTTCAGTGCGATTTTTTATATTGTCAAGTTGGCAGAAATAATGATTGCAACTTCATCCACTGTCAACCTGACATACAAACATATCTCTACAAGCTATAATGTTGTATTGCTTGTAACCAATATCACACATTTACATAAGTACATAAAATAAAGTTTATCTTTAAAAAGTCTCATGGTCTTTACAATTTCAACATTATCATTTTTGTTTGAAGGTATGTACAATCTGTGTGGGGGGAGATGTAGAGGATAGAGGACAAGTTTGTGAAATTCTCTCCTACTACCTTGTCCTGCCTTCTGAGGCTCAATATCAGCTCAGCAGTCATATATAGCAATTACCTTTACCTGCTGAACCATCTCGTATGCCATACATCTAATAATCTAACATTTTAAAATTAAGAATCTCTGAACACTTGTGAAATAAAATTATATGTATAATATATATATGTGTGTGTGTGTGTGTGTGTGTGTGTGTATTTTAATATTCTGGCATCTTCTTTGGCTCATTCTGTTTTCACCTGTGTCTAGCTTGTTCTTCCTGAAACCTGTAAAACTGTCCAAGTACATTTTTTTTTGTAAAAACTCTCTCTTTTTTTTTAAGTCATCTACTACTCCCCGTGTGACTCTTAAGCAGATTCTCTTTCCTTCTTGTTCTCCTGAGATTTGGGTGTATCCTATCTCTGACTCATTTTGTCACATCGTTCTCTGCTTCTTCACTGTGTCAGCCTCTTAATTAGATGTCAGTTTAAAACATGACTTCTTCCTTCTATAAACTAACCTTATCTCTATTGATTGGGATTAATGGTGTTTACTTCTAAGGGCATTTCTGTATTCCAGCCAGATCATACTGTAATCCAGAGCCTTTCTGTACTCCAGCTGGATCACACAGACCTAAAAGATCTTTGGATGTGATCCTTTGTCAAATCAGCTATGTTTCTGGATTAAAATTCCTTTATATACATCAAAAATATTACTAACTATAATCAAGTACTCTTCCTCTTAGAGATACAGGAATTGTACAACATACATAAAGTATACTATACTATATAAACAAACTGAGAGCCAAAAAAACCACCACATGATCATCTCATTATATGCAGAAAAAGCCTTTATAAAAGCTGACAACCCTAGATCTTTAGATGTGATCCTTTGCCCTAACAGCCATGTTGTTGAATTAAAATTCTTCTACTCTTGCCTTTAGCAATGCTCCGTGATCTTCCAATCTTGTATTTTTGTGCCTTCAAAGTGAATAATACATAGATGATGTTGCTAAAATCTGCTGCTAGCTTATGATGGGACATAGAAAACCTAGATCACTATTGCATGAGGCACTATGCAATGACTCTGGGACACAATTACTTAGGCCACATTTTGAGAAAAATAAATTTCATTAGCTTGTTGTTCTTCTTTAAGTAAAATTGACTTTCAGGAGATAGAGCTCCCAAGGGGTAGGGTTTTGCCTCCATGTTACCTTTCATAATTTCCCGGAGTATAACACCAACTTTTTCTTTAAACACACTAATATTTTTTAACAATAATAGCTGTTTAGTTTAGTTGTTTTTATTTTCATTCTCTGAAACATTATGTTTACCTATATGCTTTCTTTTCATCAAACAAATTAGTCCTTTAGCTTCTGTTTCAATCTCACTCAAGGTTTTCAGAAGAATGACAGAATGAAGCTAGGTTCTAACACAAAATATAACACAAATGACCATTAGCTGAATTATAAATAGCACCTTTGTTCCCCTGTGATACCACACAAGGTTTACTCCACAAAGAGCATTTTTCCCTGCATGACTATCTTTGAAGCTCCCACTATTACAGCCATTAAACTCTGCTTCCAACATTCAAATGCTTTCCCTAGCCCAAAATTCCAAGCTCTTCTTTGTATCTCAGACAAAACAGTACCAAAAGCTTAAAATCCGCATTATATAATTATCCCATTATCACAGTAATAGGTCCATTTCTGTAACTAAATTTTATTTTAATCTCTTCTCCTGTTACTGTTGTAAAACATCTTTACAGTAAACTACTTGTGAAAGATAGGATTTATTCCTACACAACTCTATGTTACAGTTAGTCAATTGGGAGAAGTCAGGGCAGCAGGTCCTAGAAAAATTTGTCAAACCACTATCAAGAGCAGAGGAGGATGAATAAATATTGATGCTGGTATGCTGGCAGTAAGATTAGAAAACATGAAGGAATAGTGTCCCTCACAACCTACACATCTGTTAATATGTATATTCCCTCACAAATATGTTCACAGACCACTCTAGTCTAGACAATTGTTTATATATCAATCTCTGTGAGTTCACAAGAGCTTTTATCATGTTAATTTAGAGGATCTTGTTTTCTTGGTATTCTCCTTATACTCTGGCAGGATCCTACATTCTTTCTGCCTCTTCTTCTGGATTTCCTGAGCTCTAAGGGGAGAGAGTTGATGAAGACATTATTTTCATGCTGGCAATTTAACTGGCCTGTGCTCATGGACCTTTAGGGTCTTGACAACAGTTTATGCCACCACCTGCATCCTATGTCATCACCTATGTCAGGTGCTCTCCAGGTGCTTGGGATATAACCTGCCTGTCATTCTTGCCTGATCTCTCTGTCACTTCCTTGGCCTCTCTCTCTTTCTCTCTCCTTCCTTTCCTCCCTCCCTGCCTCCCAACCTCTCTCTCTCTCTCTCTCTCTCTCTCTCTCTCTCTCTGTTTGTTTTCCTGAGGGTGCCCTTTACCCTTTCCCTTCTCTTTCTCCTTTTCCCCCTTCTACAATAAATCAGATACAATACATTTTTCATGGCATCATAACTTTATATATTACAACATTGGTGCTGAGACTGGTGAGACTCTCCTGGTACTGTCTGGTCATGCCAGACCCCTAAGACTCTCCATGCCACCTGCAATAAACTTGCTTTCTCTTCCATCCATTGCTAGGTACACAATCCAAAAATGACTGGTAGGTTTTCCATTCCTGGTCAGTGTAACGAAGGCCAGCTGTTTCTGCAGCTTTGCCCTTGGATCCTTTCCCTGGGTGTTAATTTCTCTTCCACCAGAATGTGTTTTTTTTTCCTCTTTCTCTTTCTTGTGCTCAAAATCATGGGACCAAGTGCAATCGTGACACTCAGGTTGTTTGCCCTGGCACTGGCAAACCTCCTACTCTCTCTCCCCTCTCCCCTTTACAATAAATCTTATGCCATATGTGTTGCTGTTATGTGGTACCATATCTTCATATATTACAACAGACATGCCATTTAGGGCTGAGTGAGTAAAGCATCATGCATCAAACCTGCACAGTTTTTGCACCAAACCATTTGTGTATATATTATGGAACTATTTAGTGGTGTTTTTTTGGGGGGGTGGCGAGAGGGGAGGGAGTCCCAATGAGCAAACAAGTAGGTCTCTAATTCTTGTGCATTTTCTTGGGGCCTTTTCATTTTTCTTTTATTTTGTGATGTTTTATTGTGTATTTTTCTTTTATAATTTTTATTTACTTATTCTCTTTATATCTCACTCTTAGCCCTCTCCCTCCTCTCCTCCCAGTCTCTCCACTATGTTATCCCTAGTCCCCCTGTATTCCATCCCTTGTCCTCTCAGAAAAGGGGAGTTCACCCTCCCCAAACTCTACATATCAAGGCTTATCAGGACTGTGTACTTCCTCTTCCACAGTGTCCTAGCTAGCAGCTCTGCAGGGGAGAAGTGATCAAACAGCACACAACACAGACCGTGTCAGAGACAGCCCCCAATCCCTTTCCTAGGAACTCACACGAAGGCTAAGATGCTCATTGAATTTTTATATGTAGAGTTCTTAAGTCTAGTACATGCATGGTCTTTGGTTGGTGCTTCAGTCTCCACAAGCCTCTCTGGGCCCTGGATAAGTTGGCTCTGTTGGTCTTCTTGTGGAGCTCTTGTCTCCTCTGGGTCTTTTTATCCTTCCCCCCACTTTTCTCAAGATTCCCTAAGCTTTTCCCAATGTTTGGCTGTGAGTCTTCATTTGCTTTTTGATCTGCTCCTGGGCAGAGGCTCTCAGAAGACAGCCATGCTAGGCTCCTGCCTGAAAGTACTGTTTTATTTTATTTTATTTATTTTTATTTTTTTAAGTCTTAGATGGGGAGTTTTATTTATTTTCTTTTATTATTATTAGTTACATTTTATTAACTCTGTATCCCAGCTGTATCCCGTTCCCTCATTCCCTCCCAAACACTCCCTCCCTCATCTCCTCCCTGCTCCTTTCTAAGTCCACTGATTGGAGAGGACCTCCTTCCCTTTCATCTGACACTGTTTTATCTATCAGGTATCTTCAGGACTGTCTGCAATGTCCTCCTTTGTGGCCTAGCAAGACTGCTCCTCCCTTGGGGGGTGGGGAGGTCAAAGAGTCTGCCATTGAGTTCCTGTCAGAAATAGTCCCTGTTCCCCTTCTAATGGGAAACCAATTTGTTACTGAGCTACTACGGGCTTCATCAGAGCAGAGGTTCTTGGTTATATCTATACATGGTATTTGGTGGAGTGTCAGTCTCAGAAAAGAGCCCCGTGCCCAGATATATTTGGTCCTTGTGGAGCTCCTATCCTTTCCCCATCATACAAACTCCCCCTTCTTTCATATGATCCCCTGCATTCTGCCAAGTTTTGGTTATGAGTCTTAATATCTGCTTTGATACACTGCTAGGTAGAGTCTTTCAGGGGCCCTCTGTGGTAGGTTCCTGTCCTGGTACTTGTTTTCTCCTATGTCCAATGCACCTCCCATTTGTCTTTCTAAGTGAGGATTGATCATCTTACCCCGGGTCCTCAAATTTGCTCAAGTACATAACAAAGACATTTGCACAACCATGTTTGTAGCAGCTTTATTTGTAATAGCCAGAACCTGGACATAATCCTGATGTCCCTCAATAGAGGAATGGATACAGAAATTGTCGTATTTTTACATAATGGAATACTACTCAGCAATCAAAAACGAGGAAATCATGAAATTTGCAGGAAAATGTTGGGATCTAGAAAAGATCATTCTGAGTGAGGTATCCCAAAAGGAGAAAGACACAAATGGTATATACTCACTCATATAGTACTATAAGATATGATAGGCTGTTGAGTTTTTGATCTTAGCCATTCTGATGGATGTAAGGTGAAATCTTGGAAAGCAATCTAGCGCTTTCTCAGACAACTAGGAATAGCGCTTTCTCAAGATCCAGCTATACCACTCCTAGGCATATATCCAAAAGTTTCTCAAGTACACAATAAGGACATTTGCTCAACCATGTTTGTAGCAGCCTTATTTGTAATAGCCAGAAGCTGGAAACAACCCAGATGCCCCTCAGTGGAGGAATGGATGCACAAATTGTTGTATATCCACACAATGAACTATTACTCAGCAATAAAAAACAAGGAAATCGTGAAATTTGCAGGTAAATGGTGGGATCTGGAAAAGATCATCCTGAGTGAGCTATCCCAGAAGGAGAAAAATGCACACGGTATATACTCACTCATATAGACATACAATATAGGATAAACCTACTAAAGTCTGTATACCTAAAGAAACTAATTAAGAGGGAGGACTCTTGCTGAAATGCTCAATTCCTATCCAGAAAGGCAAAGAGGCTGGACATCAGAAGAAGTAGAAAAGAGTGAACAAGTCAGGAGCCTGACACAGAGGACCTCTGAAAAACTCTGCCCTGCAGACTATCAATGTAGATGCTGAGACTTATGGGCAACCTTAAGGCAGAGTACAGGGAATCTTAGGAAAAAGTAGGAAACAGTAAGATCTGGAGAGGACAGGAACTCTACCAGGAGAGCAACAGAACCAAAAATATCTGAACACAGGGGTCTTTCCTGAGACTGATATTCCAACCAAGGACTATGCATGGAGATAACCTAAGACCCCTGCACAGATGTAGCCCATGGCAGTTCAGTATCCAAGTGGGTTCCATTGTAATAGGAACAGGGACTGTCTCTGACATGAACTGATTGGCCTTCTCTTTAATTACCTCCCCCTGAGGGGGAAGCAGCATTACCAGGCCACAGAAGAAGACAATGCAGCCAGTCCTGATGAGACCTAATTGACTAGGATCAGAAGGAAGGCAAAGAAGTCCTCCCCTATCAGTGGACTTGGGGAAGGGCTGGCATGCAGAGGGTGGAGGAAGGGAGGGCTTGGGATGGGAGGAGGGAGGGAAACACGGGGGGGGGATTCAAAGTGAATAAAGTGTAATAAATACAGAAAAAAGAATTTTAAAAAAAAGATATGTTAGGCATGGTGAAATCTATACACCTAAAGAAAATAAACATGAAAGTACTGTTTTTGTAGGTGCCATTGTGTTGCCTTTCCTCCACCAGGAGTACTGTTTGGTTAGAGGATGGCCTCTCCAGTCTCCATAACCTCAGCCACCAGGAGTCTCATGTAGAAACACCTCTTTCTCTTCCCAAGGGCACATCCTGTGTGAGATTTTCATCTTGTCCAAGAGATGCTCTCACCCATGGTTTCTCCTCTTTCCTGCAGCCCCTGTTCTCCCCACCTTCACTTCCCTCAATATGCTGGCTCTTTTACTATTCACTCTTTTTAACCACTTCTGCTGACTATTCTATTTCTCCTTCTGAGTGAAATTCAAGCATTGTCCTTTGAGTTATTCTTGCTAAGTAGCTTTTTTTGGGTCTGCAAATTGTAGTATGTTTATCCTGTACTAAATGGTTAATATCCACTTAATAGTGAGGTCATACCATGTATGTCTTTCTGGGTCTGAGTGACCTCACTCAGTATGATCTTTTCTACATCACTCTCTTTCTACTGTTAGTAATGTCTCATCCAACTCTAAAGAATTTTTTTTGTTTTATATTATTATGTTTTATTTTACACATTAAATGAACGAATGGATGGATGAATGAATGAGAATGAATGAATGAATGAATGAATGAAAGAAAATGTAACCACTAGGGTAAAGGTGAACAACTGAACTGTCACTTATCACTGCTGGAAGAGGGAAAATATTTTGTTTTTTTCTCCAATAGAGTGACACTGGTTTTATCAACCATTCCAGGATTGACCTCAGACTCAGGAGTAGTTGAACAACATATACTCAACTCCACAGCAAAGGATTTTTCATTTTTCTTGTCTGTTTTTATTTACTTACAGTTTGGTGGAAGGCTGTGTGTGTGTGTGTGTGTGTGTGTGTCTGTGTGTGTGTGTGTTTGTGTGTATGTGTGTGTGTGTTTGCATTCTTTTATTATGTTTTCTTGGTCTTGGCGGTTTCGTTTTTGTATTGGGTTTTGTAATATTAGATTTTGTTTGTTTGTTTGTTTTGTTTTAGTTAGGTGTGTAAGGAGGGAGAAAAGTTCTGAAATGACATGAATATGATCAAGATAGATTTAAAATTAAAAATTGTTGTATACTGGAGCATCTTTTGGCTATATGCCTACAAGTGCTATAGCTGGATCTTGAGGAAGTGCTATTCCTAATTGTATGAGAGCACCAGATTGATTTCCAAAGTGGTTGTATAAGTTTACATTCCCAACATCATTGGAGGAGGGTTCCCTTTCTCCACATCCTTTTCAGCAAGTGTTGTCAGTGGAGTTATTCATCTTAGCCATTCTGATGGGTGTAAGGTGTAATCTCAGGGTCATTTTGATTTACATTTCCCTGATGACTAAGGATGTTGGACATTTCTTTAAGTGTTTCTCTGCCATTCAATATTCCTCTATCAAGAACTCTTTGTTTAGCTCTGTACCACAGTTTTTAATTAGATTATTTTATTTGTTGCTGTAATGGTCTGGAACCCTTGCACATATGTAGCCTATGGCAGTTCAGTGTCCAAGTGGCTTCCATAGTAATGGGGACAGGGACTGTCTCTGATCTGAACTGATTGGCCGGCTCTTTGATAACCTCCCCCTGAAGGGAGAGCAGCCTTACCAGTCCACAGAAGAAGACAATGCAGCCACTCCTGAGGAGACCCGATAGCCTAGGATCAGAGGGAAGGGGAGGAGAACCTCCCTTATCAGTGGACTGGGATTGGGACAAGGGTGAAGAAGAGGGAGGGTAGGATTGTGAGGTTTAGAAAGAAGGAGGTACAGGGGGTATACAAAGTCAATAAACTGTAATTAATACAAATACAAATAATTTTTTTTTGCCTGCACATATGTGTGAGGGTGTCAGATCTTGGAGTTACAGGCAGTTCTTTCTGAATTTCCACGCTGGGAATTGAACCCAGGTCCTCCAGATGAACAGCCAGCACTCTTAACCACTGAGCTATCCCTCCATGACTGCTCCTCCCTTCGGGGGTGGGGAGACCAAAGAGCCAGTCATTGAGTTCCTGTTAGAAATAGTCCTCGTTCCCCTCACTTTGGGAAACCAATTGGTTACTGAGCTACCACAGGCTACATCTGAGTGGAGGTTCTAGGTTATATCCATACATGGTCCTTGGTTGAATGTCAGTCTCAGAAAAGACCCTGTGCCAAGATATATTTGGTCCTTGTGGAGCTCCTATCCTTTCCCCATCAGACTAACTCCCCTTCTTTCTTATGATTCCCTGTACTCTGCCAAAAGTTTGGTCATGAGTCTTTGCTTTGAAAACACTGCTAGTTAGAGTCTTTCAGATGCGCTCAGTAGACTCCTGTCATATGTTCAATGCACATCCCATCTGTCTTTCTAAATGAGGATTGATCATCTCACCCCATGTCCGCTCAATTGATTATCGTTTTTAGGTGTATAGATTTCATTATGTTTATCATATCTTATAGGTCTATATAAGTGAGTATATCCCATGTTTGTCTTTGCAGCCAGTCCTGAAGATACCTGATAAAACAGGATCAGATGAATGGGGAGGAGGTCCCCCCTATCAGTGGACTTGGAAAGGGGCACGGTGGAGATGAGGGAGGGAGGGAGGGACTGGGAGGAAATGAGGGATCGGGACACGGCTGGGATACAGAGTTAATAAAATGTAACTGATAAAAAAAATAAAGTAATAAAAAAAAGAAAAAATTAAAATCCAATGTAATAAGTGAAATAATATTTAAAATAAAATTAAAATAGTTTTATATAATAAAAATACAATATTAAAAAGACTCCCTTCTTTTCATTTTTGTTGGGACATTATCTGTATGCCCTGTTTTCTTGGGTGAATTTGTTTTCATTGGATTGGAGTTTTCCTTCTAGTATCTTCTGTAGGGATGGTTTGCTGTGTAGATATTGTATAAATTTAGTTTTGTCATGGAATATTTTGTTTTCTCCATCTATGTTGATTGAAAGCTTTGCAGGGTATAGTAGTCTGGGTTGACATTTGTGATCTCTTAGAGTCTCCATGATACTTGCCCAGGCCCTTCTGGCTTTCATAGTTTCTGATGAGAAGTCCGGCGTGATTCTGATAGGTCTACCTTCATATGTTACTTGGCCTTTTTCCCTTGCTGCTTTTAATATCTTTTCTTTGTTCTGTAGATTTAGTGTTTTGACTATGATGTGACGTGATGTGTTTCTTTTCTGGTCTAGTCTATTTGGAGTTCTGTAGGCCTCTTGTATATTTATGGACATCTCTTTCTTTAAGTTGGGAAAATTTTCTTCTATGATTTTCTTGAAAATATTTTCTGGACCTTGGAGTCTGGAGTCTTCTTTTTCGTGAGGGCATCTGAAAGGCTATACCCTGCAGGGGTATCGAGGCAGATGCTGAGACTCATAGCCAAACTTTGAGCAGAGTGCAGGGAATCTTATGAAAGAAGTGGGAGATAGTAAGACCTGGAGAGGACAGGAGCTCCACAAGGACAGTGACAGATCTTAAAAGTCTGGGCACATGGGTTTTTTCTGAAACTGATACTCCAGCCAAGGACCACTCATGGAGATAACCTAGAACCCCTGCACAGATGTAGCCTATGGCAGTTCAGTATCCAGGTGGCCTCCATAGTAATGAAGACAGGGACTGTCTCTGACATGAACTGTTTAGCTTGCTCTTTGATCACCTTCTCCTGAAGGTAGGAGCAGCCTTAACAGTCCACAGAAGAAGACAATGCAGCCACTCCTGATGAGACCTGATAGAATAGGGTTAGAGGGAAGGGGAGGAGGACCTCCTTTTTCAGTGGAGTGTGAGAGGCACACGGGTGGGGAAGAGGGAGGGGAGGATTGAGAGGGGAGGAGGGAGGGTGGTACAGGGGGGAAAAGTGGATAAATTGTAATTAATAAAAATAATTAATAAAAAAAGGAAAAAAAAAGACTCCCTTCTTAAAATGAACTAACATTGGTTCTGGAGAAAGAGACATGGGGGGGGGTTGCTGGGGACTGGGAGTCATGGAGGAAGTCCAGAATGTGGTTGGATTGTATTGCATGAGAGACTAATAAGTTAAGATTGTCTTTTCTCAGATCATCCAGAGTGAGCTATCCCAGAAGCAGAAAGATGCACACGATATATACTCACTCATATAGACATATAATATAGGGTAAACCTACTAAATTCTGCACACCTAAAGAAACTAATTAAGAGGGAGGACTCTTGCTAAAATGCTCAATCCCTATCTAGAAAGGCAAAGAGGCTGGACATCAAAAGAAGGAGAAAAGAGAGAACAAGTCAGGAGCCTTACACAGAGGACCTCTGAAAGGCTCTGCCCTGCAGACTATCAATGCATATGCTGAGACTTATGGGCAACGTTGGGCAGAGTGCAGGGAATCTTATGAAAGAAGTGGGAAACAGTAAGATTTGGAGAGGACAGGAACTCCATAAGGAGAGCAACAGAACCAAAAAAAATCTGAACACAGGGGTCTTTCCTGAGACTGATATTCCAACCAAGGACTATGCATGGAGATAACCTAAGATCCCTGCACAGATGTAGCCCATGGCATTTCAATATCCAAGTGGGTTCCATTGTAATAGAAACAGGGACTGTCTCTGACATGAACTGATTGGCCTGCTCTTTAATTACCTCCCCCTGAGGGGGAAACAGCATTAAAAGGCCACAGAAGAAGACAATGCAGCCACTCTTGATGAGACCTAATTGACTAGTATCAGAAAGAAGGAAAAGAAGACCTCCACTATTAGTGGACTTGGGGAGGGGCATGCATGCAGAGGGTGGAGGAATGGAGGGATTGGGACAGAAGGGAGGAGGGAACCACAGGAGGGATACAAAGTGAATAAAGTATAATTAATAAAGAATTTAAAAAAAAAAAGAATGCCTTTCCTCTTTGATCTGCTTATCAGTCTATCTATCTATCTATCTATCTATCTATCTATCTGCCTATTTAATAACTTTATAATCTCATCTCATCCTCCTCCCTCTTCTCTACTTAGTCCCACTCTCACACCCCCTCCCTTTATTATTCCCTCTATTACTTCTCAGAGAAGGGGAAGCCCCCAAGGGACACCTTGGCATCTCAAGTCATAGTAGGAATAAGCACATTCTCTTTCACTGAGGCCTGCAATGCAGCCCAGCTAGAGAAAAGAGATTCAAAGACAAGGAGCAGAGTCATAGTTATCTCCTATTCCCATTGTTAAGGGACCAACGTGTTTACCAAGCTGCACATCTGCTACATACTTGTAGGGGATGTAAGTCCAGCCAATGGACATTCTTTCATTTGTGGCTCAGTCTCTGTGAGCTCCCAAGTGCTCAGGTATACTAATTGATGAGCATGTGAGATCATTTAATCTTTTGCTATCTTCTTTAATTTCTTTCTTTAAAGACTTGAAATTTGAGGGTGGAGGATCCAAGATGGCAGCTCCAAAAGAAAATGGTTTCTGATAAGCAGGACAACAGTTTCTGCACAGCAATCAATGGACAGAAATGTGGGTCCTAAAACAATTGCTATTCTGTTTCCCATGTGAAGGGAAACCCCACGTTGTGGGATGTAATCAGGACCATTGTCAGGTCACCCAGCTAAACCCCAGAAGAGTTCCTGG
Organism: Meriones unguiculatus; assembly: GCF_030254825.1. Classification (NCBI taxonomy): domain Eukaryota; kingdom Metazoa; phylum Chordata; class Mammalia; order Rodentia; family Muridae; genus Meriones; species Meriones unguiculatus. Next base: position 54,455,596 of record NC_083369.1, on the reverse strand, counting down.
GTCCAGGCAGATGTTCTGTCACAGCCCAGAATCACATGCTTTTGTGCTCTGATGACCATCTCATACTGAACTGTGGGCTCCACAACACCAGAGACTGGGTTTTCTAGTAGAGAAAAAACCCCATGGTGAAGAAAGAAATTCGGATTAACTGACCTCAGGTCACCCAGACAATTCCTGGCAAATGTCCCAGGCTCTGGAAGGCACTCAGCCACCAGAGACCCCCTTGCATGTCTGGCTCACCCTTCCACACAGAACTGTGTGCTCCAAAACAACAGAGACTGTGTTTCCCTGTAGGTAGGAAACCACACCCTGTAGGAAACATCAGATCCAACCTCAGGGCACACAGGTTAACCACCCCACCCCCACAAAATGTTCCCAGGAAAAGTTCCCAGGTTCCTGCAAGCTCCCAGTCAGCAGCACAGAGCCACTTGCCTGCACCTGCTCTACTCACCATCTCAGACTGAACTGTAGACACCAAAACACTGAATACTGAGTCTCCCTGTTGGGAGGAAAACCCATCAGGTCTGACATCAGGAAACACGGCTAAGCTCTGGAAATTTTCCTGGGTCCTTGCAGGCTCCAGGCTCTTGCTTCCTGCCATAGGCCTGAGTGCTGTGCTCACCTACCATTGATTACCCCTTTGGGTACTGTGGGACAGAGCTCCAACCTCAGACTTACAGAAGCCTGGCATCCTCGGGATCAGCCCCAGACACTGCTCCAAGTCATAACATGTCTCCCTAGCTAAAAAGACCAAACTGCAGGGCTCCCTGGCTCTTCAAGAGGGAGGTGCCCAGCAAACACAGTGTAAGGAAAACAGCATCAGCACACTAAATTCAGAGCAAGAAACCCAATAGCTGGACAGCTCTCTCCAGGACTTCTTCTGGTGAGAGGAGAAAACCCCTGACTACCAAAAGGTCCATACTGCCAAGTCCATATTGCCAGAGCTGTGGCAATTCTCTGAAAAGCATTGGCCATTTGGTGACAATACCCAAAAAGCTGAGGAGTCCTATTTCAAGTATAACCATATTCATGCCAAGGGGATTCTAACCACCACAGAATTTCAGCAGGCACCAGAAACTAAGAGCCAACACCTGTGACAACCAGATGAGTAGAAGCTAGCATAAAAGCACAACCACCAAAACCATAGCAATATGGCATCTCCAGAATCCAGTTATCCAGGGTCAAGTAGCCTTGAACAACCTAACATAAGTGAAATTCAAGAAGTTGGCCTTAAATGAGTGCTTATAAAGAGGATAATGGAAGAACAAATAAAAGGTATAAAGAAATAGAGGAAGATAAAGTCAAAGAGATTATGGCCGTCTGTAAAGAAATACAAGAAGATTTTGAGAAAGAGTTTGTGGCCCTTACATGGGAAATAATTAAATCACTGAAAAAAAATAAAAGAAACTGAGGAATGTTCAAACAAACAGGTGAGGGAATTGAAGGAAAAGCAAGAAAATACAGTCAGAGAGGTAAAGAAAATCAACAAAATGGTTCAAGGTCTGAAGATAGAATTAGAAAGTTTATTTTTTATTTTATGAATATGATGTACAAGTGCTCTGACTTCATGCACATCTGTTCACCAGAAGAGGATGTTGCGTCATCATTATAGGTGGTTGTGAGCCACCATGAGTTGCTGGGAATTAAACTCAGGACCTCTGGAAGAGCAATCAGTGCTCTTAACCACTGAGCCATTTCTCCAGCCCTAGAAAGTTTAAAGAAAACACAAAAGGAAGAAAACATGGAGAGAAAGGATTTAGGGAAGAAAACAGGAACTACAGAGTTAAGGAAAAGCAACAGATTAGAAGAGATGGAGGTCAAATATCTCAGTTGTGGAAGAGACAATGTTAGAAATCAAAGTATCCATGAAAGAAAATGTTAAATCTAAAACTTTCCTGGCACAAACCATCCAAGAATTCCAAGACAACATAAAAAGACAAAACCTAAAAATAATAAGATTAGAGGACAAAGATTCCCATCTCCAAAGCTCAGAATATATTTTCAAAAAATCATAGAAGAAAAATTTCTCCAATTTAAAGAAGAGGCCTAAAAGCACACAAGACACCTACAGAACACCTAATATATTACAACACAAAAGAAGGTCCTCCTGCCACATAATAATGAAAACAGTAAATATACAGAACAAGAAAAAGTAATAAAAGTTACAAGGGAAAAATTCCAAGTAACATATAATGGAAGGCCCATCCTGATCACACCTGACTTCTCAACAGAGACAATGAAAGCCAGAAGGGCATGGACAGATGTCATGCAGACTCTAAGAGAACAGGTATTTCTCCCTATGTGAATATACCCAGCAAAACTCTCAATCATTATACATGGAGAAAACAAGATATTTAAGGACAAAAACAAATTTAAACAAAACCTACCTAAAAATCCAACATTATAGAAGATACTACCAGGAAAAATACAACCCAGGAAAGCTAACTACATTCAGGAAATAAATAACATCACTACCACAAAACTAAACGTAGCCAAGCACACAAACATGATACCACAATCAACAGCAAAATCAAGGCACTTAGCATTCACTGGTCATTAATCTCCCTCAACATCAATGGACTCAACTTTCCAATAAAAAGACACAGACAAACAGAATGGATGTGTAAACAAGACCCAGCAATCTGTTGCATACAAGAAGCACACCTAAGTCACAAAGATAGACATTCCCTGAGAGTAAAGGAATGGAAGATGGTTTTCCAAGCAAATGTACCAAGGAAGGAAGCAGGGGTAGCTTTTATAATATCTAATAAAATAGACTTTCAACCAAAATTGATGAAAAAGAATGGGAAAGGTCACTCATACTTATCAACAGAAAATTACACCAGGAAGACATCACAATTTTGAACATCTATGCCCCAAATACAAAGGCACCCACATTTTAAAAGAAACATTAATAAAACTTAAACCACACATAGATACGCATAGTTGGAGACTTCAACACCCCACTCTCAACTAAGAACAGGTCAACAAAACAGAAATTAAACAAAGAAACAATATCTCTAACAGAGGCCATGAATCAAATGGACCTAACAGACATCCATAGAACATGTCATCAGAACACAAAAGAATTTACCATCTTCTCAGCACCTCATGGAATCTTCTCCAAAATAGACCACGTTTTTGGTCACACAACAAGCCTCAACAGGCAAGAGAAGATAGAAATTATCCCTTGTATCCAGATCACCAAGGACTAAAGCAAGACCTCAACAACAACAAAAATAGCAAAAAGCCTACACACAGAAGGAAATTAAACAGCTGTCTAATCAATATTAGCTGAGTCAAGAAAGATAAAAAGAAAGGAATTAAAGACTTCCAAGAATTCACTGAAAATGAAGGCACAACATACCTAAACTTATGGGACACAATGAAAGCAGTGCTAAGGGGAAAGATCACACTACTAAGTTCCTTAATAAAGAAATTCAAAACATCTCATACTAGCAATTTAACTGCTCACCTGAAGTCCCTAGGTGGAAAAAAAAAAAAAAAAGCAGACATACCTAATAGGGGTAGATGGCTGGAAATGATCAAACTCAGGGCTGAAATGAATAAACTAAAAACAAATAGAACAATTCAAAGAATCAATGAAACCAAGAGCTGGATCTTTGATAAAATCAACAGGATAGACAAACCCTTAGACAAACTAACTAAAAGGCAGAGAGACACTACCCAAACCAGAAAAATCCTAAATAAAATGGGGATATAACTACATACACTGAGTATTCAAACAATCACTAGGACTTACTTCAAAAACCTATATGCCACAAAATTTGAAAATCTAAATGATCTGGAAGAGTTCCTTGATCAATTCCACTTACCAAAGCTGAGTCAAGACCAGGTAAATAATTTCAAAAGTTCTATATCTCCCAAGGAAATTGAAAGTATCATTAAAAGTCTCCCATCAAAAAAAAAAAAAAAAAAAAAAAAGAAAGAAAGAAATAAAATAAAATCCCAGGGCCAGATGTTTTCAGTGCAAAATTCACTACAACCTTCAAAGAAGAGCTAACACCAACACTCTTCAAACTATTCTACAAAATAGAAACAGAAAGAACATTATCAAAATCATTCTGTGAAGCCACAGTAACTTAGATACCAAACCCCCACCAAGAACAAAGAAAGAAAGAGAATTACAGGCCAATCTCCCTTATCAACATTGATGCAAAAATACCCAAAAGAATACTTGCAACAACAACTGAATCCAACAACACATCAAAGATATCATCCACTATGACAAAGTAGGCTTCATCCTAGGTATGCATAAGTGGTTCAGTATACCCATCAATGTAATCACCATATAAACAAACTGAAAGAAAAAAAAAAAAACATATGATCATCTCATTAGGTGCCGAAAAAGCAGTTGATAAACTCCCATTCATGTTTAAAGTCTTGGAGAGATCAGGAATTCAAGGCATAGTCCTAAACATAATAAAGACAATATACAGCAAGCCTATAGCCAACATCAAATTCAAATTTAGAGAGAAACTGAAATCAATCACAATGAAATCAAGGACAAGGCAAGGCTGCCGACTCTTTCCATATCTCTTCAACATAGTTCTTGAAAGTCCTTGCTAGGTCAATAAGACAATTAAAGGATATCCAAATTGGAAAGAAAGAAGTCAAAGAACCACTATTTGCAGATGATATGATAGTATACATGAGTGACCCCAAAAATTCTACCAGGAAACTCCTTCAGCTGATAAACACCTTCAACTAAGTGGCTGGATAAAAAATTAACTCAAACAAATATGTAGCTCTCCTGTATAGAAATGAAAAATGGGTTGAGAATTAATTAGAATTAATTAATTAACCCTTCCCCATAGCCACAGAAGACAAAAAGTACCTTGGTGTAACTCTAACCAAGTAAGTCAAAGACTTGTATAAAAACAAACAAACAAAACAAAACAAAACTTTAAGTCTCTGAAGAAAGAAACAAGAAGATATCAGAAGATATCAGAAGATGGAAAGATCACCCATGCTTATGGGTTGGCAGGATTAACATGGTAAAAATGGCCATCTTACAAAATGCAATCTACAGATTCAATGCAATTCCCATCAAATTACCAGCACAATTCTTTACAGACCTTGAAAAAAATCTGAATTTCATAAAGAATACAAGGGAAACAGAATAGCTAAAAGAATTCTCTGCAATAAAATATCTGGAGGTATCTCCATCACTGACCTGAAGCTGTACTATAGAAAATCAGTAACAAATGGCATGGTACTAGCATAGAAAAATATTGGTAGATCAATGGGATCAACTAGAAGACACAGAAATAAACCCACACACCTATGGACACCTGATTTTTGACAGAGATTCCAAAGCCATACAATGGAAAAAAAAGTACAAGATGGCAGTGACCAGTACACACTGTATCTGAGGGGCACTGGATCTGAAACTCTAAAACTGGTGACTGGAGGGGAAACTGAAGCCGCAACTTTGACATTGAGTTTCCTGGACAAAAGGCGACAACCCTTGAGCTGGGACATTTTGGATCCAATTCACCCTTGAATATGTCCTAGAACTGAGATTAGTGAATATTCAACACATCTGCACTTCCTTTTCCTGCAAGCACAGACCTCCCTACTCACCAGAGGTGGCAGTGGTTGCTCCAAGTACAAGCCTCCATGCTTGGTGACTGATACAGCTGTACAGCCTTCCTAGGTTTGCAGCTGTGGCTGGGCAGAGGTTACCCAAAGCAGGAGTATCTCTCTCTCTCTCTCATATAAAAAAATCTCAATTTCATAAAGAATAATAAGAGAAACAGAATAGCAAAAAGAATATATATATTATTTTATATATATAAAAGAGAGAGAGATACAAAATGAACAACAACAACAAAAATAGAAGCCATCATTGAAAGACAGGAATCCACATTCAAACAAATGAGGGATATACTGCAAGACAGGAAAACAGAATTAAAATCAATAAAGAAGAGACAATCAGGGAAAAACATGGCTCTGAAGAGCTTAGAGGAAAAATCAGGAACCACAAAGTTAAGCATCACCAACAGAATACAAGAGATGAAACAGAGACTATCAGGTGCTGAAGATACAATTGCAGAAAGCAATACATCTCTCAAAGAAAATGTAAAATCAGAAAAGTACCAAAAGCATACATCTAAGAAATCAAGAACACCATGAAAAGAAAAATTCTAAGAATAATAGGAATAGATGAAAAAGAAGATTCCAGGCTCCAAGGTCCAGAAAATATTTTCTAGAAAATCATAGAAGAAAATTTTCCCAAATTAAAGAAAGAGATGTCCATAAACAAACAAGAGGCCTTCAGAGCACCAAATCTACTAGATCAGAAAAAGCCAACTAACCAACCAAAAAAAAAAAAAAAAAAAAAAACCTAAAAAACTCAAGCTACATAGTTGTGAAAAAAAAAAGAACAAAGAAAAAAATATTAAAAGCAACAAGGGGAAAAGGGAAAGTAACATAAAAGTAAATAATCAAAATCACACCAGAATTCTCAAGAGAAACTTTGAAAGCCAGAACGGCCTGGCCAGATGTCATACAAACTCTAAAAGCCCACAGATGCCAACCCAGACTACTATAGCCAGCAAAGTTTTCAATCAACACAGATGGAGGAAACAAAATATTCCATGTCAAAACTAAACTTAAACATCAACAGAACAAACCAGCCCTAGAAAGATAATAGAGGGAACACTCCAATGTAACAAAATCAACTATATCAAAGAAAAAAAAACAGGGTATACATAACATCATAACAAACAATTAAAAGAAAAAAATAAAAGAAGAAACACTCTATTATAACCAACTACACAATTAAAGGAACCAACATTCTTTGGTCAATGTTATCTGTCAACATCAATGGACCCAACTCTCCAATAAAAAGACACAGACTAATAGAATGATTGCAGAAACAGGATCTAACATTCTGCTGTATTTGTGAAACACACCTATACAAGAAAGATAAAGATTACCTCAGAGAAAAGGGCTAGAAAAATGTTTTTCAAGCTAATGGACCCAGAAAAAAACTGGTATAGCTATGATAATATCTAATAAAATAGACTTTCAACCAAAATTAATAAAAAAAAGTTGACGTGGGACACTTCATTCTCATCAAAGGAAAAATCAACCAGGAGGACTTCACAATCCTGAACATCTATGCCCAAACACAAGAGCACCTACTTTTGCAAATGAAAAATTGTTAAATTTAAATCACACATCGATTACACCAAATTAATTGTAGGAAACTTCAATGCTCCACTCTTACCAAAGGACAGAGTATGTAGCCAGAAGCTAAATAAGGAAATACTATAATTTACAGAGGAATTAAATCAAATAGACCTGATAGGTGTCTACAGAAAATTTCACCCAAACTCAAAATAGTATACCTTCTTTTCAGCACTTCATGAAAACTTCTTAAAAACTGACCATAAAAAACAACAACAACAACAAAAAACTGGCCATATAGAACTCATTGGCACAGGAGACAACTTCCTGAACAGAACACCAACAGCACAGGCTCTAAGAGCAACAATCAATAAATGGGACCTCACGAAACTGAAAAGCTTCTGTAAAGCAAAGGACACCATCATCAAAACAAAACAAAACAGAACAAAACAAAACAAAACAAAACAAAACAAAAACTGCCTACAGATTGGGAAAGAATCTTCACTAACCCTTTATCTGACAGAGGACTAATATCCAGTATATACAAAGAACTAAAGAAGCTGAAAAGCAGCAAACCAAATAATCCAATTAAAAAATGGGAAACAGAGCTAAACAGAGAATTCTCAACAGAGGAATATTGAATGGCAGAGAAACACTTAAAGAAATGCTCAACCTCATTAGCCATCAGGGAAATGCAAATCAAAACGACCCTGAGATTTCACCTTACACCCATCAGAATGGCCAAGATGAAAAACTCAAGTGACAACACATGCTGGAGAGGTTGAGGAGAAAGGGAAACCCTCCTCCACTGCTGGTGGGAATGTAAACTGGTACAACCACTCTGAAAATCTATCTGGCGATTTCTAAGACAATTAGGAATAGTGCTTCCTCAAGACCCAGCTATACCACTGCTAGGTATATACCCAAACTTTGCTCAAGTACACAACAGAGATATTTGCTCAACCATGTTTATAGCACCTTTATTTGTAATAGCCAGAACCTGGAAACAACCCAGATGTCCATCAACGGAGGAATGGGTACAGAAATTGTGGTATTTTTTACACAGTGGAATACTACTTAGCAATCAAAAAGGAGTAAATCATGAAATTTACAGGCAAATGGTGGGATCTAGAAAAGATCATTCTGAGTGATATATCCTAGAAGGAGAAAGACAAACATGCTATATACTCACTTATATAGACCTATAAGATATGATAAACATAATGAAATCTATACACCTAAAAATGATAATCAAGAGAGCAGATACGGGGTAAGATGATCAATCCCCATTTAGAAAGACAGAGGGGATGTGCACTTAACCTATGACAGGAGTCTACTGAGCGCATCTGAAATTCTCTAACTAGCAGTGTTTTCAAAGCAAATACAAAGACTCATGACCAAACCTTTGGCAGAGTTCAGGGAATCATATGAAAGAAGGGGAGTTAGTATGATGGGGAAAGGATAGGAGCTCCACAAGGACCAAATATATCTGGGCACAGGGTCTTTTCTGAAAATGACATTCAACTAAGGACCTTGTATGGATATAACCTAGAACCTCTGCTCAGATGTAGCCTGTAGCTCAGTAAACAATTGGTTTCACATAGTGAAGGGAACAAGGACTATTTCTATCAGGAACTCAATGACTGGCTCTTTGACCTCCCCACCCCCAAGGGAGGAGCAATCCTGTTAGACCACAGAGGAGGGTTTTGCAGCCAGTCCTGAAGATACCTGATAAAACAGTGTCAGATGAATAGGGAGGAAGTCCCCCACTATCAGTGGACTTGGAAAGGGGCAAGGTGGAGATGAGGGAGGGAGGGTAGGATTGGGAGGGAATGAGGGAGCAGGATACAGCTGGGATACAGAGTTAATAAAATGTAACTGATAAGAAAAAAATAAAATAATTTACAAAGCAAAAAAAAAATAATGCTTCAGATAAGAACAACAACAACAACAACAACAACAAAGCACTGGCCATATAGGAGGTCTTAAAGCATGCTTCAGGAGATAAAAGAAGGAAATAATCCTTTATATCTTATCAGAACACCATGGGCTAAAACTAGACCTCAACAACAACAGAAATAACAAAAAAAATCTACCTAAAATATGGAAACTAAACAACTCTCTACTCACTGACAACTTGGTCAGGAAAGAAATGCAAGGAGAAATTAGAGACTTCCAAAATTCAATGAAAACGATCATAAGAGTAACCCAAACTTATGGGACACAATGAAAGCAGAGCTAAGAGGAAAGTTCATAGCACTTACTGCCTCCAGAAAGAAGGGTGAGACATCTAAAAAAGTAACTTAACAGCACACCTAAAGGCCCTAGGACACAAAAGAACCAGACATACCGAAGAAGAGTAGAGAATTGGAAATATCGAACTCAGAGCTGTAATCAATGAATTAGAAACAAAGAACATAATTCAAAGAATCAATGATACTAAGAGCTGGTTCTTTGAGAAATTCAACAATATAGAAAATCTTTCACAAAAACAACTAAAAGGCAGAGAAAAACCATAGAAATGAGCAAATTCAAAAATGAAGATGGGGACATTACAACAGACAATGATGAAATTCAAACAATCATTAGTTCTTACTAAAAAAGACTATATACGATAAAATTTGAAAATCTAAATGAAATGGACAATTTTCTTGACAGATATCCAATTACCAAACATTAATCAAAATCACAAAAGTAGATTAAATACTCCTATATCCACTAAGGAAATAGAAATAGTCATCAAAAATTGCCTTCTAAAAAAGGCCCAGGGCCAGATGCTTTCAGGGTAGACCTCGACAAGAGCTTCAAAGAAGAGCTAACTCCAATTCTTTTGAAACTACTCCAAAAAATAGAAGCAGAAGGAACACTACCAAACTCATTCTATGAAGCCACAGTCACCTTGACACCTAAACTACATAAAGACCCAACAAACAAACTTAACTTCAGATCTATCTCTATTATGAATATCAATGCAAAAATATTCAAAGAAATACTTGCAAACTGGAACCAAGAACCCATAAAAGATATCATCCACCATGACCAAGAAGGCTTCATCCCAGCCATTCAGAGGTGGTTGAATATATGGATATCAATCAATAAAATCATATATATATATATATATATATATGTGTGTGTGTGTGTGTGTGTGTGTGTGTGTGTGTGTGTGTGTGTGTGTATTGAATGAGAAAACCCACATAATAATATCTTAAGATGGCAAAAAATCATTGGACAAAACCAACACCCATTCATGTTTAAAGTCTTGGTGACATCAGGGATATAAGGCACATACCTAAACATAGTAAAGAAAATATAGAGAAAACCTATAGCCTACATCAAGTTAAATGGAGAGAAGCTTAAATCAATCTGAAGGATAACAGGGATAAGGCAAGCCTGCCCACTCTCTCCATATCTCTTCAACAAAGTATGTGAAATCTTAGCTAGAGCAATACGACAATTAAAGGAGATCAAGGGGATAAGAATTTGAAAGGAAGATGTGTAACTCTAAGCAATTGTAACTCTAACCAATAAGTCAAAGACTTCTATGAAAAATACTTCATTTCTCTGAATAAAAAGTTGGAAATAATAGGAGCTGGAGAGGACGGGAACCACACAAAGAGAGCTACAGAACCAGAAAATTTAAACACGGAACTTCTCAGAGACTAATACTCAAACCAAGGACTATTCATGGAGATAACATAGAACCCCTGCACAGATGTAACACATGACAGTTCAGTGTCCAAGTGAGTTACATAGTAATGGGAAGAGGAACTGCCTGTGACACAATCTGATTGGCCTGCTCTTTGATCACCTCCCCTTGAGGGGGGAGCAGCCTTACCAGGCCACAGAAGATGACAATGCAGCCACTCCTGATGAGATCTGATAGACTAAGATCAGAAGGAAGGAAAGGAGGACCTCCCCTATCAGTGGACTTGGGGAGGGGCATTCGTGAAGAAGGGGGAGGGAGGGTGGAATCAGGAGGGGAGGAGGGAGGGGCTTATGGGGGATACAAAGTGAATAAAGTGTAATTAATAAAAAAGTAAATTTTAAAAATGCTTTTAACATTAAAAAAATACAGAAAAAGATATCAGAATGTTGAAAGATATCCCTTGCTCATGGATTTATAGAAATAACATAGTGAAAATTATCATCCCGTCAAAACCCATCTAAGGATTCAATGCAATTTTCATGAAAATAGCGACAGAATCCTTTACAGAACATGAAAGAACAATTCTCAGTTTCATATGGCATAGAAAAAGAATAGTGGATAAATTGAATCAAAAAAGAATACCCAGAAATAAGCCCACACATCTACAGGTACTTTAGATGGAAAAATGACAGCATCTACAACAAATGGTGATAATATAACTGGATGTCTACATGTAAAAATATGCAAATACATCCATATTTATTAACCTGCAAATAACTAACGTCTAAGTGTACCAAAGGAAAACATAAACCAGACATACTAAATCTCTTAGAATCAAAAGTGGAGAAGAGCCTAGAATTCATTGTCACAGGAGACAATTTCACCAACATTACAGGGGCTAAGATAAAAAATCATGGAACTGAAAAGCTTCTGTAAAGCAAGGGACACTCTCAGCAGAACAAAATGGAAGCCTACAGATTGGGAAAGGATCTTCACCAACCCTATATATGACAGAGTGCTAATATCCAGTATATATAAAGAACTCAAAAAGTTAAAAAGCAACAAATCAAGAAATCCAATTAAAAATGGGGTACAGAACTAAACCTACAAATCTCAGAAAAGCAATATTGAATGCAGAGAAACACTTAAAGAAATGTACAAGGTCGTTAATCATTAGGGAAAAACAAATTAAAACAACCCTCAGTTTCACCTCACACCCATCAGAATGGCTAACCACTCCTAGGCATATATCCAAAAGAGGCTCAAGGCTTATGTACACAATAAGGACATTTGCTCAACCATGTGTGTCAACCATGTGTGTAGGAGCTTTGTTTGCAATAGCCAGAAGCTGGAAACAACCCAGATGCCCCTCAACTGAAGAATGGATACAGAAATTGTGGTACATCTACATAATGGAATATTACTCAGCAATGAAAAACAAGGAAATCATGAAATTTGCATGTAAATGGTGAGATCTGGAAAGGATCATCCTGAGTGAGCTATCCCAGAAGCAGAAAAACACTCATGGTATATACTCATTCATATAGACATATAATATATGATAAACCTACGACAGTCTGTACACCTGAAGAAACTAATCTAGAGGAAGGACTCTGGCTAAAATGCTCAATCCCCATCTGAAAAGGCAAAGAGGATGGACATCAGAAGAAGAAGAAAACAGGAAACAAGTTAGGAGCTTCCCAAAGAGGGCCTCTGAAAGGCTGTGCCCTGCAGACTATCAAAGCAGATGTTGAGACTTATGGGCAAACTTTGGTCAGAAAGCAGGGAATCTTATGAAAGAAGTGGGAAATAGCAAGATCTGGAGAGGATAGGAGCTCCACAAGGAGAGCAACGGAACCAAAAAATTTGAACACAGGGGTCTTTCCTGATACTCAGACTCCTACCAATTACCATACATGGATATAACCTAGAACCCCTGCACAGATATAGCCCATGGCAGTTCAGTGTCCAAGTGTGTTCCATAGTAATGGGAACATGGACTGCTTCCGACATGAACTGATTGGCCTGCTCTTTGATCACCAACCCCTGAGAGGGGAACATCCATACCAGGCCACAGAAAGACAATGCAGCCACTCCTAATGAGACCTAACAGACTAGGATCAGAAGGAAGAAAAAGAAGACCTCCTCTACCAGTGGACTTGGGGAGAGGCATACATGGAGAAGGGGAGGAAGGGAGGGATTGGGAGGGGAGGAGGAAGGGATCTAGAGGGTGGATACAAAGTAAATAAAGTGTAATTAAAAAAAAAAACTAAGAAAATGTGGAGAAAAGGACAACCCTCCTCCATTGCTGGTGGATATGTAAACTTGTACAACCACTTTGGAAATCAGTCTGGCACCTATGAGGAATGGATACAAGAACTGTCATACATTTATACAATGGAATACTACTCAGTAATTTCAAACAAAGAAATTAAGAAATTTGCAGGCAAATTGTGGGAATTAGAAAAGATAAACCTGAGTGAGGTTAACACAGAAGCAGAAAGACACACATGACATGTACTCATTTTTAAGTGGGTATTAGACATATAATATAGTATAAACATTCTAAATCAGTACACCTAAAGAAACTGAGCAAGGACGACCCTGGGTAAGATGATTAATCATCAGGCAGAAAGGCAAATTGAATGGACACTGAAAGAGGGAGAAAACTGGAAACAGGAGAGAGAGCCTCTGAAAGCCTCTATGCAGCAGAGTATCAAAGCAGATGCTGAGACTCATAGCCAAACTTTGGGCAATCTTATGAAAAAAAGGGAGATAGAAAGACCTGGAGGAGACAAGAGCTCCACAAAAATAGCAAAAAATAAAAAATTCTGGGCACAGGGTTCCTTTCTGAGACTGATACTCCAACCATGGACCATGCATAGAGATAACCTAGAACCCCTGTACAGATGTAGTCAATGGCTAAACCTCCAAATGGGTTTCCAAATAACAGGAACAGGGACTGTCTCTGACATGAAATTAGTGACTGGCACTTTGTTTACTTCCACCTGAAGCGAGAACAGTCTTAGCAGGTTGCAGAAGAAGACAATGCAGCCTAATTTGATAAAAACTAATATTATAAGAACTAAGTTCAGAAGGAAGGGTAGGAGGACCTCCGCTATCAGTGGACTTGGGGAGGGGCATGGGACGTGATGAAGGAGGTAGGATTTAATTGGTCGGGAATGAAGGAGGGAGCTATAGCTTGGATACAAAGTGAACAAACTCTAATTAATAACAATAAATAAATTTTATAAATTAAATAAACACTGCATAGTACTGGCATATAAATAGAATGGTAGATCAATGTAATCGAATAGAAGACCTAGAAATTAACCCACACACCTATGGACACCTGGTTTTTGTCAAAGATGCCAAAACCATACAATAGAAAATAGATAGCATTTTCAACAAATGGTCCGCATGTAGAAAAAGGCAAATAATCCCATATCTATCACCCTGCACAAAATTAAAGTCCAGGTGTATCAGAGTTCTCAACATAAAATCAGACACACTAAACCTCTCAGAAGACAAAAAATAGGGAAGCACCTTTTCCTCCTTGGCACGGGAGACATTTTCCTGAACAGAACACCAACTCCTCAGGCTCTAAAATCTACAATTAATAAATTATACCTTTTGAAACTGAAAAGCTTCTGTAAAGCAAAGGACACTCTCAGCAGAACAAAATGACAGTCTACTGACTGGGAAAATATCTTTATCAACCCTATATCTGATAGAGGACTAATATCTAGAATATATAAAAAACTCAAGAAAATCCAACAAGCTAAATAATCCAATTTAAAAATGAGGTAGAGAGCTAAGCAGATAATTCTCAACAGAGTAATATAAAATGGCAGAGAAACACTTAAAGAAATGCTCAAAATCCTTACTCATCAGGGAAATGGAAATCAACTCTGAGATTCCATCTTACACTTATCAGAATGGCTAACATAAAAAATCTTAAGTGACAACACATGCTGGAGAGGATGTGGACAAAGAAGAACACTCCTCCATTGCTGGTTGCAGTGCAAACTTTTACAACCACTTTGCAAACCAAAGTGGCACTTTCTTAGAAAACTGGGAATAGCTCTACCTCAAGATTGAGCTATACCACTTTTGGGCATATACCCAAAAGATGTCCCACCATTCAATAAGGACATTTGCTCAACTATGTTCATAACAGCTTTATTTGTAATAGCCTGAATCTGGAAACAATTTGGATGCTCCCTCAACAGAGGAATAGGAACAGAAATTGCAGTACATCTACACAATGGAATACCACTCAGTGATTAAAAACAAGGAAATCATGAAATTTGCAGGCAAATGTATGGAACTCGAAAAGATTATCCTGAGTGAGGTAACCCAGAATCATAAAGATATGATATACCAGTATGGTATGGTATACACTCAATAATAAGTGGTTAATATTCATATAATATGGGACAGCCAGCTAAAAACCTAAAGAAGCTAAACTCTAAGTAAGACTCTGGGGAGGATGCTTAAATGTCATTCAGAATGGTAAATGGGATAGACACCAGATGTCTTGAAAGAGAGTGCAAGAGAGGAAACAGGATAAGAGTCTACTATAGAGGGTCCTACGAAAGGATTCACCCAACAGGGGAACAATGGAGATGTTGACACTCAGGGCTAAACTTTGGGCAGAGTGCAGGGAGTCTTATGGTGGAAGAGAGATTTGGGATTAGAGGGACATCAAGGGCACAGGAGCCCCACAAGGAGACTAACAAAACTGAAAGTTCTGAACCCAGGTGGTCCTGCAGAGACTGATGCACCAACAGAGGACCATGCATAGAAGGGACCTAGACCCTGTGTACAGATATAGCCATTCAGCAGCTCAATCTCCATATGGTTGTCCAAGTAAGGGGATCAAGGGCTGCCTCTATAATGAATGCAGTTGACTGCTTTTTAATCACTGACCCTTGATGATTCAGCCTTGACCGGCCATGGAGGAAGAGGATCCAAGCAGTACTCATGAGACTTAACAAGCTATGGCCATATGGTAATAGTGGAGAACTCCTGCTTTCAGTTGACTAGGGGAAGGGGATGAGGGAAAGATTGAGGGAAGGTGGGACTGGAGGTAGTTGAAAGAATTGTCTTCAATCTGAATGTATAATGAATAAATAGTGAGGAAAAATTTAAAAAAAGAATAGTAAAAAAATATAAGACTCGATTTTTTAATTTAAAAATTATATATATTAAGTACAGTTTATTTATTCTGTATCCCAGCTGTAGCCTCCTCCCTCATTCCCTCCGAAGCCACTCTCCAAGTCCACTGATAGGGGAGGTCTTTTCCCCCTTCCATCTGACCCTAGCTTATCAGATCTCATTAGGACTGGCTGCATTGTCCTCCTCTGTGGCTTGGCAAGGCTGCTCCCCCCTCAGGGAAAGGTGGTCAAAGAGCTAGCCAATGAGTTCATTCAGAGACAGACCATGTTCCCATTACTAGGCTACTAATTTGAATACTGAGCTGCCACAGGCTACACCTAAACAGGGCTTCGAGGTTATATGTATGAATGGTTCTTGGTTGGAGTATCGGTCTCAGAAAAGACCCCTGTGCCCAGATATTTTGTATACATAAAGAAGCCAAGCAAGGAGGACGACCTTAAGATGCTCAATACTCACTCAGAGACACAAATGGGATGGATATGGAAAAAGGAGAAAACAGGAAACAGGACAGGAGCCTTCTACAGAGGGCCTCTGAAAGACTCTATCCAGCAGTATAACAAAACAGATGCTGAGACTCATAACCAAAATTTGGGCAGAGTGCAGGGAATCTTATGAAAGAAGGGGGAGATAGTAAGACCTGGAGAAGAAAGAAGCTCTACAAGGAAAACAACAGTACCAAGGTTTGAAATTTTTGTCATACTGGTCTTTCACTTGCCTTGTTAGAGTAACACCAAGATATTTTATGTTATTTGTGGCTTTGTGAAGGGTGTTGTTTACCTAATTTCTTTTTAGCCCCTTTATTGCTTGTGTAACTGAGGGCTATGGCTTTTTTGAGTCAATTTTGTATACAGCCATTTTCTTAAAGGTGTTTATCAGCTATAGAAATCTCTGGTAATATTTTGGGGGTAACTTATGTATAATATCAATCATCTGCGAATAACAATACTTTGAATTCTTCCTTTCCAATTTGTATCCCCTTGTTTGCTTTTGCTGGTCTTATTGCTCTAGCTAGAACTTCAAGTACTATGTCGAAGAAATATGAAGCCTAGTCATCAAAGATTTTTATATTAAAAATCATAGTTGAAATTGACAAGGTTTTTAGAATATACAAAACATGCTATGAAAGTGTATGTCTGAATATATGTTTATATAATGTTCTATCTATTTATCTATCTATAGATTGATATAAAAGCAGATATAACACAAACAAATATATATATATACATATATATATTTAAAGATTACAATGTATCACTCTCTATAATCTAAGGAAAGACAAACAAAAGGGTTGTATAATTCACTCTAAACTCAACAGCATGAGGACTATGAATTTTGTTAATGTAACTAATTGAAGGCTATGAGCCATGGATGTAACTGTCAGCCAGAGTATCTAAGAACCATGGAATTACAGTGTTGAAGGAATCCCAGGAACTGAAAATTCTTATAACTAGAATATTAGGTGTCTAAAGAAACAAGTAGATAAAATGGATATGAATGCCATAGTTTAAGAAAACAATTTACTCTTCCATTACAGTTCCGTTACTTATATCCTTGATGGCTTTTTTGGCTTGTGGCCACATTGATTAGGGAAATCTTAATCAGTGTGTGTTTTTCTTTTTTTTTTTTTTCTTCAAATGTTAACCTTGTCAGGAAACACTTTCACAGACCGCGTTTAGTCAATGTTTTCCTAGCTAGTTGGATATCCCGTTTAGTTAGCAAATATCATTAGGAACTATAGCCTACAACCCAGTGATTCCAATCTTAATGGTTTATCAAAAGCTTTGAATACATAATACTAAGAAGTAGATGAAAATGTTCTAAGCTACTTCATTTAAAATACCCAGATGGGAGGGGATCCAAGATGGCAGGGACCAGAGCACAACTTTTCTGAAGGGCAGAGGATTTGAAACTCCAAAATTGTTGAGTGGAGGGGCAGCTGAAGCCAGAACATCAACACTGAGGCTTCCTGGGAGAGAGGGGACAACCTGTGAGCTGAGACCATTTGGATTCAGGTCACCTGCTGACTTCTCCAGGGACCAAGAGTGCCAAATACTCAATACCCTGGCACTACCCCATGATATACCTCCCTAATCCCTCCTCAAATGAGGTGGACCTAGTGCCCATGATGTATGGCACAGAGTACAGTGCTGGTGGCTATTATCACAGAACTCCCTGGTAGATATCTAAGACAGAGAAGGCAGGCGTCCAAGTCATTCAGTGGTGGACCACTGGCTGGCTGTGGCACCCAGGTCTGCTAGGCTACACAGGTCCCTGGTCTTCAAGGGCCTTCCAGAAGGCATCTGTAATGGCCTTCCAGTTCTGCAGCTGTGGCTGGACATGCAGTTGACTGCTATAACAACCTCCAAGTTCTGCTGATGCAGCACCACTGAGCTAATGGATCGCCTACACTTGCATAAGCCCCTGCAGGCCCAAATCTGAGAACAGCAGGAAACCCCTGTGCTTTCTGACTAGACCTGCTAGTGAGATCGCTCACCTTCAAGTGAGTGTGTGCAGAGCATCAGATCCAGGGTCCCTCCACAGTAGTGGCCAGACATCGGATCCCTACCACCCAGAGCCCCATTGTGGGCAACATAGGGATTCCTGGGACAGCATTCCCAACATCGAAGCCCCTGTTCTGCAAGTCTACCTGAGAAGTCCAGCAAACAATTTCTGGATCTCAGACAGGTCTGAATACCAAAGGGAAATGATGACAGGCCTATAGGCCACTTAGGTTTTCAGGGAATCTGTGCATGTTCAATGTACCCACTAACAGCACTAGCAGCCCCACCCCTTTGGGACTGTACTCCCCTGTCCCACATTCCAGGCATCTACACTGTCTCACACCCTGTCCATCAAGGCACACATCTAGGCACACAATCATGCTTGCTCACCTGAACTTGTGCAACTGTGCCTTCTGACCATCCTTCCTTAGATAAAGCAGAAACATCAACGCACACTCAGACGAGTCGACCTCCCTCACATTCCTGAAGAATAGTCCAGACATCAGAGAAAGATGGACCCAGTCTGAAGTCCAAACCCAGGAACAAACAGTGAAGGTTATAGATAAGGAGATGACCAGAGCTCAGTGTAAAAACAAACCCAATAAAAATCAGAACATCATGGCTTCACCAGCAACCCAGAAAATCAATGGATATTTTAATTCATCAGAAACACAAGAAATGATTTTAAAGATATGCTTATCCCGTTATTAGAAGCACATAAAGGGGAAATGAAAAAAAAAATTTCTCAAAGAAATAGCTACACAAATGGAGGCCCATAAAGAGGAAAAGGACAAATCTCTCTCAAAAAAAAAAAAAAAAAAATACAGGCAAATACAGTGAAACAAATAAAAGCACAAGGAGGGGCACAATTACTGACATATAGACAGGAAGTGAACAAAAATATAGAAGCCATCATAGAAATACAGAAATCCACATTCAAACTGATGAAGGTAATGGTGCAATGCATGAACACAGAATTAGAATCGATAAAGAAAACACAAACAGAGAAAAACCCTGGAGCTGGAGAACTTAGAGAAAAGATCAGGAACCACAAAGGTAAACATCATCAATAAAATACAAGAGATGGCAGAAAGAATCTCAAGTGCTGAAGATATACTTGGAGAAATTGATACATCTCTCAAAGAAAAAGTAAAATCACAAAAGTTCCAAACTCAAGAAATCAAGGATGCCATGAAAAGACAAAATCTAAGAATAATAGGAACAGATAAAAAAAGAAGATTCCAGGCTCCAAGGTCCAGAAAATATTTTTCCAGCCCTTTACTCTGAGGTAGTGCTTATCATTGCTGCAGAAGTGTATTTTTTTTCTTGATGCTGTAGAACGTTGGATCCTGTTTCTGCAATCATTCAGTTAGACTGTGTATTTTTCTTGGAGAGTTGTGTCCAATGATACTGATAGATAATAGAGACCAATGAATGTTATTTTCTTTTGTGGACTTGGTGGTGTTAATGTGTTTCATAGCTTGTTTGCTTTTAATCTGTTGCTGTGATTTTGTGTATATCCTATGTTTTCTTCAGTGTAGTTGTTTTCATTGGATTGGATTTTTCTTTCTAGTATCTTCTGTCAGGCTAAGTTGCTGTGTAGATATTGTTCAAGTTTAGTTTTGTCATGGAATAGTTTGTTTTTCAAGCAAATGGACCCCCCAAAAAAAACATGCAGGGGTAGGTATCTTAATATCTAATAAAATAGAATTTCAACTAAAATTAATCATAAAAGATGAGGAGGGCCACTTCATTCTTACCAAAGAAAAAATCCACCAGGAAGACATCACAATTCTGAATGTCTATTCTCCAAATACAAAAGCACCTACACTCCTCAAAGAAATATTATTAAAGTTTAAATCACACATCAATCCCAACAACTTAGTATTGGGAGATTTCAACACTCCACTCTCACCAAGGAAAAGATCATCTAGACAGAATAGGGAAATAAAGGCACTTACAGAGGTCCTAAATCAAATGGACTTAATAGATTTTTACAGAACTTTCACCAAAATTCAAAAGAGAATACCTTCTTGTCAGTACCTCATGGAACCTTCTCCAAAGTAGACTATATAATTGATAACAAAGCTAGTCTTGACAGATACAAGAAGATTGAAATAATCTCTTGTATTATATCTGACCACCATGCACTAAAGCTGGACCTCAACAACAATAGAAACAACAAAATTCATACAGACACGTGGAAACTGAACAACTCTTTACTCAAGAAAGCTGGGTTAGGGAAGAAATAAAGAAAGAAATTCAATGAAAATGAAGGAACAACATACTCAAAATAATAAATAATGAAATTAATGGCACTAAGTGCCTTCAAGGGGAAATTTGAAACATCTCATACAAGCAACTGAATTGCCCACCTGAAAGCCCTAGAATAAAAAAAGAAGCAGACACACCCAAGAGGATAGATGGTTGAAAAAAAAAAAAAACTAAGGGCTCAAACCAATAAATGAGAATCAAATAAAACATTTGAAAGAATCAATGAAGCTAAGAGATGGTACTTTGAGAAAATCAACAAGATAGACAAACCCTTAGCCAAACTAACTAAAAGACAGAGAAACTATCCAAATCAGCAAAATCATAAATGAAGAGGGGGACAGAAAAAACAGACACTGCAGAAATCCAAACAATATTTAGGTCTTACTACAAATGCTTATATGCCAAAAAATTTGAAAATCTAAATGAAATGGACAATTTTCTTGATAGATTGCATTTACCCAAATTAAATCAAGATCAGCAATAGTACCAAATTCATTCTATGAAGCCACAGTCACCTTGATACCTAAACCACACAAAGACCCAACAAAAAAAAAGAGAATTTCAGACCTATCTGTCTTATGAACACTGATGCAAAAATACTCAATAAAATACTGGAAAACCGAATCCAAGAACACATAAAAGATAACATACAACATGACCAAATAGGCTTCATCACAGGCATGCAAGGGTGGTTCAATATATAGAAATCCATCAATGTAATCCACCATATAAACAAACTAAAGGAGAAAAGCCACATGATCATCTCCTTAGATGCCGAAAAAGCATTTGACAAAGTCCAACACCCATTCATGTTTAAAGTCTTGGAGATATCAGGGATTCAAGACACATACCTAAACATAGTAAAGGCAATATACAGCAAGCCTATAGCCAACATCAAACTTAATGGAGAGAAACTCAAACCAATCCCACTGAAATCAGGGACAACACAAGGCTTCCCACTCTCTCCATATGTCTTCAATTTAGTACTTGAAGTCCTAGCTAGAGCAATAAGACAACTATAGAAGATCAAGGGAATAGAACTTAGAACAGAAGAAGTCAAAGTTTCACTATTTGCAGATATGTGATAGTATACATGAGTGATCCCAAAAATTCAACCAGAGAACTCCTTTAGCTGATAAACACCTTCAGCAATGTGTCTGGATATAAAATTAACTAAAAATAATAATAATAAAAAATCAGAAGACCTCCTGTATACTAAAGATAAAAGGGGCGAGAAAGAAATTAGAGAAACAATGTCCTTCACAATAGCCACTAATAACATAAAGCACCTTGGTGTGACTCTAACCAAGCAAGTGTGGTTGCTGTATGAAAAAAACTTCAAGTCTCTGAAGAAAGAAATTGAAGAAGATATAAGATGGAAAGATCCCCCATGCTCTTGGATCAGTAGGATTAACATAGTGAAAATGGCTAATCTGCCAAAAGCAATCTACAGATTCAATGCAATTCCCATCAAAATACCAACACAATTCTTTATATACCTTGAGAGAAAAATTATCAACTTTATATGGAGAAACAAAAAACCCAGAATTTCCAAAACGACTTATACAACAACAGATTATCTGGAGACATCTCCATCCTTGATCACAAGCTGTATTACAGAGCAACAGTAATAAAAATTGGATGGTACTGGCATAGAAAGCGAAGAATGGACCAATGCAATTGAACAGAAGACACAGAAATAAAACCACACACTTATGGATACTTAATTTTTGACAAAGACGAAATCATTCAATGGAAAAAAGACAGCATCTTCAACAAATGGTGCTGGTACAACTGGATGTCTACACGCAGAAAATGAAGATAGATCCGTATTTATCACCCTGCACAAAACTAAAGTCCAAGTGGATCAAAGACCTCAACATAAAACCAGACACACTAAATCAGTTAGAAGAAAAGGTAGGGAAGAGCCAAGACCTCATTGGCACAGGTGACAACTTGCTGAATAGAATACCAACAGCACATGCTCTAAGATCAACAATCAATAATTGAGACCTCATGAAACTGAAAAGATTCTGTAAGCAAAAGATACCGTTGTCAGTACAAAACAACAGCTTACAGACTGGGGAAGGATCTTCACCAACCCTGTATCTGACAGAGGACTAATCTCTAGAATATATAAAGACCTAAAGAAGTTAAAAAGCAACAAATCAAGCAATCCGGTTGAAAAATGCAGTACAGAGCTAAACAGAGTTCTTAGTAGAGGAATTCAGAATATAAGAGAAACACTTAAAGAAATGCTCAACATCCTTAGTCATTAGAGAGATTCTAATTAAAATGACCCTGAGATTTCACCTGACACTAAACAGAATATCTAAGATCAAGAATTCAAGTGACAACACATAATGGAGAAGTCGTGGAGAAAGGAGACCCCTTCTTCATTGTTGGTGGGAATGCAAACTTATACAACCACTTTGGAAATCAACCCGGTACTTTCTGAGACAATTAGGAACAGTGCTTCCTCAAGATCCACCTATACCTAGGCATGTATCCAAAATATGCTCAAGTACACAACAAGGACATTTGCTCGGTCATGTTTGTAGCAGCTTTATTTGTAATAGCCAGAACCTGGAAACAAACCTGATTTCCCTCAATGGCGGAATAGATACAGAAATTGTGGTACTTTTACACAATTAAAAACAAGGAATTCATGAATTTTCAGGTAAATGGTGGGATCTAGCAATGATCATCCTGAGTAAGGTATCCCAGAAGGAGAAAGGCACACATCGTATATACTCACTTATATAGACCTGTAAGATAGGAAAAACATACTGAAATCTATACACCTAAAGAAGCTAAACAAGAAAGAGGACCCTGGATAAGATGATCAGTCCTCACTTAGAAAGAAAAATGGAATGGACATTGGATGTAGGAGAAAACAATTAACAAGTCAAGAGTCTACCACAGAAGGCCTCTGAAAGACTACCTAGCAGTGTATCAAAGCAGATATTAAGACTCATAACCAAACCTTCTGCATAGTGCAGGAAATCATAAGAATAAGGGGGAGTTAAGATGACCTGGAGAGGAGAGGAGCTCCACAAGGATCAAATATGTCTGAGCACAGGGTTCTTTTATGAGACTGTTTCTCCAACCAGGACCATGTAAAGACATAACCAGAACCTCTGCTCAGATGTAGTTCAGTAGCTCAATATCCAAATGGGTACCCTAGTGAAGGGAATAGGGATTATTTTTTTTTATATTAACTCAATGGCGGGCTCTTTGATCTCGCCCCCACTGAGGGAGGAGCAACCCTGCTAGGTCACAGAGGAGGACTTTGCAGCCAGTCTTGAAGATACCTGATAAACCAGAGTCAGATGAAAGGGGAGGAGGTCCTCCCTTATCAGTGGACTTGGAAAGGGGCAGGGAGGAGATGAGAGAGCGAGGGTGGGATTGGGAGGGAATGAGGGAGTAGGATACAGCTGGGATACAAAGTTAGTAAACTGTAACTAATATTTAAAAAAATAAAAAATTAAATAAAAAAGATCAGGTAAAAAGATTGAATAGTCCTATATCCTCCAAGGAAATAGAAGCATTCATCAAAATTCTCCCTTCCAAAAAAACCACAGAGCCAGTCGGTTCCAGAGCAGAATTCTACCAGACCCAAGAATAAAAGAGAACTTCAGACCTGTCTCTCTTATGAACATTGATGCAAAAATTCTCAATAAAATTCTTGCAAACTGAATACAAGAACACATAAAAGATATCATACACCACTATCAAGTAGGTTTCATCCCAGGAATGCAGTGTTGGTTCAATATATGGCAATCCATCAATGTAATCCGTCATATGAAAAAAACTGAAAGAGAAAAATCACATGATCATTTCCTTAGATGCTGAGAAAGCATTTGATACAATCCAACACCATTCATTTTTTTTGAAGTCCTGGAGAGACCATGGATGCAAGTCATATACCTAAACATAGTAAAGACAATATAAAGCAAGCTTATAGTCAACATCCAACTCAATGGTAAGAAACTTAAATCATTCCCACTGAAATCAGGGACAAGACAAGGCTGCCCACTCTTTCCATATCTCTTCAACATAGTACTTGAAGTCTTAGCTAGAGCAATAAGACAACTAAAGAACACAAGGAGATAAAATCATTGAGAACTCAAATGATATGATATGATAGTATACATAGTCGACCCCATAATTCAACCAAAGAACTCCTTCAGCTGATAAATACCTTCAACACCGGGACTGGATACAAAATTACCTTAAAAAATTAAATCCCTCCCATATAGCAAAGACAAAAGGGCTGAGAAAGAAATTATTTAGGAAAACAACACACTTCACAATAGCCACTAACAACATAAAGTATCTTGGTATAACGCTAACCCAGCAAGTGAAAGACCTGTTTGAAAAAAAAAAAAAAAAAAAAAAAAAAAAAAAAACCTTCAAGTCTCTAAAGAAATTGAAGATGTCAGAAGGTGGAAAGATTTCTCCTGCTTATTTATTAGTAGGAATAACAGTAAATATGGCCAATCTGCCAAAAGCAATTTACAGATTCAATGCAATTCCCATAAAAATATCAATGCAATTCTTTACAGACCTTGAAAGAAAAAATTCTTAACTTTATATGAAAAAACAAAAACAGAAACAAAAAACCAGAATTGCCAAAATGATCCTGTACAACACATCTTCTGAAGGTATGTCCTTCCCTGATCTCAAGCTGTACTACAGAGCAATGGAATTAAAAACCACATTGTACTGACAGAGAAAGAGAATGATGGATCAATGGAATCGAACAGAAGATGCAGAAAAAACCCAAACACCTACAGATACTTGATTTTTGACAAAGCCAAAACCATACAATGGAAAATATACAGCATCTTCAACAAATGGTGCTGGTCTAACTGGATGTATACATGTAGAAAAATACAAAGAGATCTTTATTTATCATGCTACACAAAACTAAATTCCAAGTTAATTAAAAATCTCAACATAAAATCACATACACTAAATCAGTTAGAAGGGAAAGTGGGGAAGAGCCTAGGACTCATTGGCACAGGAGAAAACTTCCTGAACAGAACATCAACAGCACAGGCTCTGAGATCAACAATCAATAAATAGGACCTCATGAAACTTAAAAGCTTCTGTAAAGCAAATATCACTATTGTCAGAACAACACAACAGCCTACAGACTGGGAAAAGTTCTTCACCATTCCTATATCTGAAAGAGGGCTAATATCTAGAATATATAAAGAGCTAAAGAAGTTAAAAAGCAACAAATCAAGTAATCCAATTAAAAATGGGGTACAGAAATAAACAGAGAATTCTTTGTAGAGGAATATAGAATGGCAGAGGAACACTTAATGAAAAGCTCAAATGTCCGTAGTCATCAGGGAAATGCAAATCAAAACAACACTGTGATTTCACCTTACACCCATCAGAATGGCTAAGATCAAAATCTCAAGTGACAAAACATGCTGAAGAGGATGAGGAAAAAGGGGAATTCTCTTCCATTGCTGGTGGGAATGTAAATTGTACAACCACTTTGGGAATCATTCTGGTGCTTTCTCAGACAATTAGGAATTGCACTTCCTCAAAATCCTGCTATAACAGACTAGGCATATATCCAAAATATACGCAAGTAAACAACAAGGACATTTGTTCAATGATGTTCATATCAGCATTACTCATAATAGGAAGAACCTGAAACAACACAGATGCCCCTCAAACAGAGGAATGGATACAGACAATGTGGTACCTTTACACAATGGAATACTACTCACCAATTAAAAACAAGGAAATTATGAAATTTCTAGGCAAATGGTGGGATTTATAAAAGATCATCCTGAGTTAGATATCACAGAAGCAGAAAGATACACATAGTATATACTCACTTATAAGTGGATATTTGACATATAATATAGGATAAACATATTAAAATCTGTACACATAAAGAAGCTAAGCAAGGAGGACCCTGGGTAAGATGATCAATCCTCACTCATAAAGACAAACAGAATGGATATTGGAAGAAGGAGAAAACAGGAAACAGGACAGGAGCCTACCACAGAGGGCCTCTGAAAGACTCTACCCAGCAGTTTATCAAAGCAGATGCTGAGACTCATTATCAAACTTTTGGTAAGGTGCAGGGAAACTTACAAAAGAAGGGGGATATTGTAAGAACTGGAGAAGACAGGAGCTCCACAAGGAGAGAAACAGAACCAAAAAATCTGGGCACAGGGGTCTTTTCTTGAGACTGGTGGTCCATCCATTGACTGGGGTCTTTTTTTTGAGACTGGTGGTCCATCCATTGATCATTTATGGGTATAACCTAGAACCACTGCTCAGATGTAGCCCATAGCAGCTCAGACTCCAAGTGACTTCCTAATAAGGGGAACAGGAACTGTCTCTGACATGAACTCAGTGGTGGGCTATTTTATCATCTCCCCTTGAGTTGGAAGCAACCTTCCGAGGCCATAGAGGAAGACAATGGAGCCAGCCCTGATAAACTAGGGTCAGAGGGAAAGGGAGGACATACTCCCTTATCAGTGGACTTGGAGAGGGGTATTTGAGGAGATGTGGGAAGGAGCATGAGATTGGGAATAAGGGAAGGGCTACTGCTGTGATATAAAATGAATAAACTGTAATTAAAATTAAGAGGGCTTTCAGTTGGAGGAGGGATGAGAGTATGAGGTAGACCTTGGAGGACCAATGGGGATGAAAATAACCTAAATATATTGATTGCATGCATGCATGGAATTTTCAAAGAGTTATTATAAACATATGTTAAAACTAAAAAAGTAACCCAAATGGAAACAAACAATGTAAACATATGTGTGTCTATATGTATGCATATATAAATATTATTTTATATGTACCCAAATTGCTATCCACTAAGTAAATCACTAGTAATTTTTTTTGTCATTATATAATGAAAAATGAAAACAAATTTAAGCTTATAGAGTTGGCATTCTATCTTTTTAATGGATAGATCTGGGCAGAATTTAGAGAAGTCTTATGTTTCTTTTATAAAAAACTCTTGCTGAGAACAAAAGTTAAATTTTATTTTGTGAAAGCAAAAAATAAGGTAATTTGTACAGAAAAATAATACTTTATCATCACTGAATATTTAGACACTCATGACATATTTAAAATTTGTGTGCATTTTCTATTTTATTTATGTCATAAAATAGATTGATGTTTTAAAATTGAACATTAATGACACTTTTGCTGAAATAACATACAAAAACTAAAAGGATATTATTGAACATTGGAAAAAAGTAATCCCTGTTAAAATGAATAGAAAGGTTGTATGAATTACTATCTATAATTCCCTATAAATTACAGATTCTTAAAAATTAAAATAGGTAAGAATTAGAGGAAGATAAAACCAAACAGATCATGGTTATCCATAAAGAAATGGAGGAAGTTAAAGACAAGCATATTATGGCCATCCATGAAGAAATACAGGAAGATGCAGCCAAACAGTTTGTGGCCTTCAGGGAAGAAATAATTAAATCACTGAAAGAAATAAAAGAAACAGAGTTAAAGGAACTAAAAGAAAAAGAGGAAAATACAATCAGGCAGGTGAAGGAAGTAAACAAAACAACTCAAGACCTGAAGATAGAACTGGAAAAATTAAAGAAAACACAAATGGAGGAAATAATGGAGAGGAAGAATTTAGGGAAGGAAACAGGAACTACAGAGGTAAGCATAAACAACAGACTACAAGAGATGGTAGAAAGAATCTCAGGGGTAGAAGATACAATGGAAGAAATCAATGTATCTGTCAAAGAAAATGTTAAATCCAAAAAATTCTCGACACATACCATCCAAGAAATCCAAGAAAATATGAAAAGGCAAAACCTAAGAATAATAGATATAGAGAAAAAAAAGGACTCTCTTCTCCAAGGCCAAGAAAATATTTTCAACAAAATCATTGAAGAAAATTTCCCCAAGATAAAGGAGAGGCCAATAAGAATATATGAGGCCTGCAGAACACCCAACAAATTTGACCAAAAAAGAAAATCCTCCTGCCACATAATAATCAAAACAGTAAGTATACAGAACAAAGAAAAAATACTAAAAGCTGCAAGGGAAAAATGTCCAGTAACATATAATGGCAAACCCATTAGAATCACACCTGACTTTTCAACAGAGACTATAAAAGCTAGAAGAGCCTGCACAGGTATCATGCAGACCCTAAGAGAACACAGATGTCAGCCCAGGCTACTATACCCTGCAATACTATCAGTCCTCATAGACGGAGAAAACAAGATATTCAATGACAAAAACAAATTTCAACAATACCTACACACAAATCGAGCATTACAGAAGACACTGGAAGAGAAAATACAACCCAAGAAAATTAGCATCTGTCAAGAAAACACAGGAAATAATTAACCTTACTACAGTAAAACAAAAAGCAACTAAGCACACAACCTTATGACCACAGCCAACATCAAAATCAAAGGATCTAACAGCCACTGGTCATTAATCTCTCTCAACATCAATGGACTCAACTCTCCAGTAAAAAGACACAGAATAACAGAATGGATACATAACAAAACCCAGCAATTTGTTCCATACAAGAAACACACCTAAGGTAAAAGATAGACATTACCTGAGGGAAAAAGGTTGGAAGACGACTTTCCAAGCAAATGGAACCAAGAAACAAGCAGGAGTAGCCGTTCTAATATATGATAAAATAGACTTTCAACCAAAATTAATCAAAAGATATGGGGAATGACACTTCATACTCATCAAGGGAAAATTCCACCAGGAAGACATCACAATCCTGAACATCTATGCCCCAAATACAAGAGCACCCACATTTGTAAAAGAAACATTGATAAAATTTAAACCACATATAGATCCCCACACATTAATAGTGGGAGACTTCAACACCGCACTCTCAACAAAGGACAGGTCAACAAAACAGAAATTAAACAAAGAAACAATGTCTCTGACAGAGGTCATGAATCAAATGGACCTCACAGACATTTACAGAACTTTACACCCAAACACAAAAGAATTTACCTTCTTCTCAGCACCTCATGGAACCTTCTCCAAAATTGACCATATAGTTGGTTACAAAGCAAGCCTCAACAGATCCAAGAAGATTGAAATAATCCCATGTATCTTGTCTGATCACCATGGAATAAAGCTGGACCTCAACAACAACAGAAATAGCAAAAGCCTATACACACCTGGAAACTGAACAAGTTGTTACTAAATGACAGCTGGGTCAGGGAAGAAATGACGAAAAAATTAAAGTCTTCCTAGAACTCAATGAAAATGAAGACACAACATACCCAAAATTGTGGGACACAATGAAAGCAGTGCTAAGAGGAAAGTTCATAGCACTAAGTGATTTCAAGAAGAAATTTAAACAGCTCATTCAAGCATCTTAATGGCACACTTAAAAACCATAGAAGAAGAAGAAGCAGACACACCAAAAAGGAGTAGATGGCTGGAAATATCAAACTCAGGGCTGAAATCAATCAATTGGAAACAAATAAAACAATTCAAAGAGTCAATGAAACCAAGAGCTGGTTCTTTGAAAAGATCAACAAGATAGACAAACCCTTAGCTAAGCTAAATAAAAGGCAGAGAGACACCACCCAAAGCAACAAAATCAAAAATGAAAAGGGGGACATAACTACAGACGCTGAGGAAATCCGAACAATCATTAGGACTTACTTTAAACGTCTATATGCCACAAAATTTGAAAATCTAAATGAAATGTACAATTTTCTTGATCGATTTGACTTACCAGAGCTGAATCAGGACCAGGTAAATCAAATAAATAGTCCTATATCCCCCAAAGAAATAGAAGTGGTCATCAAAATTCTCCCATCCAAAAAAAGCCCAGGACCAGGTGGCTTCAGCGCAGAATTCTACCAGACCTTCAAAGAAGAGCTAACTCCAATTCTCTTCAAACTATTCCACAAAATAGAAACAGAAGGAACATTACCAAACTCAATCTATGAAGCTATCTTGGTACCTAAACCTCAAAAAGACTCAACAAAGAAAGAATTTCAGGCCAATCTCCCTCCTGAACATTGATGCGAAAATACTTAACAAAATCCTTGCAAACCGAATCCAAGAACACATCAAAGATATTACCCACTATGACCAAGTAGGCTTCATCCCTGTTATTCAGGGGTGGTTCAATATATGGAAATCCATCAATGTGATCCACCATATTAACAAACTGAAAGAAAAAAAAAAAAACACATGATAATCTTCCGAGATGCTGAAAAGGCATTTGACAAAATCCAACATCCATTCATGTTTAAAGTATTGGAGAGATCAGTCATACAAGGCATATATCTAACCATAGTAAAGGCAATATACAGCAAGCCTATAGCCAACATCAAAGTGAATGGAGAGAAACTTACAGCAATCCCACTGAAATCAGGGACAAGTCAAGGCTGCCCACTCTCTCCATATCTCTTCAACATAGTGCTGGAAGTCCTTGCTAGAGCAATAAGACAGTTGAAGGAGATCAAGGGGATACAGATTGGAAAGGAAGAAGTTAAAATTATCACTATTTGCGATGATATGATAATATACATGAGTGACCCCAAGAACTCTACTGGGGAACTCCTACAGCTGATAAACACCTTCACCAAAGGGGCCAGATACCAAATTAACTCAAAAAAATCAGTAGCCCTCCTGTATACAAAAGACAAAAGGGCTGAGAAAGAAGATAGAGAAACAACACCCTTCACAATAGCCACAAATGACATAAAGTACCTTGGTTTAATCCTAACCAAGCAAGTCAAAGACTTGTATGAAAAAAATTTCAAGTCTCTGAAGAAAGAACTGGAAAAAGATATGAGAAGATGGAAAGATCTCCCATGGTCATGGCTTGGCAGGATTAACATAGTAAAAATGGCAATCCTCCCAAAAGCAATCTATAGATTTAATGCAATTCCCATCAAATTGCCAACACAATTCGTCACAGATGTGGAAAAAGAAGTTCTCTCCAGCTCTTACTATTTCCCAGTTCTTACATAAAATTCCATTCACTCTGCCCAACAGTTGCCCATCAGGCTCAGCATCTGCTTTGATAGTCTGTAGGGCAGAGGCTTTCAGAGGCCCTCTGTGGTAGGTTCCTAGGTTGTTTCCTGTTTTCTTCTTCTTCTGATGTCCATCCTCTTTGCCTTTCCGTATGGGGATTGGACATTTTAGTTAGGGTCCTCTCTCTTGCTTAGTTTCTTTACATGCACAGGTTTTAGTGGGTTTGTCCTATGTTGTATGTCTATATGAGGGAGTATATACCATATGTGTCTTTTTGCTTCTGGGACAACTCACTCAGGATGATCCTTTCCAGATCCCACCATTTACCTGCAAATTTCATGATTTCCTTATTTTTCATTGCTGAGTAATATTCCATTGTGTAGATGTACCACAATTTCTGCATCCATTCTTCAGTTGAGGGGCATCTGATTGTTTCCAGCTTCTGGCTATTACAAATAAAGCTGCTACAAACATGGTTGAACAAATTTCCTTTTTGTGTGCTTGAGCCTCTTTTGGATATATGCCTAGGAGTGGTATGGCTGGATCTTGGGGAAGCACTATTCCTAGTTGTCTGAGAAAACTCCAGATTGATTTCCAGAGTCGTTGTACAAGTTTACATTCCCACCAGCAGTGGAGAAGGGTTCCCCTTTCTCCACAACCTCTCAAGTATGTGTTGTCACTTGAGTTTTTGATCTTGGCCATTCTCATGGGTGTAAAGTGAAATCTCAGGGTTGTTTTGATTTGCATTTCCCTAATGGTTAGTGAGGTTGATCATTTCTTTAAGTGCTTCTCTGCCATTCTGTATTCCTCTTCAGAGAATTCTCTGTTTAGCTCTTTTCCCCATTTTTTAAGTGGGCTACTTAGTTTGCTGCTTTTCAGCTTCTTTAGTTCTTTATATATACTTGATATGAGTCCTCTGTCAGATAAAGGGTTGGTGATGATTCTTTCCCAATCTGTAGGCAGTCGCTTTGTTTTGTTGACGGTGTCCTTTGCTTTGCAGAAGCTTTTCAGTTTCATGAGGTCGCATTTATTGATTGTTGCTCTTAGAGCCTGTGCTGATGGTGTTCTGTTCAGGAAGTTTTCTCCTGTACCAATGAGTTCTAGGGTATTCCCCACTTTTTTTTCTCGTCGATTTAATGTGTCTGGTTTTATGTTGAGGTCTTTGATCCACTTGGACTTCAGTTTTGTGCAGGGTGATAAGTATGGATCTATTTTCATTTTTCTACATGTAGGCATCCAGTTGGAACAGCACCATTTGTTGAAGATGCTATCTTTTTTCCATTGTATGGTTTTGGCGTCTTTGTCAAATATCAGGTGTCCATAAGTGTGTGGGTTTATTTCTGGGTCCTCTGTTCGGTTCCATTGATCCACCAACCTGTTTCTATGCCAGTACCATGCAGTTTTTAAAACTGTTGCTCTATTGTACAACTTAAGATCAGGGATGGAGATACCTCCTGAAGATCTTTTATCAGGATTATCATCATGGATTGCTGCAGCCATGAATCATCTGAAGGAATGGGCGGGCATGGAAGCGTTAGCAGGCCTTCTGGTGTTGGTCTCCTTGTTTTGCCTGTGGTATATATGCAAGATTAGAGTCTCACAACAGCATAATGCAGCCATGACCATTCAGGCCTTACAGCCATTGAAGCAGGACAGTCTCCCCAAGCATGGTTGGCTACCATAAAAAGCTAAAATGTTACGCTCAGGATGCGAGGCTAAGCACTGCACTCAGGGTCAGCCGCTTTGGACCCAGAGAAGAGCATGTCTGATTGCATGAAGGTTGATGCCCCAGGTCCCGCCTCTGAG
Organism: Meriones unguiculatus; assembly: GCF_030254825.1. Lineage (NCBI taxonomy): Eukaryota > Metazoa > Chordata > Mammalia > Rodentia > Muridae > Meriones > Meriones unguiculatus. Next base: position 54,422,035 of record NC_083369.1, on the reverse strand, counting down.
AAAAAGGTATTGGACTATCGGACGGGTCTGATGCTCTTTGGGTGGATGACACCTAAATGAACATCAGTACAAAGTCCCAATTTATTTCTAGTATCAGAGATCAGACCTTTACTCTTGCCTGATGCGTCTAAAACAAAAAGGGGGAACTGTAGAGAGCTGCGTAATGCCGCGCCTTAAAGATGAAGCTGGTTTCAGCCTTCCAACTTCCCGATGGTGAGTGCTCTCTGTAACGAACAACTCCACATTTGGCTAAGGCTGAGGATCTGGCTTGCTTCCATGTATGTGGACCTATCTGCATTGCCCACGTGGCATGCTGGGGCTGGCTAGCCAGAGGATATTTGAGCTGTGGGCTGGCTTTCCCCATGGTCAGATGATTGTTCAAGGTTCCTGAATAAACTGCATTGAAAAAAAAAAAAAAAGAAGTTCTCAACTTTGTATGGTATAACAAGAAACACAGAATTGCTAAAACAATCCTCTACAATAAAAGATCTTCTGGAGGTATCTCCATCCGTGATCTAAAGATGTACTATAGAGCAACAGTAATAAAAACTGAAAGGTACTGGCATAGAAACAGAATGGTGGATCAGTGGAACCGAACAGAAGACCCAGAAATAAACCCACACGCTTATGGACACCTGATTTTTGACAAAGATGCCAAAACCATACAGTGGAATAAAGATAGAAACTTCAACAAATGGTGCTGGTCCAACTGGATGTCTACATGTAGAAAAAATGAAAATAGATCCATACTTATCACCCTGCACAAAACTGAAGTCCAAGTGGATCAAAGACCTCAACATAAAACCAGACACATTAAATCAACAAGAAAAAAAGTGGGGAATACCCTAGAACTCATTGGTACAGGAGAAAACTTCCTGAACAGAACACCAACAGCACAGGTTCTAAGAGCAACAATCAATAAATGGGACCTCTTGAAACTGAAATGCTTCTGTAAATCAAAGGACACCATTATCAAAACAAAGCAACTTCCTACAGATTGGGAAAGAATCATCACCAACCCTTTATCTGATAGAGGACTCATATCCAGTATATATAAAGAACTAAAGAAGCTAAAAAGCAGCAAACCAAGTAATCTATTTAAAAAATGGGGAATAGAGCTAATCAGAGAATTCTCTGTAGAGGAATATCAAATGGCAGAGAAGCACTTAAAGAAATGCTCAACCTCATTAGCCATTAGGGAAATGCAAATCAAAATAACACTGAGATTTCACCTTACCCCCATCAGAATGGCCAAGATCAAAAATTCAAGTGACAATATATGCTGGAGAGGTTGTGGAGAAAGGGGAACCCTTCTTCACTGCTAGTGGGAATATAAACTTGTACAATGACTCTGGAAATCAATCTGGCGCTTTCTCAGACAACTAGGAATAGTGCTCCCTCAAGATCCAGCCATACCACTCCTAGGTATATATCCAAAAGTGGCTCAAGTACACAAAAAGGACATTTGCTCAACCATGTTTTTAGCAGCTTTTATTTGTAATAGCCAGAAGCTGGAAACAACCCAGATGCCCCTCAACTGAAGAATGGATGCAGAAACTGTGGTACCTCTATACAATGGAGTATTACTCAGCAATGAAAAATAAGGAAATCATGAAATTTGCAGGTAAATGTTGGGACCTGGAAAGGATCATCCTGAGTAAGTTGTCCCAGAGCAAAAAGACACACACTGTATATACTCACTCATATAACCATACAACAGAGAATTAAACCACTAAAATCTGTACATCTAAACAAACTAAGCAAAAGAGAGGACCCTAACTAAAATGTTCAATCCCCACCCTGAAAGACAAAGAGGATGGACATCAGAAGAAAAAGAAAAGAGTAAAAAACCTAGGAACCTGCTACAGATGGCCTCTGAAAGCCAGAAGAAGAAAACAAGAAACAACCTAGGAACCTGCCACAGAGGGCCCCTGAAAGCCTCTGCCCTGCAGACTATCAAAGCAGATGCTGAGCCTGATAGCCAACTGTCAGGCAGAGTGAATGGAATTTTATGTAAGAAGTGGGAAATAGTAAGAGCTGGAGAGGACAGGAACTCCACAAGGAGAGCAACAGAACAAGAAAATTTTATCACAGGGAACTTCCCAGAGACTCATACTCCAACCAAAGACTATTCATGGAGATAACCTAGAACAGTGCAGCCACTTCTGATGTGATCTGATAGACTAAGATCAAAAGGAAGGAGAAGGGGAGCTCCCCTATCAATGGACTTGGGGAAGGGCATGTGTGAAGAAGGGTAAGGAAAGGCGGGATTAGGAGGGGAAGAGGGAGGCATTTATGGGTGGATACAAAGTGAATTAAGTGTAGTTAATAAAAGTTAAGAAAAGAATATCTAGGAAAGTCAAAGCTACACAGAGAGACTCTGTCATGAAAAACCAAAAAATTAAAAAATACATATATTTAGCTGAATGAATTTCTAAGTAAAGCAATGAAATGTATGTGTCTTACTTTAATTTATTCTACTAAAATATGAAAGAAAATAGAATGTTCATCCCAAATAAATTAATATTTGATGACTGGAAAATTCTCAGCCCATTATCACAGTATGTGATTGCAATAAGCCTAAATTCAGAGGTGACTAGACTTCACACACACACAAAAATTAAGCTTGATAATTTATGGATCAGGAAATCAATCTTTGCATAAACAATAAATGTTTTGCCAGAGAAACAAAAGTCTTGGTTCACAAAATGAGTTAACTTGGTTGTTATAAAGTAATCAAAATTTCCATGATGATGAGTAATCTACTAACAAATTTATTCTTTATTTTTTTCTTGTTCACTGTAGTTCTACAGTTCTTCACTATAATTCTATTTTCTTTTCTTTATTAATTACACTTTATTCACTTTGTATCCCCCCTGTGGTTCCCTCCCTCCTCCTGTCCCAATCCCTCCCTTCCTCCACCCTCTGCATGCATGCCCCTCCCCAAGTCCACTGAGAGGGGAGGCCTTCTATTCCTTCCTTCTGATCCTAGTCAATTAGGTCTCATCAGGAGTGGCTGCATTGTCTTCCTCTGTGGCCTCGTAATGCTGCTTCCACCTCAGGGGGAGGTAATTAAAGAAAAGGCCAATCAGTTCATGTCAGAGACAGTCCCTGTTCCTATTACAATGGAACCCACTTGGATACTGAACTGCCATGGGCTACATCTGTGCAGGGGTCTTAGCTTATCTCCATGCATAGTCCTTGGTTGGAATATCACTCTCAGGAAAGACCACTGTGCTCAGATTGTTTGATTCCGTTACTCTACTTGTGGACTTCCTGTCCTCTCCAGATCTTACTGTTTCCCACTTCTTTCCTAAGATTCCCTGCACTCTGTCCAAAGGTTGCCCAAAAGTCTCAGCATCTACATTGATAGTCTACAGGACAGAGCTTTTCAGAGGTCCTCTGTGTCAGGCTTCTGATTTTTTCCCTCTGTTCTCCTTCTTCTGATGTCCAGCCTCTTTGTCTTTCTGGATAGGAATTGAGCATTTTAGCAAGAGTCCTCGCTCTTGATTAGTTTCTTTAGTTGTACAGATTTTAGTAGGTTTATCCTATATTATATGTCTATATGAGTGAGTATATACCGTGAGCATCTTTCTGTTTCTGGGATAGCTCACTCTGGTTGATCTTTTCCAGATCCCCCCATTTACCTGCAAATTTCATGATTTCCTTGTTTTTATTGCTGAGTAATATGCCATTGTGAAGATATACCACAATTTGTGCATCCATTCCTCCACTGAGGGGCATCTGGGCTGTTTCAAGCTTCTGGCTATTACAAATAAAGCTGCTACAAACATGGTTGAGCAAATGTCCTTATTGTGTACTTGAGCCTCTTTTGGATATATGCCTAGGAATGGTATAGCTGGATCTTGAGGAAGCGATATTCCTAGTTGTCTGAGAAAGCACCTGATTGATTTCCAGAGTGGTTGTACAAGTTTACATTCCCACCAGCAGTGGAAGAGGGTTCCCCTTTCTCCACAACCTCTCCAGCATGTGTTTTCTCTTGAGTTTTTGATCTTAGCCATTCTGATGGGTGTAAGGTGAAATCTTAGGGTTGTTTTGATTTGCATTTCCCTGATGGCTAATGAGGTTGAGCATTTCTTTAAGTGTTTCTTTAAAAGTTTCTCTGCCATTTGATATTCCTCTGCAGAGAATTGTCTGTTTATCTCTGTACCCCATTTTTTAATTGGATTGCTTGATTTTTTGCTGTTTCACTTCTTTATATATACTGGATATTAAGCCCTCTGTCAGATATAGTTCTATTTTCTAACCACCAAATACTTAGTTTCACAAGCCTATAGACATTGATGAATATTACTATGACATAAAAGCCTTAGATATATCTCATTAGGATGACTTGTAAAAATAATGGGAATATATAGCTAATGCAGATTGGACTAAAATATTAAGAAATATTGAATTAGACTCCAAATGCTTTGGAGAATAGACTAATGTGATTTTAAGCATTCCACAAGAAATATACTACTTCGTTGTTATTATCCACCACAAAATCACATGCTTCCTCAAAGTTTGGAATATTACCTCATGAGCAGCAGAGAAATATCAAAGAAAATGAATTAACAATATTATACCTGAGTAAAGCAGATCTTTAATCTAATGTGACTTTCTGCCAAGTAGAAAACAAACAGAAGAGAATGTCACATGAAAGTGGTGGCATGAGTTCCGGTAACCAATTTATTAACAAAGAAACATAAAACATCAGAGAAATGTCCAGAAACCAATAAGATTACCAATTCTTTCCCTGAAGTCTTCCAGACAAAGCAGAAATTTGTTAAGATCTTAAGCTTATATTGTTGTTTCTAAGAATTATACAACTCTTAATTCATCTTGTTAAAAATCATCCAGTTTGTAGTTCCTTCTGGAAGTCCAAAACACTAACCCATTAATTTGTTCTGATTGGAAAGATATAGATTTTAGTATGTTTATCCTATATTACATGGCTAATATCTGCTTATGAGTGAATATATATCATGAGTGTCTTTCTGGTTCTGGGTTACCTCACTCAGGATGATCATTTCTAGTTCCAATCATTTGCCTGAAATTTTCATAGCTTTCTTCTTTGTTGTTTTTTTTTCTTTTTTTCTTTTTAGCTCTGCTATTGCTTTATTTTATAATTTGTTAAGTCATAAAACAGTAAAGAGTCTAGGTCATTAAATGTTATAAGAATATTAGTCTGGATATGTATATATATATATCATATACATATATAATATATATTATATACATATTATATACATAACATAATATAATAATATTATAATATAATTATAATATATCATATAATATTATAATATAATTAATAATATACATAATATAATATACATATTATGTATATTATATGTGTTATATATGTATATTATATATAATTTCATTTTATAAATTATTTTTTATTAATTACTCTTTATTCAATATGTATCCCAACTGTAGCTCACTGCCTCGTCCCCTCCCAATCCCCATCCTCCCTCTTGTCCTCCCATAACCCTCCCCCAATCCAATGATAGGGGAGGTCCTCCTCCCCTTCCAACTGATGCTAGTCTATAAGGTTTCATCTGCAGTGACTGAATCATCTTCTGCTGTGGCTTAGTAAGGCTGCACCAACCTGAGATAGAGGTGATCAAAGAAGCAGCCACTGAGTTCACGTCAGAGAAAATACCTGTTCCCCTTACGAGTACAACCAATTGAGTACTGAGCTGCCACAGGCTACATCAGTGCAGGTGTTCCAGGTTATCTCCATGAATGGTCCTTGTTTAGAGTATCAGTCTCAGAAACGGCCCCTGTGTGCAGCTGATTTCCCCTTCGGGACTTTCTGTCTCCACCTTCTTTCAAAAGATTCCCTGCACTCTGCTCAAAGTTTGGCTATGAGTCTCAGTCTCTGCTTTGATACCCTGGAGGGTAAAGTGTTTCAAAAACTCTCTCTGGTAGGCTCCTCTCCTGTTCACTATTCTCTTTCTCTTCTGATGTCCATCCCATTTGCCTTTATGAATGAGAGTTGATCCTCTTACCCAGGGCCTTCCTTTTTGATTAGCTTTTATGTGTACAGATTTTAGTATGATTATCCTATATTATGTGTCTAATATCCAGTTATAGTGATTATATACCATGTGTGTCTTTTTGCTTCTAGGATGCCTCACAGCAGGATGATCTTTTCTAGTTCCCACTATTTGCATTTAAATTTCTCGATTTCTTTGTTTTTGATTGTTGCTTAGTATTCCATTGTGGAAATGTATACGACAATTTCTGAATCCATTCCTCAACTGAGGGACATCTCAGCTTGATTCTAGTTTCTGACTATTACAAATAAAGCTACTATGACCATTGTCCCATCCAGTGGTAGTTCAACGAGTTCCTAAGGAGGGGCAAAAAGAATGAAATAGAGACAAGGAGACACAAAGAATGAGAGCAAGTCTATAATCTGATCTCCCTCTCCTTTATTTGAAAATTTTCACACAACTTTATAGGGAGAAGGCAGGAAGGGAAAATGTGTCAGCAATATAGTTTATAAAACATAGCAGTGTGATTAATGATTATGCAGAACACCGCAAGAATATTTACTAAAAGAGATACTACAAGAATGTCAGCTAAGATATCCCAAAATGGCTAGCCTGACACACAGATGTCTCATAGGTTCCGGAAAGGTAAATATCTCACCTACGACCTTGTTGCAGCTGTCTGTAACTTTCCACTAGCTGGCCTTGGCTCCCGGCAGACCATGGTAGAGTAAATGTCTGGGTTGTGTACTTGAGCATATTTTGGATATATGCCTAAGAGTGTTAAAGCTGGATCTGGAGGCAGCACTATTCCTAATTGTCTGAGAAAGTTCCAGATTGATTTCCAAAGTGGTTTTACAAGTTTAAATTCCCACCAGCAATGGAGGAGGTTTTCCCTGTTTCCTCATCCTCTTCAGCATGTGTTGTCATTTGAGTTTTTGATCTTAGCCATTCTAATGGGTGTAAAGTGAAATCTCAGGATCATTTTGATTTGCATTTCCCTGATAGCTAGAACATTGAGCATTTCTTTATGTGTTTCTCTGCCATTTGATATTCCTCTATTGAAAACTCTCTGTTTACCTTTGTACCCCATTGTAATTGGATTATTTGATTTGTTGCTCTTTAACTTCTTGAATTCCTTATATATTCTGAATATTAGCCCTCTGTCATATATAGGGTTGGTGAAGATTCTTTCCCAGTCTGTAGGCTGTCATTTTGTTCTGATGACATGGTCCTTTGATTTACAGAAGCTTTTCAGCTGCATGAGACCCCTTGCATTGATTGTTAATCATACAGCCTGCGTTGTTGATGTTCTGTTCAGGAAGTTGTCTCCTGTGCCAATGAGTTCAAGGCTTTTCCCCACTTTTTCATCTAACAGGCTTAGTGTGTCTGGTTATATATTGAGGTCTTTGATCCACTTGGTAATTAGTTTTGTGCAGGGTGGTAAGTATGAATCTATTTGCATTTTCTACATGTAGATGTCCAGTCAAACCAACAACATTCATTGAAGATGGAGTCTTTTTTCCATTGTATGATTTTGGCATGCTGGTCCAAATTCAGTTGTCCAAAAGTGTGTGTTTTTATTTCTGCATCTTCTATTATATTTCATTGTTCCACCTGCCAGTATTTAAGCCAGTACCATGCAGTTTTTATTACTGTTGCTCTACAGTACAGCTTGAGATAAGGGATGGAGAAACCTCCAGAAGGCTTTTATTGTAGAGGTGGGGTGTTTTGTTGTTGTTGTTTTTGTAGCAGTCTGTTTTTCTTGTTATTCTATATGTGGTGGTTAAAAATTTTTCTTTCAAGGTCTGTCAAAATTGTTTTTGCAATTTTATGGGCCTTGTATTGAATCAGTAAATTGCTTTGGGCATGGTGGACATTTTTACTATGTTGAACTTACCAAGCATGAACATGGGAGATCTTTCCATCTTCTGATATCTTCTTCTATTTCTTTCTTCAGAGAATGGAAGTTTATTTTATACAAGACTTTGACTTGCTTGAATTACACCAAGGTACTTTATGTTATTAGTGTCTATTGTGAAGGTATTGTTTCCCTCATGTCTTTCTAAGTGCCTTCTTCTATCATGTACTAGAGGGCTACTGATTTTTTTTAACTTAATTTTGTATCCAGCTAATTTGCTGAAGATGTTTATAAGCTGTAGATAGATATAAGCTGATAGAATTTTTGTGGTCACTAATATATACTATTCTATCATCTGCAAATAGTGTTACTTTGACTTCTTCTTTTCCTATTTCTATCTCCTTGATCTCCTTTACTTCTCTTATTATTCGTTGAAGGACTTCAAGAACTATGAAGAGAGTGGACAGCCTTGCATTGTCCCTGTTTTCAGTAGGATTGATTTAAGTTTATCTTCATTATTTGTTGTTGGCTAAAGGCTTACTGTATATTGCTGCCTTTACTATGCTTAGGCAAGTGCCTTTTATCCCTGATCTTTCCAAAACTTTAAACCCATTCTGTGTTGGATTTTGTCAATTGATTTTCAGCATATATAGAGATAATTATGTGTTTTTTTTCCTTTCATTTGTTTATATGGTGGACATCATTGATGGATTTCCATATATTTAACCACCACTGCATACCTGGGATGAACCTACTTGGTCATAGTGGATGATATCTTTGATGTGTTCTTGGATTCGGTTTGCAAGAATTTTGTTGAGTGTTTTTGCATCAATGATCATAAGGGAGATTGGCCTGAAATTCTCTTTCTGTGTTGGGTCTTTGTGAGGTTTAGGTAGCAAGATATCTGTGGTCTCATAGAATGAGTTGGTAATGTTCCATCTGTTTCTGTTTTGTGGAATAGTTAGAAGAGTATTGGTTTTAGCTCTTCTTTGAAGGTATTTAAGAATTCTGTGTTGAAACCATCTTGCACTGGGCTTTTTGTGGATGGGACAATTTAATGACAGCTTCTATTTCCTTAGGGAATATAGAGCTATTGAATTTATTTATCTGATCTTGATTCAGCTTTAGTAAGAAAATTGTCTGTTTCAAGAAAATTGTCTGTTTCAGACAATCAAGAAAATTGTCTGTTTCATTTAGATTTTCAATTTTTTTGTTGTATCAACATTTGAAGTAACACCTAATGATTGTTTGGATTTCCTCAGTGTCTGTAGTTATGTCACCATTTTATTTAGGATTTTTCTGCTTTGGATAGTGTCTCTCTGCCTTTTAGTTAGTTTGGCTAAGTGTCTATCTTGTTGATTTTCTCAAAGAACCAGCTCTTGGTTTCATTGATTCTTTGAATTGTTTTATTTGTTTTTAATTTATTGATTTCAGCCCTGATTTGATTATTTCTATACATTGACTCCTCTTCATTGTGTCTGTTTCTTTTCTTTTTTTTCCCACCCTAAGGCTTTCAGTTGATCCATTACTTGCTTGAGTGAGATGTTCTGAATTTCTTCTTGAAAGCTCTTAGTGCTATGAAATTTCTTCTTAGCACTGCTCTCAGTGTATCCCACAAGATTGGGTATGTTGTGCTTACATTATCATTGAATTCTAGGAAGATTTTAATTTGTCTCTTTATTTCTTCTTTGACCCAGCTGTCAATGAGTAGCAAGTTTTTCAGTTTCCATATGTGTGTAGGCTTATTGCTGTTTCTGTTTTATTGTTTGTTTGGTTTTGGTTTGGTTTGGTTTGGTTTTTTGATGTCCATGGTGATCAAATAGGATACAAGCAATTATTTCAATCTTCTTGTGTCTGTCAAGGCTTGGTTTATAACTAACTATAAGGTCTATTTTAGAGAAGGTTACATGAAGTGCTGAGAAGAAGGTAAATTCTTTTGTGTTTGGGTGTAAAGTTCTGTAGATGTCTGTTAGGTCCATTTGATTCATAACCTTTGTTAGAGTCATTGTTTCTTTGTTTAATTTCTGTTTTTTTGACTTGTCCTTTGTTGAGAGTGAGGTGTTGAAGTCTCCCAATATTAATGTGTGGGGATCTATGTATGTCTTAATTCAAATGTAAGTACCCTTGTATTTTGGGAATAGATGTTCTGAATTTTGATGTCTTATTGGTGGAATTTTCCTTTGATGAGTATGAAATGTCCTTCCATTTCTCTTTTGATTGATTTTAGATAAAGTCTGTTTTTATTAGATATTAGAATGGCTACTCCTGCTTGCTTCTTGGTTCCATTTACTGGGAAAACCATCTTCCACCCCTTTACTCTCAAGTAATGTCTATCTTTGTAACTTAGGTGTATTTCTTTTATGCAACAGATTGTTGGGTCTTGTTTACACATCCATTCTGTTAGTCTGTGTCATTTTATTGTGAGAGTTGTGTCCACTGATGTTGAGAAAGATTAATGACCAGTGGCTGTTAGAGCCTTTCATTTTGATGTTGGTTGTGGTAGTGTGTTTGTATGCTTGGCTACTTTTAGTTTTTTTGTAGGGAGGCTATTTACTTTCTGTGTGTTTGTGAATGTAGTTAGCATTCTTAGGTTGTATTTTTCTTTCCAGTATCTTCTGTAAGGCTGTATTTTGGGGTAGTTATTGTTTAAATTTATTTTTGTTTTTGAATAACTTGTTTTCTCCATCTATGATGACTGAGACTTTTGCTGGGTATAGTAGCCTGGGCTGACATGTCTGTTCTCTTAAGTCTGAATGTTATCAGTCCACTCCCATCTGACTTCTATCAACTCTGTTGAGAAGTCAGGTGTGATTATGATGGGTTTGCCATTACATGTTACTTGGCCTTTTTCCCCGTGCAGCTTTTAGTTTTTTGTTTGTTTGTTTGTTTGTTTGTTTGTTTTGTTTTTGTTTGCTCTGAATACTTACTGTTTTGATCTTTATGTGGCCAGGGGATTTTCTTTTCTGCACTAATTTATTATATGTTTTGTAGGCCTCTTGTATGCTTATAGGCCTCTCCTTTAAGTTGGGGAAATTTTCTTCTATGATCTTGTTGAAAATATTTTCTGAGCCATGGAGGTGCAAATTTTCATTTTGCTCTATTGCTTTTATACTTAGGTTTGATCTCTTCATGTTCACTTGGATTTCTTGGATGGTTTTTGTCAGGAATTTTTTAAATTTATCATTTTCTTTGAAAGATACATCGATTTCTTCCATTTTATCTGGCACACCTGAGATTCTTTCTTCCATCTCTTTTAGTCTGTTCATTATGCTTACCTTTGTAGTTCCTTTTTACTTCTCTAAGTTCTTCCTCTCCATGATTTTCTCTTTTTGTGTTTTCTTTTCTAATTCTATCTTCAGATATTGAACCATTTTGCTGATTTCTTTCACCCATCTGACTGTTATTTCCGTTTTTCCTTCAATTCCTTTACCTGTTTGTGTGAACATTCCTCTGTTTCTTTTACTTCTTTCAGTGATTTAATCATTTCCTCTCTCAAGGCTACAGATCTTCCTGTATTTCATTATGGATGGCCATAATATTTTGAACTTTATCTTCCTCTATTTTTTTATAATAGCTGAGGAGTGTTCCATTTTGTAAATGTGCCACAATTTCTGTATCTTTTCCTCAGGTGAGGGAGATCTAGGTTGTTTCCAGATTTTGGTTATTACAAATAAAGCTGTTATGAACATAGTTGAGCAAATGTCCTTGTTGAATTTTGGAGCATATTTAGGGTATATGCCCAGGAGTCGTATAGCTGAGTCTTGCAGTGGCAGTATTCCTAATATTTTGAGAAAGCACCAGATTGATTTTCAAAGTGTTTATACAATTTTGCACTCTATTCAGAAATGTAAGAGGGTTCCTCTTTCTCCACATCCTTTCCAGAATGTGTTGTCACTTGACTTTTTGTTGTTAGCCATTCTGATGGGTATAAAAGTGAATCTCAGAGTTGTTTTGATTTGTAGTTCCCTGATGACTAAGGTCTTTGTGAATTTCTTTAAGTGCTTTGCCCGCATTTGAGAATCTTTTGTTGAGAATTCTCCGTTTAGCTCTGTACACCATTTTCTTTGGTTTATTTAGTTTGATAGTCTTTAATTTCTTGTGTTCTTTATATATTCTGGATATTAACCATTTTCCAGTTGTAGAATAGGTGAAAACATTCATACTAAAATCTACAGGTATAAAGAAGCTTAAAAAAAAACAAAACCCCCAAAAAAAACAAAAACAAAAAAACAATAAGGAGGACCCCAGGGCGAATGCTTAAATCTCATTCAGAAGGCAAACAGGAAAGGCACTAAAAGTGGGGGAAGAGGAAGATTAGGGAAGGAGCCTACCATTGATATCCTCTGAAAGACTCCACCCAGCATAGGATTGTAGCAGATTTAAAGATCCAGAGTCAATCTTTGGGCAGAACCCAGGGAGTCTTATGGAAAAAGGTGGGGATAGAAGGACAGGAAAGAGACAGAAGCTCTACAAGGAGTCCAACAGAGCCAAAAATCTGGGCCCAGGGGCCAATCAGAGACTGGTGCATAAACCATGAACCATGCATGGAAAGGACCTAGACACCTCTGCTCAGATGTGGCCCATCGGCAGGTCAGTCTTCATACAATTGCGCTAGTAAAGGGAGCAGGGGCTATCTCTGACATGAATTCAGATAACCTGTACTTTGGTCACTTTTCCATGGCAGGGCAATCATGGCAGCCACAAAGAAAAAAAAATACAGGCAGTCCTGATGAGATTTGATAGGCTAGGGTCAGATATTAGAAGAAGAGAACTCCTCCTTCCAGTGGACATGGTGAAGAGGGCAGGGGTAGAGAAGATGGAGGGAGGGTGGGAAGGGAAGGAGATACGGGAGGTACTACAATCAGAATATAAAATGAATACATATATATCTTGGGCAGTAGGAGGGAAAAAAGAAAGATGTAATATTTGGATATTTAGAACTAAATGTGTTTATTTTTCCTAAAAATCAATGAATTTGGTCTTTTGGTTTACAAATTTAATTTATACATAATATACATCTCTAGGCAGTTAAACCAGAAATATTTTTTTAACATGTTTCCTTATTTCCTTTGTATGGTTTTGCCTAGTTTGTCAAACAAGTGTCTTTAGCTGTGTGGATTTATGTCAAAGTCTTTGATTCAATTTCATTTATCACTCTGTCTGTTTTTATGCTAAAACCGTGTACTTTTCTTTTTTAATTGTACAGGACTGTTTTAGCTCTCCTGGGTTTTGTTGTGTATAGTAGTCTGAACTGGCATCTGTATTCTCTTAGAGACTGTAAGACATGTGCCCTTGTCCTTCTGGCCTTGGCAGTCTCTGCTGAGAATTTGGATTTAATTCTTTTAGGTTTTCCTTTATATGTTACCTGGCTTTTATGCTACTTTTAATATTCTTTCTTTATTCTGTAGACTGTGTTTTTTATTATTATGTGAGGGAAGGATTTTCTTTTCTGGTACAACCTAATTGTTTTCCTGGTTGCTGTCTTGTATGTTTATAGGCAACTCCTTCTTTTGGTTGGGGAAATTTTCTTTTATGATTTTGTTAAGAATATTTTCCATTCCTTGGAGTTAGGAGTCTTCACATTTTTCTATTCCTATTATTTATTCTTAAGTTAGATCTTTTCATAGTGCTCCAGATATCCTAGCTGTTTTATGTCAAGTTATACATATATATATGTATATATATGTATATATATAAGATTTGACTGATATATCAATTTCTTCTGTCATATCTTTTATTCCTGAGATTGTCTCTTCCATCTCATGCATTCATGCATTCTGCTGGTCATGTTTGTATCTGTTTTTTGTTTTGTTTTGTTTTGTTTTCTCCCCTAGGTTTTCAATCTCCAGGATTCCTTCAGTTTGTGATTTTTATTGCATCTATTTCCATTTTCTGGTCTTGAACTGTTTTATTCATTTCTTTCACCTGTTTAATTGTGGTTTCCTGTATTTATTTAAGGAAATTATTCCTTTCCTCTTAAAGGCCTCTACCACCTTTATCACATTCAATTTACATTTTCTTGTAGTTTGGTTTTGGTAGGATATCCCAAGCTTTCCATTGTAGAATAGCAGTGTTCTGAAGGTACCAAATTGCCAGGAATCTTACTGCTTGTATTCTTACACTGGCCTTTAGCCATCTGGTTATCCCTGCTATTGACAGGCCTCAGGTAATGTAGGCTGAGTTGTGGGCCAAAAAATGGAACTTCAGGGAGAAAGTGCAGTTTACCTCTGTTGGGAATGTTTTAGGGGAACCAGCTGCTAGTGGCTGGTCAGGCAATTTTTATCTAGTTGTCCCTTAAGGTCTCAGGCCTCTAGAAGTGCAGGTAAGGCCATGATCTGGGAGATGGCTGGGGCATGGGAGAGAGTGTAGCTTGCTACTGCTATGCTTAGCCAGGGGTCTCAGCAGGTGCAGGTAGGCATGTAAAGTTCTCACTTGTCTGTTTCTAGTGACCAGAGCCTTCCAGGAATGGAGGGTGAGCTGTGGGCAGGAATGGGGAATAGAGAGGACAGGCATAAGTCATTCTCTATCCTGCCATATTGTTAAAACTTTTTTATAATTTTTACAAGTGTTTTGGTAGAATTTTTGACATAAATTGTGTATAATATATCGTCATCTGCAAATAAGTTTATTCCCTTGAGCTTCAACTAGGGAAGAGCTTGTCATTTAAAAGGGTCTGAAGAATCGGTGTCCTTGATATGGCCATGATTATGTCAACGGTACACATTTACTGTGTTCTTCATCTACTTCCTACAATTCTCTATCTTTTATTTCCTAAATGTTTTTGGTATAGCACAACTTCCAGTTCAGTGTTAACTGTATGATAGTTTCTGGAATCTAACTTAGAAGAGAAAGAAATATTGGATAGTACTCAATACTTAAAAAACTGAAAAAAGTAGGTATTTCCCCTTGATAAGTACTTATTGATCTCTGCAGTTCCTGGAGGCAAAGGCTGAACTATCAGTGTCCAGTCACTCAGTATAATTATTATATATAGATTCATGGGGAGGTAAGTTTATTATATACAGCTGAAGGAAACAGTTGCTTAAATCATGTTGGTAGGGAGTCTCTGTAGGAGACAGTTATCAAGGAGCAGTGAGCTGTGGTTGGCATTTTCAGGACACACTGTTCAAAATGCTAACTCAGATCAGGGGATGATCTTGCCATTACCATGGGTATGAGGTATTGGCATCTTTGATTTAGCCATGAGGATGGTAATAACACACATTGATTCGTAACCTCACCTTCTCCCCACTCAGATCACTGTGGATCAAACTTTTAGAATAACATCTGAGCTCGGAGTTATTATACTGTAGTTATTCTTAAATTATATGAGGAAGTCAAACTAAAGAGGAATTCATTATCAAAGTTACCCATGATCCAGAACTTTGCATTTTGGTTTCAGAATGTGAAGCTAAAATCACATAGTATACATTCAATCACTCACAGAAACATTATAATGATCTTTTCTTCCTTTCCAAGTGTTCTATAAACTCCCTCACTGAAACAATTTCTTACATAAACTATTTTCATTAATTTGTAATCAGTAATTGTCAGTACAGTCACTACTTTTTATCAAATCCAATTTTATTTAATAAATTGTTCTTGTTGTTCTTCCTTATATCAATTTAAAAGTCTGAGTCCTTAACACTCCCAGTATTTAGATCTACTGAAATCAGGGCAACCAAAATCTTTATTTACTAACAATATTTAAATTATGTCTTTAAAATATATATTTGTCAAACCAAAAGTCCTCTATCTTTAATATGCTTGGGTAAACTGGCTACTGGACCTTTCGCTCTTTTATTGGCTTTCTTTAGACTTACAAATATTTTAAATGGCGGTAGTGACAATGAAGAAGAATTTTCTAGACTTTTTCTATCTTGGGAAAATATATAAAGAAGGTAGTCTAATGAATGATCATGAAACTTGCAAGTATAAGAAGTGAACACATACAAACATAAATACATATACACCCAATTTTGAGCCATTATCAGAATAAAACATTAGTATCACAGGAGGAAATAAATACAAGAATTTTTTTTTATTTCTGAATTCTAGGAGGATAAATTACCTTTATACTTAGATTTCTGTTGGACTACAAGTGTTGAATTGATTCCTCTTGGAGCAGCAAGCAAACACAAATATATTTTCCTCCCTAAAATCAAATTCATTTTTAACTTTTCACCTGTCCTATGTAGCTATATATACTATTAGAGTTCCTTACTTTTATTTCCATTTACTTAAAGCTCACTGAATCCCATACCATGGCATTGATATCTATATGTCCTGGTGACATGATGAAAAGAAATGGCGTAAGCCTTAGAAGTATGTCTAAATCTGAGTAAATTAGTTGCTGTAACTATGGAGTCATTGAAAGACCACAGCTTTGGCATCTACTATAAACAACATGAAAAACAATCTGAAAGTCATACATAGTAAAATTAAAGTTAATCCTTAAGAGAAAATAATTTCATATTCTGGAATTTAGATATAGAAAAGGCCTGGAGAAAATATGTATATTACTGTACTTTTATAATCCATTCATTAACACCTTCCAGAGATTGCATCTCATTTCAGTTAGAATGGCTATCCATCAGCAAAAAAAAAAAAAAAAAAACAAGTGACAACTTCCATGTTACCAGACAATATTATGAAAGCCACCAAGAGGAGAAGCAAATTTACAGAGTCTGGCTCAGTTGTAACACCAAAGAACCATGAAAAGGAACACAAAATGATGTCCATAAAATTGTAATTAGTTAGGGGAGTCCAGGATGGCAGCAACTAGTGCTCACTGTATCTGAGGGACACAGAATTAGAAACTCAAAAATTGTTGAATGGAAAGGAATCTGAAGCCAGAACATCAGCTTGAGGCTTCTTGGGCAAGAGGGGACAACACAGAGATAAGAGCCGTTGGATTCAGGCCACCTGTGGATGTCTCTGGGGACTGAGAATGATGAATATTCAACAGCCCTGCACTTCTGCTTCCTCCAAACATGGGCCTCCCTCCTTAGCTGAGGTTAACAGCACCTCCCTTATAGGCTGCAAAGGCCACAGTGATTGCTCCAAGCATGAGCTTCTGTGCTCAGTAACTGAGACAGCAGAGGAAGGGCTCCCAGTTCTGCTGGCAGTGTATGGACATCCTAGTGGGCTATTGTACTTGCCTCCAAGTTCTGCAGTGGAAGCAGGAGGCTGTAAGAACCTCACACCTGTGGCTGTACCAGGTTTCCAGAGTTATGAACCGCTGTATGAGCCTCCCAGTTCTGCAGTGGTGGGGTGACAGCTAGCACTAGCAGGAGCCTCCATGCACAGTGACAGAGAGCAGAGGTGGCTAACCCAAGTACACATTCCTGCCCAGTATCCAAAAAGTGGACATCAATGAGTTGATGGATCTCCTACACAATCATTTGCTCCCGAAGGCCCAAATCTGAGAGTAGAGAACAGGGGCAATCCCTGTGCTTTCCACTTAGGCTTGCTAGCAAATGAGTGTGCCTTCAAGTGAGTGTATGCAGAGCCCCAGCTCCAGAGTCCATCTATGTTAGCAAACAGACATTGGATCGCACCTGACCACACCCGCACTGTGGGCAACATACAGATCCTTGGAGCAACACTCTTAACATTGAAGCTCCTAGTCTATGGGTCTACCAGTGGAGTCCAGGCAAACAATTCCTGGATCCCAGACAGATCTGAATATGAATAGGAGAGTATAACAGGCCTGTAGGACACTGAGGTATTCAGGGCACCTGAGCATGCACATTGCACCCACAAACAGCACCAGCACCTGCAACCCCTCCTGCTCTTAAGTTCAACATTCCAGGCATCAACACACTCTAGGACCTTGTCCTTTATGGCTCACTTCCTTGAAAATGTCAGTGCTTGCTCAACCACACTTGCCCACAGGCACCTGTGACCTTCTTCTATTAGCTGCAACTGGAACACCAAAATATGCTCTTAAACTGTTGGACCTCTCTCACCTTCCTAAAGAATACTCCAGAAAACAGAGAAAGACACACCCAGTCTGATGTAAAGACTCCAGGAACAAAGAGCAACAGTCACAGATAAGCAGATGGCTAGAGGTCGTATTAGAACACATCCAACAAAAATCAGGACTTCATGAATTCATCAACAACCCCCAAATCAATAGACAATCTAATTAATCGGAAACACAGGAAAATGATCAAAATTCTAAGCTTATCTGTATGTTAGAGGTACATAAAGAACAAACGAAGAAAGCTCTTAAAAAAATACAGACAAATACAACCAAACAAATAGAGGTACAAGTAGAGGCACAATTAGTTGCATACAGAGAAGAAATGAACAACAACAACAAAAAAAAAAAATAGAGGCCATAGTGGAAAAGAGGAATCCACATTCAAACAGATAAAGGTAATGCTGCAAGACATGAAAACAGAAAGAGAATCAATAAAGAAAACACAAACAGAGAAAACCCTGAAGCTGGGTAAAAGGTCAGGAAATGAAAAGGTAATCATCACCAATAGAATACAAGAGATGGAAGAGAGAATCTCAGGAGCTGAAAAAACACTTGCAGAAATTGATATCTTTCAAAGAAAAAGTAAAACAAGAAAATTTCCAAACAAAAAGCATCCAAGAAATTAAGGATACCATGAAAAGACAAACTATGAGAATAATAGGAATAGATGAAAAAGAAGATTCAATGCTCCAAGTCCAGAAAATATTTTCAAGAAAATCATAGAAGAAAATTTTCACAACTTAAAGAAAGAGATGTTCATATGTAAGAGGCCTGCAAACACCGAATAGACTAGACTAAAAAAGAAACTCTTCAAATCACATAACAGACAAAACACTAAATCTACAGAATGAAGAAAAAGTATTAAAAGCAGCAAGGCAAAAATACCAAGTAACATATAAAGGTAGACCTATCAGAATCACGCAAGACTTCTCAACTGAAACTGTGAAAATCAGAAGGGCCTGGGCAGAAGTCATGCAGACTAAGAGAACATAGATGTCAAACCAGAATACTATACCCAGCAAAACTTTGAATCAACATAGATGGGGAAAACAAAATATTCTATGACCAAACAAAACTTAAACAATATCTACACAAGAAACCAGCCCTAAAGAAGATACTAGAAGGAAAACTCCAATCCAATGAAAACAACTACACCCAAAGAAAAACAGGATATAGATAACTTCACAACAACAATAAAAATAAATAAAGAAAAAAAAAAAAAAAACACAAGTATTGAAACACAGCAACACCAACTCCACAATAAAAGGAACCAACATTCATTGGTCACTATTATATGTCAAGGTCACTATTATATGTCAAGTTCAATGGACTCCATTGTTCAGTAAAAAGACTAACAAAATGGTTGCAGAAACAGGATTCAATATCTGATCCATTGAAGAAACACACCTCTGCAACAAAGATAAACAATGCCTCAGAATAAAGTGCTGGAAAAATGTTTTTCAAGCAAGTGGACCCAAAAGTACATGCTGGGGTAGCTATACTAATATCTAATAAAATAGACTTTCAACCAAATTAATCAATAAAGATGAGGAGGGGCATTTCATTCTCATCAAAGAAAAATCTACCAGGAGGACATCACAATCCTGAACATCTATGCCCCAAATACAAGACCACATGCATTCGTAAGTGAAACATTATTAAAGCTCAAACTGTACATGGATCCCAACACCTTAAGAGTGGTAGACTTCAACACTCCACTCTCACCAAGGAACAGATCATCTAGACAGAAGCTAGATAGGGAAATAAAGACACTTACAGAGGTCCTAAATCAAATGGCCCTATTAGATGTGTACAGAACTTTTCACCCAAACTCAAAAGATTATACTTTCTTTTCAGCACCTCATGGAACCTTCTCAAAATTGACCATATATAGGGGCACAAAATAAGTTTCAACAACTACAAGAAGATCCAAGTAATCCCTTGTATCCTATCAGTCAACCATGACCTAAAACTAGCCATCAACAAAAACAGAAATAATAATAACATTAAAAAAACCTACATAAACTTAGAAACTAAACAACTCTCTACTCAATGACAGCTGGGTCAACGAATAAATGAAAAGAAAAAATAGAGACTTCCTAAAATTCAAAGAAAATGAGGGCACAACTCACCCAAACTTATGGGACACAATGAAAGCAATGTTAAGAAGAAAGTTCATAGCACTAAGTGCCTCCAGAAAGAAGTTTGATACATTTCATACAAGCAACTTAAGGGCAGGCCTAAAATCCCTGGAAAAAAAGAAGCAGACACACAAGAGTAGACAATTAGAAATAAACTCAGAGCTGAAATCAATGAATTAGAAACAAATGAACAAACAAACAAAACAGTTCAAATAATCAATGAGCACAACTGGTTCTTTGAGAAAATAAAAGAGATAGACAAACCCTTAGCCAAACTAATTAAAAGGCAGAGTGAAACTATACAAATCAGCAAAATCGGAAATGAAAAGGGGCCATAACAGCAGACACTGAGGAAATTAAAACAACAACTAGGTCTTACTACAAAAGCCTATATGCCAAATACTTTGAAAATCTAAATGAAATTTAAATTTTTTGAAATATTTCATTTAACAAAATTACATCAAGGTCTGGTAAATTGACTGAATATTCCTATATCCCCCAAGAAAACAGAAGCAGTCATCAAAAGTTTCTCTTTCAAGAAAAGCTCAGTGCCAGATGGTTTCAGTGCAGAATTCTAACAGGCCTTCAAAGAAGAGCTAACTCTATTTCTATCACACTATTCCATAAAATAGAAACAGAAAGAACATTACCCAACATTTTCTATGAAGCTACAGTCACCTTCTTACATAAAACACACAAAGACACAACAACAACAACAGAATAAAACAACTTCAGACCTATCTCCCCAATGAATATTGATTTTAAAATACTCAATAAAATACTTGCAAAACAAATCCAAGTACACATCAAAGATATCATCTACCATGTCCAAGTAGGCTTCACCTCAGGCATGCAGGGGTGGTTAAATATAAAGAAATCCATCAATGTAATCCACCATATAAACAAACTGAAGGGGAAAAAACCACATGATCATCTCCTTAGATGTCAAAAAAGCATTTGACAAAAATCCAACATTCATTCATGTTTAAATTCTTGAAGAGATCAGGGATAAAATACACATACTTAAACATAGTAAAGTCAATATACAGCAAGGCTAGAGAGAACATCAAACTAAATAGAGAGAAAATTAAATCAATACCACTGAAATCAGGGACAAGGCAAGGATGCACACAGTCTCTGTATCTATTTAACATAGTACTTGAAGTACTAGCCAAGACAAAAAGAAAACAAAAGGAGACCAAGGGAATAAAAATTGGAAAACAAGAAGTCAAAATATGATTATATGGAGATGGTATGATAGTATACATAAGATGGTAGCCCTCCAGTATATGAAAGACAAAAGGGCTGAGAAAGAAATTAGAGAAACTATACCCTTCATAATAGCCACTAATAACGTAAATTATCTTGGTGTGATTCTAACCAATCAAGTTAATCAAGTTACAGACCTGTTTGACAAAACAACAATAACAACAAAACTTCATGTCTCTTAAGAAAGTGTCCTCGACCTGCAGTAACACCTATATACCACCTGAGTGAAGGCTGGGGGGAAAAAGACAGGGTGACACAAAGAAGGACACCAAGTCTAGGCTCTGATCAAGGTGTCATTTACTGAATATCAGGTTAACACTTAAATAACAGGAAAGTACAAGCAGTTTCTCACAGAGGCAACTTTGCTTGGCCAAAACATATGAGGGCTAACCCAAGGTTACACAGAACCTGCTGTCTGGTTACCATGGTTGCACTGAATTTGTTCTCTAGTTCTCAGGTTCAGAGCCCTCTGCTGTAGAACTGCCAGCGTCAGTCTCTGAGACACTGAGCTTTAGATTAGAGCTGGGGAGAGTAGGCCAAATTCCACTGCTCAGAAACAGCAAATATATACTCCAATTAGGCCATCAACTCCAAATAAGCTGCCACAATTCTTTCCTTTCAAATTAAACCAAAAGGTCAGTGCCTGTCTTAGGTGGGGTGATTCCAAATAAATACTGTAACTGAATGGGAGAATCCTGCTTATAGGGGGACTTCCTGTCTTTGGTTAGTATTTATCAATTACCCATTTCCTGACATTGACTAACCAGCCCATCGCACAGGAAAAGAGAAATTGAAGAAGATATCAGAAGATGGATAGATATCCCATATTCATGGATTGGTATGTTCATCATAGTGAAAATGGCCATCCTTCCAAAAGCAATCTACAGATTCAGTGCAATTCCCATCAAATTATCAACCAAATTCTTTACAGACTTTGAAAGAAAAAATTTCAACCTCATATGGAAAAACAAAAAACTGAGAATTACTAAAAGGATCCTGTACAACAACAGATTATATTGAGGTATCTCCATCCCTGCTCTCAATAGTAATAAAAACTGCATGGTATTGGCATAGAAACAGAATGGTGGATCAATGGAATTGAGTAGAAGACCCAAAATTAAATCCACACACTTATGGATGCTTGATTTTGACAAAAAAGCCAAAAAGATATAATGGAAAAAAGAGAGCATCTTCAACAAATGGTACTCTTCTAATTTGATGTCTACATTAGAAGAATGCAAATAGATCTATATTTACCACCCTGCACAAAAGTAAAGAACAAGTAGACCAAAGACCTCAACATAAAACCAGACACACTAAACCTGTTAGAAGAAAAAGTGGGAAAGAGACTTGAACTTACTGACACAGGAGACAAATTGGTGAACAGAACACCAACAGCAGAGGCTCTAAGATCAACAATCAATAAACGGGACCTCATGAAACTGAAGAGCTTATCTGAAGCTAAGTATATTGTCATAAGAACAAAACAAAATCTGAAAGATTGGGAAAGTATCTTCACCAACCCGCTATCTGACAAGATGGCTAATATCCAGAAAATGTGAAGAACTCAAGGAGCTATAAAGCAACAAATCATGTTTTCAATTAAAATTGGGGTACAGAGCTAAACAGAATTCTCAATAGAGGAATATCAAATGGCAGAGAAACACATAAATAAATGCTCAATATCCTTAGTTATCAGGGAAATCCATATCAAAATGACCCTGATATTTCAACTTATACCCATCAGAATGGCTAAGATCAAAAATTTAAGTGATAATACATGCCGGAGAGGATGTGGAGAAAGAGGAACCCCATCACCACCACTGCTGGTGGAAACGTAAACTTACACAATGACTTTGGAAATCAGTCTGGCACTTTCTGAGACAATTAGCAATAGTCTTTCCTCAAAATGCAGCTATACCTCTCATAGGCATATATCTAAAATATTCTCAAGCATACAACACGGACATTTGCTCAAACATGTCCATAGCAGTTTTATTTGTAATAGCCAGAATCCGGAAAGAAACCAGATGCCACTCAATGGAAGAATGGATACAAAATTGTTGGTACATTTACACATTGGAATACTATACAGCATTTAAAATCTAGGGAATAATGAAATTAGCAGGCAAATGGTGGGAATTAGAACATATCATCCTGAGTGATGTGTCCCAGAAGCAGAAAGACACACATGGTATATATTCACATATTAGATTTATAAGATAAACATATTAAAATCTTAAGAGGTTAAGCAAAAAGGAGGACCCTGGGTATGGTGATCAATTCTCACTCAGAAAGGCAAAGGGGATGGACTTTGGAAGAGGGAGAAAACAAGGAACAGTAGAGCAGCCTACCACATAGGGCCTCTGAAAGATTCAACCCAGGAGGAAGGGTATTAGAGCAAATGCTGAGACACATAGCCAAACTTTGGGCAAAGTGCAGGGTATCTTATGAAAGAAGGGGGATATAAAAAGTCCTGGAGAGGAAGAGAGCCCCACAAGGAGAACAATAGAACAAAGAAAAATCATCTCAGGGGTCTTTTCTGAGACTGATACTCCAACCAAGGTCCATGAATGGAGATATCCAAGAAGCCCTGTGCAGATGTAGCCTTTGGCAACTAAGTATCTATGTGGGTTGTGGGTTCCCTAGTAAGGAGAACAGGGACTATCTAGGTCATGAACTTAGTGGTTGGCTTTCTTTTCACCTTCCTCTGAAGGGTGACCAGCCTTACCATGTCACAAAGGAAGACAATGCAGCCAGTCCTAATGAGACCTGCCTGATAGGCTAGTGTCAGATGGATAGGGAGGGGGACCTTCCCTATCAGTCGACTTGGAGAGGGGAATGGTAGTATATGAGGGAGAGAGTTTGGGATTTGGAGGGAATGAGGAAGGGGGGGTACAGCTGGTATGCAAAGTATATAAACTGTAATTAATATAAAAACAAACATTGTAATAATTGGCTTTCATATGTCAGTGGTAACCAAAAGTTTTAAAATTGGTTTTAAGGCACATTTAATGGGAGGAAAAATGATGCATGTTACTAGAAACCTTGTCTATTTCCATTTCCTGAGCTAGTGAGCCCATGGACATTAGAAAAAAAATCTATTAATGAGAGTGGGCAATTGAATTATCCCACAATCACTGTGTAAGGATGAATATATGATTTAAACTGTAGTAATGCTTCTTATAAAAAAGTCCGTACCTTGTTTTTGGTGCATAGATATTAATAACTGAAATGTCATTTTGGTGATATTTTTTCCTTTGATTATTATGAAGTGTCTTTCCCAATCTCATTTGTTTTGTTTGGATTTGAAGTCTATTGTGTTAGATATCAACACCAGCTTTCTTCTTGGGTCTACTTGATTAGAATATCTTTTTCCAAATATTTATTTTTTGGGAGGTCCAGATAGATTCCCTTTTGTCTCCAGACTCCATCTTAGACAGAGATGACTTAGGCCCCATGATACTCTTAGCTCGAGGAAAAGACCAGTAATGACCTGGGTAAGCCTCAGTCAACCAACTACAAGTGCAACTGTGAATAGCTGAAAGGCCTGGAGAATGTTGTTTGAGATGACCACCACCTTGCCCCTACTAACAAATTTTGCCACCTGTAACTATTCCTTAGCCTCCTAATCAGAATAGAGATTAGCTCATCACTCCTGGAAATCTCCAGTTTCCTTTAAAAGACCTTTGTACCTTTGTCCTGTGGTTACCAATTTTTAGAATGGTTGACCCAGAATCCTGAAATATTTTGCTTAATAAAATATGCTCTGAGTCTTGTACATCATTTTCAGACCCTACATCTTGAGATAATGTCACCCAGATGAAAACTAAACAAAGAAATGCTGGAGGTAAGAAGAGTAATTTTATACTGAAAGAACCTACCAGATATTTACAAAACGTTTCTTCAAAAAACAAAAGAATATTCCTTATTCCAGTACCTCCTGAAACTTTCTCCAAAACAGACTAAATGCTTGGACACAAGCAAGTCTCAAAAAAATACAAGAAATGTTTAATTAACTCATTGCATCCTATCAGACCATCATGCATTAAAGCAATATATCAACAACAACAGAAACAACAGAAATTTTATGAACACATGGAAATTGAACACCTCTTTACTGAACAAAAATTGGTCATGACAAAAATAAATTTTAAAAAATTGAAGAATTCTAGAACAGAACACCAACAGAACAGGCTCTAAGAGCAACAATCAATAAATGGGACCTCATGAAACTGAAAAGCTTCTGTAAAGCAAAGCCATCATCAAAACAGAGCGACTGGCTACAGATTGGGAAAGAATCTTCACCAACCCTTTATCTGACAGAGGACTCATATCCAGTATATATAAAGAACTAAAGAAGCTGAAAAGCAGCAAACCAAGTAATCCACTTAAAAAATGGGGAACAGAGCTAAACAGAGAACTCTCTGTAGAGGAAAATTGAATGGCACTTAAAGAAATGCTCAATGTCATTAGCCATTAGGGAAATGCAAATCAAAACAGCCCTAAGATTTTACCTTACACCCATCAGAATGGCCAAGATCAAAAACTCAAGTGACATCACATGCTGGAGAGGTTGTGGAGAAAGGGGAACCCTCCTCCACTGAGTATGGGAAGGTAAACTTGTACAACCACTCTGGAAATCAATCTGGCACATCTCAGACAACTAGGAATAGTGATTCATCAAGATCCAGCCATACCACTTCTAGGCATATATCCAAAAGAGGCTCAAGTACACAATAAGGGCATTTGCTCAACCATGTTTGTAACAGCTTTATTTGTAATAGCCAGAAGCTGGAAACAGACCAGATGCCCCTCAACTGAAGAATGGATGCAGAAATTGTGGTACATCTATACAATGGAGTATTACTCAGCAATGAAAAATAAAAATCATGAAATTTGAAGGTAAATGGTGGGATCTGGAAAGGAGCATCCTGAGTGAGTTGTCCCAGAAGCAAAAAGACACACATGGTATATACTCACTCATATAGACATACAACATAGGATAAACCCACTAAAGTCTGTACATCTAAAGAAACTAAGCAAGAGAGAGGACCCTGACTAAAATGCTCAATCCCCATCCCGAAAGGCAAAGAGGATGTACATCAGAAGAAGAAGAAAACAGGAAACAACCTAGGAACCTGCCACAGAGGGCTTCTGAAAGCCGCTTCCCTGCAGACTATCAAAGCAGATGCTGAGCCTGATGGCCAACTGTAGGGCAGAGTGAATGGAATTTTATGTAAGAACTGCTAAATAGTAAGAGCTGGAGAGGACAGGAACTCCACAAGGAGAGCAGCAGAACATGAAAATTTGAACACAGGGAACTTCCCAGAGACTCATACTCCAACCAAGGACTATTCATGGAGATAACCTAGAACCCCTGCATAGATGTAGCCCATGGCAGTTCAGTGTCCGAGGGGGTTACATAGTAATTGGAAGAGGGACTGCCTCTGACATAATCTGATTGGCCTGCTCTTTGATCACCTCACCCTGAGGAGGGAGCAGCCTTACCAGGCCACAGAAGATGACAATGCAGCCACTTCTGATGACACCTGATAGACTAAGATCAAAAAGAAGGAGAGGAGGACCTCCCCTATCAGTGGACTTGGGGAGGGGCATGTGTGAAGAAGGAGGAGGGAGGGTGGGAAAGGGAGGGGAGGAGGGAGGAGCTTATGGGGGATATAAAGTGAATAAAGTGTAATTAATAAAAGTTAAATAAAAAAAATAAAAAAAATTGAAGATTTCTAGAATTCAGACCATATCCATATTTATGAACCATAATTAAAGCAGAGCTAAAAAGAATGTTCAGAGCAGTGAGTGCCTTCATACAGAAACTGAAGAGATCTTGTATTAGAGGAATCGCAAATGGCTGAGAAACTCTTAAAGAAATTGTTTAATATACTTAGCCACCAGGGGAATGCAAATCAAAACTACTTTGAGATTTCATCTTATACCTTTCAAAATGTCTAAGATAAATTACACAAGTTACTGGCAAGGATGTGGTGCTAGGATAACACTTCTTCATTGCTGGTGGGAGTGCAAACTTGTACAACCACAATGGATACTAGTACGGAATTTCCTCAGAAAATTGGAAATCAATATATCTTAAGACCTTCTATAATACTCTTGGGCATACACCCAAAGGACATCACATCCTACTTCAAGGACACGTTCTCAACTATTTTTATTGAGGCTTCACTCATAACAACTAGAAACTGCAAACAACCTAGATGTTCTTCAACCAAGGAATGGCTAAAACAAATGCGTAGTACATTCACACAATTAAGTATTAGCTAACTCTTAAACATTGACATCATGAAATTTGCCAGGTAAAGGATGAAACTAGAAAAAAAAAATCATCCTTAGTGAGGTAACCCAGACCAAGAAAGACAAATATGTAATTAATAATAAGTGAATATTAGCTGTTTAGTAAATGATAACAAAGATACAATCCATAGACTCACAGAGAGGGTAGGCAAAGAGATGGGTTCTTGAGGGTACTAATGCATAGATCACTGTTAAAGGAGAAATACAATCGGTTTTTCAGGATGGCTGGAGACAGATGTGGACAGGAACAAGAGGGATCAGGATGTGAAGGAGATGAGATAGAGGGAGAGAGTCTGGAAAGAGATGGATGGAATAGAGTGGTTGCTTTGGAAGGGTGTTGTTCAAACCTAGTATACTGGTATCTTTCTGAGATCTATTATGGTGATCCTGGTGAGGATTCTAGCAAAAGGTGATAACGAGTCTGAACTAGACATCTCTTTTAACCTTGTCAAGGCTCCTAGTGGTGGTAGTGATTTGCATTTGTGTGATTTTTTGCCTAGAACTGTGGTGTTCAACCTTTCTAATGCTGCAAGCTGTTAAGAGAGTGCTTCATGTTGTGGTGATCTGCAACCATAAAATTATTTTCATTTCTACTTCAAAATAGTAGTTTTCTACTGTTATGACAAGTAATGTAAATATCTGATACAGATGATATCTGATATGTGACCTCTGTGAAAGTGTCACTTGACCCATAGTGGGGTCACAACCCACTGGTTGAGGTTCTGTGGCCTTTAGGGTTCCCTCAAGATCCCCACATATTCCAGAAAGCTGATGCTAAGAATGAGTACTGCTCTTCATAACTGAAAGCCCATTAATGGGGACAACATTGACAAAGCTCATTGAACATGAGGAGATTGAGTGGATGCCTGCATGGAGTCTTCACCCTGTGTTTCAGTCACTTTGGTGTATTCTGTAGGCTACTGAAAGGAACAGACACAACTCAGCCACAGATCTTTTGACCTACAATTTGCCCTCCCTGCAAGATATGTTGGAGAAATGGTTGTGCAGAACCTGTGGCAGGAACAAACCAATGTCTAATTTAACTTGAGGCCCGCTCCAAGAGAGGGAGCTTATGTCTAACACTGCTTGGATAGCCAAGAACCAGAGACTGAATATCCCAAAGACATAGGGTAAAACCAAACGTGAATGATAAAAAGTCAATGAAATGATTCCTAATTATATTCTGTTATACTCATAGATCAGTGCCTTGTTTAATCTTCATCAGAGAGGCTTCCTCAGACAGCAGATGGCAGCAGGTACAGAGACACACAGAAGATATGTGAATGGAGAATCTACATAGGCAATTACTATGGGATACGTTTTCTAGGAACATGGAGAATCCCATAGAATAGGGGGTGATTTTAGGAGTCAGAGTGAATGAAGAATACCAGTAGAGTGTGGATCACCAAATCAAATACACAGAGCTCACATGAGCTCAAAGAGACCAAAGAGGCAAGCACTGGCCTCTGGGGCTCTGCATCAGATACTCTGCATACATGGTGTAGCTGTTAGCTAGGTGCTTTTGTGGACCTCTTAACAGTTGTAACCACTGTGCCTTTTACTTCATTTCCTGCTCTTTGGACTCTTTTTCTGCTATTGGGTTGTCTTGTCCAGTACTTGTGTGGCAAATTGGCTGTATCATATTGTATTTTGTTTTATCATGCATGGTTGTTGTCTCTTGAAGGCTTGCTCTTTTGTGAAGACAGACAGATCTGAAGTGTATCAGAGAGGAGGTAGGTGTATTTGGGAAGAGTGGAGGGAAGAAAAACGGTTGCTGGAATGTATTGTATGAGAGCAGAACTTTAAAAATAGATTTAAAAGGAAAAGAGTCTACAACTACCACTTTGCTAAATAAGAATAATTTCTTACTATATTCTAAAGTGTTTCTTTATACCTACAGACACACACACACACACACACGTACACACACACATACACAATTGGACAGATGGATGCAATGCTAGATAAAAAGATTGCTCAGACTCTAGCTTCAGAAGAGACACCTGTATCACAACTGGTTCATCTATGGCTCAGGATAAACCAAAATTGGAAAGACTGTAAAAGCTTGATGTCCACTATGAAACAGTCTCTCTAGAAAGGTTTGCATTAATAAGACTGGAATAATGTCAACATCAATAAATATATTGGAGTTGGAGAGAAAAATGCATTGGGTCCTATTCTTAGATGAATAGCTGCAAGAAATTAATGACTACTGAAAGTAGGAGAATTGGCCTTTCCTAGGAATGAGGTCCATTATTGGTTGTCCGAAACAGAGTGATCAGCTCTGAACCCATATACACAAAAACAACACAAAGAGACTATGTACATTGTTTTTATATGCATGAAGGCAGGAAGGTAAAATAAGTTTTAAGCTGATTCTCTACAGAGTCTTAATAAGATACTAATGTACTTATTAGGTAGAAGTGCTCTTAATTATTTACTATAAGATTTCACTTCAAATAATAACACAAAACATTAGGGGCACAGGAGGAGATGAGGGAGTGAAGGTGGGATTGGGAGGGAATGAGAGAGGGGGCTACAGCTGGGATGCAAAGTGAATAAAATGTAATTAATGTAAAAAATAAAAAATTAATTAAAAAATAAGAATTTAAAGGAAACATATTCAAATATCAAGGTAAATATCTGAAATAGTGACTTACATTTTACTTTCTGATAATAACTAGGTAAGAGAAATGAAAAGACTATCATTGCCAATAAGTTTTTAAAACTCACAAATATTTACTACTGTGTTATTCAAGTGCTGTTACATCTATAAAAGAGAATATTCAAAAGATATCATAATAAAGTCCATGTGCCTTTAATTCATAACTTTATTGATGTTTTGAATTTACATATAAGAAGTATTTATATAAAAGGAACGCCAGAAAGGCATTCAAAAACAATATTGTTTATAAATTATGCTATTATAAAATATGGTACGTTGAACATTGTAAATGGTAGATGTGAATGTTGTTTTGATTTCCTCAGATAAGGAGAAGAGATGAGAACTGTACTCAAACGTTACAAATACATGGCTTGGGTTGAGCCCAGAATGTTTCTATCTAAGTATTTCTAGACCAAGGCTTGGAATAATCTAGCCTTTGTACAGTCTAAATCTTTTACATGCCCAAACCTTGAAGGTTTCAGATTCTAGCCCCCATCTACTAACACAGGCCTAGAAAGTTTTCAGCCTCTGAGACTTACTGCTAAACAAGCTCACACTTTCTAGTTCTTCCTGAACACTAACTGGCTGGTTCAACTCAGCTTTTCTGGCTCAAAAGGTCTCTACAAGCTGATGCATTCAAACTGGCTTCTCTCCACTTCTCACTGAATTGTTCTGCTTGAAAAAAATAAAAAAAAAAACTGCTTTTGAACTGCAGGAGCTGAACTGTAGGAACTCAACTGCATTCAATTAAATTGTGCCCAACTTCACCAAACTGTATTGTTCTCCTGAAATTTAATATATTCTCTCCATAAACTTTTTTTTGTGCTGGTCTTATGTTGATTATTTTTCCTGCCTCTTCTTATCCTATCTCTCATTCACTTCTTTCAAATTCATCACTTTGTCTCCTCTTCAATTAGACATTATGGTTTGAGAAAAAAGGTTGTGTAAAATTAAGGGTTTTCTATGCTTGCCTCGGTTCCTTAATAATGACACAGAGACCTGTTGTTTCTATTATTGGCTTCAGACACTATAGCTGGGCAGATACTGTGCTATTCTAACATGACTATGCTTGTTTAGCCTACTTCCAAACCAAGTGGCCATTTACCTGATATCTTAGTCTTGCTCTGGCTCCTCCTTGTTTATCTATGTTCACATGATGACTCCGATTTCTTTGCTATTTATCTGAAGATCCCTCCCTGGGATAAGAAGTTTCACCTTATCTTCTCCTGCCGAACTATTAGCTGTCCAGCTCTTTATTAACCAATACGATGTGATATAGAACAATTTTTACAAAACATTGTACTCAGAATTCTGGGTATAGAAATCAACATTTGAATACACAGTGCACAAACATTCTTCAAAAGGATCTGTAATAAATTCTACCAAGAGTGTTTAAAGGTGAATCTTGTCAACATTCTAGCAAGAAAAATTACCAGTGTGTAATAAGGGTGTGTTCCAGGTGGATCACACAAACCTATGACTTTGGATTTTATCCCTTGCCAGAGCAGCCATGTTGCTGAATTAAAATTCCTCTATAAAACATACTGAGATTAAACTTAAAGAACATGTCACTATTTCTTAATTAAATTTTATGTTAATGGCAAGGACATATAAAAGTAATGTCAGAAAGTAATTAATAATTAAAGTAAATTACATTAATAATGTGGTCAGAAATTTCTTGATTTGTTTCTGTTCTTTTTAATTATTTTTTGAGATTAAAATATAATTTCATCATTTTCATAATTTTCTTCTTCCAACCCTTCTTATATTCCCTTGCTTAATCTCCTTTAATTCATAATTTATATTTACATTAAAGTTTCTGTAAAGCATAGAACCCTGACAATAGAACAAAAGTAACAGCCTACAGACTTGGAAAGGATCTTCACCAACTATATCTGACAAAGAGCTAATATCCAAAATATATATTGTAATCAAGAAGTTAAACAGCAACAAACCAGATAATCCCAATAAAATGTGGTACAGAGCTAAACAGAGAATTTTCAACAGAGGACTATCAAATGACAGAAAAACATGTAATGGAATATTCAACATCCTTAGTCATTAGGGAAATGCAATTCAGAATGACTCTGAGATTCTATCTCACACTCGTCAGAATGAATAAGATCAAAATCTTGAAGGTGAGAGCATATGCTGGCAATGATGTGGAGAAAGGGGAACATTCTTCCATTGCAGGTGGGAGTAAAAACTTTGACAAGCACTTTGGAAATCAATCTAGTGCTTTCTCAGAAAATTAGTAATAGTGCTATCTTAAGATCCAGCTATACTATTCCTAGGCATAGTCCAAAATATGCACAAGTATACAACAAGGTCATTTGCTCAATTATGTTTATAGCAGCTCTATTTGTAGTAGACAGAATCTGGAAACAACGTATATGTCTCTTAACCAAAGCATGGATAAAGAAATTGTGGTACATTTACACAATGGAATACTACTCAGATAATAAAAGCAAGAAAAACATGAAAATTCCAGGCAAATGGATGGAACTAGAAAAGATCATCTTGAATGAGGTAACCTATAACAAGAAAGAGACACATGATACACACTTAATTATAAACTGATATTAGCCATATAACACAGGATAACTGTACTACAATACTCAGATGCAAAAAAAGGTAAATAACAAGGAAGCCCCTAGGGAGGGTGATTAATTCTCATTTAGAAGGGCAAATAGAATAGACATCAGAAACAGTTGAAGACAGGGAGCAGGATGGGAGTCTACCATAAATGTCCACTGAAAGACACCACCCAGTAAAGGATCAAAGCAGATGTTAAGACTCACAGCCAAACTTTGGGGAGAAAGCAGGGAGGCTTAAGAAAGAGTGGAGGAGTACAAGTATGCAAGGGGACAGGAGCTCTATTGGAAGACCAACAGAGCCAACAAATCTGGGAGCCTGGTGGCCTGCAGAAACTGATGCACCAACAAAACTCCATGTGTTGAGAAGACCTAGACTCCCTGCTCAGATGTAGCCAATAGGCAACTTAGTCTCCATGTAGGTTCCCTAATAAGGAGAGCAGGCACTGTCTCTGACATGGATTCTGATGCCTGCTTTTTGATCACTTCCCCCTGGTTTTTGCCAGGCCACAGAGGAAAAGGGTGCAGGCAGGTGTGATGAGACGTGATAGCCTAGAGACAAATTGTAGGTGAGGAGGGCTCTCCCTTTCTGAGGACTAGGGGAGAGGAATGGTGGGGGAGAGGGGGAGCGGGACCTGGAATAGACAAGGGAGGATGCTACAATTGGAATGTAAAGTGAATATATTATAAAAATAAATTAAAATAGTAGAATATGCAGATTAAATAGCAGATATAAAAATTTCTATGATCTACCACTCAGTGGTTGTAGTACTTTGAGTGGGAATCCCATAACCTTATATGTTTAAATATTTGGTTCTCAGTTTGTAGGCCTGTTTGGAAAAGATTAGAAGTTGTGGTATTTTTGAGGAGATATATCAGTGGGCAAGTGGGTTTTTTATTTCCTTTTCGCTTCCTAATTTTTAATCAAGATGTGAATTCTCAGCTCTTCCTGTCACCATGCCTTTAGTCCACCATTATGCACAAGAATCCTCTGAAACCATTATCTAATTTAATTTAATTTATTATTTAATTTAATTTATCTTATAAGTCTCCCTTTTTAGGGTTTTTGTCACAGTATTAGAAAGTAACTCATTCAATGTTGATAACTCAATATATGCTGTGTTTTTACCTTCCATTTTATGGTGATCCCAATTTGTCTTCACACATACACCACAATAATAAACCAAAAAACATCTAACACAAGTTTTTAAATGTATGGATAATATTTTTTTAATTTTTATGTGACTTTTATTAATTACACTTTAATCATTTTGTATCCCCCCATAAGCCCCTCCATCTTCCCCTCTGGATCCCCCCTCCCTCCCCTTTCTTCATGCATACCCCTCCCCAAGTCTACTGATAGGGGAGGTCCTCCTCTCCTTCTTTTTGATCTTAGTCTATTAGGTGTCATCAGAAGTGGCTGCGTTGTCATCTTCTGTGGCCTGGTAAGGCTGCTCCCCCCCAGGGGGAGGTGATCAAAGAGCAGGCCAATCAGATTATGTCAGAGGCAGTCCCTCTTCCCATTACTATGTAACCCACTTGGACACTGAACTGCCATGGGCTACATCTGTGCAGGGGTTCTAGGTTATCTCCATGAATAGTCCTTGGTTGGAGTATGAGTCTCTGGGAAGTTCCCTGTGTTCAAATTTTCATGTTCTGCTGCTCTCCTTGTGGAGTTCCTGTCCTCTCCAGCTCTTACTATTTACTATTTCCCACTTCTTACATAAAATTCCAGTCACTCTGCTGGACAGTTGGCCATCAGGCTCAACATCTGCTTTCATAGTCTGCAGGGTTTTAAATGATGTTTCTTATTCTAGAAGATAGTAAATCCACTACTATTGAAATTGAACTGTCTCAATTTCACCAAGTGACTTATCTAGGATACAAGCTTTATAGAATAACATTAAAATGTTTTTGGAAAAGCCAGCCTATTTCAGTTTTATCCCACTGAACTAATACATAAATTAAATTTTTCGTTTATTCAGAGAATACTTCATACTTCCTAATTATTTTCTGGATATATATATATATATATATATAATCTATTTTAATATTTTTTAGTTTGTTTCCTTTCCCTCAGCATAACTTTTCTGCACACTCTCCTGAGTATTGAAGCATAGGGCAGGGACAATTACCCATACTCATGACAACGGGGCTAGCTTTTCCACCTACCATAGGTAGCAAGAGACAAGGGAGGGGAAAAGGGTGTCTCTGCCTCATATGTAACACAGTACAGCAGACAAGAGGCAGAGCCACCTCTCCTGTGCTCACAGTCTCAGGGAGGACTCACCTGTAAACTCTGTGTCCAGTGCTGCAATAGGGGCAGGGACAGCTCTCCTGCTCTCATGACTCCAGGGTCAGCTCTTCTGCCTTCCATAGGTGGCAATGGGAGAGTGGAAGAGAGGACACCTCTTCTTTTCCCATGATGCCTCAAAATAGACAAGGCTTATACCCTTGGCTTGCTCATTTACATGTTCCACATTCAAGGCCAGCTGTACTTATGCTGCCCAGGTAAGGTGGAAGACCTGCTTTCCTGAGTGTTATAGAAGGTGAAGGACAGTGCCAACTCTTTAGCTCTGATGACCTGGGGCCAGCTTTTCTTCCTGCATTAGCTGGCAAGGGAAAAGGAGGAGGACAACTCTCCTTCACCCATGTCACTCTATGACAAGCACTAGGGTCAGCCCTTCTATGCTCACACCCTTGAGCCAGCTTGCCCCCACTTCTGCCATGAGGGTCAGTTCTACTGTGCTATCCAGGGGAGGTGCAAGCCCTGTTCTCCTGAGGGCTAGAGCAGATAAGAGGCAGAAACAACTCTTCTGCTCTCATGACTCCAAGGCCAGGTCTCTGACCTGATACTGGTGTTAAGGCAAAGGAGGAAAGAGGCCAGGAGGTTATCTCTCCCTTGTCCATGCCACCACAGAGGAGACATGTGGCAAGGCCTGCTCTCCCATGCCATACAATAGGTGCTATCTCAGCTCCAACTCCCACAATATGCAGACCTAATCTGAATACTGATGTTGTCTAGCTCTGAGTCAGCTCTCTTGCTCTCATACTACCATCATGGGAAACATCGCCCAGTTGAGGATTGGTAACAATTATTCACAGCCCTCAGAAACTGACATGTCCTCTGGCACCAGAAGCAGACCAGGGATTTCTACATTGCCTTTAATGGTAACAGATTGCTGCTGCTGCAGCACCTTGGAGCCAGACATGGCCCCCAGTGGCAGTACAGGCCGGGACCCCATTATGGTCCCAGGTGGCCTTACCAGCTACTCACATCAAGCTATTCATCACTATTGTCCTGTCTCCAGTTCCACCTCACATCATTGTGTCCACATCCTTCTGTTTCTCTTTCTCTTCCATTTTTCTACCACTGATTTTTCTCCTCTTAGTAGAGTCCAGGGTCTTTGAGTGTTTGGGGTCATCTCTGTTGTGGTCTTAGGAGTGCTATGCCTTGCTTATACATGATGGTACCAGCCAGATGTCATCTTAAGTATAGTCTGTACCCAGAGGCTTGCACAGCACTGGGGATCACAGGAAGAATTTTTTTATTCTCTGGCTTGTTTCTTGCCCCAGGAGCCCATAGCGACCAGCACAACTCCTTATTGGTGATCATCTGAGACTATAACTATTCAGGGAAATTTAGGCTACTAATCATTCAAATGTTTACAGGTCAGAACACTGACCATAGACAGCCTCTCTCCTCTTTGCCACCGACTGACACACATGCAACACAGCAGAATACATGTAAGACATCTAGAGGCAGTTTTCTTTTTGTTTTTATATACATTTTTTATGTGTCTGTGTGCCTGCATGACTGTACTTGTGCCAATTGCCTACCTGTTGTCAGATGCCCTGCAACTGAAGTTAAGGTGGTTATGAGACACTTGATGTAGTTTTTAAGAACCAAAATTGATTCTTCTTGAAGAGCAGCAAGTGCATGCACACCAATAAATCTCTGTAAGCCCCTGTGTATTTTTTCAACCAGTGTGATTCTATTCATATACCTCTGGTGCTTTATTTGTGTTTTATGCTGATATTTAAAACTTATTTTTGTATGAATGGTTTCAATCCAACATGAAACTTGAAAGTCTATCCTTTAGCACTTGCTGATCAAGGAAGACACATTATATATATATATATATATATATATATATATATATATATATATATATATGTGTGTGTGTGTGTGTGTGTGTGTGTGTGTGTGTGTGTGTATGTGTGTGTGTGTATACAGGTTTTAATTTTTATATTTAAATCTATCTTAAGTTTTAAATTATAGTTCAAGTCTAAAACTCACTCTCAGCCTTACTAATTATATTCGTTTTTGTTCATACTCTTGTTTGGGTTCTATTAACTTCTCTCATTGTTAAAATACTCTTTGAGCTGAAGAAAATACGTAAGGAATTTGCTTAGAAAATAAATTACAAGCTTTAGAGATATAAACCAAATGTGGAAAATCGATGACATATAATACTAACATAAAAATTCAACCAAAATAATGGAACAAATAATGGAAGAATATATCACACAGCTGATAAGAGATTTAATTTGCCATATTCAGTGTGTGCAGTATGTCATTCTCAATAACTGAAAAAAAATTCCCATATAGGAAATTTATAATAACATTTTATGAGATTGAAATGAAAATAAAGTAAAAACGGTCCACTGATTAAAACAAATAACTGAATGAAGTAAAGTATTGAAATGGATATGAAACAAAGTACTTTCCTCAGTGTTAGCTGCTAGAAAGCTATAGAGTATAGTAGGAAAGGTAATTAGGAGCTCATCTAATGGTTTCAAATTTTCTGAGAAAAATGCTTTCAGTCTCTTATTGTGTAAATGGAAAGTCATGAATATACATTCATCATTTATTTAAAAAGAAATAAAAAGTAATGACATTGTAAAAGTTAGTCAGTATCTGAAAACTGGATGTCATAACTGATAATCAATGATGGATCATTCACTAAGGCAAGAAGAAGTATAAGGAGGTCATATTTTTCTCTCCAAATACTATAAAGAATTAATATTGTTGACATGATCTCTATTTGTTTTCCGCAACCATTTATTTTTTATGATTTTTATTTTATATATTAATAATAGGTTATTTACTTTGTATCATATCTGTAGCCCCCTTCGTCATTCTCTCCCAATTCCAACCTACCTTCATCATCTCCTCCCTGCCCCTCTCTAAGTCCATGGATAGGGGAGGTCCTC
The DNA here is from genome assembly GCF_030254825.1 of Meriones unguiculatus. Lineage (NCBI taxonomy): Eukaryota > Metazoa > Chordata > Mammalia > Rodentia > Muridae > Meriones > Meriones unguiculatus. The sequence continues at coordinate 54,383,968 of NC_083369.1, read as the reverse complement.
CTGCAATCCGTCTGACCCTATTTTATCAGGTCTTATCAGGACTGGCTGCAATGTCCTCCTCTGTGGCCTAGCAAGGTTGCTCCTCACTCTAGGAAGTTGGGGAAGTCAAGTAGCCTGCCACTGAGTTAATGTCAAAGACAGTCCTGGTTTCTCTTACTAAGGAAACACACTTGGATGCTGAGCTGCCATGGGCTACTTCTAAGCAGGGGTTCTATGTCATATCCATGCATGGTGCTTGGTTGGAAAATCAGTCTCAGAAAAGACCCCTGTGTCCAGATATATTGGGCCCTTGTGGTGCTGCTGTCCTCTCCAGGTCTTACAAACTCCCCCTTCTTTCATGTGATTCCCTGCACTCTGCCCAAGGTTTGGTTATGAGTCTCAACATGTGTTTTGATACACTTCTAGGTAGAGTCTTTCAGAGGCCCTCTATGGTAGGCTCCTGTCTTGTTTCTTGTTTTCTCCAACTTCCAATGTCCATTCTGTTTGTCTTTCTAAGTAAGGATTGATCATCTTACCCTGGAACTTCTTCTTGTTTAGCTTCGTTGGATGTTCAAATTTTAGTATGTTTATCCCATCTTATAGGTCTAGTATCCAGTTGTAAGTGAGTATATACCATGCATGTCTTTCTGCTTCTATGATACCTCACTCAGGGTGATCTTTTCTAGGTTCTCATCATTTGCCTGAAAATTTCATAATTTCCTTGTTTTTAATTGCTGAGTAGTAATCCTTTGTGAAAATGTACCACACTTTCTGTATCCATTCCTCCATTGAGGGATATCTGGATTGTTTCCAGGTTCTGACTATTAGGAATAAAGCTACTACAAACATGGTTGAATAAAAGTCCTTTTTGTGTATTTGAGCATATTTTGGATCTATGCCTAGGGGTGGTATAGCTGGATCTTGAGGTAGCACTATTCCTATTTGTCTGAGAAAGTGCAAGATTGATTTCCAAAGTGGATGTACAAGTTTACATTCCCACCAGGAATAGAAGAGGGTTCCCTTTTCTCCACAACCTCTCCAGTATGTTTTGTCACTTGGGATTTTGATCTTAGTCATTCTGATGGGTATAAGGTGAAATCTCAAGGTCATTTTGATTTGCATTTCCGTGATGGCTAAGGATGCTGAGCAGTTCTTTAAGTGTTTCTCTGCTATTTGATGTTCTTCTATCAAGAATTCTCTGTTTAGCTCTGTACCCCTTTTTTTAATTGGATTACTTTATTTGTTGCTGTTTAACTTCTTTAGTTTTTTATATATACTGGATATTAGCCCTTTGTCAGATATAGGGTTGGTGAAGGTCCTTTCCCAATCTATAGGAAGTCATTTTGTTCTGACAACAGTGTCTTTTGATTTACAGGAGCTTTTCAGTTTCATGAAGTCCCATTTATTGATTGTTGCTCCTAGAGCCTGTGCTGTTGGTGTTCTGTTCAGGAAGTTGTCTCCTGTGCCAATGAGTTCAAGGCTCTTCCACACTTTTTCTTCTAACAGGTTTAGAGTGTCTGATTTTATATTGAGGCTTTTTTTCTGCATGTAGACATCCAGTCAGAACAGCACCATTTGTTGAAGATGTTATAATTTTTCCATTGTATGATTTTGGCATCTTTGTCCCAAAGCATATGTCCATAAGTGTGTGGGTTCGTTTCTGGGTCTTCTATCCAATTTCATTGATCCACCATTGTGTTTCAATGCCAGTATCATGCAGCTTTTATTACTGTTGTTCTATAGTACAGCTTGAGATTGGTAATGGAGATACCACCAGAAGATCTTCTACTGTAGAGGATTGTTTTAGCAATTCTGGGTTTCTTGTTATTCCATAGGAAGTTGAGAATTTTTCTTTCAAGGTCTGTAAAGAATTGTGTTAGTAATTTGATGGATATTGCATTAAATCTGTAGATTGTTTTTGGTAAGATGGCCATTTTCACTATGTTAATCCTGCCAAACCGTGAGAATGGGAGATTTTTCTACCTTCTGATATCTTCTTCTAATTCTTTCTTCAGAGACTTGAAATTATTTTCAAATAAGTTTTTGACTTTCTTGGTTAGGGTCGCACCAAGGTACTTTATATCGGGTCGCACCAAGGTACTTTATATCCTTTGTGGCTATTGGGAAGGGCGTTGTTTCCCTAGTTTCATTCTCAGCCTTTTTCATTGATTATTTTTTGCTTCAATGTTCATAAGAATGATAGTTCTGAAGTTCTCTTTTTTGATTGAGTCTTTGTGTGGTTTAGGTATTAAGGTGACTTTGGCTTCATAGAATTAGTTTGGTAATCTTTCTTCTGTCTCTATTTTGTGAAATAGTTTGAAGAGAATTGGAGTTAACTCTTATCTGAAGGTCTGGTAAAATTCTGTGCTGAAATCATCAGGCCCTGAGCTTTTTTTGGAAAGGAGACTTTTGATGACTGCTTCTATTTCTTTGGGGGATATAGGACTATTCAATCTTTTTACCTTATTTAATTTTGGTATGCAGAATCTATCAAGAAAATTGTCCATTTAATTTAGATTTTAAATTTTGTGGCATATAGGCTTTTGTAGTAAGATCTATGATTGTTTGGATTTCCTCAGTGTCTGTTAGTATGTCCCCCTTTACATTTCTGATTTTGTTGATTTGGACATTTTTTTCTCTGCCTTTTAGTTAGATTGGTTAAGGGATTATCTATTTTGTTGATTTTCTCAAAGAACCAGCTCTTGGTTTCATTGATTATTTGAATTTTTTTCTTTGTTTCCAATTTATTTATTTCTGCCCTGAGCTTGAATATTTCCAGCCATCTACTCCTCTTAAGTGTGTCTGATTCTTTTTTTCCTAGGTCTTTCAGGTGAGTTGTTAAGTTTATTTGTATTAGATGTTTCAAATTTCTTCTTAAAGGTATTTAGTGCTATAAACTTTCTTCTTAGCACTGCTTTCATGTGTCCCATAGCTTTGGGTATGTTGTACCTTCATTTTCATTGAATTCTAGGAAGTTTTTCACTTCTTTCTTTAATTCTTCCCTAACCCAATTGTCATTGAGTAGCAAGTTGTTCAGTTTCCATGTGTGTATGTAGGCCTTTTGCTATTTCTGTGGTCCAGGTTTAGACCATGTTGGTCAGATAGGATACAAAGAATTATTTCAATCTTCTTATATCTGTTGAGGCTTGCTTTGTGACCAACTATATGCTCTATTTTGGAGAAGGTTCCATAAGGTGCTGAAAGGAAGGTTTACTCTTTTGAATTTGGGTGAAAAGTTCTATAACCATTTATTAGGTCCATTTGATTTAGGGAATCTGTAAGTGCCCAAATTTCCCTGTTTAGCTTCTGTCTGGATGATCTGTCCCTTAGTAAGAGTGGAGTGTTGAAGCCTTCCACTATTAAGGTGTCGGGATCAATGTGTGATTTAAGCTTTAATAATGTTTCAATTACAAATGTAGGTGGTCTTGTATTTGGGGCATAGATGTTTAAAATTGTGATGTCCTCCTGGTATAATTTTCCTTTAATGAGAATGAAGTGCCCCTCTTCATTTTTTTGATTAATTTTGGTTGATAGATGATTTTATTAGATATTATAATATCTACCACAGCTTGTTTTCTAGGTCCATTTGCTTGAAAAACATTTTTCCAGCCCTTTATACTGAGGTTGTATTTATCTTTGTTGCAGAGTGTGTGTTTCTTGGATGCAGCAGAATGTTGAATCCTGTTTCTGCAACCATTCTAAAGTTAGTCTGTGTCTTTTTATTGGAGAGTTGAATCCAATGATGTTGATAGAGCAATAGTGAACAAAGACTGTTTGTTTCTTTTATTGTGGAGATGCTGGTCTTACTGTGATTCATTGCTTGTTTTCTTTTAATTTTTGTTGGGAAAATACCTGTAACCTATGTTTTCTAGGTGTAGTTGTTTTCGTTGCATTGGAGTTTTCCTTCTAGTAAAACTGGTTTGCTATGTAGATATTACTTGAATTTAGATTTATCATGGAATATTTTGTTTTTTACCAACTATGTTTATTGAAAGCTTTGCTTGGTATAATAGTCTCGGTTGGCCTTTGTGGTCCCCTAAAGTATGACATCTGCCCAGGCCCTTCTGGATTTCATAGTTTCTGTTGAGAAGTCTGGTGTGATTCTGATAGGTCTACCTTCATATGTTACTTGGCATTTTTCCCTTGCTGCTTTTAATAACTTTTCTTTGTTCTGTAGAGTTAGTGTTTTGGCTATGTTGTGATATGAGGAGTTTCTTTTATGGTCTAGTGTATTTGGTGTTCTGTAGGCCTCTTGTATGTTTATGAATATCTGTCCCTTTAAGTTGGGAAAATTTTCTTCTATGATTTTCTTTAAAATATTTTCTGGACCTTGTAGCCTGAATCTTATTTTTATCTATTCCTATTATTCTTAGATTTCACCTTTCATGGCGTCTTTGATTTCTTGGATATTTTGTATTTGGGACTTTTCTGATTTTCCTTTTTCTTTAAGGGAAATATCAATTTATGCAGGTGTTTTTTCAGCTTCAGAGATTCTCTCTTCCATCTCTCGTATTCTGTTGGTGACGCTTACTGTTTTGTTTCCTGATCTTTTCTCTAAGTTCTCCATCTCCAGGGTTTTCTCTGTTTGTGTTTTCTTTATTGGTTATAATTCAATTTGTATGCCTTGAACCGTTTCCTTCAGCTGTTTGAATGTGGATTCCTGTCTTTCTATGAAGGTCTATATTACCTTGTTCATTTCCTCTCTATATGACACTACTTGTTCCTCTCTTTGTTTAGCTATATTTGCCTGTGTTTCTTTGAGAGTTTTGTTCATTTCCTCTTAATTTGCTTCCATTTGTGTGGCAATTTCTCTGAAAGATGTCTTCTTTTTCTCTTTATGTGCCTCTAATAACTGGATAAGCATAGCTTTAAAGTCATTTTCCTGTGTTTTCGATGAATTTGAGTATCCATTGATTTTGGGGGTTGCTTGTGAATCCATGATGTCCTGATTTTTCTTGGATGTGTTTTTTCACCAACCTCTGGCCTTTTGCTTAGCTTTAACCTTCACTGTTTGTTCCTGAATTCTGCAGTCCAGACTGTTACCATCTTTCTCTGGTGTCTGGGGAATTCTTCAGGAAGATGAGAGATGTAAAGTGGTTTCAGCAGGTGCGTTGGTTTTTCAGCTGTACCCGTGGGAGGAAAGTTTGTGGGTGTAGTAGGACAAATGCCGGCAAGTGTGTGTGTGTGTGTGTGTGTGTGTGTGTGTGTGTGTGTGTGCATGGAAGTGTGCCTTGAGGGACAGGGTGCTAGAGAACGTAGAGGCCTTCAGTGTGAGGAAGGGGCACCTTGTAGGCACCAAAGCCATTGCAGGTGTTGAAGGTGTTCACAGGAGCTGGTACTACCTCAGTGGCCTACAGGCTACTGGTATTCATCTCTGCCTGAGATCCAGGAGTCATTTGCCTGAACTCCACTGGAAGAGTCTCAGAGAAGGGGCTTAAATGTCCCAAGAATCCCTCTAATTTCCCACTGTGGATGTGTGGGTTGGAGGGATCTGACTTCTGGCTGCTAGTTTAGAAGCACCCTGGATCTGGGGTTCTGTAGGCACTTGAGGGTGTCCTCACTCTCTAGCAGGTCAAATCGTAAAGCACAGGGGTTCCCACTGTTCTCTACTTGCAGGTTTGGACCTGCTGAGTCAAATGAGGAAGGATGAGCTCCTTAAGCTCAGTGGTGCTGCAGCTGCTGAATATGAGAGTCTAGCTGTGAGCATCTGGGAGGCTGGTCTAGGTGCCTGCTGGGAAGTCCTGGGGAGCCACAATTGTGGTCCATAGACCTAAGTGGTCTGGCACCTGGTTTACTGGGTAGTTTTGAGGGTGTGCTGGACCCTCAATGTACAGCCAATGTCCACCACTGAGGGATTTGGAAGACTTTACAGTCCCTGGCTGGGAAGCCTTGTGGAGTCAGTATGGCAGTTTGCAGACCCGGGACCTGGAAGGATGTTACCTGGGACTTGGAAGTCTTGTGCACTTGGCAGGCAGGGCTGAGGAGCCTGGAACCCCGCCTCTGCTGTCTCAGTCCCCAGACAGTGAGTTCTGTGCTGAGAGCATCAGGCACTGTGGGCCAGCTCCTCCAAGGAGGAAAGAGGCCCGAAAATGGGAAGTGCAAGGTGTTCAAAAGTTTGTCCCTCTCTGTCCCCAGAGAAGTCTGAGGGGTGAACTAAATCTAAATGTTCTCAGCTCCTGTTATGTCCCCTCTCATTCAGGAAGCCTCAATGTCGATTTTCTGGCTTCACTTGCCCCTCCACTCACCAATTTCGAAGTTTCAGATCTTCTGCCTCTTAGATAGGGTGCGCGCTGGTTGCTGCCATCTTGGATCCCTCCATTTATTTTTTGTTCCTGCCATTACTATTCATTTACCAATCCCCGACTTTTTCCCTTGTCTGGTACATTGGCAATGTATAAATTCAAAGTACTTTGAAAGTACTACACATTTTAATAGATAATATCAGAGAAAGATTTTAGTATTTTAGATTTAAGGACTTAAATTTTTTGTAACACTCAGTTCTCAAAATTGCACAGACTAAATTATTATTTTATAACTAGACAGTACAATAAATATATACAAACACAATATTTTCAAATTACTGAGCTTTCTTATGAGTTGAATTATTCATACAATAGAAAAATATGAATAGATAATATGGTCTACACTCCTGTCTAGCAGCTCTAGAGACTAGGATTATACATGTGTCTTTATTTGAATATCAAAGTGTAGTTCATGGCCATGAGTAAATATCTCAATTTACTGATTAATTCTATGCGGGCCCTAGATCTACTTCCCAAATATCACTTGAGTTAAGGGTCAATATTCTTCTCTTCTCCTGTTTATTATGTTTAATTTTCATCAACACTGTAAATAACTTATGTGAGAGATACAATAATGAATAAGATAGATTACTACTTTTCTATAACTTACCTAGGTTATTTTGATACATAATGTAGTATAGTGAATGAAGTTTGAAAATCACTTCAAACTAAAATTATGCTGTGAGAAAATAACTACAAAAACAAAGAAATCTTATCATTACCAAATGTTGACTGGTCATCTTTATGAGATAAGTAAAAGGAAGGTGACTTACCTAGATTTTAGGTTAACTTGACATGAGATAGGGTCGTCTGAAAAGAAGGAATATCAACTGAAAAAAAAATGCATCTATAAGATTTGTCTATAGGCAGGGCAGTAATATATTTTCTTGACTGATGTTTGATATGGGAGGGCACAGTTTGTTGTGGATAGTGTCACCTGTGCACAGGTGGTCCTGGATAGTATAAGACTAACAGATTGACCAACTAATGCTGAGAAAGCCACTAATCAACCCTTCAAAATGGCCTCTGCTTCAGTTCCTCAACACAAGTTCTTGCCTGGTTGAGTTACTGATATGATTCCCCTTACTGGTGAACTGTTACCAGAATGTGGAAGAAGAAATAACCCTTCCTATCCACGATGTTTGTGGACATGTTTTATTAAAGTAAAACAAACCCTAATACCAAAAAAAAAGAAGATATCATTATTTGGTCTATTTGTAACTTCTGAAACTTTATAGTATAATAAATGCAGTATGTATAGTCACCTTTAAAAACAGATTTGGTGGATTTAAAACAATTCATTCTAATATAAATTTAATAATTTATTTATCAAAATCTAGGGGATATGTATATATAACTTTTTTTAATTTAGTATAAAATGTATTAAGGAAGAGGTATTCCACCATTCAGACACAATGAAAAGGAAATAATTATTGAATGCCATTGAAATATATTTTAAATACAAAACTAAAAGATATATATAGGAAAGAAAATAAAGCAGAGTCATTTATAGATAATAAAATATGTAATTTTAATAATGTGACAATCAAAACTGCAAATAATTGTAATGTGAATTACCATGAATAATTAAAGAGATACAATAAAAGAGCATATATCATTCAGACTGGAAATGAGCAACAAACAACTGGGGAGGGACTACAAAGGCTACTCATACCTTTGCAGGAATTAAGTAGGGGCTTTCAGGGTAAGTGTACATTATGTCCAGAGTGCTGGGGATACCTCTTCAACATGAGGGAAAATTTCAGGTGCTGCTGTACATGACCTTACAATGGGAAAAGAAGTTTAATCTGGCTACATGATCTCCAGAGGGGGAGTGGGAGGAAAAGGTAAGGATACAAAGCTATATGCACTGGGATATGTAGGCCCAGGGTAGGAGGTGAACAGTCCTACACCTGCCGATCTTAGGATTGGAGTTCCAAGATTGGACATCTTTCAACCCCACTCTTGTTCTGGGCAAGTTTCCCAAGTTCCAGGGCTCTGTAGCCTCACATGTTTTAAAACAAAGTAATTAAATGTGTACACCAAAATAAAGTTTTTTCTCCAAAATAGTTTGCAAATGAAGATGATGTAATCTAAATTAAAAAAAAAGAAAATGTGGTTTGAAGACCTATTTGTACCATATGACACGTTTCAACCAACAGTCAAGTGCTTTTTTTAATCAATGAATGATTAAAATGAGCATAACGAAATCTCTTAGATTTTGAACCTGTAAAAAATAATCTCACCAGAAGCATTTACCATAAATAGAAAGAAGATAGAAAAATAATATCTACTTATATTAACAAATGCAGGCAAATTAAGATACAAATGTGGCAGTATTGTCCAAATTTGTTATAACTTGTATTTCATGGTGTTAACTATGGAGAAATTTTTCCACCCATTTTATCATGATTAGTTACCCATTAAAGTCCATTTTACAGCATAATTGTGAGTAATTTAAATGACAACATTTAGACAGGACAAACTAAACTCCTGGTTGTCCTTCATTGGGTTCTAATCCATTTTGAAAGGAAAAATATGTAAAGGGTCACTATAAATACATGATATAAAAACAGTAGTAAACGTTACTGTAAAATCATCTAGAATATATACCTATCTGGGCTAGTTCCAACTTGTTTTCAGGAATAGTAGAATATTTCAGGATTTTGTATGATGTCTTTAAAATATGATTTAATGTTTGAGTGAGGGTATTTGCTTTTATTTCTTTTAAATATAAAATACAAACTTGAAGCTGAAAAAATAAGAAATTTGTATCATATAACAACTTAGATGATTCATCTCTAGGGAAGATTAATTTTCCCACTTTGAGAATTCATTGTGTGTAGCTTTTCATCTAGAGATGAGGCTTTGTGCAATTTTCCCAACCCATTGTTGACATGTCAACTGGTATTGTCATTTGTTTAGTCTATTATATTATTTTTAATCTATTTTTAGTTTGTTCATTTTCATCCCAATTATAGCACCATCACTCATCTCCTCCTAGTCCCACTTCCTCCCTCTTCACCCCTTCCTCCTCCCCTAGTCCAAAGAAAGAAGGAAACCTCCTCCTCCTTTACTAACTGACTCCAGCCTATCAAATATGATCAGGACAGGCTGCATCCTCTTCCTCCTTGGCCTGGCAAGGCCACCCCACCAAGGGGAAGTGATCAAGGAGCAAGCAACAGAGTCCATGTCAAAGGCATCCCCTTCTCTGCTTACTAGGGAACCCACATGGAGATTGAACATTGGCTACCCTATTCTTGAGATTTCGCTGGTGCATCTTCTTTATCTCATATAGGAGTCAAAATCTCACAGCAGATGTACTGGTCCAGTGACTCTTACAAACTTTCTTCCCCCTCTTTAGAGATATTCCCAACCTTGGGTGTAAGATTCCACCTCCCAAAATGTATGCAAAACTAAAGGTATTCATCAGGTTGCATTTATAGTTATATGACTGCATAAATGTAGCAATAATACTTATGAAAGATAATGGAGGTAATAAATGAAAGTTGATTAGAACTTGGAGACAGAGAAAAAGGAACAGTGTGTATGTGGGGGAGCAGGATATGACAATAGAGGATTGAATGTAGTCAAGGTATATTATATGTTTACATGAAATGTCGTAATGAAACTCATATTATATAACCAATAAATGCTCATTAACTATAATATAAAATAATAATTTAATATTTTTTATTTTTATTTTATATTTAATAAGCCATTTTTAGTGGAACTAGAAAAGATCCTCCTGAGTGAGGTAACCCAAAAGCAGGAAGACACACATGGTATATACTCATGTATATAACTGGATATTTGACATACAATATACGATAAACATACTAAAACCTGTATACCTAAAGAAACTAAGGAAGAAGGAGGACCCTAGGCCAGTTGCTCAATTCTCATTCGGAAAGGAAAATGAGATAGCCTTTTTTTGTCCCTGATTTTGGTGAAATTGATTTAAGTTTCTCTCCATTAAGTTTGATGTTGACTGTAGGCTTGCTGTATATTGCTTTTACTATCTTTAGGTATGTGCCTTTTACCCCAGATCTCTCCAAAGCTTTAAAAATGAATGGGTTCTGAATTTTGTCAAAGGATTTTTCAGCATCTAAGGAGATTATCATGTTGTATTTTTTTCATTCATTTTGTTTATGTGGTGGATCACATTGATGGATTTTCGTATGTTGAACCAACCCTGCATGACTGGGATGAAGGCTACTTGGTCGTAGTGGATATTTTTAATGTGTTCTTGGATTTGGGTTGCAAGTATATTATTTTATTATTATTATCACATCAATGTTCATAAGAGCAATTGGTCTGAAGTTCTCATTGGGTCTTTGTGAGGTTTAGGTATCAAGGTGACTGTGGCTTCATAAAATAAAGTTGGTAATGTTCATTCTGTTTCTATTTTGTGGAATAATTTTAAGAGTATGGGTGTTAGTGCTTCTTTGAAGGTCTGGTAGAATTCTGCGCTGAAACTGTCTGGCCCGTGGCTTTTTTAGGATGGGAGACTTTTGATGAGAGCTTCTATTTCCTTATGGGATATAGTACAATTTAATTTATTTACCTGATCTTGATTAAGCTTTGGTAAATGGAATCTATGAAGAAAGTTGTCCATTTGATTTATATTTTCAAATTTTGTTGTATATAGGCTTTTGAAATAGGACCTAATAATTGTTTGCATATCTTCAATGTCAGTTGTTATGCCCCAATTTCATTTCTGATTTTGTTGATTTGGACAGTGTCCCTCGGCCTTTTAGTTAGTTTTGCCCAGAGTTTGTTTCTCTTGTTGATTTTCTCAACTAACCAGCTCTTTGTTTCATTGATTCTTTGCATTGTTTCCTTGTTTCTAATGTATTAATTTCAGCCATGAGTTTGATAATTTCCAGCCATCTATTCCACTTGGGTGTGTCTGCTTCATTTTTTTTTCTAGTGCTTTCAGGTGTGCCATTAAGTTGCTTGTAGAGATGCAAGTTTCTTTATGACGGTAATTAGTGCTAATGAAAGGGTTAGGTTAACTTTGTAACCTATATGTCTTCTAAAGCCTATAGTTTTGAGTTTTAGGTCCAGGTTAAGCTAAAGCCTCTTAGTACCTTTCCAGAGAGGGAAGGAATGTGACCCTATCTGTGAGGACAGATATAAAAAAAGGACAAGCAAGCAATGACCTTCACTCAGCAAAAGAAGGTCCAGACTCTTGTCCTTGAGACAGAGTTTCTTAGCAACGACCCTAGACTTCTTCTGAGTAGCTTTTGACCTCCAGCCAAAAGTCTGTAGCCCCTAATCTTCAAGGATGAGCTAACCACCCCCACCTTAAATTGCAGCTGCATCCACACTTGGCAGGACTGGCCAAGCCTGAGCACCTAAGACTAGCCAATTATCTTACTTTATAGCTTCCTCATCCAATCCTAAGTTGCCAAAACTGCAACTTCAAATTTCCCACAATTTTTCTTTTAAAAACCTAAAGGCCTTTGTCTCCCGGTGCCACACTTTGCTGACCGGCAGGGGTGACCCCATTGTGCAATGGTTAATAAACCTCTTGCTTTTGCAATGAGTCTTGGTCTGGGGGAGTTTCTGGGAAGGGCGCGATTGAACAATTCTTAGCATTGCTTTCATTGTGTCTGATATGTTAGGGTAAGTTGTACCTTCATTTTTATTAAGTTCTAAGAACTCTTTAATTTCTTTCTTTATTTCATCCCTGACCCAGGTGTCACTGAGTAGAGAGTTGTTCAGTTTCCATGTGTGTGTAGGCTTTCTGTTATTTCTATTGTTGTTGAGGTCTAGTTTTAGACCATGTATGTCTGATATGATACAAGGGATGATTTCAATCTTCTTGTATATGTTGAGGCTTGCTTTGTGCCCAACTATATGGTCTATTTTTTAGAAGGTTACATGTGGTGCTGAGAAGAAGTTATACTCTTTTGTGTTTGGGTGAAAAGTTCTGTAGACATCTTTTAGGTCTATTGATTTAAGAGCACTGTAAGTGTCACTATTTCTCTGTTTAGCTTCTGTCTGAATGATCTGTCCCCTGGTGAGAGTTGAGTGTTGAATTATCCCCCTGTTGAGGTGTTGGGATCAATGTCTGATTTAAGCTTTTTTTTTCCCAAAGGTTGCTCTTTTTTTTAAATATTTTATTTAACTTTTATTAATTACACTTTATTCATTTTGTATCCCCCCATAAGCCCCTCCCTCCTCCTCTCCCGGTCTCGCCCTCCCCCCCCCTTTCTGCATGCATGCCCCTCCCCAAGTCCACTGATAGGGGAGGTCCTCCTCTCCTTCTTTCTGATCTTAGTCTATCAGTTCTCGTCAGAAGTGGCTGCATTGTCAGGGTTCTAGGTAATCTCCATGAATAGTCCTTGGTTGGAGTATGAGTCTCTGGGAAGTTCCCTGTGTTCAAATTTTCATGTTCTGCTGCTCTCCTTGTGGAGTTCCTATCCTCTCCAGCTCTTACTATTTCCCACTTCTTACATAAAATTCCACTCACTCTGCCCAACAGTTGGCCATCAGGCTCAGCATCTGCTTTGATAGTCTGCAGGGAAGAGGCTTTCAGAGGCATTCTGTGGCAGGTTCCTAGGTTGTTTCCTGTTTTCTTCTTCTGGCTTTCAGAGGCCCTCTGTAGCAGGTTCCTAGGTTTTTTACTCTTTTCTTTTTCTTCTGATGTCCATCCTTTTTGCCTTTCAGGATGGGAATTGAGCATTTTAGTCAGGGTCCTCTCTCTTGATTAGTTTGTTTAGATGTACAGATTTTGGTGGGTTTATTCTATGTTGTATGTTTATATGAGTGAGTATATACAGTGTGTGTCTTTTTGCTTCTGGGACAACTCACTCAGGATGATCCTTTCCAGGTCCCACCATTTACCTGCAAATTTCATGATTTCATTATTTATTTCTTTGACAAATGCAGGAACCCTAGTACTTGGCGCATACACATTCAGTATTGTCATTTCCTCCTAGTGGAGTTTTCCTTTGGTGAGAATTAAGTGTCCCTCTTCATCTCTCTTGATTAGTTTTCATAGAAAGTCTACTTAATTAGATATTTGGATGGCTACTCCAGCTTTCTTTTTGTGTCCATTTGCTTGGAAAACATTTTTTTCAGCCCTTCATTCTGAGGTAGTGTCTATCTTTGTTGTTGAGGTATGTTTCTTGAATGAAGCAGAGTGTTGGATCTTGTTACTGCAACCAATCTGATAGTCTGTGTCTTTTTATTGGAGAGTTGAGAGCTCTGATATTAATATATATTAGTGATCAATGATTGCTAATTCCATTTATTGTGGAGCTGGTAGTCATTGTGTAATTGTTTTCTTTTGCTTTTTTTATGTGATGGTGTCTTTAGCCTGCGTTTTCTTGGGTGGGCTTAATCTTATTGGGGTAATGTTTTCCTTCTAGTATCTTCTGTAGGGCTGAGTTGCTCCATATATATTGTTATGTTACAGAATATTTTGTTTTCTGAATATATGCTGATTGTCAGTTTTGCTGGATCTAGTAGTCTGGTTAGGCATCTGTGATCTCTGGCTTGGCAAATACTGCACGATATCTGCGTAGGCCCTTCTGGCCTTCATAGTGTCCATTGAGAAGTCTGGATTTATTCTGATATCTCTGCCTTTATATTTCACTTGGCCTTTTACCCTTGCTGCTTTTAATGTTTTTCATTGTTCTGTGGATTTAGTATTTGTGTTATTATGTAGAGGGAGGAGTTTCTTTTCTGATCTAGTCTATTTGGTGTACTGTACGCCTCTTGTATGTATGTGGGAATCTCTTTCTTAAGATTAGGGAAATTTTCTTGAGGTTCTCAAAAACATTTTCTGGACCTTGGAGCCTGGAATCCTTTTTTTTTTCATATATTCCTATTATTGTTCTTTTCATAGTATCCTTGATTTCTTGGATGTTTTGTGTTTGTAACTTGTCTAATTTTATTTTATTTTTTTTTTTTTGGAATGATATGTCATTTTCTGTAATTGTTTCTTCAATGCCTGAGATTCTCTCTTCCATTTCTTTCATTCTGTTAGTGATACTTACTTTTGTGGTTCCTGATCTCTTCTCTAATTCTGCAACTTCAGGGTTTTCTCTGTTTTTTATTTTTTTTAATTGATTCTAATCATGTTTTCATGCCTTGCACAATTTCTTTTCTGTTTGAATGTGGATTCCTGTCTTTCCATGATGACCTCTATTTTTTGTTCATTACCTCTATTATGTGCCTTAAAAAACCACATAATAATAGATTTAAGTCCCTATTCCTGTGTTTCATCTGCAATAGAATATCTATTGATTTTTGGAGATTTTCGTGAATCCATGTTGTAATGGTTTTTGTTGCCTGTGTTCTTTAATTTTAATTTTAATTTTTTCCTTCAAAATTTATTAATTATATATCCTGATTGATGCCCCTCCCTCAACTCTCCCCATTCCTATGCTTTCTCCCTCTTCCCCTTTACACTTTCCCTAGTCCACTGAAAGTGGGAATTCTCCCCTATTTCCATAGTTGTTAAGTCTTATCAGAACTGCCTGGAACCTCTTCCTCTGTAGCCTGCCAAGGCCACATCACCAGGGGAGACTGATCAAAGAACAGTCAACTGAGTTCATGTTAGAGGCATCCCCTGCTGACTCAGAGATCCACATGGACATTGAGCTGCCAATCGGCCACCTTTGAAGAGGGGGTCTAGGTCCTCTGCATACATGGTCCTCCGTTGATGCATCAATCTTTGCAGGGACCCCTGGGCTCAGGTTTTTTAGCCTGTTGTTGCCTGTATTCTTATGCTGGTCATTATCCATCTCTTTGTCTGTAGACTTGGCTGATTATTCTTGGAGCCTGTAGTACACACTGTATCCACCTGTCTCTGGAGTCTGGAGGTGTTTCCCCTGGAATCACTGTGTCTGCTGTCTCACTGTTTGTGACCCAGGTATCTGGGGCACAGTTGGAAAGATCTCTGAGTCTAGAGCTGCTCCATTGTTCCACAAGTTTCCTTAAGATGGTGGAGGATGAGATGTGGGGCCAGGCCTGGCTCAGCTCAGCTCCACTTGTTTCACTGGCTATGCTGGCTGTGTTGTTTCTGACCCAGGTGGGTTAAGCTGCTGAGGAACAGGCAGAAGGATCTCCTAGCCTAGAGCAGCTCCAGTGCCCCTCCATGCCTCCTTCCTTCTGATCAGGAACCTGGGTTAGGGACCTAGTTCAGCTCCACTGGGTTCTCTGTGCTAGGCTCAATGATTTTGGCCTATGTGAGCCAGGCTGCTGGGGCCCTGGTGGATAGATTTCTTTGCCTAGAGCTCCTCCAGTGTGCCACAGTGTTCCCTTAGATGGTGGGGAATGGAACATGGGACCCAGGCTTGTCAGAGTTTCACTTTGTTCACAGTCTGTGCTTTGCTGGCTAATTCTGACCTGGGTGAGTCATGCAGGAGGGGAGTAGGCAGAATAGAGCCGTGCCTCCCCCACAGTAACAGAATGTATCGCCTCCACTGGGTGGTAAGTGTGAGAGCCACTAGCTGCTGCGACCAAGGTGTCCACAGGACTATGAGAGTGGGCTCCCAGGTTTGGGTCTCACTGTCAGTACAGGAAGGTATTCACGCCACAGGCAGTGAGAGTGAACATCCAGGGTCAGAACTGTCAGGTTTTCGTCACAGAAAAGTATCCACGGAAAGTGGACCTGGGCAGTGGGTGGCCTAATGCTGCAGGGTAGAAATCCTGTTTGCACACTGCTGGTGCCAGGAAGATATCCACACATGGGCGGGTGGCCTGGGGCTGAGGCAGCGCCTGGTGAGAGCCCGAGAAAATTTTCCCTGTTAGCTGTGTGGCCTGAAGTTAGACCTTTGAGTAACGCTATGGATTCCTCTCTCAACTGGGAAACACAGAAGTGGGGGTTTGGGGGTACACAGTACAGCCTGCTGGTCACTCTGCTCTCCCTCTTCCCCTTTACACTTTCCCTAGTCCACTGAAAGTGGGAATTCTCCCCTATTTCCATAGTTGTTAAGTCTTATCAGAACTGCCTGGAACCTCTTCCTCTGTAGCCTTGTTGTTCCTTGTTGTGTCTGAACTGCCGAGCTGCTGTTCAGATACCCTGAGTGGTAGGTGCTGCTCAAATCTGAAATTCTTAGAATTGATATTAAAATGAGGTTTCTCCCTTTTCCCGTTCTATATGGAATGTACAGTTCCCTTAGGAGAAATATGGGACCTCAGGTAGGATACTATAAAAACAATCCTTCGTTCTAGCAAGCATTGAGAAAAGGTTCAGTCTCTGCCCCAGAAAACCAAAGATTTCTACTTAGGTTCTTCCTATCTGTCATTTTAAAAAGTAAATTTCCTAAGGTTGCATTCATTACTGGGGGAAGTAAGGCACAATCTGTCTCTCCTAAGGTACACTTGAAGTTTCATAGTTAAATGAAAGGAAAGAAAAAAAAAAAACATAAGAAATGTACAAGGAATGCCATCCCTCTAACATATACAAAAATAGATGATTGAAGACTACTCAAAATTTATTCCTATCAGTTGAGAAACGAAAATACACACAAACACTGAGAGAGAGAGAGAGAGAGAGAGAGAGAGAGAGAGAGAGAGAGAGAGAGATGAAAGAATAAATTTTGGAGTCTGTTTTGTAGTCTGTTCAACTACTTGAGGATTACCTTGGAGTGTCATTGATACATCTGCTCTCACTCCATTGGAAAAAAAATGATTTTTTTTTGTTGTTCTTTTTTCAGCACGTATGAGTTGTAAATACTTTACTAGCTAATGGTAGAACATTGCTCCTAGTCTCCCCTTCCACAACACACACACACACACACACACACACACACACACTGAGATTTTCTCTGGTTTGAACTTGTGCAAATCATTTGCATGTTGTTATAGTCTCAGTGAGTTCATGTGTGCACTTGTGTGCATCAGCCTTGTTGTGTCTGAAACACAGTGTTTCCTTGAAGTCATCTACTGTTTCTGGCTCTCAAAAATTTTCTACCTCCTTTTCCATGTTGATCCCTGAGGCTTTGAGGGGAGAAACTTGATACAGGCATTCTATTTAGACATGAGTAACCCAAAGTTCCTCACTCCCTACGTATTGTCCAGATGTGGTTTTCTATGTTGATTCCTGCTTACTTAAAAAGAATCTGTCATGAAGGTTGAACAGAGCTCTGATTAATGGGAATAAAAGTATGTCATTAGTAGTCATTATATTGTTATGTTCCTTTAGCAGAGTATGAATCCTAGGTTTTTCCTAGGTCCTATGGCATATCTAGTCTAATATTCTTGGCCACTTGATCAGAGTACAGTATATGCTACATCTCATGGAGGAGGCATCAAATTAAATTTTTAAAAATGGCTTGTTGCCTGAATAAAATTTAAGCCACTACTGTATCAGTGGCTATATATTTTTTAATTTTTATTAATTACATTTTATTCACTTTATATCCCCTATAAACCTCACCCTCCTCCCCTTCTAATCCTACCTTCCCTCTCCCTTCCTCAAGCATGCCCCTCCCCAAGTCCACTGATAGGGGAGGTCCCTCTCTCCTTCCTTCTGATCTTAGTCTATCAGATCTCATCAGGAGTGGCTGCATTGTCATCTTCTGTGGCCTGGTAAGACTGCTCTCCCCTCAGGGGGAGGTGATCAAAGAGCAGGCCAATCAGTTTATGTCAGAAGTAGCCCCTCTTCCCATTACTATGGAACCCATTTGGACACTGAACTGCCATGGGCTACATATGTGCAGGAGTTCTAGGTTATCTCCATGCCTTGTACTCTGGAAAGACACCTGTGTTCAAATTTTCCGGTTCAGTTGCTCTCCTTGTGGAGTTCCTGTCCTCTCCAGATCTTACTATTTCCCACTTCTTTCATAGGATTCCATCCCCTCTTCCCAACAGGTGGCCATAAGTCTCAGCATCTGCTTTGATAGTCTTCAGGGCAGAGCCTTTCAGAGGCCCTCTGTGGCAGGTTCCTAAATTATTTCTTGTTTTCTTCTTCTGATGTCCATCCTCTTTGCCTTTTGGGATGGGGATTGAGCATTTTAGTCAGGCTCCTCCCTCTTGATTAGTTTCTTTAGATGTACAGATTTAATAGGTCACTATCATAGCTAACAACATTTATGTTGGATAAGACTGATAATTGCTTTTCTTATCTGGTATCATAGACAGTATCATCTAGCACTATGGATACTTGTCAATGGGGTGAAGATTCTAGTTAGGCAACAGCTCAATTTCTCCATATTCAATGACATAGTATGTGATATCTTTAATAATAGGTCATTACTATCAGATGTGGAGATAACCAACAGACTTTGGTTTTAGTGGGTGTCTATGGGGGCCCTTTCACTGATGACTTAGCAAGGTTTTTCCCATGTGCATTCCTAGAACTTTTGCTTAGAAGTTTATGTTGTTTAGTTTTGGCATTGTCTCCCCAATTGTATTGTAAGTACATTTAAATCTTTTTTATACTTTGGAAGCTTCTAAACTATGCATTTTTATTATGGTTTTGTGATTTTTCTCCTTTGTAGTTTTATGTTATTTCTATGATATTTTTTTCTCTTTTGAGAGAGAAAAGTACATGAAGTTGGATGGGTAGGGATGTGGATATGATCAAAGAAGACTCAAAGGAGGGAAATAGTATGAAAATGCATACTGCATGTTAAAAAATAAAAGAACAAACCAAAGGTTTTAGAAATTTGTGTGTGTGGGCTGGAGAGATGGCTCAGCCGTTAAAGGCTAGGCTCACAACCATAAATATAAGAAACTTGTGTGTGCATGAAAACACACATATGTGCACACGCATACATTTTTTGACACATGAAAAATTCATTAGAAATACAAAGCAAAATTTGGATGTCATTTGTTTGCTTTGAGAAAATATCATCCACAAGAAGCAGGGATGCAGGGTCTACCTTATTCTGACACAAAACTAAGACAATAGATAATAGTGTAAATCACATCTCCCTAAAAAGCCAGCAAGCACTGAGTAACCTGTGGAATTAAATAAGAATATGGAGACCTTCTTGTTGAGGCTCTCATTGACACATATTTGAGAGAAAAAGGCTAAAAATGATGGTTAAGTAGAAGTACACTAAAATAAATTGAGATGCATCAATCAAATGTTTTTTTTAATGAACCTAGACTTTATTTTAATCAATAAGTCAAATGAACACAATATATTAGAGTTGCTGTTGTCTAGGTAGTCTAACCATGGTTGTCTATCAAAGGAAAGCCCAAGAATTCAGAAAATTTTCAATTTACAAATTTGAATGTCTCAGCTGTATATGCTGGAATCCTGAAGACATAGGTTTGAATGTTAGTGAATAAATGTACCTTCCAGGTGGAAATTCTTAGCTCAAAAGATCTGAATTAGAAGTGGTTTTTCCCAATTCAAATTATTTAAGAAAAAGTCTTCACAGTTGCTCTAAGCCACTTGCGGTTTAGTCAGTTCCAGATGTAATCAAGTTGTCAACCAAGACTACCCACCACAATTATTAGTTGGATGGTTGTTTACTTGAATGTAAGGAGAAAGGATGACTTTTGATGTTTTAAATGCTCTAATCATAACACCAAGTCAAAAGATTTAACAATAAAAATGGTCTGAGATTACAGACCATGCAATGGCCTCATTACATCACCTGCAAAAAACAACTAGTAATAGTAAAAACTGCCATGCAATGCACAACTCTAGAAATTTATCTAATTTTCAGGGGAATCTAATTGCTAGAGAATGAAAACAAAAAGAAAAACAAAAAGACATGAACACAGAACAACTGAGACTTGGTGGTCTGGCCTTGCTTATAAAGAAATCACAGCATCCCAGAAGTTCACTGTGTTTATTTTATACAGTAAATGTGGAGGTAGAGCTATTGCATATACTTGAGGTTTATGGTATGCAGATGAATCAAGGGAGCAAGTTTAAGTAAACTCAGTAGGAGCCATCTCTGTAACAGTCTCAAATGTAAATATCCAGGTGGAGAAAGCTAGAGTGGACCTTTTCTGCACACACTAACATTCTCACTAGAGCCAAAGGAAGGCTTTGCCATGCCTGTCCCTCACCAATAGAATGGACTTTATCAATTTCCTATAGGATTGTGGCTTTGGAGTCCTTGATATGACCATCAAAAACAAAGATGGCACATACTCTCTACATCTCCTTCCTTCTTCCCTTCTTATTTCTTAGGGATGGATCTTCATGCTTATCCCAGGGACCATTTTCTGATATGCTTGAATCATGTCCATAAGGATGATGTAGAATATCATAACAAGCACTATGTTCAACAAAAACAAAATGAGATAGTTTGTCAAGTTAAACAGACTGGAGCCTCAAAGCATTTCAAAAATTTGTTTTGAAATATTACCAGGAGAAAATGGTCTGATTATAAGCGAGAACACTTTTCTAGGATATGCCAACATAATTTGGCTATATCCACACTGTTAGTATTGTGAATCCAAGCATTTGGGGGTGAATCCAATTAATTCCAAACTTAATTCCCTATCATTATAAGAAACAGTTTTTACACAAATATGATGATAGTTACGTCATGAAAGCCTGTCTAAATATCAAGACTGTAACCTTTCCCAAATAGTTGAACAGAGCACATTGGAGCTCCAGATGTTTAAAGAAATGACCCCTGAAATGGGTGCACTAATCATTATAAACAGGTATGTGAGGTGTGACCAAGTCACTGGGCAAAAAAGCCCCACCTATATTCTTCCCTCCCTATGCCCTTACCCTAGTCCACTGATAGAGGAGGTCCTCCTCCCCTAATATCTGACCTTAGACTATCGGGTATCATCAGGACTGTCTGGATCCTCTTTTTCTGTGGCCTAACTAGGCCATCTTGTCAAGGGTAAGTGATCAAAGACCAGGCCACTGAGTCCTTGTCAGAGACAGTCCCTGTTCCCCTCACTAGGGAAGCAATATGGAGTCTGAGCTGCCCATGAGCAAGAGATCTAGGTCCTTTCCATGCATAGTCCTTGGTTGGAGTATCAGTCTCTGCAGGACTACCTGAGCCCAGATTTTTCGTCTCTGTTTTTCTCCCTGGGTTGTCCTGTCTCCTCCAGGTCTTTTTATATCTCTCCCATCTTCCACAAGATTCCCTCCACTCTGCGCAAAGTTTGGCTATGAGTCTCAGTATCTGTTTTGATACCCTGATGGGTAGACTCTTTCAGAGGTTCTCTGTGGAAGGCTCCTGTCCTATTCTCTGTTTTCTCCCTCTTCTTATTTTTATCCTGTTTGCACTTCTGAATGAGGATTAAGCCTCTTCCCTTCATTTATAAAATCTTAAAATTCATGGATATTACATCATTATTACAGAAGATTCAAATGAAATGCCACACAAATAAAAGTTTGAAAGAAATATATAGATATAGATGATATATAGATATTGCCAGTTGTGAAAGAACATATCTTCCCATAACCTAAATGAACACTTGAGGATTACTAAAGACCAAGGCATTTTAATATCAGTAAACAAGGAAATTTCTAAAGTGAATATATGGTAGAGAACAGAGAAAATTTATACTTACTAAAAAATGTCAATATTCCAGGAATTAATATGTTTGTTTTAGTATTATGAGGGCAAAGCATCCAAAAGGCTGAGTTGTTTAAAACGGAATACTCATCTCTGCTATCTAAAAGAACCTTATTTCATTAGCAAATATACAGAAAGCAAAATTATGTAAAATAATATTCTAACCAAGAAGAAATTAAAAAATAACAACTATTCTCATATATGACAGAGTAGATTTCAAGATAAATTTAGTCAGAAAAGATAAATAACACCAAACCCACCAACAGATATATAAGCCATGATACTAAATACATATGCACTAAGCTTTGATTCTCCCTAGTTCATAAAACAAACATGGCTTGAATCAAAGGGACAGATAGATCTTTGCTACATGAGAGTAGGAAATTTCAATATCCTACGCTTATCAATAATAGAATACCTAAGCCAAAAACAACAACAAGAAGGAAACATTGGATTTAAACTTACAACACATTAAATGTACTTTATATAAATACACAGAATATTCCATCTTATTGTCTTTTTGCAAGCAGTGAACAGTCTTTAAAGTCAACATGTTTTAGTCTACAAAGTATTAAATTCAAAAATATTAAAATAAATTATAAATCTTATATTAAAATTATGTAAAACAAGGAAGCCTTACCAAAATAGAGAAAAGGATCAAAAATTTAGATTTAACAATATACTTTGATGATTAATAGGCTATTGAAGAACTTTGAGGGACGTAAGTAAAAGTAGAATCAAATAAAATGCAATTCAGGATCTTTGGAATTCAGCTAAAGCAATATGGAAAGAAAAGCTTGTGCATACTAGTATCTATATTGTTTAAAATCATATATGTAAAACAAATAAGACTCTTGAAGTACATTAAGAGTAGAATCAAATTTGGCATGCAGTAGTGAAATTGTTGTTCACTAGTGATATTGTATGTTCACAATACCAAGTTTTGAATTAAGAAGTACTTAGACAGAATTAGCTATAAAAAAAATACACACGCAAATTGGAATGTTATCCACACACAAAATTAATTACGTAATTTACAAGAAAATTGCTAGAACTTAATGTCATCCTGTTAAGCAAAATAAGCTACACTCAGAAAGACATCTATAGAATCTTTTTCCTCATATGTGCTATTGAAAGAGTCAAGAAAGCAGAAAGGTAAGGCAAGGGTAAGTTAAAAATCAAAAAGCGAAAGAAGGATAATTAGTGATTGAATTTTATCAAAAAGTCACAAACAAAACTATATTTTACAATCCTTATGCACCATTAATAAAATAATAGTAAAAATAATTGATTCAAAATCTTAAATATATTAAAATGACTAAATTTAATGAATCATAAATGACAAAGAAAGCTGAGGTAATTTCATGTGTATTTATTCTATTAAATATATTTTGGTGTACTTTCAACAAAACTTTTAATAAGGTTGTCTGTTATTACATTATTATTAATGTTGTTGTTGAGTATTTGAGACAGGGTTTCTCCATGTAGCTCTAGCTGTGCTTAAACTCATTCTGCCAAACAGGCTTGCCTAGAACCCAGAGAACCCTTTCCTCTGCTTCCTTAGTGCTAGAATTAAAGGCTTCACTGCCTGTGTCCCTCTTTTTGTATTCTAACAATTTAACTCCATTTTTTCTTATTAATTAACTATTCACTTTACATCCTGATCACAGCAAACTACCTCCTCCCCTCCTGGCCCCACTCTCCCATCCTCTTCCCAATTTCCTGCTTCCCTTCTCCTCAGAAAAGGGGAGACCCCCATACAAACCTACCCCAGCATGTCAAGTCTCATCAAGGCTGAAAGCATCCTTTTCCATTGAGGGCAGACAAGGCAGCCCAGAGAGGAGAAAGCATTAAAAACAAAAACTAAAACAAAAACAAAAACAAAAAAAACCAAACAAACTGCAACAGAGTCCATGTCAAGGACAGTGCCACACCCTAATTGCTAGAGGACAATCATGAAGACTGAAGACCAAGCTGCTCATCAGTTACATATGTGTTGGGGACCTAGGTCCAGCACATGCTTGCTCTTTTGTTGGTGGTTCAGTATCTTTGTGCCCCCATGTGCCTAGGTTAGTTTACTCTTTTAGTCTTAGTGTGTAGTTCTTGTCCCCTCTGGGACCCTCTATGCTTACCCCAGCTCTTCTACAAGACTCCCTGAGTTCTTAATGTTTGACTGAGGATTTCAGCATCTGTTTTGATCAACTGTTGAGTGGAACCTCTCAGAGGGCAGTTATGTTAAGCTACTGTTTGCAAAAATAGCAGTGACATTAATAGTGTCAGGGGTTGGTCTTTCCCATGGGATGAGTCTCAGTTTGGGCTAGTCATTGGTTAGCCATTCCCTCAATCTCCACTCTTTATCCCTGCTCGTCTTATAGGCAGGCTGAAGTTTGGGTAGGAGGTTTTGTGGGTGGGTTGGTGTCTCTCTACCTCCATTGGAAGTCTTGCTTGGCTATAGGAGGTAGCCACTTTGGTCTTCATATTCCCCATGTGCTAGTAGTTTCAGCTATAGTTAGCATCCCTCATACTGTCCCAGGAGCCAGCCTCTTCAAGGGTCTCCAACTTGTACCAGAAATTACCCTCAATTGTTTTCCCTTCTTTCTCCTAGTACTCTTATCTCCCACCCTTATCTTCCCACACCTGGTCCCCACCCTTGCTCCCCTCCTCACACCCTCTCCCACCAAGTTTTCTCACTCCATCCATGACTGATGTTTATTTTATTTCCCTTTCTGAGTGAGATACAAGAAATCTACCTTGGGTCCTCCTTGTTACTTAGCTTCTTTGGGTCTGTGGATTATAGTATGTTTAATCCTATAATATATGACTAATATTTATTAAAAATGACTACATATCATGTATGTCCTTTTGGGTCTTTCTTTTCTTACATTTAATATTAGTTTTTTAAAAAATATTTTTCTTCTCATTGACACTCTCACAGAACTTTATATTTTTCTAATCTCAAATGTATTTTGTAAGCTGTATTATAGAGAAATATTCTCATTTCACTCTGTCTTGTGGTTACTCACTAACAACTCAAGTATCTGTTTGATTCCTATTTAAAAAGGTCTAAACTCAACAATGTTACATGTAGAAAAATCTCCTTAATTATTTTAAGTAAGTTATGCTTTGTAGCAATAAATCATTAAAATTAAGCATTTTTGATATTGATGTCCTTGGCATATGCTATTGTTGAGGCCTGTGATGATGCACATTGCTAATGCTCCTAAAAGGGCTCCTTGGTGACCATGGTCTATTCTGCCATCAAAGACAATGCTCAGCTCTATGGCACTTTCTGATACTGGAGACAGTGTGGATGTCTGTGTTCCATGCTGTCCCCAGAAACCAACCGTGTGGTAGTCCATGATCCATGTTCCTACTGAATGTAAAAGGCAAAGAAGATACTCTTGCAGTGGTATTGATGACTACAAGATGCACAGTTGAGAAAGAGGGGCATAGAAGGCTTATGTTACAAATCCTCTCCCCCAAATAACAACTTTGACAGAGAGACATCAAATGGAACTCTTAAAAATTGTGATGGGGAATATGAAGTCCACAACTGCTGGATTGTTAAAGAGGTGCCATAAGGGAAAGATGTTGAAAAGCATCAAGAATCATAGCAACAGACTTAATATACTCTTAATTCAAAATATAACAGAAACTTTACTACAGTTATAAAACAATCCCTATTTTAAGTATTTATCTCATATAACAAAACATGTTTAATAAAATATTTTATTTGAATATTTACAGAATTATTAACTGTAAAAAATGGCCATAATGTGAAAAAAAATTCAAAGATATTTTAAAATATGAATGGACAAGAAACACTGACATAATATTCAACAGTATAGACTAATGTATTATATACACACTCTAATATGTACAAATATGTGTGTGTGTGTGTGTGTGTGTGTATTTGTGTGTGTGTGTGTGTACAGAGAAAAGAAACCAATGAAGCTAAGAGTATTTGGCAATACAAGAAACAAAAGCTCAAAAAGTTACGTGTAGCACTGTGGAGACTACTCAGCAGGTAAAAGAACATGTGATGTATAAGCACAGTGACCTGAGGTCAAATCTCCAGAATTCATATTATAAGCCCATTGTGATCATTAATAGACTACTAACCCTAGCACCACTGGATGACCAAAACAGGTGAATGGCTGAGGCCTGCTGGCCATCAGTTTAAGTTTAAATCTCCTGTCTCAATAAATCAGGGTGGAAAATGATTGAGCAAGGCACTAGATAACTTCCTCTTGCTTCTGTCCCAAGCATGGCCACGTACTTAAGTGCTCATTATACATATATACCTACACACACCCACACAGACACACACACACACACACACATACACACACACACACACACAAACACTTGTTGCAGACCAAAAATTTGTGTATTTTTAAATTATATTCATGATAATTTTAGAAAAATCTAAATTGCTGCATAACAAACTATCTAGTTGTTTAAAGGTACTATTTCTAGGGACATATTTTGAAAACAAAATGACTCAAGTCATTGATAAGAGAAGGTGGTGGAACTCATCTTTATTTTAATTTTGGTAGTGGATATCGGGACATGTTTTCAACCTCAGGTCTCTATACTAATAAGTTTCAATTAGGAAATTTATTTCACATAAATCTTACCTTTTATAAAACTGAAAATAATAGAAGGTTTTAAAAACAATGTCCAATAAATAGCATTTCTGTTTTTAAAACCTCCACTGGCTTCCCATGTCACTAGAAGTACAAGCCAAGACTTCTCTTTCACCTTTTCTTCTTCTCAGTCATGAACCTCTGGCCATGCTAACCTCTTCTTCTGTCTTTTTTTCCTTTTATTTCTTTTCTTTTATTTTTATTAATAACAGTTTATTCACTTAGTATCCCAGCTGTATCCCCTTCACCCATCCCCCCCGAATACTACCCTCTTTCCCTCTTCTTCTCCTATGTCCCTTCTCCAGTCCACTAATAGGGGAGGTCCTCCTCCTCTTCCATCTGACCCTAGTCTATCAGGTTTCATCAGGACTGGCTTCTTTGTTTTCCTCTGTTGACTGGTAAGGCTGTTCCCCAGTCAGGTGGAGGTGATCAAATAACCAGCCACTGAGTTCATGTCAGAGATGGTCCCTGTTCCTATTATTGGGAAACCCTCTTGGACACTGAGCTACTATGGTCTAATTTTGTGCAGGGGTTCTAAGTTATCTCCATGCATGGTCCTTGTTTGGAGTATCAATCTCAGAAAAGACCCCTGTGCCCAGATTTTTTGATTATCTTATTCTCCTTGTGGAACTCCTGTTCCTTCTAGGTCTTTCTATCTCCCCCTTCTTTCATAAGATTTCCTGCACTCTGCAAATTTTGCCAATGAATCTCAGCATATGATTTGATATACTGCTGAGTAGAGTCTTACATGGCCCTCTGTGATAGGCTCCTGTCCTGTTCCCTGTTTTCTCCATCTTCTGATGTCCATTTTGTTTGCCTTTTTGAATGAAGTTGAGCATTTTACCAGGGCCCTCCTTCTTGATTAGCTTCTTTAGGTGTACAGATTTTATTATGATTGTCTTATATTATATATCTAATATCCACATTAAGTAAGTATATACCATGTGTGTCTTTCTGCTTCTGAGATACCTCACTCAGGATGATATTTTCTAGTTCCCACAATTGCCTGCAAATTTTATGATTTCTTTTTTTTTAATTGCTGAGTAATAGTCCACTGTGTAAATGTACCACAGTTTCTGTATCCATTCCTCAAATGAGGAACATCTGGGTTCCTTCCAGCTTCTTGATATTACAAATAAAGCTGCTGTGAACATGCTTAGACACATCAAAAATATTTTTTCCCCGGAACACACTCAACTCAGATATCTCCAAAGACTTGGTCCTGCAGTTCTTTTTTTTTAATTGAATGTTTATGTTTTTACATTAATTACAGGTTATTTACTTTCTATCCCAACTGTAGCCCCCTCCCTTACTCCCTCCCATTCCCACCCCCCCTCACTTATCTCCTCCCTGTCCCCCTTTAAGTCCACTGATAGGGGAAGTCCTCCTCCCCCTCCATCTGACCCTAGCTTATCAGGTCTCATCAGGACTGGCTGCAATGTCCTCTGCTCTGGCCTAGCAAGGCTGCTCCTTCCTTGGGGAGAGGAGGTCAAAGAGCCAAACTCTGAGGTCATGTCAGTCTCTGTTCCTCTTAACAGGGAACCCACTTGGATACTGAGCTGCTATGGCTATATCCGAGCAGGGGTTCTAGGTTATATCCATGCATGGTACTACAGTTCTTTTAACTCTTTCTTCACATGTCAAATCTTCAGTGAAGTTTGATTTTCAATTGCAACCTTTTCCTGCTGGTACTCTACATGTGTCTTCCATGTTTTTACTACAGAGAAGTTCTAACCATCTGGATCCTTAACTGTTTTCCCACTTGTTTTTATCTTCTCTCTCTGCCCACTTGGATGTAATCTAAAATATGGGTGAAGAAGTTTCCATATCTGTTCTTCCTTCTGTTATATTTTTATCATTTTGAACACTGCCTGTCACTTAGTAAGTACTTGACCAATTTGTGTTGAATAAATTAATGAATAAGTCAGAGATATTACAAAAGATAGTAATGAAACATGGAAGAAGTAAAAATTTCAAGGCACCAGATTGTTGGGGACAGAGGAAGATAATAATGAGCTTGAAAATTATCATAGGAGAAATAAGCATTGTACAGGTTTGAGAAAAAAGAATGAAAAATCTCTGAGAAGCCAGTTTGACTACATTGTGAAGATTCAAGATTAATAGAGTAGGTATAGGACAGGAGACTCTGAGACTAGTCAAGTATCCCTTTCTTGCCCTCTATGTGAAGAAATATCCACACGACCTAAATCTTCCTACTTTACTCTAAGAACTCCATTTGCATTCATTTCCTAATGCCATATATAAATCTATGGTTATTGATTGGTCAGTTTTTAAAATGTTTCCCTTGGCTCTTTCAAATCTCATCATTTGTTCTTCTGGGAAAAAGACCATATCTTTTATTCTGTAAGTGCCTCACTATACCACAAAGTGCTATATTTCACAATGAGTACATAATTCAAACATAACAGTAAGTTTTAACCAGTCAGAGAGATAAAAGTAAGATTTAATAAATTCCCAAATGTTTGGCCTGTGTCATCATGGTTCATGGAAAGCTCATTTCTTCCATTCATTTTCCTTCATGACTTTTGTATTTTTGGAAATCAGGCCAAAATATCGTTCCTTTTCATCACATGCATTTCTTTTCATAAGCAAGTAATATTTAAATTTGAAGAGGATGGATGCAGAAATCAGAACCATTTGGAAATCTAAAAGTTAAGAAAATCAGGTTTCCTCACCTCATTATGAATGAGCTTTCAAATACTACCAACTTATTACATTTCAGAGAATGTGCAGAGGTAGAAAATTGATAAATACCAACTCAGGGAATTAAAAGATCTGGAATCTATTATTTTATTTCTAATTTAGAGTGGTTTGGAATCACAGGTTCTCTGATCCAGTTACATTTGTTATTTTTAGATGCATTTATTGGCATAAGGACTATAAAGACCAGACGGTCATGATTAGAAGCTTGTGAACTGGATGGCATTCATTTTGCCATTAGCTCTCGGGACATAAAGATCCAGTCACTTACAGAATGGCTTATGGAGCACTAACTGATCTAGTGACTCGATCTTCTAGCCTTAGTAGAGTCCAAAAGAGAGCCTCCTCTGAAAAAGAGGGTGATTTGTATTAAGTACAATTGTCTGCAAGAATTTAGCATTTAGAAAGCCTGGCAGACAAGAAAAGCTCCCACTTTATTGTTTCAGGAGGAAGCAGATTATGAAACCAAATGACCCCAGAAAGTATAGCTTTTCCTTTGCTTTTCTGAATAGGCCCTATCAAAGAAGCTAAATGTGAATAAGGATTAGCCTAGAAATTAGCTTTTCACAATTATGTAAACTCCACATGTATCCACTTAGATATAGTTCCTAGTTTATATGCATAAAGAAAAGCAGTCACCCAGAAAATATTTTCTGTGTGTTAAGAATGTGCCAAAGTAAGGATCATCCTGAGTGAGCTGTCCCAGAAGCAGAAAGACACACACGGTATATACTCACTCATATAGACATACCATAGTATCCACCTACTAAAAACTGTACATCTAAAGAAACTAAGCAAGAGAGAGGACCCTGACTAAAATGCTCAATCCCCATCCTGAAAGGCAAAGAGGCTGGACATCAGAAGAAGAAGAAAACAGGAAACAACCTAGGAACCTGCCACAGAGGGCCTCTGAAAGGCTCTGCCCTGCAGACTATCAAAGCAGATGCTGAGACTTATGGCCAACTGTTTGGGCAGAGTGCATGGAATCTTATGTAAGAAGTGGGAAATGGTAACAGCTGGAGGGGATGGGAACCACACAAGGAGAACAAAAGATCCAGAAAACTTGAACACAGGGAACTTCCCAGAGACTCATACTCCAACCAAGGACTATTCATGGAGATAACCTAGAACCCCTGCACAGATGTAGAACATGATAGTTCAGTGTCCAAGTGGGCTACATAGTAATGGGAAGAGGGACTGCCTCTGACATAATCTAATTGGCCTGCTCTTTGATCACCTCCCCCTGAAGGGGGAACAGCCTTACCAGGCCACAGAAGATGACAATGCAGCCACTCCTGAGGTGATCTGGTAGACTAAGATCAGAAGGAAGGAGAAGAGGACCTCCCCTATCAGTGGACTTAGGGAGGGGCATGCATGAGGAAGGGGGAGGGAGGGTGGGATCGGGAAAGGAGAAGGAAGGGGCTTATGGGCGAATACAAAATAAATAAAGTGTAATTAATAGTAAAAAAATAAAAATAAATAAAAAAGAATTATGTTTCTAGAAAATAAAGAACGCTATATGGTTTAAAAAAAAAAAAAAGAATATGCCAAAGAATGTGTTTGTCACTACTGAGACCAGGGTGAGAAGGAAATATAGTGTGCTCTAAGGATGTTCATCTGTCAAGAGAGACTAGTTCAAGAAAGACTAAAAAAGCAAAACTACATAGAGAAAAATTATGGAAATATACTTTATGAAGGAGAAGTGGGACCTGAGAGAGAGAGAGAGAGAGACAGAGAGAGAGACAGAGAGAGAGAGAGAGAGAGAGAGAGAGAGAGAGAGAGAGAGAGAGAGGCCTATTTCTGTGCTTACCTGAACTGTCAAGGAATTTTATGTGGAATTCTATCCTAGAGATGTGTAATGTAACTCATGTTAACCACATTTGAAGGCCACACACACTTGTGTTTTACTAGACAGCTTAGGCTTGGACTCTTTTTAAGGTCTGGATGAATTTTGGTACAATGTCTCAGTTCCCATTTCAGTGCTTAAGATAAGACTGCTTTTCTTCCAGCAGCCAATACACATGCATACTTAAACACCTGTATATTTACTCTTTCATGCTTCCCTTATGTTAACAGCACTTACCATGACAGATTATAAGTGAGGAGACCAGGGAGAAAAAGTCAGTATTGAAGTGCTTGTAAATAACCTAAATATCAGTATTCAATATTATGTATTATAAAAGCCAGTTCTGAAGGTATTATTCTAGATGTTGGACTATTTTGACACGTTCATGAAGCAAATGAAACATATCATAAGTGAAGAGCTATGAATAATGAGTCTCATCAGAACATACTACTGCATCTGGCTATTTGCTGTTAATGACTTTTCAAGAATAAGGATTGTTCTTTTCAAATTTGATCTAACTGGTCTGAGGGATTGTACAGATATCTTTCCCTAAACAAACACACACACACACACACACACACACACTATTCCAGTGCTACCTGCATCTCAGGCACTTTTAGAGTAGGGAAGTAAAAGAAAGCATGGTTACACATTTTTGGTACTGGACTAATTGCAGGCAATGTTAGGATGTGTGCTGTCACCCAGCCCTGAGGAATTAATCTCTGGTGGTCATTTTAGTGCTTGTGTAACTCAAAAAGGCTATGGACTTAAACTGGAATTTCAAAATGATTAGTTCATGTTTGGCACTAAAGTAATTGCTCAAATTATTGTAAGGGGGCAACTGAGAGCATAAAGGTCCCCAAATGACTTGCCCCATGTACTATGTAAACCCAAACAAAGCTTCAGCAGGGAAGCCAGTAATATTTAACTTTCTCATTCAAGTTACCTGCTACCTGAAAGCTCAGACATCAATAATGTTCTAGGGGGAACAGCTTATAATGAGCCCCCATGAATATAATGTGAGTAGTTCTATATAAGACATGTTTTTAATTTCATTTGGGAAGCATCTAGGAAACACACATCTTTAACAGTCCAAGAGTAAAGCCTTGGAATGGCTGTATGAATCTACTTCCAATACATGAAGAGACTTATTAAAACAGATTTGTTACTTAAGCACTGGTCAATTTTTTAAAGAATAATGAAAGCCTAAAATAGTTGCCAAGAGTTTGTATGAGTTCATTTCATGAATAAGCTTCTGGCTTCAAATATTGATGGATCAAATAAAAGTGTAGTTTCACTGATGGTGTTAAAAAGACCATAGCTGATACCCTGCCATGAAGAAAATAAAAGTGATTAATTAGTATTTTTAAATAGCAGAGTTAGGAAGCAGCTCAGAAATAGGCTTCTGCTAGCTATTCAGTTACATGAGGAAACAAAGTCACAGAGGACTTGTGACTTTTCTAGCTAACACAGTTGGTGATATTTCAACAAAGTAAGAATTTTCATAGATAGCATTTCACTTTATTTTACCAACAAGTCTTTAAATAAGTCAGTGCAGTTTGCCATTTTCTTTTTCATTTTTATCATATTAAGTGTTCGTGTTCATTCATTCATTTGTTCATTCATTCATTCAGATTCTTTTTTAAATAAATTTTTATTTTTTATATTAATTACAGTTCATTTACTTTGTATCCCAGCTGTGTCCCCCTCCTTCATTCCCTCCCAATTCCTCCCTATCTCTCTCATCTCCTCCCTGCCCTTCTCTAAGTCCACTGATAGGCGAGGTCCTCCTCCCCTTCCATCTTACTCTAGCTTATCAGGTCTCATCAGGATTGCCTGCAATGTCCTCCTCTGTAGCCTAGCTAGGCTGTTCCTCCCACAGGGTATAGGAAGGTCAAAGTGCTAGCCACTGAGTTAATGTCAGAGACAGTCCTTGTTCCCCTTACTAGGGAATCCACTTGGATACTGAGCTCTCAGGAGTTCTAGGTTATATCCATACATGGTCCTTGGTTGGAGAATCAGTCTCACTCAAGCCCCTAGTGCCAGATTTATGTGCTCCTTGTAGAACTCCTGTCCTCTCCAGGTCTTACTAACTCCCTCTTCTTTCTGATTCATAAAATAAAGCAAAAAAAAATCTAATAATTTAAAACAGAAACTATCACTTTGGAGTTTGCCAAGAGAAATCAACAAGATGGAAAAAAAAAAAAAAGCCCAAAGAGAATTCACAATAGTCAGAGACCCACTCATTAGAATACTCGGGAATCCCATAAAAACACTAAACTGGAAGCCATAATATATAGAAAGAGGCTCAAGAGATGGCTCAGAGGTTAAGAGCACTGGCTGCACTTCTAAATGTCCTAAGTTCAATTCCCAGCCACCACATGGTGGCTCAAACCATCTATAATGATATCTGGTTCCCTCTTCTGGCCTGCAGGTGTACACGCAAGCAGAATTATATGACTTTCATTGGCGAGAAAAGAAATTAAAACTCAGAGAGGATACATGCATTGTGCAAAAACAGATGCTAATAAATGACTGTGTTCTCCTGAGACCAAGTGAATGCACTTGCATTTGACAGCACATAGCAAAGGTGCTATTCAAACATTTTGTATTTTTTTCTAATTTCATGTTCTACCCAACCAGTTCATCTATGCAAATTAATCTATAAACTTGTCACCTTACACACAATTAACAATGATTATTATAGTTATTATTTACTTAGTCTCTGGCCTTGTATAAATCACTGTCATAAGCTCTTCAAATATGTATTGATTTATGCTTTGTTCACTAAATCAACCTGAAAGATTGATGATTGCTGTACGTATTTTTTAAATAGACATATTATGGTAAAGACTGCTTAAGCAATATCGCCAAGGTCACTATGCTAATAAACCAGAACCAAAATTTGCATGGAGGCAATCTCAGCTTTTTTTTTTTCATACCTAAGCTGTCATCCCAGAGACCTAGAAGTGCTTTAACCTCACCATTCTGAAAATATGGTGCAATTTGTGCTCATTTTCTTTGTCATCACCCCTCCTACCATAGAGTGCAGCAAGACATCAGGCAAGTGAGAATGAGCTACTTTGCCAAGTAAAAACATTGAGATAATGCTAAATAAGCTACGAGAGTCTCCTTTATAAACTTATTATATGAAATGTTCCTAAATATGTTTGTTTTAACAGAAAATAGAGACTATAGCAGAAACATCCTATGTTCTTTTCTAAAACTAGTGTTTCAACAAATATTGTGTACATGTAACTGATCGATAATAATAGCAGCAAAGAAAAGATAAATTGTATAGATTGAGAGAGCATGCATCTCAAATGCAAGATCTTCATATATTTCAGCCTCAGTTGAAATGATAAACCATGTTGCTATCAATATATATAGATACAATTTAAGTGATTATCAAATAGTGATTGTCACCGAAACAAAACCAAAGACTATCATTAGCTGATGAAGGAAAAGTTTGAGTGAGTGTTTTAGTTTTTTGGAATCATTATGACAGAAGTAAGATCCTTCTTAATTATTTCCTTCTCATATACCCACGTAGTGTGCTAGGATAACTCAGTTATGAAGGGGATGTTTCTTGGTTGCTCTTTTCTATTTTAGGGAGAATAATGTAGTTGTATCTGCTAGAGATTCTGTTAGATGCACCATCTGTGATTTCCTAGTATACTCTCAGCTCTCTCATCTGCTATTGCTTTCTGTTTTTCTCCTCCTTTTCCAACTTTCCTTCAATAAATATACTTTAGGATGCACTGGTGAGCAAATGACATGTTGCCTTCTTTCATTTAGTTGAGAGTCTGATAATAAATCCTGACTTTTCTTTCTCAAATTACACTAATGAATGTGTAATCACAAATGGAAATATGGATAATAGAGGAATGAATTAGTATGGATAGATCTAGGACATTGCCCAGGAATATGGGTAACAACTAGGCAATACAGTGTTTTGAATGAGAGTAGCTTTCATAGGCTTATGTTTTTGAATGCTTGGTCCATAGTAACTAGCACTATTAGGAGATGAGGTCTTGGATTAGGTGTGGCCTTGTTGGAGGAAGTGTGTCACTGAGAGGAGGCTTTTAGATCTCAGATTCTCAAACTTGGCCAGTGTGTCACTATCTCTTTCTACTGCCTACAGTTTCAGATGTAGATCTCTCAGCTACCTCTCCAGCACCAAGTCTGCCTGCATGCCACCATGCTTCTCACCATGACAATAATGAACTAAATCTCTGAACTGTAAGCCAGAGCCAATCAAATGTTTTCCTTGTAAGAGTCATGGTCTCCTTTCACTACAATAAAACCTTAACTAAGACAGATACAACACCATAAAGGTTTTATTCTCTGACATTAAATAGAAAATGTATTTTTTTTCTAGTAGCTTTGAAAGTTAGTGCAACACAGAGAACTTGTTTTCAGGTTTTCTGTTTTTCTTTTACTACTGTCCAGAGCAATATTTTTAATGCTCATAATCCGTGGTGTTTTTACAGAGAAATGTTAAGGCATCAAACACCCACCTTGTCAGTCAACAAAATTTTATTCACATGGATCTACTGCATATTTTTTCTTTTCAAGATATTTTGGGGAAGAGGGGGAAGCAAGACAGGATTTCTTTGTGTAGCCCTGAATGCCCCGGACTCCTTGAACTAACAAAAATCCACCTGCCTCTGCCTTCCAAGTGCTGGAATTAAAGGTGTGAGCCACCACCATCAGGCTGTCTTCAAGATTTTTATATGCAAAAATAGTTGCACAACGTTTAGATTCAGGGTTTATGCTCAGCGGAAAATCAGCCATGAATGACCCTGAAATTCATTTGTAAAACTGTAGTTACTATTGCCCTGTATTGTCAGTGTTACTGACTGACTACTGTGCTTCTGTGGGAAGCTGTACTCATGCAGCTTAGACAACTCACCTATGTCTAACTCGGGGATATAGCATGTAACAGCACAACAGATTTTAAAACTATTACAAATTTTAATTTTAGTTACAAACTTTAAAACTTTCCCATGGGAAGAAGAAGATGACTGGTTAGCATATACTATGAACAACTGAAACACAAACATTTGGCAGCTGGCACAAACAGGGAAGCCAACAGCTCACAATTTGAAGGGGCAATTTGAATGGCCACCAACTGGCTTTTCGAGTCTGCATTATGTTCCTAAGAAAATATTACTATATAAAAAGACACAGGTAAGATCATCCTGAGAATGCTGTTAGCAATCTAGACAACTATATTCCCTAGTTAATATAAACAAAAAGAAACAACATAATCACAAAAAAAAACAAAAAAATGACATTGTCTCAATAAATGTAAAAGGCAAAGTAGTTCACCTAAGTGTATTCTCCATCTTCTACATGCACACTGGAGTATACTCATTTTTATTCTACTACACACAAACACATTTCATATGCAGACACCTGAACATATTGTACATAAAATATATAAAATAAAACTGTAAGAA
Organism: Meriones unguiculatus; assembly: GCF_030254825.1. NCBI lineage: Eukaryota > Metazoa > Chordata > Mammalia > Rodentia > Muridae > Meriones > Meriones unguiculatus. The sequence continues at coordinate 54,347,533 of NC_083369.1, read as the reverse complement.
TGCTTACTCTAGTATTAATTAGGACAATTCTAATATACAACTAGAATACATGCAGGACACATTCTAAAAATGCACAGGTTCCTCTGCTATGCAAATTATTACCCTTCTATATGTTATTCTGTTAACTATAGCTACTTTGCTTTATTATTATTATTGTTCTTTTCTTTCCTCATGTTAGTGATATGGAAAGGCTCTGCCTAGAGTCTCCTTTTGGGTATGTAATTCAGAAAACCATCAGGTTTCATAAGGTTTATCTGATTTACATCTTTTCCCATCCATGTCACTCTCCTTTGTTCTGTAATCCTCAGTATCTTAACAAGATGCTTTTTTTTTTTTTTTTAGTATTCAAGACTTTTGTCCAATTTAAGTAGATATTTTCCTTGTTAATCCATCTTCAATAAATTCTCACTCTTCTGGCTTTCATTGTATCAAAATCTGTCACAGGAATTTTTTTCAAGAAGAACTATAAGAAGTTATTCTAGAAAACAATGAAATACTTTTATTCACTAAGTTACCCCTAGGTTTAAGAACAGAGACCAATATGAATTATCAGATAGAAATATAATTATGTGGATTACTGAATCTTCAGAGGATATTATGAAGTGAAAACTGAGAAGATAGATTAGGGCAAAATTCTCATTCAATTGTAAATAAAATTATACTAAATATTAAATATTTAAATGTCTCCCAGGTTGGGCGTTCTGTCACATTTCTTTATCTTTTTGGTTTTATATCTGTGACCTATTTACATGTCCTTAACACTTCCCTCTTCTCAGGGATAACTAAGTCAAGCTCACTGAGAATAACCGAATAATTAGCTGTTTGAAAAGAACATTAAAACATTTTCCACCTTCATTTCATCTTAATAAATTGGCAATTAGAAAAATATTATTTAGTGTTATCTGAATAATATATCTGTAAATGTGAGTCTTAATTTGCCTAAAAATGGGATGTAAGCCAAAATCATCATCAGAATAAAAAGTCAAGACTGTACAAGCAATTCTGGTCGATTTTGATGTTCTACAAAATAGTTTTAATTATGATAGCAATTTTAGCAAAATGTAGCACTAGTCTACTTTGTGAAGGGGAACCAGGGAGATACCTCAGTAAAGAGAGGGTTTTATATAATACTTGACCATTTGAATCTGGATCTCTAGTGTCATGGTTTGTTTTCTGTTGTTGTGATAAAACAACATGCCCATAAGCAACTTGGGAAGGAATGAGGTTAATTCTCCTTACAGATTATAGTACATCATCCAACAAAGTACAGACAGAAATTGGAAGAAGAGATGTATAGGCAGTAACTGAACAAGAAACCCTGAAGGAATGCTGTTCACTGACTAGATCTCACAGGTATGATCAGATCACTTTTTTAATACAGTCTAGGACCACTACTTCTGGAGTCAGTTTGTCCACAGTGGGATGGGCCCTCTCGTATCAATTATTTGAATTAAGAAAATACACTATAGCCTCCTCTACAGGCCAATCTAATGGAAGTATGTTCTCAATTGAGGTTCTTTTATCTAGAAGACTCTGACTTATGTGAAGTTGACAAAAACTTAACTATAATACCCACAATCTACATCTGTAATCTCAAAGTTTAATGATAGAGAAAGGATGATCTCAACGGATCACTGACCAGATAATTTTCCCAACTATTGAGGCACAAGTTCAATGAAAAACTTTGTGTAAAAATTAAGGCAAAAACAATAAAGGAAGGAGCATCATTGATGTCTGCTTCCACACATGGCCATGTAAACAAGACTAGGCATATGAGCACAGACACACACTCACAGACACACATAACTCTACTTTGAAAAATTGTGAGTGGTTAAATATCAAAAGCAAAAACTTATTAACATATTGCATTTGCTCTGAATTTTTATATCCATGCTCATGTGACTACAGATGCTAGTGTGTGAAGGAAACTTTTAATTTTAGGAATGAGATAATAGTTATTGCTTAAAACTTACCACTGTAAATTCTAGATATTTGAATTTCTACCTAGGCACTAATTAGGTTAAATCATGTTGTTTCAACATGCATAGCGGTCATCTAGGAAATGTCATTTTAAGAGAAGAAATATGGCATCTGTCTTAAACAATGTTTAATTTCACAGAAAATACCCTGATTCTATGGAAATTACAATCTTTTCATCCCTTCTTCTTCAATGTTCCTAGAACTTTAGGTGTGGGAATGTTTTGTAGATATAGCCAATGGACTGGGATCCATAGCTTTGCCCTTTGATTGGTTGTGGTTTTATGTAATGGTCTATATACAAGATGAATAACGACAACAACAATATACATGTCAAAGTGGACAGAGGAAAGCCCAAATGAGAACAACCTTACACAAATAACTATAGGCAACTAAGGGATCCTAAGAGTGGGAGAAGTAAGAAATAGTCTTCTCCAGGAAAGAACATTCCAAATAATTTTCCAATATTAAACTATCTTTCCTGAAAACATACATACAAGTAACCCTATAAACTGAGAAAATTGTCTTTATTTATTTAAGAATAAATATATATATATTGATAAGAATATATATATTTATTGAGAGGCTTTGTCTAAAATATAAATCAATAGAGAAAGAAACTCATCATAGATGTCTGCTTCCACACATGCAAGAATGTCATGTACACAAGACAAGGCTCGTGAGCACACACACAATATTACCTTTAAAATTTGTTTATCATATTTATTAACATATTATTTAAAATAATATATATTTAAAACAATCATTGGAAAGGATTAGGTAAAGAATTTTAAAGAGCAAGAAGTGCTATAAGGAAGGATTTTGGAGGAAAGAAAAGCAATTAAATTATATTATAATCTCTTTTTTTCCATAATTTTATTTTTCTCATTAGTTACATTTTGTTAATTCTGTATCCCAGCTGTATCCCTCATTCCCTCCCCAATCCCACCCTCCCTCCCTCATCTCCTCCCTGCCCCTTTCCAAGTCCACTAGTAGGGGAGGACCTCCTCCTCTTTCATATGACTCCCTTTTGTCAGGTATTTTCAAGACTGGCTGCAAAGTCCTCCTCTGTGGTCTAACAGTACTGCTCCTCCCTTGGGAGGTGGGGAGGTCAAAGAGCCAGTCATTGAGTTCCTGTTAGTAATAGTCCTTGTTCCCCTTACTATGGGAAACCAATTGATTACTGAGCTATCACGGGTCACATCCGAGCAGAGGTTCTAGGTTTTATCCTCTCATGGTCTTTGGTTGAGTGTCCATCTCAGAAAAGACCCTGTGCCCAGATACGTTTGGTCCTTGTGGAGCTCCTATCCTTTACACACCAAACTCCCCTTCTTTCATATGATTCCCTGCACTCTGCCAAAGGTTTGGTTGTGAGTCTTAGTATCTATTTTGGAGCACTGCTAGGTAGAGTCTTTCAGATGCTTTCTGCAGTAGACTCCTGTCATACGTTCAATGCATATCCCATTTGTCTTTCTAAATGAGGATAGGTCATCATACCCCGTGTCTGCTTTCTTGATTATCTTCTTTAGCTGTATAGATTTCATTATGTTTATCCTATCTTTTAGGTCTATATAAGCGAGTATATTCCATGTTTGTCTTTCTCCTTCTGGATACTTCACTCAGAATGATCTTTTCTAGATCCCACCATTTGCCTGCAAATTTCATGATTTCCTCCTTTTTGATTGCTGAGTAATATTCCATTGTGTAAAAATACCACAGTTTCTGTATCCATTCCTCTGTTGATGGACATCTGGGTTGTTTCCAGGTTCTGGCTATTACAAATAAAGCTGCTACAAAAAGAAAAATAAAGTAAATAAAATCTTAAATTACTTAAATTATTTTTCTATTTTTTCTTCTACCCAAGAAGGATTTTTTCCATCAAGCGTTTTGTGATAATGAAAGTTTAATAACTGGAATCCAAGATGGCAGTGGCGAGAGGACACTGTATTGGAGGAGCAGGACAGCAATGCTGGTACAGCTACCAAGAGACTGAACTCTGGGCCATAAAACACCAGCGATTGTGATTCCCAGGTAAGAGGAAACTTCACAGTGTGAGAATCAGTCAGGTCCACTCTCAAGTCACCCAGCCAGAAGCCAGAAGAGATCCTGGGTTGCATAGGCACTCAATTGCCAGACCAGGGCCACATGCCTGTGTATACTAATCACCTTCCTAGGCTGAACTGTGGGCACCAAAACACCAGAGACTGGGAGTCCCAGTCATGAGAAAACCTCAAGGGAAGGAAACAAACAGGACTGACCTCTGGTCACCCAGTCTACCCCTGGAAACGGTCCAGCAGACTGGTGGGCCTACAGCAGCCAGCCCTGAGCTGGGCTCCAGCTGAGAGTACAGAGACCTGTTGCACACCCAACTCCACAAAGAGGGAAATAGCAGGTCCCAGCTTAGAGCACTCAGCCAACAACTCCCCCCACCCCACCACACACGGGAAAGTTCTCAGTTTCCAGCCCAGTCACCAGCTTGAAGCTGCCACCCGCCAGCACCTACATGCTCTACACACCAACCCAAACACCCCAGAGAGGGTCTTCCTGTTGGGAGGAAACACCACTGTGGGGAAAACATCTGGCCCTACCTCATGACATCTAGTTTTGGAAAAGTTTCTCATTATCCACAGGCTCCAGACTCTAGCCTCGTGCTGCACACATGAGAGTGGTGCTCATGTGCCACTGATTACTGCTTGGGTACTGGGGCACAGAGCTACAACCTCAGACATACAGAAACCTGGGATCCCAGAGATCAAAACCCAGATACTGCTCCAAGGGGCAACCAGATATCCCTAACTAAACTGACCAAATCACATGGGGCATCCAGGTTACAGCAGCAGCTCACTAAATTTACAAGAAACCCAGAAATAGGGAAGCCATCTCCACGAGTTCTCCAGATGAGAGGAGAGCCTCCCTGACTAACACATATTACAGTTAACACTCAGGTCTATACACCTAAGTTTGAGCTTTGGCAATTCCTGAAACACACGGACCATTCAGTGATTATACCCAAAAAGTTGAGGAAGCCTCCTTCAGGAAAAATCATCTTCCTGCCAAGGGGATTCTCCCCACCACAGGAATCTAGGAAGCACCAGAAACTAAAACCCAACACCTAAGATAGCCAAATGGGTAAAGACCAGCATAAAAGCTCAACCAACAAAAGACAGAACAATATGGCATCTCCAGAAACCTGTTATCCAGGGGCAAGCAGCCCTGCACACCCCAGCATAAATGAAATTCAAGAATGTGATCTTGCATCTATGCTTATGAAGAGGTTAATGGAGGAAAAAATGCATAAAGAATTAAAGGAAGATAAAATCAAACAGATTATGGTAATCCGGAAAGAAATGGAAGAAGATAAAGACAAACAGATTATGGCCATCCATAAAGAACTACATGAAGTTGCAGCCAGTTTCTGGCCTTTAGAGAGGAAATACTTAAATCACTGAAGGAAATAAAATAAACAGAGGACTAGTCAAACAAACTGCTGAAGGAATTGATGGAAAAACAGGAAAATATAGTCAGACAGGTGAAGGAAATCAACAAAACAGCTCAAGATCTGAAGATAGAATTGGAAAAATTAAAGAAAACACAAATTGTGGAAAGAACTTAGGGAAGAAAACAGGAACTATAGAGGTAAGTATAACCAATAGACAACAAGAGATGGAAGAAAAAATCTCAGATGTGGAAGATACAATGGAAAAAATTGATGTATCCATCAAAGAAAATGTTAAATCTAAAATATTCCTGACACAGACAGTCAAAGAAATCCAAACATAATATGAAAAGACAAGTTGTCCAGTTTCCATGTATGTGTAGGCTTTTTGCTATTTCTGTTGTTACTGAGGTCCAGCTTTATTCCATGGTGATCAGACAGGATACAAGGGATTATTTCAATCTTCTTGTATCTGTTGAGGCTTGCTTTGTGACCAACTATGTGGTCTATTTTGGAGAAGGTTCCATGAGGTGCTGAGAAGAAGGTAAATTCTTTTGTGTTTGGGTGTAATTTCTGTAAATGTCTGTTAGGTCCATTTGATTCATGACCTCTGTTAGAGATATTGTTTCTTTGTTTAATTTCTGTTTTGTTGACCTGTCCTTTGTTGAGAGTGGGGTGTTGAAGTCTCCCACTATTAGCCTGTGGGGATCTATGTGACCCAGAAATAAACCCACACATTTATGGACACCTGATCTTTGACAAAGATGCCAAAAGCATACAATGGAAAAAATATAGAATCTTCAACAAATGGTGCTGGTCCAACTGGATGTCTACATGTAGAAAAATGAAAATAGATTCATACTTATCACCTTGCACAAAACTGAAGTCCAAGTGGATCAAAGACCTCAACATAAAACCAGACACATTAAATCAGCTAGGAAAAAAAGTGGGGAATACCCTAGAACTCATTGGTACAGGAGAAAACTTCCTGAACAGAACACCAACAGCACAGACTCTAAGAGCAACAATCAATATATGGGACCTCATAAAACTGAAAAGATTCTGCAAATCAAAGGACACAGTCATCAAAACAAAGCTACTGCCTACAGATTGGGAAAGAATCTTCACCAACCCTTTATCTGACAGAGGACTCATATCCAGTATATATAAAGAACTAAAGAAGCTAAAAAGCAGCAAACCAAGTAATCCACTTAAAAAATGGGGAACAGAGCTAAACAGAGAATTCTCTGTACAGGAATACCGAATGGCAGAGAAGCACTAAAAGAAATGCTCAACCTCACTAGCCATTAGGGAAATGCAAATCAAAACAATCCTGAGATTTCACCTTAGACCCATGAGAATGGCCAAGATCAAAAACTCAAGTGACAACACATGCTGGAGAGGTTGTGGAGAAAGAACCCTTCTCCACTGCTGGTGGTAATGTAAACTTGTACAACCACTCTGGAAATCAATCTGGCGCTTTCTCAGACAACTAGGAATAGCGCTTCATCAAGATCCAGCCATACCACTCCTGGGCATATATCCAAAAGAAGCTCAAGTACACAAAAAGGACATTTGCTCAATCATATTTGTAGCAGTTTTATTTGTAATAGCCAGAAGCTGGAAACAACCCAAATGCCCCTCAACCGAAGAATGGATGCAGAAATTGTGGTACATCTATACAATGGAATATTACTCAGCAATGAAAAATAAGGAAATCATGAAATGTGCAAGTAAATGGTGGGATCTGGAAAGGATCATCCTGAGTGAGTTGTCCCAGAAGCAAAAAGACACACACGGTATATACTCACTCATATAGACATACAACATAGGACAAACCCACTAAAACCTGTGCATCTAAAGAAACTAAGCAAGAGAGAGGACCCTAAATAAAATGTCCAATCTCCATCCAGAAAGGCAAAGAGGATGGACATCAGAAGAAGAAGAAAACAAGAAACAACCTAGGAACCTACCACAGAGGGCCTCTGAAAGCCTCTGCCCTTCAGACTATCAAAGCAGATGCTGAGCCTGATGGGCAACTGTTGGGCAGAGTGAATGGAATTTTATGTAAGAACTGGGAAATAGTAAGAGCTGGAGAAGACAGGGTTTCCACAAAGAGAGCAACAGAACGAGAAAATTTGAACATAGGGAACTTCCCAGAGACTCATACTCCAACCAAGGACTATTCATGAAGATAACCTAGAACCCCTTCACAGATGTAGCCCATGGCAGTTCAGTGTCCAAGTGGGTTACATAGTAATGTGAAGAGGGACTGCCTCTGACATCATCTGATTGGCCTGCTCTTTGATCATTTTGTCTTTTCATCCACTAATATTAACCATTGTTCTCTAGGTCGCCTTGGGTTTGGAGTTTTCTATTTCACCATGGTGGTTTTAGCAGTAGAGACAAAACTAAAGATAATTATTGCAACTCCCCCAAAATCTATCATAGCCCACATTTCTGGGGTAAGTTGTTGGGTCCTCTGAACACTCCCTTTTCCTCTAATAATGCAAGTGATTAGATTCAAAGTTTGAACTCAGTAAGAATAGTACCCTTTAAAGTAATTTGCACTCTGTCCAAAGTTTGGCTGTGAGTCTCAGCCTCTTCTTTGACACCTCTATTAATTGAGTCTTTCTGAGGCCTTCTGTGGTAGGCTCCTGTCTTGGTCATTGTCTTCTCCTGCTTCCAATGTCTGTCGCATTTGTTCTTCTGAATGAGGATTGAGCATCTTCCCTAGGGTCTTCTTTGTTGTTTGGCTTCTTTAGGAGTATAGGTTTTAGTATGTTTATCCTATATTATATGTCTAACATCCACTTATGAGTGAGTATATACCATGTGTGCCTTTCTGTTTCTGGGTTTTCCTCAATCAAGGTGATCTTTTCTAGTTCCCATCATTTGCCTGCATATTTTATGATTTCCTTGTTCTTATTAGTTAAGAGAGGGGAATAGGAGAGAACAGGGAAGAAGGGTGGGATGGGGAGGAGAAGAGGGAGGAAGACAAAGCTGGTATACAAATTGAATAAGTTATAATAAATGATAATATAAAATTTAAAAAGTAATTTGTAAATGAAGGAGAAAGATGGACAGAAGAAACAGAACATTTCAAAATTCTTGTATGTAGGATAAGCTGTATAATATTTTTTTAAAGCATAAGCTGTATAATATTATTAGTGACATTAATTACATTTAACCATTTTCATGTGAAATCTTTCTGGAAATCATTTCTATACAAGGGAAATTTAATCTGAACTTTTCTTCTTTCCTTTTCCTTTCTTTCTCCCCCTACCTCTTTATGTTACTCTTTCCTCCTTCCTCCTTTCCCATGAATTCAAAACATATAATAGGCAATGTGATTTTTTTTGCTCTGTGCAACATGGTTCTTATTATTTTTTCATTATATGACTATACAGCTGCTCATACACTTTTTTATGTTAATAAATTATAAAGTATAAAATCATAATTGTATGTAACAGGTTCCATTTCTTTATCTCTATGAAACTCCAATGAGTTTCTTAGGAGGGAAGGAAAATTGATTACAAAGAAAAGGAAGTGAACAGCAATTTAAAATTATATTTCCCTTATCATTTATTAACTCTGAAGCAAAGAGCAAAAGCATATAGCCAATCTTTGGACATACTGCCCTGGTGACATTAGTGTGACTTTATTTTTATATTTATTATAGTTATAGCTAACTCTTATATTATACCTAACTTTTAATCAACTACTTTAATTGTACCCAAAGAATATGCAATGATGGCTGCCTTTTGTAAATTCAAAGGAAAGAAACATATAAACCAAAACAATTGATGATTAAAATTACTGCTGCTCAACTCATTTGGGTCTATTATGTTTTTATCTGTCCTAGCTGATTAAAGTGCAGGGTTAGAAACCACTATTCTGGAAGTCACATGATTTTTCTCAACAAGACATTAATTATTTTTACATCAAGGGTTATCATTCCAACTATTCTCTTCCTGAGTAAATGTGAAACTTATAAAATGACTCACAATAAACAGGTTTTGAATCATTCATATTTTATAGTGTGGCACTTAAGGGCCACATTGGCACACAGCTCTGTAACATGTAGAATGGAGCTGAAACTTGCTAAAGGCAGTCAAAAACATCAGTGTCAGAGAAGAATTGTCTCTTCATAACTAAGGAGGCCCTTGTACTTACAAAGACTAAATATATGTTGCTGTATCAACAGCACTAAGGAAAACTAAAGCATAAATGTCCTCAGAAGTTTGATTCCTGCCTCTCAGCTATAGTACACAGTTTTAATGACAACATTCTCATTAGCTTAACCTTACTGGATTATTTCAAGCATTCATCATCTTTTGTGGCTAACTGCATAGTTCATGCAAAATTAGTGGCAAAGGGAATGAGGAGGATTAAAAAATGTTTGCTGCTTAAGGGAGTAAAAAAAGCAGTTTTTCTAAGCTCTTCATCCAGTCCTCTGCATTTATTAAGGACAAAACCATTTATCTTTATACTCATAAATGGAACTGATACAGTGTCTCTCCCCTGGGCCTCTGAAGCCACTGGGGAAAACTAGATGAGGCCAAGAGAACTGATGCAACATACTGCGGTGCATTACTTCATGGAGCAGTAAGTTAGCAACGCAGTTTGATTCCAAATATTTTTAATATGGTTTGTTACACATGCACAGAGAAAAGCTGGATTGTGAAAAGGGGTTGTCATTACCTGTTCTATGTTGTCTTCATTGTAAGAATTGTGTTGAGAATTTTATAAAATGACATGTGAAACAAATGCCATGTGTGCAGGCTTGTTTTTATGAGACTCCCCGGGAAAAGAACAATAAGCAATAAACCTCAGAGCTGAAGAGATCAGTATTTGCTTTGTTTTTATTCAAATGTCAGTTAGGCTTTAGTTTCTTACCACTTTATTGGTCACTGTCATTTTTTCCTCTGCAGGACAGCTTGTTCCTGAGTTCTAAGAAGGAAGTATATCACTCAGCTTGGCTTGTGGTTGCTGGAACACACTAATTTGTCCTACTACATTTTAAAATTTATTTATTTTGTATCCCAGCTGTAGCCCCCTCCTTTGACGTCTCCCAATCACTCTCTCCCTCATCTCCTCCCATGCTCCTCCCCTAATCCACTGATAGGCGAGGTCCTCCTTCCCTTCAATTTGACCCTAGCCTCTAGGGTCTCCTCAGGACTGGCTGCATTGTCTACCTCTGCGGCCTGGTAAGACTGTCCCCACATTAGGTGGAGGCGATCAAAGAGCCAACCACTGAGTTCATGTCAGACACAGTCCCTGTTCCCCTTATTAGGGAACCCACTTGGATACTGACCTGTCATGGGCTACATCTGTTTTAAGTTATATCCATGAATGTTCCTTGTTTGGAGTTTCAGAAAAGGCCCCTGCTCCCAAATTATTTTGGTTCTGTTGCTCTCCACGTAGAGCTCCTATCCTATTCAGGACTTTCTATCTCCCCCTCGTTTCATAAGATTACCTGGACTATGCCAAAATTTTGACTATGAGTCTCAGCATCTACTTTAATAGCCTGCTGGGTGGAGTCTTTCAGAGGCCTTCTGTGGAAGGCTCCTGTCCTGTTCTCTGCTTTCTCCTCCTTCAGATGTCTATCTCATTTCCCTTTCTGAATTAGAATTGAGCATCTTACCCAAGGTCCTCCATCTTGCTTAGCTTTTTCAGGTACAGATTTTAGTATGATTATCCTATATTATGTGTCTAATATCCACTTATAAGTGAGTATATAACAAATATGGATTTTGGCTTCTGTGACATCTCACTCAGGATAATTTTTAGTTCCCAACATTTGTCTGCAAATTTGATTTTAGGATTGATATGTTGGCTTTGCAACTAACCTTCAGGATAATTTATATACACAGTATTAAAAAAATAAGCATGAGGTGCTTTATTAATGTACTCTTAAAGGATAATGTAACTTTACATCTGCTCTAATGAATTATGATGAAGTGTCATGCTTAAGAATGATGTTCTTTATACAAACTTACTCCTCATTTAATAATACAAAATATCAGCTCAAAGGGAAAAAACGTAAAAATAAAAATTGAAGCCCTCTGTGAATTAACCCCCCCTAACCCTCCTAACCTCCCTCCCCCAGGGAGGAGCAGCCTTCCTAGGCCACAGAGGAGGACATTGCAGCCAGTCCTGATGAGACCTGACAAACTAGGGTCAGATGGAAGGGGAGGAGGACCTCCCATAACAGTGAACTTAGAGAGGGGCAAGGAGGAGATGAGGGAGGGAGGGTGGGATTGGGAAGGAATGAGAGAGGGGGCTACAGTTGAGATACAAAGTAAATAAACTAAAATTATTATAAACATAAAAATTAAAAAATTAAATATATTATCTGTATATTAAGTCACTATGCAAAAGGGAAATTAAAGAGTTCTAATTATTTTTAGAATGCAAAACAAAAAGGATAGTTTTCTGATGATTTAGAAATCCTTCATCTTTCCTCCTCTCCTACTCTCTGACAGCATGCATATATTTAGAATGTACTTTTGAATGTAGCTAACGTTGAGAACACAGAGCTACTTTGTTTTAGCATTGCTACGATACTGTTGATGTGACACACTGTTAGTTCATAAAAATCCTGGTTATATTTACTGCACTTATATTAGTATCAGGAATGACATTTTTTAAAAAATATCCTGTTTGACTCTTTAATGTATTGGTCAGTTTTTGCAGAGTAACCATGGCCAGACATTTATAACACAGGTGTATGAGAAAGCCTTTTTAAAATGAAAGGGGGAGTTGCGGTGGGCACACTGATGATTCATTCTTCATCAGACTTCCATTATTAGAGGCATTTTTGGCAACTGTGACATTTTCATATCTTTATTGTGTTGTAATTTTACATTATGATCTTAATTTATAGATAATTCATAACCATTCTATCTGAAAATAAATTTGCATTCATATGAATTGAAAATCACCTGAAACTTACAATCTTACTAACAATGGGAGTTAATGTTTGATTAATAGTAAAACTGTAGATTTGATTTTTGTTTTTCATTTTGTTTCCTGGGAATCATTATTTGGCGGCTTTGGAATCAGCTCTACTTGGCCTGGAAATGAGCTCATTCACAACCTTTATGATTGTGTATTATTTAAACTCTAACTTTCTCACTGTGAATGATATGCTAGCCCTTATTTTAGTTGGTTTATTGTATGACATGAAAAATATAATTGCCTGATTGCCTGGCAGAAGACAAGTATATTCCTTTTCAATCTCATATGCACAAATACATAGACAGACAGACAGACAGATATAGATAGATAGATAGCTTGATTGATAAGTGATTTAAAGACTGCTTGCTTAATTTTCACAACAACCCTGTAACTAGATACCACCAAAATGACTATAAGCAGGTGGTTGAGAAACTAAGGTTGCCACAGCCGCTCATAAACAGAACTGTGATACAAATCCAGGTGATTTTTTTTTCTAAGACTGATATCAAGTTTGGGAAGAGAAATCTTTCTGACACGTTTTTTTAAGTTCAAAGTCATGTTGAAATGCATATATATTTGCAGTACGACGTTTATGTGCATTATTTAGGTACATATTTTACTTTGAAAGATCTTAAAGCTAGAAAATACACTGTTTAAATTACTGAATTAATGATCCAAGAGCTTCACATTTATATGAAGTGTCATATGTAAAACATTTTGTTTTAAAAACAAAGCAAATTCCGGGTGGAAAATTCAGACCAATCTAAACAAAATTCCTTAGAACCCTTCCTTATGTGAAAGATCAAAACAGTGGAACATCAATACATGAAGATGATGGATCAACACACAGACTGTCTCAAACTAACATTTTTCCTTGCTGTGGCATGGAATGTGTTGCAAATATTAAAAGTAGTTCTAGTCCCATGAACTCTCAAACTCCAGGTTGCCAGTTTAGCTTAAGCAGCTGACAGCCTTAACAACCTCAGTTCAGCCCTACTGGAGGTCCCTGGATTATTGCTCAGATTTTATGACTGACTGTCTCCTTCAGGAGTCCCTAAAGCTATCACTAGGATCCTGCTCCAGTGATTGTCCCTTTCAGATAATGTTGGCTACTGAGACAAGTATAGGTGTTTGACTTGCCAACTCCCTAAAAGGGTTTTCTGTACCACCAAGAGAAGCTACAAACACCTGCTGAGGATCCATTATTGTTTGCAGCACTCAAGAGTATATGGTAAAGAAACAATGTTGCATCAAATTCATTGGAATACAGTAATTCTTTAAGAATTTTCTTTGTAAAAACTTTTACTAAAATCCAAAAGCAATGATTCTAGGAAGATGTTGACACAACTTTATATTTAACTAACTCGACATACTAGTTCCTTTATGTCTGAATAAGAAGAAAGGTTAGCTTCTGATTATTCTTAGTTTTTTATCCACAGAAGTAAAAATGAATATAAACATACACTAAGACATCTTTTGCACTGACATGACAATAAAACACACAATCTGCTTTCTACCATCCCAAATGTAAATATCAGCTCCCCTCATCAGTTCACACACTTCTGCAACAACCATAAAATTGCTTTCTTGTTGCTTATGAACTCAGAAATATGTTTCTGTTTATTCCAATCATTTATTATAGTCATTGAATTAAACAAATGATAACAATAAGAAAATAAAGAATATAATTTCCAAAGATGTATTGTGACCTTTTTTTTCTTAGAGACAATGCATGTGTGTTCATGTTTTCAAGAAGATGCACTATGATTTAAGTCATTCAAAGTAGGAGCAGTGATGGAAAAATCAAAAATATACTTGTAGAATTAAGAAATGATAAGTAGCCTGCACGTATTGTCTGTTGTGTGATTTAAATCCAACGAAGTGCTAATTGTTAATGATCTTTTTTTTTTAAAACCGGAGGAATAGGAAAATTTAAAGATGTACCCAACGTTACACAGTAAATCACTCTGCCCAGTGTCAGTCATATGTGAGACTATATAAATAAATGTTTATTCCAGTATCACACAAGTATCTTTTTTTTTTTCATGGTTTTTAAGTTTTGTGCTTAACTGTAAATCTAAAAGCTAGAAAAAAATCATTGGGAATACAAATGTATACAAAAACGATAATATTGAGAGCATTATCTTAGATTTAAAATTAGAAACAGAGGCAGTAGAGGTAATTGGACATAGAGGCAAACTGCACATGTTAACATATTTGTAGTTTTAAATAGTAAGTAAACTAAAATTTGAAGAATGTAACACTTCAAAACGAGGTCTGTGTATTAATTTCAGAAGCTGTTCTCAAGGAAAAGATTCCTAAACTGTATAGGGAACTGCGAACAGCCTCAGGCTGAATGAACACTACCATTCAATGAAATAACCATTAAGAACTAGTCTTAAAAAGCAATAGCCATGGATTCCAGAATTTAATCTGATAAAATATTTTAAGAATTAAGATTATTTTTTCACTTTAAGGGTATCTAGTATACTTGAAACATTTATGTGTAAAGATTTGCTAAGTTCCTAAGAAAGATTTTACTACATAATAGCCCAGCTTTCTCTTTAAAACACAATTTTATAATATGTCATTGAATTAAAAATCCTGTTTGCCTGTGATTTCATAGTCCACATAGAGGGCAATTTATCCTTGCTAGTTTTAAGAAACTTAGAATGTTTTGTTTTGTGAATTTGAGATTTTATATAGTCTATCATTTACTCATTTATCTAACATGGATAATGATGTCCCACAACTGAATTAGAACCATACCATTAAAATAGATAAGTGAAGAGTGACTACACAGACTGACTGTTCCAGTATCAACCATGTCTGGATTTGATTTTTCCTTAAAATACCATCACATAATACATTTTTTCCCAATTTCAAGTGCTTTCTTTATTTTTCCAAGTCATCAAAGTGTTTTGATTCTATTCTTTCAGATATTTTTGCATTTATTATGTCAGCCTTAGCAAAAAGTGGTAGATATTTGGTAGGAAAAGCTAATAGGTAAGAAACGGTCAGATCACCAAGGTGGCTTTGTAAGTATTTTATCTCTCTATATATGCCTCCTGATAGAATGAACAGATATAGAGAAGTGTGTAACAAATTTAGATACTGTTTTATTTAAAGTGAAATATCATTTACCTCAGGCAGTGTGCTTATTTTCTTGTTAGCTAATTAAAGCTTCAGAAAGAGACGTAGTTTAACATCAAAGAAAAGATTTTTATGTCACGCTTACTTACAACTTCCAGGTCAATACCCATAAAAAGAAGCAAAAATAGCTGTTTGAGATAACAATTACATGGAAGGATCTCTCTACTTTGTGTGTTAAATTACTTGGTTCCAGGTGTGTGTGTGTGTGTGTGTGTGTGTGTGTGTGTGTGTGTGTGTGTGGTGTTGATTGCCCTCTAGTGGACGGAGTGTAAAGGTATTTTGTTCTTGCTGATACATCATGAACCTAAATAGTAGTCATGGGATAGCAGGAATGCTGCCTCCACATTTTCAAAGGACAAATGGGACAGGTACTCTGATCTTTGTGCTTAGACCCACAACTTTATGTCACTTTATTTCCATATGATACTTTATGGGCTGCTTTCTCTTTTTCAGGATTATCAAGAAAACAACAAGTTATATTTGAAAGACATACAAGTGGATGAATCTGCAAGGGATATGTAAAAGCATCCTATGGTGTATAACTTTTATGGAGTTCACATTTATCATAGCTGCAATGTGTACACCTGAGAAAAGAGCATAGAGTATCCTAAGTAGTGTTGAATGCTAAGTGCATCATTTAGATAAAGAAGGCTATTAGGTTTTAGAAAAATAGTCCTCTCATAGTTTTAGACCATTATATAACATTGCCAGGTCTTAACAGAACTTTTACAGTTGATGAACATGGAGCACTGTTGGAGTCATGACTTTAGAAAGCCATAAAACTTGTGTCTGGTAGCTTTAGATAATTCTCATTTGCCTCAGTTCTGGAGACTTCTCTTAATATAAAATGATTATTTTCACATCTTGGAATAACCAAAACTCAAACTCAACACTGGAAAAAAGTATCTTAGAACATCTAATATAAAAATATTATGGCATAAAATTTTAATACATTAGATATTAATTGGATGTTATGATCAATGAGAATGAGGTCAAATGAGAAACTATGCTGGTTAAGTCTGGTAAGTATGTGGATATGATCCAAATACTTTTCTATGAGCCTGCTGCATGCAAATGGCCTCTTCTTACACACCCATCTGTGGGTTGGCAAAACCTTCTTTATTCCTATATGATAGTACTTAACATTGTTGAGAACACATTCTATTTCTCAACTATATACTAGACTGTAAACTCTTTTTATTTTTAATTTTTTTTGCTGTTATTACAGTCTTATTTTTAACATTCTCTTATGTTTAGAGTAAGTTCAGGTGCAAAGTATATCTACAAATCAGTAAAATATCTTTGAATTAATATAAAAGTGATTTAAATAGTGGAAAATTTGGCAAATATTTGTTTTTGGCAGCAAATATTATGTGACAGGTTATATTTGGAATATTACTTTATCTTTACTCACAGGTCTTTTATCTATTTGTTTCAACTATTTATTAAGAGCAAGTAGAACTTAGGAATCCAAACAAAAATTATTCTATTACTATTAGGAATTGAGAAAAGTCCATTTTGCCACTACTTTACAAAGCCAATCAACATATGTACAAAATCAAATTAAGCCATGCAGTAAATTATCTAATGATTGAGCTGAAGGATATAATGATCTTTTAATGGAAATTTTATTATAAAATTCCTTAGAAAATGATGTCATATAATTAGTCTGATGAGGAAAGTAATATGTATGAGATTTAAAAACTTAAAATAAAATAAGATAGTGCTTTCAAATAAAGAATTTTTCAAACTATAAATGTGGTAGATAAAGGGAATAAAAAGAATTACATTGTAATCCTCATTTTTTTGTGAGCACACACACATACACAAAGCAGAGACCAGTTTTAATGTCAGGGCTCTTTTATATGAACACACTCTACAAGAATACAGTACAAAGGAATATTTAACTAGTTGCTTCTGGAATGTAAATTCACAGAAATACAAAACAAAAGGTATAAACAAAGAGGCAGGAAATTTAAAAAATATTTAAAAATTAAAAGAAAAATCAATTATAACACAAGAACGTTAGGCTAATAAACCTTGTTAAAATGTAAAACTATGCAAGATATGATAAAAGGAAGAAAGTTAAAGATGAAGTGAAGAAATACAGGTAGCAGTATTTATCATTTATGACATTTTTATCATTGAATGTAATTAAAATTTCTTGAAATGTTAACACATCCATTGACCATTCATTGTCTATATCAGCCCAATCGGGAATATGATATAGGCCCCAGGAAAAACCTTTGAAACAAAAAACCTGAATCATGACTCTTCATTCACCATTTTTTCTTCAGCATACATACTGTGATTAGAAAGATAAGATTTTACTAATTTTTCTGTTCAGTGTCAGCAGGTGTCAATCTCTTAGTGAAAGTCACAATACCAAGAAAAAAAATGGTAACATTCAATTAAAAGAAGTTAATGAGTGGCCAAGAGTAACTGAAGATACCTATCATTTCCTTTCCTTCCATGCAGCATTAGGAAACTAGAAACAACTGAATATATGTTACAATTTGAAAATTTGTCCTTATCTTTCAAGTAGTTTATGTTTCTCTGGCTTTTGAGATGGCTCAGTAATCAAAGGCACTTACCACCAAGCCTGATGATCCCCAAAATCACTTTGATGAATGAACATATTTGCCTACAGTATCTCTGATTATTTGCACATCATGGTATGAAAGACATCCATAATAACGAATATTGTAAAAACAATAATTTTATATACGTTTTCTGAGAGAACTTACATAAAAATGCCACTGTAACACAGTGGCTTTACAAATAAAGTGGTTCCCATGAAGTCTGCTCTAATTATTTAGTGCAAGTGCAATATGTTGACAATTGGAAGACCTCTTTTTTTTTTAAGTTTCCTAAACTAACATCAAAGTTCTTTCTCTGAAAACATACTATAGTAATATGCAGATGGTATGAGTTAGTAAAAAACATAAAGGTGCATGCCCTTTAAATCAACTATGCAAGGCACATATAAGCTCACAGTGACCAAAGCAGCAAACACAGAACCTACACAGGTTTTCATTGGGTCTTCTCCATATATATTACAACTATTAGGTTAATATGTTTATGGAACTCATGATTGTGATAATGAGCATGCCTCTGACTTTTGTGCCTGCTCTAGGGACTCTTTTTCTTTTGTTGGTTTTTCTTGGGCAACTTCCATAAAAAAAGAGTTTTTTGTTTTGTTGATTTTTTTCTTCTTCATCTTATTATCTTTTATTTTGTCTTGTTTTGTTCTAATCTTTTAGAAACCTGTTGTTTTCTAATGAAAGATGGAAAGTCTCATGGATCCAGAGAGAAGGGGAGGTGGTGAGGAGGCAGAATGTGGGAGGGATATATTGTATGAGAAAATAATGTTTCAAAGAAAAAGAATTAAACAGCATTTTCAAAAGCTATTCAAAACAAAGAAACTGAAAATAACACCTGGAGTTCTTGGAAAAAAATAATTTCTGTTTGTTTTTTTTTTTTAATAACGATAAGAGGTATGGGGAAAGCCAAGGAAGAAAGGAAGGAAAGTATAATGTGGATTGAAGGAATAACAATTTCCAGTAAGCATCTCCAACATGAAGAACACTGGCGTCATGCTAATGTAAACAGTGACTTAAGTGAATTAAGCCCAACACAAAATTTTATGCTTTCTTAAAATGTCATTAGGATTCTTTTGAAAAATATTAACATAATTTACAATGTTCTTAATCGTAAATTTTGTAGATGACAATGTTAAAATATTGGACAGACTGTGAGTGATAGGTATTAAAGGCTTTACTTTTATATACAGTATTGGATCTAGTCACTGGACACCAAAAATTTCTCTAAATTCATAGTGTAATTATTGAAATAAAGTCTCTTGAATATAAATAAATAGTTCTGTCTGTTCTTCCAAACATTTCCTTTGATATTTTTTGTAGGAATTTCATTGCGTGTAATGATGTGTTTATGAAGACAATATAAGTATATCCCATGGAGATGTTTACATTCAGCCCTCCCTTTCTCCTCCTGCTTCTAGTTAGTTTTTTATTCTAAATTTATATTTCTTTAATATGGATTCTGCTTTTATGTCACATATATGTGTCTTTATTCATGTGTCATATAGTAATATATCACGATCACTATATCATATATATGTAAATATGTATGATGCTATATATCTATGAATGGTCAGCATCTAGGATCTGCAAGATATTATGTATCTATCTTGAATGCATAAATGAACCAAATCACATTTGTCTTTATGAGTCTACTTCATTTTGTTTAGTATGATGATTTCTACTTGCATACACATCACAGAACCACATTTAATCTTTATTGTGAATATAATGTCACATAAATATAAATCGAAACATCATTTTCTTTGTCAGTTCTTCTGTTGAAGGATTCCTAAGTAGATTCTATAACTCAGCTATCAAAATAGTACTGAAAAACAACATGGATATGCAGGTACCTTAGTTATATGCTGAATTTGATTCTTTAAATTGTGTGTTTAAAAGTTGTCTCACACTGTATAGTTACTTTTCACTACGTGATTCTTTCTAGGTTTGGAAGGAAATATCACAACTCTTTCTAGTAGCTTTGTAGAGCACAAAATCAGAAATGTAAACCATTCCAGGATATCTCTTTTTCTAATTAGATAAGAATCCCCTAATTACATTTCATAAATTTTACTGAATGCTTGGGTAGTGTTCAGATTCATATGAAAATTCTTGTTTTTTCATGTATGTTCTTTTTGAAAAAATATAATTTCTTTCTGTTTCATTTCTAAGTAAAACGCTTACAACCCAATCGCATGATACTCGAATTGGAATTAAGTGCAGCAAATAAAACAGACTTCCAATGTATCAGTACTTTGCTGATGTTTCATATGTAACTCTAAGCAGAAAAGGTACAACTCCATCAAACCTTTGATCTCTACCTTAAATGCACAACATACATTTATAAACACATACTTTAATAGCCACAGAGGCAAAACCAAATCGAAGTACTATCTATAGTTTACTCACTAGGATATACATCTTCTTTTTAGTTAGACAATTTTCTCCCTTCTGATTATTTTGTGCCATTTCAGTAACTTGTTTCTCAGCTATATAAACAGCACTTCTGCAAATTTACCGGTGCAAAGGAAAATGAAAGAAACATCTTTTCTGACTGTTCAGAAATTCAAAATTTAGCTATTTATCAGGCTTCTTCATATCTATGCTACTCAAAAGAGACAAGTTTTTTTCTGGGCTGTGTTGTGGACCTCATTGTGGACTGAAATCTTTCCTCAAAGCAGGAGAGGCACATAAAGAGATGTAACAGTACAGATACCAGTCTATTTTCCATACCAGGCACAGTGGGGGGCAGTGACCAAAGAAGTCTAATTTATTGTTGTTGATTACTAATATTTAATATTGATTTATCTTTAATTAAATAGTAGTTACTCCTAAACCAGCTGTATATCCAAATCACCACACAGAGACTAGGATGTATTTAATTAACCTAGAGCACAATGCTGGGCAGTAGTTTTTCCATCCTATACAGCCAAGCCCGCATAGTTTCTTCCCATTCATATTTCCCACATTATACTTGCTTTTAGTCGTATCTTACATCTTGTTCATCTCTCCTCATGGTTCCAAGTCCTCTCTTGCAGACCTCTCCTCTCTGACTCCTCCTACTTGCTTTCTTCTCCCCCCATCATGACCAAGATATCTCACCCTATTCTCTCCATTGCATAGCATTTGCTGGTTGTTTTATTGACAATACAGAGGAAAAATAGTGGCAAGTTTACACAAACTTGAGGCAAGTGATACTTAGAATAAACATAACAATGCAATGTCAGGATTGAAATAGTGGGGTAGAGAAATCAGCATTTGAATGAACAAGGGTAAATTGTATACATTTCATAAGAACATTATACCAACAACTTATGTATAATCAATGGCAAAATTTTGATCTGTAAATACATGAAAACCTATCTTGTTTAAAAGTAAATAAATGCTGAAAATGAAAAATATTTCCAACAGGATTTGAAAGAGATTAGACCCTATCAAAGGAAGTAGTACATAAAAGTAGAAAGTGTCAAAGGCCCCTGGGGAAAATTGCAGAAAAGTGATAAAGGAAAAACACTGTTGATGTTGTTGTTTTTCCATGTAGCTGTATTCACAGCATCAGGCAGAACTGTTTTAATGTTAAAACACTTCCTAATACGCCAAGAGCCTGTGCTTTTCAGCTTGTAAAACTTAGTAAACATGTAGATCTAGAAGGATTCAGATATTCTTATTCAAACAGTTGATTTAGAAGGACTGGCTACAATGGAGAAAATATCATTTTGTAAGACTCAGGGTATCTATGAGTGAGGAGAAAACAAGAGTGAGTCTTATTTTTTCCTTACTTATACATACAAGGAAGTAGGATGAAGTAAAGGAAAAGATGCAAGAAGCTTGTGCAGAGGGAAAAACAAACAAACATGAAACAGAGACCTGACTTCTCTGTTTTCTGACTGCAGGTTTTTCATTCATTATTCAAAAAAAATAGATTTTTTTCTCTAGACTTGTGAATATTTATGGCCTTTTCCCCTAGCAAGAAAACCAGCTTTATTGTGAAAAGTAAGGAGTGTCTGTAGTAATTACAAACAAACAAACAAAAAAAAAAACAAAGTGTATTACAAATCCCTTATATATAAACTCATTACAAATGGAAACTATTTTTTTCAATAGTGGCAGGCAAGAATATATTTAAAACATAATAATTTCAAATGTCCTTATACAAATGTTTCAACAAGCACTGAATTCTTGGTGCCTCTGCAAGAGCTTTCTAAGAAGGTTTAGTAGCTAGAGTGACACAGCAGAAGCTGAACCGAGCAGATGGGAAGTTATGTAGTCACTGGGGGTATCAGATGAGCAAAAACTGAACACCAGGTTAGAATAGGCCCTGAATGACTGTCATACTGTTATGTATTACAAGCAGAATGAGAATTCTTTACAAAGTCCACATAATGTAAGTGTTTGTTTCCTTTGTTACAAATCGCACAAATGCTTCTTGGAGCTGGCATATTACATTTGCCCCATTTGGCTTGCTATATCATTTTCTCACTGTAGTGATAACAAAAGCATTTTAATGCATCTTGGCTGCAGATATCCTCTTTCTTTTGTAACTCAAAAGGAACAGCTAAAAACCTGCCAGAGGCACTGCTTACCCTGCAGGTCTGTTCTCTTATCATCCATTTTAGCTGATTTATTTGTACACCTTACATTTCTGTACTATAGTTCATTTCATCCAGAAGATATTTTGAGGAAATATATGTTGTGTCAAGGGAACTAAGGAAAATTGGGCAAAGTGAGACTAATTTTATCATGTACGGAATGTGGCATCTGCATAAAGGAAAAGAGATTGTTGGACAGTAAGTTATAAAAACCCAAGTCTCTCCTTTCAGAGACTGTGTTTACACCTTATATTGAGAATGTACTGATGCTGTCCTCTGCCCTTTAGT
Organism: Meriones unguiculatus; assembly: GCF_030254825.1. Taxonomy (NCBI): domain Eukaryota; kingdom Metazoa; phylum Chordata; class Mammalia; order Rodentia; family Muridae; genus Meriones; species Meriones unguiculatus. The sequence continues at coordinate 54,324,524 of NC_083369.1, read as the reverse complement.
AGAAGTACTGTGATTTTTTGATATGTTGCTCTGGCCCTGAAGAATCAAGCCACATATAAAAGGAATGTTCTATATTTAAGAAGCAGCTTTCATCTGTCAGGCTATATATCCCTTACAACCTCTGGCTCATTAACTCTCATAATACCATCCTGAGGTGACATGTATAAACCCTATAGTTTATAGATGGGGTAAGAGAAAAGACACAGCACAGTTATATGACTGACTTGTAATGTTACAATATAACTTTTTTTTTTCTACAATGGCAATTGATTGTCAACCTCTGTGCTCCCAGGATATAGACATAATAATTCCCAAGGATGTGGCTTATGAAACTAAAATGCCACTGAAATGATGTTCATGCAACTACAGGGGCAAAAGCAATGCTGCCTTGTATTAACATCATTATACAGGGAAAACTTTGACTGTATGCATAAAGTTAACATTATTGTGTCTTGAAGACACTTTCACAAGCAGAGACTGACATTAATACACACAGCAGGATTTAGCAGTCTCAGTTTGATGAGCATGAGTTGGTAGAGAAAGAGACTTAGAATGTACCAGGTCATGGCACTGATATGAACTTAGAAAACAATCATAAAGGCAGTAACAAACACACAGGAAATGAAAAGTAAAGACTATTATTTTTAACATCAAGTCCAAGGTTGAAGCTAAATTAGGAATCAGTAAGAAAGAGCTACATAAGGGTTAAAAAATAAGAAATATGTAATGAATTAGACCAACTGCATTCTTGCTTGTCATCTATGTGGTCTGAGCAAGAACAGTGCATGTATTTGGGCTCTGATGTTTTTATAACCACCATAATATGAATATTTTCCTTTTCATTACATTGTTTTATTAATTTTTGGTTATCTTATAAAATCTTTTTTGTCATATCTCCCCCCCGAAATTCTCCCATGCCTACTACCATCTCATAAGTTCTCTGCCTCATGCCTTTTTATTTAATTAAAAAACGCATTGATTCCAGCTTGTCCAGCTTATGTGTCACATTAACCTCATCAAACTACCAGAGGAACCTCTCTCCTCCCCCCAAATAAATTTTCTTTTCTCAAGAAGCTTCCACCTGGAAACAGCTTCTCAATTAAGGTGAATTCTCTTGACCTCCCCTTACAATCCATACTCAAATCACTGGCTTCCTCTTATTACAAATCTTACAAAAGCAACCACAACTATTTTTAGCTGTCATAGGATGTCCAGAAAATATTGTTTGCTCTGGTACTGGCCAACCTGATAATCCTAAGCCTTGGGGGATGAAAGTGATATAGATATTCCATTTGTGGTTGAAAACTCCACTGACAGGTATTCTCTACATTTTGACCAATTATGGTTTTCTTTGCTAAATACTCTCTGCTGCACAAACAAACTTCTGTGTTGAGGTCTTAGAGCTACAATAATATACAGGTTAAGAGCTACAAATTTAGAGGACAGTTTAATATTTTGCACACTTACACACACATACACAAACACACAAAATGTCATATCCATTTATAAGTCAAAGTTTATCATGTCAGGTCTTTCATATGGTAATAGTAAAAAAATAAGTATTTACTACTAGGTACTGCATAAGCATTTCACCTCTGTAGAACTTTGGCTAAGCAAGAATTTCTATTCTTTTCTACTTCATGTTTAATACAGTACATGAATGTACCCTAAACCAACAACTGTTGATAGGTTCTTTGCAGAAAAGAATTGTACTGAAACAATGGAAAGATAGGAAAGAGTTAGAAGCTTCCTGGTTCTTTGATTCCTGGGATACCGTTTTGTTTTGTTTTTTTTCCCAGAATAAGTAGCTGGAAGCTTAGTTATTAGAGAGAGCAAAGATTCAATGAGAGAATTAACAAAATTACCATTTAAATAGTGATGTAATTATAAGCATAGCTTTAAATAGTGCTAGTAAAACTGGATGTCTGTAAGTATTAAAAATGCAAAGTGAAGCATACACTACATAAAACTCAAGTCCAACTGGATCAAGGGCTTCAACACAAAACAAGATACACTGGAACTCATAGACAAGAAACTGGGTAATAGCCCAGAGCACACAGGCTTAGATGTCACCTTTCAAAAATGGACATCAACAGTTCAGGCTCTAAGATCAAAATTTAATAAATGGGACCTCTGGATATTAGCCCTCTGTTAAATATAGGGTTGGTGAAGATCCTTTCCCAGGCTGTAAGCTGTCATTTTGTTCTGGTGACAGGATCTTTCCCTTTACAGAAGCTTTTCAGTTTCATAAGGTCCTATTTATTAATTGTTGATCTTAGAGCCTGTGTTGTTGATGTCCTGTTCAGGAAGTTGTCTCCCGTGCCAATGAGTAGGTCAAGGATATTCCCCAATTTGTCTTCTAACAGATTTAGTGTGCCTGGTTTTATGTTGAGATATATGATCCACTTGAATTTAGTTTTGTGCAGAGGTCACAAATATGGGTCTATTTGCATTTTTCCTACATGTAGAAAACCAGTTAGACCTGTGCCATTTCTTGAAGGTGCTTTCATTTTTCCATTGTATGGTTTTGGATTCTTTGTCAAAAATCAAGTATCTGTAGGTGAGTGGATTTATTTCTGAGTCTTCTATTCAATTCCATGGATTGACTAGTCTGTTTCTATACCAGTACTATGCCGAGTATGTTACTGTTGCTTGCGACCTGGGATAGAGATACCTCTAGAAGATCTTTTATTGTACATGATTATTTTAGCAATTTTTGGTTTTTGTATGAAATTTAGAAAGGTTCTTTCAAGGTCTGTAAATAATTGTGTTGAAATTTGATAGGAATTTCCTTGAATCTGTAGATTGTTTTTGGTAGGATGGCCATTTTCAAGATGTTAATCCTACGGACATATGAACATGGGAGATCTGCCCATTTTCTGATATCTTCTTTAATTTCTTTCTTCAGATACTTGAACTTTTTTCCATACAGATTTTTTTGCTTGCTTGGTTAGAGTCACACCAAGGTACTTTATGTTATTAGTGGCTATTGTGAAGAGTGTTGTTCCCCTAATTTCCTTCTCAGCCATTTTGTCATTTGTGTATAGAAGGGCTAGTGATTTTTTTGAGTTAATTTTGTATGCAGCTGAAGGCAATTTTCTGATAGAATATTTGAGCTCACTTATGTATACTATCATATCATCTGCGAATTGTGATAATATATAAATAACTTAAGAAGTTTAAACACCAACAAATCATCAATTAAAAATTGGTTACAGAGCTAAACAGAGAATTACCAATAGAGGAATATCAAATGGCAGAGAAACAGTTAAAGAAATGTTTAACGCCCTTAGGCATCATGGAGATGCAAATTAAAACATCTCTGAGATTTCACCTCACACTCATCAGAATGGCTATGATCAAAAAATCAAGTGACAACACATGATGGAGAGGATGTGGAGATAAGGGAACCTACCTCCATCACTGGTGGGAATGTAAACTTGTACAATCACTTTTGAAATCAATCAAGGAAATTTACTCAACCATGACAGTAGCAGCTCTATTCCTAATAGCCAGAATCTAGATGTCTCTCAACCAAAGAGTGGATACAGAAATCATGGTACATTTATACAATACTACTACTCTGCAATACTAATACTAATACGAATACTATTACTACACTGCAATTATAAACAAGGAAGTCATGAAATTTGCAGCCAAATGGATTGAATAAGAAAAGATAATTCTGAGTGAGGTAACCCAGAATCAGAAAAACATACATGGTATATACTCACTCATAAGTAGATATTAGACATATAATATAGGAAAAACATACTAAAATCTACAGTCCTAAAGAAGCTAAACAATAAGGAGGACTCTAGGGAAGATGTTAAGTACTCATTCAGAATGGCAAACTGGATAGAAAGGGAAGTGGGAGAAGATAAGGAATAGTTCTAATGATCATGGTATTTTTTTTTTTTTTTTTTGCAAATGGAATCTATCTTTTATTTTTTTTTTATCAGTTACATTTTATTAACTCTGTATCCCAGCCGTGTCCAGATCCCTCATTCCCTCCCAGTCCCTCCCTCCCTCCCTCCCTCATCTCCACCGTGCCCCTTTCCAAGTCCACTGATGGGGGGGACCTCCTCCCCATTCATCTGATCCTGTTTTATCAGGTATCTTCAGGACTGGCTGCAAAGCCCTCCTCTGTGGCCTAACAGGACTGCTCCTCCCTTCGTTGAAGTGGATGCTAATAGTGGCAGCCAAACTTTGGGTAGAGTGCAAGGAATTCTATGGAAGAAGGGGGAGATAGAAAGACTTGGAGACAAGAGCTCCACAAGGATACCAGCAAAGCCAAAGTCAGGGAACAGCAGGCCCTACAGAGATCTATATTCTAATCAAGAACCATGCATGGAGAGGACCTAGACATCCAGCTCACATGTAGCTAATAGGCAGCTCAGTCTGCATGTGAGTTCACTAGTAAGTGGAACAGAAGCTGTCTCAGACATGAACTCAGGGGCTGGCTATTTGACAACATCCCCCTGGTGGGGTGCAGCCTTGCTAGACCACAGAGGATGATAAAGGAGCCAGTCCTGCTGAGACCTGATAGACTAGAGTGAGATAGAAGGGGAGGAGAACTTCCCCTATCAGTTTACTAGCAGAGAGGCATATGGGAAGAAGATGGAACTGAGAGATGAGGGAGGTTGCCCCTGCTGGAATACAAAGTGAATAAATGGTAATAAATACTGAACAAAATAAAAAAATAAAGAAATGGGAACTCATGAAAATGAAAGTCTTCACAAAGGCAAATAACACTACCAATCAGACAAAGAGGAAGACTACAGAATGGAAAAAAAAGTTTTACCAACTCCAAGTCTGATAGAGGACTAATCTCATATATATATATATATATATATTCAAGAAAATAGATACCTAAGAAAACAAATAACCCAAATTAAAAGTTGAGTGCAGATCTAAACAGAGAGAGAGTCTCACATAGCTGAGAAACAGTTAAGTAAATGTTCAACATCCTTAGCCATCAAGAAAATGCAATTCAAAACTACCTTGAGATTCCATTTTATATCTGTCAGACATGGTGATGAGGATATGTGGCAAGGGAACACTCCTCTATTCCTGGCGAGAATGCAAACTTGTATAGCCATTATGGAAATCAATATGTGTTTACTCACAAAAATTTGGAATGCATCTAACTCAAGACCCAGTTATACCACTCTCATTCATATACTCAAAAGACAGCCCATCCTATCACAAGGATACTTCTCAGGAATATTCATTGCAAATGTATTCATATAGACAGAAATTAAAAACAACTTACCTTTACCTAAAGTGAAGGGTAGACAGAGAAAATACAGAATATTCACAGAATAAAGTATTTCTCAAGCTGTTAAATAATGATGTCATGAAATTTGCAAGCAAATGGGTGGAGCTAGAAAAAAAATCCTGATTAGGTAACACAGAATGGGAAAGATAAATACGGTATGTATGTAATTATAAGTAAAATTAAATATTAACTAAATGATAACCTAGTTATAATCCGTATACACAGAGAAATGAGTTAAAGAGGAAAGTCTAGGGGAGAATCTATGGATTTCCCTGGGAGAGTGAATTAAATTTATTATAGGGGTTCTCTAGGAGTGAGTGGAGATAGAAGTGGGGGAGATCAATTTGGAGGGAAAATGAGGTGAAAAAAGAGAATGGGGGAGAGATGGCTGCAATTGGAAGAGGGCATTTACTGTGTGTGTTGAAAACTTAGTGCAGTAGAAATCTACTGCACAATTTGCTAGTGTTTTGGTGGCTCAGGCCTTGTGGGGGTAGACATCCAAAGTCTGATTTGATATAAGGCCCATTGTAGAAGAAACCCATACCTGATATTGCTTAGAAAACCAAGAACCTGAGACTAGATGGCCTAGATACCTGGGGTAAAACCAAAAACCACTTGTCTATAAAAAAAAAAAATCCTAATGTTATTCTGCTGTACTTATAGATCAATGCCTTATCTAGTCATCATCAGTCATCATCAGAGAGGTTTCCTCTGGCAGCAGATGGAAATAGATGCAGAGATGGACAGGCAGGCATTTTGTGGACAGAATGTCTAAATTGGAGATCTCAATCAAATTTCTTCCCTCAGAGCTCAGGGAATCCATGAAAGAGGAAGAAAAAGACTGTAAGAGTCAGAGGGGATGAAAGGCATGAGGAGAACCAGGCCCTCTTATTAACTATGCAAAGTGTATATGAGCTCACAGAGACTGAAGCAGCAAACACAGCCCCTTCATGTGTCTAACCAGGTCCTCTGTGTATATACATAGCTATTAGCTTAATATTTTTATGGGAATCCTGACTATGAGAATGAGTGCTGTCTTTGACTCTTGTGGGTGCTTTTGGGACTCGTCCTCCTGTTGGGTTGCTGTAACCAACATTGATATGACAGGTTTTGTTTCATTATATTATATTTTATTTTGTAATGTTTTGTTGTTATCTCTTTGAAGTTTGTTCTTTTCTAATGAGAAACAGAAAATGAATGGATCTGGAGAAGATGTAAGGCAGAAAGGAACTGGAAAAAAGTAGCAAAGGAAGAAGCATAATAGGGATGTATTATATAAAAATAATCTATTTTCAATAAAATAAAAGTTTTATAAACTAGTTTTTTATTTGATTTTTTTCTTATCAGTTACATTTTATTAACTCTGTATCCCAGCCGTGTCCCACTCCCTCATTCCCTCCCAACCCCAGCCTTCCTCTCTCTTCTCCACCATGCCCCTTTCCAAGTCCACTGATGGGGGGGACCTCCTCCCCATTCATCCAATCCTGTTTTATCAGGTATCTTCAGGACTGGCTGCAAAGCCCTCCTCTGTGGCCTAACAGGACTGTTCCTTTCTTGGGGGGTGGGGAAGTCAAAGAGCCAGTCATTGAGTTCCTGATAGAAATAGTCCTTGTGAGAGAGGCAGGGCAAGATGGAGGCACAAGGAGGACTCTCATTCTGAGCAGCAGCAGCAGGATCAGCACAGTGACCAGCAATCAGAACTCGCAGCCATAAAACACACTCATTGTGCTTCCCAGGTGAGAGGATACCCCACAGTGGGGGATTCAATAAGCTTTTAACTCAAACAGCTAAACCACGGAAGAGATCCCTGTTCCGCCAGACACTTGGCTGCCAGCCGCCAGCCACAGCCCCAGGCCAGAGCCACAAGCCAGTGTCTCTGGTCACGGTCCCAGACTGAACCGTGCGCACCACACTATCAGAGACTGGAATTTTCAGTTAAGAGATAACCCCACGGTACAGGAAACGATTGGGACAGACCTTATGTCACCCAGATATCTCCTGGAAAATATTCGGGATCCACGGGCGCCCCAGGAGCCAGGCTGGAGCCAGAGCCGGGAACCCAGGCTCCAGCACAGAGCCCTGCCTGCCTGCTCACCTGATTCGCCACCTGAGATAGAACTGTGGGCACCAGGGCACCAGCCAATGAGTTTCACTGTCCAGTGCAAACACACAGGGAAGGAAACGGCTGGTCTGATCTCAGAGCACTCAGCCGACACCCCCACCCCGAAAAGGTCTCAGGAAAATTACCCAGTTTAGGCAGACACCCAGGCTCCCAAAGGCCTGAAAGGCAGACACAGGCAGTTTCTGTGGTCAGCCAGCTGGTGGAGACTGAGCAGTGTGCACCAGGGCAAAAAAAAAAAAAAAAAAAAAAAAGAGACTGGAAGTCCCTACCTCCAGAGAATCCACAGGGAAGGAAGGAAACTGTACTGACTTAAATCACCCAATCCTTCCTTGGAAAAAGTCTACAGACTGGTGGGGCTGAGGCGCCATCACTCAGCTCTGCTCCAGACACAGGCACAAACAGTTGATGCACACCAGATGTCCAACTGGGTCACAGCAGCTGATCATTAAATTTACAGCAAGAAACCCAGAAACAGGGCAGTTTTCCTCGGGAATTTCCAGGGTGAGAGGAGAACCCTCTCGACTAACAAAGACCACTGTAATCACTCAGGTCTCGATCCCTAAGGTGAGCAGCAGCAACTCCTGAAAAAACTCCAGCCATCCAGGGACTATACCCAAAAAGCTGAGCTGAGAAGTCTTTCTTCAGGAAAAACCAGCTTTTTGCCAAGGGGATTCCCTCCACCACAGGATCCCCAGGAACCACCAGAAAATAACCCCAAACACCTAAGATAGCACAGTGGGTAGAGGCCAGCATAAAAGTTCAAGCAACAAAAGACAGAGCAATATGGCATCTCCAGAACCCAGTTACCCAGGGGCAAGTAGCCCTGGACAGCCCACCATAACTGAAATCCAAGTAGATGACCTAAAAACTGTGCTCATGAAGATGATAACAGAGGAAACAAATAAGATACATAAAGACATAGAGGAAGATAAACTCAAACAGAATATTGCCACCCATAAAGAAATAGAGGAAGCTGCTGCCAAACAGTTTATGGCCTTTAGAAAGGAAATGCTTAAAGCACTGAAGGAAATAAAAGAAACAGAGTTGAAGGAACTAAAAGAAAAACAGGAAAGTACAATCAGACAGGTGAAGGAAGTAAACAAAATAATTCAAGACCTGAAGATAGAATTGGAAAAATTAAAGAAAACACAAATGGAGGAAATAATGAAGAGGAAGAATCTAGGGAAGAAAACAGGAACTACAGAGGAAAGCATAACCAACAGACTAGAAAAGATAGAAGAAAGAATCTCAGGTGTAGAAGATACAATGGAAGATATCAATGTAGCTGTCAAAGAAAATGTTAAATCCAAAAAATTCCTGACACAGACTGTCCAAGAAATGCAAGACAATATGAAAAGACAAAACCTAAAAATAATATGTGTAGAGGAAAAAGAGGACTCCCTTCTCCAAGGCCCAGAAAATATTTTCAACAAAATCATTGAAGAAAATTTTCCCAAGTTACAGGAGAGGCCAATTAGAAAACATGAGGCCTACAGAACACCCAAAATATTAGACCAGAAAAGAAAATCCTCCTACCACAAAATAATCAAAACAGTAAGTATACAGAACAAAGAAAAAATACTAAAAGCTGCAAGGGGAAAATGTCAAGTAACATATAATGGCAAACCCATTAGAATCACACCTGACTTTTCAACAGAGACTATGAAAGCCAGAAGGGCCTGGACTGATATCATGCAGACCCTAAGAGAACACAGATGTCAGCCCAGGCTACTATACCCTGCAAAGCTATCTGTCCTCATAGATGGAGAAAACAAGATATTCAATGATAAAAACAAATTTCAACAATACCTACACACAGATCAAGCATTACAGAAGACACTGGAAGGAAAAATACAACCGCAAAAAAATTAGCTTCTTTCAAGAAAACACAGGAAATAATTAACCTTACCACATTAAAACAGAAAGGAACCAAGCACACAACCTGATGACCACAGCCAAAATCAAAATCAAGGGATCTAACAGCCACTGGTCATTAATCTCTCTCAACATGAATGGACTCAACTCTACAATAAAAAGACACAGATTAACAGAATAGATACATAAACAAAACCCAGCATTCTGTTGCATACAAGAAACACACCTAAGACACAAAGCTAGACATTACCTGAGGGTAAAGGGTTGGAAGACGACTTTCCAAGCAAATGGACACAAGAAGCAAGCAGGAGTAACCATTCTAATATCTGATAAAATAGACTTTCAACCAAAATTAATAAAAAGAGATGGGGAAGGACACTTCATACTCATCAAAGGAAAATTCCACCAGGAAGACATCACAATCCTGAACATCTATGCGCAAAATACAAGAGCACCCACATTTGTTAAAGACACATTGATAAAATTTAAACCACATATAGATCCCCACACATTAATAGTGGGAGACTTCAACACCCCACTCTCATCAAAGGAAAGGTCAACCAAACAGAAATTTAAAAAAGAAACAATGTCTCTGACAGTGGTCATGAATCTAATGGACCTAACAGACATTTACAGAACTTTACACCCAAACAGAAAAGAATTTACCATCTTCTCAGCACCTCATGGAACCTTCTCCAAAATTGAACATATACTTGGTCACAAAGCAAGCCTCAACAGATACGTGAAGATTGAAATAATCCCTTGTATCTGGTCTGATCACCTTGGAATAAAGCTGGACCTCAACAATAACAGAAATAGCAAAAAGCCTATACACAGATGGAAACTGAAAAACTTGTTACTAAATGATAGCTGGGACAGGGAAGAAATAAAGTCTTCCTAGAACTCAATGAAAGTGAAGACACAACATACCCAAACTTGTGGGACACAATGAAAGCAGTGCTAAGAGGAAAGTTCATAGCACTAAGTGCCTTCAAGAAGAAACTTGAGACAGTGCATTCAAGCAACTTAATGGCTAACCTAAAACCCTAGAAAAAGAAGAAGCAGACACACCAAGAAGGAACCAACATCTGGAAATATTCAAACTCAGGGCTGAAATCAATCAATTAGAAACAAATAAAACAACTCAAAGAATCAATGAAGCCAAAAGCTGGTTCTTTGAGAAAATCAACAAGATCGACAAATCCTTAGCCAAGCTAACTAAAAGGCAGAGAGACACCACCAAAATCAACAAAATCAGAAATGAAAACGGGGACATAACTACACACACTGAGGAAATCCAAACAATCAATAGGACTTCAAAAGTCTATATGCCACAAAATTTGAAAATCTAAATGAAATGGACAATTTTCTTGATCGATTTGACTTACCAAAGCTGAATCAGGACCAGGTAAATAAACTAAATAGTCCTATATCCCCCAAAGAAATAGAAGCAGTCATCAAAAGTCTCCCAACCAAAAAAAAGCCCAGGACCAGATGGCTTCAGTGCAGAATTCTACCAGACTTTCAAAAAAGAGCTAAAACCAATTCTCTTCAAAATATTCCACAAATATTCCAGAAACAGAAGGAACATTACCAAAATCATTCTATGAAGCCATAGTCACCTTGGTACCTACACCTCACAAAGACTCAACAAAGAAAGAGAATTTCAGGCAAATCTCCCTTATGAACATTGATGCAAAAATACTTAACAAAATACTTGTAAACTGAATCCAAGAACACATCAAAGATATTATCCACTATGACCAATTAGGCTTCATCCCAGGTATGCAGGGGTGGTTCACTATATGGAAATCCATCAATGTGATCCACCATATAAACAAACTAAAAGAAAAAAAAACACATGATAATCTCCCTAGATGCTGAAAAGCAATTGTCAAAATCCAACATCCATTCATGTTTAAAGTATTGGAGAGATCAGGGATACAAGCCACATATCTAAACATAGTAAAGGTGATATACAGCATGCCTATAGCCAACATCAAATGAAACGGAGAGAAACTTAAAGCAATCCCAGTAAAATCAGGGACAAGATAAGGCTGCCCACTCTCTCCATTTCTCTTCAACATAGTTCTGGAAGTCCTTGCTAGAGCAATAAGGCAATTGAAGAAGATCAAGGGGATACAAATTGGAAAAGAAGAAGTCAAATTATTACTATTTGCAAATGATATGATAGTATACTTGAATGACCCCAAAAACTCTACCAGGGAAATCCTACAGCTGTTAAACACCTTCGGCAAAGTGTCCAGATACAAAATTAACTCAAAAAATAAAAATCAGTAGCACTCCTGTATACAAAAGACAAAAGGGATGAGAAAGAAATAAGTGAAACAACACCCTTCACAATAGCCACAAATGACATAAAGTACCTTGGTCTAACCCTAACCAGCAAGTCAAAGACTTGTATGAAAAAAATTTCAAGTATCTGAAAAAAGAATTAGAAGAAGATATGAGAAGATGGAAAGATCTCCCATGCTCATGGCTTGGAAGGATTAACATAGTAAAAATGGCCATCTTGCCAAAAGCAATCCACAGATTTAATGCAATTCCCATCAAATTGCCAACACAATTCTTTACAGACCTGGAAAGAAAAATTCTCAACTTCATATGGAATAACAAGAAACCCAGAATTGCTAAAACAATCCTCTACAATAAAAGATCTTCTGGAGGTATCTCCATCCCTGATCTATAGAACAACAGTTTTAAAAACTGCCTGGTACAGGCATAGAAACAGAATGGTGGATCAATGGTACTGAACAGAAAGACACAGAAATAAACCCACACACTTATGGACACCTAATATTTGACAAAGATGCCAAAACCATGCAATGGGAAAAAAGATAGCATCTTCAACAAATGGTGCTGGTCTAACTGGATGTCCACATGTAGAAAAATGAAAATAGATCCATACTTATCACCCTGCACAAAACTGAAGTCCAAGTGGGATCAAAAACCTCAACATAAAACCAGACACCTTAAATCGGCTAGAAAAAAAAAAGTGGGGAATACCTAGAACATATTGGTACAGGGGAGAACTTCCTGAACAGAACAACAACAGCACAGGCTCTGAGAGTAACAATCAATAAATGGGACCTCATGAAACTGAAAAGCTTCTGTAAAGCAAAGGACACCGTCATCAAAACAAAGCAACTGCCTACAGATTTGGGAAAGAATCTTCACCAACCCTTTATCTGACAGAGGACTCATATCCAGTATATATAAAGAACTAAAGAAGCTAAAAAACAGCAAACCAAGTAATCCACTTAAAAAATGGGGAACAGAGCTAAACAGAGAACTCTTTGTAGAGGAATATCAAATGGCAGAGAAGCATTTAAAGAAATGCTCAATCTCATTAGCCATTAGGGAACTGCAAATCAAAACAACCCTGAGATTTCACCTTACACCCATGAGAATGGCCAAGTTGAAAAACTCAAGTGAGAACACATGCTGGAGAGGTTGTGGATCAACAGGAACCCTCCTCCACTGCTGGTGGGAATGTAAACTTGTACAATCTCTCTGGGAATCAATCTGACACTTTCTCAGACAACTAGGAATAGCGCTTCCTCAAGATCCAGCCATACCACTCCTAGGCATATATCCAAAAGAGGCTCAAGTACACAATAAGGGCATTTGCTCAACCATGTTTGTAGCAGCTTTATTTGTAGTAGCCAGAAGCTGGAAACAGCCCAGATGCCCCTCAACTGAAGAATGGATGCAGAAACTGTGGTACATCTATAAAATGGAGTATTACTCTGTAATGAAAAATAAGGTAATCATGAAATTTGCAGGTAAATGGTGGTACCTGGAAAGGATCATCCTGAGTGAGTTGTCCCAGAAGCAAAAAGACACACACGGTATATACTCACTCATATAGACATACAACATAGGATAAACCCACTAAAATCGGTACATCTAAACAAACTAAGCAAAAGAGAGGACCCCATCAATCCCCATCCTGAAATGCAAAGAGGATGGATATCAGAAGAAGAAGTAGGAACCTGCTACAGAGGGCCTCTGAAAGCCAGAAGAAGAAAAAACAGGAAACAACCTAGGAACCTGCCACAGAGGGTATCTGAAAGCCTCTGCCCTGCACACTATCAAAACAGATGTTGAGCCTGATGGCCAACTGGTGGGCAGAGTGAATGGCATTTTATGTAAGAAGTGGGAAATATTAGAAGCTGGAGAGGACAGGAACTCCACAAGGAGAGCAACAGAACAAGAAAATTTGAACACAGGGAAATTCCCACAGACTCATACTCCAACCACGACGGACTATTCATGGAGATAACTGAGAACCCCTGCACAGATGTAGCCCATAGCAGTTTAGTGTCCAAGTGGCTTACATAGTGATGGGAATAGGGACTGCCTCTGACATAAACTGATTGGCCTGCTCTTTGATCTCCTCCCCCTGATGGGGAAGCAGCCTTACCAGGCCACAGAAGAAGACAATGCAGCCTTTCCTGATGTGATCTGATAGACTAAGATCAGAAGGAAGGAGAGGAGGAGACCTCCTCTATCAGTGGATGTGGGGAGGAGCATGCATGCAGAAAGGAGAGGCAGGGTGGGGTCAGGAGGGGAGGAGGGAGGGGCTTCTGGGGGTATACAAAATGAATATAGTGTAATAATAATAATAATAATAATAATAAAAGAAAAATAAAGAAATATTCCTTGTTCCCCTTACGATTTGAAATCAATTGGTTACTGAGCTACCACAGGGTACATCAGAGCAGAGGTTCTAGGTTACATCCATACATGGTCCTTGGTTGAATCTCAGTCTCAGAAAAGACCCTGTGCCTAGCTATATTTGGTCCTTGTGGAGCTCCTATCCTTTCCCCATCATACTAACTCCCCTTCTTTCATATGATTCCCTGTACTCTGCCTAGGTTTGATCATGAGTCTTTGTATCTGCTTTGAAAACATTGCTAGTTTTCAGAGTCTTTCAGATGTGCTCAGTAGACTCCTGTCATACGTTCAATGCACATCCCATCTGTCTTTCTAAATGAGGACTGATCATCTCTACCCCATGCCTGCTCTCTTGATTATCTTTTTTAGGTGTATAGATTTCATTATGTTTATCATATCTTATAGGTCTATATAAGCGAGTATATACCGTGTTTGTCTTTCTCCTTCTGAGATATTTCACTCAGAATGATATTTTCTAGATCCCACCATTTGCCTGCAAATTTCATGATTTCCTCCTTTTTGATTGCTTAGTAGTATTACACTGTGTAAAAATACCACAATTTCTGTACTTATTCCTCCGTTGATGGACATCTGGATTGTTTCCAGGTTCTGGCTATTACAAATAAAGCTGCTATAAACATGGTTGAGCAAGTATCCCTTTTGTGTACTTGAGCAAATTTTGGGTATATACCTAACAGTGGTTTAGCTGGGTCATGAGGAAGCACTATTCCCAATTGTCTTAGAAAGCCCCAGATAGATTTCCAGAGTGGTTGTACCAGTTTACATTCTCACCAGAAATGGAGGAGGGTTCCCCTTTCTCCACAACCTCTCTAGCATGTGTTGTCACTTGAGTTTTTTATCTTGGCCATTCTGATGGGTGTAAGGTGAAATCTCTGGGTCGTTTTGATTTGCATTTCCTGATGGCTAATGAGGTTGAGAATTTCTTTAAGTGTTTCTTTGCCATTTGATATTCCTCTGTTGAGAATTCTTTGTTTAGCTCTGTTCCCCATTTTTTTGATTGGATTACTTGATTTGCTGCTTTTCAGCTTCTTTAGTTCTTTGTATATACTGGATATTAGTCCTCTGTCAGATAAAGGGTTAGTGAAGATTCTTTCCCAATCTGTAGGCAGTCGTTTTGTTTTGATGACAGTGTCCTTTGCTTTAAAGAAGCTTTTCAATTTCATGAGGTCCCTATAAACTAGTTTTTAAAGGTAACAACTGACAGATAGAAAAGAGTGTTAATTACAAATCTGTTAACATGCTGTAATCTATATCGTATTTTATATATGAGATCGTTTTATTCAAATATATACTGACTCCCAATAGAGAAAAACTTCATGAGTATTTTAAGATCAAACTTTTCTTTGTGTTTAAAGTGGTGTCTGGAATGTGATAACTCTAAAATAATATCACCTAATTCATAAAGTTAGTTTTGCATTTGATGTTTAAAAATATCTCAAAGTATTGAGATTAATGTTCGCAGGGAACTCTGGAAATTTATGCAGTTTCCTTTTTATTTTACTATTTGGTTTACATTCTTCCAGGATTCATATGAGAGTGATTTTGAAAAGTTATGTCTCCAGTGTCAGAGTGCTGCCTCTAGTGACATTTGACATCTTCATATTATTCCGGAAAACACCCAAATTCAACTCTACACTGCACAGTCCAATAAGCCTTATCAATAACATGTGTACTTGCTTCTTACCATTTTCATTTCATTCTTGTTTCTGATTTATAGGGTATGGTCTGTTCAAATAAAAAAAAATATACCTTAATACTCTGAAATTTTAATTACAAGTTCAGTAAAATTGTATTTAATATAAAATTATGTAAATTATTGGCCATTATTAAAACCTCAATGCTTATTTAATAATATTGTCTCCTAGTTTTAGATGAAAATTTTAATTGATTGAAAATGATAGCATAGTTGTCTGTGACATCACAATACAACACTGGCAGAAACTCTGATTTGTCTTCAACTATTTGGTCTAGCAATGACAGATATCATTTGATTCTCAGTTTTAGACAATATTTGCTAGTATTTTCAACACATTGGATAAAATATGATCTGTCAACAATAATATATTATCTGTGGTTCTTATGAATAATTTTACCCTAATTTGTCATAGACTAGAATTTGAATACAAGGAATTCAACATTCAAATAGAATGATGTTTTTAGCAATGCACATGCAATAGATAGCAACGCACAAAAATTTTAAAGGAATCACCCACTTTCCTATGTTCTATACCACTGTCCCTTCAAAGCCTCATTCTTTCTTTCTATCAGACTTTGTATATTGTCTTTCCCAGTGCCTGCACAACAGTAGCTTTGAATAATTATTTCTTTACCAAAGGAGATTACTAATGATTTTTATTATTGCAGCTGACACTTAATGATCCATTTTCACAAAATCAGTAGATAAGATCTAAACAGCATAGTCTAGAATAATCTTAACACCTCTAATACTCTCTGCTACATACTGGATGTGCTTCATTAAGGAACTGAGATACCTCCAAAAGACTAGAATAAAAATGCAGAGTCTACAAAACAATTTCCACAATCATGTCTAATCTCTTTTAATTCGAGAAATTATAGGAAGATATCCTTCTGTGGCCGTTTTCTTCCTCAGTATTCATGTCAAAATCAACATCAGAACCCTCACCGTGAGGAAGCTGCGCTTGAGTCTGGCGCCTTAGACCACTCGGCCACCCTGATCCTCGTTTAGAAAGACAGATGGGATGTGCATTGAATGTATGACAGGAGTCTACTGAGTGCATCTGAAAGACTCTAACTAGCAGTGTTTTCAAAGCAAAGACTCATGACCAAACCTTTGGCAGAGTACAGGGAATCATAAGAAAGAAGGGGAGTTAGTCTGATGGGGAAAGGATAGGAGCTCCACAAGGACCAAATATATCTGGGCACAGGGTCTTTTCTGAGACTGACATTCAACCAAGGACCATGTATGGATATAACCTAGAACCTCCACTCAGATGTAGCCTGTGGTAGCTCTGTAACCAATTGGTTTCCCAAAGTGAGGGGAACAGGGACTATTTCTAACAGGAACTCAATGACTGGCTCTTTGGTCTCCCCACCCCCGAAGGGAGGAGCAGTCCTGTTAGGCCACAGAGGAGGGCTTTGCAGCCAGTCCTGAAGATACCTGATAAAACAGGATCAGATGAATGGGGAGGTCCCCCCTAAGAGTGGACTTGGAAAGGGGCACGGTGGAGATGAGGGAGGGAAGGAGGGACTGGGATCGGGACACGGCTGGGATACAGAGTTAATAAAATGTAACTGATAAAAAAATTAAAAAAATCAACATCAATCCTGAGATGAAAGTGCTATTGAGTTTCAAAACCCCTGTTGAGTGTTCTACAATGTGTAGTGCCTGGTGGAACTGCAGTATTACTTCTTATAAACAGAGTTGTTCCATTCTAAAGAGGGTAAAAATTAGGAATTCACCTTAAATAAGTAAAATCTCTGAGTTCCAAAAGCCACATCATTTAGAGTTCTGGACTCCCTTCTAAAACACTAGAATATTTTTTTTTCCTTTTTCTTTTTCCTTCTAGATCTGTTTTAACTTAGTTTCTTTTGATGTTGTTGTTATTGTTAGCTACTTCCTATAAAACAAAAGACCATCTTTTTACAAAGCTCTCCTCTTCCTCTGGATGATGCATATACTCTGGCAACCACAATAACCAAGTGTCTATTCCAGTTCTGTGAGGATAACACAGAGGAAGCAGATTTTCCAGTCATTCCAGGTACTGCACTTCTTTAAAAAGTTGCTAAGAAATACAGCATCTTATTTAGTAGCACAGTGAATATGTAGTTCCTTGGGCAGCTAGATGAGCCTTGGCTTTCCGATATGTGGTGGATTTGAATATGTGCTCAAAACTAGTGAACAAAGCACTAAAGAGAAGATCCCCACAAATCTGCTCAATAAGGAACAGATGGAACAAGATTTCTGTCACATTCTTTTGAGTATCTCTATGTGTATCTGTAACCACTGGATGAAATGATGTATTAGAAGAACATCATAATTAGAAAGCACATGAATTTCACAAATAAAATATATTTAAAAAGAAAAACAAGAAATAAAAATCTGAAGTCATGGATTCTTATTTTATGGAGACAGGATTTCATTTTTTGTTAAAATAACTTTATATCAAAATCTCTGTTTTATTCACATATTCAATAAAGTTATATAGGTAAATAGATAGGCAGAGAGAATACAGATAGGTATAAAACAAGTACGATGCTAGGTGTCACAGGTATGGTTTTGGAATATAATCATAAATGCCTTGTTTTCATAAAATTTACCTCCAATTTAAAGGTGAACAGTGTGTAACCTAAGGGGCAGAAGGTCAGAGATAACTAAGTGAGTAAGCAGGCAGCTAGATTCAAAACACCAGCTTTGGTGCTTCCTGGACTGGAGAGGACATCCCAGGAATTAAGGACTATCAGATACAGGCAGCATGTGGTGTTCTCCCATGTTCAGGACTCATGAACTGTTAGTCCCCTGCCTTTTCTGCATACTCGAGAGAGTGCAGGCTCGCAGGTCCGGAGACCCTCCACTCTAGCAGCCAGACTTCAGATCCCTCCTGTACACCTGACCACGGCATCTGGATTCCTGGGACAACATCCTAACCTCCAAACTACAGTTCTACTGGTTCCCCTGTGGAGACCAAGGTGAACAACAAAATCATACAGAATCCCAGATCCAAGATAGCAGAGCCCAAATGAATCTGAAAGCCAGGAGCATAATGTCTGCTAGGACTGTAAACTGCAACTCATCTGTCCTCTGAGTATGGCAGCCCCTTAGGGCTGTCATCTGAGGTACGTGTGCCCCTGCAACTGCCAACTGAAACACCCATGCCTCTTAGGCTGTCAGCTGAGACAGATGCTCCATACCACACACAGCTGCCAAAGGAGGCATCTGTGCCCCCTGAGTTGATATCTTAGATAGCCAGACCCATCCCTTCAAAGTACTTAAGATCACACCCACTGCCTTCTAAGTCACCTACAACCAACATCCCTGCCCTTCAAGTCATCTGCTCCTGTCCCTACCCCAGTGTGGCTGCATCCAAAATGTCAGCATCCATTTGTTTACCCTGGACCTCTTTCTTCATCCTGAAGACTACTGCAGACTCCAGAGATGGGTGAATCCAGTCTTTGATGCAGATCTTCTAGTTGAAGCAACGAATAGGTCTTTATCTGATCATACAGGCCTGAGAAAATGTTCAAGTTCCAGGAAAAAAGAGCCAAGGCTATGGACAACTAGATTGCTACAGGCCAGGGTAAGAACACAATCAGCAAAACCCAGGACTCCATCAGAAAATCCCCCCAAACAGTGGATAGTCTAGTAGAACTGAAACAGAGGAAAGTGACTTTCAACCCATACTTATGTAGTTATTAGAGAGGCATATATAGAGGAAATGAATAAATATCTCAAAGTAATACAGGAAAATACAACCAAAAACAAACAAACAAACAAACAAACAAACAAAAAACCAAAGGCCTTCAAGGACAGATAGGAAACCACAGTCCAAGAGGTGAATGAAATGGAAAAATAAACTGTGCAAGACCTGAAAACAAAATTCAAATCATTAAAAAAAATAGGGGAAACCCAAGAGATGGGGAATTTTACAGAAGGGATCAGGAACCACAGAGGTAAGCAGGTAAGCATCATCAATAGAATACAAGTGATGGAGGAAAGAAACTCAATCATCGAAGATACAATTGAAGAAAGTAATACGTTTCTCAAAGAAAATGTGAAAATGGAAAAATGGCTGAAACAAAACATCCAAGACACCACAGAAAGATGAAATCAAAGAATATTATCAATAGACCAAAAAAAAAAAAAAAGATTCTAGATTCCAAAGTCCAGAAAATATTTATAAGAAAATCATAGAAGAAAAATTTCCCAGCCTTTAAAAACAAAACAAAACACAAAAAACAAAACAAACAAACAAACAAAACAACATAGAAGCTCTTTAACATAGAAGAGGCTTACAGAATACCAAATAGACTAGACCGGTAAAGACATTCCTCTTGCCACATAATAATCAAAACACTACATCTACAGAGCAAAGGAAATATTAAAAGCAACAAGGGGACAGCGCTAAGTAAAATATAAGGTTATAACTATCAGAATCATACCTGACTTCTCAGCAGAGACTTTGAAAGCCAGAAGGGCCTGGTTTGATGTCATTCAGACACTAAGAGACCAGAATGCCAAACCAGAATTCTATATACCCCCCCAAAACTTTCAATCTACATAGATGGAAAAAACAAGACATTCCATGACAAAATCAAATTTATACAGTATCTGTGCATCATCCCAGCCCTACAGAGAACACTTGAAAGAAAACTCTAACTCAGCAAAGTTAAATACACCCAAGATAACACAGGGTATAGATAACTTCACCAACAGCTAAACCAAAAGAAAGCAAGCACACAAACACACTATTACTGCCAACTGTGCAAGAAAAGGAAGTAACATTTACTGAACACTAATCCATATCAACATCAGTGGACTCAACTATCTAATCAAAAAACACAGACTAACAGGATGGTTGTGGAAACAGAATACAACATATGAAATTCATGAAACACATATCAGCAACAAAGACAGACACTACCTTGTAGTAAAGGACTGGAAAAAGGTTTTCCCAAAAAAAATGGACCCAAGAAGAAAGCTTGAGTAGCCATCATAATATTAAATAAAATATACATTCAAGTCAATGAAGAAAGAGATTGAAAAAGATAACACAGGATGTTATGATCTCCCATGCTCATGGATAGGTAAGATTAACATAGTAAAAATGGCCATTATAGAAAAGGCAATCTACAGATTCAATGAAATCCTCATCAAAATACCAACACAATTTTTTCACAGGCCTTGAAAGAACAATTCTAAACTTCAAATGAAAACAAACAAACAAACAAAACAGAATAGCTAAAACCATTCTATACAATAATAGAACTTCATAGATTTCTCCATACCTGACCTCAAGAAATACCTCAAAGCAATAGTAATAAAACTATATGGTACTGGCATAGGAATAGACTGATTGATCAATAGAATAGAATTAAAGATCCAGAAATAAACCCACACACAAATGCACACTTGATTTTTTTTACAAAGGAGCCAAAACAATACAATGGAGAAAGACAGAATCTTCAACAGATGAACCTGTTCTAAATGGATGTCTACATGTAGAAAAATACAAATAGATCCGTATTTATCACCCTCCACAAAACTCAAGTCCAAGTGGATCAAAGAGCTAAACATAAAACCAGATACAATAAATCTGATAGAGGAGAAAGTAGGTAAGAGTCTTGAACTCATTGGCACAGCAGCCAAGGCTCTACTATATACAATTACTAAATGGGACTACTTGAAACTGAAAAAGCTTCTCTAAAGCAAAGGACACTATCAGTAGAATGATAGCATAGTAAAAGATCTTCACCAGCCATTGAGTTCATATCAGAGACAGTCCCTTTTCCCCTTACTAGAGAACCCACTTGGCGACTGAGCAACCATGGGCTACATCTGTGCAGGGGTTCTCGGTTATCTCCATGAATGGTCCTTGGTTGGAGTAGCAGTCTCAGAAAAGACACCTGTGCCCAGATTTTTTAGTTGTTACTCTCCTTGTGGAGCTCCTGTCTCCTCCAGTTCTTACAATCTCCCTCTTCTTTCATAAGATTTCCGGCACTCTACCCAAAGTTTGCCTATGAGTCTCCACATCCACTTTAATACCCTGCTGGTTAGAGTCGTTCAGAGGTCCTCTGTGGTAGGCTCCTGTCTTGTTCCCTGTTTTCTCCCTCTTCCAAGGTCTATCCTCTTTTTCTTTCTCAATGAGGATTGAGTATATTACCCAGGGTCCTCTTTATCACCTCCCCCTGAGAGGTGGGGGGGCAGCGTTACCAAGCCACAAGGAAGACAATGCAGTCAGTCCTGATGAGACCTGATAGGCTAGGGTCAGATGGAAGGGGAAGAGGACCTCTTTCCGTGGACTGGAAGAGCAGCAAGGTTGAAGAAAAGGTAGGGTAGGTGGACACAAAGGTGAAACTAAGGGAGGGAGGGAGCTACAGCTGGGATACAAAGTTAATAAATTATAATTAATAAAATAAATTAATAATAGAAAAATGAGGTGAAGCATAGGGAGTCTACTGGAAAAGAGGGGAGAAGGATAAATGGATCTAGATATGACAAAAGCTCCACAAGAAGACAATCAGAGCCAATCAACCAGGGCCCACAGAGGTTAATGGAGCCTAGAGCACCAACCAAGGACAATAATGTGGACCTAGATCCTCTACTTATTAGTAGTCAATGGGCATCTTTGGCTTCATGTGGGTCCACTAGTTAGAGTAGTGTGGGTTATCTATGACATGGACTATGATGCCTGTTTTTTGATCACTTCCTCCTGAAAGGACGGCCCTACTAAGCCAAGGGTGAGGGAGAGGAACTCAGTCCTTGTGTGGATAGATGAGCTGGGGTGTTGGAGATGCACGAGGGAGCATGGGAGACTGGAAAGAGCTATGATGGGTCTGACCATGTGTTTTGGGGATTCAAGATAGAAGGATCTCGAAGCCAACTTCTTATTCCATTTAACAGAACCTAAATAGGCTTATGTAGCTTCCCTGGTATCTGATCTAATTCTGGAATCAATTATGTTTTCCTTCCTAGAAGTTTTTCTCTAGAAAAATGTAATAAACTGTTACTCCAATATACATTGCTTTGTTGTAGTGCTAAATAGTATTTCAAGATTGTTGCCAGTCTTGTAATTTTTTATGAAACTTTTCAATAGAGATAAGCAATCATATACAACACAAAACTAAATGTTCAATTATATTTGTACACCTACACTATATAATACATGTGAACCTTTAAGCCAGCATCATAAGTTTGCATATTAGATATATGGTTTCCTCTATAGTTATATTGGTATGAGTTTGAATAAATATTTGCAAATCTAATTAAGTATATGAGGTTTATTTTTTGCTATTACATCTTATAACACTTTTCCACATGAAATTTATCTTATTCAAAAACAAACAAAACAAGATATTTTAAAGTGAATAAACAGAGAAGTTAGATAACTAGTAAAGGGCCAGGTGTTAAGATGAACTTTTACAGGAAGGAAAATAGAGTATAGTGTTCTAAGGACACAAAGGTGAAACTAAGAAGATTAAATGGGGGAAGGAAATGGAATAGCAGTATACAGGAGGGAATATGGAAAGGGACAACTAACATTAAAGCTTTTTGAAAAGCTGTATGGAAAATTAATAGTGGAGAAACTTCCCAAACTATATACATATGTGAAAGAAGTCACTAAATAACTAGGAGCAAATAAGTAACAGGACAGGAGCCTACCACAAAGGGCCTCTGAAAGACTCTACCTTGCAGTGTATCAAAGCATATATTAAGACTCATAACCAAACCTTCTGAAGAGTACAGGGAATCAAAAAAAGGGGGAGGGGAGTTAATGTGACCTGGAGAGGAGAGGAGTTCCACAAGGACCAAGTATATCTGGAAACAGGGGTCTTTTATGAGAATTTCTCCAAACAAGGACCATGTATGGATGCAACATAGAACCTCTGCTCAGATGTAGTCCTTGGTAGCTCAGTATCCAAGTGGGTACCCTAATAAGCAGAACAGGTACTGTTACTGACATGAACTCAATGGTGGGCTATTTGCCCCGTCTCCCCCCGAGAGAGGAGCAGCCCTGCTAGGCCACAGAGGAGGAATTTGCATCCAGTCCTGAATACACCTGATAAACAAGTATCAGATGAAAAGGGAGGAGGTTCTCCCCTATCAGTGGACTTGGAAAGGGCAGGGAGGAAATGAGGGTGGGAGAGTGGGATTGGGATTGAAAGAGGGAGCAGAATATGGCGGGGATACAAAGTGAACAAACTGTAACTAATATTAAAAAAATAAAAATTAAAAAATAACTGGGGAAATTAACATTCATGTTGCTGGAAGTTATTTTAATGCCAATGGGGAAAAAAGTAATCATCAATTTATCCAGCTACAACAGAGGCCTACAGGCAAGACAAACAGGTGCAATAAGAGCACAAATATTTTGGTGGTGACCAACCACATTTTTATTTGGTTTAAGGTCCACTCCATGAATGACACTAATAAAGTGAACAACTACCTGAGATAGACAGAATATGGGCTTAAGGTAATACCTATTACTGTTACTTTGCTGAAGGACTATAGAAAAAAATGACTCCTATTGACACATTGCTATAAACATATTTCAGTGTTTCACTCATACCTCATTATTGACCGTTTTCTTGCCAAATATGGTCCTTAACAAAGATAACCACAAATGAGTAGTCTGCAGAGAGAGATTTTGGAGTGTCCATCCCTAAATAAATTATGTTTATCAAGCCTCTACCTTCAAGTATGAGGGGTCTATGCCAAAGACAAGGTGGAAAGCTTCTAAGTTAGAGGTGGTGTGTGACTCTAAGAAAACTTAATCTTCTAGATACAGCAGGAATAGTATCCATATGAACTCAGAGAGATTGTGACAACACAAACAAGACCTGGACAACTTCAAATAAGATAAAATACAAGCACTGAGAAAGTAAAGTAGACAGACAATCTAGGCCTAACCAAGGATTTCTCCTTGTAATTCATTCTCCCATGGAGTGCCATTACATACACCATCTACACTCCAGAGAAAGCCCGTGTCATAAAGTAGTCTGCCAAAACAATAAAGACTCCAGTGAGTGTGTGTGTGTGTGTGTGTGTGTGTGTGTTTGTGTGGTGTGTGCACATGCACGCGTGCATGCACACTTTGGTTTTATTTTCATTTTATGTTTCCTTTTTTTTTCCTTCTCATTTTTTCTATTTATTTTATTTTTTATTTATTTAAGATAGAGAAAGAGAAAGAAGATGGATTTGAGTGAGTAGAGGGTTGTAAAGGACCCTGAAGGAGGTAGGAGATCAAAGATTTTGATCAAATATATTGTTTGAAAACAAAGTTTAAATGAAAAATTAACATAGAAAAATATTGAATGAAATTAAGAATGAATAAATAAAGGTATACTTTTTAAAACCTTAAAGATATATGAAATTCACAAATAAATTCAAACAGCATTCGTGGGATAAAACAGAAGGAATAGTGAGATGGCTATATTTTATAATTATTTTTATTTTTACTAGTTACAGTTTATTTACTTTGTATCCCCACTGTACCTCCCTTCCTCCTCCCCTTCCAAACCCACCCTCCCTCTTCCCCACCCCTGTCCCTCTCCCAATCCACTGATAAGGGAGATCCTCTTCCCCTTCCCTCTGACCCTAGTCTATCAGGTCCCATCAGGACTGGCTTCTTCTGTGGCCTAGTAAGGCTGCTCCCCTCTCAGGGGTAGGTGATCAAAGAGTAGGCCAATCAGTTCATGTCAGAGACAGTCCCTGTCCCCATTACTATGGAGCCCACTTGGACATTGACCAGTCATAGGCTACCTCCATGCAGGGATTCCAAGCCATCTCCATGAGTGGCCTTTGGCTGGAGTATCAGTTTCAGAAAAGACCCCTGTGCCCAGACATTTTGGATCTGTTGCTATCCTTTTGAAGCTCCTATCCTCTCCAGGTCTTACTATCTCCCACTTCTTTCATAAGATTCCCTGCACTCTGCCCAAAGTTTGGCTATGAATCTCAGCATCTGCCTCAATACCATGAAGGGTAGAGCCTTTCAGAGGCCCTCTGTGGTAGGCTCCTGGCCTGCTCCCTGTTTTCTCCCTCTTCTGTAGTCCATACTCTTTGCCTTTCTGAATGGGGTTTGAGCATCTTAGCCAGAGTCCTTCTTCCTGATTAGCTTCCTTAGGTGTACAGATATTGAAATGTTTATCCTATATTATAGATCTAATATCCACTTATGAGGGAGTATATAACACTGTGTATCTTTCTCCTTCTGGGATACCTCACTTAGGATGATCTTTTCCAGATTCCACCATTTACCTGCAAATTTTATGATTTCCTTGTTTTTAATTCCATTGTGTAGATGTACCACAATTTCTGTATCCATTCCTCAACTGAGGGGCATCTGGGTTGTTTCTTGCTTCTGGCTATTACAAATAAAGCTGCTACAAACATGGTTGAACAGATGTCCTTGTATATTCGAGCATAGTTTCGATATATGCCTAGGAGTGGTATTGATATTGCTGGTTCTTGAGGAAGCGCTATTCCTAATTATCTGAGAAAGTGCCAGATAGATTTCCAAATTAGTTGTATAAGTTTACATTCCCACCAGCAATGGAGCAGGGTTCCCCTTTCTCCACATCCTCTCCAGCATGTTTTGTGGACTGTTTAATTAAGAGCACTTACTTCTTATAGAGGACCTCACTTCAGTTTCCAGCACCTCTGTTAGTACCTACTCAGATATATCTGATACTGTTTTCTGACATCTGTCTGTAACCACCCACAAGTGTGCATGTGCACATGCACACAGACACACACACACACACACATACACCACAATAAAATGACATAACACACAACAATAAATGAATCTCAAAAGTAATAAATAATTGAATATAGTTTTTAAATAATTACTCATTTTTATTATGTTAATCCTGCCAAGGCAATTTAGTGTCCAAGTGGGTTACATAGTAATAGGAAGAGGGACTGCCTCTGACATGAACTGATTGGCCTGCTCTTTGATCACATCCCCCTAAGGGGGGAGCAGTCTTACCAGGCCACAGAAGATGACAATGCAGCCACTCCTGACTTGATCTGATAGACTAGGATCAGAAGGAAGGAGAGGAGGACTTCCCCTATCAGTGGACTGGGGGAGGGGCATGCATGAAGAAGGGGAAGGAAAGGTGGGATTGGGAGGGAAAGAGGGAGAGGCTTATGGGGGTATACAAAGTGCATAAAGTGTAATTAATAAAAGTTAAAAAATAATAATAATTACTCATTCCTTTAATTCAATAGTAGAACAATAGTTACAAAATAAAAAGTGACAAGGATAAAAGTCATTGTCATCACAGCAGCAAAAATTAATTGCATTTTCAATATGGTCATTCCTAATTTTATTTTTGTTGTGTTCTGTCTGTATTGATATAATAACTAATATTTACATGTATATTTTCTACTTCAGACTTTAATTTCTTATGTTATGATTTATATTTATATTTAATTATCAATATAGGTCCATATAAACTAGTCACTATAACAATACTGATTACTTGAATCTTATATAACTTCAGGTTTATCAATAAGTAAATTTGCATAAGTTATTGTTTAAATTATGTTATTTTTTATTTTCAAGTCTTTTATTCCACCCGGTAGATGGTGTCCCAGGCAGGCTTCTATCAATCTTATTCTGAACAATTTTAAATAAATATTAAAAGATAATATGTGTATACACATTTATATTTTTCTTCATGTTACAGGGACTCTAAATGCTGAATAAATGACAAAGGAATAGGGATAATTGTCATTTATTCAGCATTTAGTCTTTGATTTTGTCACCATAAACACTTTTTATGCTTGACAATTATAATTACTAAATATGAAAGTTCTTGTGGCCTATGAAACATCCGTGACATTTAGTATATTCATTAATTTAATTAGAACCTTGTTTACACTTTTACTGTCAACCATAATCATTTGTTTATTTGAACTAAAGTCACCTGACTTCATAGAAACATCAGTTGCTGTCAGTAAATTAAAGTGTGCTTGACTTTCATAATTAACTGTAAATTTAAGAGGTTGCTTTCTAATAGGATAGGCAATATTTTAATGAGATGACAATGGAAATCAAGGACAGATTCTTGGTTTAATTTACCCTGTGGGATAAAGTTAAACAGAGGACACTAATTACATGCATGGTGTTTTCTGAAACTGCTAACCTCTTTCTATTAAGTCTCAAAGTTCATTGCTTAGCCCTTTCTTTTTCAAACCAAAACATGCTCAACTGAGTTAAGAAAGGACCTACAATAAGGTTTTCAAGGGTGTAATTTTACTTTAATATTACTTTACTGTTTCAACTTAAAGAAAAATAACATGGCCAAAAACCTCTAATTCTTTCTTTAGAGGATGGTGAGATGGCTTAACAAGTAAATACCTCTTTTACCAAGTCTGAGGACTTGAGTTAATTCTCAGGTACTATGTAGAGAAGGTATAGAACCAATTCCCTTAACCTGTCCTATGACCTCAACACACATGCTATATGGCACAAGCATGCATACATAATCACTCGGATACAAATATTCAATGGTATACATTTCTTCTTAAAATTATCAAAGAAAGACTGAGGTACAGAGTCACAGAGTTTGCTCTCTAGTTCTATTAAGCACAGAGTAAGTTTCAATAAAATATTAAGCTTTTCTGTTCTGTATCTTAGTGTTATAATCTGAAGAGTAGAAATGGATGACAAATTTCTTTTATCTCAAAGAAAGAAGAAATTGTTTAAATCGTTGGGTGATAAGTATTTCTTTGTACTATTTGTTATGTATAAGGACCCATATCAAATGGAATTTCATAGTGAACCCCATAATTTGTTATTATTTGTTATTGACTGTGCTTATTATACAATTTGTTAAGATATATTTTCTGTGACTATTTCACACAACTGACATATCAAAAGTATCTTATTGTGAAATGGAGAGAAATAAAAGGTCTTGTATTCATATATTACCCCAGTAGAAATTTAAGTTTAGTTTCATTTTGAATTATAGCATCTCTTCTAAATTGACTTAAAAATCACTTTCTAAATGTGGTGTATTCATTCAGTCACCCCAGTAATTACAATTTATTCAGTTGAATTTTATATTTTCATTAACGTGTTGGTATTGTTCAGTTGCCTTAGGTTTATACTTGTTAACAACAGCTCTAGCTGATATAATCAGTGCCTACCTGCCACAAAAAAAAAAAAAAAAAAAAGACTGTAAAAGAAACCAAGTTTGGTTTAGCCAATTTTTCTTCACTAGTGATGGCCATGTCACTTTTATTTTATTTTATCTTTGCTATACCCTCCTTCCTACTTAGTTGCCTATTTGCAACACAATTTCTGTTGTCACCCGGATAATTACTCAGTGGGTAGCTAATGATAGAGATGCAAAATCAACATTTTAACAATTATAACCTCTTAGTATTGGTAAATTTAAAGGAGTCACATAAAAAAGAAATAAAGAACAAATTATAACAGTGAAGTTAAAGTAGTGAGTGGCATTATGTGAGAAATCATATTCTCTGCTCATTAGTGTCTTTTTATTTTTGTAGGCACAAGAGTCAGGTATTCAACTTTGATCAGTTCAAAACAAGAGAAACCTTAAAATTAAAACAACCAAACTTATAAATCTCTGATATTAATTTTAAGATTCTTATCTTTCACAGAAATTTATATCATTCCAAAGGAGTATTAAATGGAGGCATTGATAAATTGTTTTTTCTTTTACTTTAGTGTATATGTAAATAAATGCATAAATAATTACCAAAAACTGTTGAAAAAAGAAAGTAGATATGGATATTACCAGAAGAATAAAAGAGTGGATTTGTAAAACAAAGAAAAGTAAATGCATTAATGGTATCTGAATATATTTCAGTATTTTATTGCAGATAAAGTTAGCAAAGCCTATATTTTATAATTTGAAACCTGATAAAAGATGCTGAGACTCATTGACAAACATTGGGAGATGCAGAGGGAGTCTTGTGGGAAAGTGAGAGGAAAGAGAAAAGGACCCGCAAGTGACATGAACTCCACAAGTAGACCAACAGAGCCAACTAACCAGTGCCCAAAGGGGCTTGCTAAGACTGAAGTATCAACAAAAGACCATGAAAGATCTAGACCTAGACTCCTGTAAAAATGTAGCAGATAATCAGCTTAGGCTTCAAGTGGGTTCTCTAGTAAGGGAAATGGGTACTGCATCATACAAGGACTCAGCAGGTTTAGATCATTCCCCTCTGGTGGGACTGCCTTGACAGGCCATAGGGGAAGAGGAGCTGGGGTGGATCTGAAAGGGAACTCCCTTCTTCTGAGAAAAGGGGAGGAGGAAGAGGTAAGAAAGAAAAGGGGAACTGGGAGGAGAGGCAGGTTGAGTTTAAACAGGCATGTAAAGTGAATAAAAAATAAATTAATTTATAAAAGAAATAATAAGTGGAATCTGAAATGTAGACAAGCATAATAGTTATCTTCAAGCTTAGACATTGGCTCCTTGTACTTCATTATATGAGAATCTTCTATTACATGAGTTATAATTCTGCAGATAATTTCATAGACTTTTATGGATAGGGTAGTTTACTGTTGGCAGTGTCAAAGGGAATAAAGGCTATTCTGTTATTAAATCTGTTTTAATACCTGTGAAAGTACCTGAATGTAAAGACTGTTGGTGATGGAAACATTCTCCCAATCCTCATCATAGGTCAGCTTTATCTGCTATATCTGAGAAAATCTTAATTTTCTTTTACATAATTTTTCAAATTAACCACTTGTCAGCTAATTCTCAATTGGATACATATTTCTTCCATTTTACTCTTAATTTTGTTGAGAACCAGAGTCTACTTTGCTATATGAAAATTTCTGGGAATTTGGGACTATTTACTTACTCTTTGATGAGATTATGTTTATGTTTGCCCTTGTTTAATATACAGTTTAGTAGATTAGCTATTAAAATATGCATTAACAGACTCCAATGAAACACTATAATATGCATAATATTATACATGAATAATAAAATTTATTCATAATAGTGTAAAAACTGTATAAATACATAAACTAAATGTAACTATGAATAGGTTAGGTGAAAAAATACCGGACACCTTTTTCTTATTTTCAGTCATGATGTTGAGTAGTTTGTTTTCCTGTTTTAAGATCTATCTCCAGAGGGGGCAAGATGGCGGTGCCGAGAGGACTCTCATTCTGAGCAACAGCACAGCAGGATCTGCAGAGTGACCAGCAATCAGAACTCGCAGCAATAAAACACAGGCGATTCCGTTTCCCAGGTGAGAGGATACCCCACGGTGGGGGATTCAATCAGCTTTTAACTCACCCAGCTAAACCACTGAAGAGATCCCGGTTCCGCCAGAGGCTTGGCCGCTGGTCGCCAGCCCCAGCCCCCGCCCAGAGCCACAAGCCAGTGTCTCTGGTCACTGTCCCAGACTGAACCGTGAGCACCACACTATCAGAGACTGGAATTTTCAGTGGAGAGATAAACCAATGGTGCAGGAAATGATTGGGACCGAACTTAGGTCACACAGACATTCCCTGGAAAAGACTTGGGTTCCGCAGGCACCCCAGGAGCCAGTCCGTAGCCAAAGCAGGGACTCAGGCTCCAGCACACAGTCCTGCCTGCATGCCTGATTCGCTGCCCCAGACAGAACTGTGGGCTCCAGGGCACCAGAGACTGCATTTCACTGTCTGGTGCAAACACAAAGGGAGGGAAACGGCTGGTCTGATCTCAGAGCACTCAGCCGAAAACCCCACCCCGAAAAGGTCTCAGGAAAATTACCCAATTTAGGCAGAAGCCCAGGATCCCAAAGGCCAGAAAGGCAGACACAGGCAGTTTCTATGTACGAGCTAGCTGGCAGAGGCAGAGCAGTGAGCTCCAGGGCAAAAAAAGAGATTGGGAGACCCTGTCTCCAGAGAATCCACAAGGAAGGAAGGAAACTGTACTGACTTAAATCACCCAATCCTTACCTGGAAAAAGCTCGCAGACAAGCGAGGCTGAGCCGACATCACTCAGCTGTGCTCCAGACACAGGCACAAACAGTTGCTGCCTGCCAGATGTCCAACTGGGTCACAGCAGCTGATCATTAAATTTACAGCAAAAAACCCAGAAACAGGGCAGCTGTCTTCAGGACTTCCCTGGGTAGGAGGAGAACCCTCTCGACTAACAAAGACCACAGTTACCACTCAAGTCTCTATCCCTGAGGTAAGCAGCAGCAACTCCTGAAAAAACTCCAGCCATCCAGGGACTATACCCAAAAAGCTGAGAAGAATTTCTTCAGGAAAAACCAGCTTTGTGCCAAAGGGATTCTCTCCACCACAGGATCCCCAAAAACCACCAGAAAATAACCCCAAACACCTAAGATAGCACAATGGGTAGAGGCCAGCATAAAAGCTCAAGCAACAAAAGACAGAGCAATATGGCATCTCCAGAACCCAGTTACCCAGGGGCAAGTAACGCTGGACACCCCAGCGTAACTGAAATCCAAGAAGATGACCTAACAACTATGCTCATGAAGATGATAACAGAGGAAACAAATGAGATACATAAAGACATAGAGAAAGATAAACTCAAACAGAATATTGCCATCCATAAAGAAATAGAGGAAGCTGCAGCCAAACAGTTTATGGCCTTTAAAAAGGAAATGCTTAAAGCACTGAATGAAATAAAAGAAACAGAGTTGAAGGAACTAAAAGAAAAACAGGAAAGTACAATCAGACAGGTGAAGGAAGTAAACAAAACAACTCAAGACCTGAAGATAGAAATTGAAAAATTAAAGAAAACACAAATGGAGGAAATAATGGAGAGGAAGAATCTAGGGAAGTAAACAGGAACTACAGAGGTAGGCATAACCAACAGACTACAAGAGATGGAAGAAAGAATCTCAGGTGTAGAAGACACACTGGAAGAAATCAATGTATCTGTCAAAGAAAATGTTAAATCCAAAAAATTCCTGACACAGACCATCCAAGAAATCCAAAACAATACCTAAAAATAATAGTTATAGAGGAAAAAGAAGACTCCCTTCTCCAAGGCCCAGAAAATATTTTCAACAAAATCATTGAAGAAAATTTCCCCAAGTTAAAGCAGAGGCCAATAAGAAAACATGAAGCCTAAAGAACACCCAACAAATTTGACCAGAAAAGAAAATCCTCCCACCACATAATAATCAAAACAGTAAGTATACAGAACAAAGAAAAAATACTAAAAGCTGCAAGGGAAAAAGGCCAAGTAACATATAATGGCAAACCCATTAGAATCACACCTGACTTTTCAACAGAGACTATGAAAGCCAGAAGGGCCTGGATGGATATCATGCAGACCCTAAGAGAACATAGATGTCAGCCCAGGCTACTATACCTGCAAAGTTCTGAGTCCTCATAGACGGAGAAAACAAGATATTCAATGAAAAAACAAATTTCAACAATACCTAAACACAAATCCAGCATTACAGAAGACACTGGAAGGAAAAATACAGCCCAAAAAAATTAGCTCCTTTCAAGAAAACACAGGAAATAATTAACCTTACTACAGTAAAATAAAAAGCAACCAAGCACACAACCTTAAGACCACAGCCAACATCAAAATCAAAGGATCTAACAGCCAATGGTCATTAATATCTCTCAACATCAATGGACCCAACTCTCCAGTAAAAAGACACAGATTAACAGAATGGATACGTAAACAAAACCCAGCAATCTGTTGCATACAAGAAACACAACTAAGGCACAAAGATAGACGTTACCTGAGGGTAAAATGTTGGAAGATGACTTTCCAAGCAAATGGACCCAAGAAACAAGCAGGAATAACCATTCTAATATCTGACAAAATAGACTTTCAACCAAAATTAATAAAAAGAGATGGGAAGGACGCTTCATACTCATCAAAGGAAAATTCCACCAGGAAGACATCACAATCCTCAACATCTATGCCCCAAATACAAGAGCACGCACATTTGTTAAAGAAAAACTGAGAAAATTTAATCCACATATAGATCCCCACACATTTATACTGGGAGACTTCA
The DNA here is from genome assembly GCF_030254825.1 of Meriones unguiculatus. Taxonomy (NCBI): domain Eukaryota; kingdom Metazoa; phylum Chordata; class Mammalia; order Rodentia; family Muridae; genus Meriones; species Meriones unguiculatus. The sequence goes on along the minus strand of NC_083369.1, from coordinate 54,290,837 downwards.
ACACCCCACTCTCAAAAAAGGACAGGTCAATAAAACAGAAATTAAACAAAGAAACAATGTCTCTAACAGAAGTAATAAATCAAGTGGACTTCACAGACATTTACAGAACTTTACACCCATACACAACAGAATTGACCTTCTTCTCAGCACCTCATGGAACCTTCTCCAAAATTGAACATATAGTTGGTCACAAAGCAAGCCTCAACAGATACAAGAAGATTGAAATAATCCCTTGTATCTTGTCTGATCACCATGGAATAAAGCTGGACCTCAACAATAATAGAAATAGCAAAAAGCCTACACCCACATGGAAACTGAGCAACTTGTTACTAAATGACAGCTGGGACAGGGAAGAAATAAAGAAAGAAATAAAAGTCTTCCTAGAAATCAATGAAAATGAAGACACAACATACCCAAACTTGTGGGACACAATGAAAGCAGTGCTAAGAGGAAAGTTCATAGCACTGAGTGCCTTCAAGAAGAAATTCGAGACAGCTCATTCAAGCAACTTAATGGCTAACTTAAAACAATAGAAAAAGAAGCAGCAGACACACCAAGAAGGAGCAGATGGCTGGAAATATTCAAACTCAGGGCTGAAATCAATCAATTAGAAACAAAACAATTCAAAGAATCAATGAAACCAAAAGCTGGTTCTTTGAGAAAATCAACAAGATAGGCAAAACCATAGACAAGCTAACTAAAAGGCAGACAGACACCACCCAAATCAACAAAATCAGAAATGAAAAGAGGAACATAACTACACACACTGAGGAAATCCAAACAATCATTAGGACTTACTTCAAAAGTCTATATGCCACAAAATTTGAAAATCTAAATGAAATGGACAATTTTCTTGATCGATTTGACTTACCAAAGCTGAATCAGGACCAGGTAAATCAATTAAATAGTCCTATATCTTCCAAAGCAATAGAAGCAGTCATCAAAAGTCTCCCAACCAAAGAAAGCCCAGGACCAGATGGCTTCAGCGCAGAAATCTACCACACCTTCAAAGAAGAGCTAACACCAATTCTCTTCAAACTATTCCACAAAATAGAAACAGAAGGAACATTACCAAACTCATTCTATAAAACTACAGTCACCTTGGTACCTAAATCTCACAAAGACTCAACAAAGAAAGAGAATTTCAGGCCAATCTCCTTAATGAACATTGATGCAAAAATACTTAACAAAATACTTGCAAACTGAATCCAAGAACACATCAAAGATATTATCCACTATGACCAAGTAGGCTTCATCCCAGGTATGCCGGGGTGGTTCACTATACGGAAATCCATCAATGTGATCCACCATATAAACAAACTGAAAGAAAAAAAAACACATGATAATCTCCCTAGATGCTGAAAAAGCATTTGACAAAATCCAACATCCATTCATGTTTAAAGTACTGGAGAGATCAGGGATACAAGGCACATATCTAAACATAGTAAAGGCGATATACAACAAGCCTATAGTCAACATCAAACTGAATGGAGAGAAACGTAAAGCAATCCCACTGAAATCAGGGACAAGACAGGCTGCCCAGTCTCTCCATATCTCTTCAGCATAGTGCTGGAAGTCCTTGCTAGAGCAAGAAGACAGTTGAAGGAGATCAAGGGGATACAGATTGGAAAAAAGAAGTCAAATTATCACTATTTGCAGATGATATGATAGTATATGTGAGTGACCCCAAAAACTCTACCAGGGAACTCCTACAGCTGATAAACACCTTCAGCAAAGTGGCTGGTTACAAAATTAATTCAAAAAAAAAAAATCAGTAGCACTCCTGCATACAAAAGACAAAAGGGCTGAGAAAGAAATTAGGGAAACAACACCCTTCACAATAGCCACAAATGACATAAAGTACCTTGATGTAACCCTAACCAAGAAAGTCAAAGACTTGTATGAAAAAAAATTTCAAATCTCTGAAGAAAGAACTAGAAGAAGATATGAGAAGATGGAAAGATCTCCCATGCTCATGGCTTGGTAGGATTAACATAGTAAAAATGGCCATCTTACTAAAAGCAATCTACAGATTTAATGCAATTCCCATCAAATTGCCCACACAATTCTTTACAGACCTGGAAAGAAAAATTCTCAACTTCATATGGAATAACAAGAAACCCAGAATTGCTAAAACAATCCTCTACAATAAAAGATCTTCTGGAGGTATCTCCATCCCTGATCTCAATCTGTACTATAGAGGAACAGTTATAAAAACTGCCTGGTAGAGGCATAGAAACATAATGGTAGATCAATGGAACCGAACAGAGGACCCAGAAATAAACCCACACACTTATGGACACCTAATATTTGACAAAGATGCCAAAACCCTACAATGGAAAAAAGATAGCATCTTCAACAAATGGTGCTGGTCCAACTGGATGTCTACATGTAGAAAAATGAAAATAGATCCATACTTGTCACCCTGCGCAAAACTGAAGTCCAAGTGGATCAAAGACCTCAACATAAACCCAGACACATTAAACCGGCTAGAAAAAAAAAGTGGGGAATACCCTAGAACTCATTGGTACAGGGGAAAACTTCCTGAACAGAACTCCAACAGCACAGGCTCTAAGAGCAACAATCAATAAATGGGACCTCATAAAACTGAAAAGCTTCTGCAAAGCAAAGGACACTGTCATCAAAACAAAGCAACTTCTTACAGATTGGGAAAGAATCTTCACCAACCCTTTATCTGACAGAGGACTCATATCAACTATATATAAAGAACTAAAGAAGCTGAAAAGCAGCAAACCAAGTAACCCACTTAAAAAATGGGGAACAGAGCTAAACAGAGAATTCTCTGTAGAGGAATACTGAATGGCAGAGAAGCATGTAAAGAAATGCTCAACCTCACTAGCCATTAGGGAAATGCAAATCAAAACAACCCTGAGATTTCACCTTACACCCATGAGAATGGCCAAGATCAAAAACTCAAGTGACAACACATGCTGGAGAGGTTGTGGAGAAAGAGGAACCCTTCTCCACTGCTGGTGGGAATGTAAACTGGTACAACCACTCTGGAAATCAATCTGGCGCTTTCTCAGACAACTAGGAATAGTGCTTCCCCAAGATCAAGCCATACCACTCGTAGGCATATATCCAAAAGAAGCTCAAGCACACAAAAAGGAAATTTGCTCAACCATGTTTGTAGCAGCTTTATTTGTAATAGCCAGAAGCTGGAAACAACCCATATGCCCATCAACTGAAGAATGGATGCAGAAAATGTGGTACATCTACACAATGGAATATTTCTCAGCAATGAAAAATAAGGAAATCATGAAATTTGCAGGTAAATGGTGGGATCTGGAAAGGATCATCCTGAGTGAGTTGTCCCAGAAACAAAAAGACACACATGGTATATACTCACTCATAAAGACAAACAACATATGACAAACCCACTAAAACCTATGCAAGAGAGAGGACCCTAACTAAAATGTCCAATCCCCATCCGGAAATGCAAAGAGGATGGACATCAGAAGAAGAAGAAAAAAATAAAATATAATAAAAATAAAATAAAACAAAAAAAGAAGAAGAAAACAGGAAACAACCTAGGAACCTACCACAGAGGGCCTCTGAAAGCCTCTGCCCTACAGACTATCAAAGCAGATGCTAAGCCTGATGGGCAACTGTTGGGCAGAGTGAATGGAATTTTATGTAAGAACTGGGAAATAGTAAGAGCTGGAGAGGACAGGGTCTCCACAAGGAGAGCAACAGAACAAGAAAATTTGAACACAGGGAACCTCCCAGAGACTCATATTCCAACCAAGGACTATTCATAGAGATAACCCAAAACCCCTGCACAGATGTAGCCCAGGGCAGTTCAGAGTCCAATTGGGTTACATAGTAATGTGAAGAGGGACTGCCTCTGACATGAACTGACTGGCCTGCTCTTTAGTCACCTCCTCCTGAGGGGGAGCAGCCTTACCAGGCCATAGTAGAGGACAATGCAGCCACTTTTGATGTGAACTGATGGACTAAGATCAGAAAGGAGAGGAGAACCTCCCCTATCAGTGGACTTGGGGAGTGGCATGCATGCAGAGGGAGGAGGGAGGGTGGGATTGGGAGGGGAGGGAGGGGCTTATGGGGGGATGCAGAATGAATAAAGTGTAATTGATGAAAAATTTTTTAAAAAAGGGAAAAAGTAATTTAAAAACCTTAAATAACTTTCAAAAGTGGAGGAAAACATGGAATTAGTCAAATTACATGGAGCATGTCTTGCCCCTGGGGGCAATTGTCTCCTGAACCTACTCAGACCTCGGACACCACCACTGCTAGTTCTAGAACTGATGCAGGATGTTCCAACGAGGGGGTTAAGGCTTCTCATAATATTTCCTATAAGCCCACACCTGTTTGTTTATATCCCCCATTTTTATTCATTATTAGCCAGATAGAGCCAAGTAATTGTGGTAATGATACTTGCTTTTTTTCCCAATGTTGTAATGCTAGTAAATTTACTAGCTGTTTACTCACATGCCTTGCTGGGTGCCTGTGCCCGTTGATGCCCTCACGCTATGACTCTCTTCAGACAGAAAAGGGATCCTGGAATTACAGCTGCCATTGTTACTGCCATCTCATTGGCAGCTGTTGGAGCTACCACCACGGCATTAGTCATACTGGGCAGACTGCTCATACCCTAAATAACCTTTTAGCCAATGTAGCTCATGCCTTAGATGTACAAAAAGGAATTAATGCTCAACTAAAAGGAGGTTTGATGGTGTTCAATCAGAGGATTGACCTCGTACAGGAGCAAATTGATACCCTATGGCAAATCGCTCATCTTGGCTATCAATGAAAGTATGCTGGACTTTGAGTCACTAGCATACAACATGAGAATTTTCCCTGTGCTGCAAATCTGTCTAAACAATTGTCTAGCTATATTTTAGGTAATTGGTCTGGAGAATTCGATACTACGATGGAGCAGCTGAGAGTGGCCATTGTCATGGTAAATTCTACCAGAGTGGACGCAGGACTAGCCACAGAATTATCATCATGGGTTGCTGCAGCCATGAATCATCTGAAGGAATGGGCGGGCATGGGAGCGTTAGCAGGCCTTCTGGTGTTGGTCACCTTGGTTTGCCTGTGGTATATATGCAAGATTAGAGTCTCACAACAGTGTAATGCAGCCATGACCATTCAGGCCTTTACAGCCATTGAAGCAGGACAGTCTCCCCAAGCATGGTTGGCTACCATAAAAAGCCAAAATGTTAAGCTCAGGATGCGAGGCTAAGCACTGCACTCAGGGTCAGCTGCTTTCGACCCAGAGAAGAGCACGTCTGATTGCATGCGAGTTGATGCCCAGGTCCCGCCTCTGAGAAAAAGGTATCTGACGGGTCTGATGCTCTTTGGGTGGATGACACCCAAATGAACATCAGTACAAAGTCCCAATTTATTTTTAATATCAGAGATCAGACCTCTACTCTTGCCTGATGCGTCCAAAACAAAAAGAGGGAACTGTAGAGAGCTGCGTAATGCCGCGCCTGAAAGATGGAGCTGGTTTCTGCCTTCCACCTTCCCGATGGTGAGTGCTCTCTGTCACGAACAACTCCACATTTGGCTAAGGCTGAGGATCTGGCTTGCTTCCATGTATGTGGACCTATCTGCATTGCCCACGTGGCATGCTGAGGTTGGCTACCCAGAGGCTATTTAAAGTGGGCTGGCTTTACCCAGGGTCAGATGATTGTTTAAGGTTCCTGAATAAACTGCATTGAAAAAAAAATAATAAAATAAAATGAAATGTGAAACAAGAAAAAAAAAGATGCCTTAATCACAAAGAATTATCATTTATAGCTCCTGCATATGTGATAATGCCCATTAATATAATTAAAACTGGCAAATAAATATACTGATAAAAGAAATACATCACAATACTGCCAAAGTTTATGGGTGTTTAGATGCACTCTTAACAAGAAGATCCCCACCCCTTAAGAGCAAAAGGATATGGCTTGGTTGTGAAATGTGTACTCAAAGATACTGTGTTTGAATCATTGTGGCAAGATTATGGCAATACTTTAGAAAGTTCTAGAAATTTAAGTATGCTGTACTTGACTGCCATATATAATGTTATAAGGGTAGCACTTGAGAGTTATGGGTCATCTTTACTTCTGGTCAGAATTCTCTACTATCATCATCATAGTGTATCAAACAGTTGTTGCTCACTCCTATCACCAGTGGCACATTCCATTCCTTGAGAAATGTCTTACATGTTTTGACAAACTATATCCCATGTACTATGAGATAAAATAAATTCTTCTTCCCTTAGGTTGTTCCTTTCAGATTTTTTGTCACTTTAGTGGAAAAGGTACCTAATAAAAGGTATGAATAATGAAAGGTGACTATATGGCATATTGGTGAAAATTGAGATTGCACAGACTCTCTTTGAAGTGCTTGTACATTCCTATCATTGTATATCAAAGTAAAATATAAACTGTAATCAGTGATACAAAATGTATAGTTTGTGTATTTTTACATGCTTAATTCTTTATGAATCAAGAAGATAAAATAAGAAAACTAGTAAGTAAATTTGCTAATAAATCCGAGAGGATTTGTCTTTACATCCTTTAAAATATTATTAAAGTTTACTTTGTGAGGTGTGCTGTGCATGTTTTATTAACAAAGTCTTTGCTTTTTAGAAACTTGAGCTTAAGAACTGAAGTATTAGTTTTATAAAGAGAAAGATGAAACCTTGGCAACAGCTGTATTTATAATGAATTTCATGATCTCATGTGAACAGAAGTTAACAAATAGTTCTTTATTTCCTAATAAATTTCCTTTTTACAGTAGCTATTTCATAGCTCTTATTTTTTAAATATCTATTTATTCTTTCTAAATACAGTTTCATTTTAACCAATTACCTGGTTTCTATTTGAGACAATCTTGTGGGAAATGACAACCACACCAGTAGTTAAAGGATGATCACATATCGTAGGATTAGCTGTTCTCTCCCTAGAATTTGAATCAAGATGATAAACAGAGACAATGAAAATATCTTACACTCATCTATTCTAATAGTTCCTGGAAGGATGAAGTCAATGATAAAGATTACTACATCTCTACTAAAGTCCTAAGTACGCATCTCCTTTAATGCCATTATAACTGATATAAAATTCACAGGATCATGAAAGTAAGCATGTTTCTCAGTCACTCATAAATCCTTTCTTCATCACTTCATACATCTATTTCATTTGACAGAATTCTGGTGAAAACAAAAGGATGAAAATTTATTATAAGTAGTTGTATTTCTACCATTATAGAGGCTGATGAGCTTTAAGACTCCACTGTTGAACAGTTTGCAGACCCAGGAGAGCCAATGGTGCATTTCAGTCTATAAACCACAGAAACAAAGCATGAAGAGTCTAATGTCCCAGTTCAAAGACCATCAAGAAGTAATCACCATCTTTTACCTGGAGAAAAACCAACCTTTTTTTTTTTTTTTTTTTCAGATTCTCCTGATTATCTAAAAAACCCTACATTATTCAACATGTTGAGTTTTTCTACTTGTTCGAGGTTTGTACATACAAATAATGTATTTTGATGATACCCAACTCTATTGACTCCCCTCCCTTATCTATACCACAACTTTTTTTTTCTGAATTTTATGCACCTCTTTAAAGAGAGAGAGAGAGAGAGAGAGAGAGAGAGAGAGATTCATTCATAAAATATGCCTGAGCATTGGGCCATATACTAGAGCATGCAGCCTTCTGGAGGCCACATATCTGAAAAAAGATTTTCCTTCACCATGGGGCTAAGATAGGGCTTCATTACAATACGATAGGGTAAAGTCCAATATCAATCTAATGGGGAGGCCTATAGAACTGGAAAGTCCTCACAAGCTATACAATCTGAGAAAAAATTAGAGTCTCTAAACTACACAAAGACCTCACAAAAACAAAACAAACAAAACCCTAAACCCTGGTATGGTGGTGCAAACTTTCATTTGTACAGAAGAAAAAAAAATATCTTCTGAAACTGTACAAAACCTGTATAAAACTACAGATTTCAAATAATTATGTTAAACAAACAAACAGCTTACGTATTCCTTTGTACAGATCCAGCTTGGCCATTTACGAACAGCTAGCTTCCTTCTGCTTGAGCTTGACAGACAATTATATCCTTTCTTGTTCTATACAATAAATTGTCTTAGTCTTGTTTCTGTCATATGGGTAGCAAAGCTCCTGTCTTGGAATCAATAGACTATTAGTAAAGAGAGATAACATTAAAATGAAAAAAGTGAGATGGTTTCAGCCCTGTCCCGCAGAGCTTCAATGGGGTTCCTAAGGGAGGAGAGTGGAAGGAATGGGGGGAAAAAGAACAAGAGACGCAAGAATGAAAGCCAAGTCTGTTTGTCTGATCAAGGCTTCCATTTATTAGAAATTTTTACCCAACTTATATAGGAAGAAGGCAGGAAAGGGGGAAGGAAATTAGCTGCTGCAGGAGACAGGAAGAGTGCTTTCATGGGTTAACTATAGTACCTGCAAGATACCATAAGGATGTTCTCTTAAGATATCTTACAGATGCTCTAACAAAGGATGTCCTCACAATCTATCACCCATGATTTAGGGTCTAGATAACTCTTTCACTACATAGCTTTAGGTCTCCACTAAATGACCTTTGCTCTCTACCTGGCTTTGGCTTCAGTAACTACCTTTGTCTCCACTAGATAGCTTTGACTTTGTCTTCTGTAGATAGCCTTGGCTCACTAATTGACTTTGGCTTCCATAGATGCTTTTGTCTTCACTAGATAGCTTTGGCTCACTGTTTGACTTTGGCTTTAGTAGGTAGCTTTGGCTCCTGCATAAAAGTGCTTATGGAGAAGCTTGAAGACCTAAGTTGGATCTATAGAGACCATGGTGGAAGTGCATAACTTCCTCCCCAAAATTTTAACCTGACATTCACATGTACAACATGGAAATCATATGCTACCCTCTCCCACCACATACAAGCACAGATACATACATACACACACACACACACACACACCAGAGATCAAAGCCATAATAAAATAAATGTAACAGAAATAATTAAAATGAACCAATGAAACTTTTTAAATTAAAAATTACTATCTCTGAAATATAGAATTTGTATATGATGCCCAATAGTTGATTTGAGCAGGAAGAAAAAAATTGACAAACTCAAACAATCAAATAACAACAACAAAAGATATTGTCTATTTAGTGGAATACAAAGTAATAAATGCTAAAAAGAGAAACAGGGAAATATTTCTTAGATCTATTAAAATGTCTATAAAGTTAAGTGTCTACCGAGATTAGGGGGAAATGAAGAAATGAAAACAAAAATAATGAACAAACAATAATTATTCTTCCTCCAAATTTGATGAAATCCATGGAGCTCAATAAATTCTATGAAATGTAAACTAAAAGATGTCATTCCTAGACTCATTATAATCAAAATTTTGAAAGAAATGACAGAACTCCAAGATGGCAGTGCCTAGAGTACAATGTGCCTGACAAGCAGGGAAACAGTGACTACACAATGACCAACAAACTGAACTCTGGACCTCAAAAAACCAGTGACTGTGTTCTTCAGGTAAGAGGAAACACCATGAATGTGAAGCATTTGGGTCCAATCTCAGCACCTAGCTAAACTGAAGATTTCTTAGGTTCCCTTAACTGAAGATTTCTTAGGTCACCAGCCCAGAGTACATACCTGTGTCTTCTGATCACCATCCCAGACTGAACTGCGGGCCCCACAACACCAGAGACTGGGGTTTCCTATTGGGAGGAAACCCCATAGTAAGGGAAACATCAGGTAGGACCTCAGGGCAAACAACTAACCTCCGGAAAAGTTTCTAGGTTCCCACAGGCTTGGGGGCTTTAGCCTCCAGCCACATGCCTGTGTGCTGTTCCCACCAGCCATTGATTACTTCTTGGGTACTGGAGCACAGAGCTGTAAACTCAGAACAACAGAGGACTGGGACCCATGGGATCAGCCCCCAGATACTTCTCCAAAGGTTTACCCGTATTCCTAGCTAAAGCTACCTAACCTCAGGGATCCCTGGTTCTTTATGAAAAGCAAACACAATGCATGAGCAGCAGCAGCTCACTAAATTCAAAGCAAGAAAGCCAGTAGCAAGGCACCTATCACCAGGATTTTTTCCGGTGAGAAGAGTCTATGGGCTCCCAACAAGTTCAGTTAGCCCACAAGAACATATACCTGAGGGGAGCTGAGGCAATTTCCTGAGAAGCACTCTACTCTCATCAAAGGACAGGTTAACAAAACAGACACTAAAAAAAGAAACAATGACACTAACAGATGTCATGAATCAAATGGACCTAACAGACAGCTACAGAACTTTTCTTCCAAAATAATAATAATAATAATAATAATAACTTCTTCTGAGCACCTCATGGAAACTTGTCTAAAACACACCATATAGTTGGTCACAAAGCAAGCCTAAACAGAAACAAGAAGATTGAAATAATACCTTATGTCATATCAGGCAATGATGGACTAAACCTGGGCTTCAAAAACAACAGAAATAGCAAAAATACTACACACACATGGAGACTGAACAACCCATTACTCAATGATAGCTGGGTCAGAGAAAGAATAAAGAAATAAATTAAAAACTTCCTAGAATTCAGTGAACATGAAAGCACAACTTACCCCAAATGATGGGAAACAATGAAAGAAGTGCTAAGAGGAAACTTCATTGCACTAAGGACCTTCATAAAGAAATTTGAAACAGCTTGTGTAAGTAACATAACAGTTCACCTGAAAGCCTTAGAAAAAGAATAATAATAAGAAGATGAAAAAGATGAAGAAAAAAATGAAGGAGGAGAAGAATAAGACACACCTAACACGAGTAGACATCTGGAAAAACCTCGAACTCAGAGCTGAAATCAATAAACTAGAAACAAAGAGAAAAATTCAAAGAGTCAAAGAATCCAAGATCTGGTTATTTGAGAAAATGGAGAAAATAAGCAAACCCTTAATCAAGCTAATTAAAAGAAAGAGACAATACCCAAATCAACAAAATTTAACAGATGTCATGAATCAAATGGACCTAAAATACATCTACATAACTTTTCATCTGAACACAGAAGAATGTACCTTCTTCTCAACATCTAATGGAACCTTCTCTAAAACAGACCATGTAGTTGTTCACAAAGCAACCCTTCATAAAAACAATAAATTTGAAATAATCCCTTGTATCCCATTTGATCATAATGGACTAAAGCTGGGCCTCAACAACTACAGAAATATTAAAAAGCCTACACACAAATGGAAACTGAAAATCTCTCTACACAATGACAGCAGGGTCAGGAAAAAAAGAAATGAAAAGGGAGACATAATAACAGACACGAAGGCAATCCAAACAATTGTTAGGTGTTAATTCAAAAGCTTATATCCAACAAAATTTGAAAATCTAAATAAAATGGATAACTTTCTAGATCAATTCTACTTACCAAAGCTGAATCAAGAGCAGGTAAATAAATCAAATAGTCCTATATCTCCTAAGGAAATAAAAACTGTCAAAAAAATATAGAAGATCTAATTCTAATACTCTTCAAATTTTTCCACAAAATAGAAACAGTAGAGCCATTACTAAACGCATTCAATGAACCTATGGTCACCTTGATAAATAAACCTTACAAAGATCCAAAAAATATATATATATATATAGCATTTCAGGCCAATCCCCCTTTTCAACATTGATGCAAAATTACCCAAGAAAATATTTGCAACACATCAAAGATATCATCCACAATGACCAAGTAGGTGTTATCCTAGGTATGCAGGACTGGTTCAATATACAGAAATCCGTCAATGTAATTCATGATATAAACAAACTAAAAGAAAAAATAATGATAATCTCCTCAGATGCTGAAAAGCAGTTGATAAAATTGAAAACCCGCTCATGTTTCAAGTGGATCGAAGATTTCAACATAAATCCAGCCACAATAAATCTATTGGAAGAAAAATTCTGGAAGAACCTTGAACTTATTGGCAAAGGAGACAGCTTCCTGAACAGGAACACAAACAGCTTAGTTTCAAAGATCTAAAATTATAAATGGAACCTCCTCAAACTGAAAAATCTTCTGTAAAGTAAAACACACTGAACAAAAAGACAGCCTAAAGATTGGAAAAATATGTTAACCACCTTTACTTCTAAAAGAGGGCTAATATCCAGAATATATAAAGGACTCAAGAAATTAGATGCCAACAAACCAAATAATCCAATTAAAATATAGAGTGCAGAGCTAGGCAGAAAATTCACAATAGAGAAATATAGAATGGCAGAGAGACACTGAAAGAAATGGTCAACATTCTGAGTCCTCAGGGAAATAAAATTCAAAACATTTCTGAGATTCCATCTTACACTGATCAGAATGGTTAAGGTCAAAAACTCAAGTGACAATACATTTGGAGAGGATGTGGAGAAAGGGAAACCCTCCTCCATTACTGGTGGGAGTGCAAACAGGTAAAACCACTTTGGAAACCAATCTGATACTTTCCCAATAATAAATGAGAAAAACATTACCTCAAGATCCAGTTATTCCATTCCTGGGCATATGCTCAAAAGATACCTCACCATTCAAAGAGGACATTTGTTTAACTATGTTCATTGTAGCTTTATTCATAATAGCCAGAATCTGGAAGCAACTAAGATGTACCTCAGTGGAGGTATGGATTCAGAAATTGTGGTACATCTACACAATTGAATACTAATCATCTATTAAAAACAAGGAAATCATGAAATTTGCAAGCAAATGGTGGGAACTAGAAAAGATTGTCCTGAGTGAGGCCAAAAACAGAAAAACAGGAAAGGTATACACTCACTTGTAAGTGAATATTAGCTGTATAATATAGGAAAGCCATACTAAAATCTACAGATTTATATAAAGATAAACACTAAGGAAGACCCCAGTGAGGATGCTTAATTCTTATTCAGAATGGCAAACAAGAGACACATCAGAAGTGATGGAAAAGAAGAAATAGGATGGGAGCCTACCCTAGAGGGTCCTCTGAAAGGCTCTACCAACAAGGGGTTGAAGCAGATGCTGAGACTCACAGCCAAACTTTGGGCAGAGTGCAGGGAGTCTTATGGAAGTAGGGAAGGGTGGGGATAAAAGGACATTGAGGGGACTGGAGCCCAGGAAGAAGACCAACCAAGTTAAAAATTCAGAGGCCAGGCATTCCTGCAAAGACCAACACACCAACCAATGACAATACATGAAATGAACCTATACCCCATATCAGATGGTAGCTGGTTTCAGCTCAGTCTCCATGAGGGTTCCAGAATAAGGAGAGAAGGGCCTGTCTCTGTCATGTACTCTGTTGCCTGCTCTTTGATCACTTGCCCCTGGCAATATGGCATTGCCAAGCCACAGAGAAAGAGAATGTATCTATGCATTCCTGATGAAACTTGATAAGCTATGGATAGATTGCAAAGGAGAACTCCCTTTTTCAGTGGACTAGGAGAAGAAGGAGGGAGAGTGGGACTGGGAGGAGCTAAGGGAGGAGGCTTCAATCGTATATATAATGAAAAAAAATGTGAAAAAAACTACATAAAATATAAAATAAAGAAAAGACAACATGAAATCAGGAAGAAAATAATAGATTATACATGTAAGATCTTCAAGAATTGTGAAATCAGATACAGCATAATGACATATTTTAAATAAACAAGAAAACAACCAAAAAGGAATGTTATATTCAAAGAAAATGTCCATCAAAAATGAAGGAAAAATTAAGATATATCTAGAAAAACAAAATAATAGAAAAACTGTCACCAGCTATTCCAGAACTGCAGGGAGTCCTTTCATCATAAATAAAAGGGGACAGATGGTAAATGATGTTCATATGAAGGAATAGTGAACATAAATACATCAGAAATATAAAGCAAATCAGAACTATGTTTTGTTTATTACCAGTGTTCTCACATATGACTTGTAAGATAACTAAATATACAAAAGTTAAACTACTTATACCTTGGCATATAATTTAAATAGATGTAATTTATTTTTAAAATTAATTCATTTTTATCAATTACAATTTATTCATTTTGTATCCTAGCTGTAGCCCCCTCACTCATTCCCTCCCAATCTAACCCTTCCTCCCTCTTCTCCTGTAACACTCCCCCAGTCCACTGATGGGGTGTTCCTCCTCCTCTTCCATCTGAACATAGCCTATTAGGTCTCATCTGGACCGACTGTATTATCTTCCTATGTGGCATGGTAAGGCTGCTCCTCCACCTTATCAAGGGGAGGTGATCAAAGAACCAGCCACTGAGTTCATTTCAGAGACAGGTCCTGTTCCCCTTACTAGAGAACCCACTTGGACACTGAGCTGCCATGGGCTACATCTGTGCAAGGGTTCTAGGTTATCTCCATGCATGGTCCTTTTCTGGAGTATCAGCCTCAGAAAAGAAACTTGTGAATGAAGGGGGAGATAGAAAGATGTGGAAGGGTCAGGAGCTCCCCAAAGAGAAAATCAGAACCAAAAAATCTGAGCTTAAAGGTCTCTTCTGAAACTGATACTCCAAGCAAGGACCATTCATGGAGATAATCTAGACCCCATGCACAGAGGGAGCCCATGGCATCTCAGTCTACAAATGGTTTCCTTGGTAAGGGAAGAGAGGCTGTCTCAGACATGAACTCAGTGGCTGGCTCTTTGATCACCAACCACTGAGGGGGGAGCAGCCTTACCAGTCCACAGAAGAAGACTATGAAAGACAGTCCTGATGAGACCTGATAAGTTAGGGTCAGATGGAAGGGGAGAAGGTCCTGCACTATCAGTGGACTGGGGAAGGAGCATGGGAGGAGATGAGAGAGGGAGGGTGGGAGGGATTGAGAAGGGACAAGGAGGGGGCTACAGCTGGGATACCAAGTGAATAAATCATAATAAATAAAAAATTAAAATAAAAATTAAATATATATATTAAAAGCAGCAAGGGAAAAAGGTGAAGTAACATACCTTTGTAATAATCAAAATTACCAAGGCTAATAGAGAAAAAATAAAAACACAAAGCTCAGTTCTATATCTTCAATTAGTAATTCAATTAAGAAAATGAGATCATTAATGTAATAATTTAGATATTTCATTGGGATCATTTGAATATAACTGAGAGTCCAGAATCAGGGATTAAATATTTCATCAAATCTTTTCCACAGAATGCCTAAATAATTCTTTGAGAAAAGTAAAATTTTTATTTATTTTTTTTATTTTGCATTATTATTTATAATTTATTCCCTTTGTATCCCAGTTGTAAGACCCTCCCTCATCCATTTCCAGTCCCACCCCTTCTCTCTTTCTCCCCTATGCCTCTTCCATAGTCGACTGATAAGAGATGTCCTCCTCTCCTACTGTCTGACCCTAGCCTGTCAAGTCCCATCATGACTGCGAGGATTCTCTTCCTCTCTGGGCTGCCTGGGTTGCTCCACCAAGGAGAATTGTTCAAGGATCAGGCAAACAAGTTCATGTCAGTGACTGTCTCTTACTAGGGAAACCACATGGAGACTGAGCTCTCTATGGGCTAAATAAGAACAGGGGATCTAGGCCCTCTGTATGTTTGGTTTTAGGCTCATGCATCAGTCTCTGAAGTCCTCCCTGAGCCTTTTTTCTTCTTTATATTTTTTATTTTTTTTTATTTTTTGGTTTTCTTGTGTTGTGTCCCCTCTACATTCTTTTATATCTGTCTTCTTCCATAAGACACCCTGTGCTCTGTCCAAAGTTTGGCTGTAAGTCGTTATATCTGCTTCAATCCCCTTCTGGTTGGAGTCTATTAGAGGACATTTGTTTTAAGCTCCATTCTTGTTTCTTCTCTTCTACAGCTCCATTGGTCTATCCTGTTTTACCTTCTGGATGAGAATTAAGCATATTTTCTAAGCTCCTCTTCATATTTTAATTTCTTTAGATCTGTAGATGTTAGGATGTTTATCCTATATAACATGGCTAATATCCACTTATAAGTCAGTACATACCATGCATGTCTGTCTACTTCTGGGATACATCATTCTGGATCATCTTTTCTAGTTCCCACCCTTTTATGCAAATTTCATGATTTACTTGTTTCTAATACCTGAATAATATTACATTGTGTAAATATTCCATAATTTCTGCCTCCATTCTTCAGTTGAGGGACATCTAGGTTGTTTCTAAATTCTGACTATTACAAATAAAGCTCCTATGAACACAGATGAACAAATGTCCTTGTTGAATGGTTGAGTATTTTTCGGAGATAGGTACAAGAATGGTGTAGCAGGATCTTGAGGTAGCACTATTCTTAGTTTTCTGAGAAAATGCCAGATTGATTTCCAAAATGGTTGTACAAGTTTACATTCCCACCAACAATAGAGGAAGGTTCCCCTTTCTCCACATACTCTCCAGCATGTGGTTACTTGTGTTTTTTATCTTAGTGATTCTGATGGGTGTGGGATGGAATCTCAGAGTCATTTTGATTTGCATTTCCCTGATAACTAAGGATTTTGAGAAATTCTTTAAGTGTTTCCCTGCTATTTGATATTCCTCTATTGAGAATTCTGTTTAGTGCTATACCCCATTTTTTAATTGGATTATTTGGTTAGTTGGCATTGAATTTATTGGATTCTTTATGTGGGCTTGATATTTACCCTCTGTCAGTTGCAGGGTTGGTGAAGAACTTTTCCCAGTCTATAGGCTGTCCTTTTGTTCTGTTGAGCACATCCTTTGCTTTACAGAAACTTACCAGTTTCAGGAGGTCCAATTTATTGATTGTTGGTTTTAAAGTCTAAGCTCTTGGTGTTGTGTCCAGGAAGTTGTTTTCCCTGGCAATGAGTTCTAGGCTCTTGAATCTCACTCAGAAGAGAAAATAAAGTAGACATTTAGAAGTAGATGAAGTGAGAAAACTAGGTGGAAGAAGGGTAGGGAGGGGAACAAAGGTGAGGATCAGGTATGGGGAGAGAAGGGGTAGAAAGTGAAAAGATTAAGAGAGAGAAGGGAAACCAATCAGGGGCATCTTTTTGACAAGCTGGAGACTTACAAAGGGGTACACTCCTGGGAGGCTATGGGGTTGACTCCTGCTTAGACTCTGAGCAGAGGGAGATATGAAGACTGAAGTGACAACCTCCTATACCCAGGCAGAACTTCCAATAGAGAGAGGTGCACAACAATCCCTTCACAAAATCTTTGACCCAAATTTCCCCATGCTTACAAGATGTACAGGGAAAAAAATAAAGCAGAAATTAAGGAAATGTCTAAACAATGATTGGCCCAACTTAAGACCTACCCTATGGGAGAGAGCCAACCTCTGACTCTGATACTTGGCTATGTTTGCAGACAGGAACTAAGCATAACTGTCCTCTGTGAAGCTCCACCCAGAAATGGATAGAAAAGATTCTGAGACCCACAACCTAACATTAGACCCGAGGTCAGAGAGTCTTGTGGAAGAGTTGAGTGAAAGATAGTTGGATCCAGAGGAAACAAGACCTCCAGAGGATTCAACTAACCTAGGTTCATGGGGACTCACAGAGACTGAACCACCAACCAGAAAACATGCATGGATTGTACATAGGCCCTCTATACATATGTAGCAGGTTGGTCACCATGTGGGGGCAGTTTCTGACACAGACTCTGTTGCCCCCCTTTGCAACTCTTTTGCATAGCTGGGATGCCTTGTCTGGCCTCAGGCAAGAGAGGATGTGCTTATTCCTGAGACTTGATGTGCAGGTTGTTGGTAGGGCTCCCCTTTTTTTAGGGAGCAGGAAGTGGGAAGAAAGAAAAGAGAAAAGGTTGGAGGGTGTGACAAGGAGGAAGGGAGGGAGAAGGATGCATTTGGAATGTGAAGTGAAAAAACTAATTATTGAAGAAAATAGAAATAAAAATATTGAAAAACTTCAAAAGAGATCATACAGACACATACAAACACACACACATAGCTCAAAATGTGTTTTCTTATTCAAAGAACCAAAAACAAAACTCCATGCTCATTTATATCTATTCTCATATCTTAATGTGGCCAGCTTTTATGAAGAATATAATTTATTACTACATTGTCACTTTCCTTGTTGGGGCACACATACTGGTTATTTTCAAATATTTTAATATAATAAATATAATTAAGCATACTGTATTTTATAGACATATATCTACAAATACTTGTAGTTTGGCACTATAGTAAAATATATTTACAGTTTAAAATTGCATAACGAACTACCATAAGATCAGAGGATTAAATCCACACCTATTTCTTAATTCAAGTCTCTGAAAGTAGAAAGCTCAGTCTGGTGTTGTTTGGTTATGGGTAGAAGATGTGTTGTAACTGAAGTCAAAATGCTGATGCCTGTGTTCCCTTCCGGAGCCTTGACTGAATGTTTTCTTTTCCAAGTTTATTTATACTGTTCAGAGATAACAATTTCTCTTATTATCAGACAAAAATTCTTACAGTAGGGGACTTCCATTTTCAGGAGGACATTCATATCTTTGTTACAAAGATCTTACCAGCCTAAACCAAATTCTTCCTCATGTTGTTAAACTCTGTATTTCTTTGTTGATGACCCAGATTAATTCAATATGAAATTGAACCACAACTGAAAAATCCCTTCTGAATGAGGACTGAGCATCTTCCCCAGAGTCTTCCTTGTTATTTAACTTCTTTAGGACTATAGGTTTTAGTATATTTATCTTATATTATTTGTCTAAAAATCACTTATGACTGAGTATAAACCATGTGTGTCTTTATGATTCTGGATTACCTCACTCAAGATGAGTTCCCACCATTTGCATGCAAATTTCATGATTTCTTTGTTTTTAATAACTGAGTAGTATTCCATTGTGTAAATGTCCCATAATTTCTGTATCCATTCCTCCTTTGAGGGACATCTAGGTTGTTTATAGATTCTGGCTATTATGAATAGAGCTTCTACAAACATGTGGGAAGGACAGAAGCCTCCCACAGAGGGCCTCTAAAAGACTGTACTGATTGAGGTATCAAAGCAAAGGCTGAGACTCACAGCCAAAATTTGGGCAGAGTGCATGGAATTTTATGACAGAGTGGGGGAGACAGAAAGACCTGGAGGGGACAGGAGCTCCAAAAGTAGATCAACAAACCAAACCAAACCAAACCAAACCAAACCAAACCAAACCAAACCAAAACAAAACAAAACACAACAAAACAAAACTAGTTCCTAGGGACCCTGCAGAGACTGATACTCCACACAAGGACCATGCATGGAGAGGACCGAAAACCCCTACTCAGATGCAGCCATAGACTGTCTTCAAGTGGGTTCCCTAGTAAGGGGAGAAGGGGCTGTCTTTGCCATGAACTCAGTAGCAGGCTCTCTGCTCACCTCCCCCTGAGGGAGGAGCAGCCTTGTTAGGACACAGAAGAAGAAAATACAACCAGTCCTAATGAGACCTGATAGGGTAGGGTCAGATAGAAAGGGCAAAGACCTCTCATAATAGTGGACTAAGGGAGGAACATAGCCAAAGAAGAGGGAGGGAGGGTGGAATTGGGAGTACACCAGGGAGGGATCCAAAACCGGAATACAAATTGACTAAATTATAATAAATAATAAAACATTTAAAAAGTTAAAACCCCTTTGATATATATTAGAATCTTTAGAGTAATATTTCATACTGTCATGTACATACATTCAATAGAAGGGTAAGGTAGGTGAAGTTGATTGATGGTCATTTTAGAATTTTTTTTCAAATACAATGATATTCAAAATGTAATAACTGATTCTGTTTTGGATATTTATTCCTGTAATTTTATTTTTACATTCTCACAAAATCACTGATTGAGGGCTTGTGTCCACAATTCTTTCCTAAATTCTGTGGGAAAGCACTTTAACAAAAAAGGCTTTCCATATTTCTACAGCTTTACAATTCTTTAAGGAAACTCTAAAATATAGTATATTCAAATCTCTGTTCTACTACTTACTGTCTTTGAGACAACAGAAATATTATTCTTATTCACAATATAAAGGTACATCTCGATAGAATTCTTTAGAAGATTAAATGAAGTGATATCAAGGAGACCTTAGAAATGTTCCAGTTATTGAGTAACAACTACTTAATAATATGAATGTTTTTGTCATTTTTATCATTGCTTTAGTATAGTCAATAGAATAACATGCACTTACATTCAAAAAGTGGACACATAATTCTAGGATTAATGGATTATTAAAAATGCTAGAAACACAGAAAAATACAAAATATTATTTCAAAACTCACATGCCCATGTGCAAATGTTATACTCTGCTTTTTTATTTATTAATTGCACTTTATTCACTTTGTATCCCCCCTGTGGTTCTCTCCCTCCTCCTGTCTCAATCCCTCCCTTTCTCCACCCTCTGTATGCATGCCCCTCATCAAGTCCACTGATAGGGGAGGTCTTCTTTTCCTTCCTTCTGATCCTAGTCAATTAGGTCTCATCAGGAGTGGCTGCAGTGTCTTCTTCTGTGGCCTGGTAATGTTGCTTCCCCCTCAGGGGGAAATAATTAAAGAGCAAGCCAATCAGTTCATGTCAGAGGCAGTCCCTGTTCTGATTACAATGAAACCCACTTGGATACTGAACTGGCATGGGCTACATCTGTGCAGGGGTCTTAGGTTATCTCCATGCATAGTCCTTCGTTGGAATATAAGTCTCAGGAAAGACCCCTGTGCTCAGATTTTTTGATTCTTTTGCTCTCCTTGTGGAGCCCCTATCCTCTCTGGATCTTACTGTTTCCCACTTCTTTCATAAGATTCACTGCATTCTGCCAAAAGGTTGGTTGCCCATAAGTCTCAGCATCTGCATTGATAATCTACAGGGCAGAGCCTTTCAGAGGTCCTCTGTGTCAGGCTCCTGACTTATTTCCTCTTTTCTCCTTCTTCTGATGTCCATACTCTTTGCCTTTCTGGATAGGAATTGAGCATTTTTGCAAGAGACTTCCCTCTTGATTAGTTTCTTAAGGTGTACAGATTTTAGTAGGTTTATGCTTTATTATATGTCTATGTGATTGAGTATATACTGTGCGCATCTTTCTGATTCTGAGATACCTCACACAGGATGATCTTTTCCAGATCCCACCATTTACCTGCAAATTTCATGATTTCCTTGTTTTTTATTGCTGAGTTATCAAATGTCAAAGAATATCTTAAAGAAGTGCTCAACCTCATTAGCCATCAAGGAAATACAAATCAAAACAACACTAAGATTTCACCTTACACCCATCAGAATGGCTAAGATCAAAAACTCAAGTGACAACACATGCCGGAGAGGTTGTGGAGAAAGAGGAATCCTCCTCCACAGCTGGTGGGAATGTAAACTTGTACAACCACTCTGGAAAGCAATCTGGGGCTTTCTCAGACATCTAGGAATAGTGCTTCCTCAAGATCCAGCCATAACACAACTAGGCATATAACCAAAAGAGGCTCAAGTACACAATAAGGACATTTGCTCAACCATGTTTGTAGGAGCCTTATTTGTAATAGCCAGAAGCTGGAAACAGCCCAGATGCCCCTCGGTGGAGGAATGGATGCACAAATTGTGGTATATCTACACAATGGAATATACACTCTTGTTTCTTACCTAATATTTTTAGCTGACATGTGAAGTATGTTTTCTATTTCACAGCCTAGATTACAAATATTTTCATACTCTGTATTCACTAAATTCTATCAATAAATTAATATCTTCATTAATTTTGGTTATGAATTTTGTGTGCTTGTAGTGTGACTTACTTGTGTTTTCCTTTCACAATTGAACTATATGGATAAATAATAAACCATAATTTTATATTTATATTTTTCTAACAGCCAGAATAGTTGAGTATTTTGTAAATAGACTATAAACTATTTTCATCATTTTTTTCTTAAAGATTACATTATCTCTTATTCATCAGTTCACCAATATTCTTTAAGGATATTAATACTCTTAGCATATATATTTACATTGCTAGTATTTCAATTTAATTTATTATTTCTGTTTTCCAGTATTTTATAAAAGAAATGAATGACATAAGTTTTAACTAAATGAATGCATAACAAGGAACACCAGGTGATTGAAAGACAAGCACATCGTAAAAATATTTTCATGTTGTGGAGAAGAGAGGGGGAGGGAGGGAGAATGTTACTGGGAGGTGAAGAAGGTTGAGGCTACAACAAGGAGACCAACAGAGCCAAAACAACTGAGCCCTGGGGTCCCTGTAGAGACTGATACTCCAACCAAGGACAATGCATGGAGAGGACCTAAAACACTGGCTCTGATGTAGCCCATAGACTCAGTATCCAAGTAGATCCCCTAGTAAGGGAAGCAGGGCTTTCTCTGACATGAACTCAATGGTACAAGCTCTCTGCTCACACCAGGGGGATACAGCCTTACTAGGCTAGAGAGGAAGACAATGAAGGCAGTCCTGATGAGACCTGATAGGCTAGGGTCAAATAGAAGGGGAAGGAGACCTCCCCTAACAGTGGAGTAGTGGAGGGGCAGAGAGGGAGAAGAGGAAGGGATGGTGGGATTGGAAGGAGATGAGGGAGGGAGCCACATCTGGGATCCAAAGTGAATAAATTGTAATAAATGATTGCAGTAAATACAAAATTATAAAAACATTGGGAAAAAAATTAAAAAAGAATGGCTGTTAAATGTTTATCAAAGTTGATCGGACATAAAGGACTAACAGTATTTATATTTGTACTTCACTGAACTGTCTTACATGTGTTTTTGTCTATAGGAATGCTACTGAACTATAATGTACTACAGACCAAGTAACTTATGAAAACAGAAAATTATTTCTCATAGTTATGTAGGCTTGTAAGTCCAGTATCAGGGCATCTGATTTGTTGGCAGAAGAATCAGGAGTTCACAGTTATTCTAACCTGCATATATAAGTTTTAAAGCAACCTGAGATCCATGATATTCTGTATTTTAATAAACCATCTAGGTGAGACCTGATAGGCTAGGATCAAATAGTAAGGGAGGAGGACCTCCCTTATCAATGGATTAGAGGATGGGCATATGTGGAAAGAGGAAGGGAGGGTGGGACTGGAAGGAAATGAGGGAGGCATCTACAGCCAGGATACAAAGTGAATACATTGTTAATAATCATAACAACAACAACAACAACAAAATAACAATAAAAAGAATGTCCTAAAAAGAAAAAAAAAAAAAACATCTAGGGAGCTCCAAAATGGCAGAGAACAGTTTAGACCTTTTCTGAAAGGCAGAAGATCCTAAACTCCAAAAATAATGAATGCAAGGGCTGCTGAAACCAGAACATTTACTTATGGCTTCCAGGGCTAGAAAGGACAACCCCAGAGCTGAGACAGAGTGGATCCAGGCAGCCCATGGAAGTCTCCTGGATCTTTTGACCCCCTGCATTTTCAGCTGCATCTTTGCTTGCTTCTCTGTGGGGAGTGCATAACCCCAGGTATGGGGCACCTCCTTATTCTAATGGCCAAACTGTGAACCAAAATCTAAGAGTAGAAAACTGGGCTCTCTGAGCTTACAGCATATACCTGCAAGTGATTTTGTGTGCCCTCTGTGCTTTGCACACCCACCTGCCAGTTGAGTACACAGGAGTCCTCTGCACTTCTCCCTCCCCCGCACACACACAGAATGAGTTTGCAGGTCCTCAGTGCATTCCACACACACCTGCTAATGAGTGCTTCTGCAAGAGTGCCTGCAGAACCCTAGATCAGGTTCCCCTACACCAGCATCCAGACATCTGATACCTCCCACAAACACTCCTGCTGTGGGCAACATAGGGATCTCTGAGACAGCATTCTGAACATTGAAACTCCTGTTCTGTGGGTCTCCTAGTGGAGTCCAGCCAAACAATTCCTAGAAAGAATACAGTGTAACTCAGGTAGATCTGAGTTTTTGGAGCACAATACCAAGACAGGCCTGTGGACCACTGAGCCATTCAAGGCAACAGCACATGAATAATGTGCTTGTGAACAGCAAACAGCACCTGTACAACAACCTGTGCTGGCACTCCTCCCTTAAGCTTCTGCCTTCTAGTCAGGCACACCTCCATGCACACTTCTGCACTTGCACACAAATGCCTGCCACCTTCCCCCCATAGCTGAATCTGAAACACAAACACCCACTCTCAAACCAGTTGACCTCTCTCATCTTCCTGAAGAACATGCCAACTCCAGAGACAGAAGGACCAAGTCTAGAATACAGGCTCCAGGAGGAAACAGCAAAGACTACTCTTGGCAAGGGGCAGACAACAGAAATTATGTACATATGAAGTACATCATGGCTTCACTAGTAAGGGAAACAGGGACTATTTCTGACATGAACTCAATGGTGGTCTCTTTGACCCCCTCCCCCCTAACAGAGGGAGAAGCAGCCTTGCTAGGCCACAGAGGAGGACTTTGCAGCCAGTCCTGAAGATACCTGATAAAACAGGGTCAGATGAAAGGGGAGGAGGTCCTCTCCTGTCAGTGGACTTTGAAAGGGGCAGGGAGGAGATGAGGGAGGAAGGGTGGAATTAGGAGGGAATGAGGGAGCTGAATAGAGTTGGGATACTAAGTTAATAAACTGTAACTATTATTAAAAAAATAAAAATTTAATTAAAAAAATGAAAAATCAATGGATATTTTAATTCGTCGGAAACACAGGAAAATGATTTTATAGCTATGCTTATTGAGTTATTGGAGGCATATAAAGAAGAAAGGAACAAATCTCAAAGAAATATAGCCACATAAATAGATGCACATAAAGAGGAAAAAAAACAAACCTCTCAAAGAAATACAGGCAAATAAAAACACACAAATAGAGGCACATGAGGAGGAAATGAATAAAAAATATAGATACCATCATGGAAAGACAAGAATACACTTTCAAACAGATGAAAGTGTATGAAAGAAATGGTGCTAGAAATGAAAACAGAATTAGAATCAATAAAGAAAACACAAATAGAGAAAAATCTGGAACTGGAGAACTTAGTGAAGAGATCAGGAAACACAGAGGTAAACATCACCAACTGAATACAAGATATGGAATAGAAAAACTAAGGCAAAGAAGATACAATAGAAGAAAATGATATACCTCTCAAAAAAAAAATAAAATCAGAAAAGTCACAAACAGAAAACATAAAAAAAAATCAAGGAAACCATGAAAAGATAAAAGCTAATAATAATAGGAATAGATGAAAAAGAAGATTCCAGGCTCCAAGTTCCAGAAGACATTTTCAAAGAAATCATAGAAGAAAATTTTCCAAACTTAAAGAAAGAGATGTCCTTAAACATATAGAGGCTTATAGAACACTTAGAGAATAGACAAGATCAGAAAAGAAAGTTTTCACATCACATAATAGAAAAACATTAAATCTACAGAACAAAGGAAAAGTATTAAAAGCAGCAAGGGAAAAAAGCCAAGTAACATAAAAAGTTAGACCAATAGAATCACACCAGACTTCTCAACAGAAACCATGAAAGCCAGAAGGGCAGGACAGATGTCATGTAAACTGTATGAAATCACAAATGTCAAACCAGACTACTATATCCAGCAAAACTTTCAATCAACATAATTGGAGGAAACAAAATATTTGATGACAAAATGTCACTTAATATCTAAACAGCAAAACAGCCCTAAGGAAGATACTAAAAGGAAAACTCCAATGTAACAAAATCAGTTACAGCCAAAAAAACACAGGGCATAGATAACCTCACAAATAATAATAATAATAAAAATAAAACAAGCACAGAAAGGCACTATCACCACCATCTCCACAATAAAAAGAACTAACATTCACTGTCTACTATTACCTATCAACATCAATGGACTCAACTTTACAATAAAAAGACTAACACAGTTTTTGCAGGAACAGGATACATCATTCTGCATCCAAGGAAAACACTTCTGCAACAAAGAATAATACTACCTCAGAGTGAAGGCATGGAAAAATATTTTCAAAGCAAATGGACCTAGAAAACAAGCTGAGCTAAGTATCTGAATATCTAAAAATAAAAAATAGATTTCAAAAAATTTAACCAAAAAAGATGAGGGGCACTTCATTCTCATCAAAGGAAAAATCCACCAGGAAGACATCACAGTTCTGAATATATATTCCCCAAATACAAGAGCAGTTGTGAATGAAACATTTTTAAAGCTGAAATCACACATCAATCACAACACTTTAATACTGGGACACTTTAACATTCCATTCCCACCAAGGGACGGATCATATAGACAGAGCTAATTAAGGAAATAATGACACTACAGAGGTCCTAAATCAATTGACCTAATAGATGTACATAGAACTTTTATGCAAACTCAAAACTGGTTTACCTAGTTTTCAACACCTCATAGAACCTTCTCAAAAATTGCCCATATAGTTGGTCACATAGCAAGCCTCAACAGATACAAGAAGAATAAAATTATCCCTTGTTTCTTATCAGACCACAATGGCCTAAAACTAGACCTCAACAACAGAAATAACAAAAAGTCTACTAACACATGGAAACTAAACAAGTTTTACTCAAAAAGAGCTTGATCAGGGAAAAAATCAAAAAAGAAAGAGAGTCTTCCTAAAATTCAATGAAAATTCAATGAAGGCACAACTTACCTAAATTAAGGGACACAATGAAAAAATACCAAAGACCATTCATAGAACTTGGTGCCTCCAGAAAGAAGTTTGAGACATCTCATTAAAGCAATTTTAATCTCATTCAAAAAGCACCTTTACCAAAACATTTATAATAATATTTGAACTCATAATGGAAAAATGTAGTCAAAGCATTTTACATGTGAATATAACTCTTATAGTACTTCAGTGAAAACTTTATTGCCACTGATGCTTTCAGACAACTCCAATAATTTTATTCTTGAATTATACTGTTGGTTCTGAATAGATTAAGGACAGAAATCATTATTACAGAGCACTTCTATTAAATACTGTCCCATTTGTTATACCTATGATGAATCGTTGATTATATATGAGAGAAAAATTAAAATACTCAACAAATCCGTTTCCATTAAATGTATTATTCTAATTACAAGATGAAGATATTCATTCTTAAATTAAGACAAATGTTTAGCAACTATAAATTTTACATTCTTCATCAACTGAGTTTTCTGACAAAATTACTTAACAAATCTCAGTTAATAATAATTTTCAAAAATACAGTTAAAGTGAAAATCTCAATTTTAGGTCAAGCATTTCTCTTAATCAAAAAAAATGCAGGTCCTAGGGGCTTGAAAAAATTATTAGATTTTCTCTTTTCACTAAAAATAGCTAAAAATAATAGCTAGTCATTTGTATAACTCAAAACCAACCCAAAGTGTCTGTTTTTCTATAATGTTCTGAGTAAGAATTACAGTGTACTTTGTTAATATTATAATCTATATATGTTCTTAATATAACTTATTTCTAATATCAGAGATCAGACCTCTACTCTTGCCTGATGCGTCTAAAACAAAAAGGGGGAACTGTAGAGAGCTGCGGAATGCTATGCCTTAAAGATGGAGCGGGTTTCCGCCTTCTACCTTCCCGATGGTGAGTGCTCTCTGTCACGAACAATTCCACATTTGGCTAAGGCTGAGGATCTGGCTTGCTTCCATGTATGTGGACCTATCTGCATTGCCCACGTTGCACGCCTGGGTTGGCTACCCAGAGGCTATTTAAGCTGTGGGCTGGCTTTCCCCAGGGTCTGAGGATTGTTCAAGGTTCCTGAATAAACTGCATTGAAAAAAAAAAAAAAAGAGTACTAAGACAAATAAAATAGACTGATGGGGTTTGAAAATGAGCAAAATACAATGATGTATAAGCATAAACATCATAATAAAATTTACTATAATATAAAAAAAATATTCATCTATAAAGAGGGTATATTTTGTCTTTTTTTTTTTTCTAAAAGTAAAACTGCAATCCTATTTCATAGCATGGCTGAATCAACCAGACATGAATTGTTTTGATATCTGTAATAGCAACAGATATGATCACTAATTAAATATTTTAAAACAAGATATGAAGAAATACTGTCAAAATAAAACTGTTTATTTCAATTGTCATTATAATTAACAAGATTTGTTACTCCTAAATAGCACCAGTTGTATACTTACCAACAACTACCAGACAATTAAATTAAAAAAAAACAAACAAACAAAACATTTGATGATATGGTCTAAAATTGTATTTATACAGTATAAATTGCATGACTAAGTGATTTGTTTCTTCTATTCAAATATGGTAGATTATATCTGCTAATACTTTTAAAGATCTATGAGAATGGCAAAAACTTTAATTTTGGAGGGATAAATCTGCAATCACAAGGCAGATGACAGATGCTCACTTGTTGGAGCGATAGCTACAGTGGACAGATGGATGGTGATAATTTAGGAAGTAATTATTTTTAAAACCTATCATGTGAAAACTTGCAGAAGAAAACACAGTACTGTAATCAATTTGGGTCATGCACTATCAGAATATCAGAATGTATCAAAAATTGAAAAAGTGGTTATTCCAAAATATATAGGTAATTCAGTAGTATAAATACAAGTACCTGAAAATTATCCTTTCGTAGTTGCTTTGTTATTTCTCATTCACATGTACAGCAATGTGGATTTGTAATGTAAGAAACATAAAACCAGAGACAGTGAAAGAAAACTGAAAAAATGTTACTGAAATAACATAAACAAGTACACTCCATATATTAAATGCTAAACTGTCATCAAAGGTTTTTAGTCGCACAGATAGGAATTTTAGGGAGTCCGTGAAAAAAATAAGAAACACTCAAAAGACTGATAATTAAGTCTTAATGTTAAAAAAAACAGATTCCAATTGTTGTTTCTCTTTATTTATTTTCTTGGAAAGGTTACTGTGATAACTTATTTAATATGACTAATATGCCTAGATAAGTACTTGATAATATGTAATACTTCTTTATTATTAATATCTTTATGTATCCTGGAATATTTACCTAGCTAACTAGACAGCAAATGACCCAACTTTTATATCTAGTTATAAGTATCAAAAGTATTTTATTGAAAAAATAATAATATACTATTTGGGTCAGTCTGAAAATTATCTACATGGGTGTAATTCTCCGAATATTATGATTACTATGTTGTCATGACATTTTATTTTTTATTTTTAAGATTAGAGCTTAATTATATTGCCAGTCAGGAGGATGATGTGGACATTGAAGAGTCAGTACTACTACATAGGTGACAGAGGAGCAAGAAACATGAGCCTCTGAAAAATAAATTAGATCTGTAATTGAGAAATGTAGTGCAGGCTCCTAGAAATAATACCTTTAACTCCAAAAGATTTCAGAGACGTTCAATAATTTCTACAAAAATAAAGTGATCAGTTCTTGTTCGTTATGATTGAAAAGCTGCCCTTGGTTTTGTTATTTTTTGGTTTGTGTTTTTTTAAATATTTTTATTTTTTATATATTAATTACAGTTTATTCATTTTGCATCCCAGCTGTAGCCCCTTTCTTCATTCCCTCCCCATCCCATGCTCCCTCCTTCAATTCCTCCCATGCCCTTCTCCAAGTCCACTGATAAGGGAGGACCTCCTCCCCTTCCATCTGACCCTAGCTTATCAGGTCTGATCAGGACTGGTTGCACTGTTCTCCTCTGTGGCCTGGTGAGGCAGCTGCCACATCAGGGGAAGGTGATCAAAGAGCCAGCTACTGAGTATATGTCACAGACAGTCCCTAATCCCTTTACTAGGGAACCCACTTGGATGCTGAGCTGCCATGGGATACATCTGAGTAGGGGTTCCAGGTCATATCCATGAATGGTCCTTGGTTGGAGTACCAATCTCAGAAAAGACACCTGTGTCCAGATTTTTTGGTTCTGTTGCTCTCCTTGTGGAGCTCCTGGCCTCTCCAGGTCTTGCTATCTCCCCACTTCCTTCCAAAGATTCCCCATACTCTGTCCAAAGTTTGGTTATGAGTTGCAGCATCTGCTTTGATACATTGCTGGGTAGAGTTTTTCAGAGGCTCTCTGTGGTAGGCTCCTGTCCCGTTTCCTGTTTTCTCCTTCTTTCAATGTCTATTCCGTTTGACTTCTTGAGTGAGGATTGATCATCTTACCCAGGGTCCACCTTCTGGCTTAGCTTCTTTATGTGTACAGATTGTAGTATGTTTATTGTTTTTTTTTTAAATATGTCAATCTTGACACAAACTTTTGATATTCAGTGAGAAATAGGGAACTACGATGCAAACAAACAAAAACCCTGCTGAATCTGATAGAAAATGGAGCATACAAATTGACCAAAACAATTAAAATATTTGTCACAAAGATGACAAATAAGCTAATGAAACGACCAATCTGGGAATATATCAGTCATCTTCACTTCAACTAGTCACAAATCAAATTAACCTTTGGAGAGGTCAGTGTCTCATTAAATAGTATGGTTTTATTGAATACAGCAGATTCAATAAAATTGACAATATCCTTAGTTTTAAAATTGCTGTTGAAAATGGTATAACTGATATGTCATGAGATGCCTAGGAACACAGAAGAATGATAATAAATAGTAACATCATATATTCAACAATAAAAACAAACCCATGGTCTTCAGTGACCTTCTTTGTTGAGTACACTCTAATAGTTTGTTAATACATTTGCTTTGAGTAATATCAGAAAAAGAGATAATAATATATTTGCTAAACCACCCAAGAAGCAGTCATTTATAGTGTTTTAGTACTGTTAAGTTTGAAGGTGACATCTTTTACATCTAAAATGTTAGTATGCCCCTTAGTAACAAGCTACCACTTAAGTTTCCATATTCCAGAACACAGTTATAGTGCTCTCACAGCATGTTGCTAGTACATCCCATAGATACCAGAGCTATTGCCATAGAATATTTGTCAAATCTTGATTTCAGAATTAAAGTCTCTTCAAATATTTCCTTGATTGGGCAGTCATCTCACCTGCCACAGCACAGTAAGTCATCATCTAAACCCAGTGCAAATGTAAATATACACACACTTAAACTGATGATCTGAGCAGTCAGGCTGATTCCAAAGTATCCATGGATGATGACAGAGGTACAGTGAATTAAATGAACAAAAAAGCAGTAAAAAAAAAAAAACAAAAAAAACATCTGCAAGCTAAGTGACTTAGCAGAGGAGTAAATCAAAGGCACATTGTTTGAAAACTTACAGTCAGCAGTAAAACAGACATGGTTTAAAGAATTTGTAGGTCACCATGAAGAAACTGAATTATACAAGTTTAGGAAAGGAGAAAGACAAAGGAACAGGAAGTTTATTTTTTAAAAAATTAGAAAAAAAGAATCTAAGTCTAGTGAATGATGTAATTGTACAGATGAAAAAAGATAAAGGATCTCAAATCAAATTCAAAGTTAATAATAATGCAATAAAGGTGTAGAAATTTCTAATGTAATTAATGCTATAAAATCATTGCCTGAAAATTGTTTACTATAACTGTAAAATATTTTGCAAAAGCTTTGTGGCAATAAATAGAAATGCATAGTAGATTTATAAAACATATAACATAAGGAATCATAGAATTTTACTAGAGAAATAGCTAATCTTTCATGATAAAATAAAAAAGAAATAAGAGGGAAAAATGAAGCTTGAAAACAAGAAGAAACTGATTAATGAAATGACAATTCATTTTAATGTCTCTTTGCTTGATTATAAGTGAATTAAGTTCTTCAATAAATTAAAATCATCAATGGGACTGGAGATATATCTCAGGCTATTAAGAGTACTGGTTACTTTTTGAAATGACCTGCTTGGTTCTTTGCACAACATGGTGGTTCAACTGTCTCTAACTCCAGTTTTAGGGAATCTGATGCATTCTCTGGATACTTTGAGTGTATGTACATAAATTAACTGTGTGTACAGATTTCAAAACAATATCTAAGTAAATGATTTCTTCAATGATTCATTTCACATATTAGAACTGAGATTTATTAAAATATATAGCAGATAAAGGAAAACAAAAAAAGAGCTCAAGATAGATACACTGACATCGGATATAACATACTTTAATTAGCAAATTTTAAAAAGATATAACAGAAGATGTTTTGTAATGAATGCTTCATAATGGTAAAATGGTTTATTCATGAAAAGTATCTTTAATATCAAAACATATGTTGTGAACTTCATAGCAACTAAATATAAAAGCAAACATTAATATACCTGAAATATACAATTCCATAATGTAATAAAATAAATAAATAACATTATTGTTTGAGAATTAAATAATTAACTTTCAATAATAATTATTTTTTCACAGAATATATAAAAGTGGCCTGCAATGTAGAAAGTATACTCAACATTTCTAATTATTAATGTTATATAGATTAAAAACACATTGTGCTAACCTCCCTCGGCCCGCCCCTATCTAAGGTTGGCCTTACATGGAAGCAAGCCAGAACCTCAGCCTTAGCCAAATGTGGAGTTGTTTATGAGAGAGAGCACTCACCATCGGGAAGGTGGAAGGCTGAAACCAGCTCCATCTTTAAGGTGCGGCATTCCGCAGCTCTCTACAGTTCCCCCTTTTTGTTTTAGACGCATCAGGCAAGAGTAGAGGTCTGATCTCTGATATTAGAAATAAATTGGAACTTTGTACTGATGTTCATTTAGGTGTCCTCCCCCCAAAGAGCATCAGACCCGTCCAATACCTTTTTCTCAGAGGCGGGACCTGGGGCATCAACCCGCATGCAATCAGACTTGCTCTTCTCTGGGTCGAAAGTGGCTGACCCTGAGTGCAGTGCTTCGCCTCACATCCTGAGCATAACATTTTAGCTTTTTATGGTAGCCAACCATGCTCAGGGTCAGATGATTGTTCAAGGTTCCTGAATAAACTGCACTGAAAAAAAAAAAAAGCCTACTTCAGTTCAATAAAATTTGACTCTTGACAAGTACACATTTGCTTGAGTCCTTCCTTTCTCCTGCTCATCTTTTATAGGCTGTGACCCCCTTCGCCCCCACGAATAGCTAGGTCCCGCGGGTCTGGGCACTGCCCCAAAAAGTAACAAAACCGGAACTACCATATGATTTAGCAATATTACTTTTGGATACCTATGCTTAAAAAGTTGAAATCAACATATGAAAAGGACAGCGTGCCTTTGTGTATATCAAAGCACTGCTTTCCATAGCTAAGATAAAGAGATAGTCCAAGGGCTCAAGAGTAGATGAATGGGTACGGAAAATCTATCAATTCACTGTGTAGCATTGTGCTACAGCAGGGACTAGCTTTCAAGAAATCATTAAAAATAAAAAGAACCATTTACAGAAGAACAAATGTTAACAAAATTTTATTTGTTAGAGTTACTTAAAACAGTTAGACATTATAGATAAGCAGAAAACAGTGTGATATTTGCCAACATCTAGGAGGAAAGAGAGAGTCACCATTATTTTGATATGGAATATTTGGTATTCTTGATTATGAACGTTTAGAGATCATCTGTACAACCTTGGGCATATACTTATCAGTAGTCTGCTGCAATAGTAATAAAAACTGTGTGGTATTGGCAAATAAACAGAAAGGGGGATCAATGGAACCGAATAGAAGACCCAGAAATAAACACACACACCTATGGATACTTGATATTTGACAAACAAGCCAAAAGTGTTCAACAGAAAAAAGACAACATCTTCAATAAATGGTGCTAGTACAACTGGATGCAGAAAAATGAAAAATAGATCTGTATTTATTGCCGAGGACAAAACTAAAGTACAAGTGGATCAAAGACCTCAACATAAAACCAGACACGTTAAATCAGTTAGAAGAAAAAGTGAGGAAGACCCTAGAACTCATTGGCACAGTAGACTACTTCCTGAACAGAACACCAACAGCACAGGCTCTAAGAGCAACAATCAATAAATGGGACCTCATGAAACTGAAAAGCTTCTGTAAAGCAAAAGACACTGTACTCAAAGAAGACAGCATCCTAGCAAAGAAACCCTGGCTCTGGATCTAGGACAGAGAATACTAAACTCTTTCCAGCACTCCCCTGGGTCCAGCTGCCCTGAGCTTTCTCTGGCAGAGGTAAAGGATACAGAAGCAGCCTGCAGATTCCACCAGAGAGCACACGGCCCAGGCCCCAGTGTGGGCAGTGCCCAGCACAGCACACAGTGCTGGTGGATACCAAGATATGCTGCTACATCACCACTGAGCTGACTGTTATCTTACACTCACATTTGCCCCAGCAGGATCAAATGGGAAAGTAGAAAACAAGAGAAACCCTTATGCTTTCCAACTGGTCCTACAGAAGACTGAGTGTGCCTTCAAGTGAGTGCTTGCAGAGCCACAGATCCAGGGCCCCTCTATGCAAGCAACCAGACAACAGATCCCTACTACCTATAGCCCTATTGGGTACAACATAGGGACTCTTGGGACAGCTTTCTCAACACTGAAGACCCTGGTCTGTGAGTCTACCAGTGAATTCCAGGCAAACAACTCCCAGAGCCCAGACAGATCTGCATACCAGTGGCCTCTAGGCCAATGAGGTAGTCAAGAAATCTGTGTCTGCATACTGTGCCCACTAACAGTGCCTGTGAATAGCACCAGCATCACATTCCTCACTTAGGTACAGCTGAAACATCAACGCACACATTCAAACCAGTGAACCTCTCTCATCTTTCTGAAAATCATTCCAGAAACCAGAAAAAGACCGACTTAGTCTGAAGTACAGACTCCAGGAACAAACAGTGAGGGTTACAGATAAGCAAATGGCCAGAGGCCAACTTAAGAACACACCCAACAAAAATCAGGACAACATGGCTTTATCAGCAACCCCCAAAATCAATGGACACTTCAAGTCATTGGAAACATAAGAAAATGACTTTAAACTATGCTTTTTCAGTTATTAGAGGCTCATTAAGAGGAAACAAACAATTTTCTCAGAGAAATGGCCACACATATTGAAGAAATGGAAAAGAGACAACATCTTCAACAAATGGTGCTGGTCCAATTGAATGTCTACATGGAAAAAAATGAAAACAGATAGATCCATTTTTATCACCCTGCACAAAACTAAAGTCCAAGTGGATCAAAGACCTCAACATAAAACCAGATACATTAAATTGGTTAGAAGAAAAGTGGGGAAGACCCTAGAACTCATTAGCACAGGAGACTACTTCCTGAACAGAACACCAACAGCACAGGCTCTAAGAGCAACAATCAATAAATAGGACCTCATGAAACTGAAAAGCAAAAGACACTATTGACAACAAAAAGACAGCTTACACACTGGGGGAAAGGATCTTCAGATCCTTTCAGATATCCTGTCGCTATATCTGTCAGAGAGCTGATATCCAAAATATGTAAAGAACTAAAAATGGTAAAAAGCAACAAATCAAGCAAAAAAATGGAGTACAGAGTTAACAGAGAATTCTCTGTAGAAGAATGTAGAAAATGGCAGAGAAACACTTAAAGAAATGTTCAATACCCTTAACCATCAGGTAGATGCAAATCAAAACGACCCTGAGATTTCACCTTATTCCCATCAGAATGGCTAAGATAAAAACTCAAATGACAACATATGCTGGAGGGGTTGTGGAGAAAGGGGAACCCTCCTCCATTGCAGGTGGGAACATAAACTGGTACAACCACGGTGGAAATCAATCTGGCGCTTTCTCAGACAATTAGGAATAGTGCTTCCTCAATATCCAGCTATACCAATCTTAGGCATATATCCAAAAGATGCTTAACTACACAACAAGGACATTTGCTCAACCATGTTCTTAGAAGCATTATTCATTATAGCCACGAACTGGAAACAACCCAGATGTCCCTCAACAGAGCAAGGGATACAGAAATTGTGGTATTTTTTTTAATAAAAATAAATAAATTTAATTATAAAAAAGGAAGAAACGAAAAAAAAAAAAAGAAAGAGAAACGAGTATACCACCACATGAATCTATTTACACAGATTTCTTAAAATTCAAACCAAATTACATTTTAAGTTACATTTTTTAGTTGACATAAAACAGAATTGTATAGATTTATGGGGTGCTACATAATGCTTGGATATATGTATATATCGTGTAATGTTTAATTCAGTGTAAATATATGTATTTCTTAAATTACTCAAACTTAGTTATAGTAAAAACGAGATGAGGGAGGGAGGGAGGGAGGGACTGGGAGGGAATGAGGGATCGGGACACGGCTGGGATACAGAGTTAATAAAATGTAACTGATAAAAAGAAATTGTGGTATTTTTACACAGTGGAATATTAATCAGCAATTTTAGAAGAAAGGAAATCATGAAAATTTCAGGCAAATGGTGGGACCTAGAAAATATCATCCTGAGTGAAGTATCCCAAAAGCAGAAAGAGACACATGGTATATAATCACTAGTGAGTGGATACTAAACCTATAAGATAGGATAAACATACTAACACCTGTACACTTAAAGAAGATAAACAAGAAAGAGGACCAGGGTTAAGATGATCAATCTTCTCTTAGAAAGACAAATGGATAGATATTGGAAGTAGGAGAAAACAAGTAACAGGACAGGAGCCTACCACAGAGGGCCTCTGAAGACTCTACATAGCATTGTATCAAAGCAGATGCTCAGACATACAACCAAACTTTGGTCAGAGTGCAGCAAATTATATGAAAGAAGAGGGAGTTAGTATGACCTGGAGAGTGCAGGAGCTACACAATGACCAAACACAACTGAGCACAGGTGTCTTTTCTTAGACTGTTTCTCCAACCAAGGGCCATTCATGGCTATAACCTAGAACTCTGGCTCAGGTATAGCCCACGGCAGCTCAGTATCCAAGTGGGTAACATAGTGAGGGGAACAGGAACTTTCTCTGACATGAACTCAATGGCTGGCTCTTTGACCTTCCTCTCCCCTGAGGGGGGAGCAACCTTGCTAGGCCACAGAGGAGGTCATTGAAGCCAGTTCTGAAAAGACCCGATAAGCTATGGTCAGATGGAAAGGGAGGAGGACCTCCCCCATCAGTGGACTTAAAGAGGAGCAAGGAGGAGATGAGGGAGGAAAGGTGGGATTGGGAAGGAATGAGGGAGGGGATTACAGCTAGGATACAAAGTAAATAAACTATAACTAATATAAAAATAAAAAAATAATTAAAAATAGAAATATAGATCTGCAATTCAAAACCCTCAGTTTGAATCAGAAAACATAACCTCACACTGTCAGCTAGCTTTAAAAAGGAAAGATCAAAGATTCTCAGAACAGTTCAGAATAAAACAGGGAGAACTCAGGAGGAGTTTGTCTATTTCAAGAAATGATTTTTGTGTCATGAAGAAGCATGTAGAACTTGCCCATACAGGATTCCATAAGGACAAACAGCCAGGCTTGATTTTTTTCCTCTAACACTGTGTAGGGTATAATATTTGTTGTTTTGTTACAAAGATTAAGATAAGAACCTTTCCATAAGCTTAATGAATATGGAGCAATATTTAGTATATTCTTGGTTTTTTTTCATTTTTTTATTAGTTACAGTTTGTTCACTTTATATCCAAGCAGTAGCCCCCTCTCCCACTCCCTCCCAATCCTACCCTTTCTCCCTCTTTTTCTCCTATGCCCCTCCCCCAATCTAATGATATGGGAGGTCCTCCTCCCCTTCCATCTGACCATAGTCTATCAGGTATCATTGGAGTGGCTTCTATGTCTTCCTCTGTGGACTGGTAAGGCTTCTCCCCCCTAAGGTGGAGGTGATCAAGGAGCCAGCCACTGAGTTCATGTCAGAGATGGTCCCTGGTCCTATTTTTGGGGAACATTCTTAGACACTGAGCTGCCTTGGGCGACTTCTGTGCAGAGAGAAACACATGGTATATACTCACTTATAAGTGGATAGTAGGCATATAATATAGGATAATCATACTAAAATCTGTACACCCAAGGACGCTAATTAAGAAGGAGGACCCTGGGTAAGATGCTCAATCTTCGTTCAGAAAGGGAAATGAGATGGACATCTGAAGAGGGTGAAAATGGAATGGGACAGAGCCTATCACAGAGATCCTCTGAACGACTCCACCCAACAGGGTATCAAAAGATATGCTGAGATGCATAGTCAAACTTTGGGCAGAGGACAGGGAATATTATGAAAGAAGTGGGAGATAGAAAGACCTGGAGAAAACAGGAGCTCCACAAGGGGAGCAACCAAAAAATCTGGGCACAGGCTTCTTTTCTGAGACTGATATCCAAACAAGGACCATGCATGGATATAAATTATTCACGTTCTTAACTCTCCCCAATTTCTGTTTTTTCTTTGATACTCATTCTTCCATTTTTATTTAGTCCTTATCCAGTGAGAGAGAAAACATCAGCCTTTTTCATGTTAAGTTACTGATTTTAGGTCAAAATAATAAGTAGGTTTACAAATTAAGGAGGTAAATCCATTGTTTTATATACTTGATGAAATAGTTCTTCAGGCAATCTGAATAATAACATACAGTTTGTTGACTCCAAGATGGCTGTAAGACTGTACATAATTTCTGAAGGTCAGAGGATCCAAAATTCCAAAACTGGTGAGTGGAGTGGAAGCTGAAGACAGAGCATCTACCTAGCAGCTTCCTGGGCTAGACAGAATAACCTATGAGCTGGAATTGATCAGATCCACTCCCACATGTGTCTGAGAGTCGCAAACTTTTGAACCCTGCATTTTCAGCTACATCTTTGATAGTTCCTGCTGTAGCTGTTGCAGCAGCACTGAGGAGTGCATAAACCTAGGTATGGCACCTACTTACTCTAATGTCCAAACAGGGGACCCAAATCTGAGAGTAGAAAACTGTGGGCCTTCTAAGACTACCTCATATGCCTCCCAGTGTGTTTGCAGATCTTCTGCACTTTCCACACACACTTGTGAGTAAGTATTTCTATGATAAAGTGCTTATAGAGCCCCAGATCACAAAGCATCTACACTAGCAGCAAGACATCAGATCTCTCCTACCTATACCACCCGTCCCCCCGTGGGCAACACAGGAATCTCTAGGACAGCTTTATGAACATTAAAGCCACTGCTCTATCAGTTTCCCAGCCAAATAATTACTGGAGCCAAGATGGACAGCCCAGACAAATCTGGGCACTTGGCACACAATACTGAGCCAGGACTGTAGACCAATGAGCTATTCAAGAGAGCTGGGCACTCGCACTGCTCTTAACCCAGCTACTGAACCATAACCTGCACATGAATTTCTCCCTTACACTCCACTTTTTCAGGCAGGCACACTTCCACTCACACTCCTGCACTTGAACACTTGGAAATGCCACCTTCCTCATTTAGCTGCATCTGAAACACCAACACCCACTCTCAAACCTGTAGAATTCTCTCATCTTCCTGAAGAATCCTCCAGACTCAAGAGACAGAAGGACGCAGTCTGCAGTACAGGATCCAGGACCAAGCAACAAAGGCTACTGACCATAAAATGACTAGAGGCAAGTGAAATAACACATCCAACAGAAATCAGCACATCATGGCTTCATAAATCATTGGGTATTTTAAATCATAGGAAACAGAAAATTATTTCAAAGCTATGGCATATAAAGAAGAAATGAACAAAATTCTCAAAGAAATACAGGCAAATATAGCCACACAAACAGAGGCACATAAAGAGGAAAGGATCAAAGCTCTCAATGAAATATATGCAAATATAGGTACACAAATAGAAGCACATAAGGAAGAAATGAAAGAAAAAAATGAATATTATCATGGAAAGACATGAATACACATTCAAACAGAAGAAAGAAATGGTGTAAGACATAAAAAGAGAATTTGAATCAATCAAAAAAAAAAAAAAAAAAACACAAACAGGAAACCCTGGAGATGGAGAATTCAGAGAAAAGGTCAAGATAAGAATCACCATCACAGAATACAAGATATGGAAAAGAAACTCTGAAGATATAATTGCAGAAATTGACACATCTCCCAAAGAAAAAATAAAATTGGGCAAGTCCCAAACACAAAACATCCAAGAAATCAACAAAACCATGAAAAGAAGATATTGAAGAATAACAGGAATAGATGAAAAAGAAGATTCCAGTCTCGAAGGTCCATAAATATTTTCAAAAAAATTGAAGAAAAATTCATCAACTTAAAGAAAGAAATGTCTTTGAAGATACAAGAGACTTAGAGAACACAAAGATTAGACCAGAAAAGAAACTACTAATGTCACATAACAGTCAAAACACTGAATCTAGAAAACACACACACACACACACACACAAATTATTAAAAACAGCAAGGGAAAAAGGCCAAATAACATACAATGGTAGACCTATCAGAATCAAACAAGTCTTCACAACAGAAACTATGAAAGTCAGAAGGGTCTGGGCAGATGTCATGCAGACTCTAAGAATAAAGATGTCAAACTAGACTAGTAAACCCAGTAAAAATTTCAATCAACAGAGATGAATTAAACAAAATATCCCACAACAAAATGTAACTTAAACAATATCGACACAGCAATCCAGCCCTACAAAAGATGCTAGAAGGAAAACTCAAATCTAATGAAATCAATTACAAGCCAAGAAAACACTGGATACAGATAATCTCACAAAAACAATCAAAAGAAAACATGCACAGGAAAAAAAAAAAAAATCACCAGCAACTCCACAATAAAAGGAGCTAACATCCATTGTTCACTATTATTTATCAACATCAACAGACTCAACTCACAACAGAATGGTTGTGGAAACAGGATCCTATATTCTGCTGCATTCAAGAAACACACCTCTCAACAAAGAAAGACACTACTTCAGGATAAAGGGCTGGAAAAAGGTTTTTCAAGCAAATGGACCCAGAAAACGATGGATTAGAAATCTTAGTATCTAATAAAATAGACTTTCAACCAAAATTAATCAAAAAAGATGAGGAGGGGCATTTCATTCTCATCAAAGGAAAAATCCACCAGGAAGACATCATATTCCTGAACATTTTGCCCCAAATACAAGACTACCTGCATTCATAAATGAAACATTAAAGGTCAAGTCACACACAAATCCCAACACCTTAATAGTGAGAGACTTCAACACTCCACTCTCACCAAGGATCATCTAGACAGAAGCTAAATAGGGAAATAACGGCACTTATAGAGGTCCTAAATCAAATGGATCTTATAATATCTACAGAACCTTTCACCCAAACTCAAAAGAGTATAACTTCTTCTCAGCATCCCACGGAACCTTCTCCAAAATTGACCAAATAGTCAGACAAAAAGCAAGCCTCAAAGATACAAGAAGAATAAAATAGTCCTTTCTTTCCTATCGGACCACCATGGCTTAAAAATCGACCTCAACAAAACCAGAAATAACAAAAGCCTACACACACTAAACAACTATACTCAACTTCAGCTCAAAAGGGAAAGAAATAAAAAAAAATAGAGACTTTCTAAAATTCAATGAAAATGAAGGCACAACTTACCCAAACTTACAGGACACAGTTAAATCAGTGCTAATAGAAATGTTCATAGCAGTAAGTGCCTTCAGAAAGAAGTTTGACACATTTCAAAAAAACAACTTAATGGCCTGCCTGAAAGCTCTGCAAAATAAAAATAAATAAATAGAAGGAGAAGGAGGAGGAGGAGGAGGAGGAGAAGGAGGAGGAGGAGGAGGAGGAGGAGGAGGAGGAGGAGGAGGAGAAGAAGAAGAAGAGGAAGAAGAAGAAGAAGAAGAAGAAGAAGAAGAAGAAGAAGAAGAAGAAGAAGAAGAAGAAGAAGAAGAAGAAGAAGAAGAAGAAGAAGAAGACACACCCAAGAGGTGTAGAAGGTTGGAAACAAACAAATTTAGGGCTAAAAATGAATAAAACAGAAACAAAAAAATTCAAAGAATCAACAAAACAAAGAGCTAGTCTTTTGAGAAAATCAATAATATAGACAAATCTTCAGCCAAACTAACTAAAAGGCAGAATGAAACTATCCAAATCAGCAAAATCAGAAACAGGAAAAGTGGACATAATGACAGACATTAAGGAAACTGAAAGAATCATTAAGTATTACTTAAAAAGACCATATGCAACAAATTTGAAAATGTAAATGAAAAAGAAAACTTTCATTATAGATTCCATTTACCAAAGCTAAACCAAGATAAGGTAAATAGATTAAATAATCATGTATCTTCTGTGGATATTGAAAAAAATGTCTCGCTACCAAAAAAAGCCGAGGGTGTGATGGTTTCAGTGCAGAATTCAATCAGACCTTCCAAGTAGAGGTGACAGCAATACTCTACCAACTATTCCACAAAATAGAAAAAGAAGTAAAATTACTAAACTTATTGTTTGAGCCCACAGTAACCTTGATATCAAAAGCACACAATGACCCAACTATAAAGGAAAACTTCAGATCTATCTGTCTTGTGCACATTGACTCAAAAATACTCAATAAACTACTCAAAAACTCAATCCAAGAACACATAAAAGATGTCATCCACTATGACCAAGTAGGCTTCATCCCAGGCATGCAGTGGTGGTTCCATATACAGAAACCCATCAAAGTAATCCACCCCCCCAAAAAAAAAGAAAAAAAATGATCATCTCCTTAGAGGAAAAAAAAATGACAAAATCCCAAACTCATTCATGTTTAAAAGATTGGAGAGATCAGGAATACAAGGCACATACCAAAAGATAGTAAAGGCAATATAGAGCAAGCCTACCGCCAACATCAAACTTAAGGGAGAAAAACTTAAACCAATCCTACTAAAATCAGGGACAAGGCAAGGCTGCACACTCTTTCTGTATCTCTTCAACATAGTACTTGAAATCCTAACTAGAGGAATAAGAAAACTAAAGGAGATCAAGGGGATACAAATAGGAAAGGAAGAAGTCACAGTATCATGTTTGCAGATGATGTGATAGTAAACATGAATGACCAAAAAAATTCTACCGGAGAACTCCTTCAGCTGATAAAGGCCTTCAGCAAAGTAGCTGGATAGAAATTAAACTAAAAAAAAAAATTAGTGGACCCCATGTATACAAAAAAGAAGGGGTCTGAGAAAAAAAAGGAAACAAAACCCTTTACAATAGCCACAAATAACATAAAGTACCCCAGTGTGACTCTAATCAAGTAAGTGAAAGAACTTTATGGGAAAAACATTAATTCTCTGCTGAAAAAAAAGAGTTGATGAAGATATCAGTAGATGAAAAGATCTCACTTGTTCATGGATAGGTAGAAATGACATAGTGAAAATGGCCATCCTGCCAAAAGGAATCTACAGATTTAATGCAATTCCCATTAAAATACTAACACAAATCTTTACAGAACTTGAAAGAACAATTCTCAATTTTGTATGAAAAAACAAAGCAAAACAACAACAGCAACAAAAAGAATTGCTAAAACAAGCCTGTACAATAACAGACCTTCGGGAGGTGAATCTCCATCTCTAATCTCAAACTGTAGTATACAACAACAGTAATAAAAAATCTCATGGTACTGGCATTGAAACAGAAAGCTGAATCAAGAAGAATGAAGAACCAGAAATAAACCCACACGCCTACGGATGCTTGATTTTTGACAAAGAAACCAAAACAATACAATGGCAAAAGTTGGCATCTTCATCAAATGGTGCTGGTGTAACTGGATGTCTACATGTAGAAAAATGCAAATAGATACAGATTTATTACCCTGCACTACACTAATGTCTAAGAGAATCAAAATGCTCAACATAAAACCAGACAAACTAAACCTGTTAGAAAAAAGAATAGGAAAGAGCCTTGAACTTATTGGCACAGGAGACAACTTCCTGAACAAAACACCAACAGCACAGTCTCTAACATCAATAATCAAAACAAAGGACCTCAGGAAACTGAAAAGCTTCTGTAAAGCAAAGGACACTGTCATCTTAAAAGAAAGACAGCCTACAGACTGGGAAAGAATCTTCAACAACCCTATATCTGATATAGGGCTAATACCTGGAATATATGAAGAAAGCAAGAAGTTAAACACCAATAAATCAGGTAATACAATTAAAAAGGGGGATACAGAGCTAAACAGATTTCTTAATAATGGAATATCAAATGACAGAGAAACACTTAAATGCCCAGGTTTTCTTCTAACAGGTTTAGTGTTTCTGGTTTAATGTTGAGGTCTTTGATCCACTTGGACTTTAGCTGTGCAGGGTGATAAGTATGAATCTATTTGCATTTTCTACATCTAGACATCTAGTTAGACCAGCACTATTTGTAGAAGATGCCATCATTTTCCAATTGTATGGTTTTGGCATCTTTGTGAAAAATCAGGTGTCCATAACTTTGTGGGTATATTTCAAGGTCTTGTATTCGATTCCATTGATCCACCATTCTGTTTCTATGCCAGTACCATGCAGTTTTTAGTATTGTTGCTCTCTAGTACAGGTTGAGATCAGGGATGGAGATACCTCCAGAGGATCTTTTATTGTAGAGGTTTGTTTTTAGCAATTCTGGGCTTCTTATTATTTCATATGAAGCTGAGAATTTTTCTTTCAAGGTCTATAAAGAATTGTGTTGGTAATTTGATGGGAATTGCATTGAATTTGTAGATTACTTTTGGTAAGATGACCATTTTTACTATGTTAATCCTGCCAAGCCATGAGCGTGGGAGATCTTTCCATCTTTTCTAATTCTTTCTTCAGAGAATGTATTTTTTTTTTCATAAAAATCTTTGACTTCCTTGTTTAGGGTCACACCAAGGTACTTTATGTCTTTTGTGACTATTGTGAAGGGTGTTGTTTCTCTAATTGCAGGCAAATGATGGGAACTGGAAAAGATCATCCTGAGTGAGGTATCCCAGAAGCAGAAAGACACACAGGGTATATACTCACCCATAAGTGGATAATAGACATATAATATAGGATAAACATACTAAAACTGTACA
Source organism: Meriones unguiculatus (assembly GCF_030254825.1). NCBI lineage: Eukaryota > Metazoa > Chordata > Mammalia > Rodentia > Muridae > Meriones > Meriones unguiculatus. The sequence continues at coordinate 54,246,151 of NC_083369.1, read as the reverse complement.
CCTAGAGAATCTAATCAAGAAGGAGGACTCTGGCTAAGATGCTCAATCCTCATTCAGAAAGGCAAAAAAGATGGACATCAGAAGAGGGAGAAAACAGGGAACAGGACAGGAACCTACCACAGATAGCCTCTGAAAGACTCTACCCTGTAGAGTATCAAAGCAGATGCTAAGACTTATAGCCAAACTTTGGGCAGAGCATAGGGAATCTTATGAAAGAAATGGATAAGACCTTGAGAGGACTAAAGCTCCACAAGGAGAGCAAAAGTACCAAACAATCTTAGCACAGGGGACTTTTCTCGGACTGATACTCCAACCAAGGACCATTCATAGAGATAACCTAGAACCTCTTCACAGATGTAGCCCATGGCATTTCAGGGTCCAAGTGGGTTCCAAAGTAACGGGAACAGGGACTGTCTCTGACATGAACTGATTGACCTAATCTTTGATGACCACCTCCTGCGGGAGAAGAAGCCTTGCCAGGCCACAGAGGAAGACAATGCAACCACTCCTGATGAGACCTGATAGACTTGGATCAGAAGGAAGGGGAGGAAGACCTCCCTAACAGTGGAATGGGGGAGGGACATTCATGGAGAAGAGGGAGGGAGGGTGGGTTTGGGAAGGATGGAGAGAGGGAGCTACCAGTGGGAAACAAAGTTACTAAACTCTAATTAATAAAAATATAAAAAAAAAGAAAAAGAGAAAAAAAAGAAAGAAATGCCCAATATACTTACTCATCAGGGAGATGCAAACCAAAACAACCCTGCAATTTCACCCTGTACTCATCAGAATGGATAAGATCAAAACTCAAGGGACAACACATGCTGGAGAGGTTGCGGAAAAATGGGAACCCTCCTCCATTGCTGGTGGGAAAATTAAACTCGTACAACCACTTTGGAAATCAATCTGGCCTTTTCTCAGAAAATTAGGAGTAGTGATACCTCAAGCCTCAGCTAAACCACTTCTTGACATATATACAAAATATGTTCAACTATACAACAAGGAGATTTGCTCAACCATGTTCCTAGCAGCTCTATTTGTAATAGCCAGAATCTAGAAACAACCTATATATACCTCAACTGAGAACTGGATACAGAAATTTTGATACATTTACACAATTGAACAGTACTTAACTATTAAAATCAAGGGAATCATGAAATTTACAGACATGTAAATGTACAGACATGTAACTAGAAAAGATCATCTTGAGTGAGGTAACACAGAAGTAGAAAGACACACATGGCATATACTCACTTATAAGTGGTTATTATATCTATAATGTTGGATAAACTTATTAAAATCTATAGTCCTCCAGAAGCTAAACAACAAAGAAGACCCTAGGGAAGATGATCAATCCTCATTCAGAAGTGCAAACACGATAAGCATTGTTATTAGGAGAAGACAGGGAGCAGTACATGAGCTTATTACAGTGAGCCTCTGAAAGACTCTACTGATTGATGTATTGAAGCAGATGTTGAGCCAAACTTTGAGCAGAGTCCATAGTATTTTATGAAAGAAGGGTTAACTAGAAAGACCTGGTAAGGACAGGTGCTCCAAAAGGAGAATAACAAAGCCAAAATAACTGAGCCATTGAGGCACTGAAGAGAATGATACCCCATCCAAGGGCAATGCATGGAGAGGACCTAAAGCCAGGTTCAAATGTAGCCCATAGACTCAGTTTCCAAGTGGGTTCCCCAGTAAGTGGAGCGTGGGCTTACTCTGGCATGAACTCAGTGACAGGCTCTCTGATTAGATCCCCCTGTGGTGTGCAGTCTTGCCTGGCCTCAGAGGAACACAATGCAAACAGTCTTGATGATACCTGATAGGCTAGGTGCAGATAAAAGTGGAGGGATCCTCTGGTATCAGTTGACTAGGAGAGTGGCATAGGGGGAACCAGGGTGGGAATGGGAGGAGATTATGGAGGGGGCCAAAGCAGGGATACAAATTGAATAAATTGTTATAAGTGATAATAAAAATTACATACAGTTACAGTAGCAGAAGAATAAAAGTGGAAATTTTAATATGATTTGTTTAAACACCTTTTTTTATTAAGTAGTTTTGTTTTCAGAGTACTATAATAAGCGTTAAAACTGGAAAGCCATAAGATAGTTAGCTTTGCCTTTATAATTCCTCCAATCAAACAAAATGAAGCCATAAGAAACATGCTTGGAAACTTTTAAATGAAAAGATTTTTAAAGATCATGAGCACCAATTGAATTTGCACAAACATTAAGCATTAGTTGGAAAGAACCTAATACGGGATACATGATAAACATTTTGAAACTTTGATGTGAGCTTTATAGAAAAATTGTATACTAATCTTATGAATATATATGGCAACATAATAAATGTCATCCCCACTGTAGGAACCTTGTTGTCCACAAATGTAAATGTTCCCATCATCATAAAATCACATTCATGGAGCAGTAAAGTATTGAGAAAATTTTAAGATTTATTAAAAGTATCTCAGAAACTGGGACACTGGCATGTTTTGTATGAAAAGCAAAAAGAGATGGAAATAGAGCATAAAGCCTTGTAAAATAAATATCACTGAGCATATCTGATGGTTTTGCTTAGTATTACAACTAGAAAAAAGCCAATTTGTTAGAAGTAGATAAAAGCCATTTCAGTAGTTAACTGAGAAAAAAATACTATGAGTCATCTCATGTTTAAGTTCCTCTCTTGGTGCTACAAATACCCTTCCCTTCAAGTTAGTTCATCTTTTTCCATTAGGGTTTTTTAAATTTTTAGCAATATGTGTGTGTCTTCTGAGTTTATATGCACCATATATGTAGAGATGCTATATCCATGGATAATTAGAGGGTCTCTGAAACCCTGAAGCTAGAGCTGTAAGGGGTTGTCAGTGACCAGATATGGGTACTCATAGAACAAGGTCCTGTGGAAAAGCACCAAGTGCTCCTAACCATTTAGTCATTTTGTCAGCCCTAGAATTTTGATTTTAAAAAGTTTATTATATGGAACTTGATTTGTTTGAATTATCAGTACATGAAATTTTGATCTTTAATTTTATTATAGCATTTTACGTCAACAATTATTTCACTTTAACTCTACTCCATCTCATTTTAAATTGTATGCTTGAGTGTATTCATGATTTTTTAATGAAATGTGTTAATCTAAAGTAACACATTTGCATGGTTTGAACAAGAAATGTCCCACATAAGTTTATTTATTTTAATACTTGTTCCCAAGTTGTGGTGGCATTAGGAAAGATTATGTATCATTTAGAAGGTGAAACCTTGCTAGAGGAAAAATGTCAGTGAATGTGGGCTATGAGTGTTTATAGTCTCACTCTAATTCCTGATATCTTTCCTTCTGCTTCCTGGATTTAAATGAAAATATGATCATCAAGGTTCCTCTTCCTGCCAACAGCCACGCCTGTCATAACGAGCTATCTTGTCTTAATGGTAAGCCAAAACAGATCCTTTGTTCTTAAAGTTGTTTATAGTCATGATGCCTATAGCAACAGAAATGTAACTGACATACATGGCAACTATTCAAAATAGTCATGTATGTGTTTCAACTTCTTTGCTTTCAGCATGTTATAAATTGTTACAAATACACATCCTTATACATTATCATTATCAAGAAATTATATAGTTTTCTTTTTATTGTTTTTAAAGAATATAGATTTTTCATATAATATTTCTGATTAGGATTCCCCCTCCTTCCTCTTTCCTCCCAGATCCCCACCAAAATCAGCATGCTTCTTTTCTCTATCTCATTATAAAACAGACATCTAAAAATGAAAACGTACTAAAATAGGGTAAAAATAAAATAAAAGTAAACAAGCATGAATAGTAAAAATCAAAGAAGTGAACGGAAAACCAAAAAGGACAAGAAACGCATATATAGACACAGAAACACACATATTTCCAAATATAGAAATCCTATAAAAACACAAAAACATAATCCATATCGCATATGAACAAAAGGCCTGTATGTTGTGTGTGTATGTATGTCTGACTGCATGAAAGAGAGAGAACAGAGCATTTGTGACTAAACCTAAAGAAATATTTATACTTTGAATTAATCCTTTCCAATTTGCATGCCATTGATCTTCCTTAGTTGTCTTATTGTTCTGTCTAGGACCTCAAGTTCTATTTGAAAAGACACAGAGATATTAGGCAGTCTTGCCTTGTCCCTGATTTCAGAGGTAATGATTTAAGTTTCTATCTGTTTAGTGTGATGTTGGCTATAGACTTGTTGTATATTGCCTTTAAAATGTTTATGTATGTGCCCTGTATCCTTAATCTCTCCATAACTTTTCTTTCTTTATTATTTACTAAAATTTATTTGCTTTGTATCCTGGCTGTGCCCTGCTCTCTCATCTCCTCCCAATCCCATCATCCCTCCCTCTTCTCTTATGTCCCTCCCCTAGACCACTGATAGGGAAGGTCCTCCTCCAGTTATCTCTGACCATAGCCTCTCAGGTCTCATAAGGACTGGCTGCATTGTCTTCCTCTTTGGTCTGGTAAGGCTGTACTCCTCCACCCCCAGGGGGACATGATCAGAGAGCATGCCACTGAGTTCATGCCAAAGATAGCCCTTGATCCCCATACTAGGGTACCCACTTGGAGAATGAGTCTATGGTCTTCATCTGAATCAGGGTTTTAGGTACTGTCCATGCATGTTCCTTGGTTGTGGTATCAGTCTCTTCAGGGACCCCAGGATCCAGTATTAGTCTCTTTTTGGAACTCCTGTTCCCTCCAGCTCTTTCTATCTCCTGCTTCTTTCATTAAATTCCACGAACTCTGACCAACGTTCAGCTAAGAGTCTCAGCTTCTGCCTCAATACTTCTATCAGTAGAGTCTTTCAGAGGCCCTGTGTGGTAGGATTCTTTCCTGTTCCCTGTTTTCTCCTGCTTCTGATGTCTATGGTGTTTTACCTTCTGAATGAGGAATTAGGATCTTCACGTGGGAGCTCCTTGTTGTTTAGCTTCTTTAGGAGCATAGATTTTAGTATATTTATCCTATATTATATGTCAATTAAAATTTATGAGTGATTATATGCCATGTGTGTCTTTCTACTTCTGGGTTACTTCAGTCAAGATGACCTTTGTTATTTCCCACCAATTGCCTGCAAATTTTATGATTTCCTTGGTTTTAGTAGCTGAGTAGTATTCCATTGTGTAAATGTACCACAATTTCCGTATCCATTCTCAGTTGAGGTACATCTAGGTTGTTTCCAGATTCTGTCTGTTACGAATAGGGGTGCTAAGAACATGGTTGAACAACTGTCCTTGTGTATTTTTTCCATTGTATATTTTTGGCATCTTTGTGAAAGATCAGGTGTCTGTAAGCATGTGGGTTTATTTCTGGGTCTTCTGTTCTGTTCCGTTGATACACCATTCTGTTTCTATGCCATTACCATGAAGTTTTATGGAATAACAAGAAACCCAGAATTGCTAAAACAGTCTTCTACAATAAAAGATCTTCTGGAGGTATCTCTATCCCTGATCTTATGTTGTACTATAGAGCAACAGTAATAAAAACTGCATGGTACTGTACCTCATTTTTAATTGAATTACTTGATTTGTTTATATTTGACCTCTGGAGTTCTTTATATATTCTGGATATTAACCCTTGAGGGTTGATGAAGTTCCTTTCCCAGTTTTTAGGCTGTCGTTTTGTTCTGAAGACAATATCCTTTGTTTTAGAGAACCTTTTAAGTTTCTGAGGTCCATTTATTGATTTTTGATCTCAGAGCCTGTGCTTTTGGTGTTCTCTTCAGGAAATTGTCCCTGTGTCAATGAGTTCCAGGTTCTCCCCTACTTTTTCTTCTAACAGGTTTAGTGTGTCTGGTTGTATGTTGAGATCTTTGATCCACTTGGACTTTTCTTTCATGCAAGGTGATAAATTTGGATTTATTTGCATTTTTCTATGTGGGACTTCATTTAGACCAACACAATTTTTGAAGATGCTATCTTTTTTTCCATTGTATGGTTTTGGTAACTGTGTCAAAAATCAGATGTCCATATGTGTGGGGGCATATCTGGGTCTTCTATTCGATTCCATCGATCCACCAGTCTTTTCCCATGCTAGTACCATACAGTTTTTATCACTCTTGCTCTATAGTACAGCTTAAGATCAGGGATGGAGATACCGCCACAAGATCTGCTATTGTACAGGACTGTTTTAGCAATTCTGTTTTTTTGAGTTTTTTTGTTTGTTTGTTTTGTTTTTCCATAGGAAATTGAGAATTGTTCTTTCAAGTTCTGTAAAGATTTGTGATGGTATTTTGATGGGAATTGCATTGAAGCTGTAAATTGCTTTTGGTAAGATCGTTATTTTCACTATGTTCATCCTATCGATCCATGAGAATGGGATATCTTTCCATCTTCTTATATTTTCTTCAATTTCTGTCAGCAGAGACTTGAAGATTTTTTTCATATAGGTCTTTCACTTCCTTGGTTAGTGTCACACTAAGGTACTCTACCTTAGTTTTGGCTAAGGTAAAGGGTGTTGTTTCCCCAATTTCTTTCTCAGCCCTTTTGTCTTTTTTATGCAGGCTGGCTATTTATTTTTATTTTTGTGTTAATTTTGTATCCTGCCAGTTTGCTGAAGGCCTTTATCAGCTGACAGAATTTTTCTGGTAGAATTTCTTGGGTCACTCATGTTTACTAACAGCATCTGTGAATAGTGCTACTTTGACTTCTTCCTTTCCAATTTGTATTGCCTTGCGCTCCTTTAATTGTCATATTGCTCATTATGACTTCAAGTACTATGTTGAAGATACATGGAGAAATTGGGCACCCTTGCTTTGTCCCTGAATTCAGTTGGATTGATTTAATTTTCTCTGTTTATTTTTATGCTGGCTATAAGCTTTCTGTATATTGTCTTTACTATGTTTATGTATGTACCTTGTATCCCTGAACTCTCCAAGACTTTTAACATGAATGTGTGTTGGATTTTGTCAAATGCTTTTTTTTTTTTCATCTAAGGAGATGATGATGCGTTTTTTTTCTCCTTAACAGGAGCAGTCCTGTTAGACCACAGAGGAGGACTTTGCAGCCAGCCCTAAAGATACCTGATAAAACAGGGTCAAATGAAAGGGGAGGAGGTCCTCCCCTATCAGTGGACTTGGAAAGGGGCAGGGAGGAGACCAGGGAGGGAGTGTGGGGTTGGGGAGGGAATGAGGGAGCAGGATACAGCTGGGACACAGAGTTAACAAAATGTAACTAAAACAAAAAATAAAAATTTAAAAAAAAAAGAAGAATTCTGTACTGAAATCATCTGGCCTTGGGCCTGTTTTTGATGGAAGATTTTGATGACAGCTTTGATTTCTTTAAGGGATATAAGACTATTTAATTTATTTACCTGATCTTCATTCAGGTGTGGTAAATGTAATCTACCAGGAAAACTGTCCATTTCATTTAGATTTCCAAAGTTTGTTGCATATAAGCTTTTGAAATAGGACCTAATGATTATAGAATTTCTTCAGTGTCTGATTTTTTGTTCCCTTTTTCAATTCTCATTTTGCTTATTCAGATAGTGTCTCTCTGTCTTTTAGTTAGTTTGGTCAAGGGTTTATCTATCTTGTTGATTTTCTCAAAGAATCAGCTCTTGGTTTCATTGATTCTTTGTTATTTAATTATTTCAGCTCTTTTTCAAATTATTTCCAGCATCTACTCCTCTTGGGTATGTCTGTTTCTCCTTATCATTTTTCCTAATACTTTCAAGTGTGTCATAAAGTTGCTTGTATGAGATGTCTTGAGTTCTTTTATTAAGGTACTTAGTGCTATTAACTTTCCTCTTAGCACTGAATTGATTGTGTCCTGTAAGTTTGAGTAAGCTATGCCTTCATTTTTGTTGCTTTTTAGGAAGTTTTAAATTTCTTTCTTTATTCTTTATCTGACTCAGATGTTGTTGAGTAGAGAGTTGTTCAGTTTCCATGCGTGTGTATGTTTTTTGTTGTTTCTGTTATTGTTGAGATCTAGATTTAGATCATTATAAGTGGATATTAGCCATATAATATAGAATAAACATACTAAAATCTGCAGACCTAAAGAAGCTAAACAAGAAGGAAGACCCTTGGGAAGATGTTAAATCTCATTCAGAAGGCAAAATAAGATAGACACTGGAAGAGTTAGAAAAGAGGGAATTGGACTGGAGCTTACCACAGATGTCCTATAAAAGACTCCACCCAGAAGGGGATCAAAACAGATGCAGAGACTTAACAGCCAAACTTGGACAGAAAGCAGAGAGTCATATGGAAGAAGGTGGGGTAGAAGGACCTGGAGGGGACAGGAGATAAGGAGCCCATCAAAGACCAAAACACAAAAGTCAGTCATGGGGGATGGCAGAAACTGATGCATCGACCAAAGATCATGTATAGAGAAGACCTAGACCCCCTCCTCAGATGTAGCTCATAGACAGTTCAGTCACCTTTTGGTTGCCATAGTAAGGGTAGTTGAGACTGTGACATGAATTCAGTTGCGTGCTCTTTGATTTCTTCTCCCTCGTGAAGCACCCTAGACATTCCACAGAGGAAGAAAATATAGGCAGTCCTGATGGTACTTCACAGGCTAGGGTCAGACAGTAGAGGAAAAAGAGTTACCCTATCAGTGGACATGGAAAAGAGCGATAGGGGAAAAACTGGGAGGGAGTAAGGGACCAGGGAGAGATGATGGAGGGGAGTGACAACTGAGATACAAAGTGAATAAATTGTAAACAAAAACAATAATAAACAAAATTAATAAAAAAGAAAATACAAGAAAAAACAAACCTCCAAAAATGCCATTGAGCCCATTTTATGTTGACCGTCTACTGCTGGGCTTAAAGAGTGGTTTGTGTTCCCTGGGAGACCCTAATGGTTTGCTTGCTAGTTTTATTTCAACTTGATACTACTTAGAGTCACTGGAATAGAGGGAACTTCAATTGAGAAAATGCTTCCATAAGATCCAGGTGTAAAGTATGGTCTTAATTACTGATTGATAAGGGAAAGTCCATCACATTGTGGATTTTGCTGTCCCTGGGCTGGTGGTACTGGTTTAAGAAAGCAGGCTGAGCAAGCCATGGAGAGGGCAAAATGCATCACTCCTCTGTGGTTTTCTGCATCAGCTCCTGCCTCCAGGTTCCTGTCACAACTTCCTTTAATGATAAACTATGATCTAAAAACATACTCTAAATAAACCCTTTCTTGTCCAATTTGCTTTTAGATTACGGTTTTTCCTCACAGCAATAGAAACCCTGAGACATCTGGAAAAAACAACATTTTATTTGTAATTGTTTATCAATTGGAAATATCTTCTGAGTTATGGATGTAGGATGATGTGCACTTTCATTTTTAGAACTGGGTCACCATTAGGCCAAGACCTGCGCAGGACCTGAGTATGCTGCCACAGTCTCTTTAAATTCATATGTGCATTGGTCCTACTGTGTTTAGAAGGACTCATTTCCTACCCCTCTGGATTTTTACAATTTTCTGGGTCTTCTTTAGCAGGATTTTCTGAGCCATGAGGATAGGAAATTGCTGGAGATATCACATTTAGGACCAAATGGTCTGCATATCACTCTGCATATTGTCCAGTTGTGGTTCTCTGTATTTATTCATATATATATATACACTGCAGGAAAAAAAGCTTCTCTGATGATGGCTGAACAAGACACTGACATATACCTATATCAGAATGTAAATAATAGTCATTCTACTGTTATGTTTATTTGGCAGAACAATACCATTGAACTTTCCCCTAGGTCTCTAACCTATTTAATCTCAGGTTCTTGGCCAACTAAGCAGTAACTAGGATGAGTTTCATCACATGAAGTGAGATTTACATACAGTCAGATATTGGTTGGTTACACCTAAGTTGCTCCCAAGCTTTATAACACAATTGCACCAGAATAGTTTGCATGCAGCTCACCATTATAGGGTTTGTAGCTGGGTTAGTGTTTACCTTTCTTATCTGGAAGCATTTGGAGTACCTTCCAGTATCATGCACACTAATCCATAAGGATAAAGGCTTTAGGTAGGCATCAGTTTGACTTCTTCATGTTCAATGATATATATAGGTGTTTTCTTTTTCAGCAATAGGACTCAAAAGCCAAAGCTATGAATATATTATTAAAATTTTATAATTCATTATTCATGGTTAATTAAAGCTTCATATTATTTAGCATAATATCTTTTGTTAAGGGTAGATCTGGGCCAAAAGATGACATTCAAAATGACAAATACAGGTTTGTTTGTTTTTTTTAATTTTTGGAAATACACAAACCTGTTACAATTTTTTATAAAGTTGTTTTAGGCAACCAGATCTCTGGATTGCTTTAGCAATAGCTGATTGGCTATTACAATTCAGAAAAAAATGAAATGACAATAACATATTTTGTTATATTTGATGTGTTAGTTAATGCCTCTTTATGTAGTTAATACTCAAATATTTCTTTTATAATCTCAGATGGCTGTGTTAAACCACCATATCCTACTTTATTTTGCAGATATTCTTCACATTCAGAGGCATATTTCTAAAGATAAATTGGAAAGCATGCACTAAGGGTAAGTTGAAAACCAAGCATAGCATTACATAATTCACTCAACCACTGTGTTGTCTGTGTAGCCTGAGCTCAGACAGCAGATTAAACCTTGAATTTTAATTATCTTAAAGAAAATTGGCATAGTGGCTGCTTCATATTGTAGCTAATATTTGAATAATAGCATCCATTCTCTTCATAAGAATATTATTGTGCATGAATGAGATTATGTATATAATGCTGCTATCATGAATGTTAACTAAAATGTGATAAATTGATAGATTATTTTAGCTCTATATAATTTGCATTTATTAATGTTCTCCAAAGGTTAATAAGAGAACCCAATTTTGAATGTCTAGTTAGTGCAAACACAGACAGGAGGAAATCTGGTTACTTTTGTAAAGTATCCAAACGTGCTTCCCAGTTGGATAGATGACAGAGTTTTATTCCAGGTAGTTGTGAGAGCATGTAAATTTTGCAGCCAATAAGCTTAGTTTTGAAATCCTTCCAATTTGTACTCCATTTTATTATATGGCATGTATTTTCCTGATTAAACACTTGTATTCTACCTAGCTTAGAAAATCCATAAATGTTTCTATTTAAAATAGATAGATCTTGGAGGCTTCCATAAAAATCTTGTTTTAGTCTCTTTCTATGGTTCCTTTCTGAGCAGAAAACTAACACTTGACCTGGTCGCATCTTCCTTCAAAATCACTGAAATATAAACTCTCCAGAATTGCTACAAGGCTTTTCAGTTTGGCATTACATGATAAGTGGTGGGGATGGAAGCTGCTCAGCAGCAACTTCTGCTGCTTGTGCTGTTTGATGCAGATGCTTATAATGTTTGTGACGTTGTGATGATACAGTGCAATGATACCAATATCCCATTCCTCTTTTGCTATTAATGAGTGATCAGTCCAGTTTACTTTTGGGGTCAGAACTCTGCTGCTGTTTGTTTCCTACTTCTAAAGTCTACAAACCTGAGGTATACATTGTTTCTCGAGTATCCCAGTAAAAACCTCTTAAAGCTTCACACTTTCCTGTATGCTCTTTGCTTCCCTGTTTATTAATCAGCTTCATGAAATAGCATTGGGCAGCTTAATGAGAAATGCCAAAAAGTAATAAATTTCTGAATCTGTGAGAAAAGGTGGACTGCAAGCTTAGAAATAATTTTATAAAGATTTATTTGAATAGTGTATGTAGTACATAGTTCTCACTCCTATATTGATTTAAGTGGTTAGAGGAACTGTTCAAATTGGTACAAATCCTTAAGACACCACTATTATCTTTCACCTGTGCTTCTCTTCCCAGCAATTCCTTTCTTCTCATTTGTGCTGTCATTTTCTTTTTTTTCCTCTTATATAGTGTTTGTTTTTTTATTAGTATTAGTTACATTTTATTAACTTTGTATCCCAGCTGTATCCCGCTCCTCCCTCATTCCCTCCCAATCCCACCCTCCTTCCCTCAGCTCCTCCAGGCCCCTTTCCAAGTCCACTGATTGGGGAAGACCTCCTCCCATTTCATGTGAACCTGTTTTATCAGGTATCTTCAGGAATGGTTGCAAAGTCCTCCCCTGTGGTCTAGCAGGGCTGCTCCTCGTGTGGATCAAAGAGCCTGTCATTTTCTAAATAATAACATTAATAGTAATAATAATGATCATATCATGAAGTTCTCATGTGTTTGTTAAATAAAGCCTTCCCTGTTATAATTGGACAGAGGCCTCTGTGGAGTCAGGAAATGTACTTAATAACAAGCAACCAAAGTGTGTTTAATAGGAAAGTCAACTTCTTTAATTGTGGTCAAAAAGGAAGAGACTACTGCACAATACTTCGGTATTTAAGTTTCTGGTCTGACTCCCTCTGTTAGCATGTATATACAAATATTTTAGATAAGAAAGCTTTATAAATGGAAATAAACTCATATAATTAAGCGTGTTTTAAAAGAGAATAAATAACATGGCCTCAAAAATGTCATTTTCCCCCAAATGTTTGCCAGTATTAAGATAAATCTTTTGTTTTATTTTTTCTGAAGAAATAATTACAGTGTCAAATGCTAACATTTTGTAAATATATAGTGGGACCCTTGTTATATAATCTCCAAAGGAAAGTGAATAGTTATAACTTAAATTACAAGATTTTTTTTTCTTGGTGAATGATCATGAGAAGGAATGATCTTTAAAATTCATAATGTTTTTCATATATCCTAAGGGCAAAACAAGAGTGAATGTCAACAAGGCCAAGCAATATTTTAATCCAAGATGAATTTCAGTTATAGTTCAGATCCTGCAAACTAATAAAGCTCGTAATTTCATGGAAACTGAAAGATCTTTATAAATGAGGAAAGACAGAAAGAAACGTTGTCAGAGGAATGTAATTCTGTCCACACACACACACAAAAAAAATCCATGTGAATAGGTGAAATATAGAGTGAAAAAAAAAAAACAATGCAAAGAAGAAAAAAAATGCCACTAATCACGGTTGAAATATTTAATTATACTTTCAGCTGAAGAAATTCTAGCAAATTCCTCCTAATGAGGAACATTTCCATCTGATATGCAGACAGTGAGAGTGAAAGATGCCTACAACTTTTGTCTTGTTGATTGTTAATTACAAGAAAGGATAGGAAATACAATAAAATGAACTTCTGTGATTTATTATTTCTATGACATTACATCAGCTTCCTCTTTTCACATTTCTTCTTGAAATGGTAGATTGAAATAGCACACAGGAGGAAGGAAATATCAGGTGAAAGTGGCTAGAAGATCAACACACTTGAACTTTTATCATGTTATTGAATTTAACCCAGCTATCTACACTGAAAAATTTCTACAGTGAAAGAAAGTTTATTTTATATTTTGATTTTGTTGGTATTATTCTATGTTGAGAAAGAAAATATATATTAATAGAGAAAAAATGGACATGATAGCCAGAAACCTTGTATCCTTTGCCCTCTCAGTAAAAGACAAAGGAATATATTCAAAGGCAGAAAATTTAATTTAATTTAGATTTTTGAAGATTGTGTAATTTGGACAATATCCCAAATCACAGTGACCTTAATTCAGTGTTTAATGTTTCCATAGTCATGATACCCACTATTCTTTTTTCCTCAATAGGGCTTATACTACCTATTTTAAAATTGCTGTCAATATCCTACGTGATTGTAAAAGGACTAGAAGAGAGCCAACATAAATAGTCAAATGCTGTTTATTATTATTTCCCACAATGTATGGAAACTCATATGCCTTTTGTCTAGCAATTGCTTTGTAATCTCTGATTGTATACATCCATGGAAACAATGCAGTTGAATATCTGTGAAATTTATGATATCAAGAAATATATCAATTTGGGTAATGGAAGGTGATTCAGAGCTCGATGAAAATAGGTTAATGAAAATGTAAGTTCCTATATACAACTTAGAAAATAATCCCTGAGAGAATAAAGAGGGGAAACAGATCATCATACAACAACAACAAAATTCAATGTCTTTTTATCAAATGTAGTCATGCTGAAATTAGTTGATGAGTAGCTGCATGTTACTGGCAAGTTAAAGTTATATGTAACTGAAATCTGTAGCTTTTTACAGTACACAATTTTAAAAAAATTTAAAATGTGTGCCAGAATACATTGAAAGTTAAAAATCTGAATATTCAGGAATTATTATCATTTTACAGATAAGTTTTATACCAATTGGCTCTTTGATGCTACGATTCTTCCCAAGAGGATGACAACATTTTTCTCACTGTATCAGTTCATTTGTTTGTTTGGTTTTGCTATACAATGAAAATATCAGTGAGTTTTACTTCATGAATAATTAAATCTTTTAACAGTGAAAATTAAGGGTGATGATGAATACATGAAAATAAAACTCATAGCTTTTCCATGCCATTAATATAGGTAAAGAAATTACAGTTTTGGAAGCAGGAATTAGTTGAATGATTGCATCAGGCAATGTAGCAATTAATCATGTCTGCTTTCTACTTTACATTTTGTTATTGTATTATGGAAACCTGTATCTAGAACACATTTCTATATCTCCAGATATATAAAATATATGAATGGTTTCTTATGGTTCTATGTCTTTTTAGTCTTAATGAGAAATGAAATATAAACATAACATTATTATATGTATATATTATATATGCCTTATATCTCTAGAGATAGATAGATAAATATAAGATATTGTAATGCATCATTTTTAATTAATTTTTAATTTTATATTAATTAGTTTATTCACTTTGTATCCCAGCTCTAGACCCCTCCTTCCTCCTTTCCTATTCCTCCCCTCCTTCCCTCATCTCTTCCTATGCCCCTCTAAAAGTCCAATGATGGGGGAGGTCCTCCTCCCCTTCCATCTGACCCTAGCATATCCAGTCCCATCAGAACTGGTTGCATTGTCCTCCTCTGTGGCCTGGCAAGGCTGTTCCTCCATCAAGGGAGGGCAGTCAAAGAGATAGCCACTGAGTTCATGTCAGAGACAGTCCCTGTTTCCCTTATTAGGGAATTCCACTTGGATACTGAGCTGCCATGGCTACACCTGAGCAGGGGTTCTAGGATATATCCACGAATGGTCCTTGGTTGGAGTATCAGTTTCAGAAAAGTCCCCTGTGACCAGATATTTTGGTTCTGTTGCTATCATTGTGGTGTTCCTGTACTCTTCAGGTCTTACCTTCTCTTCCTTCTTTCCTAAGATTCCCCTCACTCTGCCCAAAGTTTGTTTACAAGACTCAATATCTGCTTTGATACAATGACGGGTATAGTCTTTCAGAGTATCTCTGTGGTAGGCTCTTGTCCTGTTTCCTGTTTTCTCCTTCTTTCAAAGTCCGTCCCATTTGCCTTTCTAAGTGAGGATTTATCATCTTACACAGGGTCTTCCTTCCAGCTCAGCTTCTTTAGGTGTACAGACTTGTGTAGATTTATCCTATATTATGTCTCTAGTATCAACTTATAGGTGAGTACATACTGTGTGAGTCTTTCTGTTTCTTGGTTACCTCACTCAGGATAATCTTTTCTAGTTCCCACCATTTGCTTGCAAATTTCATGATTTCCTTGTTTTTAATTTCTGAGTAATATTCCATTGTGTAAAAGTAACAAAATTTCTGCATGCATTCCTCCTTTGAGTGACATCTGGGTTATTTCCTGGTTCTGGCTATTATGAATAAAGCTGCTAAGAACAAGGTTGAACAAATGACCTTGTGTCCTTGAACATATTTTGGATATATGTCTACGAGAGGTATAGCTGGATCTTGAGGAAGCACTATTCCTAATTGTCTGAGAAAGTGCCAAATTGATTTCCAAAGTGATTGTAGAAGTTTACATTCTCAGCAACAATGGAGGAGGGTTCCCTTTTTCCACATCCTTTCCAGCATGAATTTTCACTTTAGTTTTTGATCTTAGCCATTCTGATGGTGGTAAGCTGTAATATGAAGATCATTTTTATTTGCATCTTCCTGATGAATAAGGTGTTGAGCATTTCTTTAAATGATTCTCTACTATTCTATATTCCTCTCCAAAGAATTCTCTATTTAGCACTTTAGTAGGCTATTTTTTAAATTGCTATACTTGATTTGTTGCTCTTTAACTTCTTTAGTTCTTTATATATTCTGGATATGAACCCTCTGTCATATATTGGGTTGGTGAAAATCCTTTCCCAATATGTAGGCTATTGTTTTGTTCTTACAACATTGTCCTTTACTTTACAGAAGACGCTTTTCAGTTTTGTGAGGTCCCATTTATTGATTGTTGATACTAGAGCCTGTGCTATTAGTGTTCTGTTCAGGAAGTTGTCTGCTATGCCAATGAATTTCAGGCTCTTCCCTACTTTTTGTTCTAACTCATTTAGTGTTTGTTTGAGGTCTTTGAGCCACTTGGACTTTAGTTTTTTTTAGGATGATAAATATGGATCTATTTGCATTTTTCTGCATGTAGACATCCAGTTACAGCAGCACCATGTGTTGATGAAGCAGTCTTTTTCAGTTATATGGTTTTGGATTCTTTGTAAAAAATCAAGTATCCATAGGTGTGTGGATTTATTTCTGGGTCAACAATTCAATTCCATTGATCTGTTTCTATGCCAATACCATGCAGTTTTTAAAACTATTACACTGTAGTACAGCTTGAGATGAGGGATGGAGTTACCTCCAGACAATTGGTTGTTGTACAGGATCGTTTTGGCAATTCTGGGTTTTTTGTTATTCCATATTAAGTTGAGAATTTTTCTTTCAAGTTCAGTAAAGAAGTGTGTACCTATTTTGAAGGGAAATGCATTGTTTTGTAGATTACTTTTGGAAGGATGGCCATTTTCACTATGTTAATCCTAGTGATCCATGAGCATGGGAAATCTTTCCATCTTCTGATATACATTTCAATGTATTTATTCAGAATTGAAGTTGTTTTTTTTTTTTTTCATACAGGTCTTTCACTGGATTGGTTAGAGTCATACCAAGGTACTTTATGTTATCCATGGCTATTGTGAAGGGTGATGTTTTTCTAATTTCTTTCTCAGCCCTTTTGTCTTTGGTATACAGGAGGGCTTCTGATTTTTTTTTTAGTTAATTTTGTATCCAGCCATGAGGCTAAAGGTGTTTTTTAGCTGAAGGAGTTCTCCAAATGATTTTTTTTTAGGTTTGCTCAAGTATATTATCTTATCTTCTGCAAAATGATACTTTGACTTCTTCCTTTCCAATTTGTATCCCCTTGATCTCCTGTAGTTGTCTTATTGCTCTAGCTAGGACTTGAAGTACCATGTGGAAGAGATATGGAGAGAGTGGGCAGCCTTGCCTTGTCCCTGATTTCAGTGGGATTGATTTAAGTTTCTCTCCCTTGAGTTTGATGTTGGCTATAGGCTTTACTATCTTTAGGTATGTGCCTTGTATCCCTGGGTGTTGGATTTTGTCAAATGCTTTTTTGTCATCTAAGGAGATTATCATATGGTCTTTCTCCTTCAGTTTGTTTATATGGTGGATTACATTGATGGATTTCCACATATTGAACCACCTCTGTAGGCTTGGGATGAAGCCTACTTGGTCATGGTGGATGTTATATTTTATGTTTTCATGGATTGAGTTTTCAAGTATTTTATTGAGTATTTTTGCATCAATGTTCACAAGAAAAATAGGTCTGAAGATCTCTTTTTTGCCGGGGTCTTTGTGTGGTTGAGATATCATGGTGACTGTGTCTTCATAGAATGAGTTTGGTAATGTTCCTTCAGTTTCTAATTTGTGGAATAGTTTGAAGAGATTTGGAGTTAGCTCTTCTTTGAAGATCTGATAGAATGCTACCCTGAAACCATGTGGCCCTGGGCTTTTGTTTTGTTTTGTTTTTGTTTGTTTGTTTGTTTGTTTGTTTTGTTTTGTTTGGAAGAGAGATTTTGATGAATGCTTCTATTTCTTTGGACTACTCAGTCTTTCTACCTGATCTTGATTTTATATTGGTAAATGGAATCTGTCAAGAAAATTGTCCATTTCCTTTACAATTTCCAATTTTGTGGCCTATAGGCTTTTGTAGCAAGAACGATTGATGGTTTGTATTTCCTCAATATCTGTTGCTATGTCCCATTTTCGTTTTTTATTTTACTGATTTGGATAATTTCTCTCTGGCTTTTATTTACTTTGGCTAAGGGGGTTTCTATCTTTTTTATTTTCTCAAAGAACCAACTCTTGGTATTATTGATTCTTTGAACTGTTTTTTTTTTTTATTCTAATTTATTGATTCTAGCCCTGGGTTTGATTATTTTCAGCCATCTACTCTTTTTTCGTGTGTCTTCTTCTTTTTTTTTTTTTCTAAGTCTTTTAGGTGAGGCATTAACTTGCTTGAATTAAATGTTTTGAATTTCTTCTTGAAGGCACTTAGTGCTATAAACTTTCCTCTTAGCACTGCTTTTTTTTTTTTGTCCCATAAGTTTGAATATATTTTGCCTTTATTTTCATTGAATTCTAGGAAGATTTAATTTCTCTCTTTATTTCTTCCCTAACCCAGCTGTCATTAAGTTGTAAGTTGTTCAGTTTCCAAGTGTGTGTATACTTTTTGCTGTTTCTGTTGTTACTGAGGTCCAGCCTTAGTGCTTGGTAGTCAGATAGAATACTAGGGATTATTTCAATCTTCTTGTATCTGCCGAGGCTTGCTTTGCAACCAACTATATGGTCTATTTTGGAAAAAGTTCTATGAGGTGCTGAAAAGAAAGTATACTCTTTTGAGTTTGGGTGAAAGTTTCTGTAGACATCTATCAGGTCCATTTGATTTAGGACCTCTGTAATTGCTTTTATTTTTCCATTTGGATTCTCTCTAGATGATCTGTCCCTTGGTGAAAGTGGAATGATGAAGTCTCCCATTATTAAGGTGTTAGGATTGATGAGTGATTTAAGCTTTAATAATGTCTCATTTATGAATGCAGGTACTCTTGTATTTGGGACATAGATTTTCAGAATTGTGAGGTTCTCCTGATGGATTTTTCCTTTGATGAGAATGGAGTGCCACTCCTCATCTTTTTGATTAATTTTTGTTGAAAGTCTATTTTATTAGATATTAGGATAGCTACCCCAGCTTGTTTTCTGGGTCCATTTGCTTGAAAAACCTTTTTCCAGCCCTTTACTCTGAGGCAATGTTTATCTTTGTTGCAGAGATATGTTTCTTGGATGCAGCAAAATGTTGGGTCCTGTTTCTGCAACCATTCTGTCAGTCTGTGTCTTTTTATTGAAGATTTGAGTCCATCACTGTTGATAGATAATAGTGACCAATGGATGTTAGTTCCTTTTATTGTGGAGATGGTGGTGTTAATCCGATTCATTGTTTTCTTTTAATTTTTGTTGTGAATATTATGTGTATCCTGTGTTTTTTTGGGGGGTGTAGTTGTTTTTATTGGATTGGAATTTTCCTTCTAGTATCTTCTGTAGGGCTGCGGTTCTGTGTAAATATTGCTTAAATTTAATTTTCTTATGGAATATTCTGCTTTCTCCACATAAACTTTGCTGGGGAGAGTTGTATGGGTTTGCATATGTCTTCTCTTAGATTCTGCATCACTTCTGTCCAGACCCTGACTTTCACAGTTTCTGTTGAGAGGAGGTCTGGTGTGATTCTCAGAGGTCTACCTTTTCTGTTACTTGGCCTTTTTCCCTTGCTACCCTTAACATTTTTTTTTCTGTAGGTTTAATGTTTTGACTATGAAGTGATGTGAAGTGTTTCTTTTCTTGTCTAGTCTATTTGGTGTTCTGTAGGCCTCTTGTATGTTTATGGACAACTCTTTCTTTAATTTGGGAATAATTTATTCTACGATTTTATTAAAAATATTTTCCAGACCTTGCAGCCTGGAATCTTCTTTTTCATCTATTCCTATTTATTTAGATTTTGTCTTTTCATGGTATCCTTGATTTCTTGGTTGTTTTTTGTTTGGGACTTCTCTGATTTTACTTTCTTTTTGAGAGAAGTGTCAGTTTGTACAAGTGTTTCTTTGCCACCTAAGATTCTCTCTTCCATCTCCTGTATTCTGTTGTTGATGCTTACCTTTTTGGTTCTTAATCTTTTGTCCAAGTTCTCCAGCTCCAGGGTTTTCTCTGTTTGTATTTTCTTTATTGGTTCTAATTCTGTTTTCATGTCTTGAACAATTTCCTTTATCTGTTTGTGGATTCATGTCTTTCTATGATGGCTTTTTTTTTTCTTTCCTCTGTATACATCACCAATTTTCCCTCTACTTGTGCCTCTGTTTGGCTGTATTTGCCTCTATTTCTTTGAGAGCTTTGTTCATTTCATCTTTTTTTTTTTTTTTTTTGCTTCCACTTGTGTGGCTATTTCTCTGAGAGCTCTGTTCTTTTCCTTTTTATGTGCCTCTAATAACTGGATAAGCATAGCTTTAAAATCATTTTCCTATGTTTCAGATGAATTGAAATATCCATTGTTTTGGGGGGTTCCTGGTGGTGCCATGTTGTCCTGATTTTTGTTGGGTGTTTTCTTAAGCCAACCTCTGGCCGTCTTCTTATCTGTAACCTTCACTGTTTGTTCCTGGAGTCTGTATTTCAGATTGTGCCCATCTTTCTCTGGTGTCTGGAGTATTCTTCAGGAATGTGAGAGAGGTCCAGTGGTTTGAGAGTGTGTTTGTGTTTCAGTTTTACCTCAGGGAGGAAGATCCATTGACACAGAATCATGATTGTGGGAGAGCAAATGTGTGAGTGTGCTTGGAAGTGTGTCTTGAAAAAGAGAGTGCTAAAGAGTGTAGATGCTTGGAATGTGGGGGGCTGCTTTCTCAGTAGGGGGTGCGGATGCTAGTGCTGTTTGTGGGCATAGTTTTGGTTGCAGTTTGTAGGCTCAATGCACCTTCATGGATTTCCTGAATACTTCAATGTTCTACAGTCCTATCATTCTGTCCTTCTGGTATTCAAATCTGTCTGGGCTCCAGGAGTTGTTTGCCTCGACTTCACTGGTAGACCCACACAGCAGGGACATCAATGTTGATAATGCTGTCCCAAGAATCACTATGTTGTTGGAGAATTTCGGGGCTGGTGTTGTGGCCCACTGGGAGCCAGTCATCGGGGGCAGAAATAGGAGGCCACTGGCACAGATGCCTTCTAGAAGGCTCTGAGGAACTGTGGGCCTGGTTGTCCTGGTAGAGGCACTAGCACTTTTTTTCTGTGCTAGGAGCTGTGGGAACTCTGGGCCTGGTGCTGTCCTCTGTAGCAGATGCTGTGGGCCTCCACTACCAAGGAAGGTGAAGGGAGGCCTGTCAAGGGGAAGTGCCAGGAGAATGAGTATTCTCTGTCTCAAATCTCAAGCATGGGATTCTGTGCTAGATGCAGCCAACACTGTGCTCTGTGCTAGGAAGTGCAAGCCCTGCTGGCTGCCTCTGCTGCCTCCAGGCTGCTGCCTTAACTGCCTCTGCTGCTGCTGCTGCCATTTATATGTATTTGTGATATAGATAGATAGATAGATAGATAGATATGTGATGAGATTATGCATCATGAAAAAGTTAGAGACAGAAATAAAGTGCCCAGCCAATAAAAGCCCATGAGCAGCTTTGTCCAAGTATTTATTCATGGCCCTATTTCCTTCAGTTATTAGAAGTACTGGAGCGCCTTTAGTTAGTCTCTTACAATATTTTCCCCTTCTTAACAATCTTTAATGGAAACTATAACAAATTCTTGAAAGAAAGCTAGTTCCCATGCAGTATCTAGCACCTGGAGGTTTGAAGAATTGAGAAAAGGTTCAGATAAAACTTCAAATTTCTTGGCTAAAATTTCCTCAGCTCATCAAAGCCAGGTCAGCCTATTATTATTTTTAACAAGCTGCCAGTGGAGCAGTTACTTTGATTTTGCTAAAACTTGAAATATCATTGATGTGGCTATGTACTCTTTGTTAATAATTGTGGTTTTAAACTGGCCCTTTGTTACAACTAAGTCAGCTCTCCTGACTTGAGTCTCTAGATAATACCCTACAGGTTGGTGCACTTGATAATGCCAAGGGAGGCCATTGACAGCTTGTTTTCTGAGTATTGACCCCACCAGTATGCATAGACTGTTGTCTTCATTTGGGAACCCAGATGCAAGATATTAATACTCTTGACCTCTAATTTTCTGTAAGTATTTTCAAAATGGCATCTCTATTTAGAACAAAAATGTTACAATAATTTTTACTTCTCAGGAAATAACAGGGGAGCAAGGCTGATAAGAAGAGTGATACTTTTCCTTCTCGGGATGATTAAAACAAAAATTAATTAGTTAAAATATTAGTCCAGGTAGGGAAGATGTTGATATCTACTTGATTAAGCACATGAACAATCTTAGTAGGGTATTTTCAGCATGTTTGAGGCAGCATCTAATTTGTTCTCAGATGTAGTTTGATAAGTCTATGATTGAAAATGTATTTTGAAGTTAAAAGTTGTTTGAAGTATATCTCCCTGTAGATGTATCTCTTTAAAAACCTTTCTACAGTAGGCTCACCTGGATGCATTACAGAAGTCCTTGAAGAATGGCATATATGTCAGTACTGACATGTGGTCACTAAGGAGCAAATAATGCCATACAGAGACTAACATGATGAGAAAACAGAACAGAGAAACAGGCTGAGACCATGAATGAAATGTGAAGGCTGCAATAGCATTAACCTAATTTACCTGTGAATTTATTTGTATTGAGCACATAATGCACATACTATGAAAGAGAGATAATTATCAGGTAGTTTAAACAAACTGTAAAAATCATGTCTTTTAATTTGGAATATATTATTTTAAATTTGTACAATATTGGCTATTTTACTTGAGCTCTCTAAGCCTCAGCTTTCTAGAGTATAAGATAAAAATCATAAAAACAATTACCAATAAGGTTGTTGTAATGGTTGAGTCATATGACACATGTGAAGTACTAAGCTGAGTGCCTAGTCCATAGCTCTCAATAAACCCAGCTATACTTATTTTTATTATGCCATTGACAATAATTAAAAACCAGAAAGTCTCCAGGTATAGCAAATTACTCGTATAATCTCAGCAGAAGCAAGATCACATACATACATGCTATGTTGTCAGGTTTGGCTACATAGCAAACTTGAGGTTAATCTTAGTTTCCCAGAGTTTTCTGACAGAACATGTCTCAAAAATAAAATTAACACATAGAAAAGCAAATTAATACAGAACAAGTAAAGACAAATGTCAGCATAGCAAATTAGTTATGAGCTGAATTCTGAAAATAAAGTGGCTTTGAATCTGCCAATTTACTTAGTCTTGGTTGTCTTGCATAAAGCATTGTCCATCTACCTATTTATTTAAATGTCTTAATACAGTAGCAGTGTTTTAAAGTACCAATTGTTGACTTTACTAAACTACAGCACTTGTTATCAGAGATCATAGTAATGTTTTATCCTGCAGTGCATTGAAATGTGTCTCACAAAAGGTAAGGGAACACAAATCCTAATTAATTTCTGTAGGCTAGCCTCTCTTTCTGTTCTACATGTGATCTTACTTGGAAATAAGCAACTTGCAGATATAATTAAGAATCACAAAGAGTGATTTTTTTTAATTTTATGATAAGCCATAAATTCAGAGACTAGCTTCCTTAAAAGAGAATGGAAAGTAAAGCAAGCACAACACAAAGGAAGACAGACTCATAAATATGGAGACAGATGTCAAAGTTACGCTCCCATAAGCAAAGGAAGCCAGGAACCAGTAGAAACCACAGCAGGTTCAAACTTCTCTCTTGTGCCCTATGCTAACATTTTAGAGTTTCTAATAGCATGGTTTTGGGGGTTTGATCTCCAGAAGGAGTAAAGAGTAAATTTCCATTGTTTCAAGCCAGAGAGTTTGTAGAAAAATTGTTGTAGTAGCCCCAGGAGGCTAGTAATAGACCTCTTACTACATTTGTGTCTTACTGTTATAGACCAAGCCAAACCAAATCAAACAAACACATAAAACCTAAAATGCACCACCATCAATTTCAGCAACAGTGGCTTCCGTAAGCAATGACAATCTTTTTATAAAATTTTTATTAATTACAGTTTATTCATTTTGTATCTGCCCTGTAGCCCCTCCCTTCTCCCCTCACAATCCTACCCTCCCTCCTTCTTCCCCATCCATGCACCTCCCGAAGTGCACTAATAAAGGAGGTCTTCCTCTACTTCCTTCTGATCCTAGTCAATCAGGTCTCATCAAGAGTGTCACCCTTGTCTTCCTCTGTGGCCTGGTAAGGCTGCTCCCAACTCATGGGGAGGTGATCAAAGAACGGGACAACCAGTCCGTGTCAGAGACAAACCCTTTTCCCATTACTATGGAATCCAATTGGATACTCAACTACAATGAGCTATATTTGTGTAGGAGTTCTAGGTTATCTTCATGAATGGTCTTTGTATCAGTCTCAGAAAAGACCCCTGAGACTAGATGTTTTAGTTCTGTTGCTCTTCTTGGGAGCTCCTGTCCTCTCCAAATCTTACTATTTCCCAGTTCTTTCATAAGAATCCCTGCACTATACCCAAAGTTTGGATGCAAGTCTCAGCATCTGCCTTGATACCCTGCAGGGTAGACCCTTTCAGGGGCTCTCTGTGGTAGACTCCTGTTCTGTTACTTGTTTTCTTCTTCTTCTGATGTCCATCCTCTTTGCCTTTCTGAATGGATATTGAGCATCTTAGACAGAATCCTCCTTTTAGATTAGTTTCTTTGGGTGTACAGATTTTAGTATGTTTATCCTATATCATATATATCTAATATCCACTTAAGAGTGAGTATATACCCTGTGTGTCTTTCTGCTTCTACGATACCTCACTCAGGATGATTTTTTCCAGTTCCCACCATTTGCCTGCAAATTTCATGATTTCCTTGTTTTAATTGCTGAGTAGTATTCCATTGTGTAGATGTACCACAATTTCTGTATCCATCCTCGACCGAGGGGCTTCTGGGTTGTTTCCAGTTTCTGGCTATTACAAAGGAAGCTGCTACAAACATGGTTGAGCAAATGTCCTTGTTGTATACTTAATGATCTTTTGTATATATGCCTAGGAGTGGTGTAGGTGGATCTTGAGGAAGCACTATTCCTAATTGACTGAGAAAGTGCCAGATTGATTTGCAATGTGTTTGTACAAGTTTACATTCGAACCAGCAGTGAAGTAGGGTTCCACTTTCTCCACATCGTCTCCAGCATGTGTTGTCACTTGAGTTTTTGATCTTAGCCTTTCTAATGGCTGTAAGGTGAAATCTCAGGGTTGTTTTCATTTGCATTTTCCTGATAACTAAGGATGTAGAACATTTCTTTAATTGTTTCTCTGCCATTCGGTATTCCTCCTTTGAGATTTCCTTGCTTAGCAATGTACCCCATTTTTAAATTGGATTATTTGATTTGTTGCTGTTTAACTTCTTGAGTTCTTTATATATTGTGGATATTAGCCCTTTGTCAGATATAGGGTTGGTGAATATTCTTTCCCAATCTGTAGGCAGTCATTTTGTTCTGATAACAGTGTCTTTTGCTTTACAGAAGCTTTTCAGTTTCATAAAGTCCCATTTATTGATTGTTGATCTTAGGGCCTGTGCTTTTCGTGTTCTGTTCAGGAAGTTGTCTCCTGTGTTAATGAGTCAAGGCTTTTTCCCTTTTTCTTTTAACAGGTTTAGTGTATCTGTTTTTATATTGAAGTGTTTGATCCACTTGGACTTTAGTTTTGTGCAGGGTGATAAGTATGGATCTATTTGCATTTTTCTACATGTAGACATCCAGTTAGACTAGCACCATTTGTAGAAGATGCTGTCTTTTTTCCATTGATTGGTTTTGGCAACTTTGTAAAAAATCAGGTGTCCATAAGTGTGTGGAATATTTCAGGGTCTTCTATTCTATTCCAGTGATTCACCAGTCAGTGTCTATGCCAAAACCATGCAGTTTTAGTATTGTTGCCCTATAGTATAGCTCAGAGATTGAGATATCTCCAGGACATCTTTTATTATAAAGGATTGTTTTAGCAATTCTGGGTGTCTTGTTAGTCCATATGAAGATGAGAGTTTTTCTTTCAAGGTCTGTAAAGAATTGTGTTGGTAATTTGATGGGAATTGCATTGAATCTGTAGATTGCTTTTGGTAAGATGGCCATTTTTACTATGTAAATCCTGCCAAGACATGAGCATGGGAGATATTTCCAGCTTCCAATATCTACTTCTAATCCTTTCTTCAGAGACTGAAAATTTTTTTCATACAAATCTTTGACTTGCATGCTTAGGGTCACACCAATGTACTTTATGTCCTATATGGTATTGTGAAGTGTGTTGTTTCTGTAATTTCTTTCCTAGCCATTTTGAATTTTGCATACAGGAGGGCTACTGATTTTGTTTTTTTCAGTTAATTTTGTATTCAGCCACCTTGCTGAAGGTGTTTATCAGCTGTAGGATTTCCCCAGTAGAATTTTTAAGGTCATTAAGGTATACTCTCATATCATCTGTGAAGAGTGATACTTTGACTTCTTCCTTTCCAATTTGCATTCCCTTGATCTCCTTTAATTGTCTTATTACTCTATTAAGGATTTCTAGAACTATGTTGAAGAGATATGGAGTTAGTGGGCAGCTCTGTCTTGTCCCTGATTTCAGTGGGATTGATTTAAGTTTCACTCCATTTAGTTTGATATTGTTTTAGGCTTGCTGTGTATTGCCTTTATTGTGTTTAGGTATGTGACTTGTATTCCTGATCTCTCCAAGACATTAAACATGAATGGGTGTTGTCTTTTGTCAAATGCTTTTTTAGCATCTAAGGAGATAATCATGTAGTTTTTCTTCTTTAGTTTGTTTTTATGGTGGATCGCTTTGATGGATTTCCGTATATTGATCCACCCCTGCAGGCCTGTGATGAAGCCTACTTGGTCATAATGGATGATATCTTTGATGTGTTCTTGTATTCAGTTTGCAAGTATTTTGTTGAGTATTTTTGCATCAATATTCATAAGGGAGATTGGCCTGAAATTCTCTTTTTTTGTTGGGTCTTTTTGAGGTTTAGATACCAAGGTAACTGTGGCTTCATAGAATGAGTGTGGTAGTGTTCCTTCTGTTTCTATTTTGTGGAATAGTTTGAAGAGTATTTTTTTTTTCAATGCAGTTTATTCAGGAACATTGAACAATCCTTAAATAGCCTCTGGGTAGCCAACCCAGGCGTGCCACGGGGGCAATGCAGATAGGTCCACATACATGGAAGCAAGCCAGATCCTCGGCCTTAGCCAAATGTGGAGTTGTTCGTGACAGAGAGTATTCACCATCGGGAAGGTGGAAGGCGGAAACCAGCTCCATCTTTAAGGCATAGCATTCCGCAGCTCTCTACAGTTCCCCTTTTTTGTTTTAGACGCATCAGGCAAGAGTAGAGGTCTGATCTCTGATATTAGAAATAAATTGGGACTTTGTACAGATGTTCATTTAGGTGTCATCCACCCAAAGAGCATCAGACCCGTCCGATACCTTTTTCTCAGAGGCGGGATTGGTGTTAGCTCTTCTTTGAAAGTCTGGTAGAATTCTGTGCTGAAAACATCTGTCCCTGGGCATTTTTTGCATGGTAGATTTTGATGACATCTTCTATTTCCTTATGGGATTTAGGTTTATTTAATTGATTTCTCTGGTCCTGATTCAGCTTTGGCAAGTGGAATTGATCAAGAAAATGGTCCATTTCTTTTAGATTTTCAAATTTTGTGGTATATAGGCTTTTTAAGTAAAATCCAATGATTGTTTGGATTTCCTCAATATGTGGCATTATGTCCCCCTTTTCATTTCTGATTTTGTTGACTTGTATAGTGTATTTCTGCATTTTATTAGTTTGGATAAGGGTTTGTCTACCTTGTTTATTTTCTCAAAGAACCAGCTCTTGGTTTTATTGATTCTTTGAACTGTTTTATTTGTTTTTAATTGATTTCTGCCCTCAGTTTGATTATTTCCAGCTATCTACTACTCTTTGGTGTGTGGTTCTTTTTTTACTAGGGCTTTTAGGTGAGCCATTAAGTTGCTTGAATGAGATGTTTTGAATTTCTTCTTGAAGGCAAAGGCACTTAGTGCTATGAACTTTTCTCTTAGCACTTCTTTCATTGTGTCCCATGAGTTTGGGTGTGTTGTGCCTTCATTTTCATTGAATTCTAGGAAGTCTTTAATTTCTTTTTTTTATTTCTTCCCTAACACAGCTGTCATTTAGTAACATGGTTGTTCAGTTTGCATGTGTCTGTATGCTTTTTGCTATTTCTGTTGTTTTTGAGGTCCAGCTTTAGTACATAGAGATCAGATAGTATACAAGGAATTATTTCAATCTTCTTATATCTGTTGAGGCTTACTTTATGAACAACTGTATGGTCTATTTTGGAGAAGGTTCCATAAGGTACTGAGATATATGTAAATTCTTTTCTGTTTGGGTGAAAGGTTCTGTAGATGTCTGTTTGGTTCATTTGATTCATGACCTCTGATAGAGTTATTGTTTCTTTCTTTAATTTCTGTTTTGTTGACCTGTACTTTGTGAGAGTGGGGTGTTGAAGTCTCCCACTATTAGTATGCGAGGATCCTTGTGTTGTTTAAATTTTATTAATGTTTCTTTTACTAATGTGTGTGCCCTTGTATTAGGGGCATTGGTGTTCAGGATAGTGATATCTTCATGGTGGAATTTTGCCTCAATATGTATGAAGTATACTTCCCATCTCTTTTTATTAATTTTGACTGAAAATCTATTTCATTAGATATTAGAATGGCTACTCCTGCTTGCTTCTTGGGTCCATTCATTTGGAAAGCTGTCTTCTAGGTCTTTACTCTCAGGTAATCTCTATCTTTGTGACTTAGGTGTGTTTCTTGTATGCAACAGATTGCTGGGTCTTGTTTATGCATCCATTCTGTTAGTCTGTGTCTTTTTATTGGAGAATTGAATCTACTGATGTTGGCAGAGATTAATCACCAGTGGTTGTTAGATCCTTTGATTTTTGATGTTGCCTGTGTAATGTGGTTGTGTGCTTGGCTACTTTCTGTTTTGCTGTATTGACATTTATTTCCTGTGTTTTCTTGAAATTATCTCATTTTCTTGGGTTCTATTTTTCCTTCCAGTATCTTCTGCAATGCTGGATTTGGGTCTAGGTATTGTTGAAATTTGTTTTTGTCATTGAATATCTTGTTTTCCTTCTTTATGATGACTGAGAGTTTTGCTGGCTATAGTAGCCTGGGCTGACATCTGTCTTCTCTTAGCATCTGCATGATATCCTTCTAGTCCCTTCTGTCTTTCATAGTCTCTGTTGAGAAGTCAAGTGTGATTCTAATGGTTTTGCCATTATGTATTACTTAGCCCTTCTCCCTTATTGCTTTTAGTATTTTTTCTTTGTTCTATATACTTACTGTTTTGATTATTATGTGTCAGGCAGATTTTCTTTTCTGGTCTAATTTATTAGGTGTTCTGTAGTCCTATTGTATTCTTGTAGGCCTCTCCTTTAAGTTGGGGAAATTTTCTTCTATGATTTTGTTGAAAATATTTTCTGGTCCTTAGAGGCAGGAATCTTCTTTTCCCTCTGTTCCTGTTATTGTTAGATGTTGTCTTGGGTTTCTTGGGTGGTTTTTATCAGGAGATTTTTAGATTTATTATTTTCTTTAATGGACACATTGATTTGTTCCATTGTATCTTCCACACCTGAGATTCTTTCTTCTGTCTCTTGTACTCTGTTGGTTATGCTCACCTCTGTAGTTCCTGTTTTCTTTCCTACGTTCTCTTTCTTCATAATTTCTTCCTTTTGTGATTTCTTTAATTTTTCCAATTCTATCTTCAGATCTTGAACCGTTTTGTTGATTTCTTCACCTGTCTGATTTTGTTTTCCTGTTTTTCCTTCAATTCCTTCACTTGTTTGTTTGATCATTCCTCTCTTTCTTTTATTTCTTTCAGTGAATTATTTCCTCTCTGTAAAGCCACAAACTTTTTTGCTGCATCTTTCTGTGTTTCTTTTGGGATGGCCCCAATCTGTTTTACTTTATTTTTCCACTAATTCTTTATGCATTTTATTTGTTTCCTCCACTAACTTCTTCATAAGCATAGATGTAAGGTCATCTTCTTAAATTTCACTTACTTTAGGGCTTGCTGTGCTACTTGCCCCTGGATATCTTGGTTCTGGAGATGACATATTGCTTTACCTTTTGTTAGTTGTGCTTTTACTTTGGCCTCTATCCATCTGGCTGTCTCTGTTGTTGTCTGTTTACTACTGATGCCTGCTGGAGTTCTTGGGTGGGGACAATCCCCTTGACAGTTTTTTTTTTCATTCTACAATATTTAAAAACAATTTTATTAATTACACTTTATTTATTTTGTGTCCCCCCGTAGTTTCCTTCCTCCTCCCTTCCCAATCTCTTCCTTCCTCCTCCTTCTCCATGCATGTCCCTCCTCAAATCCACTGCTAGGGGAGGTCTTCTTTTCCTTCCTTCTGATCCTAGTTGGTTAGGTCTCATCAGGAGTTGCTGTGTTGTCTTCCTCTGTGGCCTGGTAAGGCTGCTCCCCCCTCAGGGGTTGGCCAATCAGTTCCTGTCAGAGACAGTCCCTGTTCCCATTACTATGGGACTCACTAGGAGACTGAACTGTCATGGGCTACATCTGTTCAGGGTTCTAGGTTATCTCCATGCATGCTACTTGGTTGGAATATCAGTCTCATGGAAGACCCCTGTGCTCAGATTTTTTGGTTATGTTGCTCTCCTTTTGGAGTTTCTTATGGCCAATCTTTGGGTAGATTGCAGGGAATCTTATGAAAGAATTGGGAAACAGTAAGATCTGGAGAGGACAGAAGCTCCACAAGGAGAGCAACAGAACCAAAACATCTTGACAGGTTTCTGAATGAGATCTCCTCAGCTTTTTGGGTATGGTCAATTGAATGGTGGTGCTTCTCAGGAATTATCACAGTTCACCTCAGGGATATGGACTAGTGTGGTAACTGGTATTCCTGAAGGCTCTCTTCAGTAGAAGTCCTGGAGACACCTGCCCTGCTGCTGGGTTTCTTGCCTGAATTTAATGAGTTGCTGCTGCACTTAAGGTATATTTGTTGGGTGCAGCCCTCTTGAAGTACCAGGGTGTCCTGTGGTTTCATCAGTTTAGCTAGAGATAACTGTTTACACCTTGGAACAGTATCTGAGGGCTGCTCCAATGGCTCTCAGGCTTTTGTCGGTCTAAGGTTGCAGCTGAGTGCCCCAGTGCCCTAATGGTAATCAAATGTCAGGTGAGCCTGGCACTCATGCCTGCAGTAGATGACCAGAGCCTAGAGCCTGCATGAACCCAGGAAGTCTTCTGGAGCTGGGTGTCCTGAGGGTTGGACCTGATGTTTTCCCCACTGTGGGGTCACCTGACAGTGACACCCAGGCTGTAGTGTTTTGGAGACTGCAATTCTGTCTGGAATGGGGAGTAGAACACACAGGCACAGGCATGTGGCTCAGCCTTGTTGGCAATTGGGCGCTTGAGTGTCTCTGAAACTTATCCTGAAAACTTTTTTTTTGGGGGGTGTCAGCTGAGTGCTCTTAGGTCAGACCAGCTGTTCCCCTCACTGTGGGTGTCCACCCAACAGAGAAACTCTGTCTCTGGTGCGCTGGGGCCCACAGTTCTATCTGTGGCAGTGAGTCAGGCACACAGGCAGAACTCTGTGCTGGCACTTGTGTGCCCTGCACTGGTCTGGTTGCTGGGTACCTGGCAGACCCCGGTTCTATTCCAGGGATTGTCTCAGTGACCTAAGGTCGGTTGCAATCTTTTCCTGCACTATAGGGTTTTCTCTTGACTGGAAATCCCAGTCTCTGGTGTTGTGGGGCCCACAGTTCAGACTTGGACAGTTATCAGAGCATGTCAGCATGTGGCTCTAGGCTGGCAACCAAGCACCTGGTGGAACCAGGAAATCTTCCAATGTTTAGCTGGATGAGCTGAAACTGATTGAATCCTACACCCTGGGGTTTCCTCTCACTTGAGAAACACAATTACTGGTGTTTTAGGACCCAGAGTTCTGTCTGTTGGTCACTGTGTAGATTCTGCTGTGCTGCTGGTCAGAAAGAGTGTAGTCCTGACAACGCCATCTTGGATCCCCCTTATGTTAGCAATGACAATCTTTTCACCACCATTTTGGTTTTGGATTGTTTGTTTGTTTGTTTGTTTTTGATCCTGAACCTTTGTGTAGATTGCATTCACTTCCTGGTCGAAATGTTTGGAAGGCTTCTTTGATTTATACAAATATTCGTGAATATTCTGATTCAACTACTTGTAAATACTCTATATATTCAATAAACATTTACTGAATGTGTGCTATGTGCATTGTAATTGTACAAGAATTGTTAGTCCAGTAGTTTAATTTAATGGAATTTTAGCACATAGTAGATAAAAATAATGGATATTTAGGGAATTTTTTTTTTAGAATCTTTTTAAGGTTCTATTTTAACCTATCAATATTTGTAGAAAATGCATATCACCATAACTCCCCTTTTCAGGTCACCTGGGTGCTTCCAGCTTTCTGTATTTTTCTCTGTAACCCAGTCTTATTGAACTGACATTTTGGAATTACTGATTTAGTGTAACTCTATTGTGTATGAAGAAACATATATATATATATATATAGTTAATCTCTCAACTGTTTAATTCCCTCTGCTTTTAAAAGTCTAGTGACAGACTTTCATCATCTGTAAGACCATTGGGTCCATCACTGAAAAAAATATGTAAAAAAGAGTGATAAATAACCAGTCTCTAATTAATACTTTCTTAATACTTGTCACCTATGCTCTTTTCTGATCTAGAACCTATTCTTCTAGCTCTCCCAATTGTTTCTTATAGAGGAAGGAACTCATTCACTATTTTAAGACATATTTATTGAGTGATGGGTATTTTTAAGTCATATTTTGAGTCATCTCTAATCCTTAAAAGTTGATGAGTGTATACTATTGAACAAGGAGTATATATTATTGAACAGATCAGGACCTTTAATAAACTCATCATATGTGATGTATCTATAGACATTCAAAGAAAGTGAATAAAATGGTTTCAAAGATTATCATGTTACACACACACAAACACAGAGAGAAAGAGAGAGAGAGACAGAGGAAGACAGAGACAAACAATAAGTCAATGAAATAAGTGTGAGAGACATCTTTAGAGAGTCATTACATACTCTCAGATCTGCATAAGAAGAATGAAATAAGACAACACGACTAGGCAAATGGGAAAAAAATATAGCCTTTGAAGCTCCCTAAGAGGAAAAACAGAGATCTAGTAGTGAAGGGATATAGTAAATGCCAGAGTCACTGGAGCAGCTTGGACTCAGAGAATAGTACTATGTAATCAGAGAGATCTGCAAGGGCTACATAATTCAGGCATTTAATGGTAAAGTGTGATTTTGATCTGCTTATAATTATAATGGAAATCCACTAGAAGATTTACATTACCATACAGTTAACTTTGTATTCTGTGGGGAGAACAAACTGGAAAAAAAAGCTAAAAGGATGGAAGTTAAGCAGACATATGCATTGGCTAGAATTTGAGCAAATTAAATTGATAGCAGGTAGACTCAGAATTATTTTTTAGAAAATGTGTTTCACAAAATTTGCTAATGAATTGAATGTGATAGGTGAAGAAAAGGGAGGAAACAAGGAAATTTTCCGTAAATGTTCAATTAATAGTACAGAGAATCTTTGTCAATGTATTGATCTCTAAACATATATATTAAAAATTTTTATGAGTATTTTCCACTCCTACAGGAACCTGATTTAGTTTCCAGTGCCCAAATTAAAGACAAAAACTAGCTGGAACACCTGTTTCAAAGAATCTGACTCCCTCCTCTAGCCTCTACAAACAGCAGACACACATAGACCACATACATACATGCTGGGAAAACATTCATACACATAAAATAAAAGTAAATGAAGATCTTTTATAAATTTTAAATATGATGCTAAAGACATTTGTAATGATAAATGGTTACCCCCTGAGGCAGAGCAGTACAATGTAGCCAATCCAGATGAGACCAGGTAGACTAAGGTCAGATGGAAGGGGAGGAGAGCCTCCCTTATCATTGGATTGGTGGAAGGGCATAGAAGAAGAAGAAGGAGGATAGGATTGGGAGGGGATGGGAGAGGGGGCTACAACTGGGATACAAAGTGAATAAACTCTAATTAATACAAAAAAATTAAAAATAATTAAAAATGAAATCGAAAAAATAACCTATTTTCAAAGTGTTTCATCTCTTTTTGAGGCATTTTATTATTACAAACCAGTATAGCTCACAAAAAAATTCCACTGCTGTTAAAGGCCACTGTTAAGCTCCTAAAATAAATTTTGCAATACCAATGTGTGCTTTAGCCCAATGTGGGAATAATTACTTATGAAAATTCATAAGAAACATATACAAAAAGAGAGGACAGAAAAAAATTTTCTAATGTTTTGAATATGTGGTACCAATTATATTTTTAAAACTTTTGACTGTTTTATCCCTCTTCCAATGTCCATCCCATTTGCTTTTCTGAGTGAGGATTGATCATCTCACCAAGAGTACTCCTTCTTGCTTAACTTCTTTTGGTATACAGATTTTTGTATGCTTGTCCTATATTATATGTTTAATATCCACTTATAAGTGAGTATATAGCATGTATGTCTTTCTGCTTCTGGGATACCTCACTCAGGATGTTCTTTTCTAGTTCCGACTATCTGCCTGCAAATTTCATGATTTCCTTGTTTTTAATTGCTGAGTAGTATGCCATCGTGTACCACAATTTCTGTATTCATTTTTCAGTTGAGGGACAACTGGGTTGTTTCCATTTTCAGGCTATAACATATATACCTGTTATGAACATGGTTGAGCAAATGCCTTTGTTGTATACTTGAACATCTTTTGGATATATGCCTAGCAGTGCTATAGCTAGATCTTGAGGAAGCACTATTCCTAATTGTGTGAGAAAGAGCAAGACTGATCAACAAGACAGAAGCCTACCACAAAGGTCCTCTGAAAGACTCTTCCCACCAATGTATCAAAGGAGATGCTGAGACTCATAGCCAAACTTTGAGTAGAGTGCAGGGAATCTTATGAAAGGAGGGGGAGATAGGAAGATCTGGAGGGGACAGGAGCTCCACAAGGAGAGCAACATATCCAAAAATTCTGGGCACAGTCTTTTCTGAGACTGATACTCCAACCAAGGACCATGCATGGCGATAACTTAGAGCCCCTAGAACTGCTGCACAGATGTAGCCCATGGCAGCTCAGTCACCAAGTGAGTACCCTAGTAATGGGAACAGGGACTGTCTCTGTCATAAACTCAGTGGCTGCCTCTTTGATCACCTTCCCCTGGTGAGGAAACATCCTTACCAGGCCACAGAGGAAGACAATGCAGGCAGTCCTGATGGGACCTGAAAGGCTAAGGTCAGGTGGAAGGGAAGGAGGTCTTCCCCTATCAGTGGACTTAGGGAGGGGAATGGGAGGAAATGAGGGAGGGAGGGTTGGATTGGGAGAGGATGTGCGAGAGGGCTACAACTGGGATACAAATTTAATCAACTGTGATTTAAAAAAAAATAAATATATAAATGAACTTTTGAATATGTGGTTCCAGTTATATTTTAAGAACTTAAATATTAATTATATTAATGTCTGTACTCTTCATGACATGTAATATTGTCTCCTTTATGTTTTTGCGTGAGAACTTGAAAAATTTGTCCAGCTGATTAAATAGTTCAATAAGCATATAATATTTACATATGGCTTGATATTTAACATGCAGACTGTCTTAGAACAGCCTGTTAATTCTTTATCTGTCTTTAATACTTTTGGAGTGTTGAAAGCACAGTATTTTTGAAATGACTTTAGCAATAGATGATCAATATATACCAAAATTCTGAGGCTGTGTAAAATCCAAAAAGCTAGGTATACCTAGAAATATATTCCAGTTTAGAGCTTCTGTAGGGTTTGAAGCTCAAGGCTTAAGTGGTACTTAGCATTAAGAAGCTTTTTAAACACAAAGGTACTTTTGTGCAGCTTCTGGTGGCTCATTCTTGGAATGATGAGAGGCAGATTTTTAAGCCTTGTTGGATTATACAATTTCCATGTAAGCTTCTGGATAAATTTTTTTCATTAATCATAATCGAACTGTAACTCAAGTTTGAGTTTTGTCAATTATAATATTCTCCAGTCACAGTAGAGATCATGTTAGAGACCTGAGAGAAATTGCAGCAATATCAAGAACATTGCTCACTTACAAGACTGGATTAGCAAGCTAGAAGTGAGATAAGCATTGCTATTGTAATATTTTGAGTTGGAGCCAGCCTCAGACTAAAGTACACAACTGCTTTCAAATCTCTATGCATAGTAGGGTTGCAAAGAAAGATCTCTCTCTCTCTCTCTCTCTCTCTCTCTCTCTCTCTCTCTCTCTCTCTCTCTGTCTCTCTTTCTTCCTCTGTCTTCCCCTCCCTCTCACCCTCTCCTCCCTCTATCTTTTCCTTCCTTTTCTTTCTCTCTTCCTCCTTCCCTCTTTTTGTCAGATAATCATAAGTTCTCTCTTTCAGTATGATTTATTGAGCTTCAAGACATTTTGAAGGAATTGTCATCCTTCAGTGGATGGTGTCATTAGAGTATTGTTGGTATTCCAGTCAACATCTGACTTCTTATCATGGCTATATATTACTACACCTCTTTTTTTCCTAATGGAGTAGCTGCTAGTGTATGTACCATGGGTTAATGGCTATTATTTATACAGCAATTTTCATCTTCAGTATGCATTACAAATACTAACACATTAATCCTTAGGAGTGAATTATTATATAATGCCTCAAGCAAACCTCCATCCCCTGCATTTCCAAATGAATTGCGTAGTTTATGAAATACAATCAATGTATCATCAGTATTAGTAGGAACTGCATTACAGAAAATGATCCACTAGCACAGGAGGTTAATGAGTGATGGTCATAGGTTCAGACTGCAGTACATTACTAGAGGCCTTTTAGGGGAGGCCTCCTAAACCAATCTTCTGCTTGTTGGTCTCAGAGGACTTCCCTTAATAATGACTGACATTTCTTCACAGTCTTTAAATGGATCCAGCTGGCACTGTGCATAGTTCTCAGGTACAGAGGATTGTTTTACTTTACTCCATCTGTCAATGCTTTCTAAGGGGGCATATTTTACTATGGAAATATTTTGATAAATCCTGCAGCAAAGTAGTATTATTATGCTTGTATCATGTCCAGGTCTCACTCCCTCCTGTTTCATGCTCCACTATTCAATTACATTACTCTCTCAGTTCAATCTTCTCTCTCTCTCTCTCTCTCTCTCTCTCTCTCTCTCTCTCTCTCTGTGTGTGTGTGTTTTTGTGTGTGTGTGTATGTGTGTGTGTGTGTCTGCGGTGGGGGGGATGTGGGGAGGTGTGTGTGGTGTCTGTTTCAGTATCTGAAAAGAAGTACCAAATATAATATCTTTTCATCTTATTATAAGTGTCTCCAGGGGTATTTTAAAGTAGCCTTTTATTTTAACAGAAGACTCCTTATTTCCATTGTCTCTTTCACTTTATTACTGCGATATGAGAAGGAGTTATATTCAAGTGTTTCAGGAAGAATATGAAACATTCAATGTGAGAATAACTCTATAACATAGAGTTGCATTCAAACCAGAATTCACTGACTGTTGTTTTGAGGCATTTAATATGCCAAAAAACATGATTTTGATCATTGTACTTGAAATACCTAAACAGACTCATCTAAGAAACAATTTTATTTTCTTTGTTGCAATATGTTATATTATATAGGAGAAGAAACTTTCTTATCTTGACTAAAGTATTTTTTATGTTGTCTTTGTATGTGTGTGTGTGTGTGTGTGTTCTTTTTTTTTTTTTCAATGCAGTTTATTCAGGAACCTTGAACAATCACCTGGGGAAAGCCAGCCCACAGCTTAAATAGCCTCTGGGTAGCCAACCCCAGCGTGCCACGTGGGCAATGCAGATAGGTCCACATACATGGAAGCAAGCCAGATCCTCAGCCTTAGCCAAATGTGGAGTTGTTCGTGACAGAGAGCACTCCCTTTATGTTGTCTTAACCTTGCCCCTTTTGAAGAAAATCCATACTTTGAACAATAGCTTTAGGCTGTGAAGTGGACACTATAGACAGCCTAATAATGTTTTTATTGTTCAGCTACACCATGACATAACCTAAAATATCATTTGCTGCGTCATTGTTATAAATCATTGAAATACCATTGTGTACTCTTTTAAAATTTATATATTTTATATTAATTACAGTTTATTCACATTGTATCCCAACTATAGCCTCCTCCCTCATCCCTTCCCAAACCCACCCTCCCTCTATCGTCTCCACCCATGCCCCTCCCCCAGTCCATTGTTAGGGGAGGTCCTCCTTCCCTTCCATGTGATCCTAGGCTATCAGGTCTCATCAGGAGTGGCAGCATTGTCTTCTTCTGTGGCCTGGTAAGGCTGTATACCCCTCAGGGGAAATTTATCAAATATCAGGCCACTGGGTTCATTTCATAGACAGTCTCTGTTCCCATTACCAGAGAAACCCACTTGGAGCTGCCTTGGGATACATCTTTGCTGGGGTTCTGCGTTATCTCCATGAATGATCCTTGGTTGGAGTATCAGTCTCAGAAAACAAACAAACAAACAAACAAACAAAACCCTGTGCCTAGATTTTTTATTTCTCCTGTGGAGCTCCTGTCCCCTCCAGGTCTTTCTGTCTTCCCCTTCTTTCTTAAGATCCCCTTGTGTTCTTAAAATCAATAAGAATGACTTATTCTATTGTATTCACAACATGCTTTCCCAAATATCATCATTCATAATATAAAATGAAACAAAATAGAGATATAATTTTCAGAAGCATAGGCATTTTTTCACAGTGTCAATATTACAGAACACAATGCATTTATTAATTTAATATATCTTAACAGAATTTCCGGTATGAGAATTGATGGGGTTTAAGACCAATAATTTACTAATTTTTAATGATCCAAAAAAGAAATAATGTATTCATTCTTCTTCTAAAACCCACCTGCCTAATTTTATTACTTGGTATTTTTAAGATATGTTGTCTGATTAGTTTCTCATTGACCAGAAAGATAAAAAACAGGAGTTTTAGGTTTGGCATCCAGACATGAATTCTCTGTTTTGTTGTTAAACCTAACTTGCAAACTCCAGTTTTGATTAAAGTAATTATGTGTTATGTGAGTCTTCAGTAAAAGAACAATTTTATTAAATGATGAGAAAACAGTTGGAAAAACTACACAACAAAAAAGGAATTCTAGAACCCTGATGAAGAGAAGTTTGTCTGAAATTCTCTTTCACTGCTTTTCATCATGAATATAAAACAACTGATTTTGTGTCATATGGTATTTCCAAATATGATTTATTAGCCAAATATTTGATTAGTTTCCTTTACATCAAACAAAAGATCTCCTAGGGAACGCAAGCCTGGGGACAACAATAGGATTGTTCTAGTGTCTGGGAAAACAGAAATTTATGTTTAAATTCAAACAGATTGAGCTCAGCAGGTTTCACAAACACTTCAAAAGACTAGGTACTACTGTGTGAGAGTTCATTACAAAAGTTTACTATTGGATTGGGTGAAGAGTTACAGGAAAGAAAAAGGATGTGTTTTATTTTGTCTATGAAACTGTTTTTCTTCAATTTATTGATTTCTGCCACTGTAAGAAAATAACAGTACAGCAACCTCTTTGTCAATTTATCATATTATTATGCTAAAACTGTGGATGCACATATCTCAATAATATTATAGATTAGGAGAGAAAGAATTCTGGGGGAATTCTGAAGGCACATATGAATAGCTATATGTGGTTTAAAAGCCTATTAATATTCTTTTTCATTTTAACCTCAGACATTATTTAATATTCAGTAATACAGTATCATTTATTCATTGTTTCCAGTTCTAGCAAGTGATATTAATATGTCCAGATGATTCAATAATTGAGACAATTAAATATCTTGATTAAATAAATTGAGACATTTTAGAGATGTCCATTTTCCTAAGAAGAGTGTGTCAAAGGTTGAAATATTAATTACAGAAAAGCCTGTATTTGACTGCATTTTTCCACATGTGAGGTTTTATTAGGGGAAAGGAGATCACAGAGACTGTCTCTGGATGAGACAGAAAAGAGAGAGCTATTTGACCACATTTTATGTTCACTTTCATCTATATTTTAGAATAGGCCAAACTAGGACACCTTGAAGTAAATTCCATGTTATGTAAATTTTAAGCACTTTTAATAATTGCTAAGAGTTTTTTTTTCTGAATGTCTTATGAAATCAGAATGGGTAGTTCCCAACAAGATGCAAATATTATACTTTCGATAAGACATGTTATACGAGAAATAATTACAGAACAAAGAATTGCTATATTGTGTATTGTAAAATCTATACCATCAATAAAGCAGAGTGTGAGGTAGATGTGAAACAGACAGTTGGGGCCCTGGGTCACAAAGTCAACTATTCAAGAAAGCTTTTTCCTCCTGTATTTTATATGCATATAAAAAATCATGCACATATCCATAAAACTTAAATATTTAAAATTATATTTAATATGTATTAAATATTTACTATTATAAGAGTAACTAAAAATTCTTCACAAAAAATGACAAATATTGAGTTTGTTTTAAATAGCCATAAAAATAAGCTAAGAGCATTTAGATAAGTTAAGAACATTCTACAATAAGCTTGAAGATATACAAATGTCTGTGAACCTCCCTGTGATTGCTGGGAACTGAACCTGGGTCCACCGCAAAAGCAGCAATTGTTCTTAACCCCTGAAAATTCTCTCCAGGTCCTTCAAACATTATTTTTGTGTTAAGATAGGTGTGCTTTGTCTCCTAGATTTTTCTCATATGTGATACTGTGAGTTTTAAAGCATGGTAATCATAAATAAAAACGTTATTGTCTAGAGTGATAAAGAATAAAGAAGTGTATGAATAGGCCTGAGATTACATATCTTAACATACTTTTTTATTCTGAGTCAAATGTGACACCTTAAGCAAACTCTTTTGAATTTTTTTCTTTAATGAAAAGATACTGCTTTTATTTTTATTTTATTTTATTTTTATCATACATGCATATTATAGTCTCTCTCTCTCTCTCTCTCTCTCTCTCTCTATATATATATATATATATATATATATATATATATATATATATATTATTCAGGCTTCTAAGTCTAGCAAAGAAACATAGAAACATGTCAAGATAGATCAAGGGATACCCATACTATCACACTCCATTTCCAGTTTAAAATACGTATTTTAGAGTGTGGGCAATGAAATATTCTTAAGGGAACTTAATAATAGCTAATGAAGTTCTGGATTTGTATCTATTATACTTTAACTCTCCAAAGTCATGAAATTATAAACAATCATTCAGCTTTGCAGAATTTCAAAAGAGGTGTGGTTTATTTTCCCTAGTAATTTCAGTGAGAACCATAGATGTTGTTACAAGGCAAAGTGATTAATTGTTCAGTCTGGTGCAGTTATATTTGTAATATTCAATGATGCTTCATACAAGGATCAGGAAAACTAAGTATAAATCTTGGCTGAACTATTTGATTTCTTCATTATCTTATGCATATGAATTTCATATGTAAAATGGAATGAATGCTTACCTTAGCAAAATAACCCTAAGGCCTATACCTATCCAGCCATGGATTTTTGATCAGAATGACAGTGCAAGACACTGTCAAGCTTGAGAAACTTAGGAAGTGAGTAGATAACCTAAGGCAGCCACGCCACTATTGCAACAAATATTTGCTTCTTGTTTGAAAGGTTGGTATTACATGATGGAGTAAACAATGTTTGAAAATACTTGCCTTTGCCCTCCTAGCAATCTGTACATTATCTCAGGCACTATGAAAACTAACCATAAGGGAAGACATTTTCAGGGAAATTTGAGATTGATGTCTAATGCCCTGTAGCAAAAGTATGTGTTAAGTTAACAAAAGGTTTTGGGTATATAGTTACAGTGGATAACTAAGTTAACTGCCATTTTCATTTAATAATCCTTGTCCCTTAAGAGTATCATTGTCCATCATTTTAGGTATTTTAATTTAAACAGTATTTTTTAAAATTTGTATTCTGAAGTTAGCTACTAACTAGTAGGTTTTATTTAGTCTTTTGTCTTATATTCTTAGTTTTGGTTAATGGGTTTCATGAAGGTTTATATATATATATATTTAGTTTTGGTTAAGTCACCCATTTACCCCTTTCTCTCATCCATCTTCCCACTTTTATCTCAGTTTAATGCTTTAACCCTTAGGGTTCTCCATTCATTATTTTCACATAAGCTATACTATCTCTCCACTTTTTAAATGTTGAGTTATTTCCAGATTCTGGCTACCATCAATAAACCTGCAATGAACATAGTTAAGCAAATATACTCCTTGTGTGGTTGAAAATCTTTTATTTATATGCTCAGGAGTATTAGAGCAGGGTCCTAGATATCACTCAACTGAAGAATGGATAAAGAAATTATGGCACATTGATACAATGGAACACTAGTAAGCTGTTAAAAAAAAAACCAAGAAATCATGAAATTTGCAGGCAAATGGATGGAACTAGAAAAGATTTTCCTGAATGAAGTAACCCACAAGCAGAAAGACATGTGCATGGTATATACTCACTTATAAGCATATATTAGCCATATAATATAGGATAAACATACTAAAATCTATAGTCCTAAAGAAGCTAAACAAGAAGGACCCTTGGGAAGATGTTTAATTCTCATTCACAAGGGCAAACCAGGTTGATACCAAAAGCAATAAAAGAGAGGAAACAGGACAGGAGCCAACCGTAGATGTTCTCTGAAAGTTTCCATCCAACAGTGGATAGAAGCAGATGCAGAGACTCACAGCCAACCTCTGGGCAGAGCACTGGTGGCCTTATAAACAAATGGGGAGATAGAAAGTCCCAGAGTGGAAGGAGATCAACAAAGCCAACAAATCTGAGGCCAGGGTGGGCTTGCGGAGACTGATAAACCAAACAAGGATTACACATGGAGAAGACCTAGACCCCTTGCTCAGATGTAACCCATAGGCAGCTTAGTCTCCATGTGGTTCCCTAGTAAGGCGAGCAGGAGCAGTCTCTGATATGAATTAGGCTGCCTGTTCTTTGATCACCTCTCCTTGGCTGTGTGGCCTTACCAGCCCAGATAGGAATTGGATCCAGGCAGTCCTGATTAGACCAGACAGGCCAGGATCATATAGTAGTGGATGAGGACTATTAGTGGACTAGGGGAGGGGGATGAATGAGAAAGAGGGAGAGAGTGTAGGACAGGGAGGAGATGAGGAAGGGGCTA
The DNA here is from genome assembly GCF_030254825.1 of Meriones unguiculatus. NCBI lineage: Eukaryota > Metazoa > Chordata > Mammalia > Rodentia > Muridae > Meriones > Meriones unguiculatus. Next base: position 54,202,950 of record NC_083369.1, on the reverse strand, counting down.
CAACTGGGATAAAAGGTGAATAAATTGCCTCAAGATCCAGCCATACCACTCTTATGCATATATCCAAAATAGGCTCAAGTACACAATAAGGACATTTGCTCAACCATGTTTGTAGCAGCTTTATTTGTAATAGCCACATGCTGGAAACAGCCCACATGCCCCTCAACTGAAGAATGGATGCAGAAATTGTGGTACATCTACACAATGGAGTATTACTCTGCAATGTAAAATGAAGAAATCATGAAATTTGCAGGTAAATGGTGTGACCTGGAAAAAGCAGAAAGACACACATGGTATATATTCACTCATATAGACATATAACATAGGATAAACCTAGTAAAATCTGTATGTCTAAAGAAACTAATCAAAAGAGAGGATCCTGACTAAAACAATAAATTTCCATCCCAAAAGGCAAAGAGGATGGACATCAGAAGAAGAAGAAAACAGGAAACAACCTAGGAACCTGCAACAGAGGGCTTCTGAAAGGCTCTGCCCTGCAGACTATCAAAGCAGATGCTGAGACTTATGGCCAACTCTTGGGCAGAGTGCATGGAATCTTATGAAAGAAGTGGGAAATAGTAAGATCTGGAGAGGACAGGAACCCCACAAGGAGATCAACAGAACCAGAAAATTTGAACACAAGGGTCTTCCCAGAGATTCATACTCCAACCAAGTACCATGCATGGAGATAACCTAGAACTCCTGCACAGATGTAGTCCATGGCAGTTTAGTGTCCAAGTGGGTTACATAGTAATGGGAAGAGGGACTACCTCTGCATAATCTGATTGGCCTTCTCTTTGATCACCTCCCCTTAAGTGGAGAGCAGCCTTACCAGGCCACAGAAGATGACAATGCAGCCACTCCTGATGAGATCTGATAGACTAAGATCAGAAGGAAGAGTAGGAGAACTTCCCGTGTCAGTGGACTTGGGGAGGGTCATGCGTGAAGAAAGGGGATGGAGGGTGGGACTGGGAGGGGAGGAGGGAGAAGCTTATGGGGGATACAAAATGAATAAAGTGTAATTAATAAAATAAAATTAAAAAAAAATAGAAATAATGTTGAGCTGTAAGATAGGAGAGTTTCATGTTTGTTTGTTTGTTTGTTTTTTCAAGTCATATTCCTTGTTTTAACCCTCCTCTTCATCTGCTGATTTCTGTAATACCCCTATACTATATCCTTCCCTAAGTAAGGCCTTTTCAACCCCGGTTTCTACATCACTACTTTGATTTAATCTGTAGTCTACTCTTTACCCTTTTTGAATGTGCCTTCCCCAACAACCTCTTTCTACTTTTCTAGCTTCTACTTGTAAGTTAAATACACAAAACCAAATATTTGAAATTTAGATCTGTGTGTGAAAGAGAATGAAGGTAATTAGTTTTCCTTGGTCTGAGTTATTTCTGTTGGTATAATATTCCAGTTTCATAATTCACCTCCAGGCTTCATGATTTCATTTTCTTTACAACTGATTAATATTATTTTTAGGTAATTTTTTTTAATTTTTTATTAATTACACTTTATTCATTTTGTATCCCCCCATAAGCTCCTCCCTCCTGCCCTCCCGATCCCACCCTCCCTCCCCTTTCTGCATGCATGACCCTCCCCAAGTCCACTGATAGGGGAGGTTCTCCTCTCCTTTCTGATCTTAGTCTATCAGTTCAAGCCTGATGACCAACTGTCGGGCAGAGTGAATGGAATTTTATATAAGAAGTGGGAAATAGTAAGAGCTGGAGAGGACAGGGTCTCCACAAAGAGAGCAACAGAACAAGAAAATCTGAACACAGGGAACTTCCCAGAGACTCATACTCCAACCAAGGACTATTCATGGAGATAACCTAGAACCCCTGAACAGATGTAGCCCATGGCAGTTCAGTGTCCAAGTGGGTTACATAGTAATGGGAAGAGGGACTGCCTCTGACATAATCTGATTGGCCTGCTCTTTGATCACCTCCCCCTGAGGGGGGGGGCAGCCTTACCAGGCCACAGTAGAGGACAATGCAGCCACATTTGATATTATATTATTTTTATGTGTCACATTTTTTCTACTTATCTGTTCATAGATAAAAAAAAAAAAATCCTGTCTATTGTGAACATCATAACAAAGAACATGAATGTGCAAGTGTAACAACCATAGGATATAAAAACTGCAGAATATGTCCAGGGGTGGTATACCTAGGTCATAAGGCAGTACTATTTTTAGGTTTCTGTGTTTTCTTTTTGAGAAACATTCAGAAAAATTTAGAAAGTTAACAGTACTAATCGTTTTCTTTCTTTTTTTTTTTTTAATATTCACAGGCCTCGGATACTCTCAGCCTTGGTCAGAGAAACTTATTTTTGAAGCGGACATTAGTCAGCAGAAGAATGCATCACTGGTCAAAGTGCTGTGAATAAGACACTTGTGCTTGACAATAAATGGGACATGTAGATTATCTTTCCTCCCTACCAAAGCTCATAAAATATTGAAGAAGGTGAGACAGACAGAATGTAAATTCTAGAGTGAAATGCTGTCTTATGGACATATCGGGACTTTAAAAATCCTGAATTCATGGCAGCTGTGGTTACCTGCAAAACACTTGTACACGATCAAGACTTCTAAACTTCTAGCAGAGATGAGGTAGGTGTTCTCCTCTTGTGCCACCATTCTGGCATACTCAGGAGGTATTGGTAATGGATAGTTTGTACTAGAAGGAGAATAATTCTTAATTGAAGATGTGGTATCTACCAAGTTTCCTATGTTCTAGTGGATAGCTCTGACTCATCATGTTCAAACAGATTTAATTGGACTTAATGAGCTATCTAAACCAAAAGAAGAAATAGGTAAGTAGTTTTAGGATTGTGAGAAGAGTTGTAGATGGGAGATAGATATAGATATATGATTATATTTCATTGTATTCAAGCAAGTATAATATATTAAAAAACATTTTTTATAAAAGAGTACTTACCTTAGCATAGTTTAATGAGTTAAATTACCTAGAATTCTGCTTGCTATATTACAAGGAAAAGAAAGTAGTTAAAAATGTGTCAGAAACTGTAAATATCATTAACCATCATGGAGTACAGATCAAAAGCACAATGAGATATCAACTTAACAAAATAAAAATGGGAAACAAACAAAAACAAGTGATGATAAACATTTTGACAGAGGGGCTTTTTGTGATATTATTATAAATGTAAGGTAGTCTAATTATTTTGAAAAACATCATAAAGTTTCCTGATAAAAGTGAGCATAGATTAATCACACGACTGAATTACTCACCTTCTGCATATATATTCTATTCAAAGGAAATTAAATTAGCATGAATAAGAGATATCTGCATGGATTTATTGCAATACTGTTCATAATAGTTAAGATATAGATTCAATTTCACTTCCCTTCAGTGAGTGAATAGATAAAGAATATATATATATATATATACAATATTATTGATAAATACAAAAGAGTGAAATTTTCATTTGCAACAAAATAGATATAACTGGACGTTCTTTTGTTATATGAAACAAAGTGGGTACAGAAGCATAAATAATACATATACTTCATAAATGATGTCTGTCTTCCACATTCATACATACACAGGTGCACACATGTAAACTATATATATGAATATATCATGAATACAAGCACATATAAGAAATAAATAATTCTTTTTGGTGTATTATATACTTTATAGAATCTAGAAATAAGAAGAACAAAGAAATCAAACACAAACTAAAGACAAATTCAAAATGCTAATACTGCTGACTTAATCAGTATTCATCATGTACATATTCTGAAATTACATACTTTAAGCTAATATGTATAATCACTCTGTTAATAAATGTTTTAATTTCAAAACGTAAGAATAGATTGTTTGAATACATTTATTTTGTCAATGTTCATGTCTTTATGCACTCTGACAGCTATCAATTAGAAATAAGTAAAACTCACACTTATGTTACCTATTTCTGTTTTCTAGTGTGCATTTTGAATAAAATACCTTGGTTTTATTTCCTTAATCCATAAAATGGAGATGATGTTAGCATTCATCAAGTTATAGTGAAGAATAAATAAGATAATATACATAATGCATTTAAAAATATTAACTGGTATCGAAATACCTCCTTTTGTTGCATCACTAATATATGCCATCCTTACACAAAAACAAGGAATATAAGTAAGATTTTTAGCATCATGCTTTACAGTTTTATGTAAAGACTTATGGATTATTCTTATCAGGCAACCATATACAAATATATAAAATAATAAGAGTTATTTACAAACTTATATTAATATAGAAAGACAAGTTTGTTTTCACTGTTTCCTTTGTGTAGAACTCCTGTGCTCTATCTTAGAGAAAGTGAGAACATTGAGGGATGTTGCTGTGCAACCAGACTACTAATTAGATCCAATAGAACAGAAAACTAAAGGGGTGCAAGACTGAAAAGCTCTATGACCTCATGACTTCACCAGTGTGTCATTTACAAAAATAGAGATAACTCCATAACGACCTTGCAAGAAAATAAGTGAATCATTTCCTCTGTATGTTTCCTGTTTTAAAAATCTAATATATACAAAATAAATGTAAAAAGACATGTAAAACTTAATGAATTTTATGCAATAACTATATCTCTTAGTTTACTCTCAAAAAAGCCTTCGTATGCAATTGGTTGGATAGCCTGTGTCATGGACAAGGTCAGGAGGTTGAAACACAGGTGGCAGAGGGAAATGGCATGCAATAAATAAAGTATGAATCTAAAATTCTTCCAGTCAATCTATTTGAGCATTGTTTTCATTTTCATTTGGCAGTCACCAAAGAACTTTTTTTTTTTTTTTTTTTTTTTTTTTTAGTCCTGACTTCAGGTGAGCTAAAAGAACAGCAAATCCTGTCACTTCTACATTTGAGGACAAGAAATAATCTCCAGTCACAGAAGTGTGACTGCAGGTTGAATAAAACACGGTCAGAGGTAAGATTGTTTAGGAAGGAATAACATTTCATGAAAACAAGAAAGCAGTCAGGCCAAGTTCCCAGGAGCGGTTCTCACTAAGACTGCAGAAAGTTCCATGATTCCTGGAGCTGGAGAACAGGGTTCCTCCTTCCTGACCTAATGAGTCGGGCAACAGAGAATCAATGAATCTCTCAAAAAGAGACATAAAATCAGAAAAGGTCCTGACACCAAACATCCAAGAAATCAAGGACAAGATGAAAAGACTAAACCTAAGAATAATAGGAAGAAATGAAAGATTCCAGGCTCTAAGGAACAGAAAATATTTTCAAGAAAATCTTCTCAACTTAAAGAAAGAGATGTCTTTAAACATACAATAGGCTTACAGAACATCAAATAGACTGGACCAGAAATGAAACTCCTCAGTTCACATAATAGTCAAAAAACTAAATCTACAGAACAAAGAAAAAATATTAAAAGCCAAAGGAGAAAAAAACAGATTCATTGTAATCACAGCAGGCTTCTCAACAGAGAATATGAAAGCCAGAAGGACCTTGGCAGATATGCAGACACTATGAGACCACAGATGAAAACACAGACGACTATACCCAATAAATTTTCAATAAGCATAGACAGAGAAAACAAAGTACTCAATAAAAAAAACAAATTTAAACAATATCTACATAGCAACTGAACCCTACAGAAGATACTAGAAGGAAAACTCTGATCTAATGAAATCAACTACAGTTAAGAAAACACAGGACACAGATAACCTCACAAAAATAAAAATCAAAAAGAAACAAACACACAAACATGCAAGCACCAAAAAGTCCACGATAAAAGGAACTAATATTCATTAGTCACTGTTATCTATCAACATCAATGAACTCAACTCTCTAATTAAAAAAAAAATGTAGACTAACAGAATGGTTACAGAAACAGGATCCAACATTCACACTTCTACAAAAAAGATTGACACTACCTTAGAGTAAAGGGCTAGAAAAAGGTTTTCCAAGCAAACAGACCCTGGAAGCAACTTGGAATAGCCATCCTAATATCTACTAAAATAAACATTCACTAAAATTAACTGAAAGAGATGGGGAAGAACACTTCATTCTCATCAAAAGAAAAATTCACCACGAGGACATCACAATCCTTAAAATCTATGCCCCAAATGTAAGGATGTCTGCATTCTTAAATGAACCATTATTAAAGCTTTAATCTCACACTGATCCCAATATTTTCATAATGGGAGATGCCAACATACCAATCTCACCAAGACACAGATCATCAAGAGAAAAGTTCAATAAAGATATTTTACAGAGGTCCTAAATCAAATGGACCTAATAGATGTCTACAGAACTTTTTACCTAAACACTAAAGAGTATACTTTAGAGGAGTAGAGAGTAGAGGGCTGACTCTAAAAGAAAATCAACAAGGTAGAAAAACCCATAGCCAAACTAACTAAAGGATAGAGAGACAATATCCAAACCAACAAAATCAGAAATGAAAAGGGAGACATAACAACAGACACTGAGGAAATCTAAAGAATCAGAAGGTCTTACTTCAAAAGCCTGTATGCAACAAAATCTGAATGAAATTAACAATTTTCTCGATCGATTCCATTTACCACATTTGAATCAAGATTAGGTAAATAAAATATATAGTCCTGTATGCCCTAAGGAAATAAGAGGAATTATCAAAAATTTCCCTTCCAAAAAGAGCCCAGGGATAGATGGTTTCAACACAGAATTCTACCTACAGAGAAGAGGTAACTCCAATAGTCTTCTTTTATTTTGTTTTAATTCTGTGTATCTTTATTAATGTATATGAGTACTCTATCAGCATGTACACCTGCATGCCAGAAGAGGGCATCATTTCCCATATATAGATGGTTGTGAGCCATCATGTGGTTGCTGGGATTTGAACTCAGGAACTCTGGAAGAGAAGACATTGCTCTTAACTGCTGAGCCATGTCTCCAGCACTCCTGTACTTTTCCCACCATTTCACAAAAGAGAAAAAAAGAAATATTACCAAACTCATTTTATGAGGCTACCTTATTACATAAACAACACAAAGGCCTAACAAAAAAGGGAACTTCAAACCTATCTCTCCTATGAACATTTACACAAAAAAATACTCAATAAAATACTATCAAACTGAATCCAAGATCACATAAAAGACTTCATCCATTCGATACTACGATGGAGCAGCTGAGAGTGGCCATTGTCACAGTAAATTCTACCAGAGTGGACACAGGACTAGCCACAGGATTATCAACATGGATTGCTGCAGCCATGAATCATCTGAAGGAATGGGCGGGCATGGGAGTGTTAGCAGGCCTTCTGGTGTTGGTCTCCTTGGTTTGCCTGTGGTATATATGCAAGATTAGAGTCTCACAACAGTGTGATGCAGCCATGATCATTCAGGCCTTTACAGCCATTGAAGCAGGACATTCTCCCCAAGCATGGTTGGATACCATAAAAAGCTAAAATGATACGCTCAGGATGCGAGGCTAAGCACTGCACTCAGGGTCAGCCGCTTTGGACCCAGAGAAGAGCATGTCTGACTGCATGCGGGTTGATGCCCCAGGTCCCGCCTCTGAGAAAAAGGTATCGGACGGGTCTGATGCTCTTTGGGTGGATGACACCTAAATGAACATCTGTACAAAGTCCCAATTTATTTCTAATATCAGAGATCAGACCTCTACTCTTGCCTGATGCGTCTAAAACAAAAAGGGGGAACTGTAGAGAGCTGTGGAATGCCGTGCCTTAAAGATGGAGCTGGTTTTCGCCTTCCACCTTGCCGATGGTGAGTGCTCTCTGTCACGAACAACTCCACATTTGGCTAAGGCCGAGGAGGATCTGGCTTGCTTCCATGTATGTGGACCTATCTGCATTGCCCCCGTGGCACGCCTGGGTTGGCTACCCAGAGGCTATTTAAGCTGTGGGCTGGCTTTCCCCGGGGTCTGAGGATTGTTCAATGTTCCTGAATAAACTGCATTGAAAAAAAAAAAAAAAAAAGAATACCAAAAAAAAAAAAAAAAGACTTCATCCACCAAGACCAGTTAGGCTTCATCCCAGGCATTCAGGGGTGGTTCAATATACAGAAATCCTTCATTGTAATCTACTATATAAATAAACTGCAGGGAAAAAAGGAAAACACATAATCATCTCCTTAGATGCCGAAAAAGCATTTGAAAATCCAACACCTATTCAAGTTTAAAGTATTGGAGAGATGAGGGATGAAAGGCACATACTTAAGCATAGTAAAATCAATACCCAGCAAGCCTACAGCCAATATCAAAATTAATGGAGAGAAAATTAAATAAATCACACTGAAATCTTGGACAAGGCAATGCTGCCCACTCTTTCTGTATGTCTTCAACATAGGACTTGAAATCCTAGCTTGAGCACCAAAACAACTAAAGAAGATCAAGAAGAAACAAATGGGAAAGGAAGATGTCAAGCATCACTATTTGCAGATGATATGAAAGAATATGTAATTGAAGCAAAAAAAAAAAAATGTACTAGAGAAGACCAACAGCTGATAAACACCTTCAGCACAGTGGCTGGATACAAAATTATCTCAAAAAAAAAAAAAATCAGAAGCCCTCCTCTACAGAAAAGACAATTGGGCTGAGAAATAAATCAGGAGAACAAGATCTTTCACAATAGCCACAAATGGCATAAAGTACCTTGTTGTGACTTTAACCAAGCAAGCGAATGACCTCTTTGAAAAAAAAATTCAAGTCTCTGAAGAAAGAAATTGAAGAAGATATCAGAAGATAGAAGTATCTCCCATGCTCACGGACTGGTAGGATTATTATAGTAAAAATGGCCATCCTACCAAAAGCAGTCTACAGAGTCAATGCAATTCCCATCAAAATACTAACATAATTCTTTGCAGAATTTGAAAGATCAACTATCAATTTCACATGGGAAAAAAATACAGAACAGCTAAAACAATCCTGTACAGTACCAGATCTTCTGGAGAGGTATTACCATACTTAAGCTGTACTATACAGCAACAATAATAAAACTGCATGGTACTGGCAGAGAAACAGTCTGAAGAATCGAATCAAAGACCCAGAAATAAACCCACACACCTACTTATACTTGATTTTTGACAAAAAAGCTAAAACAATACATTGGAAAAAATATAACATCTTCAACAAATGGTGCTAAGCTAGCTGGATGTCTACATGTGCAAAAATGCAAATATATCCATATTCATTACTCTGCACAAAAGGAAAGTCTAATTGGATCAAAGACTTCAACATATAACCAGAGAAACTAAATCTGTTAGAAGAAAAAGTGGGAAGACCCTTGAACTCATTGGTGTAAGAGACAACTTCTTGAACAGAACACTAACAGCACAGGCTCTAAAATCAACAATCAATAAATGGGACCTCATGAAACTGAAAAGCTTCTGTAAAGGAAAGGACCCTGTTGTCAAAACAAAAGACAACCTACTGGGATTTTCACCAACCCTATATCTGGCTAATATACAGAATATATAAACATCTCAAGAAGTTGAACAGCAACAAATCAAATAATCTAATTAAAAAGTAGGTACAGAACTAAACAGAGAATTCTCAATAGAGGAATATCAAATGGCAGAGAAACACTTAAATAAATGTTCAATGTCCTTGGTCATCAGGGAAATACAAATCAAAACAACACTGAGATTTCACCTTACACCCATCAGAATGCCTAAGGTCAAAAACTCAAATGACAAAACATGCTGGAGAGAACATGGAGAAAACAGAACCCTCTTTCATTGATGGTGGGATTGTATACTTGTACAACAACTTTAGCAATCAATCTGGTGCTTTCTCGAAACCTGGAAATAGTGCTACCTCAAAATACAACTAGATATACACAAAAAGTGTTCCACCATACAACAAGGGCATTTGCTCAAGTATGTATAAAGCAATTTTATTTGTAATATCTAGAATCTGGAAACAACTTAGATGATCCTCAACCTAGGACTGAATACAGAAATTGTGTTACATTTACACAATGGAATACTACTCAACAATTAAAAATAAGGAATTCATGAAATTTGCAGGCAAATAAATTGAACTAGAAAGGATCATCTTGAGGGAGGTAATCCAGAAACAGAAAGACATACATGGTAGATACTCACTTATAACTGGATATTAGCCATAAAATATAGGATAAACATACTAAAATCAATAGTCCTAAAGAAGCTAAACAACAAGGAGGACCCTAGGGAAGACACTGAATTCTCTTTGAGAAGGGCAAACAGTGTAGATATTGGAAGTGGAAGAAGACAGGGATCAGGACAGAAACCTACAACAGAGGGCCTCTGAAAGACTCTACCCAGCAGGTTATGGAAGCAGATGCTAAGACCCATAGCCAAACTTTGGGCAGTGTTCAGGGATTTTATACAAGAAGTGGGATATATAAAAACCTGGAAGGGAAAGGAGCTCCACAAGGATAACAATAGAATGAAAAAAAAAATGGGCCCAGGTGTGCCTTCAGAAAATGATGCTCCAACCAAGGACCATGGATGGAGAGGACCTAGACCCGTTGCTCAGATGCAGCCCATAGGCTTCTCTCTCTCTCTCTCTCTCTCTCTCTCTCTCTCTCTCTCTCTCTCTCTCTCTCTCTCAATATTCATTCCTGAGTAAGGGGAGCAGGGACTATTTCTGACATCGACTCAGTGACTGGTTCTTTGATCACTTTCCCCTGGGAGAACAGCCTTGCCAGGCCAGAAGATGTTGCAACCATCCCTGATGAGACCTGATAGTCTAGGTTAGATATTAAGGGAGAAGGAACTACCCTCTCAGGGGACATCTGGAGGGGCATAGAGAGAGAAGGAGAGAAGGAAGTACTGTGAAAAGATGAGTGAGGTGGTTGCAGGCAGGATACAAATATTTTATACATATTATACAAATATTTTATATATATGTGTGTGTGTGTATAAACAAGAAAGTAAAGTAAATAAAAAAGAATGAAAAAGAGAAATGAATTTAGAAGAATATAATCAAAATTTAGCAGGCTCTTGTACCTCACTTTGTAAAAAAGGTAAGAGTGCATTAGCCAAGGAACTCATTATGTTGCTGTTACCCAGTAATTCATAGAGTAGATGAAGAAGGAATGGGTGGTGCAGTGTAAAGAATTGTTTCACAAGCATCTTTATTGTTACTACTGCATACTGTTTACATAATAGAGAGCCATTTTACACAATTGCAGTGTGCTTGAGAAGTCCTTTAGCAGCCCTCATGCTAAATGCAAAGTTGAGCAAATTGTTTTCCCCCATATCTATACACTTTGCATTTCAGACACTCATATTGGGAACGTCAAGAAACCCAAGAACAGGTCAGAGGACATATTCTTTTAAAACCATACCATAAGAAAAAAAAAGCAGTTACAGAAAGGACATACTATGTTTTAAGCATTACAAATACCGAACTACAATAGAAACTAATTTGAGTTTTGAATGAGTGAATATCTTACTTTGTACACATTTTCCTAGGAGAGGATTGTTCAAAATGGCAAATTTTTTCCAACTAAATGATATTATTTTCTGCTTTTATAAGAACAATAATAAAATGCATGTAAATATTATACTAGTGACCAAATAAAATATGTCAGTACTTGGACTACATGTTGTCTCTACTTGTCTTTCGTTATCATCATAATAGTCCTACGATGTTTCATTATTTCCACTTCTGCTAGTATGATTTGTGTAGCTATAAAAATACATATAATTATTAACTACTGGAAGAGAAAGTTTATCTTGAATCCCCATTTTATAGGGAATATCAAAGAATAGATAGAGCTACTCTTTTGGAACTTTGATTTTTGTAGCAGTGCTGAAGTATAGTAAGAGGGAACACATGCAAGAACAAACTGCTTACACCATGAGCCAAGAAGAAAAGGGAAAGAGAATACAATTATTTTTGGAGTACACACTTGAAATGATACCGTGATTCTTAATGAGGCAAATAGTCTATCAATACCCTACTAACACTACTCTAGAGAGCATCTAACATATAGGCCTTCAGAGCACCTGCAACGCACCAACTGCAACTGTCCTTCTATAGATGAAGGCACTAAATGAAAGACATTGTTTAAGGTCTTCCAAATATGGGAGATTTTGTGCTCTTTCGCCAGATTTTTTTTCTGAGAGAAGCTATTAACAATTTTTCACTATTTACTGCTGTGGTAGCATAAGTACAAAAATGATGATATTGTCTCTAGGTACTTACATAAAGGAGGGATAAAGCATCTCAGAAAGATGAGTTTGCATGTTTAATTATCTAATGATTTCCTATAAAAGATATTTTCTGTCATTCTACTTATGCCTTGTATGTAATCCCTTAATATTTGTCTTTGTGATCACACTGACAACAGAAAATATGGTCCTGCTGCATTTTTTATCTTCTTTCAAACTAATAGCATAATGTTGCACATGCAAATGAATATTTAATAAGAACTCAACTTGGTGGAAATAAAAAAGAGAATGTGGGACCTATTGTATTGGTGACTTTTATTGGATAAACCAGTCCAAAATTTATAATCTTGTCTGCTGGCATTTTGGGCTGGGCTCAGCTGAAGAAGAGTTCTGATTTATTTTGCCTTCAATAATGTCTGTGAAATAAACTGTCAGTCAACTATTCACTTATATGTGGAAGGTAGTTTTCCTGTCATATTGAGCAATAGGATAGAGTAGGGGTGTTTTTGTTTGCTTTCTACTGCCTTAACAGGTTGTCACATTTTGGATATTTTATAGTGAGCAGAAATTCTTTTAATTATGGTTTTGAAGTCTTAAAGAAAAAAAGGTCAACTTTATCAATAAAAGAGTTAATCCATTCATGAGAGTAGAGTCTCTTACTAATAAGGTTGCATACGTGCAACAGTTTGCATGCAGTATGAATTAATTTTATAATAATGGACTTTGAAGGACATGTTTAGATCTTAGGGAGAGGTCCCAGGACTATGTTTCTCATTTATCCAGGAAAGACAGGGCTTGCAGGCTTCAAATATTGGCCATAAAAGTATACAAATACTCTCATGTCCTTGGATAAACATGATTTCATTTGTTTCTGATATATTATATTAACTAAGAAGGTAAAAGAAAAGACAGCCTAAATACCAGATATATCTTATTTCTTCTTTCATGGAAAATGTTCAAAGGTTTTTCAAGCTACCAAATACTACTCAAAATTATTGTACAAATATTTTATACAAATTAAGTTTTAATAATAACCCATATATTAACTCTGTGAACATATCAAATAACTTGAAAAAAGTTACACAAGTTAGCAATTGTAATGGTTTACTTTGTGCATGCAACTGATTAGAAGTCTCTATTAGGAGAATAGTAAAATACATGTCTGGGTCTGTGAAGACATTTCCACAGATGATTAAAGAGACAAATGACCCTAAAAGTAGGTGGTATAATCTAATAGGTTAATGAGTTTAGTGAAATAAAAATGGGAAATTGGAGAATGCTAGAAAGGAAGTTAAAGGTTTTTTTATATATATATATAATGCTGAATTTCATTAAATTCCTATGTCTCCTTTCTATTTCCCTAAACTTCCTTTTGGAATTGAAATGTGTACCTTGTGTCATTGAATGTTAGAAGTATGTAATTCACATTTTAAATTGCATAGAGACTTATTACAAAGTGTAATGTGCTTGAGAGTATATACTGAAATTCTTGAGCAATACTGGAAATGTTGAAACCTTAAGAGAATTGATCATCTTACCCAGGGTTCTCCTTCTTGCTTAGCTTCTTTTGATGTACATATTTTAGTATGTTTATCCTATATTATATGTCTAGTATCCACTTATATGTGAGTATATACCATGTGTGTCTTTCTGCTTCTGGGATACCTCACTCAGGATTATCTTTTCTAGATCCTACCATTTGCCTACAAATTTAATGATTTCCTTATTTTTAATTGCTGAGTAATATTTCATTGTGTAAATGTACCATAATTTACGTATCCATCCTCAACTGAGGGACATATAGCGTGTTTCCAGCTTTTGGGTATTACAAGGAAGCTGCTACTGATGTCCTTGTTGTATACTTGATCATATATTGGATATATGCCTAGGAGTGGTATAGCTGGATCTTGAGGAAGTGCTATTCCTAATTGTCTGAGAAAGTGCCAGATTAATTACCAAAGTGGTTGTACAGTACAAGTTTACATTTCCACCAACAATGGAGAAGGGTTCTCCTTTCTCCACAACCTCTCCAGCATGTGTTGTCACTTGAGGTTTTGATCTTAGCCATTCTGATCGGTGTAAGGTGAAATCTCAGGGTCATAGACAAACAAGATAGACATTAGAAGAAGGAGAAATCAGGAAACAGTAAAGGAACCTACCACAGCTGTCCTCTGAAAGACTCTACCCTGCAAAGTGTCAAAGCAGATGCTGAGACTCATAACCATACTTTGGGTATAGTGTAAGGAATCCTATGAAAAAAAGGGTAGATATTGAGACCTGGAGAGGACATAAGCTCCACAAGGAGCACAACAGAACCAAAATATCTTAGCATAGGAGTCTTTTCTGAGACTGAAACTCCAGCCAAGGACCATTCATCGCTATAATCTAGAACCCCTGTTCAGATGTAGCCCAATGGCACCTCAGTTTCCAAGTGGATATCCTAGTAAGGGAAACAGGGACTGTCTCTGACATGAACACAGTGGCAGGCTCTTTGCCCACACCCACCCCAGGGGCAGCAGCCTTCCCAGGCCACAGATGAGGACAATGCAGCCAGTCCTGATGAGACCTGATAATCTACAGTATACTGGAAGGGGAGGAGAACCTCCCTTATCACTGGACTTGAAGAGTGGAATGGGCGGAGATGAGGAAGGGAGGGTAGGTTTGGGAGGGAATGAGGGACTGGGATACAGCTGGAATACAAAGTGAATAAACTATAATTATTATAAAAATAAAATTTTAATTAAAAAAAGAAGAATTAGTATGTTTGTACTTTATATTATGTTAGGCAGATCTTGTTATTGTTTTTATTTGGAAACTGCCACATAAGAAAATGTACTTAGGTGTTATTGACAAGGTGAGAATTCATAATGGTTAATCTTGAAGAGTAATTTGATTCAATCAAGAAATCCCTAGGGAACTAGTAAAGCATAGCTCTTAGTGTATCTGTGAGGGAGTTTGCAGAGATTATGTAAGTAGGATGAAGTGGAAATAAAAAGAAATGGGCTTACTTTTTCTTAGCAATTGTGGAGTAAGCAGCCTATTTTTGCCACAGTGATATTTTCCTCATCAATGATATGCAAACAGTGGATCCAGACAACCATAGTTAGGAATCTATGAAAGGGTGAGCTGAAATTAATCTATTCCTTTCAATTATTTCTAAGGTATTTTAAATACAAAATATTTCTAATAAACTGTTTCAGTTATAGCCAGAGACAATACAGTGTTTGTTTACTAGTGATGTTATTTTTTTCAATTAAGATTCATGTTAAGAAGCTGTGTCTTGATCAATCAGTCAACATAACATTTTAAATTTGGAGGGAGATCCAAGTTGGCAGCGACCAACAAGCACAGTTTCTGAGAGGCAGAGGAGCTGAAGCGCCTCTGGTGAGTGGATGGACATCTAAAGCCATGGGAATAATGGTGAAGCTTTCTAAACAAGAGGGAACATCACATGAGTTGAGACTTTTAGTCTCAGGTCACTCTCGGGACTTCTTTGGAGAAGGAGAGAAATAATCACGTGATTCCCCTGCCCTCCTGTCTTCCGGGCCTCCCTCCTCCTAGGCACAGATGGCTCACAGAGATTCTAAGCACAGAACTCACTGCCTGGGGACTGAGACAGCAGAGGTGGGGCTCCTAGCTCCTCGGGAGAAGCAGCCAGCTGTATCATACTTCTGAGTCCCAGATCCAAGGTACCATCCTCCCCAGGTCTCACAACTGCAGCAGCCATATGGACACTGTAGGTCCTCTCAGCCAGGGTCTGTAAGGCCTGCCCAAACTCTGAGTGGCAGATAGTGGGCTATTCAGCCACCAAAGTCCAGCAGACCCGCCAAACAAACTAAGCATACCAGGCATGGGGCCACCCAGGTCTGTGGACCCCTGTTGTGGGCCCCAATGACTTCCCAGAAAGCATCTGGACCTGGATCCCAATCTGTAGCTGCAGCTAGACTCCTTAATGTGGCTGCTGTAGCACCAGAGATGGCAGAGTTCCTCAGTCCTCCTTCATATTACTCGGCAGGTCCAAACCAGAGAGTAGAGTGCCTGGATACGCCAATCCTTGCTTATATGACTTGTTTGAGACTGAGTGTGCCCTCAAGAGCCTTCAGAACCCCAGATCCAAGGTCCTCCTAAACTACCAGCCAGATATCAGAACCCTCCCACCTACATATTCACTGTGCAAAACAGAAGTGCTCTTGAGGCAGTGAAGCCCTTGCTCTGAGGGGTCAACGGTGGAGTTCAGGCAAATAATGGCTGGAGTTCAAACAGAACCCAATACAAGTAGCCTGCATGCCACTGAGGTATTTAGGGAATATGCATAAGGAAATAGTGCTGCAAATATCACCAGCACCTGCTACATCTACAGCACATGTGCAAGGGGTTACTTAGATGTCTGCAAGGCACAGACCCTCCCACACACTCAAGGGTTCAACATTCTCTATCACTCTGTCTCTCAAGGCACAATTAGACACACACACACACACACACACACACAAACACGCACATGCACACACACAGTCTTGAAAGCATTTTTCCTTCTGCACCTTCGGACTTTCTTTCCACAGGTACAGCTGAAACACCAACGGACACACTGAAACCACTAGACCACTCTCATCTTCCTGAAGAATTCTCCAGACACAAGAGGAAGACTGTACGAATCTGAACTGCAGAATCCAGGAATAAACAATGAAGGCTGTGGATAAGCAAATGGCCGGGGGTAGGTGAAAGAACACATCCGACATAAATCAGGACATCATGGCTTCACTAGCAACCCCCAAAATTAATGAATTCTTCAATTTATCAGAAACACAAGAAAATTACTTTAAAGCTATGCTTGTCCAGTTATTTGAAGAACATAAAGAGGAAACAAACAAATCTCTCAGAGAAATAGCCATACAAATATAGAAAGTTAAAGAGGAAATGAACAAATCTCTCAAAGAATTGGTTACCCAAGTGGAGGTAAAGAAAGAGGAAATAAACAAAGTTCTCAAAGAAACACAGACAAATATAGCCAAACAAATAGAGGAACAAGTAGAGAAACAAAGAGTGTCATATAGAGAGGAAATGGACAAAGAAATAGAGACAGTCATAGAGAAACAGGAATTCACATTCAATCAGATGAAGGAAATGGTGCAAGGTATGAATAGAGAATTAGAATCAATAAAGAAAACAAAAACAGAGAAAACCCTGGAGCTGGAGAAACTAGAGAAAAGATCAAGCACCACAAAGGTAAGCATCACCAATAGAATACAAGAGATGGAAGCAAAAATCGCTGGTGCTGAAGATATACTTGCAGAAATTGATACTTCTTTCAAAGAAAAAGTAAAATCAGAAAAGTCTCAAACACAAAGCATACCATGAAAAGACAAAATCTAAGAATGATGGCAATAGATGAAAAAGAAGATTACAGGTTCCAAGGTCCAGAAAATATTTTCAAGAAAATCATGGAAGAAAAATTTCCCACCTTAAAGAAAGAGATGTCCTTAAACATACAAGAGGCCTACAGAACACCAAATAGACTAGACCAGAAAAGAAACACTTCATGTCACATCATCGTCAAAACACTAAATCTACAGAACAAAGAAAAGATATTAAAAGCAACAAGGGAAAACGGCCAAGTGACATATAAAGATAGAACTATCAGAATCATAGTAAACTTCACATCAGAAACCATGAAAGCCAAAAGGGCCTGGGCAGATATCATGCAGTCTTACTATAAAGGGTGTATGCCACAAAATTTAAAAATCAATTTTCATGATAGATTCCATCTACCAAAATTAAGTCAATATCAGGTAGAAAGACTGAAGAGTCCTATATCCTTCAAGGAATTAGAAGCAGTCATCAACAGTCTCCCTTCCAAAAGAAAGGCCCTGGCCAGATGGATTCAACACAGAATTCTACAAGAACTTCAACAAAGTGCTGACTTCAATTCTCTTCAAACTGTTCCACAAAATAGGAACAGAAGGAACATTACCAAACTCATTCTATGAAGCAACAGTCACCTTGATACCTAAACCACACAAGACCCAACGAAAAAAGAGAACTTTAGACCTATCTCTCTTATGAGAATTGATGCAAAAATACTCAATAAAATACTGGCAAACCGAATAAAAGAACACATCAAAGATATCATCCACCATGAGCAAGTAGGCCTCATCCCAGGCATGCATGGGCGGATCAACATACTGAAATCTGTCAATGTAATCCACCATATAAACAAACTGAAGGAGAAAAACCACATGATCATGTCCTAAGATGTCCAAAAAAAAAAAAAAATTTTGACATAATTCAACATCCATTCATGATTAAAGTCTTGGAGAGATCAGGGATTCAAGGTACATACCTAAACTTATTAAAGGCAATATACAGCAATCCTATAGCCAACACCAAACTCAAGGGAGAGAAGTTTAATCAATCCCACTGAAATCAGGGACAAGGAGATGCTACCCACTCTCTCTCTATCTCTTCA
Source organism: Meriones unguiculatus (assembly GCF_030254825.1). NCBI lineage: Eukaryota > Metazoa > Chordata > Mammalia > Rodentia > Muridae > Meriones > Meriones unguiculatus. The sequence goes on along the minus strand of NC_083369.1, from coordinate 54,184,360 downwards.
ACATAGTACTTGAAGTCCAAGCTAAAGCAATAAACAACTAAAGGAGATCAGTGGGATACAAATGGGAAAGGAAGAGGTGTAAGTTTCAGTATTCACAAATGATATGATAGTATACATGAGCAACCACAAAAATTCAACCAGAGAACTCCTTTAGCTGACAAACACCTTCAGCAAAGTGGCTGGATACAAAATTAACTCAAAAAAATCAGAAGCCCTCTGGTATACCAAAGACAAAAGGGCAAAGAAAGAAATTAAGGAAACAACACACTTCACAATAGCCACTAATATCATAAAGTACCTTGGTGTGACTCTAACGAAGCAAATGAAAGACCTGTTTGGAAAAAAAAAAAAAAAGAAAAAACACTTCAAGTCTCTGAAGGAAGAAGATATCAGAAGATGGAAAACTCTCCCATGCTCATGGATTTTTAGGATTAACATAGTGAAAATAGCCATTCTGCCAAAAGCAGTCTACAGATTCAATGGAATTCCCATCAAAATACCAACACAATTCTTCATAGACCTTGAAAGAACAGTTCTTAATTTCATATGGAGAAATAAAAAGAACCCAAAATTTCCAAAATGATCCTGTACCACAACAGATCATCTGGCAGTAGCTCCATCCCTATTTTCAAGCTCTACTCCAGAGCAATAGTAATAAAAATCGCATGATATTGGCAGAGAAACAAAAGGGAGGATGAATGGAATGAAATAGAAGACCTAGAAATTAACCCATACCCCTACGAATACTTGATTTTTGACAAAGAAGCCAAAACCATTCAATGGAAAAAGACAGCATCTTCAACAAGTCATGCTGGTCCAACTGTATGTCTACATGCAGAAAAATGAAAATAGAACCATATTCATCACCCTGCACAAAACTAAAGTCCAAGTGGATCAAAACCCTCAATATAAGACAAGATACACTAAATCGGTTAGAAGAATAAAATCGGAAGAGCCAAGAACTCATTGGCACAGGAGACAACTTCCTGAACAGAACACCAACAGCAGAGGTTCTAAGAGCAACATTCAATAAATGAGACTTCATGAAACTGAAAAGCTTCTGTGAATCAAAAGACACTGTTGTTGGAACAAAATGACCGCCTACAGACTGGGAAAGATCTTTTCCATCACTATATCTGACAAAGGGCTGATATCCAGAATATATAAAGAACTAAAAAAGTTAAAAAGCAATAAATCATGCAATCCAATTAAAAATGGGGTACAGAGCTAAACAGAGCATTCTCTGTAGAGGAATATAGAATGGCAGAGATAAACTTAAAAAGATGCTTAACTTCCTTAGCCATTAGAGAGATGCAGATCAAAAAGACTCTGAGATTTCACCTTATACCCATCAGAATCACTAAGATCAAAAACTCAAGTGACAACACATGCTGGAGAGGTTGTGGAGAAAGGGGAACTCTCCTCCATTGCTGGTGAGAATGTAAACTTGTACAACCACTTTGGAAATCAATCTGTCACTTTCTCAGTCAGTTAGGAATAGTGCTACCTCAAGATCCAGCTATACCACTCCTAGGCATATATCCAAAAGATGCTCAAGTACACAACAAGGATATTTGCTCAGCCATGCTTGTAGCAGCTCTATTTGTAATAGCCAGAACCTGGAAACAACCCAGATGTCCTTCAGTTGTGGAATGGATACAGAAATTATGGTACTTTTACACAATGGAATTCTACTCAGCAATCAAAAACAAGGAAATCATGAAATTTGCAGGCAAACGGTGGGATCTATAAAAGATCATCCTGAATGAGGTATCCCAGGAGCAGAAAGAAACACATGGTATATACTCACTTATAAGTGGGAACTAGACCTATAAGATAGGATAAACATACTGAAGTCTGTGCAACTGAAGAAGGTAAACAAGAAAGAGAACCCTGGGTAAGATGATCAACCCTCAAGTAGAAAGTCAAATAGGATGGACAGGAGAAGTAGGAGAAAACAAGAAACAGGACAGGAGCCTACCACTGAGGCCCTCTGAAAGTCTCTACCTAGCAGTGTATTAAAGCAGATACTGAGACTCATAACCAAATCTTTGGCAGAGTGCAGGGAATCATATGAAAGAAGGGGGAGTTAGTTTGACCTGGAGAGGACAGGAGCTTCATAAGGACCAAATATATCTGGGCACATGGGTCTTTTCTGCCTTTGCCATTATATCTTTTGTGAATCCTGAAGCCAAGAGACTGCTGTGTGGGCTATAATTACGTTCCCCAGCTCCCAGAGTGTCCCCTCCCATCACATCAAGGAAACAACAAAGGTGTTTCGGGGTCAGCTGTTAGGTTTCTCACAATCTCTGGTCATCTGCCATTCACATACTGTGCACTATGGCATCCACCATCTTGGAAGTCTCTATCCAGGAGCTGATTTGCATTTTTATTTGTTTTGCATTATTTTTGTTTGTTATTTATTACAATTTATTTACTTTGTATCTGGGCTGTAGGGCCCTCCCTCATCTCCTCCCAATTTCACTTTCTTTCCTTCTTTTCCCAATATGCATTTCCCCTAGTCCATGGATAGGGAAGGTCCTTTTCCCTTTCTATCTGACCCTATCTTATCAGGTCTCATCAGGACTAGATGCATTGTTTTCCTCTGTGAGCTGGCAAGGCTACAACCCTAAAGGGGAGGTGATTAGAGAGCCTACCACTGAATTCATGCAATAGACAACCCCTACTCCGTTTACTAGTGAACTCTTTTGAAGAATGAGTCTATGGGATACATCTGAATAAGGCTTATAGGTCCTCTCCATGCATAGTCCTTGGTTGGAGTATCACTCTCTGCAGGGCCCCCAAAGCTCAATTGGTTTGGCTCTTTTGATCTCCTTCAGAGCTCCTCTACTCTCCATGTCTTTCTGTTTTCTCCTTCTTTCATAAAATTCCATGTACTCTGTCCAAAGTTTGGCTATGAATCTCAGCCTCTGCTTCCATACCTCAATCAGTAGTGTTATTCACAAGCCCTCTGTGATAGGTCCTGTCCTGTTATCTGTCTTCTCCTGCTTTGGATGTCTATAGCATTTACCCTTATGAATGAGGTTTAAGCATCTTCCCTAGAGTCTTCCTTGATTTTGTGCTTCTTTAGGAGTATAGATTTCAGAATGTTTATCCTATATTATATGTCTAATAACCACTTATGAGTGAGTACATACCATGTGTGTCTTTTGGTTTCTGTCCTATGTCATTCAAGATTATCTTTTCTAGTTCCATTCATTTGCCTGCAAATTTCATAATTTCCTTGTTTTTAATAGTTGAGCAGTATTACATGTGTAAATGTCTCACACTTTCTGTATCCATTCCTCAGTTGAGGGACATCTGGGTTGTTTCCAGATTCTGGTTATTACAAATAAAGCTGCTACAAACATGGTTGAGCAAATGTCCTTGTTGTATACTTGAACGTCATTTGGATATATGCCTAGGAGTGGTATAGCTGTATCTTCCAGTAACAATATTCATAGCTTTCAAGGAAGTGCCAGACTTATTTTTAAAGTGGTTGTACAAGTGTATATTCCCACCAGTAATGGAGGAGGGTTCCCCTTTCTCCACAACCTCTCCAGTATGTGTTGTCACTTGAGTTTTTATCTTAGCCATTCTGATGGGTATAAGGTGAAATCTCAGGGACATCTTGATATTCATCTCCCTAATGACTAAGGATGTTATACATTTCTTTAAGTGTTTCTCTACCTTTTGATATTCCTCTATTGAGAATTCTCTGCTTCACTCTGTACCCCATTTTTTTTAATTGGATTACTTGATTTGTTGTTGTTTAACTTCCTGAGTTCTTTATATATTCCAGACATCAGCCCTTGTCAGATACAGGATTGGTGAAGATCCTTTATAATCCATAGGCTGTAATTTTGTTCTGATGACTGTGCCCTTTGCTTTCCTGAAGATCTTAAAGCCTGTGCTGTTGGTGTTCTGTTCAGGAAGTTGTCTCCTGTGCCATTGAGTTCCAGGCTCTTCCTCAGTTTTTCTTCTAACAGGTTTAATGCCTCTGGTTTTATGTTAATTTCTTTGATCCACTTGGACTTTCCTTTTGTGCAGGGTGATGAATATGGATCTACTTGCATGTCTATAAATATAGACATCCAAGTAGACCAGCACCATTTGTTGAATATGAAATAATTTTTTCATTGAATTGTTTTAGCTTTTGTCAAAAATAAGTATAAGTAGGTTGCATTGATTCTCCAGACATTTTATCTGCCAGTACCATGGAATTTTTATTACTGTTGCTGTATAGTACTGCTTGAGATCAGGGATGGAGATAACTCCAGATTACCTGTTATTGCACAGGGTTATATTAGAAATTCTGGGGTTTTGTTTGTTTGTTTTTCCACATGAAATTGAGAATTCTTTCAAGTACTGTAAAGAATTGTGTTGGTGTTTTGATGGGAGTTACTTCGAATCTGTAGATTTCTTTTGGCAGAATGGTCATTTTCATTACGATAATCATACTGATCAATGACCTCAGAGATCTTTCCAACTTCTGATATATTTTTCAATTTCTTTCTTCATATACTTGAAGTATTTTTTTAAAGAAGTCTTTCATTTGCTTGGTTAGATTCACAAGAAGGTATTTTATGTTATTTGTGACTATTGTGAAGTTTGTTGTTTCTCTAAACTTCTATCTTAGCCTTTTGTCTTTTGTATACAGGAGGGCTTCTGGTTTTTTGAGTTAATTTTGTATCCAGCAATTTTTCTGAAGGTGTTTAACAGTTAAAGGAGTTCTATGGTAGAATTTTTTGGGTCACTCATGAATACTATCATATTATCTGCAAATAGTGATTCTTTGACTTCTTCCTTTCCGATTTGAATTCACTTGATCAACTTTAATTATCTTATTGCTCTAGCTAGGACTTGAAGTACTATGTTGAAGAGATACGGAGAGAGTAGACAGCCTTGCCTTATCCCTCATTTCAGTGGGACTGATTTAAGTTTCTCTCCATTTAGTTTGATGTTGGCTATAGGCATGCTGTATATTGTCTTTACTATGTTTATGTATGTGCCTTTTATCCCTGATCTCTCTAAGACTTTAAACTAGAATGTGTGTTGGATTTTGTCAAATACTTTTTTGGCATCTAAGGAGATGATCATGTGGTTTTTCTCCTTCAGTTTGTTTATATGGTGGATTACATTGATGGATTTCTGTATATTAAACCAGCCCTTCATGCCTGGGATGAAGCCTACTTGGTCATGTTGGATGATATCTTTGATGTGTTCTTGTATTAGGTTTGCAAGTATTTTATTTACTATTTTTGCATCAATGTTCCTAAGAAAGATAGGTCTAAAGTTCTCTTTTTTGTTTGGTCTTTGTGTAGTATAGGTATCAAGGTGACTGTTGCTTCATAGAATGAGTTTGGTAATGTTCCTTCTGTTTCTATTTCTTGGAATAGTTTGAAGAGAAGTAGAGTTAGCTCTTCTTTGATGGTCTGGTAGAATTCTGCTCTGAAATCATCTGGCCCTAGGCTTTCTTTGGAAGGGAGACTTTCGATGACTGCTTCTATTTCCTTGGTTGATATAAGACTATTCAATCTATTTTCTGATATTGATTTAATTTTGGTAAATGGAATCTATCAAGAAAATTGTCCATTTCATTTAGATTTTCAAATTTTGTGACATATAGGCTTTTGTAGTAAGACCTAATGATTGTTTGGATTTCCTCAGTGTCTATTGTTATGCCCCCCTTTTCCTTTCTGATTTTACTGATTTGGATAGGTTCTCTCTGGCTTTTTCTTAGTTTGGCTAAGGGTTTGTCTATCTTGTTGATTTTGTCAAAGAACCAGCTCTTGATTTCATTGATTCTTTGAATTGTTTTCTTTGTTTCTAATTGATTTATTTCAGCCCTGAGCTTGATTATTTCCAGCCATCTACTCCTCTTGGGTGTGTCTAGTTCTTTTTTGTTTCCCCTAGGGCTTTCAGATGAGCCATTAAGTTGCTTGTATGAGATGCATCAAACTTCTTTCTGAATCTACTTAGTGCTAGGAACTTTCCATTTATCCCTGTTTTTATTTTTTCCCCATAAATTTGGGTTAGTTGTGTCTTAATTTTCATTGCCTTTTATGAAAGCTTTCATTTATTTATTTTATTACTTCTTTCCTGATCCAGCTGTCTTTGAGTAGACTATATCATCATCATCATCATCATCATTATTATTAGTAGTAGTATTATTATTTTCTGTTTGTGTGTTGCTTTTTGTTATTTCTGTTATTGTTATTTAGGCCATGGTGGTCTGATAGGATACACGGGATTATTTCAATCTTCTTGCATTTGTTGAGGTGTGCTTTTTGTTTGACTATATTGCCAATTTTGGAGAAGATTCTATGAGAAAAAAGTATACTTTGTTGAATTTGGGTTAAAAGTACTCTAGATATCCATTGTGTCCATTTGGTTTGGGGTATTTTTATGTGTCATTTTTTCCCTACTTAGATAATCTTTTCCTTGGTAAGAGTGGAATATCTATGTCTCTCACTATTAAGTTTTGGGATCATTGTGTGATTTGAGCTTTAATAATGTTTCATTTATGAATACAGGTGCTCTTGTTTGGAGGCATAGATCTTCAGGACTGTAATGTCCTCATGGTGGATTTTTCCTTTGATGAAGTGTTCTTCCTCATCTTATTTAACTAATTTTCTTTGAAAGTTTATTTTATTAGATGTAAGAATAGCTACTCCAGTTTGTTTTCTTGATCCATTTGCTTAAAAAAACACTTTTCCAGCCTTTACTCTAAAGTAGTATCTTTCTTTGTTGCAGAAGTGTGTTTCCTGGAATCAGCAGACTGTTGGATCCTGTTTCAGCCACCATTCTGTTAGTCTGTGTCTTTATAGTGGAGAGTTGAGTCTATTGATAGAAAATAGTGACCAATGAATGTTAGTTCCTATTATTATGATGATGACAATCATCATCATCATTTATTAACATTTATTCAATTTGTATCCCTGCTGTAGTTCCCTCCCTCTTTCTTCCCAATCAAACACTCCCTACATTGTTTTCCCCTATACCTCTCCCCTAGTCCACTGATAGGGAGGTCGTCCAACTTTTCTACCTGACCCTCGCCTATCATTTCTCATCAGGAATGTTTATATTGTCTTCCACTGTGGCCTAGCAAGGCTGCACCCCTAAGAGTAGGTGATTAGAGAGCCTGCCACTGGGTTCATGGCAGAGACAGGTCCTGCTCTCCTTACTAGGTAACTCACTTGAACACTGGGTCTATTGGCTACATCTGGGCCAAGGTTTTAGGTCCTCTTCATGCATGGTCCCTGGTTGGAGGATCATTATCTTCAGGGCCCATGGGGCTAAGTTCCTTTTTGTGTGTGTGGATTTGGCGGTGAGGTCTGTGTGCATCTTTTCTTGTTGGTTTAATGTTTCTTGTGGAATGTATACAATTTATCCTTGTTCATTCAAATGTGGAGTTCTCTACTCCACTATCTGGTTTCAATAGGGATATTGCATTGTGATGCTTACTCTAAGGATAAAATGTCTCAAGTTTGTGTAAACATGCCACCATTTGTTCTCTGTATTGTCAACGAAACAACATGCCACAATGCTGAGCAATGGAGAAAATAGGGTGAGATGTCCTAGTCTGGAGGGGAGTAGAAGAAAGTGATTGCATGGAGTAAGAGAGCAGAGATTGGCAGGAGAGGACTTCAAGCCATGAAGAGTGATGAACTGGACCTAAGATTTGACAAAAAGGAACTATAATGTATGAAATCTGAATGGTAGGAAACTTTACAGCCTTGGAAGTTTGGGATGAAGTAACTATTGCTCAGCCTTGTGCTCTAGGTTAATTAAATAAATCCTAGTCTCTGTGTGGTGATTTGTGCTGGTTTAGAAATAACTGTTGCTTATCTAAAAGATGAATCAATAGTAAATATTAATATTCAACAACATTTTCCTTAGATTTTTTTTTATTGTGAAGTTATCTATGTCTTGTGTCATCTTGGGTATAGTTGATTTTGTTAGATTTGTGTTTGTATTCTAATATCTTCTATAGGGCTGGGTTGCTGTGAGGTATTGTTAAAGTTTAGTTTTTGTCTTGTAACATTTGGTTTCTCCATCGATTTTGATTGAACCTTTTGCTGGGTATAGGAGTCTGGTTCTCTTAGAGTTTGACTGACATGGGCCCAGGCCCTGACAGCATTCATGGTTTCTGTTGAGAAATCTGGTGTGATTCTGATTGGTCTACCTTTATATGTTACTTGGCCTTTTCCCCTTGCTGCTTTTAATATTTTTTGTTTTGTAGATTTAGTTATTATTATTATTATTATTATTATTATTATTATTATTATTATATAGCATGAGGCATTTCTTTTCTGGTCTCGTCTATTTCATATTCCGTAAGCATCTTGCATTTTTTTAATAATTATTTTTCCTTTTATTAATTATAATTTATTCACTGTGAATCTCCCCTGTAGCTCCCCTCCCAATCACCCTCTCTCCCTCTTCCCCACCCGTACACCTCCCCCAGGCCACTGATAAGAGAGGTCCTCCTCCCCTTCCCTCTGATCCTAGTCTATCAGTTCTCATCAGGAGTGACTGCATTGTCTTCCTCTGTGGCCTGGTAAGGCTGCTTCCAACTCAGGGGGAGGAGATCAAAGAGCAGGCCAATCAGCTCTTGTCAGAGACAGTCCCTATCCCCATTATTATGAACCCACTTGGACACTGAACTGCTATGGGCTACCTCTGTGCAGGGGTCCCAGGCCATCTCCATGAGTGGTCTTTGGCTGGAGAATCAGTCTCAGAAACGTATCTTGTCCCCAGATTTTTGGATTTGTTGGTCTCCTTGTGAAGTTCCTGTCCTCTCCATATGTTACTATCTCCCCCTTCTTTCATAAGTTTTCCTGCTCTCTGCCCAAAGTTTGGCTATGAGTCACAACATCTGCCTCAATACCCTGCAGTGTAGAGCCTTTCAGAGGCCCTCTGTGGCAGGTTCCTAACTTGTTTCCTGTTTTCTTCTTCTTCTGATGTCCATCCTCTTTGTCTTTCTGAATGGGATTGATCATCTTACCCAGAGTCCTCCTTCTTGATTAGTTTCCTTAGGTGTACAGATTTTATAATGTTTTTCCTATATTATATGTCTAACATGCACTTATGAGTGAGTATATACCCTGTGTGTCTTTCTGCTTCTGGGATACCTCACTTTGGATGATCTTTTCCAGTTCCCACCATTTACCTGCAAATTTCATGATTTCCTTGTTTTTAATTGCTGAGTAAATATTCCATTAGGTAGATATACCACAATGTCTGTATCCATTCCTCAACTGAGGGGCAACTAGACTGTTTCCAGCTTCTGGATATTATAAATAAAGCTGCTACAAACATGGTGAGTGGATGCCCTTGTTGTATACTTGAGTGTCTTTTGGATATATGCCCAGGAGTTGTATAGTTGGATCTTGAGGAAGCACTTTTCCTAGTTGTCTGAGAAAGCACCAGAATGATTTCCAAAGTGGTTGTATAAGATTACATCCCCACCAGCAGTGGAGGAGGGTTCCCCTTTCTCCACATCCTCTCCAGTATGTGTTGTCACTTGAATTTTTCATCTTAGCCATTCTAATGAGTGTAAGGTAGAATCTTATATCTTTAAGGATTTTTTTTTAAGTTGGGAAAATTTTTTTCTATGATTTTTCTTGAAAATATTTTCTGGACCTTGGAGCCTGGAATCTTCTTTTTTTTTCTAGTCCTATTTTTAGATTTCATCTTTTCATGATGTCTTTGATTTCTTGGATGTTTTTTATTAGTAACTTTTATGATTTTATTTTTTTCCTTGAGAGATGTATCAATTTCTGCACTTGTATCTACAGTGCCTAAGATTCTTTATTCCATCTCTTGTATTTTGTTGGTGATGATCACCTTTGTGGTTCTTGATCTCTTCTGTAAGTTCTATGGCTAGAGATTTTCTCTGTTTGTGTTTTATTTATTGGTTCTAATTCTGCTTTCATGTCTTGAACTATTTCCTTCATCTCTTTGAATGTGTCTTCCTGTCTTTCCATGATAGAATCTACTTTTATTTGTTTGTTTCCACTTTAATGTGATTCTATTTGTTTGGCTATATTTGCCTGTATTTTTTTCCTAAACCATAGCATCCTCTTTACTCACTATTCAAGAAATATTTTTAATATAATTTTTTTATTTGTTACAATTTATTCACTTATTTCCCAGCTGTAGCTCCACCATTGTCCCCTCCCACTCCCACCACACCCACCCTCCCTCTTCTCCTCCCATGCCCCTTCCCCAGTTCACTGATAGTGGAGGACATGCTCCTTTTCCATCTGACCCTAGACTATCAGGTCTCATCATGACTGTCTTTCATAGTCTTCTTCTGTAGCCTGGTCAGGCTGCTCCCCACTCGGGGGGGGGGAGGTTGAGCAATGAGCTAGCCACTGAATTCATGTCAGACAGCCCTTGTTCCCCTCCTTAGGGAGCCCATTTGGAGATTGAGCTGTCATGGGCTACCTCTGTGCATGGGGTCCAAGTTATCTCCATGAATGGTACTTGGTTGAAGTATCAGTCTCAGAAAATACCCCTAAGCCCAGATTTTTTTCTCCTTGTGGAGCTCTAGAACATTCCAGGTCTTTCTGTCTCCCCCTTCTTTCATAATATTCCTTGAATTCTGCCCAAAGTTTGGCTATAAGTCTCAGCTTTGAGAGCTTTGTTTGTTTTCTTTTTATGTGCCTCTAATGACTAAATAAGCATTGATATGAGATCATTTCCCTGTGTTTCTGATGAATTAAAATATCCATTGATTTTGAGGGTTGCTATGATGTCCTGATTTTTTGGAGGTGTGTTCTTATTCTGGCCTCTAGCCATCTGATGATCAGTAGCCTTGCTGTTTGTTCCTGGAGTCTGTAGTGATGACTAGATTCCTCTGTCTCTGGAGTCTGGTGTATTCTTCAGGAAGATGAGAAAGGTCGACTGGTTTGAGAAGTGGGTGTTGGTGTTTCAGATGCAGCTAAGGTAGGAAGGTCACAGGCAGATGTGTGCAAGCATGAGAGTGTGTGTGGAAGTTGCCTGCCTGGAAGTGTAGGGTGTAAGGGAGGAGCATAAGTACAGGTTGTAGTGCTGGCATGTTTTTGTAGGCACAGTGGTCATGCACAAGTGTGCTGAATGGCTCAAGGACCCACAGACCTGTTGTGGTATTGTGCTGTAAGTGCTCAGATCCCTCTTTGCTGCACCATATTGGCTCCAGGAATCGTTTCCAGGAATGGCTGGATTCTATTGGAAGACACACAGAACTTGGGTTTCATTGTTGAGAACACTGTCCCTAGGATCCCTATATTGCCCACAGTTGAGCTCTGGGTTGGAGGGATTCGATGTCTGAAGGCTAGTGTAGAGAGACCCTGGATCTAGGGCTTCATATGCACTCTCTCACAGATGCCCTCATTTGCAACTGTGTGTGGAAAGATCAGAGGGCCTGAGCACTCAGTTGTATGTATATGTGGAAAGTGCAGAGGGCCAGATTTCTCACTCACAATCATATACTATAAGCTCAGAGGGCCCACAGTTTCTACTTTCAGATATAGGTCCTGTTTGGCCATTAGAGTAAGGAGGTCCCATACCTGGGTTTATACACTCCCTGCCTCTACCACAGCCACTGCTGCAGCAAGGGAAGATGCAAGAGAAAGAGCAGGAGGTTGATAGTTAGCCACTCTCAGACCCCAGAGAAGTCCATGGGAAGCCTGGATCCAATCTGTCCCAGCACACAGGTTGTCCCTTCTAGCCCAGTAAGCCTCAAATTTAATGCTTTGTTTCAGTGACCCATCGACTCACCAGTTTCTGAGTAGAGGATTCTGTGTCCTTCAGACACTTTGCACACTGGTCTCTACCATTTTGTAGTCCCTCTTGTTTTCCAACTTTTAAAAAGCCAACTCATTTGAATAGGACATTATTACCTGAGGTTAATGATTTTGTTGACAATAGAGGTACATACATGCTTTAGTGTTATTTAGCAAAGTTCTTGCTGCTAATTTGGAGAAACGCTTGGCCATAATTTCTTCAGCATTTTCATGAGCTTACTGCTGTCTCCCTTGTTCTGTAAAATTCAGATCATTAGTAAGTAGTTCAGGGGTTTATATTATTACAATTAGGAATTAGGATGGACTTGAAGCTTGTTGTTTCTATGGTTATTCTTTAAAGGCTTTAGACTACATATTCTTTTAGTTATACCTCATGTTTAAAGTGGGAGAAGGATTATGAGGATTATTTTATCAAAGTATTTTCTTCCCTCAGCCATTGCCTTCTCTTTATGTTGGTTTTCTGTCTCATTTTTGCAGCCATTTACAGTGAAGGATGTAAGACTTCTCTTCATTGTTTGGACTGAACCTGAGTTTTTTTTTTTTTTTTAATGAAACTGTTAATTTATTTTTTTTTTACTATTACAATTTATTCACATTGTATCACAACTCATCTCTTACCCTACTTCATCTCTTCCCAATCTCAGCTACCCTCCCACTTCTCCCATGCACCTCTCCCAGTCCACTGATAGAGGAAGTACTCCTTCCTTCCATCTGACCATAGCCTATCAGTTCTAATCAGGACTGGCTGCATTCTGTTTCTTTGTGGCCTGGCAAGGCTGCACTCCACTCCCCGAATGGGGTGGTGATCTGGGAGCTTGCCACTGAGTTCATGCCAGAGACAGCCCTCGCTCTCCTTACAAGGAAATACTACCCAGCAATTAAAAATAATGAAGGCATAAAATTTGCAAACAAATGGTGGAAACTAGAAAAGATCATATTGAGTAACATAATCCAGAAGCTGAAAGACACAAATGACATATACTTACTTACTTATAAGTGAATATTAGTCATATAATATAGGATAAGCATACTAAAATCTACACTCCTAAAGAAGCTAAACAAGAAGATCAACCTTAGGGCAGTTGCTCAATTCTTATTCAGAAAGCAAACAGGACTGGCTTCAGAAGAGGGAAAAAACAGGGAACAGGACAGGAGTCAACCAGAGAGGGCCTATGAAAGACTCTACCAAGCAGGGTATCAAAGCAGATGCTGAGACCCATAGCCAAATTTTGGGAGAGTGCATGGAATCTCATGAAAGAAGGGGGAGAGAAAAAGACCTGAAGGGGACAGGCGCTCCACTAGGAAACCAACAGAACCAAAATATCTGGGCCCAGGGGTCTTTGAAATGCAGATACTCCAATCAAGGACCATGCGTCAACCTTAGTTTTATACCAGCAGTTTTTTTCCTGGATTCTAGGGAAGGCTACTTTTTCCATGCTATCTGCTCCTCAGGCAGTGATTCTAAAACCTGCAGGTATTTTGAAGTCCATGTCAGAGGTAACAGGTTTTTTTTTTTTTCTCATTTTCTTTTCAACCCCTAAGGAAATGGTGTTTTGGATCTTATCTACCTCTACTGCATGCAGTAAAATCATTTGTTCTTAGGCTGATGGAAATAAAAAAGCCTGCGTGGAGTTATGAAATAGTCTGTCAGTATCTGCTGAATGACACTAATCCTGTTAGAAGAGAAAGTGAGGGAAAGCAGGGAACTTGTTGACACATGAGACAACTTCTTGAACAGAATAGCAGTAGCACAGGTTCTAAGATCAACATTCAATAAATGGGACCTCATGAAAATGAAAAGCTTCTGTAAAGCAAAAGACACTGTCATCAGAACAAAACGTCAACCTACCGGCTAGAAAAGGATCTTCACTGACTCTATATCCAACAGAGGGTTGATATCCAGAATATATAAAGAACTCAAGAAATTAAACACCAACAAATCAAGTAATCTAATTTAAAAAATGGGGTACAGAGCTAAACGGAGAATTCTCAATAGAGGAATGTTGAATGGCAGAGAAACAAACAAATGCACAACATCTTTAGTCATCAGGAAAATGCTAAACAGAGAATTATCAATAGAGGAATGTTGAATGGCAGAGAAACAAACAAATGCACAACATCCTTAGTCATCAGGGAAATGCAAATCAAAACGACCCTGAGATTTCATTTCACACCCATCAGAATGGCTATGTTAAAAAACTCAAGTGACAAGACATGCTGGAGAAGATGTAGAGAAAGGGGAACCCTCCTCTGTTTCTGGTGGGACTATAAATTTTGCAACCACTGTGCAAATCAATCTGACGTGTTCTCAGAAAATTAGTAATAGTGCTACCTCAAGATACAGCTGTCATACTCCTAGACATATATGGAAAATATGCTCAAATATACAGGATATTTGCTCAGCCATGTTCATAGCAACTTTATTCCTAATAGCCAGAATCTGGAAACAACCCAGATGTTCTACAACTGAGGAATGGACACAGTCATTGTGGTACATTTACACAATGGAATACCACTCAGCAATTAAAAACAAGGAAATTATGAAATTTGCAGGCAAATGGATGGAACTAGAAGAGATCATACTGAGTACAAGCAGATGTACCAGACACACATGGTATATACTTACTCATAAGTGGATATTAGACATATAATATAGGATAAACATACTTAATTCTGTACACCAAAAGAAGCTAATCAAGAAGGAGCTCGCTGGGAAAGATGCTCAATCTTAATTCAGAAAAGTAAATGGAATAGACATAGGAAGATGGAGGAAAGAAGAAACAGGACAGGAGCCCTCCACAGAGAGACTGACTACTGAAAGATTCTGAGCAAGGTATCTAAGCAGATGCTGAGACTCATAGCCAAACTTTGAGCAGAGTACAGGGAATCTTACTAATTAAGGGGGAGATAGTAAGACCTGGAGGGGATGGGAGCTCTACAAGGAGACCAACAGAACCAACATATCTGAGCCCAGGGGTCTTTGCTGAACTGATACTCCAATCATTGATCATCAAGGAGATAACCTAGAACCCCTGCTCAGATGTAACCCATGGCGTCACAGTCACAGTGGTTTCCCTAGTAATGTTATCTGGGGCTGTCTCTGACATTGGTTCTTTGGCTGGCTTTTTGATCACCTACCTCTCCCTGAGGGAGATTGCAGCATTGCCACAGAGGAAGACAATGCAGCCAGTCCTGATGAGACTTAATATACTAGGGTCAGATGAAAGGAGAGGAGGACCCTCCCTTATCAGTGGACAGGGACAGGGTTATGGGAGGGGAAGAGAAAAGGAGGGTGGGATTGTTAGGGGAGAGGGAAGGTTCTATAGCTGGGATACAAATTGAATAAATTGTAATAAATAAATGAAGATTATTGGAACTCCTCTTGTTGGATATAGACTGAAAAAAATGCCCCTCAAATGGAGGTTATATTTATATGGCTTTATTTTCTACCATGTGACCACTGAAATGTTCTAAGGCTGAAACTTTGACACTTGGAACAAGCTGCCTTTCTGACTACATGTATATATCATTATCTTGAAAGCACAGCTCTTTCTTTGGAGTGTCCTTTAACTTAAGAACTGTTTCTGCTGGAAGGTAAATATACTGAGAAATTCTTGGGTATCAGATGAATACTTCTTGGACTTCTAAACTTTTTACCAGTATGTAAATTATTATTTTTGTCAAAATTTAAAAGTGAAGCAAACACTTTAAATAAATGTTTAAAAATATTGAAAGGCTCAGAGATCTAAAATATAGCTATCAAAATACCATGTCACTTTTTACAGAAGTTAATATTCAATGTGTTAACATATTCTTTTTTCCCTGACACATTTCAGGCTATGTTAATTTTATCTTATGTACTACAAATTAAATGTAAACTATCATGCCTTTTTACTGAAATAGTCATCACTCAGTAACCAATAAAAAGTTAACATCAGAATTAGCAAAAATATAATAAGATAACTAAAAAATGCAAATTAATAAAAATATTTGGTAGGTATGGATTATTAATTATCTTAGAAGAATAAAGATATTCTAGAGAAATAATGCCTCATAAGTAGCTTGGTTTGCCACTGAAACTATCAGAGAAAACAATTGGAAAATTTAAAAAATGAATCAGACACTAAATATCCACACACTGTATATTTTTGATTTATATGTTATTGGGAATGTATTGTAATGATACTGAGGATAATATAATGCCTTTCTTCTTTGAGAAATCTACATTATGTTGAAATGTTTAGGGATAAATTACAATATTAAGAGAATCTTTTTAAAAGTACTGTATAAAACAGAAATATCAATAATTAAGAACAAATATGGGTATAATTTTATAAGCAAATGAGTGTTTTTTGTTATTTTAATTAAGAAAGTAACTAATTAATTAATTATTTTGGTTTACATCCAACCAGATTTTCTTTTCTTTCCTCCCAGTCCTTTTACCCAAGCCCAATCCACTCTTCCTCCCTTCTCTTCAGAAAAGGGAGACCTCCAGGGGATATCATCAAGCCTTGGAATATCAATGTAAGACTAGGGACATTTTCTTCTGTTGAGGCTAGAAGAGGCAGTCCAGTAGGGGGAAAGGTATCCAAAGGCAGGAAACAGAGGCAGAGACAGACCAGGCTCCTGCTGTTAGGAGTCCTACATGAAGACCAAGCTACACAGCTGTAACAAATGTGTAGTGGGCCTTATTCAGACCTATACATGCTCTCTGATTAACAGTTCAGTCTCTAGGAGTCCCTATGGGCCCAGTTTAGTTGTTTTCATACGCTTTCTTGTGGTGTCCTTGATCATTCTGGCTCCTACAAATCACCCCTACACCTCTTCAGCATGAATCTTCAAGCTCTGCCTAATGCTTGGCAGTAGGTCTCTGCATCTGTTTTCATCAGTTGCTGGGTGAAGCCTCTCTGAAGACCGTTATGCTAGGCTCCTTTCTGTAAGTATAGCAGAATGTCATTAATAGTCTCATGGGTGGGCTCCCTCTCATGGCATGGGTCATTAGGTATTCCCTCAATTTCTGCTCCATCTTTTAACTCTGCACATCTTGTAAGCAGAAAAAATTGTAGGGGAAAGTGTTTGTAGTTGGGTTGGTGTCACAGTCTCTCTATTGAAGGTCTTTCTTGGTTATAGGAGATGGCTGGTTCAGGCTCAGTATTCCTGTTGCTAGAAGTCTTAGCTGGGGCTCCCTCATACATTCATTGGAATTTCCATTGCCCCAAGTTTCTAGCTCATCTCAGAGATACCCCACTCCACTCCACTTGTTTCTCCCAGTACTCTCTCCCCTAGTCCTCTCCCATCTGATTCATCTTGTTCTTATTTACCCCTCTAGTCCCTTCCTCCATTCAACCTCAATGTCTATTCTCTTTTCCCTTCTCATGAGATCCACTGCTCCCTACTACCCCCCTCCAGACACACACTTTGAGCAATCTTGTTACTTAGCTTCTGTGGGTCTGTAGATTGAAGCATGATTATTCTCTAATTTATGGTTAAAGCACACTTGTACTCTCTGTTTCTGGATATGGGTTACCTCACTCAGGATGATTTTTTTCCTAGTTCCATCCATTTTGTTGCAGATTTCATGATGTCCCTGTTTTAAATAGCTAAGTTGTGTTCGATTGTATGTATGTATCATGTTTTCTTTCTTCATTCTTTGGTTAAGGGACATCTAGGTTGTTTCTAGTTTCTGGCTATTATGAATAAAGCTTTACTATGAATAAAAGCTATATTGAGTAAAATATCCTTACGGTAGAATAAGAGCATCTTTTGGGTATATGGCCAGGAGTGATATAGCTGGGTCTTGAGGTATATCTAGTACAAGTTTTCTGAGAAAGCTCCAGATTGACTTCCAAGGTGGTTGTACAAGTTTGCACTCCTAACAGCAGGGGAATGGTGTTTCCTTTTATCCCCCACCTGTATGTGCTATCACTTGAACTTTTGATCTTAGCCATTCTGATTGGTGTAAGATGGAATATTTATTTGCATTTTCCCTGATGACTAAGGAGATTTAATATGTCTTTAAGTATGTCTCAGCCTTTAGAGATTCTGCTGTTGAGACATCTATCTGAATATGCATAAAGAAGAGGAAAGACATGATATTTTTCTTGCCTAAGATTCAGAATTTGAAATTTTCTTTAAGAAAAATATGTGGCTTCAGAATATTACCTCACCTCTATATGATCTTCCTTTTGTAGTATTTTATCATCTCTAGCCTCTGGTTTCTGTATCAGCACTTAACAATGTAAGTGTCAGAGTAGCAATGCATTTATGAATATATTGATATCATTAATATATACAGACTCTCCCACTGTTCTCAAAAGAACTTGGTTCTGTCATATGTTATTCTATCTTCATGCAAATTAGCATCTGTTGAACATGAATGTTAGCATTACTTTCCAAATTGTATTTAAAAATTCAGATCATTTGTTAGATCAGAAACAAATGAATCAGCACATCTTAATGTGAAGCTTTTAGAAATGGTAGCATTTAAGAAAACAGCTGGATGATATTTATGAATCCATTCTTAGACTAATAATTACATATGAATGAAGAAAGCTGGTGTCTTCTGATACTATTTTTTTTTTTGTTCTAAATTTCAATGACTGTTTAATTTAACAATTTTCCTGTTTGCAAATTTCACTTTGGATAAGTACACAACTTCTTATTTATCTTACCTTTACCAAAATATGACACAAATGTCCAGTGTGCTTGATTTAAAATTTAAACCACCATTTGATTTTATTAGCACTTCCACTAGTGTTACAATTCATTTAAAAAAAAAACCTTAATTTTGTAGTTATTTTTAATATACATATACATGACAGAGTGCTAATTTCTCTTAATGAGTAAAATGTATGAAATCTTTAGCCAATTGGTAATGGTTTTTAATTTAAGCTTTCAGTAATACATAGTATAAGCCTGACTTATATTGGTGGGTATGCATTTTGTTATACCAACCAAAACCTGCATGATTAAAGTACTTTAAAGAACCAAAATATTTCTCCCAGAATGACAAAATTTCACTCACATTATTGCCATAGGTAAAATATATGTGCTAGTGTTGAATAACAGGCTTTACTGTTATGCCTGATTCACAAGACCTCAAAAGACCACCAGGGGTCGGTGCTGTTGCAATACACAGGAGGATATTTATTTGTAGCTTGAGGTGGGACTCTCACAGAGCAAGGCATTGGTATCTGACCTGAGAGCCCTGGATTTTGGATTGTGAGTTATTTATTGGTCCCAGTCCCTCCCAGCACACCCAAAGCAGGGGGATTCCATCAAGGTAAGCTTCTAGTGGTCAAAACAGAAAAGGGGAGGCTACATTACAGAAACAGTTTGCTGTGGGAAGGTGCAAAAACCATGAACGCTTCTGGCTTTCTTTGTTCTCTCTCTTCTGTCTTGGGAAGAGGGGCATCTGGCTTTGGGCTAAGAGATGTGATTAGCTCAGTCTGTGTTATTTTCCAGAGCAAGGTTATGAGTTGGAACAAGTTGGTAGCCATAGGGGCAGTTTCCTACCAAAGGTATCTATAATGACCAGCAAGGTCAGCACTTCCCTGCCGTTGGCTGGATATTTCTAGATGAAATGTGGCCTGTTATGTTTTAAACTTTTAGCTAAGTAGCCCCTAAAAATCTATTTTTTAATTCTTTGGCCACACGTCACTTATTTAGTGTTTATGCTGCATAAATCCTTCCACAATATCATATCCCTCCACTGAGAATTTTAGCTCCAATTATTCTTTGTAATTCAAGAAATGGGTGTCTTTCCAGTAATTCTATCCCCCCAAAACATTATTTCCATGTTTCCAATTTGAAATTCAAATTACCACTCAAATGAAAATTTATAAAATCACAAGTTTAGGTTTTACAGCAAAAGCTTGAGTGGAGAGGTGCTCCGCAGTTAAGAGCACACAGTTTACTGTTCCAGAGGACCTGATACAATTTCCTGGACCCACATGGCAGCTGGCAACAAATATTCCTAATTCCACTTCCGGGGAACTGGATCACTATTGTCTTTACTTTTTTTTTTTTTAATTTTTCATCAATTACACTTTATTCATTCTGCATCCCCCCATAAGCCCCTCCCTCCTCCCCTCCCAATCCCACCCTCCCTCCTCCCTCTGCTTGCATGCCACTCCCCAAGTCCACGAATAGGGGAGGTTCTCCTCTCCTTTCTGATCTTAGTCTGTCAGTTCACATCAAAAGTGGCTGCATTGTCCTCTACTATGGCCTGGTAAGGCTGCTCCCCCCCAGAGGGAGGTGATCAAAGAGCAGGCCAGTCAGATTATGTCAGAGGCAGTCCCTCTTCACATTACTATGTAACCCAATTGGACTCTGAACTGCCCTGGGCTACATCTGTGCAGGGGTTCTGGGTTATCTCCATGAATAGTCCTTGGTTGGAGTATGAGTCTCTTGGAAGTTCCCTGTGTTCAAATTTTCTTGTTCTGTTGCTCTCCTTGTGGAGACCCTGTCCTCTCCAGCTCTTACTATTTCCCAGTTCTTACCTAAAATTCCATTCACTCTACCTAACAGTTGCCCATCAGGCTCAGCATCTGCTTTGATAGTCTGAAGGGCAGAGGCTTTCAGAGGCCCTCTGTGGTAGGTTCCTAGGTTGTTTCCTGTTTTCTTCTTCTGATGTCCATCCTCTTTGCCTTTCCGGATGGGGATTGGACATTTTAGTTAGGGTCCTCTCTCTTGATTAGTTTCTTTAGATGCACAGGTTTTAGTGGGTTTGTCCTATGTTGTATGTCTATATGAGTGAGTATATACCATGTGTGTCTTTACTTTTTAAACTATTTTATTTATATTTCTTAATATTTCCTTCTCCCTTCTCCACCTCAATGCCTTACCATACCCCAGCACAAAAGAAGAGAAAAAAAAGTTAGTGGGGAGAAGGGGCATATTATTTTCTTAGCTAATTCCCCTAGTTAGGGTGGTTAGATTGCTCATAGAAAGTCCAATCTTCCTTTGACCAATTCCTTTGGTCATGCTGCATCACTAGCAACCAAGAGTAACACAGGGGGAGCACCACCAGCCTTCTTCTTTCATGGAGATCTCACAATACTCTCTGGCCTTCTGCATTTATTCCCTTTACTAGATTCCTCAGAATTGAACCATATACAGCTGGAAAAGAACCCCTAGAGAAATTGTGTTACATTTAAAGAATGGAATACTACTCAGCAATTAAAAAAAAAAGGAAATCATGAAATTTGCAAACAAATGATGATCTGGAAAAGATCATCTTGAGTGAGTTATCCCAGAAGCAGAAAGACACACACGGTACATACTCACTTATAAGTGGATACAAGACATATAATATAGAATAAATCTACACAAATCTTTACCTAAATAAACCAAGCAAGAAGGAGGACCCTGGTAAGATGATCAATCCTCACTTAAAAACAAACAAACAAACAAACAAACAAACAAAAAAACAAAAAAAAAAACAGGATGGGCATTGGAAGAAGGAAAAAATACGAAACATGACAGTAGCCTACCACAAAGGTCCTCTGAAAGACTCTACCCAGCAGTGTATCAAAGCAGATGCTGAGACTCATAACCAAACCTTCAGCAGAGTGCAGCGAATCATATGAAAGAAGGGGAAATAGTAAGACCTGGAGAGTACAGGAACTCTACAAGGAGAGCAACAGGACCAAAATATCTGGGCACCAGGGTCTTTTCTGAGACTAATATTCCAACCAAGGACCATTCATGGATATTACCTAGAACCCATGCTCAGAAGTAGCACATGACAACTCAGTATCCAAGTGAGTTCCTAGTAATGGGAATTGGGACTGTCTCTGATATGAACTCTGTGGCTAGCTCTTTGATCACCTCCACCTGAGTGGGGATCAGCCTTACTAGTCCACAGAGAAAGACAATGAAGCCAGTTTTGATGGAAGGGGAGGAGCACCTCCCCTATCAATCGACTGGGACAGGGGCATAGGAGAATAAGAGGGAGGGAGCATGTGATTGGAAGGGGGTTG
The DNA here is from genome assembly GCF_030254825.1 of Meriones unguiculatus. Lineage (NCBI taxonomy): Eukaryota > Metazoa > Chordata > Mammalia > Rodentia > Muridae > Meriones > Meriones unguiculatus. The sequence continues at coordinate 54,162,582 of NC_083369.1, read as the reverse complement.
GGAGGGGGCTACAGTTGGGATACAAAGTGAATAAACTGTAATTAATATAAAAATTAAAAAGAACCCCTAACAGAGCCTGCAGGAGACAAATAGTTTGTTGCTGTAGAAAAATTGTATCATATCCTAAAACTGGGATCAAAACTAAAACATGTTTATATCCACAACAGATGACAGTGTTAGATCTGGGTGAAGGACAGTTGTTAACTGAAATTTTAGCTTTTGAAAACCCAGACTCAGAGTGTGAAAAGGTTCTTAGACCTTTAAAACCTCTATCAGAATCTGCAGATGATTAGATTAAAACTAATTGAAATGTTGACCTTAATGACTATGTAATTGGACAAGCAATTTTAGATATCAAAATATCCAATGTTTTAACTGTGGGAGACAAGGCCATATGAAAAGGGTGGTAGACGAGACGTTCCTACTGACTTCTCTAGAAGATGTGGTAAGGGTAGATATTGGACTAATGAAGATTAGCAAGAGATTGTTAAGGAAGGCAATCCTTTACTGATGGAAAACTCCCTAAGAGATAATCTTTTTTTTTTTACTTTCTTTTTTTTTTTATTATTATTATTTTTATCAGTTACATTTTATTAACTCTGTATCCCAGCCGTGTCCCAATCCCTCATTCCCTCCCAGTCCCCCCCCCTCCCTCCCTCATCTCCACCCTGTCCCTTTCCAAGTCCACTGATAGGGGGGACCTCCTCCCCATTCATCTGATCCTGTTTTATCAGGTATCTTCAGGACTGGCTGCAAAGCCCTCCTCTGTGACCTAACAGGACTGCTCCTCCCTTCGGGGGTGGGGAGACCAAAGAGCCAGTCATTGAGTTCCTGTTAGAAATAGTCCTTGTTCCCCTCACTTTGGGAAACCAATTGGTTACAGAGCTACCACAGGCTACATCTGAGTGGAGGTTCTAGGTTATATCCATACATGGTCCTTGGTTGAATGTCAGTCTCAGAAAAGACCCTGGGCCCAGATATATTTGGTCCTTGTGGAGCTCCTATCCTTTCCCCATCAGACTAACTCCCCTTCTTTCTTATGATTCCCTGTACTCTGCCAAAGGTTTGGTCATGAGTCTTTGCTTTTAAAACACTGCTAGTTAGAGTCTTTCAGATGCGCTCAGTAGACTCCTGTCATACTTTCAATGCACATCCCATCTGTCTTTCTAAATGAGGATCGATCATCTTACCCCATGTCCGCTCTCTTGATTATCTTTTTTAGGTGTATAGATTTCATTATGTTTATCATATCTTATAGGTCTATATAAGTGAGTATATCCCATGTTTGTCTTTCTCCTTCTGGGATATTTCACTCAGAATGATCTTTTCTAGATTCCACCATTTGCCTGCAAATTTCATGATTTCCTCCTTTTTGATTGCTGAGTAGTATTCCATTGTATAAAAATACCAAAATTTCTGTACCCATTCCTCCGTTGATGGACATCTGGGTTGTTTCCAGGTTCTGGCTATTACAAATAGAGCTGCTATAAACATGGTTGAGCAAGTATCCCTTTTGTGTCCTTGAACAAACTTTGGGTATATACCTAGCAGTGGTATAGCTGGGTCTTGAGGAAGCACTATTCCTATTTGTCTTAGAAAGCGCCAGATAGCTTTCCAGAGTGGTTGTACCAGTTTACATTCCCACCAGCAGTGGAGGAGGGTTCCCCTTTCTCCACAACCTCTCCAGCATGTGTTATTGCTTGAGTTTTTCATCTTGGCCATTCTGATGGGTGTAAGGTGATATCTCAGGGTCGTTTTGATTTGCATTTCCCTGATGGCTAATGAGGATGAGCATTTCTTTAAGTGTTTTTCTGCCATTCGATATTCCTCTGTCGAGAATTCTCTGTTTAGCTCTGTTCCCCATTTTTAATTGGATTACATGGTTTGCTGCTTTTCAGCTTCTTTAGTTCTTTGTATATACTGGATATTAGTCCTCTGTCAGATAAAGGGTTAGTGAAGATTCTTTCCCAATCTGTAGGCAGTCGTTTTGTTTTGATGACGGTGTCCTTTGCTTTACAGAAACTTTTCAGTTTCATGAGGTCCCATTTATTGATTGTTGCTCTTAGAGCCTGTGCTGTTGGTGTTCTTTCTGTTCAGGAAGTTGTCTCCTGTGCCAATGAGTTCTAGGCTGTTCCCCACTTTTTTTTTTTCCAATTGATTTAGGGTATCTGGTTTTATGTTGAGGTCTTTGATCCAATTTGACTTTAGTTTTGTGCAGGGTGATAAATATGGATCTATTTTCATTTTTCTGCATGTAGACATCCAGTTGGTCCAGCACCATTTGTTGAAAATGCTGTCTTTTTTCCATTGAATGGATTTGTCTTCTTTGTCAAATATCGAGTATTCATAGGTGTGTGGATTTATTTCTGGGTCTTCTATGCGATTCCATTGATCCTCCTTTCTGTCCCTATGCAATACCATGCAGTTTTTATTACTGTTGCCCTGTAGTACAGCTTGAGATCAGGAATGGAGATACCTCCAGATGATCTGTTGTTGTACAGGATCATTTTGGAGATTCTGGGTTTTTTTGTTTCTCCATATGAAGCTGAGAATCTTTTTTTCAAGGTCTGTAAAGAATTGCGTTGGTATTTTGATGGGAATTGCATTGAATCTGTAGATTGCTTTTGGCAGTATGGCCATTTTCACAATGTTAATCCTACCAATCCATGAGCGTGGGAGATCTTTCCATCTTCTGATATCTTCTTCGATTTCTTTCTTCAGAGACTTGAAGTTTTTCTCAAACAGGTCTTTCACTTGCTTGGTTAGAGTCACACCAAGGTACTTTATGTTATTAGTGGCTATTGTGAAGGGTGTAGTTTCCCTAATTTCTTTCTCAGCCTTTTGTCTTTGGTATATAGGAGGGCTTGATTTTTTTGAGTTGATTTTGTATCCTGCCACTTTGCTGAAGGTGTTTATCAGCTGAAGGAGTTCTCTGGTTGAATTTTGGGGGTCGCTCATGTATACTATCATATCATCTGCAAATAGTGACACTTTTACCTCTTCCTTTCCGATTTGTATCCCCTTGATCTCCTTTAGTTGTCTTATTGCTCTGGCTAGGACTTCAAGTACTATGTTGAAGAGATATGGGGACAATGGACAGCCTTGTCTTGTCCCTGATTTCAGTGAGATTGATTTAAGTTTCTCTCCATTGAGTTTGATGTTAGCTATAGGCTTGCTGTATATTGCCTTTACTATGTTTAGGTATGTGCCTTGTATCCCTGATATCTCCAAGACTTTAAACATGAATGGGTGTTGGACTTTGTCAAATGCTTTTTCGGCATCTAAGGAGATGATCATGTGGTTTTTCTCCTTCAGTTTGTTTCTGTAGTGGATTACATTGATGGATTTCCGTATGTTGAACCACCCTTGCATGCCTGGGATGAAGCCTACTTGGTCATGGTGGATGATATCTTTGATATGTTCTTGGATTCAGTTTTCAAGTATTTTATTGAGTATTTTTGCATCAATGTTCATAAGAGAGATAGGCCTGAAGTTCTCTTTTTTTGATGGGTCTTTGTGTGGTTTAGGTATTAAGGTGACTGTGGCTTCATAGAATGAGTTTGGTAGTATTTCTTCTGTTTCTATTTTATGGAATAGCTTGAGGAGAATTGGAGTTAGCACTTCTTTGAAGGTCTTGTAGAATTCTGCGCTAAAGCCATCTGGTCCAGGGCTTTTTTTGGAGGGGAGACTGTTAATGACTGCTTCGATTTCCTTGGGAGATATAGGGCTATTCAGTCTTTCTACCTGATCTTGACTTAGTTTTGGTAGATGGAATCTTTCATGAAAATTATCCATTTCATTTAGATTTTCAAATTTTGTGGCATATAGGCTATTGTAGTATGACCTAATAATTGTTTGGATTTCCTCAGTGTCTGTGGTTATATCCCCATTTTCATTTCTGATTTTGCTGATTTGGATAGTTTCTCTCTGCTTTTTGGTTAGTTTGGCTAAGGGTATGTCTATCTTGTTGATTTTCTCAAAGAACCAGCCTTTTGTTTCATTGATTCTTTGGATAGTTTTATTTGTTTCTAGTTGATTTATTTCAGCCCTTAGTTTGATTATTTCCAGCCGTCTGCTCCTCTTGGGGGTATCTGCTTCTTTTTTTTTCTAGGGTTTTCAGTTGGGCCATTAAGTTGTTTGTATGTGATGTCATGAATTTCTTCTTATAGGCACTTAGTGCTATAAATTTTCCTCTGAGCACTGGTTTTAATGTCTCCCATAAATTTGGGTATGTTGTGCCTTCCTTTTCATTGAATTCTAGGAAGTCTTTAATTTCTTTCTTTATTTCTTCCTTAACCCAGCTGTCATTGAGTAGTGAGTTGTTCTGTTTCCATGTGCGTGTCGGCTTTTTGTTGTTTCTGTTATTGTTGATGTCTAGCTTTAGTCCATGGTGGTCAGATAGTATACAAGGGATTATTTCAATCCTTTTGTATCTGTTGAGGCTTGCTTTCTGACCCACTATATGGTCTATTTTGGAAAAGGTTCCATGCAGTGCTGAAAAGAAGGTGTACTCTTTTGAGTTTGGGTGCAACGATCTGTAGACGTCTATTAGGTCCATTTGATTTAGGGATTCTGTGAGTGCTTTTATTTCCCTATTTGCTGTATGTCTAGTTGATCTGTCCCTTGGTGAGAGTGGAGTCTTGAAGTCTCCCACAATTAAGGTATTAGGATCGATGTATGATTTAAACTTTAATAATGTTTCATTTACGAATGTTGGTGCTCTTGTATTTGGGGCATAGATATTCAAGATTGTGATGTCCTCTTGGTGGATTTTTCCTTTGATGAGAATATAGTGGCCCTCCTTATCTTTTTTGATTAACTTGGGTTGAAAGTCTATTTTATTAGATATTAGGATGGCTACGCCAGCTTGTTTTCTGGAACCATTTGCTTGAAAAACAGTTTTCCAGCCCTTTACTCTGAGGTAGTGTTTATCTTTGTTGCATAGGTGTGTTTCTTGGATGCAACAGAATGTTGGATCCTGTTTCCTTAACCATTCTGTTAGCCTGTGTCTTTTTATTGGTGAGTTGAGTCCATTGATATTGATAGATAATAGTGACCAATGGATGTTAGTTCCTTTTGTAATGGAGTCGATGATCTAACCCTGTTTCATTGCTTGTTTTCTTTTCATTTTTGTTGGGACATTATCTGTATGCCATGTTTTCTTGGGTGAATTTGTTTTCATAGGATTGGAGTTTCCCTTCTAGTATCTTCTGTAGGGATGGTTTGCTGTGTAGATATTGTGTAAATTTAGTTTTGTCATGGAATATTTTGTTTTCTCCATCTATGTTGATTGAAAGCTTTGCAGGGTATAGTATTCTGGGTTGACATTTGTGATCTCTTAGAGTCTCCATGATACTTTCCCAGGCCCTTCTGGCTTTCATAGTTTCTGATGAGAAGTCCAGTGTGATTCTGATAGGTCTACCAACATATGTTACTTGGCCTTTTTCCCTTGCTGCTTTTAATATCTTTTCTTTGTTCTGTAGATTTAATGTTTTGACTATGATGTGATGTGATGTGTTTCTTTTCTGTTCTAGTCTATTTGGAGTTCTGTAGGCCTCTTGTATATTTATGGACATCTCTTTCTTTAAGTTGGGAAAATTTTCTTCTATGATTTTCTTGAAAATATTTTCTGGACCTTGGAGTCTGGAGTCTTCATTTTCGTGAATTCCTATTATTCTTAGATTTTGTCTTTTCATAGTATCCTTGATTTCTTGGATATTTTGTGATTGGAACTTTTCTGATTTTACTTTTTCTTTGAGAGATGTATCCATTTCTGCAAGTGTGTCTTCAGCTCCAGAGATTCTCTCTTCCATCTCTTGTATTCTGTTGGTGATGCTTACTTTTGTGGTTTCTGATCTTTTCTCCAAGTTCTCCAGCTCAAGGGTTAATTCAGTTTGTGTTTTCTTTATTGATTCTAATTCTGTTTTCATGCCTTGCACCATTTCTTTCATGTGTTTGAATTTGGATTCCTGTCTCTCTACAATGGCCTTTATTTCTTTTTTCATTTCCTTCTTATATGCCACTAATTTTTCCTCTACTTGTGTATCTACTTGTTTGGCTATGTTTGCCTGTGTTTCTTTAAGGATATTGTCTATTTCTTCTTTCTTTGCCTCCAATTGACTGGCCATCTCTTTGAAAGACTTGTTCATTTCCTCCTTATGAGCTTCAAATAATTAGGTAAGCATGGCTTTAAAATCATTTTCCTGTGCTTCTGCTGAATTGGAGTATCCATCGATTTTGGGTTTGCTGATGAAGTCATGATGTCCTGATTTATGTTGGAAGTGTTCTTTCGCCTACCCCTGGTCATTGGCTTATCTGAAACCTTCCCTGTTTGTGTTTGGATTCTGCAGATCAGACTGGTGCTGTCTCTCTCTGGTATCTGGAGAGTTCTTCAGGAAGCTGAGCACTCTCAGCGTGTGCTGAGGACTAGCTGTACCTGTGGGAGGAAAGTACGCAGGCGCAAATGGGGCAAATGCAAGTGTGTGTGAGTACGAAGGCGCAAACGGGGCAAATGCAAGCGTGTGTGCGTGCGTGTGTGTGTGTGTGTGTGTGTGTGTGTGTCTGTGTGTGTAAGTGTGCGTGGACGAGTTTCTCGAGGGACAGAGTGATGGCTAATGTTGAACCCTTGAGTGTGTGGGAGGGGCTCTGCACTGTATATGTCGCAGGCGCTAATGATGATTGCAGCGTAATGTCTGGCATTAACTGTCTTAACTCCTCAATCAGACCCACAGGGCAGGAACTTCACTGTCCCTAGTGCCCCTCTCTTTCCCAAAGTGGGTATGTGGGTAGGAGGGGGGTTAGATGCCTGGCTTCTGATTTAGAAGGACACAGGATCTGGGGAACTGCAGATTCTCAAGGGTGCACTCACTTACAGGCAGGTCTCTTGGCAGAGATCGTGGTATCTGGGGCTCTCTGCTCTCTGGTTTGGCCCTGCTTCTTTGATGTGCTCCGCCAGTTCTGTGCTGCCAGGTTCTGAGGTCTTGCTGCAGCTGGAGATTTCAGGGTGGTCACTTCAGCAGGGATGGGGTAACCAGGCTCTCTGTTCTCTGGTTTGGCCCTGGTTAGTCTTAAACTGGAGGGCTGTGGTGCCCTGCCAGTTCAGTGATGCTCCGCAGCCACGTCCCGCTGTAACTGGAGACTGGGTTGCTAGTTCCCTTGCTTTCTGGGAAGTTCTGGGGTCTCTTCGTTGTGCTCTCCAACCTTGGGAGGCCCAGCGCCTGGTGTGTCCAGGTTGTATGACGTTTCTGCCTGGTTTTGGTGAGTATATAGCGTATTCTCTGTCACTGTGGGATTGGGCGGGCCGTACCGTCAGTAATGGCGATCCTGCGGAGCTAGTATGGTGTCTAGCAAATTCGCGCCCTGGGAGGATGGTGCAGCCACTGCGCGAATCTGGGACTCCGGGACACGTACTGCTGGCTTTTGTCTGCCGCTAAAGTGCTTGGGGCTCCAGCAGCTGTATACCCTAGGCAGTTAGGTCTGTGCTGAGAAAGATGAGTCCGCTGTGCTTCTGTGCTGAGGAGGATGGAGGTCTGGGGGAAGGGAGTGCAGCAAGAACAAAGGATCGTTTCTCTCCTTCCCCAAGCAAGTCTCAGGGTGACCGGAGACCAAAGTTTTCACCTCCTGCGATGTTCCCTGTTGTTTAGAAAGCCTCACCGTGGTTTTCCTGGGTTAGAGGTTCTTCCATTCACCAACTCAGAAGTTCAGGTATCCCACCGCTCAGAAACTGTGTGTGCTAGTCGCCATCTTGGCTCTGCCCCTTAAGAGATAATCTATTAAATACAGGTAATTCTTTAAAAGAATTAATTCTACCAAAGCAGCAAACAACACAATCCAGGTGTTTTCTGTCAGCAATCAACACAGCAACCAGAGATAACTAAATTAGGCTTGGAAGATCTAATTAATGTTACAGAACAGAACACTATTCTGAACTTGGCCACAAGGTAGCCCATCAATCAAGGGTAGAGCAGGTCCCCTCTATCAAACAATAAACTCAATAAATTCTGGAGATATAGGGAAAACTACAGCCTTACCTTTAAAATGGTCAACTGACAAGCCTATGTGGGAAGAGTAATAGCCCTTGAATGTAGAAAAATTACAGACTTTTGAACGGCTGTTATAAGAGTAGCTGAAATCTCAACATACAAAACATTCTGCCAGGATAAACACAAAAATCTGTACACCTAAAAACACTAAGCAAGAAGGAGGACCCTGTGAAAGTTGAACAATCCTCACTCAGAAAGGAAAACTGGAAGGATATGAGAAGAGGGTCAAAACAGGGAATATGACAGGCGACTACCACAGAGGGCCTCTGAAAGACTCCACCCAGCAGGGTATCAAAGTAGAATTTGCACTCATAGCCAAACTTTCAGCAGAGTGCAGGGAATATTATGAAATAAGGGGGAGATAAAAAGACCTGGAGGGAGCAGGAGCTGGGCACGGGGGTCTTTTCTAAGACTGATATTCCAACCAAGGGCCATGTATGGAGATAATCTAGAACCCCTGCACAAATGTAGCCCATGGTAGCTCAGTCTCCAAGTGGGTTCCCTAGGAATGGGAATAGGGACTGTCTCTGACATGAACTCAGTGCCTGGCTCTTTCATCACCTCCTCCTGAAGGGGGATCAGCCTTACCAGGCCACAAAGGGAGACAGTGCAGCCAGTTCTGATGAGACCTGATAAGCTAGGGTCAGAAGGAAGGGGAGGAGGACCTATTCTATAAGTGGACTTGGGGAGGGGCATGGGAGGATATGAGGGAGAGAGAGTGAGAATGGAAGGGGGAAAGGGAGGGGGCTACACTGGGATGTAAAGTGAATAATCTGTAATTAATAAAAAATAAATAAAATAAAACACATTCTTCAAGTCCTTGGTGTTATCCTGCATTTGTCACCAAAAGAAGAAAAAGAAAAAGAAATAGAAAAAATCAGGAAATTAGAAGATGTTGACAGACCTAAGGCTACAAATAAACGGATCCAACATTTGGTTTCATTGCAGAATGGAATCCCCTTAACTTCTCTATTAGGATGATCTATATAATAATCAATTTAAAAGACTACTTCTTTACTATTGCCCTACAAGAGCAGGGTAAAGAAAATTTTGCTTTTACAGTACCCACTTATAACAATCCTCAACCTGTAAAAAATACCAGTGGATAGGTACTTCCTAAGGAATGTTAAATTGTCCAACTCTATTTCAGTATTTTGTACAAGAGCTGTGAAAGATAATTTGTAAAACATTTCCTCAAATACATACTTTACCATTGTATGGACGCTATCTTGTTGGTGATTCTGATGTAAATACATTAGAAATAATATTTAATGAAGAAAAGAAGATTGTATGCAGTTGAGGTTTATAAATTGTGCCTGGAAAAAAATGCAGAGAGGAGATTCTATCAACTCTCTAGAATACAAATTAAGTCAACTATAGATTCGACCAAAAAAGGTACAGAACACAAGATATGAGTTAAAAACTCTTAATCACTTTCAAAACCTATTAGGAGACATTAACTGGTCACAGCCTTCTATTAGATTAAGTACTGAAGAGTCCTTGTTCCTCTTGCTTTGGAAAACTATTTGGTTACTGAGCTACCATGGGCCACATCCAAGCAGAAGTTCTAGGTTATATCCATAGATGGCTTGGTTGAGTATTTCTAACAGGATCTCAAGGTCAGGCTCCTTGGCTCCCCCCCACCCCAAGGGAAGAGCAGTCCTGTTAGGACACAGAGGAGGACTCTACAGCCAGCCCTGAAGATACCTGATAAAACAGGGTCAAATGAAAGGGGAGGAGGTCCTTCCCTATCAGTGGACTTGGAAAGGGGCAGGGAGAAGACCAGGGAGGGAGTGTGGGATCGGGGAGGGAATGAGGGAGTGGGATACAGCGGGGATACAGAGTTAACAAAATGTAACTTAAAAGAAAAATAAAATTAAAATACTGGGGAAAAAAAAGTACTGAAGAGTTGAGTAATTCGTTTCAAACTTTACAAGCTGATTTGGACTTAAACAGTTCCAGATAATTAAGAACTGAAACAGAGAATGTGTTGAGTCAAGTAGATGAAAAAATTATAGGATGAACATGTGGACTGGATTGATCTCAAACTTACTGCACTATAGTAATTTTCTATTCATTCCTATACCAACTCATTATGCATAGAGAAGACAATGTTTTAGAATGGATGTTATTAGCACACAAAGAGAGTACAAAACTAAATACTTACGATGAAAAGTTTTCTGATCTAATTGTATAAGAAAGAATTAAGACGTTGTAAATTATTAGGCGCAAACCCAGCAGAAACCACAGTACTTAATACTAACACTGAAATTATCTCATTATGGATAAATAATGAATACAGGTGAAGAGCATGTAGCAATTATTTGGGAAAAATTAACACTAAATATTCTCCAAGCAATTCAAGTTCTATTAAAAATAATTATTATAATTGGATCATCTCCATTATCATAAAAGTATATCAAGTTCTGAAATACTACACTTTATATGAATCAAAATAAAACAGGAATAGCAGGTTATATGTCAGGAGATATAAGTAAAGTAATTCACAGCTCATATCTTCAATTTAAAAGTCAGAGCTATAGGAAATCCCTATGATTTTATTAGATTTTTCAGAAACCGTCAGTATAATTACTGACTCACAATATGCAGAGAAGTTTGTGTTACATATTGAAACTGCTGAATATATTCCTGATTATTCAGAATTAACATCAGTATTTGTACAACTGTAACAGACAATTTAAAACAGAAATTATTACATATAACCCACATTAGATCTCATACAGTACTGTCTGGTCTAATGGTATAAGGAAATGAGAAGCTTGAAAAATTATTAATAGAAATTATACTAGAAGCCTCATAATTTCATAAAATGCGTCACATTAACAGCAAAGATTTAGGGAGAAATTTTTCCTTTTCTTTGGAACAAGCAAAGGAACTTTTTAAAAATGTCCTACTTGTTCTTTGTATAATCAAGTTCCATTACCTGCTAGAAATAACCCTAATGGTATCCAAACAAATTGAATTTGGCAGTTGGATATATTTCACTTTGCAGAATTTGGGAAAGTCAAATCTGTACGTAATATAATCAGGATTTCAAGGGTATTCTGCTTGAGTTCTGAAAATGCTGATTCTATAATTGTACATTTGCTGGAAGTGATGGCTGTTATGGACATGCCTTTACAAATTAAGCCTGATAATGCTCTTGCATATGTTTCTATTAAAGTGAAACATTTTTTCATGTTATAATATAAAATATATTACAGGCATATCATATAATCTAACAGGTAAGCAGTTATAGAAACATCAATTTTTACCATAAAGAAGATTTCTAATAAACCGAAAAGGGAAATAAGAACTCCCAGAAACAGACTGAATAATGCTTTATTAACCTTAATTTTTTTAGAATGCCAATGAGGCAGGAATAGCAGTTCCTAAAATAAACTAGATATATAGAGGAAAAAAAAAAAAACAAAAATTGTTGCATATATACAAAAGAGGCTCAAGTACACAATAAGGACATTTGCTCAACCATGTTTGTAGCAGCCTTATTTGTAATAGGCAGAAGCTGGAAACACCCAAATTCCCATCAACTGAAGAACGGATGCAGAAACTGTGGTACATCTACACAATGGAATATTACTCAGCAATGAAAAATAAGGAAATCATGAAATTTGCGGATAAATGGTAGGACCTGGAAAGGCTCATCCTGAGTGAGCTGTCCCAGAAACAGAAAGACACACATGGTATATACTCACTCATATAGACATGTAATATAGGATAAACCTACTAAAATCTGTACATCTAAAGAAACTAATCAAGAGGAAGGACTCTGACTCAAATGCTCAATCCCCATTAAGAAAGACAAAGAGGAAGGACATCAGAAGAAGAAAAAATCAGGAAACAAGCTAGGAATGTGCCACAGAGAGCCTCTGAACGGCTCTGCCCCACAGACTATCAAAGCAGATACTGAGGCTTATGGCCAACTGTTCGGCAGTGTTCATGAAATCTTATGTAAGAAGTAGGAAATAGTAAAATCTGGAGAGCTCAAGAACTCCACAAGGAGAGCAACAAAACCAGAGAATTTGAACACGGGGTCTTCCCAGTGACTCATACTCCAACCAAGCACCATGCATGGAGATAACCTAGAATGCTTGCACAGATGTAGCCCATGGCAGTTTCGTATCCAATTGGGTTACATAGTAATGGGAAGAGAGACTGCCTCTGACATAATCTGATTGGCCTGCTCTTTGATCACCTCCCCCTGAGCGGGGAGCAGCCTTACCAGGCCACAGAAGATCTCCTAATGAGATCTGATAGACTAAGGTCAGAAGGAAGGAGAGGAGTACCTCCCCCATCAGTGGACTTGGGGAAGGGCACGTGTGAAGAAGGGGGAGGGTGTGTGGGTTCGGGAGGGTAGGAAGGAAGGGCTTATGGGGGGATACAAAGTGAATAAAGTGTAATTAATAAAAAAAAAACTACTGAATTAGATCAACCTGTATACTTTAAAGATGTTTTGACATGAGAGTGGAAATCATGTAATATGTTACATTGAGGAAGAGGTTTTGCTATATTTCCACAGGTGATGAGAGATTATGAGTTCCATCCAAATTACCAAAGATCTAATCTGAAAAGGACAAGCTTTCACATGAAAGGCAGAACTCGAGAATATTAAAAAAAATACTGATTCCCTTTTCCATGGGGACAACTCAACAAACTGGCTAAAAAGAACAAACAGACTGGCAGACTGGAAAACCATGATACTAAAGTAGACATTTGCTGAAGGAAAGATGATTAGGACTGCAGATATGTGGGATCATAATCTCAAAAGGTCTTCATAAGAAATTCAGATTAGGAAAAGCACTTTCTGTTTCTGGGTTACCTCAATCAAGATGATCTTCTCTAGTTCCCACCATTTGCCTGCAAGTTTCATGATTTTATTGTTTTTAATAGCTGAGTAGCATTTCATTGTGTAAATGTCCCACAATTGCTGTATCCATTCCTCCATTGAGGGACATCCAGATTCTGGCTATTAGGAATAGAGCTGTTACAAACACCTCTCTGGCATGAACTCAGTGGCTGGCTCTCTGATCACCTCTTCTTGGGGGGCGGGGTGCAGCCTTGCCTGGCCACAGAAGAAGACAATGCAGCCAGTCCTGATGAGACCTAATAGGTTAGGGTCAGATAAGAGGGGTACAGGTACTACCCTATCAGTGGACTCGGGGAGGGGCATATATGGAGAAATGGGACAGAGGGTGAGATTGGAAAGAGACTACTGAGGAGGCAACAGCCAGGATACAAAGTGAATAAATTGTATTAAATAGTAATAATAAAGGAAAAATTTAAAAACATTCATATTATTAAATTCATGGGATTAATAATTGCTCCTGTTTTATTTGTTAAATTGTGTATAATTTTCAGCTTAAACAGAAAGCAGAAAGATCTAGAGGAATTTTAATCCAGTTGCATGGCTGATCTTGCAAGAGATAACATCCAATGACCTTCTAGGTCTATGTGATTGAGCTGGAATGCAGAAACATTGTGGATTATAGTATGATCTGATTGGACTACAGACAGGCCCTTAGTACACACCTTTAATCCAAAACAGTGACAGTAAAGGTAGTTTATAGAAGAAAGCAGCTATGTTTAAAAGTGAAGTCTAATTAAGGAACAGAGAAAGTAAAGAAATCATAGATATATATTCTAGAACGAGTCAGGGATAGGAAACATCCAACTCTCATGAAAAAAGGACAGGAAAGAGAGGCTCCTTAAGAACTGCACAGGGAGAGAGAAGGAAGATTTAACCAAGAGTTAATAACTGGGACAGTTTTACAGAGACAGGTTGAAGAGAGAACCAGCTAGACACAGGTGAAGACAGCATGAGCCAGAAAATGAGGAGTAAGAATATGAAAACATATTGCCAGGATTAGTTTGAGGCCATGCAGAGCAATTCAGTCAGGAGCTAAGTGAAGCTAAGATATTCAGTTTCAATAAGTCATCTTGGAGAGGAGTTTAAGCAAGAACTGGTTCAACCAGCTATAGAGAGATCAGAAAGAACTAGGAAGACTTGGGAACAGCTCTCATCTTATCCCCTCATCTGAGAAAATAAAAACAGCATTTATACTACCTGGTCTTATTCTTTATCTTAGTAGGAACTCTCTGAAATATTATATATTTATCATTATAATAAGTATATGCTTAATGATTATAGACTTTATTTTGCTGAGGTATGTTTCCTCCATCTATAGACACTTCATAACTTTATCATGAAATATACCTAGGTTTTTTTAATAGAGATTTTCAATATTTAATACGATGATTACATGATTTCTGTCAATGTGGTTATATACATGATAAATGGCATTTATTGATTTGCACATATTGAGTCATTCTTTAACTCCTGGAATGAAGCCAGGTGGACATGCTTAATAATGTTTTTGTATGATCTTGGGTTACATGTGTCAGTATTTTTTTTTTTACATCCCCCAAGTTGCCATTTATAGAAAGCTCAAAATACAAGTGAATTGAAATGATACATTGTTTAGTAATACAAACATGTGTGGTGAAATTGAAAAGCAGGTCAAATGAAAAATAATGACAACCTGGAAAAGGGCAGGCAAAAGCATGTAATTAGGAAGAAAAACAGAAGTTCAAAACTCTTGGCTACAGGTAACTTCTTAAAGCTAGCCAGAAGTACAATGATATTTATTTAATACTCTTTAGACTAAATACTATATGTGTATTTAGTTCATAAATATATGAAGTGTCACATCCTATGCCCATTTAAATCACTTCTTTTTTTAGCAGTTCTTTTTATTTTATTTTATTTTTCTTTATTAATTACACTTTACTCACTTTGTATCCCTTCCGTGGTTCCCTCTCTCCTCTGGTCCCAATCCCTCCTTTCCTCCACCCTCTGCCTGCATGCCCCTTCCCAAGTCCACTGATAGGGGAGGTCTTCTTTTCTTTCCTTCTGATCCTAGTCAATTAGGTCTCATCAGGAGTAGCTGCATTGTTTTCTTCTGTGGCCTGGTAATGCTGCTTCCCCCTCAGGGAGAGGAAATTAAAGAGCAGACCAATCATTTCATGTCAGAGACAGTCCCTGTTCCTATTACAATGGAACTCCCTTGGATACTGAACTGCCATGGGCTACATCTGTGCAGGGGTCTTAGGTTATCTCCATGCATAGTCCATGGTTGGAATAGCAGTCTCAGGAAAGACCCCTGTGCTCAGATTTTTTTGGTTCTGTTACTCTCCTTTTGGAGTTCCTGTCCTCTCCAGATCTTACTATGTCCCACTTCTTTCCTAATATTCCCTGCACTCTGTCCAAAGGTTGCCCATAAGTCTCAGTATCTACATTGAGAGTCTGCTGAGCAGAGATTTTCAGTATTTTAGTGTGAATTCTTATATCCATGCTCATCAGAAAATTGACAAATGATCAACACTTTTTGTGTTGTGTGTGTGTGTGCGCATGCATGTGTGTGTTTATCTGATTTAACTATAATGGTACAACTGCTTTCAAAATGTAATGGATACCTTGCTTGATTTTCTAGTTTACATAATAATATAATAATATAATATATATTATATAATAATAATATAAATAGTATTGCTGTTAGTTTCTCTTTGAAGTCATTTTTATTTGATTTCTTTTTTATTAATGCAACCAATTTTATGGTTTTAAACAACAAATAATTTGTGTAAGACTTACGGACAGTGGTACATCTAAGACAACAAGCTTTCTTTTAAAAGACACTAAGCGGTTGGAGTATGAGTCTCTGGGAAGTTCCCTGTGTTCAAATTTTCTTGTTCTGTTGCTCTCCTTTTGGAGACCCTGTCCTCTCCAGCTCTTACTATTTCCCAGTTCTTACCTAAAATTCCATTCACTCTGCCCAACAGTTGCCCATCAGGCTCAGCATCTGCTTTGATAGTCTGAAGGGCAGAGGCTTTCAGAGGCCCTCTGTGGTAGGTTCATAGGTTGTTTCCTGTTTTCTTCTTCTTCTGATGTCCATCCTCTTTGCCTTTCCGGATGCGGATTGGACATTTTAGTTAAGGTCCTCTCTCTTGCTTAGTTTCTTTAGATGCACAGGTTTTAGTGGGTTTGTCCTATGTTGTATGTCTATATGAGTGAGTATATACCATGTGTTTCTTTTTGCTTCTGGGACAACTCACTCATACTCCAACCAAGGACTATTCATGGAGATAACCCAGAACCCCTGCACAGATGTAGCTCAGGGCAGTTCAGAGTCTAATTGGGTTACATAGTAATGTGAAGAGGGACTGCCTCTGACATAATCTGATTGGCCTGCTCTTTGATCACCTCCCTCTGGGGGGGAGCAGCCTTACCAGGCCATAGTAGAGGACAATGCAGCCACTTTTGATGTGAACTGACAGACTAAGATCAGAAAGGAGAGGAGAACCTCTCCTATTAGTGGACTTGGGGAGTGGCATGCAAGCAGAGGGAGGAGGGAGGGAGGGTGGGATTGGGAGGTGAGGAGGGAGGGGCTTATGTGGGGATGCAGATTGAATAAAGTGTAATTGATGAATAAAAACAAAACAAAAAAAAAGACACTAAGTGGTTAAGATATAGTTAGCAAATCTGGTTATCCAACATTATTAATCAAAACTCTGTTATCTCCAACCATTATCTTCTCTAAACAATACCCAAAAAGTTTTCTTAAAAATTTAAGCTGAAGAATCTTTAAAGCAAATATAAATACACTTTCAAGAACATAGTACACTGAGTATATATTTGAAGGTTATTTGATTTCTTAATTGACCCATTCATCATTAAATAGAAAAAATAACACACTCAGAAATTCATAAATAATAATTAAACAATGCCCATTTTGATCATCAAAATAGGTCTCAGAAAATATCTCAAAATTAACAAAATAACAGGAAGTAATAACTGAATATTTAAATTAATAAAATTCCTCTTATTTTTATTTTATCTATTTAAAGTTACTTACTCTATGAAGTCATGGCAGATTTCTACAGTGAAGTTATCTGATCCTGAACATTTTGATAATTGATAGACTTTTTTATTACTACTTTAATATCATTTCTAGTTATGGGTCTGGTTAAGACAATTATTTCTTTTTGTTTAATTTTAGTATGTTGTATTCCTCTAGAGACATGTGTATTTCTTTTAGACTTTCCAATTTAGTGGAATAGAGTATGTTTTTTGTGTTTTTTCATAATATCATAGGTATCTGTTAAAATTAGAAATGAAAAGAAAGATATTTAATCAATTTGAGACTTATCTTGATTTCTCAGTGCTAATTAAGTTAAGGGTTCACACTCTTGTTTAGCTTTTCAAAGAACTGCCTCTTTATTTCATTGACTTTGTATTTTTTATTCCATTTTATTAATTTATACCGTCATCTTTTGAGGGAGAGATGGATGCTAGGAACTCTATTTGGGGCCTTACAAATGCTAGGCAAATACTCTACCATTGAGCCCTATCTCCATGTTTTCTTTTTTTTTTCTGATTTTAGTTGTCTCTTCTCATGTACTATTCAGGAATTTAAACTGTACTGATATTTTCTATGTTCTTAAGTTTCATTATTAAATTAATAATTTGTGATCTCTCAAATGTTTTGAATTTGAATTGTACTGATATTTTCTATGTTCTTAAGTTTCATTATTAAGTTAATAATTTGTGATCTTTCAAATGTTTTTTACTGTATTTTTAATTTATATATTCACTTTACTTGCCAATATCAGAACCCTCCCTTCTCTCCTCCAAGTCTCTCACTCCCATCCTCTTCATCCTATCCCACTCTCCTTCTCCTCAGAAAAAGAGAGCCTCCTACTAACTCATCTCAGTAAATCAAGTCTCATCAGGACTGAGCTCACCCTTATCTACTGAAGCCAAGGATGACAGCCTCATTAGAGAGAAGTGACTGAAAGCAGACAATAGAATCTATGTCATAGTTTATCTGTTTTAAAAGCCTTAAATATAGATGATACTGCATTTATTTGTTTATGTATATATACACATGTGCACAGGTAATATCTTCTGGGTTAGGAATGGAGCTCATATCCAGTTATCATCTAAGCATTGGAACCTTATCTGGCTTGTATAGCAGGACTTTGTGGATGCACCAGTGATTAAATAAGAAAATGGATAAGCTTATGCCTTACCTAGGCAGACTGTCAGATAGTTCATTCAGACTATCCTAGTCTATGACCCTCCATGTGGCTAGTTCTTTACCTCTTTCTCAACCCTCCTACATCTTCCTACCTATGTCACACTGGTGAATCATCATGTCTGAATTCTTCTTCCAGAGACCTCTTCTCCCTCTGCCTAGAAGTTCTGCCTTCCCTTTCTGACCACCTATTGGCCGTTAGATTTTTACTAAAGCCAATAAAATACAATTCTAGATTGCCTTAGGCACATGAGGGAAGATGTATGATGGACCATAGGTCTTTGTCAGCCTACTTCTTCAGGATTCCAGCATATACTAAAGACCAACTGAGATGTCCCGTCTCGTGGAATGAACAACTACTGGATTCTTCCATTGGTAAACAACCATTATTGGACTAGCTGAACCACTGCCTATAAGTCATTCTAATACATCCCCTTTAGATAGATAGATAGATAGATAGATAGATAGATAGATAGATAGATAGATAGATTCATTCTGTTACTCTATTATGTTCTGTTACTCAAGAGAACTCTGGCTATCTAGTTAGATAAAGCATACTCCATGAAATGGATACATGCCTGAAACTTCTCTGGTGGTCAAAAACCTGCCCTGGAATAAGACATCGACCAGTGGGTAACCCAGATACTAATGATCTTCTAAAAGAAAATAAGAAAAATAATGACTCCAGAAAACATTTTGTTATAACCATAGATCAGTGTCTTGTTCAGCTCTCATCACAGAAGTATTCTTCTACAGTACATGGAAACTAATGCAGAAACCAATAACTGGATAGTTTTATGCAGAAAATGAGAAACTGTAGAGTACTCAGTCTTAAATGGGATGTCTTTGTCAAACCCTTTCTCTTCAGCACTCAGAGAACTATGTAGAAGAAGAAGTGGAAAGAGTGCAAGAGCAAATGATGATTGATAGTATACAGGAGGTGGTGCCCTCCAGATACAACAGGAATGATGAATTATGAACTCACAGATACTGTAGCAGCATGCACAGAGCCTGCACAGGTTCGAGCCTATTGGGGTATATTGTGTGAAGGCTGTCTCTGTATATTCGATTTATAATCACGAATATTTTGATTTAAGCACTCAGCACTATAAATATTTCCCTTTAAGATACCACATTGCATCATATAGGGTAGGTTAGGTAGGTTGTATTTTCGTTTTCATTATGTTTTATATGATTTGTTCACTGATCCAAACAGTATCCAATAGAAAAATTAATACATTCAGAAATTCACAGATAATACACAATGCCAGGATTGTTCATCAAAATAAGTTTAAGTAAATACCTGAAATTTTCCAAAAAACAGGAGTTAATAACTCTGAATGTTTAAATTTTCCTTTATTTTTATTTTATTTATATGGGTGCTTTTCCTGTATGTATCAGTATGCACAAATTGAGAGGGTTGGGTATTCACACAGGCCAAAAAAGAGTGTCAGATAATGTGGGACTGGAGTTACATATCGTTGTGATTTACCGTGTGGATGTTGGCAATCAAACCCAGGTCTTCTGAAAGTACAACAAGTAGTCTTAATGACTGAGCCATCTCTCCAGCTTCAATAGTTCTAAATATTAATGGTCTCAATTCCCCAGTAAAAAAAAAAAAAAAAAAAAAAAAAAAAAAGACTAGCAGATTGTATTAGAAAGAACATCCATCATTTTGTTGTCTACCTGAAATACACTTTACTGTCAAAGATAAAATCTACCTTCATGTAAGAGGAGCTAAGTAACAAGCAGGCATAATTATTCTAACATCTGATAAAACAGACTTCAAAGCAAAGTTAATGAAGGCAGATAAGGAACATGATTTTATACTCATTATAGAAACAATAAATTCATCTGAAGATATTAATTTTCTAAATATATATGCACAGTTTCATTAAAGATATATTAATAGATCTAAAATCAATAATTAACCCCAATACAATGATAAGGGGTGACTTCAATATCCTACACTTACCAACAGACAGGTTATCAAGACAAAAATAAACAGAGAAATAGTTAAGGTAATGACATGATAAATCAGATAGCCATAACAGACAACTGTAGCATGTTCCACATAAACAATAAAGAATACAATTTCTTCTCAGTAACCATCAGAACTTTCTCCAAAAACAACCACAGTTTACCATATAAAATTGAAATGAAATCCTATATTTTATCTTAATACAATGGAATAAAGCTGGATATAAACAGCAATAAAACCAACAGTAAATAAGCAGACTTCTGCACACTAAGCAACACATTATTTAATACTTCTTAAATGATAAACAGGCTTTTACAGTGTAATCTCTCAAAGCAGGCTTTTACAGTGTAATCTCTCAAATCAGGCTTTTACAGTGTAATCTCTCAAAGCCCTTACAAATATTCCTATATAATAAACATGAGGGCATCAGATTTTCTAATATTATTTTCAAACATATTAGGTCTGTTTCAATCAGCCAGACAAATTAAATGTTTTCTTATTGCCTGAGTTATAGTATTAAATTATAAATTTCTGATTGACAGTTCCATATTTAAAACACACTCAGATGCTAAGACTTATGGGCAACCTTTGCTCAGAGTGCAGGAAATCTTAGGAAAGAAGTGGGAAACATTAAGATCTGGAGAGGACCAGATCTCCACAAGGAGAGCAACAGAACCAAAAAATCTGAGCACAGGGGTCTTCCCTGAAACTGATACTCCAACCAAAGAGCATGCATAGAGATAAACCAGAACCCCTGCACAGATGTAGCCCATGACAGTTCAGTATCCAAGTGGGTTCTATTGTAATAGGAACAAGGACTGTCTCTGACATGAACTGATTGGCCTGCTCTTTTTTTACCTCCCCCTGAGGGGGAAGCACCATTACCAGACTACAGAAGAAGACAATGCAGCCACTCCTGATGAGACCTAATTGACTAGGATCTGAAGGAAGGAAAAGAAGAGCTCCCCTATCAGTGGACTTGGGGAGGGGCATGCAATGCATGCAGAGGGTGGAGGAATGGAGGGATTGGGATGGGAGGAGGGAAGGAACCACAGGGAGGATACAAAGTGAATAAAGTGTAATTAATAAAGAATTAAAAAAACACTCCATCTGATGCATGCTTATTGTTTTATTATTTATATCAAACTTAATATCTATCATATACATGTTATCTACAGTTCTTCTCAGTCCAATTAAAAATATTGAAATTGTTACTTGCCAGAGCCAACCAGCAGACTTGAACAGTTCCTGAGTGCTGAGTGAAGATTGAAAGAAAATAAAAAATAAAGAACTAACACACTATACACAAGATCAGTTCAAGAGGGCTGCTGGTAGAAAATGTCATGCCTGGTTTATACCAGAATTCCTTTCTAAAGTCAGAAAAAAGCACCTCAGAACAATGAAGGGGTTAATCAAGAAGTTAAACTTGTTTACCTCAACCACCTGTTTGTGTAATCCTAGCCCAAACAAAAAAGGGAAGTAACTCCTGCCTACCCCTGTCTCTAGGTAAAGGCCAGGGTGAAAACATGTTTTTTTTTTTGTTTGTTTGTTGTTTTTTTTTTTTTTCCACTGACAACTCAATATCAAAGCAGCCTGACAAACAAGAAGCTCTCCACAAGTCTCCATTTTTCATATTTTTAAAACTGACCGTAACTTAAGGACTATGGAGCAGAAGATTGTGCCTGTCTTAGGTTGTCTCTCTTTAAAGATATAATCTTACCCATCATTGGTACATGACTTCCATCTTTCATGCCCTGTCTTAGATTAAATATTCTTCAGAGAGATTTTACATGTCTTTGATGACCAAACTCAGTTAGGGTAGATGGAGTTTAATATTTTCAGATCAGCTTTAACATTTTAAAAGGCCTTGATGAAAGTTTTAATTATCACTGGTAGGAGTCATGTCTTAGAGTAATAACCCACGAATGAGAATTCTCTGTTTAGCTTTGTACCCCATTTTTAAATTGGATTGCTTGATTTGTTGCTTTTTAACTTCTTGAGTTCATAATATATTCAGGATTATAGTGCTCTGTCATATGTAGTGTTGGTAAAGACCCTTTCCCAGTCTGTAGGCTATTGTTTTGTTCAGTTTCATCAGGTGCCATTTATAGATTGTTAATCTTACAGCCTGTGTTGTTGGTGTTGTGTTCAGGAAGTTGTCTTCTACTCCAATTAGTTATAGGATTTTCTGCACTTTTTCTTCTAACATATTTAGTGTGTCTGGTTTTATGCTGAGGTCTTTGAACCACTGGGAGTTTAGTTTTGTGCAGGGTGATAGATAGAGATAGATCTATTTCCATTTTTTTACAGGTAGACATCCAGTTAGACCAGCAACATTTGTGGAAGAAGCTGTCTTTTTTCCATTGCATGGTTTTGGCTTCTTTGTCAAAAAAATCAAGTATCTGTAGGTTTATTTCTGTGTCTTCTATTCGATTTCATTGAGCCACCAGTCTGTTTCTATGCCAGTACAATGCAGTTTTTATTGCTATTGTGCTGCAGTACAGCTGACATCAGAGATGGAGATACCTTCAGACAAAGAAAACAGAATAAAGATATGCTCAATGTCCTCAGTCATCAGGGAAATGCAAATCAAAACAACCCTGAGATTTCACCTTATACCCATCAGAATGGCTAAGATCAAAAACTCAAGTGACAACACATGCTGGAGTGGTTGTGGAGAAAGGGGAACACTCCTCCATTGCTGGTGGGAATGTAAACTTGTACAACCACTTTGAAAATCAATCTGGTACTTTCTCAGACAATTAGGAATATTGCTTCCTCAAGATCCAGCTATACCACTATTAGGTACATATCTAAACTATGCTCAAGTACACAATAAGGATATTGCTCTACCATGTTTGTAGCCACTTTATTCGTAATTGAAAGAATCTGGAAACAACCCACATGTCCCTCAATGGAGGAATGGATACAGAAACTGGTATATTTACACAATGGAATACTACTCAGCAATTACAAACAAGTAAATAATGAAATTTTGGGGCAAATGGTGGCATCTAGAAAAGTTCATCCTGAGTAAGGTATCCCAGAAGCAGAAACACACATGTTATATACTCATTTATAAGTGGATACTGGACCTAAAAGACAGGATAAACCTACTAAAATCTGTATACCTAAAGAAGCTAAGCAAGAAAGAGGACCCTGTGTAAGATGATCAATCCCCACTCAGAAAGAAAAACAGGATGGACACTGGAAGGAGGAGAAAACAAGATGCAGGAGAGGAACGTACCACAGAGGGCCTCTTAAAGACTCCACCCAGCAGGGTATCAAAGCAGAGGCTGAGACTCATTAGCTAAACTTTGTGCAGAGTGCAGGAAATCTTACTAAAGACGGTTTCGATAGTGAGATCTGGAGGAGATAGGCTCTCCATAAGGAGAGCGACATAACCAAAAAATCTGGGCACAGGGTTCTTTTCTGAGACTGATACCCCAACCAAGGACCATTCCTGGATAAAACCTAGAACCCCTCCACAGATGTAGCCTATGGCAGCTCAGTATCCAAGTGGGTACCCTAGTAAGGGGAACAGGGACTGTCTCTGACATGAATTCAGTGGCTAGTACAGGGACTGTCTCTGACATGAATTCAGTGGTTAGTTCTTTGATCATCTCCCCCTGAAGGAAAAGCAGCCACAGAGGAAGACAATGCATCCAGTCCTGGTGAGACCTGATAGGCTAGGGTCAGATGGAAGGGGAAGAGGTCCTCCCTTACCAGCAGACTTGGAGAGGGACATAGGAGGAGATTAGGGAAAGAGGTTGGGTTTTTGAGGGAATGAGGGATGGGGCTACAGCTGGGATAAAAACTGAATAAACTCTAATTAATATAAAAAACTAAAAATTTAAAAAGTAGTAATAAGCCAAATCCTATAACACTCCATAAAATGACTTAAAAGATGACCTCTTATCAAAATAGCAAGCCTGAGAAACATTCACAGGAACCATATTAAAAGAAGACTGTTGAACAACTAGAATCTACTGTCCATTTTAAAGTTTAGATATACAGTTTGTTAATTTATATTGATGACAAGAAACATTAAAGTTTGAACCTTGTATTAAAATTTTAACATTTCCAAACAACAAAGCATAAGGAGAATTTACACAGGCAGTTAAAGGGTCTCCTTTCTGTGGCAAACTTCCAAATACAGTTCTGCTGAAGACCAGAAGCAGACCACCAATGTCCCATAGTCAGTCCTCTTTCCTATTCTTCCTGATTTGTTTGAGAATTGTTCTAATTACCAGAAGAATCAAGTATATATCTGTCTGTTCCAGTCACATAATATCTAAAAAGTTTCTCTCCACAGCACTTCTCCCATGAGCAGAATTTAAAAAAGGTGTGTCATGACCATAAGCCCAATACACCTCTCTGTTCACCATCAGGACAGAATTCACCATGGTCAGAAGCTGGAATATTCTCCTTTCAGGGAGTATATCCTGCAATTCCTACCAACCTTTCCGAGATCCACAGGGCTCCTTCAGAGGTCTGTGGATAAACAAAAATATGCCCTCATCCTCATATTAATACAGGGTCAGGCCCTGCCATATTCCAGTAATTGGATCTTTCCATTTCACTTGGACATATTACCATTGGTATTAGAGTGCCATAATCAATCAACCACAGAATGGCCTTGTATATCCACATTCAAAAAAATAAAAATGAGAGCATCATTAAGATAATTCTGTGGTGTTAGAGGATATAACTCCCCCCTTTATATTTTGCAATTGGTTTTAAACATACCCAATGACCAATATTCTATAACCAAGACATATAGAACATACTAAACTTATACATTCAAAATAAATGAACAAAATACTATTGCAACAAAATTGCTATTTGTTGAATCCAATTTTTACAACCACAGAGGCTTTGCAGCAGAATTAACCATTAGCTTTCTTACCAGAGAAATTGTGAATCTGCCTTTTTTTTCCCTCGATTGACTTTAGCTATTGACACTGCTCAGAAAATTTTGACTTCCATAATAAATGATCTCCTCCTGTCAAACATGCTCTTGCCAATTTCTTCCAGTCCCCTGTGCAGAGAGCCTCAGTAGACAAGGACTCTTAATAGAGCTTCAGTAAAAGCTGCTGTAGGACCATATTGAGTGTACACAGATTTCAATTCTTTTAATTGTTTAAAACATTTAGGAGCATGAACTCTTACCATATTACCTTGTCCATCAGGTTGCATTGGAACTGCAAAACCATAAAAATCAGTTAATTTCCTCCTTTCTGCCTAGGTTGTTCTTCCTCCAACTCTGCAAGCTAATCAGGATCTAAGCCATCCTCAAAGTCTTATCCTAACAGTGAATTATTATCATTAAGAGGGACATACAACACTTCTGGAAGAGCCAATGGTTTATTCTCATTTTGTTCCAAAGCCTCCCTTCTTTCATTCCTCTTTCTCTCTAACCCTGAAAGTTTCACTTTTTCAGTCATGTGACACATATACAGACTACTTTTAACTACATTCAATTAAAAAACAGGAGGATACTGCCTTGTCCCATTTTTACTCTCAAATTTTACTCATCGAGCCTTTTTTTTTTTTTTTTTTTTTTAGTTTATGATCCAAGTTCTCCAACACCACACTGTCTTCCACTTCTTCACAGTTTCTCAGGTCCCTGTTTGGGCACCAAACTGCATGAGCCCACAGAGCAGAGCTGAACAGTTCCTGAGTGGGGAATAAGGACTGAAAGAAAATTAAACACACACACACACACACACACACACACACACACACACACACACTACACACAAGATTAGTTTGAGAGGGCTACCAGTAGCCTGATTTATTCTACAATTCCTTTTTATAGTTAGAGCAAAGCACCTCAGTACAATGAAGGGGTTCATGGAGAAATCAAACTTGTTTACCTCGACCACCTGTCTGTGTGATCCTCACAAAAACAAAACAGAAGTAACTTGGCAAACATCCTGCCTATCCCTGTCTCCAAGTGAAGGCCAGGGTGAAAACATGTTTTTACTGACTACTCAATAAGAAGGCAGCCTGACAAACAAGCAGCATTCCACACAAACCTCTTCGTGATTTACACTTTGAACTTTGCCTTTAGGGTTCGATGAGATGTGAAAATAATTAGATCTAGAATCAAAGAGAAGTGTAAAGGGTTTATCTGAGGAAATTAATCACTGTGCTGCATAACAACTCACACAGGTAATGTAATAGCATTGTCTCAGGCAATAGTGGGTTAACCCCTACAATTATATTTGCTGATGATGCTATTGAGTTATAAGATATCACTTTTTCTATAGATGAGCTTAAAATCCATCTGCACTGCAAAGGTCTTATCCTCAGGGAGATTGGAGGCTAATCCTATCTACAAAGAAAATCCATGATTTTTTTTAATTTTATTTTTTAACAATGAATTCATTATATATCCCAATTGAAGCTCTATCCCTCATCCTCCCATTCCCATCCCCCCTTCCCTCCCTATCCTTTTCCTAGTCCCTTGAAAAGGCGAGTTCTCCAGCTTTGCAATCTTCCCGTAGCTTATCAAATCTCCTCAGGTCTGCCTCCATCCTCTTCCTCTGTGGCCTAGTAAGGATGCATAGCCAGGGACAAATGATCAAAGAGCAGACAATGGAGTTTGTGACAGAGGCAGCCCCTGCTCTTCTTAATTGGGTACTCACATGGAGACTGAGCTGCCAACTGGCTACATCTGAGCCATGAATGGGTCTAGGTCCTCTCCATTCATGGTCCTTTGTTGCCACATCAGCGTGTGCAGGAGACCATGGGCTCATATATTTTAGCTTTGTTGAACTCCTTGTGGGGCTTCTGTCTCCTCCATGTCTTTCTTCTATCCCCCCACCGCATCTTTTTCTATTAGACTCCTTTCACTCTGCCCAAAGTTTGGCTTTGAGTCTCAGCATCTGCTTCAATCCCTTGTTGTGTGGAGCCTTTCAGAGAAGCCTCAATTGTAGGCTCCCATCCTGTTCACATTCTTCCACCACTTCTGTGTCTATCCTGTTTGCCCTTCTGAATGAGATTTAAGCATCTTTCCTAGGGTCCTCTTTGTTGTTTAACTTCTTTAGTTCTGTAGATTTTAGTATGGCTACCCTATATTAAACAGCTAATATCTCTTTAATGAATGTATACCATGCCTGTCTTTCTGTTTCTGGGTTACTTTCATCCATTTGCAAACAAGAATTTATTAATAGAGTGTTTTCCTATATCTATAACTTGATTAATCTCAATTATTTCAAATTTAATACCAAGCAATGTCCTCAGTTTAGATGTAGATATATATTTTGTGGGGTTGTTA
The DNA here is from genome assembly GCF_030254825.1 of Meriones unguiculatus. NCBI lineage: Eukaryota > Metazoa > Chordata > Mammalia > Rodentia > Muridae > Meriones > Meriones unguiculatus. Next base: position 54,135,162 of record NC_083369.1, on the reverse strand, counting down.
GTTCAACATGTATCATAATTCATGGAAACATGGGACAAATTTCTGTATTTCGTTTTCATAAATTTCAGTTTTGAGTCTTCAATAATAAGGATGTTATTCATGGCATGCCTTAAAAACTTAGTTCATTTAATGAAATAAGTTTCTTGGGAATTCAAATTCATTAGCATATTCCATTGTGTACCACTACATTGAAAGATATTAAGAGCATTGAACAATGTCATTATGTTTCTTTATTTTCCAAAATTATTTGAGAGTGTCATACATGGTATTACTCAGTTTGTTCTTTATCATAAGCTATTTATCATTAAGGAATCACTTATGTGAAGTATATAATCTCTTTCAAACATTTAAACACTATTTGGTTATTTTCTTGTACCTTGTTAGATATCTCACATGATGGGCTAAGCAGTTTTCCATTTATTGGTGGAAATAAAGGCCTTAGTATCAATACATCCAATTGTATTAGTGAACCTACTAATAACCTACTAATAAAATCAACAAGCAATTCATAAACTCATTAGAATATGTTTCTTTAAAACAACTTGATATTCTAAATTCTCCATTAAACAAGTGTCTTCAGATATATGTGACAAATTTTAAATATGCATGCACAACCACCAACACAAATCCACACCTACATACATACACACATACTTTGTTTTTCATGATACAGAACAGAAAATCTTGTGGAGTTATTTAATCCGAATTTGAAAGCTTGAGAACTAGAGGCTAATGTTTACACCATGGTCTCTTGTATGTAGTTTATACACATACATTTCAAAGGATGAACAATAGCAAAAATACTGTATATACACTCACCAGAAGTCATAGAGATGGCCAACAAAAATTCCTTTTTCCCAGGATATCTTTATAAATGAAATATAGCAAGAAAGAGCTGTGCTTTCTGAAGTAAGGTCTTCCTACTCAGTTAATTCTTCCTCAAATTTCACCACAGATCTTCTCAGAAACTTTGTTTTCTTAATTCCAAGAAATAAAGATCACAAGATTAAACATTTCAAATACCCTTGATAAAATGTATTTAAGTGTTAATAAGTATTTTTGTTGGTTTTTATTGTTATATTGTTCTCTATTTATATACATATAATTAAATATTGAATCATTCTAATGTGAGAATCAGAAGTACGATGATGCCATCTCTGTTCTATCTCAAAATTATTTTTGAAGCTGTAGGGTCTTCTATGGTTCCACATGCATTAAGATCTTTTAATTTTTTTAATTTTAATTTTTCTTTTTTTAACTTTTATTAATTACACTTTATTTGCTTTATATCACCCCATAAGGCCCTCCCTGCTACCCTCCCGATCCCACCCTCCCTCCCCCTACTTCACGCATGCCCCTCCTAAGTCCAATGATAGGGGAGGACCTCCTCTCCTTCCTTCTGATCTTAGTCTATCAAAAATCATCAGGAGTGGCTGCATTGTCATCTTCTGTGGCCTGGTAAGGCTGGTCTCCCCTCAGGGAGAGGTGATCAAAGAGCAGGCCAATCAGATTATGTCAGAGGCAGTCCCTCTTCCCATTACTATGGAACCCACTTGGACACTGAGATGCCATGGCTACATCTGTGCAGTGTTTCTATGATATCTCCATGAATGGTACTTGGTGGGAGTATGGGTCTCTGGGAAGACCCCTGTCTTCAAATTCTCTGGTTCTGTTGCTCTCCTTGTGGAGTTCCTGTCCTCTCCATATCTTACTATTTCCTACTTCCTATATAAGATTCCATACACTCTGCCCAACAGTTGGCCATAAGTCTCAGCATCTGCTTTGATAGTCTTTCAGAGCCTTTCAGAAGCCCTCTGTGGCAGGTTCCTAGGTTGTTTCCTGTTTTCTTCTTCTTCTGATGTACATCCTCTTTGCCTTTCAGGATGGGTATTGATCATTTGAGTCAAGGTCCTCTCTCTTGGTAAGTTTCTTTAGATGTACAAATTTTAGTAGGTTTATCCTATATTACATGTCTATATGAGTGAGTATATACTGTGTGTGTCTTTCTGCTCCTAGGACAGTTCACTCAGGATGATTCTTTCCAGGTCCTACCATTTACCAACAACTTTCATGATTTCCTCATTTTTCATTGCTGAGTAATATTCCAATGTGCAGATGTACCACGATTTCTGCATCCATTCTTCAGTTGAGGGGCATCTGGGCTGTTTCCAGCTACTGGCTATTACAAATAAAGCTGCTACAAACATGGTTGAGCAAATGTCCTTATTGTGTACTTGAGCCTCTTTTGGATATATGCCTAGGAGCGGTATGGCTGGATTTTGAGGAAGTGCTATTCCTAGTTGTCTGAGAAAGTGCTAGATTGATTTCCAGAGTGGTTGTAAAAGTATACATTCCCACCAGCAGTGGAGGAGGGTTGTCCTTTATGCATAACATCTCCAGCATGTGTTATCACTTGAGTTTTTCATATTGGCCATTCTGATGGGTGTAAGGTAAAATCTCAGGGTCATTTTGATTTGCATTTCCCTAATGGCTAATAAGGTTGAACATTTCTTTAAGTGTTTCTCTGCCATTCGATATTCCTCTACAGAGAATTCTCTGTTTAGCTCTGTTCCCCATTTTTTAATTGGATTACTTGGTTTGCTGCTTTTCAGCTTCTTTAGTTCTTCGTATATACTGGATATTAGCCCTCTGTCAGATAAAGAGTTGGTGAAGATACTTTCCCAATCTGTAGGCAGTTGTTTTATTTTGATGAAGGTGTCCTTTGCTTTACAGAAGTTTTTTAGTTTCATGAGGTCCCATTTATTGATTGTTGTTCTTATTGCCTGTGTTGTTGGTGTTCTGTTCAGGAAGTTGTCTCTGAACAAATGAGTTCTAGGAGCTTCTCTATTTTTTTCTTCTAACTGATTTAATGTGTCTGGTTTTTATGTTGAGGTATTTAATCCACATAGACTTTAGTTTTGTGCAGGGTGATGAGTATGGATCTATTTGAATTTTTCTACATGTAGATAGCCAGTTAGACCAGCACCATTTGTTGAAGATGCTATCTTTTTTTCATTGTGTGGTTTTGGTTTCTTTGTCAAAGATCAGGTATCCATAAGTGTGTGGGTTTATTTCTGGGTCTTCTATTTCAGTCCATCTATCCACCATTCTGTTTCTATGCCAGTACCATGTTGTTTTTATTACTGCTGCTCTATAGTATAGCTTAATATGAGGGATGCAGATACCTCCAGAAGATCTTTCATTGTAGAGAATTTTTTTTTTTTTTTTAGCAATTCTGGGTTTCTTGTTATTCCATATGAAGCTGAGGATTTTTCTTTCCTGGTCTGTTAAGAATTGTGTTGGCAATTAGATGGGAATTGCACTGAATCTGTAGATTGCTTTTGGTAAGATGGCTATTTTTACTATGTTAATCCTGCCGAAACCATGAGCATGGGAGATCTTTCCATCTTCTGATATCTACTTCTAATTCTTTCTTCAGAGACTTGAATTTTTTTTTTCATACAAGCCTTTGACTTGCTTGGTTAGTGTTACACCAAGGTACTATTTGTCATTTGTGGCCATTGTGAAGGGTGTTGTTTCCCTAATTTTTTGTGAGCCTTTATGTCATTTGTATACAGGAGGGCTACTGATTTTTTGAGTTAATTTTTAATGGAGCCACTTTCCTGAAGGTGTTTATCAGCTGTACAAATTCCCTGGTAGAATTTTTAGGGTCACTCAAGTATACTATCATATCATATGCAAATAGTGATAATTTGACTTCTTCCTTTTCAATTTGTATCCCCTTGTTCTTCTTCAAATGTCTTATTGTTCTAGCAAGCACTTCCAGAACTCTGTTGAACAGATATGGAGAGAGTGGGCAGCCTTTTCTTGTCTCTGATTTCAGTGGAATTGCTTTAAGTTTCTTTTTGTTTAGTTTGATGTTGGCTATAGGCTTGCTGTATATTGCCTTTACTATGTTTAGGCATGTGCCTTGTATCCCAGATCTCTCCAATACTTTAAACATAAATGGATGTTGGATTTTGTCAAATGTTTGTTAATATGCTGGATCACCTTGATGGATTTCTGTATATTGAACCACCCCTACATACCTAGGATGAAGCCTACTTGGTCACAGTGGATAATAACTTTGATGTGTTCTTGTATTTGGTTTGCAAGTATTTTGTTGAGTATTTTTGCATCAATGTTCATAAGGAAGATTGGCCTGAAATTCTCTTTCCTTGTTGGGTCTTTGTGAGCTTTAGGTACCAAGGTGACTATGGCTTCATAGAATGAGTTTGGTAACGTTCCTTCTGTTTCTATTTTGTGGAATAGTTTGAAGAGAACTGAAGTTAGCTCTTCTTTGAAAGTCTTGTAGAATTCTGTGCTGAAACCATCTGGTCCTGGGCTTTTTTTGGATGGTAAACTTTCTATTTCCTTGGGAGACATAGGACTATTTAATTGATTTACCTGGTCTTGATTCAGCTATGGTCAGTGGAATTGATCAAGAAAATTATACATTTCATTTAGATTTTCAAATTATCTGGCATATAGACTTTTGAAGGAAGACCTAATGATTGTTTGGATTTCCTCAGTGTCTGTAATTATGTCCCCATTTTCATTTTAATTTTGTTGATTCAGGTGGTGTCTTTCTGCCTTTTAGTTAGCTTGGCTAAGGGTTTTTCTATCTTGTTGATTTTCTCAAAGAACCAGCTCTTGGTTTAATTGATTCTTTGAATTGTTTTATTTGTTTCTAATTGACTGATGTCAGCCCTGAGTTTGATTATTTCCAGCCACCTACTACTTTTTGGTGTGCCTGCTTCTTTTCTTTTTCTTTTTTTTTTATGGTTTTTAGGTGAGCCATTAAGTTGCTTGAATGAGCTGTCTCAAATTTCTTCTGGAAGGCACTTAGTGCTATGAACATTCCTCTTAGCACTGCTTTCATTGTGTCACAAGTTTGGGTATATTGTACCTTCATTTTCATTGAATTCTAGGAAGACTTTAATTTCTTTCTTTACTTCCTCCCTGACCCAGCTGCTATTTAGTAGCAAATTTTTCAGTTTCCATATTTTCGAAGGCTTTTTGCTATTTCTGTTATTGAGGTCCAGCTTTATTCCATGGTGATCAGATAGGATACAAGGAATAATTCCAATCTTTTTGTATCTGTTGAGGCTAACTTTGTGACCAACCATATGGTCTATTTTGAAGAAGGTTCCATGATGTGCTGAGAAGAAGGTAAATTCTTTTGTGTTTGGGTGTAAGGTTCTGTACATGTCTGTTAGGTCCATTTGATTCATGACCTCTGTTAGAGACATTGTTTCTTTGTTTAATTTCTGTTTTCTTGAGTTGTCCTTTGTTGAGAGCAGGGTGTTGAAGTTTCCCACTATTAATGTGTGGGGATCTATGTGTGGTTTAAGTTTTATCAATGTTTCTTTTACAAATGTGGATGCCCTTGTATATAGGGTATAGATGTTTAGGATTGTGATGTCTTCCTGGTGGAATTTTCCCTTGATGAATATGAAGTGTCCTTCCCCATCTCTTTTGATTAATCTATTTTATCAGATATTAGAATCGCTACTCCTGCTTGCTTCTTGGGTCCATTTGCATCGAAAGTCATCTTCCAACCCTGTACCCTCAGCTAATGTCTAACTTTGTGACTTAGGTGTGTTTCTTGTATACAACAGATTGCTGAGTCTTGTTTATGCATCCATTCTGTTAATCTGTGTCTTTTTATTGGATAGTTGAGTCCATTGATATTGAGAGAGATTAATGACCAGTGGCTGTTAGACACTTTGATTTTGGTGTTGGCTGTGGTCATAAGGTTGTGTGCTTGATTGCTTTTTGTTTTACTGTAGTGAAGTTAATTATTTCCTGTGTTTACTTGAAAGTAGCTGGTTTGCTTCGGTTGTATTATCCCTTCTAGTATCTTCTGTAATGCTGGATTTGTGTGTAGGTATTGTTGAAATTTGTTTTTGTCATTGATTATCTTGTTTTCTCCATCTATGAGGACTGAGAATTTTGCTGGGTATAGTAGCCTGGGGTGACATCTGTGTTCTCTAAGGGTCTGCATGATATCCATTCAGGCACTCTGGCTTTCATAGTCTCTTTTGAAAAGTCAGGCGTGATTCTAATGGGTTTGCCATTATATGTTACTTGGCCTTTTTCCCATGCAGCTTTTAGTATTTTTTCTTTGTTCTGTATACTTACTGTTTTGATTATTATATGGCCAGAGGATTTTCTTTTCTGGTCTAATTTATTGGTTGTTCTGTATACCTCTTTAATTCTTATTGGCCTCTCCTTTAATTTGGGGAAATTTTCTTCAATGATTTTGTTGAAAATATTTTCTGGGCCTTGGAGCAGGGAACCTTCTTTTTCCTTTATTCCTATTATTCTTAGGTTTTGTCTTTTTATGTTGTCTTGAATTTCTTGGATGGTCTGTTTCAAGAAGTTTTTAGATTTAATATTTTCTTTGACAGATACATCTATTTCTTCCTTTGTTATCTTCCACACCTGAGATTCTTTCTTCTCTCTCTTGTAGTCTATTGTTTATGCTAACCTCTGTAGTTCCTGTTTTCTTCCCTAAGTTCTTTCTCTCCACAATTTCCTCCATTGGTGTTTTCTTTAATTTTTCCAATTCTATCTTCATATGTTGAGCCATTTTATTGATTTCCTTCACCTGCCTGACTGTATTTTCCTTCAATTCTTTCAGCTGTTTGTTTGAACAATACTCTGTTTCTTTTATTTCTTTCAGTGATTGAAGTATTTCCTCTCTAAAGACCACAAACTGTTTGGCTGCAACTTCCTCTATTTCTTTATGGATGGCCATAATCTCTTTGAGTTTATCTTCCTCTAGGTCTTTATGCATTTTATTTGTTTCCTCTGTTATCCTCCTCATGAGCATAGATATTAGGTCATCTTCTTGAATTTCAATTATGCTGGGGTGTCCAGGGCTATTTGCCCCTGAATAATTGGGTTCTGGTGATGCCATATTGCTCTGTCTTTTGTTGGTTGAGCTTTTATGTTGGACTCTACCCATTGGGCTACCTTAGGTGTTTGGAGTTAGTTTATGGTGGTTCCTGGAATCCTGTGGTTTAAAGAATCCCCTTGGCAGAAAGATGTTTTTTCCTGAAGGAAGCATCCTCAACTTTTTGGGTATGGTCACTGTGTGGCAGGTGTTTTTCAGGAGTTGCCACAGATCACCTCAGGCATAGAGACCTGAGTGGTAACTGTGGTCCTTGTTAGTCAAGAGAGCTCTCATCTCACCTGGAGAAGTCCTGAAGACAGCAGCCCTGCTTCTGGGTTTCTTGCCATAAATTTAGTGAGCTGGTGCTGAAATCTGATTGTCCCATGATTTGGTCAGTTTTGTTATGGATAACTGTTTGCCTTGTGGAGCACTATCTGCGTGTTAATCTCTGGGATCTCTGGCTTTTGTAGGTCTGAGGTTGGGGCTGTGTGCCCCAGTATCCAAGTGGTAATCTGTAGCTGGTAAGTACCACTCTCCTGGTAAAAGCAGGCTGTCTGTTGCACAGCAGATCCCTGGTTTGGGCCAGTCTGCAGGTCCTTTTCCAGGGATATACTAGGTGGTCTAAGTCAGTCCCCTTTGCTTTGTTCCCTGTGAGGATTTCTCCTGACAGTGACTCCAAGTCTCTGGTGCCCTGGGGCACACAGTTCTATCTGTGAGGAATAGTTGGCACAGAGCATGTCTCTGGGCTGTTGGTGCGTGCACCGGCAAGTCTGTGGGACCTTTCCCACGGATATACTGGATGACCTAATTCTAGTACCCATTTCCTTTCTTCCCTGTGGGGTTTACTCCCGACAGGGACTCCATCCAAGTCTCTGTTGTCCTGAGGCACATAGCTCTGTCTGTGAGGGAGAGCTGGGTACACAGCAAGTGTCTGTGCTCACAGCTGGAGCCCAGTTCAGTGATGGCAGCTCACACTTGCCATTCTTTGAGACTTTTTCCAGGGAAAGACTTCCGTTTCCTTCCTTCCCTGTGGGGTTTTCGTCAACTGGGACTCCCAGTCTCTGTTGCCCTGGGACACACAGTTCTGTCTGTTCCACAGAGCTGGGTGCACAACTCTCTGTGCTTGCGGCTAGAGCCCAGTTCAGTGATGTTGGCTTGCACCTGAAGGTCTGTGCGACCTTTTCCAGGTAAATACTGGGTGACCAGTGGCCAATACCATTGCCTTCCTTCCCTGTGAGTTTTTCTCGTGACTGGGACTCCCAGTTTCTGGTGTTTTTGTGCCCATCATTCAGTCTGGGAAGGTGATAAGGACACATAGGATGTGGCTCTGGTCTGGAGACCCAACTGATTCCCACACTGTGGGGATTTCCTCTCACCTGGGAAACAGGATCATTGTTGTTTTAAGGCCCAGAGTTCAGTCTCTTGGTTGCTATAAGGAAAATGTTGTCCTGCTCCTTAGATGCAGTATTCTCCTGGTGCTGCCATATTGTCCCTCCCTGATATTTTAAAATTTTACTTCTATAAAAAGAAACTAAAATTTCTGTGAGCAATATAAATACCTTAACAACATTCAATTTTCCAGTAAATGAACATGAGTTTGATATCCATGCATTTGTTTGTTTTCTAAAGATTTTTGAGTGTGCTAGCGTGTTCAGGCCTGTGTGTGTGTGTGTGTGTGTGTGTGTGTGTGTGTGTGTGTGTGTGGTGTGTGAGAGAGCAAAAGAATCTTGGTGATGCCATGGGGTCTTGAATATCCTAGGAAGCATTCTACCTTTGAGCTACATCCCAAACTCATGTTTTATATTTTATCTGGAACAGGACCTCAATAACTTCTTCAGGCTGTCCTTGATTGTATCATTAGAAGAGAGAACTCTTAGGCCAGCAACAAAGGGATTCATCACTTAAAACACAGCCAAGAAAATGAGTTTCATGTCTCAAGTACTTTAATTATGATACGAAAGACCTATATGAATACTCATAATTTCTGAAGGAAGGAAAGCTGTATTTGGAGAATTTGTCACTATCAGAGTCATTGGTGACGAATTTTCATTGTCTAGAAAATGTTACCTCTTAACTCCAAGGTTACTTGTTCCAAACATAACCATGAAAAAAATGACCCAAGTAAAGACCAACAATTATCTTGCATTTCTATTTGATCAGTATGATGATGTAGGAACACAGATGACTCCATAGCACAATGGTTCTCAGTGTTCCTAATGCTGCTACACATTAACAGTTCCTCATGTTGTGGTGACCTCCAACCATAAAATTATTATTTTTGCTATTTTGTAAATATAATTATGATACTGTTAGGAAACATAATGAGTAGCTCAGGGTTCATGTGGGTACCTTAGGGAGGGGAACAGGTGCTATCTCTGAATGGACTCTATTGTTTACATTTTGATCATTCCCCCTAACTCCCCCCTCCTCATGGGGCTGTCTCACCAGGCTTCAGGGGAACAGGGAGAGCTATGGCCTAATGCAACTTAATGAACTGGGGTGGATGGATAAGAAGGGAGGGAGCTATAAGCAGAATGTAAAGTGAATAAGTAAATTTAAATATATGATTGCCTATGTTTTTATTCAAACATTATTGGTGTAATTTATTCCTCCATATCTCCCTTTGCCATGTCCTCCTCCTCAAGTACATTTTCTTTTATTTATTTTTATTTTTTTACACTTTGTTCATTATATGTCCCAATTGACTCCCTCCTTCAACTCCTCCCAGTCCCATCCTCCCTCCTTCTTCCTCCCATCTCCTTCCTCTAGTTCAGTGAAGTGGGAAGTTCTCCTTTGTCATCTGTTCATAGCTTGTCAAACTTCATTAGAACTGCCTGGATCCTCTTCCTCTGTGGCATGGAAAGATCATATTACCAGGGGCAAGTGATCAAAGAGCAGGCAACCAAGTTCATGACAGAGGCAGCCCCTGCTACCCTTACTCAGGAACCCTCATGGAGGCTGAGCTGTCAAGCAGTTACATCTGAGCAGGGGATCTAGGTCCCCTGTATACATGCTCTTTGGTTGGTGCATCAGTCACTGCATGAACCCCTGAGATCGGGATCAGATATTTTAGTTTAGTTGTGTCTTTCTCCTTCTGGGGTTCCTATCCCCTACATGTCCATCAATATCCACTCCGACTTCTTCTATTTTCACCAACCCTACATCTGATAGAGGGTATCAGATATAATAGCAATAATATACAAAGAACTCAAGGAATTAAACACCAACAAATCAAATAATCCAATTTAAAATGGGATACAGAGCTAAACAGAGAATTCTCAATAGAAGAATATCAAATAAGAGAGAAACACTTAAAGAAATTCTCAACATCCTTAGTCATTAGGGAAAAGCAAATCAAAACAATTCTGAGATTTCCTCTTACACTGATCGAAAAGGCTAAGATAAAAACCACAAATGACAACACATGCTGGAGAGGATGTGGAGAAAGGGAAAACCTCCCCCATTGCTGGTGGGAGTACAAACTTGTACAACTACTTTGGAAATCAATCTGGTGCTTTCTCATAAAACTGGGAATATCACTACCTCAAAGACCAGCTATATATTTTTCTCATATTTTCCTCATTTCATTCTTCATAGCACTTATGCCCCACTCTTCTTCTCTCTAGAATTCTTTCTTTCATTCATCTCTATTGTCCCTTTTAAATTTCCTGATATTTTCTGTTACTCCAGAAGATTCATTTTAATCTGAGTATTCAGAGCAATTATCCCCAAATTACAGACAACATGAAACATTTTTTTATCTAGGTCAGAGTTATTTCACATGGACTAATATTTTCTAGTTGTATCTTTTTACCTCAAATTTCATTTTTTAGAATTGAGTAGTAATTCATTATGTATATGTACCACACTTTTATTATCTTTTTACCTGGTGAAGAACATTTTCTACCTATTGTGAATTGAACTGCCATGAACACAGGTAGTCAAGTACCTGTGGACTTGATTCATTTAGGTATATGTCAAAGTGTGTTAGAGCTTTGTCTTATGGTTGACTAACTTACTACTTGCTTTTTGAGAATTTATCACATTGACATCAAGGTGGCTGTACCAATTTTCAATCCCACCAATAAAGTATGAGTATTCCTTTTTCCCCTCATCTTTTGCAGGAATTGTGTCATGAGACAGTATTTGAATTAAGATTTTTTGTCATAAACAACAGTATAAAGTTGTATACCTTTTTACCAATTTCAACCTTGTATTAACTGCACCATGACAGCTGTTCTCTTTAAATATTAACCATTGTAGATATCTTTTCCTTTAAAATTTTTCATAGTGACTTTATTTTTGTTTTCTTTGGAAAACACAATGTCATATTATTTTGATAAAAAATAATTTAAGATATAAACTGCTTATTTTATTTGTAATGCTGATTGTCATGGAGTATGAGTCTCTGTGAAGACCCCTGTGTTCAAATTCTCTGGTTCTGTTGCTCTCCTTGTGGAGTTCCTGTCCTCTCCAGATCTTACTGTTTCCCACTTCTTACATAAGATTCCATGCACACTGCCCAATAGTTGGCCATAAGTCTCAGCATCTGCTTTGATAGTCTGCAGGGCAGAGCCTTTCAGAAGCCCTCTGTGGCAGGTTCCTAGCTAGTTTCCTGTTTTCTTCTTCTTCTGATGTCCTTCCTCTGTGCCTTTCTCAATGGGGATTGAGCATTTAATCAGGGTCCTCTCTCTTGATTAGTTTCTTTAGATGTACAGATTTTAGTTGGATTATCCTATATTACATGTCTATATGAGTGAGTATATGCCGTGTGTCTTTCTGCTTCTGGGACCAGCTCACTTAGGATGATCTTTTCCAGGTCCCACCATTTACCTGCAAATTTCATGATTTCCTTATTTTTCATTGCTGAGTAATATTCCATTGTGTAGATGTACCACAATTTCTGTATCCATTCTTCGTTTGAGGGGCATCTGGGCTGTTTCCAGCTTCTGGCTATTACAAATAAAGCTGCTCATTTTAGATATCTTAATTGTGCCGATTTTATCAGTGTTACAGGTAAGTCAATATAAAAACTGAACCTATAGGCAATAACATTGAAATGCTGAATATGTTGGGTGTGAGTTGTATTATCACTTTGTTTTTTAGAGATTTAAAATCATTCTTGTTTCAAAGTTTGGTGATAGTACTGATCAATGAAATCAACCTCTTCCTACACCTGTAATTCCTCCATTACCTATAATTTTTCACATACCCATGTTTTCATATATATGGTCCTGCATATCTGTACTTGCTTGTAGGGCTCAGACCTTAGGCATGGACAAACCTGTAAGAGGCTGTGATCATGAAAAAAACCTGACTTTCACAAAGTAGAAGTAGAATCCTTGCAGCTTTTCAACTAGATGTCTTGCCTTTTGAGCCTTTCCCCTATCCATGTTAAACTATTAAGTAATGTGGTCTTATGAGAACCTTGGTATGCAGCCACATTATTGAGATATCTTGTCATTAGAGTTCATGACATGGAATCCCTGTTATGCCTATAAAATAATAATTTGTAGCAGACCTCACCATCTTCTTTTAATTTTACAAGCCCCTCTTTCCAAAAGTGTTACCATAACCTCAGGAACATTACTGATGTCATATTTAGGTATGGACACTCCACTATCATTTATTCTCTGCATTTTGACCAATTGGGGTTCTGCTGCAAATAAAAAATTTTCTTCAATGAGGGTTGAGAGCTATACTTATCTGTGAATCTAAAAATGGGTATTTGGAAAATAGTAGGAAATTACATTAATTTAGCAAAATGGTAGTAGTAGATTCTTCTCTAGGGTATTTGACCCCTGCAACAATGGGCAATTGTCTGGTTCACATTACCAAGTATGAGTTTCCCCACCTTTTAAGTAGACACTAATTCTAGTCAAAGAGGTATTTGTCACATCACTATTAACCAGTTAGGTAATTAAAGAAGCAGTAGTTGCTCAGGATTGTGTCAAATGTTTTGACTCATTTAGTTTTGTATTCTTGTTTGTATATTTGGGCATTTGTGTGGTACTAGGTCTTCAAATTCTAGTAATTTACAAAATTTGCTTTAATCCTTACTTCCTTCTTACTCTGGGCCTTAAGAGAAGCCAGATGAACTCAGTTGCCCACTCCTTGATCACTTCTCCATGATGAGGTGATCTAGCTAGCCCACAGAAGAAGAAGAAGAAGAAGAAGAAGAAGAAGAAGAAGAAGAAGAAGAAGAAGAAGAAGAAGAAGAAGAAGAAGAAGAAGAAGATGATCCAGGCAGTTTTGATGGGACCTGATAGGATAGGGTCAGAGAGTAGGAGTGGAGGACTTCCCCTATCAGTGGACTAGGGGAGAGTGATAGATGAGAAAGAAGAAGGAAGGGTGGGACCGGGAGAGGGTGAGAGAGAGAAGGTTACATGCTTGATACAAAGTGAATAAATTTTAAATGATGATGATAATGATGATGATGATGATGATGATGATGGAAAATTTTAGGGTATTTTCTGGCATTTCCTGTGTTTATTCACTTCTCTATTTTCATACCTTTGTAGATACCAAGGTATATGTCAGAACTTTGGAAAGCCTCATGAACATTTAGTTACCAGATTTTTCTTTTGAATATCTAGGTAGATACATGTTTGCACCAACTAAAATAATAACTTTTAGGCAATTGAAGCTTTAAAAACCTGTAGCTCTATTTTTCAAAAACTCACTTTTGGAACAGTGATTTTCCCAGGAAACAAGCCATGAACAAAACCAGAATATTTTTTATGTTTTGTTTGCTTGTTTGTTTTTAAACAGGGATTTCTAGACAGAACAAAATTTACAGTGCTCTGAGGAAGACACTTAACAGAATTTCAAATATGTTTCTTTCACATAGTCATTGAAAAAGAATGATTTTTCACATTTACCATGGATCAGGAATATGTAAATATGAGGAAAACAATATAAAGTTATTATAATGTCCTTTACAGATGGAGAGTGGTAGTTTTGTTTTATATGTGTCTGTCAGATGGTGGGAACACTTTGGCTAATGTGTCATCTGAGAAAATGTTGACTTTTACAATGATTTCAGTATTTTCATGGGTTTTGTGGAATAACAGATTACAAAAGTTCTTCAGTCCATTATTGTGAAAGTAATACCTCTGAGCTGATTTGTAAGACAAAATGTTATACTTTGTTTTGTTATATTTTGCTCAATTAATCTCATTATTGCACTTTATTAACTTTTGGTATTTTGATCACTTCACATGTTAACCATTTTATTCATTTATATCTACATGATTTGTTTTATTTTGCTGATTGACAATATTTGCATAATCCTACTGAAGACCTTCTGGTAAAACATTATTGGATCCCTGTTATCCATATACTTTGGTCCTCATCACAGAACTCCTCATCACTATTGAATATTGTTTGGACTTTTAATTAGATAAGAATTCTTTGTTAAAGAATTTCTCTAAATATATCCCTACTTAATTTCATTTTTTGTATATTTAATTTATTGGGATGCAATTATATAGTTCTTTGTATGAAGCCAAGCTTACACAATAGTCAATTGAATGAATGATTAACTTTGTTTGGTCTTTTTTCTTTTCTTTCTTAAATTAATTAATCCCCTCTGTAGTCCTCTCCCTCCTCTCCTGCCAGTCCCACTCACTGTCAACTCTTCTCCCCCATGCTCCTCCCCTAGTCCACTGATAATGGAGGTCCTCCTTCCCTTCTACCTTACCCTAGCCTGTCATATTTCATCAGGACTGGCTTCATTGTCTTCCTCTGTGGCCTGGCAAGGCTGCATCCCTAAGGGGACGTGAATACAGAGCTAGCCACTGTGTTCATGACAGAGACAGCCCCTGATCCTCTTACTGGGGAATCCACTTGGAAACTGAGCAGCCTATGTGCTTCCTCTGAGCAGGGGCTCTAGGACCTCTCCATTCATGGTCCTTGTTTGGAGTATCAGTTTCTGCTGGACTCCCTGGGCTAAGTTATTGTGACTCTGTGGTCTTGCTTTTGTGTAGTTCCTGTCCCCTCCAGGTCTTTCTGTTTCACTCTTCTTCCATCAAGTTTCCTGCACTCTGCCCATAGTTTGGCTATGTGTCACAATATCTCCCTCGACACCCTGGTGTGTAGAGTCATTCAGAGGTCCCTGTGGTAGGCTCCTGTCTGTTCCTTGTGTTCTCCTACTTCCAATGTCTATCTTGTTTGCCCCTATGAGTGAAGTTTCAACCTCTTACCTAGGGTCCTTCTTGCTCTTTAGCTTCTTTAGGACTATAAATTTTAATATGCTTATCCTATATTACATGGCTATTATCCACTTATACGTGAGTATATGCCATATATGGCTTTCTGCTTCTTGGTTACCTCACTCAGGATGATGTTTGCTCCTTTATTAATGGGCATATTGCCCTGAAATGACTCTGCTGTCCTCTCACTTTATATATATATATATATATATATATATATATATATATATGTATATATATGTTTCAGTGTACCTAATGTAATACAAACTTCTTGCTATGCTCAATCATTTTCATGTTTTTTTAAATAACATGTATTTTATAGAGCATGTTCCGTAAATATAATCCAACTCTTCCATCTGTTATCCAATGGGAGACATTGAAATCTATTCCAACATGGAGGAAAATTGGCTTTGGTGGACTCACTGATAGTATGTAGCTCTTAAACATTGTACTTTCCAGGAATAATTATAGCTATAGTGTATTTACGCATTATGGGCCATTATAAAACATGTACCCATATTCTCAGACCAGATACATCTAAGGACATTGTATAGAAAAACCTAGTCATTGTATGAAAATCATGGATTGAACAGTGGACATATATAATTTCCATTTTTTTAAATTTTGTTTTTCTTTTTGTGATATAGTACTGGTAAGCAAATACAAGTATCAGAGAGACTTAACAGGAATTTAGTCCTGTGGAATTTGGAGTTATTTTTATCTGTATAGTATTCATTCTTGGAAATACATGACATTACTTTGCTCTACTTTACTAGGTAAACTCATGGCTTTTTGGTATTCTGTTACTAGGATGCCAATATATCATGATAGGTCCACATAAAAAGAGATTTTAAATTAAAGCATCAGTTGAATAAGACGGTGAATTTCTATAATGCACCATTATGTGATCCGTGAAACACACTCAAGGAATTACTTCTGTGCTTCCTGATGATCCTGCTATCAAGTATGGCTCTCTAACTCTCTTATAAGAACTGAGAGTATGCAAGTGTATATTTATTAAACTTAAGCTACTATGAATTATACTGTCAAGCCAATGGAAATTAAATAATTTTGTTAAGGAAAATAGCTCCCATAATTATCCTTTATTTGTAAAATAGATGATATATTTTAAAAGATTTTTTTACTTGCCTACATTAATTATACAAAAAAAAAACAAGTTTCATTTTGCCATTTTTAGGTATGTACATATTTTAGAGTCAATCCCTATTATCCTCTTTCCCACTCCTGACACACCCACTGATCCTCTTCCTGTTCCTAACTAATCCCTCTTCTATGAACTCCAACTTTGTGTGTGCGCTTATACATAACGAGGTTTACAACAATTAAGGAAGCCATAAATTTGAAATAGAGAAATGAGATTACATGGAGGCATTGGAGGGAGCAAATGGAAGTGGAAATGATGATTGAAATCTCCCAAATTAAAAATGGTTCCCTAGTAAGGGGAACAGGGACTGTCTCTGACATGAACTCAGTGGCTGGCTCTTTGATCACCTACCCCTGAGGGGGGAGAAGTCTTACCACACCACAAAGGAAGACAATGCAGCCAGTCCTGATGATACCTGATAGGCTAGGATCAGATGGAAGGAGAGGAGAACCTCCCCTATCAGTGGGCCTGGAGAGGGGAATGGGAGAAGAAGAGGGAGGGAGGGTAGGATTGGAAGAGAATGAGGGAGGGGTATTCAGAGGGTCTACTTGAAAATTATCTAGCAAAATTGAGAGAAAAAAAAATAGATGTTACACTATTCTCACCATCTCCTCATAGAATAGCCCAATATGAACTACCTGGTAAAAGATAAAAAAAAAAAAATAGCTCTAGATAATTCTGACATACACTCTAGTTCAAAACCCACTGCACTGGGTTATCTTAGAAAGTACAGCTGTTTGGTAGCTTCAAGAATTGAGAATATTTTTCCCCATCTCACTGTGATTTACTTTGTTAACAATGGAAGTTTATTTTTCTAATTTCAAAAAGGTTGTATCTTTGTCATTTCAAGTTTGGATCAGTTTCAGCCTCCTTATTAGTGGACAAACAATACTATTTATCACTCTGTGGTGAAGCTCAAGAAAGTTTACTCAGTGGACAGTTCTCCACCTTTACATGAGAATCCTGACAGCTGTTCTCTTGCTTATGCTTTAAGAATAGTTCCACCTGGCCTTGGTAAAAAAGAAGCATTGTGTGCTGACTGCAGGACTACTTATTGATTTTTTTTAAATATGTGTCTAGCAAAGAGGATCAGTGTCATCATGTGGTGAGTCATTTTATTTTAACAGAAAACTGGAGAGGGAATTGTTTTGAAAGATTTTGTTTACCTAGCTCTTTTATCTCCATCAGCTATTTAGATAATCAGTGCAATTCTACAGCCATTGTGAGGAAATTTTTCATTCCACTAGAGACTTGTCCAGGTGTGAAAAGTTAAATTCTTCTTTATTAGAGAGTTACTGATGGGTCAAGCAGATGCCTTAAGTGAAACATGTTTATGGCTTTTAGGCAAGTTTTCCCAATTCTATACACTGCTGCTCAAATTTTGAATATATTTCAAAATGCAAAATGGATAATTGTTATAGCATATCACTAGTCAATGAGGTGATTTCCCTAATAGAAATTTAGTTCATGTGTTGTGCTAGTGAACAGTGAAACAAACAAAAATGTATCAGACAATTCTAGCACCTAAAGGCATATTGAGAAATTAGTTTTCTACCTATGTGATATCACCAAAACAACTTTTACTGAAACATCATACACACTGTTTCACATCATACACACTGTTTCTTTTTTTCTCTCTCCTTACTTTTCAATCCATTTTACATTCTGCCCATTGTTTTGTTTTCTGTATTTCGTTAAGGATAATTATATTTTATCAACATTATTTATAACCTAATTACATCCATTGTTTTGTATGTATTCACAATTATACTAAGTCTTTTATGAATTACTGAGGTATATGTGTGATAAATCTGTTTAGATAAACATAGTTTTACATTCTGCCTATATAACTATAAAAACCTCATTTATTTATGTTGACAACAGTAGTCAGATTTTCTGTAATATCACAGATAGTAAAGTGTATACTACTATTCATGGCAGACACTCACTGAATGCTACCCCTAAAACTGTGAATTGTAATGATTACTTAGCCTTCTAACTGAAAATATTCTTTATAAATCCAAAAGGAACAAGAAACTACTAAAATGTTCTCTGAGTTTGGCAAAGATTGGACACAGTATCTTACATGAAGTGCCATGTTTTGTATTAGATATGCTTTCTGTAACATAACAGAAAAGTGTTGTTGATATATCTCCCATTCTTAATTCTTCAAGTACAGCATTTCATCAAAAAATATTGTGTTTGTGCACTAGCTGGATTTTCTCAAATTAGACAAAAACATCATTTGTTACATCTCCTGGCTAAATTTTGGAGTAGCGAATGTGATCTGAGTTTCTGGGAATGAAGAAAAAATGGCAAAATGATTTACCTAAGTGACTTTTGCCATCCACAGCAATATCTAAAAGTGAGAGACCAAAAAATGGTTTAAAATACAGTGGGCCACAGATCATTCTCAAAGTAGAAGTGAGGTGCTAATATACTCTGTACATAACTCTAAAGCCTCATTCTGATCTGACATCTCTATTTCAAAATGAAACCTCTTAACAGGCAGTTAACAGTGAGGGTGAGGGGCATGGAAAAACAAAACGTTTTTTTATGAATGAAGGTATCTTGTTAACTAAATGTTCTGCCCTTTACAAGAAAAATTTAACGCTATGCCACATTAATTAATTAATTAATTTATTTATTTATTTATTCCGATTAAAAGATACTTTGGGGGTATATTAGATACTTTTCTACTGCTTCCTAAAATACTTTTACAAAGAAAATGAATAGAGGGTTTAATTGGGGCTTACATTTTCAGAAAGGTACAAGTATGAGTCAGGCACCATGATGGTGGAAAAACCTAATACAAATCATGCATGGTGCTGCAACAGCAAGCTGGGAATCATACCTTAAACCACAAACAAGAAGCAGAGGGTGAATCTAAAATGGGAAGTGTCTTTAAACTATCAAACCTGGCCCCCTTTGATGTGCTTCTTCACACAAAGCCACAGGACCTAAGTATTCCCAAACAGTTCCACTAACTGTGGATCAAATATTCAAATACCAGAGCCTATAAGGAACATCCCTTTAATACTGAAAATTCTAAAATGAAAACAAAACCAAATTAAAACCAACAAAATGTCACAGAGAAATTTACAGTGACCTCACCTTTCTTTATTCTTTCAAAGTCTTTTTGCCCCTTACTACCACACTGCATAGACAAAAGAGACTGGGCAAACATACCACCTGGGTTCTATGAAGCTCCAATGAGAAGCAGTTAATTATTACAGAAAAATGTGCCAAAGAAGAAGCCTATGAAATGATGGGAGCCTTCAAAAAGCCCCACAAAACAGAATACAGAGCAACGGAGTCAGAACTAGACACTGTTTTCTGATTTAATTTTTAAATTTAATAATATGTCAATATAACATGCAAGAAATGAATTTATCAAAATAGTAGAAGCATTCTGAATACTTATGCAGCACATGGGCTTACTTCTAAATTGACCTAATTAAGCAGAGATGAGACTGCAAATCCTAGGTGAGTCACAAGTATTGTGTTCTGTAAACCTATATATTTGTGACAGATCCCAGACACTTCATTGTACAAGAGAAAAACTAAGAAGAGGATGTAGTTCAGCTCAATTATGAAGTGAACATGCTCTTACTTTGAAAATAGCCACTGATAGGAGAGAAATGAATAAATACTTTATATATTAATATTGATATATAATATCAATATAGTTATATTAATATATATATATATATATATATATCACAAGTTTTGTTATATTTTCCTTAACTTGAATGTGGAAAACAGAGGAATAAAGATTCATTGGTGTCATCCATTTACTTTCTGGAACATAAAGAACTCTCTTTTTATTTGACTGTATATTGATTTTTTTTTTCAAATAGAAGCTGAAAACCTCTCCTCCTTGTGTTCCCCACCACCACAAAAGTCTTGTTTTTTCAACAAACGTATCTTTCAAAGAAAAAAATGAAGCCTGGATGATCACAAAAGGTGATAGAGGATAGTCTGGTTCTCTTTTCTGTAGGGTAAAAGAAATAATATATTTTTGCAAAATAATTGGAAAATTTACTCTGTAGGTTAGGTAAGTGAATCTTAGGTAATATCAAAATTTGAGATAGAAAGTACTTGTATTATATTAAAAGAAGGAGGGGCCTGTGAATTTTTTATGAACTTCTATTTTCCTGTTTTGTTTTGTTGGTTTTTGGCTTGTGATGTGTATATGAACAACACAATTAGGATATTGGAATAAAATTACAAAAGGGACCCATGTAAAACTACTGTGAACATCATGATGTTTACTTTAGTAGCAAATATGTTAATACCTTCATGAGATGTCAGAAAGCAATTCTTAACAACTTGAAAATAATAACTTGTATTTGACTGCTGGGTTTAGTGTATTTCTGTGCCAAATGAAGTACATGTTCTCTACATTTTGAAGCTCCAATATATAAAACATTAACATGAACCTGTGTTTTGTAAAGTAAAAGTGATTAATAGCTACAAAATTGACCAATTATCTACAATGTACTTACTTATCTTAGATGATTGTTGCAAGTGTAACAGCTTTTTGTTTGACGCTTTATAATTATTCCTGATAATTCTATTACTTATTTATGAATATACAGAAGAATAGAGCAAAATAAGGCTCACAAACATTTACACATTCAGAAAATATTGTTCACTAAATGAAAAGATGCAAGTGCTTTGCTAACTGGTTATAAAGGGAAACAAAAGAGAGGAAGAAAGAAATGGAGAGAGGAGGGTCAGAAGGAAAGAGAAGAAGCAAAAGAAGAGTGGGACTTGAAAGGCAAAACTTCTAAAATCAAAGTCTTAGTAAGCTATCAGTAATACTAATATAATGACAATAATGTATAAAATGTGATTAATGATAAAAATAAAGAAGCAAATTACACCATAACAGCATAGTTGGAATGGTTTTTACTTAATATGGGAGGCTGAAAATGACTTTCCGAAGTTAAAACCAAGGGCAGAAAGGAATCATGTGTATACAGGGTAGAGAAGAATAGTTTTACAGCTTAACTTTTTTTAATTCTATATAAACTTTTCTAGTCTTCCAAAATGAAGCATCTTTTAGAACTAAAGTCAGCATTAATCTGTTGACAGCTCTTCTTTTGAGTTTTTTTCCAAAAACCTAAAAAAAACCCAAAGCACATTAACACAAATGGCTTATTGTAATCCAAATTGCATGTATCCTCACATAACAACTAAGGAGAAACGAGTTAATAATAAATAATAAATGATTTCTCTATTCTTCCATTTATATTTACACTATAGCTGCATTTCAAGTATTTAGTCTTCCCTCTTTTTCTTTATCAATTTTTGTCTTTCTCCAACTCCCTTTCTCTCTTTCTCTCCTGTTGTGCCAGGAAACAACCTTACTAAAATCAATTCAATAATTGCTTCACTAAATAATTTTAATAATCTCAGGTAATGTAACCATTAACTAAAATAAAATTATTGTTTCCCTCTGTACATTTAAATACTATGTTGTAACTATAGATAGATGACTTAATTTTCCTCTGTAGTACATATTGGAGAGAATTCAGGGGTTTTTAAATCTTTACACTTTTACTTATTTATGTGTGTGGGAGAGGAGAAAAAATGTACTACAGCAATGTGTGGAGGTTTAAGAACAATTTGGGGGAGTAAGTTAGCTCCTTTCATCATGCAAATTCTGGGATTGAACTCAAGTCACCAGGCTTGGTGACAAGCTTCCTTAACCAGCTTGATTACCTACACTTTAATTTGAAAATTTAAATAAATTTTCCATCAGTGGTTAACTATTCTTAGCCTTACTTTCTGGCACTCATTTATTTATTAGAATTTCCAAGGACCTAATTCTTTTTTCTTAATTGTGCTGTTTTTTTTTTTTTTGAGACTATAACATAATTATATCATTTACCCCTTTCCTTTTGCTCCCCAAATCTTCCCATATACTCCTCCTTCTTCTAACTTGAATTCATGACATTTTTATTACTTGTTATCACATCCAGATGTGTATAACCTGATCAGTTTGTATACTGTTATTGCATGTGTGTTTTCAGGATTCGGTATTTGGTATTGGATAAATAAATGGTGTGCTTTTCCCTGAGGAAGACTATTTCTTCCTTTCTCAGAATTTTTACTTGGCTGTAGATATTTGTGTAGGATTGAGACCTCATTATTTCTTCAGAACACTTTCGAGTGTTTATAGTTTTTGCTCTTGTTCAAGCTGGTGAGAATTTCTGGTTATAGCTCCTATTATTCATTAGAGAAAGTGTCTTACAGGAAATTCCACGATCCTCTTGAATTTTACAATTTTTCTTTCACCTCTTCTACAATATCCCTTGATCTTTAGGACTAGCAGTATGTTGTAGATTGGAATTGGACTCCACAATTCTGCAGTTTGATTAGGTATAGTTTTCTATCATAATGGTCTCCACATGTTGCAAAGAAATTTCTTCAATGAGAATAGGTCATTTATTTGTGTATTTAAAGGCAAATACTTGCACTGTTGTTAAGGATTATGGTGACTTACTCAGAAGTGCTTGGAAGTTCTCCTCCAACACTCAATACTTCACTACCACTGAGTAGTTGGCTAGGTTTCTAATACAAGACACTGATTCCCTCTTGTTGAGTAGGTCTTCAGTCCAATTAGAAAGCTGTTGATTACTTCTAAGGCATTTGTGTGTACTGTACAACTACATGCCTTGCTGGTAGTTAATGTGGTTCATAGATGCCATAAGAGGGTTGGACTTATAGTTGCCTCCTCTGAAAGATTACATAGTGAGTTCTGATTTCTTCATAGTATCTCCAGAAATAAAAACTTATTTTCCACCTCTGAAAGAAAATCAAGGAAGACAGTAGCAGTAGACTTCAAGTTTTGAGTGTTACTTTTACAACCCTGATGAATAATTCAAAAGACAATTTCTTGTAACTTTGATTGAGGTTCTTATGAAGTGGTCTTTGGCTTTTGGAGGGATCATCGTCAGCCCATAGGAGAAAAGTTCATTAAAACAATATCTGTATATGCATACACATAATTACATGCATTATAGGATTTTTAAGATAGTTAATAATGAAATTCTTTATGCCCTTTCAGACATCCTTATTGTTGCTTTACTCCTCTCCCTACATCTTCTGTGTTTACTTCTGTGGTGTTTTAAATAAGTTTGGACCCCATAGATTCATGTGTTTGAATACTTTGATACAGGGATTGGCACTATTAGAAGGTGTGGCCTTGCTATAGTAAGTGTGGCCTTGTTGGAGGATACTCATCACTGTGGGGGTGTGCTTTGAGGTCTCCTATGCTCAAGTTCTACCCAGTGTGAAATCAAAGCCTTCTGGCTGCATTTGGATCAAGATATAGAACGCTTGGCTCCATCAGCATTATGTCTGCTGGATGCTGCCATGCTTCCTGCCTTAATAATAGTGGACTAAACTTTTGAAATTGTAAGCCAGCCCCAATTAAATGTTAGCCTTTATAATAGTTGTGTTGATCATGGTGTCTCTTCACAACAATAACGCCCTAACTTAGACAATCTCTATCTCTCTTTCTCTAAATTTCCCGCATTTTCCCATTTTCTCTGATCAGATTACTTGTAGCCTGCCATTCCATTCTCTGTTGCTTCCCATCTGCCCTACACTGGCAAAGGTGCAGTTATTGATTTCTGGATTCATCAATTGCTCCAGGATGCTTACTTACACCTGAAGACTTAAATAGGAAGATTTTCATTAATGTTTCCAGTCTCCTAATTTGTTATGGGTTTGTTTATGTTGTTGACATTCTTCATGGTTTAATTTTGGTGATTTGACTCCATCTAGAAGTTTATCGATTTCTTTTAAGTTTTCCACCTTAATGAGTACATGTTTTAAAAGTATTTCCTTATACTATTATGAGCTTATTTTTCTCTGTCATAATGCTTTCTTGTTCACTTCTTATTTAGTTAATTTGGGTCTTTTCTCTCTCTTTTTTAGTTAGTTTTACCAAGGGTCTTATGATCTTATGTATCATCCCATATAGTTGATTTTTTGTATTGACTTATTTGGCTCTGTTTCATTTATTTATGCTCTGATTTGAATTATTTTGTGCCTTTGGTTGAGTTTGGATTCAGTGTTTTTACTTTCCAAATTTTTCAGTTGCATCATCCAGTCACTATTTCTATTCTTTCTAATTTGTTGCTGTAGTCAGAGCTATAAATTTCCTTCAGAGGACTGCTTTCAATGTGTCTCAAAATTCTTATTCTGTTATATTTTCATTTTCATTTAGTTCCAGAATACTTTTATTTCATTATTGATTTCGTCTTTGATCCATTCATCATTCAATATGAGTGTTTAACTCCACGCGTTTGTAAATTTACAAGACAGGAGTCTACTGAGCACATCTGAAAGACTCTAACTAGCAGTGTTTTAAAAGCAAAGACTCATGACCAAACCTTTGGCAGAGTACAGGGAATCATAAGAAAGAAGGGGAGTTAGTCTGATGGGGAAAGGATAGGAGCTCCACAAGGACCAAATATATCTGGGCACAGGGTCTTTTCTGAGACTGACATTCAACCAAGGACCATGTATGGATATAACCTAGAACCTCCACTCAGATGTAGCCTGTGGTAGCTCAGTAACCAATTGGTCTCCCAAAGTGAGGGGAACAGGGACTATTTCTAACAGGAACTCAATGACTGGCTCTTTGGTCTCCCCACCCCCGAAGGGAGGAGCAGTCCTGTTGGGCCACAGAGGAGGGCTTTGCAGCCAGTCCTGAAGATACCTGATAAAACAGGATCAGATGAATGGGGAGGAGGTCCCCCCTATCAGTGGACTTGGAAAGGGGCACGGTGGAGATGAGGGAGGGAGGGAGGGACTGGGAGGGAATGAGGGATCGGGACACGGCTGGGATACAGAGTTAATAAAATGTAACTGATAAAAAAAATAAAAAATTAAAAAAAAGAATAAAAGAACATAAAAAAAACAATTTATACAAATCACATTAAAATCATAATTTTTTGTATAAATAAAAGCGATGTAATAAAGAAAAAAAAAGTTTCAAGTTTTACTACATTGTGGTCATATAGGATAAAAAGAATATTTTAATATTTTTA
Source organism: Meriones unguiculatus (assembly GCF_030254825.1). Taxonomy (NCBI): domain Eukaryota; kingdom Metazoa; phylum Chordata; class Mammalia; order Rodentia; family Muridae; genus Meriones; species Meriones unguiculatus. The sequence goes on along the minus strand of NC_083369.1, from coordinate 54,109,812 downwards.
AAATTTAAAGATTTTTTTGTGAAAGAACAATTTTTATGTTACATTTTACAGGTTTATGAGACATTGTCATGTATGGACTATTTTAAATGTGCCTTGCTTTGATTGGTTAAATTTCTAAAATATTGGTGTTCCTTGGAATTTTATTTAAAATTTGATTTCAATTTTCTGTGCCTTTTCTGCTTGTATTATTTCCTTCCACATATTTAAATATATCTGTTATATATAATTTAAACTTAATAAATAATATATGCTTGTAATGTATAAATTTAATTACCCATAATTATATATAAAAATATAACTATATAATATAGGTTTTTAAATATATACCATTGTAAATGTATATGATCATAGTTACACATAAATATATATAAAAATATAACTATATAATATAGGTGTGTAAATATATACAATTGCAAATGTATATGTTCATAATTATATATCGTGTATTTTCATCTTTTCTGCTCTTTTTTATTATTATTAGTTACTTTTTATTAACTCTGTATCCCAGCTGTATCCCACTCCCTCATTCCCTCCCAATCCCTCCTTCCCTTCCTCATCTCCTCTCTGCCCCTTTCCAAGTCCACTGATTGGGTAGGACTGCATCTCTTTTCCTCTGACCCTGTTTTATCAGGTATATTCAGGACTGGCTGCAAAGTCCTCCTCTGTGGCCTAGCAAGACTGTTCCTCCCTTGGCGGGTGGGGAGGTCAAAGAGCCTGACATGGACTTCCTGTCAGAAATAGTCTCTGTTCCCCTTACTATGGGAAACCAATTGGTTACTGAGCTACCACTGGCTACATCTGAGCAGAGGTTTTAGGTTATATCCATACATGGTCCTAGGTGGAGTGTCAGTCTCAGAAAAGACCCCTTTGCCCAGATATATTTGGTCCTTTTGGAGCTCCTATCCTCTCCATGTCATACTAACTCCCCCTTCTTTCATATGATTCCCTGCACTCTGCCGAACGTTTGGTTATAAGTCTTAGTATCTGCTTTGATACACTGCTAGGTAGAGTTGTTCAGAGGCTCTCTGTGGTAGACTCCTGTCCTGTTACTCGTTTTCTCCTATATCCAATGCCCATCCCTTTTGTATCTCTAAGTGAGGATTGATCATCTAATCCTGGGTCCTCTTTCCTGTTTATCTTCTTTAGGTGTGTAGATTTCATTATGTTTATCATATCTTATAGGTGTATATAAGTGAGTATATAACATGTGTATCTTTCTCCTTCTGGGATACCTCACTCAGAATGATCTTTTCAAGATCCCACTATTTGCCTGCAAATTTCATGATTTTGTCATTTTTGATTGCTGAGTAGTATTCCATTGTGTAAAAATACCACAATTTCTGTATCCATTCCTCTGTTGAAAGACACCTGGGCTGTTTCCAGGTTCTGGGTATTACAAATAAAGCTGCTACAAACATGGTTGAGCAAATGTCCTTGTTGTGTACCTGAGTAAATTTTGGGTATATACCTAGCAGTGGTATAGCTAGGTCTTGAGGAAGCACTATTCCTAATTGTCTGAGAAAGTACCAGATTGACTTCCAAAGTGGTTGTACCAGTTTACATTCTCACCAGCAATGGAGGAGGGTTCCCCTTTCTCTACAACCTATCCAGCATGTGTTGTCACTTGTGTTATTATTCTTAGCCATTCTGATGGGTGTCAGGTGAAATCCCAAGGTCATTTTGATTTGCATTTCCCTGACGGCTAAGGATGATGACCATCTCTAAGTGTTTCTATGCCATTCTATATTGCTCTACAGAGAATTCTGTTTAGATCCGTAACCCATTTTTTAAATTGCATTACTTGATTTATTGCTTTTTAACTTCTTTAGTTCTTTATATATTCTGGATATCAGCCCTCTCTCAGATATAGAGTTGGTGAAGATCCTTTCCCAGTCTGTAGGCTCTCATTTTACTCGGATGACACTGTATTTTGCTTTACAGAAGCTTTTCAGTTTCATGACGTCCCATTTATTGATTGTTGATCTTAGAGCCTATGCTGTTGGTGATCTGTTCAGGAATTTATCTCCTGTGCCAATGAGTTCTTGGCTGTTCCCCACTTTTTCTTCTAACCAATTTAGTGTATCTAGTTCTATGTTGAGGTCTTTGATCCACTTGGACTTTAGTTTTGTGTAGGGTGATAAATATGGATTTATTTTCATTTTTCTGCATGTAGACATCCAGTTGGACCAGCACCACTTATTGAAGATGCTGTCTTTTTTACATTGAATGGTTTTTGCATCTTTGTCAAAACTCAAGTATTCATAGGTGTGTGGGTTTATTTCTGTGTCTTATATTCGGTTCCATTGATCCTCCTTTCTGTTTCTATGCCAATACCATGCAGTTTTTATTACTATTGATCTGTAGTACAGCTTGAGATTGGGGATAGTGATACCTCCAGATGATCTATTGTTGTGCAGGATCATTTTGAAGATTCTGGGTTTTTTATTTCTCCATATGGAACTGAGAATCTTTCTTTCAAGGTCTGTAAAAAATTGAATTGGTACTTTTATGGGAATTGCACTGAATCTGTAGATTGCTTTTGGCAGGATGGACATTTTCACAATGATAATCCTACCAATCCATGAGCACCAGAGTTCTTTCCATCTTCTGATATCTTCTTCAATTTCTTTCTTCAGAGATTTAAAGTTTTTATCAAACAGGTCTTTAACTTGCTTGTTTAGAGTCACCCCAAGGTATTTTATGTTATTAGTGTCTATTCTGAAGGGTATTGTTTCCTTGATTCCTTTTTCGGCCATTTTGTCTTTAGTATATGTGAGGTCTTCTGATTTTTTTTAGTTGATTTTGTATCCTGCCACTTTGCCAAAGGTGTTTATCAGCTGGAGGAGTTCTCTGGTTGAATTTTTAGGGTCGCTCATGTATACTATCATATCATCTGCGAATAATGATACTTTGACCTCTTCTTTTCCGTTTTGTTTCCCCTTGATCTCCTTTAGTTGTCTCATTGCTTTAGCTAGGACTTCAAGTACTACTTTGCAGAGATATGGAGAGAGTGGGCAGCCTTGTCTTGTCACTGATTTCAGTGGGACTGATTTAAGTTTCTCTCCATTGAGTTTGATGTTGGCTATAGGCTTGCTGTATATTGCCTTTACTATGTTTAGGTATGTCCCTTGTATCCCTGATCTCTCCAATACTTTAATCATGAATGGGTGTTGTACTTTGTCAAATACTTTTCGGGACCTAAGGAGATGATCATGTAGTTTTTCTCCTTCAGTTTGTTTATATGGTGGATTACATTGATGGATTTCAATATGTTGAACCACCCTTGCATGTCTGGGATGAAGCCTTCTCGGTCATGGTTGAAGATATCTTTGATGTGTTCTTGGATTCTGTTTGCAAGGATTTTATTCAGTATTTTTGCATCAGTTTTCATATGAGAGTTAGTCTGAAATTCTCTTCTCTGGTTGGCTCTTTGTGTGGTTTAGGTATCAATGTGACTGTGGCTTCATAGAATGAGTTTGGTAATGTTCCTTTTGTTTCTATTTTGTGGAATAGTTTGGAGAGAAGTGGAGTTAGCACTTCTTTGAAGGTCTGGTAGAATTTTGCACTGAATCCGTCTGGTCCAGGGGTTTTTTGGAAGGGAGACTTTTGACGACTGCTTCTATTTCCTTGGGGGATTCTACCTGGCCTTGACTTAATTTTGGTAGGTGGAAACTATCAAGAAAATTGTCCATTTCTTTTTGATTTTCGAATTTTGTGGCATATAGGCTTTTGTAGTAAGAGTTAATGATTATTTTCATTTCCTCGGTGTCTGTAGTTATGTCCCCCTTTTCGCTTCTGATTTTGGTGATTTGGATAGTTTCTCTCTGCCTTTTATTTTGTTTGGCTAAGGGTTTGTCTATTCTGTTGATTTTTCTCAAAGAACCAGCTTTGGTTTCATTGATTCTTTGAATAGTTTTATTTGATTCTAATTTATTAATTTCAGCCCTGAGTTTGATTATTTCCAGCAGTCTGCTCCTCTTGGGTGTATTTGCTTCTTTTTTGTTTTTTATAGGGATTTCATTTAGGCCATTAAGTTGCTTGTATGAGATGTCACAAATTTCTTCTTGAAGGGACTTAGTTCTATGAATTTTCCTCTGAACACTGCTTTCCCTGTGTCCTATAAATTAGGGTATGTTGTACCTTCACTTCCATTGAATTTCAGGAAGTCTTTAATTTCTTTCCTTATTTCTTCCTTAACCCAGATTCATTGAGCAGCAAGTTGCTTTTTTTTCCATGTGATTATAGATGATCTGTCCCTTGGTGAAAGTGGGGTGTTGAAGTCTCCCACTATTAAGGTGTTGGGATCGATGTGTGATTTGAGTTTTAATAATGTTTCATTTATGAATGTACGTGCTCTTGTATTTGGGGTATAGATGTTCAGAAGTGTGATGTCTTCTTGTTGGATTTTTTCTTTGATAAGAATGTAGTGCCTCTCCTTATCTTTTTTAATTAATTTTGGTTGAAAGTCTATTTTATTAGATATTAGGATAGCTACCCCAGCTTGTTTTGTAGGTCCATTTACTTGAAAGACATTTTTCCAGCCCTTTAGTCTGAGGTAGTATTCATCTTTGTTGCCGAGGTGTGTTTCTTGGATGCAGCAGAATGTTGGTTCTTGTTTCCCCACCCATTCTGTTAGTCTGTTTCTTTTTATTGGAGAGTTGAGTCCTTTGATGTTGATAGATAATAGTGACCAATGAACGTTAGTTCCTTTTATATTGGAGTCGGTAATCTTTCTGTGTTTTATTGCTTGTTTTCTTTTAATTTTTGTTGGTATATTATCTGTATGCTATTTTTTCTTGGGTGAAGTTGTTTTCATTGGATTGGAGTTTTCCTTCTAGAGTCTTCTGTTTTGCTGTGTAGATATTGCATAAATTTAGTTTTGTCATGGAAATTTTTCTTTTCACTATCTTTTCTACTCTTGTATGTCCCTATTTTTTTTTTGTTGTTGTTGTTGTTTGAGGGCCAATAACCTATAATTTTGTGTTACTTTTTAAAAACTCATCAGTTGATAGAAACCACTTTTGCCTGATGGGATCTTTTCTGCAGAGAACAAATATAATACTGTTTTCAAAAGTGGATTCTTTAAGAAGTCTCCATACTTGTTCTTGACAAAACAAACAAACAAACAAAAAGCCAAGAAGTGATGTCTTTAAATCTCTTCAAAGAACATTATCAAGAATGAGTTTGTGAAAACTGAAGAAATGAAAAAAGGCTCATTTCCTTCTATAGAATTAAACGGGCCTGGAGATACGGCGAACTGCTGCTCTTCTCAGCCTGTTGGTTGGGTGGCTCACAATCCACAACTTCAGATCCTGGGAGTCGACCCCTTCTTGTGGCCTTCATTGGCACTACACACATATGTCATATGGACACATGGGCACATACACATAAATATATATTTAAAAGATGAATTGTCAGTATGTCCCTATTTTTAATATAAAAAAATGTTCTCCTACTGGAAATATATTTTATTTAAGTATTCTCATTTTACCTATAAGTTGTTTTGCAATTGAAAATTGAAAAACAGTATTCATATAAAGGATAACCATTTGTTTGAATAAAATTGAAAATTATAATTATTGGTCTATCATTTAGTAATAAATGTTATAATTGTTGAGACAAGAAACAACGTAGGTGCTTTGATATATTAATGGGAATTATAGCAAAGTTATATGAGAAGATAATGTACTTTATTGTAGACTAACAGTAATAAAATCAAATATATAAGTAGAACAAATACTGGAAGCAAATACTTGAAGGAAACATGATCATTTCTGGGTAGTATATATTTGGCCTTCTTATGTTTTTCTGTAATTATAACTTTAGAAACTGACATATTGTTTTCTATGACAATTAATACTTTCAGGTATCTTCCTATAATACTAGGTCTACCTGTCAAGACAATGGATGTGTATACATATTTACTAGTATACTAAAAGAAAAAAGAAAAAAACATAGCAATAAAATGACCCCTAATGATATTTTTATACAAATACATTATTCCCTCATTCAGCCATCATCGAAGAAGCTTCTTCTTACATTATTTAGTAACTTACACAGAGACCCATGATTAGACAATGTGTAGAGAGTAAGAGATTTTGGAATACTCCGTCCAAAATAGAATATCTTGTTCACACTCTTCATCTCAGAGCTCAAGGAGCTATGCAAAAGAGGAGGTAGGCAGGAAGATTATGAATAAGAGGGGATGGGTAACTCCTGTCAAACACTGTCTTCTAGAAACAGTAAGATTGATGCATCTATAAACTCATAGACTGGTAAACATGCTTAGGGCCTGAGATTCCATCCCTAACCAAGAAGCTACCTGCTGAAAAAAAAATAATTTTGTTTAATGGGATATCACTGGGTTTATTGACAATATTTCACATTAAACCCTGTGCCCATGAGTCAGCACAACATGAGTGCAATAGTCTTTTTCTCGACTTTTTTGTCTTCTATTTTTTTTTTTGCCTGGGCACATTTTGTCTTATTGGTCTTTTGCCTGTATAATTTGGTTTTTGATTTTGTGGGGGTTTTAAGGGGAAGTTGTTCATATGTATATGTGCAAGTGAATTACCTGTTTTCTGATTATTTGGTTTTGTTTGTTTGTTAAAAACAGACAGAGAGAGATTGTGCAGTAGGGTAGATAGGAAAATGATGAGAACAAGGGAGGAGTTAGAGAAAAGAAAATGTGTGATCAGAATATTCTCTTTGAAAAAAAACATTTTTCATTTTAAGATAGCAAAACACACCTACAAAACATTCAAAAAAAGATATATGCAATACTAAAAATATCATAGAATAAATATGTACTTTGATTAAATTAAAATATATAAAGATATTCATAACCTTTTAAAAATAGCAGTTTCCTTTTTTCTTTTTTTTTTTTCTTTTCATTTTTTAGATAGTTTATCTATTGTCTTGGCTGTTCCAGACTCATTTTGTCATCCAAGCTTGATGAGATTAGCCTACATCTGCCTTCACTGAGTGCTAGGATTACAGGGGAGTGCCACTGCACCTAGCCTGCAGTTTATTTTTTAAATTGAAAAGTAAAAATTCTACATATAATGTACAGCACAATTTTTAGTAAATGTACATTTATTAAAATTTCCAACTTCAGTGTAATAAAAATAATTCTTCATAGACATGCCAATAAGCCCAGTCCTCAGGTGTTTCTAATTTTTGCAAATTTAACCACTCTATACTAATCAATACAGACAGCAAGACTGGAATAGAGGCAATCTGCCACTGTAACCCACTGAAGCATATGCCCCAGGCTGAGTCAATTCCAAACCTTAGTCCTCCTAACCCACCCCAAGGTGAGATAGCAGCCCATGCCAACCTACTCTGATGCTTCACAAGCTGTGGTGACCCACTACTGCCTCCCCCCCCACCTGCAGCAGCAGGAAATCTAAATGGCCCACCCTACCCTCAGGAGCTGGCCAAAACCCTACCAATCCCTGAGCAGGAAAACTGAAAAATCCGTCATATTCCCACAAAACCACAATACCTGAACATGAAACCCACTAACTGCTGAGTGTCCTACAGCCCTGCCTCAGAAAGCTCTGCCCCCTAATAATTACTACATAAATGCTGTGTTGTCCTGAGTTCCCTGCTGCCTTCTCCCAAGAGCAGAGGCAGCCACTCTTAGATTCATCCTTCCTCTCCAAGATTCCTTCCTTCAATAAATTTCTTTTAAGAGATTTACTGCCTGCTGTGATTCACTGCAGGAGGAAGAAGAAGAGAAGAAAGAAAAAAAATAACAACAAAGGAATTTGATGGTGGGGGCGGGGCAAGATGGCAGCACTGGGAGGACTCTCATTCTGACCAGCAGCACAAAAGGATCAGCACAGTGACCAGCAATCAGAACTCAAGGCCAGAAAACACAGTGATTGTGTTTCCCAGGTGAGAGGATACCCCACAGTGGGGGATTCAATCAGCTTTTAACTCACCAGGCTAAACATTGGTGGAAGAGATCCCGGTTCCCCCAGATGCTTGACTTTCAACCAAAATTAATCAAAAGAGATGGGGAAGGACACTACATACACATCAAAGGAAAATTCCACCAGGAAGACATCACAATCCTGAACATCTATGCCCCAAGTACAAGAGCACCCACATTTGTAAAAGAAACATTGATAAAATTTAAACCACATATAGATCCCCACACATTAATAGTGGGAGACTTCAACACCCCACTCTCCACAAAGGTCAGGTCAACAAAACAGAAATTAAACAAAGAAACAATGTCTCTGGAAGAGGTCATGAATCAAATAGACCTATCAGACATTTACAGAACTTTACACCCAAACACAAAAGAATTTACCTTCTTCTCAGCAACTCATGGAACCTTCTCCAAAATAGACCATATAGTTGGTCACAAAGGAAGCCTCAACAGATACAAGAAGATTGAAATAATCCCTTGTATCTTGTCTGATCACCATGGAATAAAGCTGGACCTCAACAATAACAGAAATAGGAAAAAGCCTACACACACATGGAAACTGAACAACTTGTTACTAAATGACAGCTGGGTCAGGGAAGAAATAAAGAAAGAAATTAAAGTCTTTCTAGAAATCAATGAAAATGAAGACAGAACATACCCAAATTTGTGAGACACAATGAAAGCAGTGCTAAGAGGAAAATTCATAGCACTAAGTGCTTTCAAGAAGAAATTCGAGACAGCCCATTCAAGCAACTTAATGGCTCACTTAAAAACCCTAGAAAAAGAAGAAGCAGACACACTAAGAAGGAGTAGACAGCTGGAAATAATCAAACTCAGGGCTGAAATCAATCAATTAGAAACAAATAAAACAATTCAAAAAATCAATGAAACCAAGAGCTGGTTCTTTGAGAAAATCAACAAGATCGACAAACCCTTAGCCAAGCTAACTATAAGGCCAAGAGACACCACCCAAATCAACAAAATCAGAAATGAAAAGGGAGACATAACGACAGACACTGAAGAAATCCAAACAATCATTAGGACTTACTTCAAAAGTCTATATACTTCAAATTTGAAAATCTAAATGAATGGACAATTTTCTTGATCGAATTGACTTACCAAAGCTGAATCAGGACCAGGTAATTCAAGTAAATAGTCCTATATCTCCCAGAGAAATAGAAGAGATCATCAAAAGTCTCCCATCCAAAAAAAAAAAAAAAAAAAAAAAAAAAAAAAGCCCAGGACCAGATGGCTTCAGCGCAGAATTCTACCAGACCTTCAAAGAAGAGCTAACTCCAATTCTCTTCAAACTATTCCACAAAATAGAAACAGAAGGAACGTTACCAAACTCATTCTATGAAGCCACAGTCACCTTGGTACCTAAACCTCACAAAGACTCAACAAAGAAAGAGAATTTCAGGCCGATCTCCCTTATGAACATTGATGCAAAAATACTTAACAAAATACTTGCAAACCGAATCTAAGAACACATCAAAGATATTATCCACTATGACCAAGTAGGCTTCATCCCAGGTATGCAGGGGTGGTACAATATACGGAAATCCATCAATGTGATCCACCATATTAACAAACTGAAAGAAAAAAAAAAACACATGATAATCTCCCTAGATGCTGAAAATTCATTTGACAAAATCCAACATCCATTCATGTTTAAAGTATTGGAGAGATCAGGGATACAAGGCACATATCTAAACATAGTAAAGGCGATATACAACAAGCCTATAGCCAACATCAAACTAAATGGAAAGAAACTTAAAGCAATCCCACTGAAATCAGGGACAAGACAAGGCTGCCCACTCTCTCCATATCTCTTCAACATAGTGCTGGAAGTCCTTGCTACAGCAATAAGACAGTTGAAGGAGATGAAGGGGATACAGATTGGAAAAGAAGTCAAATTATGACTATTTGCAGATGATATGATAGTATACATAAGTGATCCCAAAAACTCTACCAGGGAACTCCTACAGCTGATAAACACCTTCAGCAAAGTGGCCTGATACAAAATTAACTCAAAAAAATCAGTAGCACTCCTGTATACAAAAGACAAAAGAGCTGAGAAAGAAATTAGGGAAACAACACCCTTCACAATAGCCACAAATGACATAAAGTACCTTGGTGTAACCCTAACCAAGGAAGTCAAAGTCTTGAATGAAAAAAATTTCAAGTTTCTGAAGAAAGAATTAGAAGAAGATATCAGAAGATGGAAAGATCTCCCATGCTCATGACTTGGCAGGATTAACATAGTAAAAATGGCGATCTTACCAAAAGCAATCTACAGATTTAATGCAATTCCCATCAAATTGCCAACACAATTCTTTATAGACCTGGAAAGAAAAATTTTCAACTTTGTATGGAATAAAAAGAAACCCAGAATTGCTAAAACAATCCTCTACAATAAAAGATCTTCTGGAGGTATTTCCATCCCTGATCTCAAGCTGTACTATAGAGCAACAGTTATAAAAACTGCATGGTACTGGCATAGAAACAGAATGGTGGATCAGTGGAACCGAACAGAAGACCCAGAAATAAACCAACACACTTATGGACACCTGATTTTTGACAAAGATGCCAAAACCATACAATGGATAAAAGATAGCATCTTCAACAAATGTTGCTGGTCTAACTGGATGTCTACATGTAGAAAAATGAAAATAGATCCATACTTATCACCCTGCACAAAACTGAAGTCCAACTCTTGGATCAAAGACCTCAACATAAAACCAGACAAATTAAATCAGCTAGAAAAAAAAGTGGGGAATACCCTAGAACTCATTGGTACAGGAGAGAACTTCCTATACAGAACACCAACAGCACAGGCTTTAAGACCAACAATCAATAATTGGGACCTCCGGAAACTGAAAAGCTTCTGTAAAGCAAAGGATACTGTCACCATAACAAAGCAACTGCCTACAGACTGGGAAAGAATATTCACCAACCCTTTATCTGACAGAGGACTCATATCCAGTATATATAAAGATCTAAAGAATCTGAAAAGTAGCAAACCAAGTAATCCACTTAAAAAAAATGGAAAACAGAGCTAAACAGAGAACTCTCTGTAGAGAAATATCGAATGGCAGAGAAGCATTTAAAGAAATGCTCAACCTCATTAGCCATTAGGGAAATGCAAATCAAAACAACCCTGAGATTTCACCTTACACCCATCAGAATGGCCAAGATCAAAAACTCAAGTGACAACACATGCTGGAGAGGTTGTGGAGAAAGGGGAATGCTTCTCCACTGCTGTTGGGAATGTAAACTGGTACAACCACTCTGGAAATCAATATGGTGCTTTCTCAGACAACTAGGACTAGCACTTCCTCAAAATCCAGCCATACCACTCCTAGGCATATATCCAAAAGAGGCTCAAGTACACAAAAAGGACATTTGCTCAACCATGTTTGTAGCAGCTTTATTTGTAATAGCCAGAAGCTGGAAACAGCCCAGATGCCCCTCAACTGAAGAATGTATGCAGAAATTGTGGTACATCTATACAATGGAGTATTACTCAGCAATGAAAAATAAGGAAATCATGAAATTTGCAGGTAAATGGTGGGACCTGGAAAGGATCATCCTGAGTGAGTTGTCCCAGAATCAAAAAGATACACACGGTATAGGTATATACTCACTCATACAAACATAAAACATAGGATAAACCCACTAAAATCGGTACATCTAAACAAACTAATCAAAAGAGAGGACCCTAACTAAAATGCTCAATCCCCATTCTGAAATGCAAAGAGGATGGACATCAGAAGAAGAAGAAAACAGGAAACAACCTAGGAACCTGCTACAGAGGGCCTCTGAAAGCCTCTGCCCTGCAGACTATCAAAGCAGATGCTGAGCCTGATGGCCAAGTGGTGGGCAGAGTGAGTGGAATTTTATGTAAGAAGTGGGAAATAGCAAGAGCTGGAGAGGACAGGAACTCCACAAGGAGAGCAACAGAGCAAGAAAATCTGAACACAGGGAACATCCCAGAGACTCATACGCCAACCAAGTACCATTCATGGAGATAACATAGAACCCCTGCACAGATGTAGTCCATGGCAGTTCAGTGTCCAAGTGGGTTCCATAGTGATGGGAAGAGGGACTGCCTCTGACATAAACTGATTGGCCTGTTCTTTGATCACCTCCCTCTGAGGAGGGAGCAGCCTTACCAGGCCACAGAAGAAGACAATTCAGCCATTTCTGATGTGATCTGATAGTCTAAGATCAGAAAGAAGGAGAGTAGGACCTCCCCTATCAGTGGACTTGGGGAGGAGCATGCATGCAGAAAGGGGAAGAAGGGTGGGATTGGGAGGGGAGGAGGGAGAGGCTTATGGGGGGATACAAAATGAAAAACGTGTAATTAATAATAATAATAAAACAACAACAACAACAAAGAAGGAACAGAGCTCAGGCTCCAAAGCTCCTCAGCTCATCAGGGTTGGGGTAAACCTCTCTTGAGGAGGGCCTTTCTCAGAGGTATGAGGTTCCTGGGCTTCTATGCCTCAGGATACTTGGGAACGTCCTACCTAGAAGAGTGAGGTTCCTCAGCTCCAGTGCCTCAAGATATCCGCAGGACACCGTCGTACCCAGAACAATGAGTTTTCTGTGATCCCATGTCTCAGGATATCCTTGGGACTCTGTCCCATCTCACATCTGAGATACCGTCTCAGTCCTCATACCACATGGGTCTAATTTGCAGTCTCACAGCTGTGGGTTTTCCAGACCTTTCCATCTGAGTACCAGAAGGCTGGACACCTTCCCAAACTTTCAGGAAGAGAGGCCAACCAACAACAACAACAAAAGGACAACAGACCATATTGAATCTTTAGTGATTTTTAGTTAAGAAGAACAATTTAACAATATTTGCTCTTCTAATCTATAAACACAAAACATTTATAAAAAAGCTTATTTATTGCTTTTTAAATTTCTTTACAGAATATTTGAACGTTTCTTACTGTGTAAAATAATGTTTATTGTCTAAAATTTTGGGTATAATTCAAATACAAGATACAAATACTACCACAGAACTGTGTAAAAACATAAAAATTGCAGTGGGTGAGACAAAGTTATCACACAGAAAAAGGAATGGAGAAATCATTGTATAAATGCATGTTCCTTTGAAAATCCAGCTAATATACTGACCTGGAGGCTTTATTGATAGTGACTAGCTTTCATGGTGCCAGAAGATGGTATGTTCCCTGCAAGAAAAGAAAAACAATTCTCAGTTTTACCTAGCTATGCGCCAACTATAATAATGACTTAATGACTAGTCTGATAAGACTGGCACAGTAGTTAAAAGATGGTTTTACAAGTGTCGACTGAATTTCTGATTTGACCTAAGGCCCACATTATTTCATGGAAATCATAGCTACTGTTAGAGGGGCCAAGAGCCTGTAGGTTCTAGGGTAGATTTTTAATACTTTTGAAAATTTATTTTTATTCACTTTACATCCTGACTGTAGCCCTATCCCTCCTCCTATTCCAGCCCCAACTTCCTTACATCCCTTCATTTCTCCTTCCACATCATCTATTCCTCAGTTAAGGTGAGCTCCCTTTCCCATCAAGGTGCATCAGACTTGAGCATATTCTCTTTTCCTGTGACTTTTCAATGCATTCTCTCCAGGGGTAAGTGATCAAAAAGCTTGCAAGAGATTCTGTATCCCATGCAGTCCTCACTTCCTTTACTAGAGGAACCACATGAAACCTAATTAGCCCATCTACTACATCTTTGTAGAGGGTTTATATCTAGTTCATGCATAATTCTTGGTTGATGTTTTAGTGTCATTAATCCCCTCTGGGTCCTGGCTAATTGGCTCTGTTGGTCTTCTTGTGGAGCTCCTGTCACGTTCAGGTCCTTTTCTCTTTCCTCCTACTTTTCCAAATGCCTCCAAACATATCTCCCAATGTATGACTGTGAGTCTCAGCATCTGTTTTAACGTACTTCTGGGTAGAGCCCCTAAGTCAACAACTCTGACAGGCTCTTATCTGCTAGTTTAGCAGAGTATCATTCATAGGGTTAGGGTTTGGCACTCTATGATTGGGTCGGTCTTTGGTTGTGTCAGGCATTGATTGTGCATTCCCTTGATATCTGTTCTATCTGCTCTATCTTTATCCCTGGACATCTTGGTAGGCAGGGTAAATTTGGGGTTAAAGTTTTTGTGGATTGGTTGGTGCTTACCTTCCCTCTGCTAGGAGACTAGTCTGGTTAGAGGGTGTTGTCTTCAGTCTCTATGGCCTCTACTACCAAGAGTCTGTGCTTGAATGTCCCTGATATCCTCCCAGAAGCCTACCTTGACTTAGTTTTCCAGCTTGTCTCTGAGATACTTACACAATCAGTTTCTCTTTTCTCTACAAGCCTTCTGTCCTCTCTCCTTTACTCTTTCTCTATGTCTGATAATCATCCTCCTTACTGTCTGAGACCCATCTCCTATCTTGTTTCCTTTCTTCAACCACTATTTATATCTATTCTATCTCCCCTTCCTGGTGAGATTAATGTATCCTTCCTTGGATCATTCTTGTTTTTAACTTCTTTGGTGCCTCATAGTATGCTTATCTAGTACTATAAGGCTAAAATCCACTTTTAAGTGAATATGTACCCTGTGTGTCTTCCTGGTTCTGATTTATCACATTTAGGATGATCCTTTCCAGGCCTATCCTTTTGCCTGAAAATTTGATAATTTCGCTTTTTAATAGCTGAGTAATATTCAATTGTGTAAATGTGCCACGGTTTCTTTATCTATTCTTCAGTTAAGGGACATATAAGTTGTTTCCTGATTCTGGCTATTGTGAATAAAGCTACTATGAACATAGTTGAGCGAGTGTCCTTGTTTTTTAGAGAAGTAGCTTTTGGGTATATACCCAGGAGTGGTATTCCTGGGTCTTGAGGTAAAGTTATTAACTTTCTGAGAAAGCACCAGACTGATTTCCAAAGTCATTGTACAAGTTTAAACTGCCACCAACAAGGGAGGGGTACTCCTCTGTCTCCACTCCCTCTCCAGCTTGTGCTGTCTTTTTAGATTTTTATCTTAGCCATTATTAAGGTTTCAGATAGAAAATCAGAGTAGTTTTAATTGACATTTTCCTGATGACTAAGGAAACTGAGCATTTCTTTTTTTTTTTTTTTTCTTTTTTAAAATTTTTTATTTATTTATTTTTATTTTATGTGCATTAGCATGAAGGTGTCAAATCCCTTGGATCTGGAGTTACAGACAGCTGTGAGCTGCCGTGTGGTCCTGGGGATTAAACCTTGGTCTTTAGGAAGAGCAGACAGTCCTCTTAGCCACTGAGCCATCTCTCCAGCCCCAAGCCAACACTTCTTAAAAATATTTTTAATCTATTCTATTTTTTTTTTTTCAATGCAGTTTATTCAGGAACATTGAACAATCCTCGGACCCCGGGGAAAGCCAGCCCACAGATTAAATAGCCTCTGGGTAGCCAACCCAGGCGTGCCACGGGGGCAATGCAGATAGGTCCACATACATGGAAGCAAGCCAGATCCTCGGCCTTAGCCAAATGTGGAGTTGTTCCTGACAGAGAGCACTCACCATCGGGAAGGTGGAGGGCGGAAACCAGCTCCATCTTTAAGGCATAGCATTCTGCAGCTCTCTACAGTTCCCCCTTTTTGTTTTAGACGGATCAGGCAAGAGTAGAGGTCTGATCTCTGATATTAGAAATAAATTGGGACTTTGTACAGATGTTCATTTAGGTGTCATCCACCCAAAGAGCATCGGACCCATCCGATACCTTTTTCTCAGAGGCGGGACCTGGGGCATCAACCCGCATGCAATCAGACATGCTCTTCTCTGGGTCCAAAGCGGGTGACCCTGAGTGCAGTGCTTAGCCTCGCATCCTGAGCGTATCATTTTAGCTTTTTATGGTATCCAACCATGCTTGGGGAGAATGCCTTGCTTCAATGGCTGTAAAGGCCTGAATGATCATGGCTGCATCACACTGTTGTGAGACTCTAATCTTGCATATATACCAGAGGCAAACCAAGGAGACCAACACCAGAAGGCCTGCTAACACTCCCATGCCCGCCCATTCCTTCAGATGATTCATGGCTGCAGCAATCCATGTTGATAATCCTGTGGCTAGTCCTGCGTCCACTCCGGTAGAATTTACTGTGACAATGGCCACTCTCAGCTGCTCCATCGTAGTATCGAATTCTCCAGTCCAATTACCTAAAATATAGCTCGACAATTGTTTAGACAGATTTGCAGCGCAGGAAAAATTCTCATGTTGTATGCTAGTGACACAAAGTCCAGCATACTTTCATTGACAGCCAGGTTGAGCGATTTGCCATAGGGTATCAATTTGCTCCTGCAAGAGGTCAATCCTCTGATTGAACACCATCAAGTTTCCTTTTAGTTGAGCATTAATTCCTTTATGTACAACTAAGGCATGAGCTACATTGGCTAAATGATTATTCAGGGTCTGAGCAGTCTGCCCAGTATGACTCATGGCTAATGCCCTGGTGGTAGCTCCAACAGCCGTCAATGAGATGGTAGTAACAATGGTGGCTGTAGTTCCAAGATCCCTTTTCTGTCTGAAGAGAGTCATAACGTGAGGGGCATCAATGGGCATAGGCACCCAGTGAGGCATGCGAGTAACCAGGGCATACCTAACTTTACTAGCATTGGGGTTTAAAAAAAAGCGAGTATCATTACCACAATTACTTGGCTCTATCTGGCTAATAATGCATAAAAATGGGGGATATAGACAAACAGGTGTGGGCTTATAGGAAATATTATGAGAAGCCTTAACCCCTCGTTGGAACATCCTGCGTCAGTTCTAGAACTAGCAGTGGTGGTGTCCGAGGTCTGAGTAGGTTCAGGAGACCATTGCCCCCAGGGGCGAGACGTGCTCCATGCCAATTGACTAACTCCATGTTTTCCTCCAATTTTGAAAGTCATTTAAGGTTCTTAAATTATTTTTTTCCCTTTTTTTTCTTAAATTTTACACCCAAACAAAAAAGAATTTACCTTCTTCTCAGCACCTCATGGAACCTTCTCCAAAATAGACCACATAGTGGGTCACAAAGCAAGCCTCAACAAATACAAGAAGATTGAAATAATCCCATGTATCTTGTCTGATCACCATGGAATAAAGCTGGACCTCAACAATAACAGAAATAACAAAAAGCCTACACACACATGGAAACTGAACAACTTGTTACTAAATGACAGCTGGGTCAGGGAAGAAATAAAGAAAGAAATTAAAGTCTTTCTAGAAATCAATGAAAATGAAGACACAACATACCCGAACTTATGGGACACAATGAAAGCAGTGCTAAGAGGAAAGTTCATAGCACTAAGTGCCTTCAAAAAGAAATTCGAGACAGCTCATTCAAGCACCCTAATGGCTCACTTAAAAACCCTAGAAAAAGAAGAAGCAGACACACCAAGAAGGAGTAGACGGCTGGAAATAATCAAACTCAGGGCTGAAATCAATCAATTTGAAACAAATAAAACAATTCAAAGAATCAATGAAACCAAGAGCTGGTTCTTTGAGAAAATCAACAAGATCGACAAACCCTTAGCCAGGCTAACTAAAAGGCAGAGAGACACCACCCAAATCAACAAAATCAGAAATGAAAAGGGGGATATAACTACAGACACTGAGGAAATCCAAACAATCATTAGGACTTACTTCAAAAGTCTATATGCCACAAAATTTGAAAATCTAAATGAAATGGACAATTTTCTTGATCGATTTGACTTACGAAAGCTGAACCAGGACCAGGTAAATCAACTAAATAGACCTATATCCCCCAAAGAAATAGAGGCGGTCACCAAAAGTCTCCCATCCAAAAAAAGCCCAGGACCAGATGGCTTCAGCGCAGAATTCTACCAGACCTTCAAAGAAGAGCTAACACCAATTCTCTTCAAACTATTCCACAAAATAGAAACAGAAGGAATATTACCAAATTCATTCTATGAAGCCACAGTCATCTTGGTACCTAAACCTCACAAGGACTCAACAAAGAAAGAGAATTTCCGGCCAATCTCCCTTATGAACATTGATGCAAAAATACTTAATAAAATACTTGCAAACCGAATCCAAGAACACATCAAAGATATTATCCACTATGACCAAGTAGGCTTCATCCCAGGTATGCAGGGGTGGTTCAATATACGGAAATCCATCAATGTGATCCACCATATTAACAAACTGAAAGAAAAAAACCACATGATAATCTCCCTAGATGCTGAAAAAGCCTTTGACAAAATCCAACATCCATTCATGTTCAAAGTCTTGGAGAGATCAGGGATACAAGGCACATACCTAAACATAGTAAAGGCGATATACAGCAAGCCTATAGCCAACATCAAACTAAACTGAGAGAAACTTAAAACAATCCCACTGATGTCAGAGACAAGGCAAGGCTGCCCACTCTCTCCATATCTCTTCAACATAGTGTTGGAAGTCCTTGCTAGAGCAATAAGACAGTTGAAGGAGATCAAGGGGATACAAATTGGAAAGGAAGAAGTCAAATTATCACTATTTGCAGATGATATGATAGTATACGTGAGTGACCCCAAAAACTCTACCAGGGAACTCCTACAGCTGATAAACACCTTCAGCAAAGTGGCAGGATACAAAATTAACTCAAAAAAATCAGTAGCCCTCCTGTATACAAAAGACAAAAGGGCTGAGAAAGAAATTAAGGAAACAACACCCTTCACAATAGCCACAAATGACATAAGGTACCTCGGAGTAACCCTAACCAAGGAAGTCAAAGACTTGTATGAAAAAAATTTCAAATCTCTGAAGAAAGAATTAGAAGAAGATATGAGAAGATGGAAAGATCTCCCATGCTCATGGCTTGGTAGGATTAACATAGTAAAAATGGCCATCTTACCAAAAGCAATCTACAGATTCAATGCAATGCCCATCAAATTACCAACACAATTCTTTACAGACCTGGAAAGGAAAATTCTCAACTTCATATGGAATAACAAGAAACCCAGAATTGCTAAAACAATCCTCTACAATAAAAGATCTTCTGGAGGTATCTCCATCCCTGATCTTAAGTTGTACTATAGAGCAACAGTTTTAAAAACTGCATGGTACTGGCATAGAAACAGAATGGTGGATCAATGGAACCGAACAGAGGACCCAGAAATAAACCCACACACTTATGGACTCCTGATCTTTGACAAAGACGCCAAAACCATACAATGGAAAAAAGATAGCATCTTCAACAAATGGTGCTGGTCTAACTGGATGTCTACATGTAGAAAAATGAAAATAGATCCATACTTGTCACCCTGCACAAAACTGAAGTCCAAGTGGATCAAAGACCTCAACATAAAACCAGACACATTAAATCAGCTTGAAAAAAAAGTGGGAAATACCCTAGAACTCATTGGTACAGGGGGAAACTTCCTGAACAGAACACCAACAGCACAGACTCTAAGAGCAACAACCAATAAATGGGACCTCATGAAACTGAAAAGCTTCTGTAAAGCAAAGGACACTGTCATCAAAACAAAGCGACCACCTACAGATTGGGAAAGAATCTTCACCAACCCTTTATCTGACAGAGGACTCATATCCAGTATATATAAAGAACTAAAGAAGCTGAAAAGCAGCAAACCAAGTAATCCACTTAAAAAATGGGGAACAGAGCTAAACAGAGAATTCTCCGTAGAGGAATACCGAATGGCAGAGAAGCACTTAAAGAAATGCTCAACCTCACTAGCCATGAGGGAAATGCAAATCAAAACAACCCTGAGATTTCACCTTACACCCATGAGAATGGCCAAGATCAAAAACTCAAGTGACAACACATGCTGGAGAGGTTGTGGAGAAAGGGGAACCCTTCTCCACTGCTGGTGGGAATGTAAACTTGTTCAGCCACTCTGGAAATCAATCTGGCGCTTTCTCAGACAACTAGGAATAGCGCTTCCTCAAGATCCAGCCATACCACTACTGGGCATATATCCAAAAGAGGCTCAAGTACACAAAAAGGACATTTGCTCAACCATGTTTGTAGCAGCTTTATTTGTAATAGCCAGAAGCTGGAAACAACCCAGATGCCCCTCAACTGAAGAATGGATGCAGAAATTGTGGTACATCTACACAATGGAATATTACTCAGCAATGAAAAATAAGGAAATCATGAAATTTGCAGGTAAATGGTGGGATCTGGAAAGGATCATCCTGAGTGAGTTGTCTCAGAAGCAAAAAGACACACATGGTATATACTCACTCATATAGACATACAACATAGGACAAACCCACTAAAACCTGTGCATCTAAAGAAACTAAGCAAGAGAGAGGACCCTAACTAAAACGTCCAATCCCCATCCAGAAAGGCAAAGAGGATGGACATCAGAAGAAGAAGAAAACAGGAAACAACCTAGGAACCTACCACAGAGGGCCTCTGAAAGCCTCTGCCCTTCAGACTATCAAAGCAGATGCTGAGCCTGATGGGCAACTGTTGGGCAGAGTGAACGGAATTTTAGGTAAGAACTGGGAAATAGTAAGAGCTGGAGAGGACAGGGTCTCCACAAGGAGAGCAACAGAACAAGAAAATTTGAACATAGGGAACTTCCCAGTGACTCATACTCCAACCAAGGACTATTCATGGAGATAACCTAGAACCCCTGCACAGATGTAGCCCAGGGCAGTTCAGAGTCCAATTGGGTTACATAGTAATGTGAAGAGGGACTGCCTCTGACATAATCTGATTGGCCTGCTCTTTGATCACCTCCCTCTGGGGGGGGGGGGTGCAGCCTTACCAGGCCACAGTACAGGACAATACAGCCACTTTTGATGTGAACTGACAGACTAAGAACAGAAAGGAGAGGAGAACCTCCCCTATTAGTGGACTTGGGGAGTGGCATGCAAGCAGAGGGAGGAGGGAGGGTGGGATTGGGATGGGAGGAGGGAGGGGCTTATAGGGGGATGCAGAATGAATAAAGTGTAATTGATGAAAAATTTAAGAAAAAAAGGGAAAAAAATAATTTAAGAACCTTAAATGACTTTCAAAATTGGAGGAAAACATGGAGTTAGTCAATTGGCATGGAGCATTTCTTTAATTTCTTCTTGGCCGTTAGAGATTCCTCTGTTGAAAATTATCTGTATAGTTCTAAACCCCATTATTTCATTGGGTTATTTTGCTTATTGGTGTTTTATTTCTTGTGTTCATTACATATTTTAGATACTACTTATTTTTCAGATGTAGCATTGGTGAAGATCTTTTCCCAGTATGTTGAATTTTGTTTCATTCTATTGACAGTGTCCTTTGCCTTATAGAAGTTTCTCAGTTTCAAGAGGCCCCATTTATTGATTGTTGAAATTAGAGCTGTTCATGTACTTTTCTGGAAGGTGTCTCCTGTGCCAATGAGTTTGAGGCTCTTTTCCCTCTTTATCTTCTAAGATATTTTATGTATGTGGAGTTGCAGTGAGGTTTTTGATCCACTTAGACATGAGTTTTGTGAAAGGTGATACATATGGATCTATTTGCATTTTCTACATGAAAACATTCAGTTAGAACAGCACCATTTGTTGAAGTTACTGTCTTTGCCATTATATAGTTTTGGCTCCTTTTTAAAAAATCAAGTGTCATAGAGAGACAGGAATCTACATTCAAATAGACAGATAGGAATCCACAGGCAGGAATCCACATTCAAACAGATGAAGGAAATGGTGCAAGGCATGAAAACAGAATTAGAATCAATAAATAAATCACAAACAGAGAAAACCTTATAATTGGAAAACTTAGAGAAAAGATCAGGAAACACAAAGTAAGCATGACCAATAGAATACAAAAGATGAAAGAGAGAATCTCTGGTGCTGAAGATACACTTGCAGAAATTGATACTTCTCTCAAAGAAAAAGTAAAATCAGAAAAGTGACAAACACAAAACATCTAAGAAATCAAGGACTTCATGAAAAGGCAAAATCTAGGAATACTAGTAGGAACTGATGAAAAAGAAGACTCCAGGCTCTAAGGGCCAGAAATCATTTCTAAGAAAATGATAGAAGAAAATTTTCTTAACTTAAAGAGATGTCCATAAACATAAAAGAGTCCTACAGAACACCAAATAGACTACACCAGAAAAGAAACTCCTCACTTCACATCATAGTCAAAACACTAAAACTACAGAACACAGAAAAGATATTAAAAGCATCAAGAGAAAAAGACCAAGTAACATATGAAAATAAACCTATGAGAATCACATCAGATTTCTAATCAGAAAATATGAAAACCAGAAGGGTCTGGGCAGATGTCATGCAGACTTTAAGGAAGCACAGATGAAAACCCAGGCTACTATACCCTGCAAAGCTTTCAATCAACACAGAGGGAGAAAACAAAATATTCCATGACAAAACAAAATTTAAGAAATATCTACACAGAAAGCCAGTCCTACAGAAGACACTAGAAGGAAAATTTCGAGCCAACTAAAACAATTACACCCAAGAAAACACAAGATACAGATAATCTCTCAACAAAAAATTGCAAGAAAACAACCAAAGAATCACAGTAACACCACCAACTCCACAATAAAAGGATATTACAGTCATTGGTCACTATTATCTATCAACATCAATGGACTCAATTCTCCAATAAAAAGGCACAGACTAACAGAATGGTTGCGGAAACAAGATCCAACATTCGGCTGCATCCAAGAAACAAACCTCTACAACAAAGATAAACACTACCTCAGAGTAAAAGGATGGAAAAATGTTTTTCAAACAAGTGGACCCAGAAAACAAGCTGGGGTAGCTATACCAATATCTCATAAAATAGACTTTCAACCAAAATTATTCAAAAAAGTTGAGGAGGGACACTTCAGTCTCATCAAAGGAAAAATCCACCATGAGGACTTCACAATTCTGAAAATCTGTCCCAATTGCAATGCCAACAAGATTTGTAAATGAAACATTATTAAAGCTGAAATCACACATTGATCCTAACACCTTAATAGAGGAGGATATCAACAATCCACTCATACCAAGGGACAGATCATCCAGACAGAAGCTAAACAGGGAAATAAGACTACTTACAGAGGTCCTAATTCAAATGGACCTTATAGACGTTTACAGAACTTTCCACCCAAACGTAAAAGAGTATACCTTCTTTTCAGCACCTAATGGAACCTTCTCCAATGTAGACCATATAGTTGGTTACAAAGCAAGCCTCTGCAGATAAAAGAAGATTGAAATAATCCCTTGTATCCTATCTGCCCACCATGGATTAAAGCTGGACCTCAACAACAACAGAAATAGAAAAAAAAATACATACTTGAAAATTGAACAATTCACTATTCAATGAAAGCTGGGTTAGGAAAGAAATAAAGAAAGAAATTAAAGACTTCCTAGAATTCAATGAAAATAAAGTCACAACATACCCAAAGTTATTGGACATAATGAAAGAAGTACTAAGGGTAAAGTTCAGAGCACTAAGAGCCTTCAAGAAGAAATTTTAAACATCGCATAAGCAACTTAATAGCTCACCTGAAACCCTAGGGAAAAAAAAAAAGCAGACATACCCAAGAGGAGTACACAGCTGAAAATACTCAAGCTCAGGGCAGAAATCAATAAATTAGAAACAAATAAAATAATTCAAAGGATCAATGAAACCAAAAGCTGGTTCTTTGAGAAAATCAGCAAGATAAACAAGCCATAAGCTACTCTAACTAAAAGGCAGAGAGAAACTATCCAAATCAGCAAAATCAGAAATAAAACGGGGGACATAACAACAGATGCGGAGGAAATCCAAACAATCATTGGGTCTTACTTTAAAAGGCTATGTGCCACAAAATTTGAAAAACTAAATGAAATGGACAATTTTCTTGATAGATTCCACCTACCAAAATTAAGTCAAGATCAGGTAAATCAATTAAATAGTCCCATATCCCCCAAGGAAATAGAAGCAGTCATCAAAAGTCTCCCTTCCGAAAACAAACAAACAAACAAAAAACCCAGAGCCAGATGGTTTCAGTGCAGACTTATACCAGACATTAAAAAAAGAGCTAACTCTAATTCTCTTTAAACTATTCCACAAAATAGAAAGAAAAGGAACATTACCAGACTCAATCTATGAAGCAACAGTGACCTTCATACCTAAACCACACAAAGACACAACAACAACAAAAAGAACTTCAGATCTATCTCTTACTATGAACACTGATGGAAAAATACTCAAGAAAATACTTGCAAACCAAATCCAAGAACATATAATAGATATCATCCAACAAGACCAAGAGGCATCATTCCAGGCATGTAGCAGTGGTTCAAAATACAGAAATCCATCAATGTAATCCACCGTGTAAACAAATTGAAGGATAAAAACCACATGATAATCTCCTTAGATTCTGAAAAAAACATTTGACAAAATCCAATACCCATTCATGTTCAAAGTCTTGGAGAGATCAGGGATACAAGGCACATACCTAAACATAGTAAAGACAGTATACAGCAAGCCTATAGCCAACATCAAACTAAACTGAGAGAAACTTAAAACAATCCCACTGATGTCAGAGACAAGGCAAGGCTGCCCCTTCTCCATAGCAACATAAAACTTGATGTCCTAGCTAGGGACAATAAGACAACTAAAGGAGATAAAGCTGTTACAACCAGGAAAGGAAGAATTCAAAGTATCACTATTCACAGATAATATGATAGTGTACATGAGCAACCCCAAAAATTCAACCAGAGAACTCCTTTAGCTGATAAACACCATCAGCAAAACGGTTGGATACAAAATTAACTCAAAAAAATCAGAAGCCTTCCTGTATACCGAAGATAAAAGGATCAAGAAAGAAATCAAGGAAACAACACCCTTCACAATAGCCACTAATAACATAAAATACCTTGGGGTGACTCTAACCAAACAACTGAAAGATTGTTTGAAAAAAAAACTCAAAAAACAAAACAAAACAAAACAAATAATTCAAGTTTCTGAAGAAAGAAATTGAAAAAGATATCAGAAGATGGAAGTTCTCTCCTGCCTGTGCCTGTGGATCAGTTGGCTTAACATAGTGAAAATGGCCATACTAACAAAAGCAAACTACAGATTCAATGCAATTCCCATCAAAATACCAACACAATTCTTTAAAAAACTTGAAAGAAAATTTCTCAACTTCTTATGGAAAAAACAAAAGACCCCATAATTTCCAAAAGACCCTGTACAACAACAGATCATCTGGAGGTATCTCTATCCCTGAACTCAAGCTATACTACAGAGCAATAGTAATAAAAACTGCATGGTATTGGCATAGAAACAGAATGGTGGATCAATGGAACCAAGTAGAGGACCAAAAAATAAAAATAAAAAATAAACCCACACACCTATGAATTCTTAATTTTTTTTCAAAAAAGCCAAAACCATTCAGTAGAAAAAAGACAGCATCTTCAACAAATGGTGTTGCTCCAACTGGAAGTCTACATGCAGAAAAAAAAATGAAAATAGATCCATATTTATCACCCTGCACAAAACTAAAGTCCAAGTGGTTCAAAGACCTCAACATAAAACGAGAGACATAAAATCAGTTAGAAGGAAAAGTGGGGAAAACCTTGAACTTATTGACACAGGAGACAACTTACTGAACAGAACTCCAACAGCACAGGCTCTAAGATCAACAATCAATAAATGGGACCTCATGAAAATGAAACACTTCTGTAAAGCAAAATACACTGTCATCGGAAGAAATCAACAGCAAACAGACTAGAAAAGGATCTTCAGCAACCTCATATCTGACAGAGGGCTGATATCCAGAATATATAAAGAACTGAAGAAGTTAAAAAAAATCAAGTAATCCAATAAAAAATGGTTACAGAACTAAACAGAATTCTCTGTAAAGAAATATAAAAAGAGAAACATTTAAAGAATTGTTCAGTGTCCGTAGCCATCAGAGAGATGCAAATCAAAACAACCATGAGATTTCACCTTATACCTATCAGAGTGACTAAGATAAAAAACTCAAGTGACAACACATGTGGATAAAGGTGAACCCGCCTCCATTTCTGGTGGGAATGCAAACTTGTACAACCACTTTGGAAATCAATCTGGCGCTTTCTCAGTCAATTAGGAAAAGCACATCCTCGAGATCCAGGTATACCACTCATAGGCAAATATTCAAAAATATGCTCAGGTACACAATAAGGACATTTATTCGACCATGTTCATAGCAACATTATTCGTAATAGCCAGAACCTGGAAAAAAACCCAGATGTCCCTCAAGGTAGGAATTGATACATAAATTGTGGTACATTTACACAATAGAATACAACTCAGCAATTAAAAACAAAGAAATCATGAAATTTGCAGGGAAATGGTGGGATCTAGATAAGATCATCCTAAGTGAGGTATCCCGGGAGCAGAAATACACACACGCTTTATAGTCACTTATAAGTGCATACTTGACCTAACAGATAGGATAAACATATTAAAATCTGAACACCTAAAGAAGCTAAACAAGAAGGAGAACCCAGGGTAAGAGGATCAATCCTCACTTAGAAAGACAAGGGGGTTGGACATTGCAAGAAGGAGAAAACAAGAAAAAGGACAGTAGCCTGCCACTGAGGGCCTTTGAAAGACTCTACCTTAGCAGTGTATCAAAGCAGATGCTGAGACTCATAATAAAACATTGGTCAGATTTCAAAGAATCATACAAAAGAAGAGGTAGTTAGTAAAACCTGGAGAGTACCCACAAGAAGAGCAACAGAACCAAAATATCTGGGCTCTGAGGTATTTTCTGAGAATGATACTCCAACCAAGTTACAATCATAAATATAACCTAGTACCCCTGCTCAGATGTAGCCCATTGAAGCTCAGTATCCAAGTGGGTTCACTAGTAAGGGGAAGAGGTACTGTCTCTGACATGAACTCAGTGGTTGGCTTTTTGACTACCCCACCTGAGGGAGGAGCGGCCTTGCCAGGACACATAGGAGAACATTGTATACAATCCTGATGAGCCCTGATAAGCTAGGTTCAAATGGAAGGGGATGTGGACCTCCCCTGTGAGTGTACTTGGAGAGGGGCAGGGGAGGAGTGAGGGAGGGAGGGTAGGATTTGAAGGGATTGAGGGAGGGGGCTACAGCTGGGATGCAAATTGAATAAAATACAAATAATATAAAAAAATTTAAAAAGAATTACTTAAGAAAAAATAATCAAGCATCTGTATGTATGTGGGGTTTTGTTGTTGTTGTTGTTTTCTGGATCTTCAGTTTGATCCCATTGATCAACCAGTCTATTTCCATGCCTTAATATATGAAATTTCCATTACTATTACTCTGTATTATATCTTGAAGTCAAGGATGGACATGAGCACAGTACATTTTTCCATCTTCTGATATTTTCTTTTATTTCCTTTTCCAGAGACTTGAAGTTCTTGTCGTAAAGGTCATTCACTTGCTTATTTAGAGTTACAGCAAAATAGTTTATATTATTTTTAGCTATTATGAAGGGTATAATTCCCCTAATTTCTATCTTAGCCCTTTTTTCATTTCTGTACAGTACAGCTACTTATTTTTTTTTAACTTAATCTTTTATCCAGCCACTTTGCTGAAGCTGTTTATCAGCTGTAGAAATTCTCTGATGGAATTTTTGGGGTCCCTTACATACACTATCATATTATCTACAGATAGCGATACTTTTTCTCCTTACTTTCCTATTTGTACACCCTTGATCTCCTTTAGTTGTTTTATTGTTCTAGTTAGAACTTCCAAGTACTACATTGAAGAGGTATGGAGAGAGTGGGAAGCCTTGTCTTGTCCCCTATTTTAATTGAATTGTTTTGAGTTTCTCTCTATTTAATTTTACGTTGGCTATCAGCTTGCTGTATATACCCTTTATTATGCTTAGATATGGGTCTTGTATCCCGGATATCTTCAAGATTTTTATCATGAAGGGGTGTTGGATTTTGTAAAAGACTTTTTTTGCATCTAATTCAATATTAATATATTTTGTTTCTTTGAGTTTGTTAATATGGTGGATTGCATTGATGGATTTTCATACATTGGACTGTCCCTGTACCACTGGTATGAAGCCTACTTGATCATGGTGGATGATGTATTTGATGTGATCTTGAATTCAGTTTGCAAGTATTTTATTGAGTATTTTTGCATCAATATTCATGAGTGAAATTGGTCTGAAATTCTTTCTTTGTTGAGTTTTTCTGTGGTTTAGCTATTAGTGTGACTGTGGCTTCATAGAATGTGTTTGGCAATATTCTTTTAGTTTCTATTTTGTGGAACAGTTTAAGAAGTATTAGTATTTGCTCTTCTTTGAGTGTTTGTTCAAATTCTGTGTTAAAACCATCTGGTCTTGTTTTTTTTTTTTTTCTTTTCTTTTTTTTTTTTTTTTTTTTTTGTTTTGTTGTTGGGACCCTATTGATGACAGTTTATATTTCTATTTCCTTTTCTGCTTCTATTTCCACTGAGGAAATATTTTGAATTATAGGGCAATTAAAACTATTTACAGGATCTTGATTTAACTTTGGTAGGTGAAATCTATCAAGAAAATTGTCCATTTCCTTTTGATTTTCCAATTTTGTGGAATAGAGGTTTTTGAAGTAAGACAATTATTTTTTTGGATTTCCCCAATGTCTGTTGTTACATCCTCTTTTTATTTTTGATTCTGTTAATTTTGATGCTCCTGCTTTTTAAGTGTGACTAAGGGTTTGTTTATTGTTCTAGTTAGAACTTCCAAGTACTACATTGAAGAGGTATGGAGAGAGTGGGAAGAGGGTATGGAGAGAGTGTTTGTGACTAAGAGTTTAAGGGTTTAAGAGTTTGTGACTAAGAAAATCAACATGATTTTCTCAAAGAACCAGCTCTTGGTTTCATTGATTTCTTTTATATTATTCTCTTTGTTTTCAATTTCTTGATTTCAGCCCTGAGTTTGATTATTTCCTGTCATCTACTACTCTTTGGAGTGTTTGCTTCCTTCTGTTTTAGAGATTTTGGGTGTGCTGCTAGGTTCGTAATATGGGGTATCTTCAGTTTCTTTATGAAGGTGTTTAGTGCTATGAACTATCATCTTAGCACTGCTTTCATTGTATCCCCTAAGTTTAGGTATGTTGTGCCTTCATTTTCATTGAATTCTAGAAAGTCTTTATTTTTTTTTTCTTTATCTTTTTCCCTGATCCAGTGGTCACTGAGTAGGGAGTTGTTCAGTTTCCATTAGTTTGCAGGCTTTCTGTTGTTTCTGTTGTTGAGTTGTAGCTTTAATATATATTGTTCTGATAAGATACAAGAGATTATTTCAATCTTCTTGTATTTGTTGAGGCCTGCTTTTTGGAGAAGGTTAAGTGAGGTACTAATAAGAAGGTATATTCTCTTGTGTTTGAATGAAATTTTCTATAGATATCTGTTAGGTCCATTTGATTTATGATGTCTGTCAGTTTTATTATTTCCCTATTTAATTTCTGTCTTGATTATCTGTCCATTGGAGTGAATGGGGTTTTGAAAGCTAACATTATTAGTGAGTGGGTTGGATTTGTGATTTAAGCTTTAGTAATGTTTCTTTTATGAATGTTGGTGCCCTTGCATTTGGTGCATAGAAAATCAGATTTCTAATAAATTTTTTCTATACCCTCAGATGAGCTAATCTATCACCCATATTCAGCTAAACTTCTCTTTGAAGTAGATAGTAATTAGCACACAGAACTTCACCTGGTAAACATTCAGAGAATAAGAGACAGCTAAGTACTCAGCTCTGAATGTCACATTTATACTACTCTAATCAACAATGATCTTTGTGAAAAAAGGGGAGATATGATTTTCCAAGCCATAGTTGTTTGATGAATTCAAGGAAACAGTGGTTTCCCACTAGAGAAATTCACTTATTTTTTTAATTTATTTTTTTATTTCATGTGCATTACTATGAAGGTGTCAGATCTCTTGGAATTAGGGTTATAGACAGTTGTGAGCTGTCATGTGGGTACTGGGAATTGAACCCAGGTCCTTTGGAAGAGCAGACAGTGCCAGTGCTCTTAGCCACTGAGCCATCTCTCCAGGCCTGAGAAATTCCACTTATGAAGTAACAGCAATTGTGAAAACATGCATAATTCATGCATAAATTCAGTCCAGAAAAAAATTTCACCATGGGGGTGGCCACAAACTACCCTCACAAATCTAAGGGGCTGTTGTCATTTGATTAATGCTTAATAGGGAAAGTCAGGTTGTATGTTTCATTTTAATGGTGTGGCCAACAAGGACTGGCACAATAACAAAAATATTTGGGCAAAACAAACTTAATTAATGAAAACAAAACAATAAAGAAAATTCAGATAAGTTGGAAGGAACTGGACAATAGAGAGGATGGTTATGTGAGGAGTTATGGAATGGAATAGCATGTTCAAAATATACTGTTTGATCCTGGAGAATTAATAAAAGTATTGCTAAGAAAGAACATAATTTCCTCTAACAAGAATAAACAGGAATCCTCAATACCCTCTCTTTGGGGCATGCTTCTCAGAGGAAAATAATGACACATTTCATTATGACACACTTCCAATTATATTATTATTTCCTAATAACATTTCTTCAATTTAATGATCTCTGTACTAGAATCTTACACAAGAATAAAAACCATAATAAGTGAAAATATTTATGAGTCAATATATACATGAATATCATGAATTATTTGTGTATGGGGTATAACGCATGGGTCTCTGGATGCTTGCAGGGTACAAAAGAGTGCATCATACCTCAGTTTACTGGAGCTAGGCTTATAGGTTCTGTGAATGGGTGTTGGGAATCACACTCACATCCTTTTCAAGAATAGTATACACTCTTAACTACTGAGACATATCTCTAGCTCCATTACTAAATTTTTAAATACATGTTTTAAAATATATTTCCAGTATTGTTAGGAAGAAAGCAGAAATGAAGTCACTGATAGCTGTGTGAGGAATACAGTGAAATATGAACATCTAGTATTTCCCTTCCTTCAAAAATATTAATTGAATAACTATCTGTGCAAGAAAATACTTTCAAGTTAATCCAAAGGAAATATTTGAAAAATTTCAGAACATTTTATAGGATAATAATAAGAAAACATACATGAAAACTTTACTGGCTGATCATAATGAATATGAAACAGCCATAGGCTTATATGTTTGACCATGTGTTAGTTATTTTTCTCATTGCTGCAACAAAATATATAGCACAAACAACTTAAAATAGTCAGAGCTTGTTTTGGCTCCCAATGTAAAGATATGGCCCATCTTGGCAGGGAAGTCATGAGGGCAGGAATTTGAAGAAACTGGTCACATTGTATTCATGGTCAAGAAACAAAGACATATGAATTCTGGTGCGCATTTGACTTTCTTCTTTATCTTCAGTCCAGGATCTTAGACAATGCAATGGTGCCACCCACCTAAATTAAACAAATCTAGCTAATCTGTCATAAGCCTGACCGGAGGCTTGTTCCCATAGTGAATCTAAATCTTAAGTTGACAGTCAGGAATAAGTATCACGGATTATTTGATTCCCAGTTGTTTGCATACTACGATTAGTTAAGGAATCCTCAGAACATGGGGCCTAACTGATTCCCATAGGTCATAAAGGACAGGATACCATGATTGACACCCTCACTTTGGTTCCTGTCCTCATCCCTGCCTTTTGTCTACTATTGAACTCTGTCCACCCACCTTTCACTTCTGCTCCAACAGAGAATAGACAACTCCAGCAGCTATGCCTTCATTACCATTAAAGTACAAGCTACAAACTGTGCCTCCTTAAAATTGTATTTGTCAGATATGCTGTCACAATGATGAGAAAATTAACTAGCACAATGACTAATGGATTATAGCCCAGTGAAGTATTTGTAACAGAAGTCCTTTGCTTAGGATACTTCTTACCTCTGAAATGCTTGCACTAGGTTTTGACTGAAGATCCATAATATACTAAGTACTTAGTAATGTCATAATGTTTCAGCAAGTTTTTGTTTAAAGCACATCCCCATATAAACCTTAGTTCCATGGAAGGAATGCACATATCCCTTAATGTTCATGTTCAATGTATGACTGAAAGGATCATTAACAATCATGTAAAGTAAGCAAACTTAGAAAAGTAATGCCAGTAACAGACCATAAAGAAATGCTGACATGTGACCTTTCTGACAGTTGAAAATAACAGTTCTAGAAAAACTTCAAGAAAAAGCATACAATGCTAAATGAATTTAGCAGAGAAATTGAATCTACATCCCCCCCCCCCAAAAAAAAATAACTCACAGAGACACTTCTGAATGGACTAAAATATACAGGAAATGTAAATCCTGTGGTTTTCTGCTTCAATGCAGCCTCTATTAAAATACTACTAGAACTTGTCATAAAATTAGAGAAAAACTACTAAAATGCAAATAGAAGTAAAAAAGACTCAGAGTAGTTGTTTTGCATAATACAGGAAGTAATTTACAGAGTATAAAAGTAACTTGTAGAGTTTGGGAAAATATTTGCCAACTGATTATTTAACAAATTATGAATATCCAAAATACATAAAGGACAAAAAAGTGAAACTAAAATACATAATTAAATTTTTAAAATGGGAAATTGTCAAAAAAGAAAGAAATTACAAATGATAAAAAGAAAATGTTAAAAAACAAAACAAAACAAAAAAACCTCCCTGCACAGAAGTAGCCTATGGTAGCTCAGAGTCCAAGAAGAATCTTCAATAATAGGAACAGGAAACACGTCTGACATGAACTCATGGGCTGGCTCTTGGAGCATGTCCTCTTGAGCGGGGAGCAGCCCTGCCAGTCCACAAAGGAAGACAAAGAAGCCAGTCCTAATGAGAGCTGATAGACTAGGGTCAGATGGAAGGGGAGGAGTACCTCTCCTATCTTTGGACTCTGGGAGGGGCATAGAAAAAGAAGAGGGAGGAAAGGTGGGATTGGGAGGGGGTGGGGAAGGGGACTGCAGCTGGGATACAAAGTGAGTAAAGTATAATTAATAAAAACAAAATTAAAAATTAAAAGAAGCTTCATTGAACACCAGGAAAATACAGATTAAAAATACAAGAAGTTATCATCTCCTCACAGCTAAAATGGCTAATAGTAACAAAGCTGCAAAAATAGCTTGTTACAGGGAAGAAATAAAAAGCTTACAGATTGTTGATAAGAATATGATTAGTACAGAGACATCCATTGTGAATGGCACTATGTGGGATTCTTAAAAATAAAAACATCTAGCAAATAATTTAATGACCAATCATTATTAAAAAATTTAGAAAAAAGAAAATGCATAACAAAAGATATTTGTATTCTCATATTAATTGTGGTATTAGTCACA
This sequence comes from Meriones unguiculatus, assembly GCF_030254825.1. NCBI lineage: Eukaryota > Metazoa > Chordata > Mammalia > Rodentia > Muridae > Meriones > Meriones unguiculatus. Next base: position 54,076,614 of record NC_083369.1, on the reverse strand, counting down.
AGAGCTAGATTGTGAAAACAATTTTGCTCACCTTTGATTATAGAATGATAAAATAAAATATTTTATAGGTAGATGTACACATGTATATATTATTATAATGAATGTAAATTAGCAATCTTTTATGAAAAAACATATGGAATTTTTCTTAAAACATAAAAGCGAAATATTTTGTCATTTTACTAATTGCTTCCTTAAGGTGTCATTTCTTTTTTTTTTAGTTCTATATTATTTTTTCTTTTGTTTTCTTTATTAATTACAATTTATTCACTTTGCATCCCCCTGTGGTTCTCTCCCTCCTCCCATCCCAATCCCTCCCTTCCTCCACCCTCTCCATGCATGCCCCTCCCCAAGTCCACTGATAGGGGAGGACTTCTTTTCTTTCCTTCTGATCCTAGTCAATTAGGTATCATTTCTAAGTGTAATGATGCTAGAGATTACATATTAAAATATGAATTTTAGGGCAACAAAAATTTGAGTCTATAACAAACACTGTATATTTGAGAGGTTTTTGTAATAAAATATGGATAAGGATAGAATAGTCATTCAGTAAGTATTATTGGGAAAACTGATAATCCATTTAGAAATGAAGCATATTATTTACAACAAATGTGTAGCAGAGAATTTAAAATACATTCATTCACTTATAATAAGTAAGAAGGTTTTTTTTCTTCAAATGCTTTATTCTTTATTCTTTAAGTCCACTTCCTTCTCCTCAACTGGGGCAGTTGTACCAATAGAAAGTATATTTTAGCCAGCCAGCAACTACAGTGGCTCTTTGGGATCCCAATGTAACCTGAGCCTTTCTAACAGTAAACTATTTTTAAAACTTTTATTAATTACACTTTATTCATTTTGTATGCCCCCCCATATACCCCTCCCTCCTCCTCACCTAATCACACCTCCCCTCCCTGTTCTTCAAGCATGTCCCTCCCCAAGTCCACTGATAGGGAAGGTCCTTCCTTCTGATCTTAGTCTATCGGGTCTCATCAGCAGTGGCTGAATTGTCATCTTCTATGGTCTGGTAAGGCTGCTCCCCCTTCAGGGGGAGGGGAATCCCCATCCCGAAAGGCAAAGAGGATGGACATCAGAAGAAGAAGAAAACAGGAGACAACCTAGGAACCTGCTATAGAGGGCCTCTGAAAGGCTCTGCCCTGCAGACTATCAAAGCAGATGCTGAGAATTATGGCCAACTCTTGGGCAGAGTGCATGGAATCTTATGTAAGAAGTGGGAAATAGTAAGATCTGGAGAGGACAGGAACTCCACAAGGAGAGCAACAGAGCCAGAAAATTTGAACATAGGGGTCTTTCCAGAGACTCATACTCCAACCAAGTACCATACATGGAGGAAACCTAGAACCCCTGCACAGATGTATCCCATGGCAGTTCAGTGTCCAAGTGGGTTACATAGTAATGGGAAGAGGGACTGCCTCTGACATGAACTGATTGGCCTGCTCTTTGAGTAAGAAGTTTTTTTAATGTGTTGTCTAATGCAAATCGCACAGGGAAAAACTAGTCACATATAATTAAATGCTCTGATATAATAGTAGACATCTTTCGTACCATGAGTTCTGTAGAAAACAGTGGAACTTTGTGTTGTGTGTCAGAATTTGAGAACAGTAGTGAAGAACATAGACTACAGCAAGAAAAGTAGGAGAGCTAAGGAGATATGGCATGTCTCTGGTTGCTTTAACTGGTTCATTGATTAGTCATAAGGAATTTTATCTGAGGAAAAATTTGGTGAGGTAGAGAACTGAGATTTATTTTCTTCACTTTCATGCTGATGTTTGAAGTTATGCCTAATGAGATTGTTTTGAGCTTTCAAATTATATTTGCAGAGAATTTGAATGGATTTGGAAGAATAAGAAAAAGACAAGGACAAAAAGAAATGAGTATATATATATATATATATATATATATCGAGTATCTGATGTAACTATATTTTGCCTATAAGAAATACAGAATAGTGATTACATTCTCAGAATACATTAAAAGAAGTTGGAAAGCATATAGGAATATTAAATTAAAGGGACAAATTCTTTGTTTTTAACTCAGAAGTACATGTAATGTTAAGATTTTAGAAATCTGTGTTATATGTAGATGGATATTTATTATATTATATACTATATTAAATAGGAATTTAAACTTGAAAAATATTCAGGCATAGGTGAAAAGGCAAATAACATATTTTGAATTCATATTATTTCAAATAATAATTTCTAATAATTTCCCACTTCTTTGGACAGGAACCCCACAAGGAGAGCAACAGAACTAGAAGATTTGAACACAGGGGTCTTCCCAGAGACTCATACTCCAACCAAGTACCAGGCATGGAGATAACCTAGAACCCCTGCACAGATGTAGTCCATGGCTGTTTAGTGTCTAAGTGGGTCACATAGTATTGGGAAGAGGGACTGCCTCGGACATGAACTGATTGGCCTGCTCTTTGATCACCTCCCTCTGAGGGGAGAGCAGCCTTACCAGGCCACAGAAGATGACAATGCAGCCACTCCTGATGTGATCTGATAGACTAAGTTCATAAGGAAGGAGAAGAGGACCTCCCTCCCGTATCAGTGGACTTGGGGAGGGGCATGTGTGAGGAAGGAGGAGGGAGGGTGGGACAGGGAGGGGAGGAGGGAGGGGCTTATAGGGGGATACAAAGTGAATAAAGTGTAATTTTAAAAAATTCTAATAATTTCTAAATATCTATAATAATAACATCTCTGTTTTCAGTATTTACTATGTACAGAATTATTTTCTATTTAAAGTATTTTATTAAATTTTTATTTTTTATATTGATTACAGTTTATTTACTTTGTATCCCAGCTATAGCTCCCTCCTTTCTCCCCTCCCAATCCTGTCCTCCCTCCCACATCTCTTCCTATGCCCCTCTTCAAGTTCACCACTAGGGGAGGTCTTTCTCCTCTACCATCTGGCCCTAGTTATCCAGTTTCATCAGAACTGGCTGCATTGGCCTCCACTGTGTCCTGGCAAGGTTGCTCCCCAAACAGGAGGAGGCAGTCAAAGAGATAGCCACTGAGTTCATGTCAGAGACAGTCCCTGTTCTCCTTACTAGGATACCTACTTGGTTACTGAGCAGCAATGGGCTACATCTGAGCAGGGGTTCTAGGTTATATACATGAATGATCCTTGGGTGAAGTTTTAGTCTCAGAAAAAAAAAAAAAAAAAAAACCCTGTGTGCAAATATTTTGGTTCTGTTGCTATCCGTGAGGAGCTCCTTCCCTCTCCATGTCATATTATTTCCCATTTTTTTTCTAAGATTCCCTGAACTCTGCCCAAAGTTTGTTTTATGAGTCTCAGTATCTGCTTTGGGTTGGGTACAGTGTTTCAGAGGCCCTCTGTGGTAGGCTCCTGTCCTATTCCCTGTTTTCTCCTTCCAATGTCCTACTTGTTTGCCTTTCTGAGTGAAGATTGATTATCTTACCCAGGGTCCTCCTCCTAGCTCAGCTTCTTTAGGTGCACAAATTTTTGTAGATTTATCCTATATTATGTGTCTAGTATCCACTTATAAGTGAGTATATAGCATGTGTGTCTGTGCTTCTGGGATACCTCACTTAGGATGATCTTTTCTAGATCCCACCATTTGCCAGCAAATTTCATGATTTCCTCATTTTTAATTGCTGAGTAGCATTCAATTGTGTAAATTTACCACAATTTCTGTATCAATTCTACCCTTGAAGGACATATGGATTGTGTCCAGGTTCTGGCTATTACAAATAAAGTTGCTACAATCTTGTTTGAACAAATGACCTTGTTGTGTACTTGAGCATATTTTTGAATATATGCCTAGGAGTGGTATAGCTGAATCTTGAGGAAGCGCTATTCCCAATTGTCTGAGAAAACACCAGACTGATTTCCAAAGTGGTTGTACAAGTTTACATTCCCACCAGCAAAGGAGGAGGGTTCCCCTTTTTCCACATCCTCTCCACCATGTATTGTCACTTGAGTTTTTGAACTTAGCCATTCTGATGAGTGTAAGATGAAATCTCAGTGTTGTTTTGATTTGCATCTCTCTGATGGCTAAGAACATTGACCATCATCTTTTTAAGTGTTTCTCTGCCATTCTATGTTCCTCTTCAGAGAATTCTCTGTTAAGCTCTGTACTCCAATTCTTTAATTGGACTGCTTCATTTGCTGCTTTTTTAAACTTCTTTAGTTCTTTCTATATTCCGATGTAAGCCCTCTGTCAGATAAAGGTTTGGTGAAGATCCATTCCCAGTTTGTAGGCTGTCATTTTGTACTGATGACAGTGTCCTTTGCTTTACAGAAGCTTTTCAATTTCATGAGGTCCCATTTATTGATTGTTGCTCTTAGAGCCTGTGCTGTTGGTGTTCTGTTCAGGAAGTTGTCTCTTGTGCCAATGAGTTCTAGGCTCTTCCCCACTCTTTCTTGAACCGGTTTAGTGTGTCTGGTTTTATGTTGAGGTCTTTGATCCACTTGGATTTTAGTTTTGTGCAGGGTGATAAATATGGATCTATTTTCATTTTTCTGCATGTAGACATCCAGTTAGACCAGCACCATTTGTTGAAGATGCTGTCTTTTTTCCACTGAATGGCTTTGGCTTCTTTGTAAAACAAAAAACAAAAAAAATCAGGTATCTGAAGGTGTTTCTATGCCAGTACCATGCATTTTTTTATAACTATTGCTCTGTAGTACAGCTTGAGAGCAGGAATGGAGATACTTCCTGACAAGTTGTTGTACAGAATCGTTTTGGCAATTATGGTTTTATTGTTTTTCCTTATGAAGTTGAGAATTTTTCTTTCAAGGTCTGTAAAGAATTGTGTTGGTATATCATGGGTACTGCATTGAACCTGTAGAATGCTTTTGTTAAGATCGCAATTTTTGCTATGTTAATCCAACCGTTCCATGGGCATGGGAGATCTATCCATTGTCTGATATCTTCTTCAATTTTTTCCTTCAGAGACTTGAAGTTTTTTTGTTGTTGTTGTTGTTGCTGGTTTTTGTTTTTTTTTTTTTCAGACAGGTGTTTCACTTGCTTGGTTAGAATTACCCCAAAGTATTTTATGTCATTAGTGGCTATTTTGAAGGGTGTTGTTTCTCTAATTTCTTTCTCAGCCACCTTGTGTTTGGTATACAGGAGGGCTTCTGACTTTTTTTTTTTTTTTAGTTAATTTTGTATCCAGCTACTTTGCTGAAGGTGTTTATCTGCTGAAGAAGTTCTCCAGTTGAATTTTTGGGGTCGCTCATGTGTACTATCATATCATCTGCAAACAGTGAAATTTTGACCTCTTCCTTTCTGATTTGTATTTCTTTGATCTCCATTAGTTTTCTTATTGTTCTATCTAGGTCTTCAAGTACTATGTTGAAGAGATATGGAGAGATTGGGCAGGGTTTCCTTGTCCCTGATTTCAGTAAGATTGATTTAAGTTTCTTTCCATTTAGATTGATGTTGGCAGTAGGCTTGCTGTATATTGTCTTTACTGTGTTTAGATATGTGCTTTGTATCCCCGATCTCTCCAATACCTTAACCTGAATGGGTGTTCGATTTTATCAAGTGGCTTTTTGGCATCTAAAAAGATGATCATGTGGTTTTCCTCCTTCAGTTTGTTTATACAATGGATTGCATTGATATATCTGCATATATTGAACCACCTCTGGAGTCCTGGGATGTAGCCTGCTTGGTCATGGTGGATGATATCTTTTATATGTTCTTGAATTCAGTTTGCCAGTATTTTATTGAGTATGTTTGCATCAATGTTTATAAGGAAGATAGGTCTGATGTTCTCTTTTTTGTGTGCTTTATGTATCAAGGTGACTGTGGCTTCATAGAATGAGTTCGGTGATGTTCTTTCTGTTACTAATTTGTGGAATAGTTTGAAGAGATTTGGAGTTAGATCTTGTTTAATTGTCTGGTATAATTCTGCACTGAAACCATCTGACCCTGGGATTTTTTTGGAAGGGAGACTTTTGATGACTGCTTCTATTTCCTTGGTGGATATAGGACTATTCAATATTTCTACCTGACCTTTATTTAATTTTGGTTAATGGGAGCTCTCAAGAAAATTGTCCAATTCCTTTAGATTTTCAAGTTTTTTTTTTTTTTTTGGCACATAGGCTTTTGTAGTATGACCTAATGATTGTTTGGATTTCCTCAGTGTCTGGTGTTATGTACACTTTTTCATGTGTGATTTTGGAAGTTTCTCTCAGTCTTTTGGGTTAGTTTGGCTAAGGATTTATCCATGTTGTTGATTTTCTCAAAGAACCATCTCTTGGTTCATTGATTTTTAGAATAGTTTATTTGATTCTAATTTACTTATTTCAGTCCTGATTTTTATTATTTACAGCCATCTACTCCTCTTGGGCATGTCTGCTACTTTTTTTCCCCTAGGGCTTTCAGGTGGACCATTAAGTTGCTTGTATGTGATGTTTCTAATATCTTCTTGAAGGTACTTAGTGCTATGACGTTTTTTCTTATCACTGCTTTTATTGTGATTGGGTATATTTTGCCTTCATTTTCACTGAATTCTAGGCAGTGTTTATTTATTTTTTCTTTATTTCTTCCCTACCCAGCTGTCACTGTTCAGTTGCCATGTGTTTAGAGGCTTTTTTCTATTCCTGTTGTTGTTGAGGTCCAGTTTTAGTCCATAGTGGTCAGATAAAATATAAGGAATTATTTCAATCTTTTTGTATCTGCTGAGGCTTTCTTTGAGATCAACTTTATGGTCTATTTTGAAGAATGTGCTATGAGGTGCTCAAAATAAGGTATACACTTTTGAATTTGGGTGAAAAGTTCTGTAGACATCTGTTAGGTCCATTTGATTTAGGATATCTGTAAGTGCCTTTATTTCCCCATTGAGCTTCTGTTTAGATAATCAGTCCCTAGGTGAGAGTGGTGTGTTAAAGTCTCCCACTATTATGGTGTTGGGATTGATGTGTGATTTCAGTTTTAATAATGTTTCATTTAGAATTGAAGGCCCTCTCCTATTGGGGGCATAGATGTTCAGAATTGGGATGTCCTCCTGGTGGATTTTTCCTTCTATGAAAATGCAGTGCCCCTCCTCATCTTTTTTGATTAATTTTTGTTGAAAAATCTATTTTATTAGATATTAGCATAGCTACCCCATCTTGTTTCTGAGTCCATTTGCTTGAAAAACATTTTTTCCAGCCCTGTACTCTGAAGTGGTGTTATTTTGTTTCAGAGGTGTTTTTATTGGATGCAGCAGAATGTTGGATCCTATTTCTGCAACCATTCTGTTTGTCAGTGTGTTTTTATTGAAGAGTTGAGTTCATTGATGTTGACAGATAATAGGGACCAATGAATATTAGTTCCTTTTATTGTGGAGTTGTTGGTGTTACTGTGATTCATTGCTTATTTTCTTTTAATTTTTGTTGTGAAAGTTATATGTATTCTTTGTTTTCTTGGGTGTAGTTGTTTTTGTTGGATTGGAGTTTTCCTTCTAGTATCATATGTACTGCTCTGTCGCTATGTAGATGTTGTTTAAATTTAGTTTTGTCATGGAACATTTTGCTTTCTCCATTTATCTTGATTGAAAACTTTGCTGGGTAGGTAGTCTGGGTTTTCATCTGTGGTCCCTTAAAGTCTGGAGGTCATCTGCCCAGGCCTTTCTGGTTTTCATAGTTTCTGTTGAGAAGTCTGGTGTAATTGGCCTTTTCCACTTGCTACCTCTAATATTTTTTTCTTTGTTCTGTAGGTCTAGTGTTTTGACAATGATGTGATGTGAAGAGTTTCTTTTCTGGTCTAGTCTGTTTGGTGTTCTGTATGCCTCTTGTATGTTCTTGTTCATCTATTCCTATAATTCTTAGATTTTTGTCTTTGTTGTTGTTGTTTGTTTTCTTTCCATTTCTTTTATTCTTTTTTTATTTTTAATTATACATTATTTACTTTGTATCCCCCCTATAGTTCCCTCCCTCCTCCCCTTCCAATCCCTCCCTTCCTTCTCCTTCTCCACACACAGGCTCTGAGCTGTGGAAGAGCTAAACGTCTGAGTTGGTGAGTGGAAGGACCTATGAACCCAAGAAAACAATGGTGAGGCTTTCTAAACAACAGGGAACATCGCAGGAGGTGAAATTTTTGGTCTCTGGTCACCCGGGTACCTGTTTGGTGAAGGAGAGAAAGGAGCCTTTGATCTGACAGCACTCCACTCTCCCAGACCTCCCTCCTCCTCGGCATAGCACACTCATCTTTCTCAGCACAGACCTAACTGCCTGGGGTCTGCAGCCACTGAGGCAGAGCTCCTAGCCCTTTATCAGCAACTGCAAGTGGTACCAGTCTCGGAGTCCCAGACCCACGCAAAGGTACCATCCTCCCAGGGCCCGAGTCTGCTAGCTGCCATACTGGCACCTCAGGATCGTGATTACTGATGGTACGGCCCGCCCAACACCACAGTGACAGAGAATATGCTATATACTCACCAAAACCAGGCAGAAATGCCAAACAAGCTAGGCACACTAGGCACTGGGCCTCCCAAGCTTGGAGAGTACAGTGGAGAGCCCCCAGGACTTCCCAAAAATCATCTGGACTAGCAACTAAGTCTCCAATTACAGTGGGACTTCCTAACCTGGCGGCAGAGCAGCACTGAGCTGGCGGGACACATCAGCCCTCAAGCTTAAGAAAAACCAAGGCCAAACCAGAGAACAGAGAGCCTGGTTACCCCGATCCCTACTAATGTGACCACCTTGAGATCTCCAGCTGCAGCAGGACCTCCTAACCTGGCAGTGGCAGCAGCAAGGAGCTGGCAGAGCACATCAAACAAGCAGGGTCAAACCAGAAAGCAGAGGGCCCGGATACCCTGGTCCCTGCCAAGTGACCTGCCTGTAAGTGAGTGCACCCTTGAGAATCTACAAATCCCCAGATCCAGGGTCCTTCTAAAACAGAAGCCAGGCATTGAACCCCTCCCACCCACATACCCACTTTGGGAAACAGAGGGTCACTTGGGACATTGAAGCCCCTGCTCTGTGGGTCCAATTGAGGAGTTAAGGCACTTAATGCCAGAAATTGTGCCTTGACCATCACTAGCACCTGCTACATATACAGTACAGAGCCCCTCCTGCTCACTCAAGGGTTCAACATTATTTATCACTCTGTCCCCCAAGACACACTTCCACGCACACTTACACACACACACAAAAACAAACACACACGAACGCTCAAACCTGCATTTGTCCCGTTTGAGCCTGCATACTTTTCTCCCACAGGTACAGCTAGTCCTCAGCACACATTGAGGACACAGGACCTCTCTCAGCTTCCTGAAGAACTCTCCAGATGCCAAAGAGAAACAGTACCAGTCTGATCTGCAGAACCCAAAAACAAACAGGGAAGGTTTCAGATACCACAATGGCCAGGGGTAGGCGAAAGAACATTTCCAACATAAATCAGGACATCATGACTTCACCAGCAAACCCCAAAATTGATGGATTCTCCAATTCATCAGAAGCACAGGAAAATGACTTTAAAGCTATGCTTACCCAACTATTTGAGGCTCATAAAGAGGAAACAAACAACACTCTCAGAATAATAACCATGCAACTTCAGCCAGTTAAAGATGAAATGAAAAAAAAAATCTTTCAAGGACTTGGCCAGTCAATTGAAGGAAAAGAAAGAAGAAATAGATAAAATACTTAAAGAAACACAGGCAAACAGAGCCAAACAAAACAAATAGAGGCACAAGTAGAGATAAAATTAGTGGCATATAGAAAGGAAATTAACAAAAAAAATATACAGACCATCATAGAGAGACAGGAATCCACATTGAAACAGATGAAGGAAGTGGTGCAAGGCATGAAGCAGAATTAGACTCGATAAAGAAAACACAAACTGAGAAAACCCTTGAGCTGGAGAACTTGGAGAAAAGATCAGGAACCACAAAGGTAAGCCATCACCAACAGAATACAAGAGATGGAAGAGAGAATATATGGAGCTGAAGATATACTTGCAGAAATTGATACTTCTCTCAAAGAAAAAGTAAAATCAGAAAATTCCCAAACACAAAATATCCAAGAAATCAAGGACGCCATGAAAAGAAGAAATCTAAGAATAATAGCAATTGATGAAAAACAAGACTCCAGGCTCCAAGGTCCAAAAAATATTTTCAAGAGAATCATAGAAGAAAATTTCCCCAACTTAAAGAAAGAGATGTCCATAAATCTATAAGAGGCCTACAGAACTCCAAATAGACTAGACCAGAAAAGAAACACATCACGTCACATCATAGTCAAAACACTAAATCTATAGAACAAAGAAAAGCAGCAACGGAAAAAGGCCAAATAACATGTGAAGGTAGACCTATCAAAATCACACCGGACTTCTCATCAGAAACTATGAAAGCCAGAAGGGCCTGGGCAAGTGTCATGGAGACTCTAAGAGATGACAAAGGTCAACCCAGACTACTGTACCCTGCAAAGCTTTCAATCAACATAGATGGAGAAAACAAAATATTCCATAACAAATCTAAATTTATGCAATATCTACACAGCAAACCAGCCCTACAGAAGATATTAGAAGGAAAACTCCAATCCAATGAAAAAAAAACCTCACCCAAGAAAACATGGCATACAGATAATATCCCAACAAAAATAAAAAGAAAACAAGCAATGAAACACAATAAGATCATCGACTCCAATAGAAAAGAAACTAACATTTATTGGTCACTATTATCTATCAATTTCAATGGACTCAACTTGCAATAAAAAGACACAGACTAACAGAATGGGTGCAGAAGCAGGATCCAACATTCTGCTGCATCCAAGAAATGTACCTCTGAAAAAAGATAAACACTACCTCAGAGTAAAAGGGGAGGAAAAAGGTCTTTCAAGCAAACAGACCCAGAAAACAATCTGGGGTAGCTATCCTAATATCAAATAAAATAGACTTTCAACCAAAATTAATCAAAAAAGATGAGGAGAGACACTACATTCTCATCAAAGAGAAAACCACCAAAAGGACATCACAATTCTGAACATCTATGCCCCAAATACAAGAGCGCATACATTCATAAACAAATCATTACTAAAACTTAAATCACACATCCCAACACATAAAACCCAAGAGGAATAGAAGGTTGGAAATAATCAAACTCAGGATGGAAATCACTCAACTAGAAACAAATAAACCTATTCAAAGAATCAATGAAACCAAGAGCTGGTTCTTTGAAAAAATCAATAAGATAGACAAACCTTTAGCCAAACTAACCAAAAGGCAGAGAAAAACTATCCAAATCAGCAAAATCAGAAATGAAAAGAGGGACATAACTACAGACACTGAGGAAATCCAAACAATCATTAGGTCCTGCTACAAAAGCCTATATGCCACAAAATTTGAAAATCTAAAAGAAATGGACAATTTTCTTGATAGATTCCATTTAACAAAATTAAGTCAAGATCAGGTAGAAAGAATGACTAGTCCTATTTCCCCCAAGGAAAGAGAAGCAGTCATCAACAGTCTCCTTTCAAAAAAAAGTCATGGGCCAGATGGATTCAGGGCAGAAATCTACCAGACCTTCAAAGATGTGCTAACTCCAATTTTCTCCAAACTATTCCACAAAATAGAAACAGAAGGAACATTACCAAACTCATTCTATGAAGCTACATTCACATTGATAAGTAAACCACAAAAAGACCCAACAATAAAAGGGAAATTCAGACCCATCTCTTAATGAACATTGATGCAAAAATACTCAATAAAATAATTGCAAACAGAATCCAAGAACACATCAAAGATATCATCCACCATGAACAAGTAGGCTTCATCCCAGGCATGCAAGGGTGGTTCAACATACGGAAATCCATCAATGTAATCCACCACATAAACAAACTGAAGGAGAAAAACCACATGATCATCTCCTTAGATGCCGAAAAGTATTTGACAAAGTACAACACCCATTCATGTTTAAAGTCTTGGAGATATCAGGGATACAAGGCACACATCTAAACATAGTAAAGGCAATATACAGCAAGCCTATAGCCAACATCAAACTCAAAGGAGAGAAACTTAAATCAATCCCACGGAAATCAGGGAAAAGACAAGGCTGCCCACTCTCTCCATACCTCTTCAACATAGTACTTGAAGTCCTAGCCAGAGCAATAAGACAACTAATGGAGATCAAGGGGAAACAAATCGGAAAGGAAGAGGTCAAAGTGTCACTATTTGCAGATGATATGATAGTATACATGAGTGACCATAAAAATTCAACTAGAGAACTCCTTCAGCTGATAAACACCTTCAGCAAAGTGGCAGGATACAAAATCAACTCAAAAAAACCAGAAGCCCTCTTGTATACCAAAGACAAAAGGCCTGAGAAAGACATAAAAGAAACAACACCCTTCACAATAGCCACTAACCTCATAAAGTATATTGGGGTGACACTAACCAAGCAAGTGAAAGACCTGTTTGAGAAAAACTTTAATTCTCTGAAGAAAGAAATTGAAGAAAATATCAGAAGATGGAAAGATCTCCCGTGTTCATGGATTGGTAGGATTAACTTTGTGAAAATGGATATCCTGCCAAAAGCAGTCTACAGATTCAACACATTTCCCATCAAAATACCAACTCAATTCTTTACACACTTTGAAAGAAAGATTCTCAGCTTCATATGGAGAAACAAAAAACCCAGAATCTCCAAAATGATCCTGTACAAATATAGATCATGTGGAGGTATTTCCATCGCTGATCTCATGCTGTACTACAGAGTAATAGTAATAAAAACTGCACGGTATTGGCATAGAAACAGAAAGGAGGATCGATGGAAATGAATAGAAGATCCAGAAATAAATCCACACACGTATGAATACTTGATATTTGACAAGGCAGCCAAATCCATTCAATGAAAAAAAGGCAGCATCTTCAACAAATGGTGCTGGTCCAACTGGATGTCTACATGCAGAAAAATGAAAATAGATTCATATTTATCACCCTGCACAAAACTTAAGTCCAAGTGGATCAAAGACCTCAACATAAAACAAGATATTCTAAATTGGTTTGAAAAAAAGTGGGGAACAGCCTAGAACTCATTGGCACAGGAGACAACTTCCTGAGCAGAACACCAACAGCACAGGCTCTAAGAGCAACAATCAATAAATGGGACCTCATGAAATTGAAAAGCTTTTGTAAAGCAAAGGACACCGTCATCAAAACAAAACGACTGCCTACAGACTGGGAAAGAATCTTCACCAACCCTATATCTGACAGAGGGCTAATATCCAGTATTTATAAAGAACTAAAGAAGCTGAAAAGCAACAAACCATGTAATCCAATTAAAAAATGGGGAACAGAACTAAACAGAGAATTTTCAATAGAGGATTATCGAATGGCAGAGAAACACTTAAAAAATGCTCAACTTCATTAGCCATTAGGGAAATGCAAATCAAAACAACCCTGAGATTTCACCTTACACCCATGAGAATGGCCAAGATGAAAAACTCAAGTGACAACACATGCTGGAGATGTTGTGGAGAAAGGGGAACCCTCCTCCATTTCTGGTGGGAATCTAAACTGGTACAACCACTTTGGAAGTCAATCTGGTGCTTACTCAAACAATTAGGAATATAGTTTCCTCAAGACCCAGCTATACCACTGCTAGGTATATACCCAAAATTTGCTCAAGTACACAACAAGGACATTTGCTCAACCATGTTTGCAGCAGCTTTATTCGTAATAGCCAGAACCTGGAAACAACCCAGATGTCCATCAACAGAGGAATGGATACAGAAATTGTGGTATTTTTATACAATGGAATACTACTCAGCAATCAAAAATGAGGAAATCATGAAATTTGCAGGCAAATGGTGGGATCTTGAAATGATCATTCTGAGTGAAGTATCCAAGGAGGAGAAAGACAAACATGGTATATACTCGCTTATATAGACCTACAAGATATGATAAACATAATGAAGTCTATATACCTAAAGGAGATAAACAAGAAAGCAGACACAAGGTAAGATGATCAATCCTCACTTAGAAAGACAGATAAGATGTGCATAGGATATATGACAGGAGTCTACCGCAGAAGGCATCTGAAAGAACCTAACAAGCAGTGTTTTAAAACAGATACTAAGACTCATAACCAAACCTTCGGCAGAAGGGGAGTTAGTATGACAGGGAAAGGATAGGATCCCCACAAGGACCAATTATATCTGGGCACAAGGTTTTTTTTCTGAAACTGCTTCTCCAACCAAGGACCGTGTATGGATATAACCTACTTGGATGAAGCTCATGGTAGCTCAATAACCAATTGGTTTCCCATAATAAGGGGAACAGGGACTGTCTCTGACAGGAACTCAATGTCAGGCTCTTTTACTCCCCACCCACCAAGGGAGGAGCAGTTTTGCTAGGCCACAGAGGAGGACTTCTCAGCCAGCCCTGAAGATACCTGATAAAACAGGGCCAGACGAAAGGGGAGGAGGTCCTCCCCAATCCGTGGACTTGGAAAGGGGCAGGGAGAAACTTAGGGAGGGAGGAGGGGATTGGGAGGGAATAAGGAAGTGGGATACAGAGTTAATAAAATATAACTAATAGTAATAAACAATAAAAAATAAAAATAAAATGAACAAAAAAAATCTTATTCCCCTCCCAAAAAAAGTTTATCTATTTATTTTTTATATAAAGAAAATAAGATGCTACCAGAAACATGGCTTTATAGGAGTTAAAAATAAGGGCTTTGCAAGTGAGGTAAGTGTATGAAGTGGGTATCTGGAATCTATTAGTAATAGTATAGCTAAAAGATCAATATCAAGAAAGATACCTTCTCCATCTTGTGTGCTACTCTTTAGAAACTGATAAGTGTCATCAGTGATTGAAAAAGGCTGCTTAAGGAGTGTTATTACTTTTTCTATTATCTTTTAGAAAGAAGCCTGAAGGATGCGATCGTACAACAGTAGATAGGTTTCTGCTGAATTGCAATGTTTCTTGAGCAACTGAATCAAAGCTGTTCCAGAAGATAAAATAAGTGTTGCCAATGAGAAGCTATAAAATTTTTGAAGTCTTGATTACTGGAATGAATTCAATTTCTCTTTGTTCATCCAGTTTATATTCTTTCCCTTTGGTATGACATCAGCTACTCTTAAGTACTAAGATGTCTAAGAAAGAAGTATCTTCACAAGGAAAACTGAGGCGTATATGTGTCCCATTGAGTAAACTTGGGAACATTTATGATGGGAAGAATTGAGACTATAATGACTTTGTTGAATGTAGCTGCTCAAATCACTGCTACCTGATCCCATTGCAAGGGGATTCAGATTAAAGTAATCTATTTTGGGCTTAGTTGCAGTGGGAAAGTAAACTTAATGCAACTTGTGATTGTGTCTTTTTACTTAGTAACTGTATTCTCATTCTTACATCTTTATATACAATATAAATCAATATTGTTTGGTTCGATTTCATAATTCATAATATTTGTGATTATAGCATTTGGAAAGAAGCCAAATGACAATCAACATTAGAATTTTTATGGTTCCAAAGCCTATTGATAACTTTGAGTTATTAGTCTCCACAACTGATGGTTAGTTATTTCTTTCCAAGTAAAACTTCAGTCAATCAAGGCAACTTATACCTAGTGCTTCATTAAAGGGGTTATATAGTTTGTTACTCTTTATTTACATTAGCAATTAGCTAGCTATGGGACTTCGTAAACAATGACACCTGACTCAGGAAAAAAAACTAATAGTTTCTGGCTTCATATTTATACTTCTGAGTACATTAATCACAGAGAGAGAGAGAGAGAGAGAGAGAGAGAGAGAGAGAGAGAGAGAGAATTAGACAATATGTTAAGGGGGAATGGAAGAATATTGTTATAAAGACCCATCTACCCATCTAGCCAGAGGATGAAACTCAATATTTAAGTAACTTATTGTTTATTCTTGTTCTTTATAAGAAGTCTAATAATGAGGCTGAGGAGATGGCTCCACCATAGTAAACCAAGTACAAAGTATAGGTCTCTGGATTTTTCAAAAATAAGCATTGCACACCAAACTGGTTACTGACAAAAGCTGACATGATTATCTTATGATAGAGCAAGCCATATAGCACAGGTGACAGTGCCTTACTAAATCTTGACAGAATGAGCACATATGCCTCACTTATGTTTACACATTTAAGTTACAGAATTTCTTTATGAATCTGATAAGCTTCTGTTCAGAGCAGCATGTCCCATGAAACTTAAGTTTCTGACATGTACTCAGCATTCTAGATCACTTGTAAACTAACAAGGTTATAATTTTTCTCACAAAAGGGATTTCATTCCAGGTTAATATGCATGACATTTTATGAACATCTTCATCCTTAGGTATTTGTTATTGTTTTCTGGCAGAAAATTAACTTAATCTGATTGGCCTGCTCTTTGATCACCTCCCCATGACAGGGCAGCAGCCTTACCAGGCCACAGAAGATGACAATGCAGCCACTCCTGATGAGATTTGATAGACTAAGATCAGAAGGAAGGAGAGGAGGACCTCCCCTATCAGTGGACTTGGGGAGGGGCATGTGTGAAGAAGGGGGAGAGAGTGTGGGATCAGGAGGGGAGGAGGGAGGGGCTTATGGGGGGATACAAAGTGAATAAAGTGTAATTAATTAAAAAAAAGAAAAAAAATCCCTAGTTTTCTGATATCCATGTACCTTAGTAGTGTGAATTTTGTCATTAAATGTACCTTTCTTTCTCCAGAAAACATCTTTTTATTCTTTTGTGTTTGGGAAGAAAAATATCCTCCTAAATGTTTCATGATTTACAGTTTGATCCCTAGCTGGATTGGATATTGAGGACTCTGAAAAATCAGTGGGTTTTTTTTTTTTTTATATAGATTTGATAAGATTCCTAATAGACAGATGTTAGTGGCCCAGTTGGAGTAAGTTAACCACTGGGTATGTGGCCTGAAAATAATATTTTCCTATGCAACTTACTCTCATGTCTGCTTCAGAAAAAATTGATATGAACATATTTTCTGTGATATACCATTATTCCATGATAATATGCCCCATCACAGGCCCCCAAATCCACAGTCAGACAATGTTGTAATGAAAATGTGAACCAAAAATTGTTACTCATTTGTCTATGTTTGTTATTTTGTCAGTCATGTAAACTAATCTATCCTCTTATAAACTTTCCATGTTAAAAGAAAGTAAGGTACTTAAAATGTCTCATGTGAAAATTCAGATTTTTCTCTGACCATAATAGCCCTTCCCATATTTTGTATATGACGCATCATTTCCAACAGCAGCTGACCTAATTGATAAATTCTAAAGTTAATGACTTCTCTAACATGAGATGTGAAAATGGAATTTAATTCACAATACAGGAAAAAAGAAAACAAACAAAAACACATGTGATAGCTATAGAAAATTTAATGTAAGCATTCCCACTACATATTCTTCCATTTTAACCTCTTATTTAATTTATCCTAAATGATGTTGGTTAATGCAGAACAAAAAACATAGGTATAAATGGCTGATCTTAACGTCTTTAAAGTCTAGGGTTGTGTGCAATTATGAGTTTGAATAAAAAATGTTAGTGTTTACCAACTTGTCAAGAAACCATGTTGTAGGCACTAAAATGTGCCCTCTGATGGTATTTGAGATGGCTACTTTTATGTCAACTTGACACAAGCTAAAATCATTGAGAGGACAGAATCCTAATTGAGAATATACCTTCATAATATTAGTCTGTAGGCACAGACCTATAGGACATTTTCTTATTAAGTGACTTATGTCATAGGACCAATGACATTGAGGGTGGTGATATCTGTGAGCTCTTGGTTCTGAGTTCTATAAAATTGTAGGATGAACAAGTTTTTAAGAGCAATTTAGTAAGTAGCTCTTGCCGTAGCTTCTGAAACAGCTTTTGCCTCCAGGTTTCTGCCCTGTTTGAGTTCTTGTTTTTGATTCCCTCAGTAAACTGTAACAAAATAAACCACTGTAGCCAAATAAACCACTTCCTCACTGTGTTGCTTTTGGCCATGGTGCTTCATCACAGCACTATTAGACCTAACTTGGAGAGTATTATTTGTTACATAAATTCATGAGCCTACCACCTTACTCTCCATGTATTAAAAAAAAAAAAGGGTAACAAAATGGTTAAAAGGAGTAGACATATTTACACTTTGGCCATCCTTGAGTATGTATGTGTGGTCTAGAGTGGTTATTTTCTTTTCCACCATGCATAAGGTCATGTTACATTTTATGGAAAGGTGGAAAACAAAGTCTCGAACATATGTCAAATTTACGTATTGGACAAAAATAACAGGTCCTTTCAGAAAGAGAAAAAGAGTGGAGCCTCATTTTCACTCATTCTCTGAGACAGTTTTAGGTAGAAGCCAATGGGGTCTTAAAGATATTCTGTTTGTATACGCATATGCACATGTCTCTGTGTAGGTTGTACATATGTGTAGGAATCAGATATTTATATCAAGCATCTTGTTCAATGGTCCCCCATCTTATTTTTCACAGTATTTTTAATGAACTTGGAGCTCATGGATTGACAAAGTTGGCTGATAAGCAAGCCCCAGGGATGTCTTTCTCCTTAAACCCAATCCTAGATTTTATTCATGAGCTGCTATAATGTATTATTTTGTTTGAAGTGGATGACTTCCATCTATTCAGGACTAGTAAATAAGGTATTAATGTATTTCCACTTAAGATATGACTACTTGGATGTTAATTACTGGTGACTTATAAAAGGCCTATAAGGAAACAGTTCCAGTTTCTGGAATGCATTTAGAACATTCTCCATTCCTAAGCTAAAAGGAAGACAATGCAGCCAGTCCTCATTAAACCTGATAGGCTAGGGTCAGATCTAAGGGAAGGAGGACCTCCTTTATCAGTGGACTTGGGAGGGGTATGGGAGGACAAGAAGGAGGGAGGGGATAATGGAGGAGGCTACAGCTGGTATACAAAGTGAATAAATTGTAATAAATAAAAATATAATAAATAAAAAATAAATTTAAAAAACACTTACAAACTGGAAAAAAGAGAATGTTACAGAAAGGAAGTTGGTTTCATATTGACCAGAGATTTTCTATGTAAGTACCCATACAACTCTTATACCTCTATGAATACCTTGGCCTAAGAGGAAGGAACACAGAGAAAACAAAAGCCAAAATAACATAATCTTAGGTTAGAAATATGTTGAGATTATATTTGGAATATCCTCACCATAAAATCAATGGTAAATCATTTTATGTAATTATATGGCAGTTTCATAGATTTTTGTCATACTGTAATATATATTTCAATTGTGTATTTCTGAAGCATTCCATATTAGCATGTTGTTTCCAGTATAGTGAGGTTAAGGAATGAGTCCTAGGGAGAAATCATTACTTCCTCATTCTCTAGCTTCCTGCTCCTCCATGCAAACTCTACATCTCATATATGCTCCAAATGTTCAGCCTTTCATCATGATGAGACATAGTCAGGGGAAACAGGTAATACCATACAGTTTACACTTTTAACATCTCAAACTATTGGCAAAATAAAACTACTTAATTTATAGAAAGTATTCAGTTGCAGAAGTGTCACTGAAGATAAATACAGAAAATTTGTAAGAGTGGGAATATTATTATACTTTATAATCTTATCACTATGCAAGAAAAATTGAAATTTATTAAGAGGAGAAGTTTGGTAGAGTGTGAATGTAAAACTAAAAAAAGCTTAGAGTTGTAAGAGGAAAAATGTGACTCTAGTGAAGGTTCATAAGATCAAGTGATTGAAGAACATGTGTCTGACAAATATGAGATTATTATTGAAAATTAGAGTCAAATAAACTCTATTGCATTGGCTGAACTATTTTTCCCATAAACCTCTATATAAAGGCTGGATTTAAGATCGATGGGCTAGTTTATTTGATGGAAGACAAGATATTTCTAAACCATGAAGAACACAAACCAGCCAGTTTTAGCCAAATTTTCAGTGAGAATCTGGAGAAGAGGCAAACAGAGCAAAAATATTAGGAAAACTTATAGCCAGATAAAAACTGTGTGCAGAAAGAAGAGAGCTCCAGTATCACAGTCTGTAAACAAGAGATCAATTGTTTAGAACATCACTAAAGATGGTCATCATAAGGATAGCCAGGAAAATGATTCAAGTAAATCTCAGAAGCCATTGAGGCTACCATTTCCATTACAAGACCAATTGCTTTCCAACAAATAGTGATATATATATATATATATATTTTCTACACCTTCTTCGGTCATTGTTGAATCAAATTCTGGTGTATCCGGTGATGGTTGTAGACACTGTAATAGATGTGATACTGGTCGTTTGTGAGATGTTCAGAACATTTGTTATGGAGTTAGAGTATATCCTCCAGAAAAATAAAAAAATAAAAAAGCAAGGTATGTCAACATTTAACACACCAGAGTGTCTTAATCTAATGAACAATTAGTTCATCCATGAGCATAGAGCAACAGAGAGACCAAGGAAATGTAGGCCTATCAGCAGCATCTGCAAACAGTCTTTCCCAAAAAATATCTGCCTACGACAAATACAACCATAGATGTAGAATTTCATGAGGATTTGGGTGGCAGTGTGCAAAATTTTTGAGAATTGCATCCTTAAGGGATAAACTGAGGAAGAAGAGCTAAATACAATCAAAATAGATTATTCAAAACTTTCAATAAACTAATAAAAAAAGTAAAATAAGTTCATGAATCAATGAGATCACTCAGAAGGTAAAAATGTTTGCCACCAAGCTTTGTGATCTAAGTTTGATCCCCAGGACACATATAATGGAAGGGGGAAAACTCACTCCCATAAACTGTCCTCTTACCACATAACATGTAAATTGTGGTATATGTATACTCCCTACAGATAAACACACAAATGTAATTAAAAAAACATTTATTTATTTTCTTTTTGTGTATGGTTGTTTTGCCTGCATATATGTATCCAGTGCCTGCAGAAGAGGGCTTCAGATGGATTGTAACTGGAGTTAAATACCATTAATTGTAAGTTCCCATGTAGTTGCAGAGAATAGAACCCAGGTCCTCGAAAACAGCAACCACTGCTCTTAACCACTAAGCCATCTCTCCAGCACCCACAAATGTAGTTTTTTTAAAATATAATAAAAATAAAAGAATTACCATCTTGATTTGTGGATATTGCTCCTTTCAGAGTCTCATTTGTCCTTTTGGCACATTTATTATATATTTGTCTTAACCTTATTCTTTTAGAAATATGTTATTGATTTTAGAAATATGTTGTTGATTCTCAAGTAAGAGATTAAATTTAAATTTTGAGAAACATTTTCATACTTTGTGTTTTGGCGGGTTATAAGCAATGCATATTATACTATAAGGAGATCATGAAAATTGCTGTTAAGATTTCAAATAGTATGGCTTGGATGTGGTTAATATTTTAGAACTGTTGCTCTAATATGATAATATTTAGATATAATCAGATACTTAAGAGGTTAAACCAGGAATAAGTCAATACTGGGCTCTTTCTGTTTCTTCAATTCATGTCTCATCATGGGATTTCTCTCTTAAATGTTTTCTTATTGTGATGATATTCAACATGATTTGATTCAGTCCCAGGAGTCATGGTCCACAGGCCCACTAGGACAAAGGGAGTAGAAGTGAACAGTGGGGTTTGTTTGGTCCTTGAGTGTGTGTAAGACTTTCTAGATCACCTTCAGAGAAACAGCTTATTTTATTTTTTTTTATTTTTCAGGTATGAGGTATATAAAGGTTTGTTGTTGTTGTTGTTGTTGTTCCATTCATTTGCATGCAAATGTTATGATTTCCTTGTTTTTAATTGCTAAGTAGTATTCATCTATGTAAATATACCACAATTTCTGAATCCATTCCTCAGTTGAGGATCATTTATGTTTCCAGATTCTGGATATTATTAATAAAGCTGCTGCGAATGTAGTTGAGCAAATGTACTTGTTGTATGGTTCAGCAACTTTTGAATATATGCCTAGGAGTGCTATAGCTGGATCTTGAGATAGCACTATTGCTAATTTTCTGAGAAAGCACTAGATTGATTTCCAAAGTAGTTTTACAAATTTACATTCCCACCAACAAGGGAGTAGGGTTCCCCTTTCTCCACATTTTCTCCAGCATATGTTGTCACTTGAGTTGGGTGTAAGCTGAAATATCAGGGTTATTTTGATTTGCATTTCCCTGATGACTAAGGGCATTGAGTATTTTTTTTAAATTTGCAGATAAATGGATGGAACTAGAAAAAATCATCTAGTATGAGGTAGCACAGAACCAGCAAAACACACATGGTATATATTCATTTATAAGTGGATATTAGCCATATAATATAGGATAAAAAGACCAAAATCTATAGTCCTAAAGAAGCTAAATAACAAGGAGGAACCTAGGTAAGATTCTTAACCCTCAGTCAGAAGTGCAAATAGCATAGACATAGAGAAGACAGGGAGCATAGCAGGAAACTACCACAGAGGGAATCTGAAAGAATCTACACAGCAGTGTAGATTAGATGACTCTCAGGTGTGGAAGATACAATGGAAGAAATAGATGTATCTGTCAAAGAAAATGTTAAATATAAAAGTTCCTGACACAGACCATCCAAGAAATTCATCACAACATTAAAAGACAAAACCAAAGAATACTAGGAATAGAGGAAAAAGAAGATTCCCTGCTCCAAGGCCCAGAAAATATCTTCAACAAAATCACTGAAGAAAATTTCCCCAACTTAAAGGAGAAGCGAACAAGAATACAAGAGGCCTACAGAACACCCAATAAATTAGACCAGAAAAGAAAATCATCCCACCACATAATGATCCATACAGTAAGTATACAGAACAAAGAAAAAATACTAAAAGCTTCAAGGGAAAAAGGCCAAGTAACATATAACAGCAAACCCATTAGAAAGACACCTGACTTTTCAAAAGAGACTATGAAAGCCTGAAGGGCCTGGATGGATATCATGCAGACCCTAAGAGAACACAGATGTCAGCCCAGGCTATTATACCCCGCAAAAATGTCAGTCCTCATGGACGGAGCAAACAAGATATTCAATGACAAAAACAAAATTCCACAATACCTACACACAAATCCAGTGAACTAGCTACTTTTAAGTAAACACAGGAAATAATTAACCTCACTACAGTAAAACAGAAAGCACACAACTACACAAACTTATGACTTTGGCCAACATAAAAATCAAAGTCTCTAACAGGGACTGGTCATTAATCTCTTTCAACATCAATGGACTCAACTCTCCAATAAAAAAACACAGACTAACATAATGGATGTGTAAACAAAACCCAGCAATTTGTTGCATAAAAGATACACACCTAAGTCACAAAAATAGACATTACCTGAGGGTAAAGGGTTGGAAGATGGCTTTCAAAGCAAATAGACACAAGAAGCAAGCAGGAGTAGAGATTCTAATATCTGATAAAATAGACTTTCAACCAAAATTAATAAAAAGAGATGGGGAAGGACACTACATACTCATCAAGAGAAAATTCCACCAGAAAGATATCACAATCATGAAATAGCAAAGAGCCTACACACACATGGAAACTGAACAACTTGGTACTAAATGACAGCTGGGTCAGGGAAGAAATAAAGAAAGAAATTAAAGTCTTCCTAGAACTCAATGAAAATGAAGACACAACATACTCAAACTTGTGGGACACAATGAAGGCAGTCCTAAAAGGAAAGTTCATAGCACTAAGTGCCTTCAAGAAAAAATTCGAGACAGTGCATTCACGCAACTTAATGGCTCACTTCAAAACCCTAGAAAAAGAAGAAGCAGACACACCAAAAAGGAGTAGACAGCTGGAAATAATCAAACTCATGGCTGAAATCAATCAATTGGAAACAAAACAATTCAAAGAATCAATGAAACCAAGAGCTGGTTCTTTGAGAAAACTCAACAAGATAGACAAACAAGATAGCCAAGCTAACTATAAGGCCAAGAGACACCACCCAAATCAACAAAATCAGAAATGAAAAGGGGGACATAACTACAGACACTGAGGAAATCCAAACAATCATTAGGACTTACTTCAAAAGTCTATATGCAACAAAATTTGAAAATCTAATTGAAACTGACAATTTTCTTGATTGATTCGACTTACCAAAGCTGAATCGGGACCAGGTAAATCAATTAAATAGTCCTCTATCCCCCAAAGAAATAGAAGCAGTCATCAAAAGTCTCCAAAAAGCCCAGGACCAGATGAATTCAGCACAGAATTATATGATACCTTCAAAGAAGAGCTAACACAAGTTCTCTTCAAACTATTCCACAAAACAGAAACAGAAGGATCATTACCAAACTCATTCTATGAAACCACAGTAAACTTGGTACCTAAACCACACAAAGACTCAACAAAGAAAGAGAATTTCAGGCCAATCTAATTAATGAACATTGATGCAAAAATACTCAACAAAATACTTGCAACCCGAATACAAGAACATATCAAAGATATCATCCACTATGACCAAGTAGGCTTCATCCCAGGCATGGAGGGGTGGTTCAGTATATGGAAATTCATCAATGTGATCCACCATATTAACAAACTGAGTGAAAAAAAAAAAAACACACGATAATCTCCCTAGGTGCTAAAAAACCTTTGACAAAATCCAACATCCATTCATGTTTAAAGTGTTGGAGAGATCAGGGGTACAAGGCACATGTCTAAGCATAGTAAAGGTGATATACAGCAAACCTATAGACAACATCAAACATAACAGAGAGAAAGTTCAAGCAATCCCACTGAAATCAGGGACAAGACAAGGCTGCCTACTCTCTCCATATCTCTTCCACATAATTCTGGAAATCTTTGCTAGAGAAATAAAACAGTTGAAGGAGATCAAGGGGATAAAAATTGGAAAGGAAGAAGTCAAATTATCACTATTTCCAGATGATATGATAGTGTACGTGAGCAACCCAAAAAACTCTACCAGGGAACTCCTACAGCTGATAAACACCTTCAGCAAAGTGGCTGGATACAAAATTAACTCTAAAAAATCAGTAGCTCCTCTGTATACAAAAGAGAAAAAGGCTGAGAAAGAAATTAGGGAAACAACACCCTTCACAATAGCCCCAATGACATAAAGTACCTTGGTGTAACACTAAACAAGCAAGTCAAAGACTTGTATGAAAAATAATTTTAAGTCTCTGAAGAAAGAAATAGAAGAGATATGAGAAGATGGAAAGATCTCCCATGCTCATGGTTTGGCAAGATTAGCATAGTAAAAATGGCCATCTTACCAAAAGCAATTTACAGATTCAATGCAATTCTCATCAAATTGCCAACACAATTCTTTATAGACCTGGAAAGAAAAATTCTCAACTTCATATGGAATAACAAGAAACCCAGAATTGCTAAAACAATCCTCTACAATAAAAGATCTTCTGTAGGTATCTCCATCCCCGATCTTAAGCTGTACTTTAGAGAAACAGTTATAAAAACTGCACAGTACTGGCATAGGAACAGAATGGTGGATCAATGGAACTGAACAGAGGATCCAGAAATAAACCCACACACTTATGGACACCTGATCTTTCACAAAGTTGCCAAAACCATACAATGGAGAAAAGATAACATCTTCAACAAATGGTCCTGGTATAACTGGATGTCTCCATGTAGAAAAATGAAAATAGATCCATACTTATCACCCTGCACAAAACTAAGTCCAAGTGAATTAAAGACCTCAACATAAAACTAGACACATTAAATCGGTTAGAACTAAAAGTGGGGAATATCCTTGAACTCATTGGTACAGGAGACAATTTCCTGAACAGAACACCAAGAACACAGGCTCTAAGAGCAACAACCAATAAATGGGACCTCATGAAACTGAAAAGCTTCTGTAAATCAACAGACACTATCATCAAAAGAAAACGACTGCCTACTGATTGGGAAAAAATCTGCACCAACCCTTTATATTACAGAAGAATAATATCCAGTATATACAAAGAACAAAAGAAGCTGAAAAACAGCAAACCAAGTAATCCAATTAAAAAATGGGGAACAGAGCTAAACAAAGAACTCTCTGTAGAGGAATATCAGATGGCAGAGAAACACTTAAAGAAATGCTCAACATCATGGGCCATTAGGGAAATGCAAATGAATACGACCCTGAGATTTCACCTTACATCCATCAGAATGACCAAGGTGAAAAACTCCAGTGACAACACATGCTGGAGATGTTGTGGAGAAATGAACCCTCCTCCACTGCTGGTGGGAATGTAAGCTTGTACAACCACTCTAGAAATCAATCTGGTCCTTTCTCAGACAACTAGGAATAGCACTTCCTCAAGATCCAGCCATACCACTCCTAGGCATATATCCAAAAGAGGCTCAAGTACACAATAGGGACATTTGCTCAACCATGTTTTAGCAGCTTTATTTGCAATAGCCAGAAGCTGGAAACAGCCCACATGCCACTCAACTGAAGAATGGATGCAGAAATTGTGGTACATCTACACAATGGAGTATTACTCAGCAATGAAAAATGAGGAAGTCATGAAATTTGCAGGTAATTGGTGGGACCTAGAAAGGATTATCCTGAGTGAGCTGTCCCAGAAGCAGAAAGACACACACGGTGTATACTTACTCATATAGACATATAATATAAGATAAACCTATTAAAATCTATACATCTAAAAAAACTAATCAAGAGAGAGGACCCTGACTAAAACGCTCAATCTCCATTCTGAAAGGCAAAGAGGATGGATATCTAAAGAAGAAGAAAACAGAAAACAACCAAGGAACCTGCCACAAATGGCCTCTGAAAGCCTCTGCCCTACAGACTATCAAAGCAGATGCTGAGACTTATGGCCACTGTTGGGCAGAGTGCATGGAATCTTATATAAGAATTGGGAAATAGTAAGAGCTTGAGAGGACGGGAACCCCACAAGGAGAGCAACAGAATCAGAAAATTCTAACACAGGGAGCTTCCCAGAGACACATACTACAACCAAGGACTATTCATGGAGATAACCTAGAACCCCTGCACAGATGTAGCACATGACAGTTCATTGTCCAAGTGGGTTACCTAGTAATAGGAAGAGGAACTGCCTCTGACATAATCTGATTGGCCTGCTGTTTGATCACCTCTCCCTGAGGAGGGAGCAGCCTTACCAGATCACAGAAGATGTCAATGCAGCCATTCCTGATGTGATCTGATAGACTAAGTTCAGAAATAAGGAGAAGAGGACCCCCCCTATCAGTGGACTTGGGGAGGGGCATGCGTGAAGAAGGGGAAGGAAGGTGGGATCAGGAGGGGTGGGGGGAGGGGCAAATGGGAGGATACAAAGTGAATAAAGTGTAATTAATAAAAAAAGAAAATACAGAAGCTTGTAGGATGGAAATGAATAAATCCCTCAAAAATACAGGAAAAATGCAAAGAGGTGAACGCATTGAACAAATCATTTAAAGAAATATAGGCATATACAATCACACAGGCAAAGGAAATAAATAAAAATTTCAAGATCTGAAGATGGAAATGAAAAACTAAAGAAAGCACAAACTGGGAAAATCCTGGAGAGGACATAGAGAAGAAAATAGGAACTACAGTTGTAAGCTTTTCAAACAGGATACAAGAGATGGAGGAAAAAATCTCAGGTGTAGAGGACACTGTGGAAGAAATTGATGCAACCGTAAAAACAATAAATCTAAAAAATTTCTGATATAAAACATCTAAGAAATCAGGGAAACCATGAAAAGAAGAAACATAAGAATAATAGGAAAAGAGAAGAGTCCCAGCTCCAACAAACAGAAAATATCCTCAGCAAAATCATAGAAGAATGTTTCCTCAATCTAAAGTAAGAGATGCCTATAAGCATAAGAGAGGCGTATAGAACACCAAATAGATTAGACCAGAAAAGAAAATCCTCCTACCACATAATAAATAAACTTAAATGTACAGAATGAGGAAAAAATAAATAAATGCTTCAAAGGGAGCAAGGCCAAGTAAAACACAATGGCAAACCTATTAGAAATACACCTGACTTTTCAGCAGAGACCATAAAAGCCACAATAATGTGAGCATATGTCTTGCAAACCCCAAGAGATCATAGATGCCAACACAGACTACTATATCCAACAACACTTAAATTCACCATAGATATACCACACAGGAGCAAGATATACCACACAGGAGCAATTTTCAATAAAAAAACACAGCCCTATAGAAGATAATAGAAGGAAAATTCTCACACAAAGATGTTAACTAAACCCCCAAAACACAGGCTATAAATAACTTCACTATAGCAAAACAAAAAAGTAGACAAACACACTACAAAAACCAAAATCTAAATAAAAGGAACTGAGGGTTACTGGTCATTAATCTGTCTCAACATCAATGGATTCAACTTTTCAATAAAAATGTCACAGATTAATAGAATGGATGTGTAAATAGGACCCATCATTCTGCTGCCTATGGAGATACAACACAGCCACAAAGATAGACATTACCTGAGAGTAAAGGCCTAGAAGACAGTTTTCCAAGCAAATGGATAAAGAAGAAAGCAGGAGTAGTTATTCTAATATCTAATAAAATAGGCTTCCAACCAAAATTAATAAAAAGAGATGGGAAGTTCATTTAATATTTATCAAAGGAAAAATCCACCAAGAAGATATCACAGTTCTGAACAACATCTATGCCCCAAATACAAGGGCACCAACATTTGTAAAAGAAACATTAATAAAACTTAAAGCACACATAGATTCCCCACATATTAATAGTGGGAGACTTCAACAACCCACTCTCCACAAAGGGCAGGTCAACAAAACAGAAATTAAACAAAGAAACAATGACAAAAACAGATGTAATAAATCTGATGGACCTAACAGACATTTAAAGAACAATTCACCCAAACAAAAAAGAATTTACCTTCTTTTCAGCAAATCATGGAACCTTCTCCAAAATAGAACACATTGTTGGTCATAAAACAAGCCTTAACAGATACAGGAAGATTGAAATAATCCCTTGTATCTTATCTGACCATCATGGCTGGACCTCAACAAATACAGAAACAGCAGAAAGCCTACACACACAAGGAAACTGAACAACTCACTACTCAATGACTGCTGGGTCAGGGAAGAAATAAAGAAAGAAATTAAAGATTTCCTAGAATTCAATGGAAATGAAGGGAAAATATGCCCAAACTTATGGGACACAATTAAAGCATTGCTAAGAGGAAAGTGCATAGCATTAAGTGAATTAATAAAGAAATTAAAAAAAAAAAAAACATCTCATACAAGCAACTTAAAGGCTCACCTGAAAGACCTAGAAAAAAAAAAAAAGAAGAAGAAGCAGACACAAGCAAGCGGAGTAGATGGCTGGAAATAATCAAACTCAGGGCTGAAATCAGTAAAATAGAAACAAAGAGAACAATTGGAAGAACCAATGAAGCCATTAGATGGTTCTTTGAAAAATCAACAAGATACATAATCCTTTAGCCAGACTAACTAAAAGGCAGAGAGACACTAAATCAACAAAATCAGAAATGAAAAAAGGGGTATAACAACAGAAATTGTGGAAAACCAAAAAATCATTAGCTCTTATTTCAAAAGTCTATATGCCACAAAATTTGAAAATCTAAATGAAATGGATGATTTTCTTGATCAATTCCACTTACCAAAGCTGAATCAAGACGAGGTAAATAAATTAAATAGTACTATATTCCTTAAGGAAATAGAAGTTGTCATCAAAAGTCTCCCATCCAAAAAAACCCAAGAACCAAATGGTTTCAGTGCAAAATTCTACCTGATCTTTAAGTCAGTACTCTTCAATCTATTTCACAAAATAGAAACAGGATCATGACCAAATTCATTCTATTAAGCCAGTTACCTTGATACCTAAATATCACAAAAACGAACAGAGAGAGAATTTCAGACCAATCTTCCTTATGAATATTGTTACAAAAATACTCAACAAAATACTCTCAAATTGATTTCAAGAACACCTCAAATCCAACATGACCAAGTAGGCTTCATCCCAGGTATGCAGGGGTGGTCCAATATATGGAAATCTGTCAATGCAGTTCACAATGTAAACAAACTGAAAGAAAGAAAAAAAAAAAACCATGATCATCTCATTAGTGGTTCAAAAGCATTTGATAAAATGCAACTCTCATTCATGTTTAAATTCCTGGAAAGTGAAAGGATACAAGGCACTCACTTAAAAAAAAAATGAGTGTTTTGGCCTATAGTGAAAAACAACAACTAAATGGAGAGAAGCTTAAATCAATCCCACTGAAATCAGGGACAAGGCAAGGCTGCCCCCTGTCTTCATATCTCTTCAACATAGTTCTTAAATTCCTTGCTAGCAAAATAATACAATTAAAGGAAATCAAGGGGATTCCAATCAGAAAGGAAGTAATCAAAGTATCACCATTTTCAGATGATAATATACATGAGTTTCCCAAAAAATTCTTCATGATATCATCTAAACCTGATAAACACTTTCAGCAAAGTGGCTGGATACAAAATTAACTCAAAATATCAGTATCCCTCCTGTATACAAAAGACAAATGCACTGAGAATGAGAATTAAAAAAAATAGCCCTCACAATAGCCACAAATAACAAAAAGTACCCTGGTGTTACTCTAACCAAGCAAGTCAAAGACTTGTATGAAAAACAACAACAACAACAACAACAAAAACCTTCAAGTCTCTAAAGAAAGAAGTAGAAGATATTAGAAGTTGGAAAGATCTCCCATGCTCGTAGCTTAGCAGTATTAACATAGTAAAAATTGCTGTCTTGCCAAAATCAATTTACAGATTCAGTGCAATTTCCATTAAATTACCAGAAAACTTTACAGACTTGAAAGGAAAATTCTCAGCTTCATATGGAATAACATGTAACCCAGAATAAAAAGATAATAAATAAAATTATCACAATAAAAGATCATCTGGAGGTATCTCTATCCCTGATCACAAGCAACAGTAATAAAAATTGGATGGTACTGGCCTAGAAACAGACTGGTGGATCAATGGAATTGAATAGAAGACCCAGAAATAAACCCACACACCTATGGACACCTGATTTTTGACAAAGATTCCTAACCTTACAATAGAAAAAAGATAGCATTTTCAACAAATAGTGCTGGTCTAACTGGATATCTACAGGTAGAAAATGCATATAGATACATATTTATCACCCTGCACAAAACTAAAGTCCAAGTGGCTTGAAGACTTCAAAATTAATCCAGACAAACTAAACCTGTTAGAAGAGAAAGTTGGGAAGAACCTTGAACTGATTGGCACAGGAGACAACTTCCTGAAGAGAACACAGATAATACAGGCTCTAAGATCAACAATCAATAAATGGGACCCCATGAACCTGTAAAATTCTGTAAAGCAAAGGACACTGTCAACAGAAGAAAATGACAGCCTACAGAATTGGAAACAATCTTCACCATCCCTGTATCTAACAGAAGGCTTATATCCAGAATATATAAACAACTCGAGTAGGCTTCTCATAATATTTCCTATAAGCCCACACCTGTTTGTTTATATCCCCCATTTTTATTCATTATTAGCCAGATAGAGCCAAGTAATTGTGGTAATGATACTCGCTTTTTTGCCCAATGCTGTAATGCTAGTAAATTTACTAGCTGGTTACTCGCATGCCTCGCTGGGTGCCTGTGCCCGTTGATGCCCTCACGCTATGACTCTCTTCAGACAGAAAAGGGATCCTGGAATTACAGCTGCCATTGTTACTGCCATCTCATTGGCGGCTGTTGGAACTACCACCACGGCATTAGTCATACTGGGCAGACTGCTCAGACCCTGAATAACCTTTTAGCCAATGTAGCTCATGCCTTAGATGTACAAAAAGGAATTAATGCTCAACTAAAAGGAGGTTTGATGGTGTTCAATCAGAGGATTGACTTCGTACAGGAGCAAATTGATACCCTATGGCAAATTGCTCAACTTGGCTGTCAATGAAAGTATGCTGGACTTTGAGTCACTAGCATACAACATGAGAATTTTCCCTGTGCTGCAAATCTGTCTAAACAATTGTCTAGCTATATTTTAGGTAATTGGACTGGAGAATTCGATACTACGATGGAGCAGCTGAGAGTGGCCATTGTCACGGTAAATTCTACCAGAGTGGACGAAGGACTAGCCACAGGATTATCATCATGGATTGCTGCAGCCATGAATCATCTGAAGGAATGGGCGGGCATGGGAGCGTTAGCAGGCCTTCTGGTGTTGTTCACCTTGGTTTGCCTGTGGTATATATGCAAGATTAGAGTCTCACAACAGCGTAATGCAGCCATGACCATTCAGGCCTTTACAGCCATTGAAGCAGGACAGTCTCCCCAATCATGGTTGGCTATCAAAAAAAGCCAAAATCTTACTCTAAGGATGCGAGGCTAAGCACTGCACTCAGGGTCACCTGCTTTGGACCCAGAGAAGAGCATGTCTGATTGCATGCGGGTTGATGCCCCAGGTCCCGCCTCTGAGAAAAAGGTATCGGACGGGTCTGATGCTCTTTGGGTGGATGACACCTAAATGAACATCAGTACAAAGTCCCAATTTATTTCTAATATCAGAGATCAGACCTCTACTCTTGCCTGATGCGTCTAAAACAAAAAGGGGGAACTGTAGAGAGCTGTGTAATGCCGCGCCTGAAAGATGGAGCTGGTTTCCGCCTTCCACCTTCCCGATGGTGAGTGCTCTCTGTCACGAACAACTCCATATTTTGCTAAGGCTGAGGATCTGGCTTGCTTCCATGTATGTGGACCTATCTGCATTGCCCACGTGGCATGCTGAGGTTGGCTACCCAGAGGCTATTTAAAGTGGGCTGGCTTTACCCAGGGTCAGATGATTGTTCAAGGTTCCTGAATAAACTGCATTGAAAAAAAAAAAAAAAACAAATCACGTCATTCAATTAAAAAAAAATGGGATACAGAACTAAACAGAGAATTCTTCATAGAGGAATATCAAATAGAAGAGAAACAATTAATGAAATTATTAACATCCTTAGTCATAAGGGAAATGAATATCAAACGTCCCTGAGATTTCATCTTACACCCATCAGAATGGCTAACATCAAAAACTCAAGTGACAACGTATGACAAGAGTCTACTGAGTGCATCTGAAAGACTCTAATTAGCAGTGTTTTCAAAGCAAAGACTCATGACCAAACCTTTGGCAGAGTACAGGAAATCATAAGAAAATTGGGAGTTAGTCTAATACAGAAAGGATAGGAGCTCCACAAGGACCAAATATATCTGGGCACAGGGTCTTTTCTGAGACTGACATTCAACCAAGGACCATGTATGGATATAACCTAGAACCTCTGCTCAGATGTATCCTGTGGTAGCTCAGTAACCAATTGGTTTCCCAAAGTGAGGGGAACAAGGACTATTTCTAACAGGAACTCAATGACTGGCTCTTTGGCCTCCCCACCCCCCAAGGGAGGAGCAGTCCTGTTAGGCCACAGAGGAGGGCTTTGTAACCAGTCCTGAAGATACCTGATAAAACAGGATCAGATGAATGGGGAGGAGGTTCCCCCCATCAGTGGACTTGGAAAGGGACAGGGTGGAGATGAGGGAGGGAGGGAGGGACTGGGAGGGAATGAGGGAGCAGGACACGGCTGGGATACAGAGTTAATAAAATGCAACTGATAAGAAAAAAATAAAATTAAAAAAAAAACTCAAATGACAACACATGTTGGAGGGGATGTGGAAAAGGGGAACCCTCCTTCATTTCTGGTGGGAATGTAAACTTGTACAGTCACTTTTGAAATCAATCTGATGCTTTATCAGAAAATTAGGAATAGTGCTAAGTCAAGATCAAGCTATACCATTCCTAAGTATATATCTAAAATATGCTCAAGTATATAATAAAGACATTTGATCAGCCATGCTCATACCAGCTTTATCCATAATAGGCAGAATCACAAAACAAACCAGATGTCCCTCAATTGAAGAATAGACACTGAAATTGTGGTACATTAACACAATGGCATACTACTCAGGAATTAAAAACAGGGAAATCACGAAATTTGCAAGCAAATGAATAGAACTAGAAAAAATCATCCCGAATGAGGTATCCAAGAAGCAGAAAGACACACATGTTATTTACTCACTTATAAGTGGATAGTAGACATATAATATAGGATAAACATATTAAAATCTGTACACCTAAAGAAGCAAAGCAAGAAGGAGGACCCTGGGTAAGATAATCAATCCTACTCAGAAAGGCAAAGGGATAGACATGGGAAGAGGGAGAAAACAGGGAACAGGACAGCAGCCTACCACAGAGGGCCTCTGAAAGACTCTACCCATCAGGATATCAAAGCATATGCTGAGACTCATAGGTAAACTTTGGGAAGAATGCAAAGAATCATATGAAATATATGGGAGATAGAAAGACCTGGATGGGATAGCAGCTCCTCAAGGAGAGCTACAGAACCGAAAATCTGGCCCCAGTGGTCCTTTCTGAGACTGATACTAAAACCAAGGTCCATGCTTGGAGATTACCTACAACCGCTGCACAGATGTAGCCCATGAGAGCTCAGTCTCCAGGTGGGTTCACTAGTAAGAGACAGGATCTATCTCTGACATGAACTCAGTGGCTGGCTCTTTGATCACCTCTCTTGATGGGGGTGTAGCCTTATAAAGCCACAGAGGATGAGTATGCAGCCAGTCCTGATGTGACCTGATAGGCTAGGGTCAAATGCAAGGAGAGGATATCAGTGGACTAGGGGATGGACATGGGAGGAAAAGAGGGAGAGAGGGCATGATCGGGAGGGGATGAGTAAGCTGGAATACAAAGTGAAAATTTTTAATGAAAAAAATGAAAATAAACATAAAAAACAAAACAGAAATATTCAGTGTCCTTTAAAATCTTTGTAAAACTCCAACATCTCTTTTCAATATTTAAAATCTCTCTAATCTGGCCTCCTGTAATATCAAACATAAATTAAATACTTTCTTACTTCAGGAGGGAAGAACTAGGATACATACACAATTTAAACAAAGCCAAAGTTAATTTCTTCTCTGTAAATAACTCAAAATCCAATGTCTGGGATCCACTCAAAATCTTCTGGTCTCCCCCCAGTGGCCTGGGTCACTTGCCAAACTCAACCCTCTGAAATGCTCATAATTTGTCTTCTATGTTCATTCTGGCTATAATTTATGGCTGCTGCTGTTCTTGATGGTCATCCCGTGTTTCTGGAGTCTCTAATATGCTTGGGTCTTTTGAAACAATGGTTGTGCACTTTTGCCAATAGCTCTTCCTGGGCTCTCTTCAGGGTGCAAAGCCTCAATTTTGTCCATGAACATTTACAGCCTGAGACGTCACTCTTACTACAGCTGCACCTTCACCAAGGTCCTCTCATGGCTTTTCACAATTCCAAGCCTAAGCTGTTCTTCCTGACCCCTTCATGACTTCAAAGCCAGTAAGATTGGAAGGCTCTTACATATTACCAAGTTTTACTGCCTGCACAAATTACAACCTTGGTGACCTTTGAACACAATTTGTATGTGATGTCTCTGAGGAAACATTTCCCACAATATTTTACCTCATGATGCTGGCCTTCCCTTAATCCCCATTAATTTCTCAGTAACAGCTGACCAGCATCAATATTCACAGTAAAACAAAGATTTTACCTAAGCGGTTATGATTATCTAGTTTTAGGTTACTATTGCTACAAAGAAACACCATGACCAAAAGCAACTTGAGGAGAAAAGAATTAAAGTTCAAGCCTGTAGTCCATCACAGATGGAATTCAGAACATGAAGCCAAAGAAGGATAGAATCTAGAGGCAGGAGATTATTCAAATGCTATTAATGGGTACTGCTGACTGACTTACTCATCATGACTTGATCAACTTTCTTTATTATAGAACCCAGAACCATCAACCCAGGTATGGTACAAGACACAATGGGCTAGGCTCTTCCACATTAATCACTAATTTATAAAAATTTCGTACAGGCTTGCCTACAGCCACATCTTATGAAGGCATTCTCTAAATTGAGATTCCTTCCTCTCAAGTGACAATAGTTTGTGTCAAGTTGACACAAAACCAGCATTGTCATTTCATGTTTTTGTTTTATGTATTTGTGTATGTTGTGTGACAAACTTTGCTTGCAGAGATGTGCCACACATATTTACATATCCCTAAAACAGTACCCATGACATAGCAGAGAAATGACTGCACAAATATCCACCTTTGTGAACCAATGAATTTTTATTGAGCTTAACAGAAATACAGAGATGGAGGGATGGCTTGGTGGTTCATGGCATATACTGATCTTTCAGGTTATTTGAGTTCATCTCCCAGCCCTCATGTAAGGTGGCACACAATCACCTGTGTCTTTAACACCCAGAGCAGTAGGAAGCCTCTGTTCTCCATAGGCATCAGAATTCATGTGAACATATCCCCATACAGATACATATATACATAATTAAAATTTAATTAATAATAACTAGCAGTAATATGGCATGGAAATTACTTATAGGAGCATGGATGACTCAAAAAAACAACTGTATCTCCAAAAACGCCATGCCCCAAAGGAAAAGGGTGGCTCACAAATGCTGCATCCATGGAGATTTCTCCACAACTTGTGGAAGAATCTCTGTTCTGCAGCTGGGCTAATATGACCCCCACATCCACCACTACACGTCCCCCCCCATACACCCACAGAAGTTGTTTATTGCTTGTATGATGCAGAAGAGAAAGCTTTCGAATATTCAAAGTTTCAGCTTTCAAAGATATGCAAGCTTTTGTTTACCTCCTGGCTATCATGAACTTTTTCTCTCGTGTGGACAGTGTTTCATTTAGGAAAGAATTAGAAACTACAACAGTATGTGTGTGTTTGTGTGTTTTCATGCTCACATGTGAATTTTGTGTGTATGTGCTGTCAAGTATGTGTGGATGTCAGAGGTCAACTTTTCTACCTTGTGAATTCTGAGAATTGAACTCAGGTATGAAGCTTGTCAGCAAGGATTTTTATTCCCTGCACCATCTTACCAGCTCTATAATTTTACTGAAACATGAACAGTCTTGTTTTTATTCTATGCTGATTTTATTCTTTGCTGATGAAACACAATGATTTATTCATTGTGTTTAAATATATACTCAGGAATTTATCCATTTTCCTTAACCTCCTGTGTTAGGGACACTGTCCTTTCTTGTCTAATGGATGTTTTGGTACCTTCGTATTGGCAATATTTGCTAATATTTGTGTCCTTTTAAAAATGTTCCATATTTTAATGAATATAAATTATCCTTTATTTATTTTTATTTTTGAGATTTTCATATAATTTTATCATTTTCAATTTTCCCTTCATTCCTCCAACCCTTCCCATAACCTTTCCACCAACATTCTAAGTTTCATGGCTTCTTTTTCTTTGTTTTTACATACATTTATGAATATACATACTTATTTTTTATACATACACACAATATGTTCAGTCTGTGTATCTATATGTTTTCAGGGCAGACTGTTGGTACTGGATAGCCAGTCAGTATGCTCTTTCTTGGGAAAGACTATATCTCTTAATTTCAGCATTCTTTAGCTGCCTGTAGTTCTATGTTCCTACTTTTAGGAATCCCACAAGAAGATTAAGCTAAAAAACTGTAACATATGTGCAGAGGGTCTAGATCAGGCATTAGTAAGCTCCTTGGTTGGCGATTCAGTCTCTGTGAGCTCATATGGGCCTAGGTTAGATGATTATTATTATTATTTTTTGAGGTGTCCTTGACTCCTCTGGTTCCTATACTCCTTCCTCTTCCTCTTCTTCAGGATTTACCAAGTTCTCTGCCTAATGCTTCGTTATGGGTCTCAGTATGTTTCTATCAGTTAGTTGCTGCATGAAGCCTGTCTCCTGTAAATTATGCTATGCACCAATATATGAATATAGTAACATGTCATTAGGAATCACTTCATTGACATTTTTGCTATTGGTGTTTTCTCATAACATGGGACTCTGTTCCTTCAGGCAATGTCAGGAGTGAGCTTCCTCTGAGGACATGGGTCTCAAGCTAGGCCAGTCATCAGTTGGCCACCCTTGTAATTTTAGCACCACACCTTTACCCCAGCACATTTTGTAGGCCAGAAAATTGTAGGTTGAAGGTTTGTAGCTGGGTTGGTGTTCCAAACCTTCCACTGAAAATCTTGCCTGGTTACAGGGGCTAGACAGTTCAAGTTCTGTATCCCCTATTGCTGGGAGTCATAGCAGCCCCCCCCCCCAGATTCCTGGAAGTTTCCATTGCTCTATATTTCTAAATCAACCAAGATATGCCACCCAATTCCAGCTGTTTCTTCCAGTATTCTGTCACCCTCAATTAGTCTTTCCCCCATCCACTCATAATCACTATTCTGTTTCTCCTTCTCAGAACAAAATGTTCAGGTACAAAGTTAGAGTGGAGATTTAGGGAGTGTCCAAACAATGTCTGACCCAATCTGAGACCCACTTCATGGAAGAAAGCCAATCATTGACATTGACACTATTAATGATACTCTGCTATGCTTGCAGATGGGACCCTAGCATAGTTGTTCTCTAAGTGGTTGCTCCCACTGGTGTATAGAAACAGATGTGAGATTCACAGCTAAACATTAGACAAAGAGTGGGGAGACTTGTGGAAAATTTTGTGGGGGGGAGGAGGATTAAAGGAACCAGAGTGGACAAGAATTCCAAAAGAAGACCAACAGAGTCAACCAGCTTGGGCCCAGGGGCAAACAGAGACTGAATCACCAACCAAGGACCGTGTGGACTGGATCTAGTCCCTCTACATATATGTAGCTTACAGGCAGCTTGGTCTTTATGTGGATCTCCTAATAAGAGGATCAGGGGCTGTCTCTGACATGGACTCTGTTGCCTGCTTTTCAGTCATTTCCTCTGGCAGGGCTGCCTTACTAGCCCTCAGTGGAGGAAGATGCACCCAGTCCTGATGAAACTTGATAAGCTGGAGTGGATTGGTGGAGAAAAGTTTGGTCCCTTTTCTGAGGACTAGTGGAGGGGTGTAGGGATGGATCAGGATGAGAGGAGGGAGAGGGCTACAATTGGGATGTAAAGTGAATAAAAAAAAGAGAAATTTTTGCATTAGCCCCATGAGACCTCCTTGTTACTTAGCTTCTTTGAGTCTGTGGATTGTAACATGGATATCCATTACTTTATAGCTAATATCCTTTTATAAATGAGTACATACCACCTTGTTGGTCTTTATGGGCCAGGTTACCTCATTCAGGATAAACTTTTCTAGTTCCATCCATTTGCCTGCAAATTTAGTGATGTCATATTTTTTAGAAGTATGCTCTTTCCTTGTTTTTTTTTTTAATTAATTACGCTTTATTCACTTTGTAGCTCCACATAAACCACTCCCGCTCCCCTCCTAATCCTACCTTCCCTCCTCCTTCTTCATTCATGCCCCTCCCCAAGACCACTGATAGGGGAGGTCCTCCCCACCTTCCCTCTGATCTTAGTCTATCAGGTCTCATCAGGACTGGCTGCATTCTTTCCTCTGTGGCCTGGTAAAGCTGCTCCCCCTCAGGGGAAGGTGATCAAAGAGCAGGCCAATCAATTTATGTCAGAAGCAGTCCCTCTTCCCATTACTATGGAACCCACATGGACACTGAACTGGCATGGGCTACATCTTTGCAGGGGTTCTAAGTTATCTCCATGCATGGTACTTGGTTGGAGTATGAGTCTCTGGAAAGACCCCTCTGTTCAATTTTTTTGGTTCTGTTGCTCTCCTTGTGGAGTTCCTGTCCTCTCCAGATCTTACTATTTCCCACTTCTTTCATAAGATTCCATGCACTCTGCCCAACAGTTAGCCATAAGTCTCAGCATCTGCTTTGACAGTCTGCAGGGCAGAGCCTTTCAGAGGCCTTCTGTGGCAGGTTCCTAACTTGTTTCCTTTCCAGTTCCCACCATTTCCCTGCAAATTTTATGATTTCCTTGTTTTTCGTTGCTAAGTAATATTCCATTGTATAGATGTATCACAATTTCTATAGCCATTCTTGAGTTGAGGGGCATCTGGGTTGTTTCCAGATTCTAGCTATTACAAATAAAGCTGCTACAAACATGGTTGAGCCAATGTCTTTATTGTGTACTTGGTCTCTTTTGGATATATGCGTAGGAGTGGAGGAAGCACTATTCCTAGTTGTCTGAGAAAGCACCAGATTGATTTTCATATTTTTAATAGATGAGAAATATTCCATTGTATATATGTACCACATTTTCTTTATCCATTCTTTGTTTGAGGAACATCTATTGTTTTTAGAGTTTCTGTGTATTACAAATAAAGCTGCCATGTACATAGTTGAGTGAATGCCCATGTGACATTGTGGAATGTCTTTTGGGTATATCTGGTCTTGAGGTAAATCTATTTACAATTTTCTAAGAAAATGCCATATTGATTTCAAAATGACTATACATTTGCACTCCTACCAGCAATGGAGGAATAGTCCCCTTGTTCCAAATCCTCACCAGCATGAGCTGTCACTTGTGTTTTTGGTCTTAGCGATTCTGACAGGTATAAGATGGTATCTCAGAGTCATTTTGATTTGCATTGCCCTAATGGCTAAGGATGTTGAATATTTAGTTAGGTCCTTATTGTCCAATAGAAATTCCTCTCTACGACATTTTTTGTTCTATTATTTGGTTTGTTGCTATCTAGTTTCTTAAATTATTTATATATTTTAGATATATCTCTCATCATCAATGAACTCAATTCCCCAACAAAAAGACACAGGCTAGCAAAATGAATGTGAAAACAGAATCCATTATTGCGGTGCACACAAGAAACACACCTCAAAATCTAAGGGAGATAGTACTTCAGCTTAAAGAAATGGAGAAACCTTTTCCACACAAATGGTCCCAAGAATTAAGATGGTATATCCATTATAGTATCAAACAAAATAGACTTTCAACCAAAATTAATCAAAAGAAATGGGAAGGACAGTTCATGCTCATTAAAGAAAAAATTACCAAGATGATGTCCCAATTCTAAACACCTATGCCCAAAATGCAAGGCAATCCATATTTGTAAAAGAAATATTACTAAAACTTAAATCATACCTTTAATTATAAGCATTAATAGTTGTAGACCTCAACAGCCCACTCTCACTAATGCACAGGTCATCCAGATACAAACTAAACAGAGAAGTAATGGAACTTTCAGACATTATGACTCAAATAGATTTAAAAATGTCTAAAGAATATTTCACCCAAATACAAAATAATATGCCTTCTACCCCAAACACAAAATAATATGCCTCACTACCCCAAAAAGACTTCTTTAAAATTAACCCTATACTCAGACACAAAACAAGTCTCAACAGAAACAAACAATATTCTTTATAATATTTAAAATCCCTCCTGTTTTAATTTTACATTTTTATGATTGGTGATATGGATTACATTTTCACATTTCTTGACTACATAGATTTCTATTTTTCCTTTTTTTACATGTTAAAATTTTTGTATCACGTTGGATATATTTTTTGAATCCTAAAATCTCTCTACTCAGAGAAATTTTAGTTCCATTTTGTATATTACATAATATTTCAGTTATGTAGTCTATCAATGAGCTATGATAGTAAACTTAAACTTTCACATTTAAATTATTCATCATTTTTCTGTATAAATTTTACTGTATTCTCCTGCATTCCTTATGATGCTTTCATTATTCAAACTTTTTTACTTTTATATTATCTTAATTCCTTCAAAAATGTATCTGTTTTGCTTTAAAAGTTATCATTATGGTAGGACTTGACAACCACATGTGTCCTGCAAATATTTTCCTAGGAAGTTTTACCTCCACAAGCATTATTCTTCAAACTGTATACTGTTTAATATGTGCTATCTACGGCTTCTTTACTGTTTGTTAAGGATAATTTTAATTTCAAACAAAGTTTAATATTCTTTGTGAAATTATGTAACATACATAAATCAGAGATAAGGAAATTGTGTTTTCTTTTTTCATTGAGAAATCCAAAGTTGTTTCAGAATTTTCAGCTTATTTTCAAATGAACACCCTGTAACACACATAATAATTCTTGCTAGGATCATTAAAATAAAGTAGCATATATCTAAAACTTATACTGCCAGTTATATTGTTTGTGTGTGTGTGTGTGTGTGTTTCCTTACCAAACCACACTGACTCTTATTTGA
Organism: Meriones unguiculatus; assembly: GCF_030254825.1. Classification (NCBI taxonomy): domain Eukaryota; kingdom Metazoa; phylum Chordata; class Mammalia; order Rodentia; family Muridae; genus Meriones; species Meriones unguiculatus. The sequence continues at coordinate 54,034,561 of NC_083369.1, read as the reverse complement.
GGCTAAAAGTGGAAAGTGTTTATGAGAAATATCTGGGAGAGTTGCAGAAAAAATACTTTAATCAAAATTATGTATTGAATATTTCCACTTCCTCTCCCCTCTTCCTCACTCTCCTGTTTTGGATGAGAACAGCTGCTTTTGATGACATAGGCAGTCTTCTCCAGCCTTCTGCTTCAGGCAGCAGTTTATGCCTTTCTCTTTGAAATTAGTTGGAACCATTTTAAGCACTTTCCTGTTTCCTCTAGGCATATTCAATACTAGAATAAAGATTATAACATCTGTCCTTCTCAACATTATATGAAGTTTTTACAATGTTTTTTTTTTTTTTATTTTTTGAGGGCCAGCAAATGAATAAGGTAAAAAGACAAGTTTATAGCTACATAAAGTAAAAAGAAAAGCAGAAGGAAAGTGGTTTAGAATGTGTGGGAGAAAGAAGCACAGCCTATGTGCAGGGTTATAAGGTGATGAATCAAACGAATCTTAAATCAAAAATAGTTCCATACAGATAAAAGAAATTCCACTTACCTAAATAATTTTACTTAGTAGTAAAGTTTAGCTAGAAGGTATTCCCTTGCTGTATTGGTGAAATCATCTGCAATGCTGTGGAATTTTGTTGTTGTCATTGTTGTATTAATCACTCTGAAGATGCTGTTTGTATAACTCTCCATTGCTGATGTTTGCATAATGCTTGGAAACAGAATGATCCCTTAACATTTCTTTAGCAAGTATTAATTTGGTTCGAGGAAAACAACCAGTGAAAATAAAAAAGGACATGCCCAGAATATTAGAAAGAAAAATTTAAATGCAACTTTTACATATGGTTTTCTTGATTGTTTCACAACTATTTTTTTTAATTTTTAATTTTTATTAATTGCAGTTTATTCATTTTTGTATCTCCCTGTAACTCCCTCCCTCCTCCCATCCCAATCCCATACTCCCTCCTCCTTCTCCAGCATATCCCTCCCCAAGTCCACTGATGGGGGAGGTCCTCCTCCCCTTCCTTCTGATGCTAGTCTATCAGGTCTCATTAGGAGTGGTTGCATTGCATTCCTCTGTGGCCTGGTAAAGCTGCTCCCTCCTCAGGGGAGGTGATCAAAGAGCAGGCCAATCAGTTCCTGTCAGAGAAAGTCCCTGTCCCCATTACTATGGAACCCACTTGGACACTGAACTGCCATGGGCAACATCTGTGCAGGGGTTCAAGTTTATCTTCATCAATGGTCCTTGGTTGGAGTATCAGTCTCAGAAAAGATCCCTGTGCCCAGAAATTTGGTTCTGTTGCTTTCCTTGTGGAGCTCCTGTCCTTTCCAGGTCTTACTATCTCTCCCTTCTTTCAGAAATTTCCCTGAACTCTGCCCAAAGTTTGGCTATAAGTCTCAGCATCTGCTCTGATATCATGTAGGGTAGAGCCTTTCAGAAGCCCTCTGTGCTAGGCTCCTGTACTATTCCCTATTTTCTCCCACTTTTGATGTCCTTCCTCTTTGCCTTTCTGAATGGGGATTGAGCATCTTAGCCAGAGTTCTCGTTCTTTATTGTATGCAGCTTATTATAAATAAATAAAGTTGATATGATTTTCAAAAAATATGCAAGAGAAACGTGAGACTACTGCAGTTTGTATAAAGAAATTCTGAGAAAAAAAATGAATAGAATATTTTTCTAAGAGAAAAAATTACAAAAAAAGGAAAGATTGAAAAAGAGAGGAGGTGAAATGATTTAGTCATTTGCTCATAGGAAGCTATATACAACATATTTGTTGTAAATGATGATATTGATAACAAATAATAATAATAGTGATCCCCTGTATAATCTACTAATATCTCTGAATACCAGAGGCCCAGACAAAGGTTCAAGCCATCATCTGAGAAGCTATTAATCTTTACCACTCCCCAAATTTAAGAGTGTTTTGTGTATTATTCTTACAATCTTTGTCTTGAATATGTACATACCAGTATACTTGGTTAGACTGCTTGACTTATGACCTTTCCCAAACACTGCATGTTTATAAATATTTTGACAGCATTCAAAAACCTTCTTCCTGAAGCTTTACTTAACCTTTCTCCTATTGGTGACTCTTTTCTAAGCTTTGAAACTATCTTAATTCACAAACTGTACTGTGATAAGATTACTTATCCCTTCCCAGGTCTTCCACTAAACTTTTTAGCCTGTTTCATTTATTTTTTAAACCCAGGACCTAACACTGTACCTAAAAAGGAAGAATTTCAGGAAGTATTTAGGAAAACTTGTATCCATTATTATAATTTTTCCTCATGGCTTGTGTTTTCTTTGGCTTTCTCCCTCAGAAATGTTCTTGCCAAAGGACTGTGATCTAATTAAATGTGCTTCCATTTCTATGTAGTCTTTATTTCTGATAAAAGGACATTTAATCATTTTATATGAAAATATCTAAGCTTTCTATCTCTCTATGATGTACCATTATATTCTACTATTTTCTTTAACATCTCATATCCTGAATCACCGGTGTATTACACCAACTCTTTGGTTGATAAGTATGCTTTTGCTGTGACAAATGACAACATCACTTTACTGTTTTATTGTATATTTTTCCCATTACAATCCAAAGGAATCTGAGTGAATATATGCTGTAAAAAGAAATTATGCAATACTCTTTTAAATGTCATGTGACTTGCATGGGACATGTTCACTAAGAGTCATTAAAATTTTTACTACTCTGAATAAAATGAATATATGAGACTGCTGATCTGATTAAATAATAAGTGAACTGATTTGTATTCTGGAAGCTAACTTGGAAAGATCATTTTTTAGAAGTCATTATAATGAAACATTCTTTCATAATAAAGTACAGAAGCACTGCTCATAATAAAGTACAGAATGTTCTAGTCTATAACTTTTCATTCTGTTCTACTATTCATGTGTGAACTAAATTTTCCCAGATGTATGAAAAAAAAAGTTCTGCACCAAATGCATACAGTTCTTGGTTATGGTAAATTCTTGTGTGAAGAATTAGGCAAGCATGTTCTACCATATGTTGTGATACCATTTGTACACATATTTGCTCACTACCTTCTTATAATAGAAGAGATATATCCTTTTCATCAACTATTACATCAACTAATTCTGTTAATTACAGGATCAGAGGATGCTGCTCTAAAAAGTGGTTATCATAATTCATTTTTTCATGTCTTGCATTAGAGTTATCTCTAAAGTTAGTGTTAAAATACAACTCCTCCCCACATATAATCTCAGATCTAATAGAGCAGATGACCTGGGACTAAAACACACAATCTTCCTTGTAAAAGGGCTTTGAAGATAACTTGAATTATAAGTGCATTTTGTCAGCTACAGGAAGTATATGTTTCTTTGTAGATAAAAGGTAAATGAAGGAGTCAACCTAACACTTAAAAAATATCCCAATAGAGAAATCCATCTTTTAAGGAAATAGGTGATTCTTTCCACCATCTCTTTAATTTGATTACCTAAAACATTGTTGCATGTTTACCACCAATCAAAATACATGATAGACTTACAAAGGTTACTCATAATGTACAGATTTATATCCTTCTTTAGCCTGTAGAGTATAAAACATAAATATGATATTATATACAGATATAACAATTTACTTGTAGCTGGAACCGACTAATCTTAGGAACAATTGCTTTCAGAAAAGGTGATTCAAAGTCTACTCTTTTAAAATTCATTTTGCTTGGTAGGCATTTCTCAACATTTGTTTGATACAGAGTAAATTTTGTACTCAGGCTGAAATGAGACTGAAACTGATTCTGAAAATGTTATGCAACTTGTTAAAATTAAACCAAGTATTTTGTAAATATGGGTCACATAATGTATATGTTCATTTTAAATGCCTGCCTACAGAAAAATCTGTCAAATTACTGATCATTAGATTATTTTCCCTTTAATACCAAGGAGAAATATACTTCCAGTTTTCCCTCAAAACACTGTACCTCATAACTGTAATGTTTGTCTGTGATTCAGTAATAACCACAGTGTACAGCTGAGACTAAAATAAGAGTAAGAAATGTGCATAAGGGGCATTTTTCTGGTTCCATTCAATTTTACTTAAAAAATATCACTGATACAAAATCTTATATAGAAGCAAAATGAGCTCCTTTAGAAAAGATCAACAAAGACTATTTGATAAAATCAGAAAATAGCTTATGACTAAGTCCTTTAAATTTACTTTTCTCTCTGCTAACCACCATGACTTTTAATGATGAATAAGTGTTCACTGATTTTGTAAGTCATCAAATATCTTAGAATAAAACTGATTTCTTTTATAATTAGAAGATGTAAAAAAAGAATAATTCTGTGCCAATGTCACTTGTGGCTCATCTAAGAAGAACTGGCTAACTTTTCTGATGGTGGGATGCTTACCTGAACAGAATCCTCAGGGTTTTATAATACAGAGGACAATTAGCATTAAAATAAAACACCACCACAGCATGATTTTAAAATAAAAAACAGTTTCTTCATCCTTACTAAGGAATTAATGAATCTGGCCTTACTAAGAAAACCATTTCTGTCACACCTCTTTCTAAGCTATCTATCCTCATTTACGAGTTTTCTGTGATCTGTTGCACCTGTTCTGTACTTGAATGCTAATCTGTATCTTACAGTTCTCTGTAGCAACTAATGTTAGACGAATCAACATCTCTATTTGCAAATTGTGTAACATTTTAACATGTTAATGTGAAGTCATTGTCAATTATACTTGTATAAATTCTTGTCATTATAATGCTGTACAATTCTGTATATACATGTTTAAAATTAATAAAATTTATTTTCACAAAATACCCTGTTCAAACCATCTTAGTTATTCTTTGGTTTTCGGTAATATACAAGAATGCATTGTAATAATTATAGCAATCAGAGAAACCATACTAGAAGGTAAGCAGAGAGAACAGGTAAATTGAGTAGCATATTTAAGTGATTGTTACACGATATGTTCCTGAAAAGTAATCACTGTATCACTGTTTCTATAAAAAAGAAAAAAAAAAAAACAAAAACAAAACATTGTGCCAGTATTGGGACTTGAGAAATGGTGTAAATGTTAATAACACTTTCTGCCCTTGCAGAGGAAAGGAAATAGGTTCAATTCCCAGCACACATCTCACAGGTCACAACTGTTTGTAACTTATGTTTCAGCAGGATACAATGTCCTCTTCTTGTCTCCATAGCCACTATACTCGTGCAGTGCACATACATGCAGAAACACACACACACCATTTTTTTTTAAAGAAAATTTACTTCAGTACAAAATACCAAATGTATTCAAATGTATTTGCTGTATGACTTAGGGTCTTAATATGACTACTTACCATTTTGGAGAACTTGACTCATAATCCTATCTACAGATTATGGGACATGTTGGTATAAACAGGAAATAAAATTACTTATATGAAAAAGTAGAATCTAAAAACTCTTTGTAATCTCCTCTTTGACTGACTTCCTGCGGCACATGACTCTCCTTTGATTATGAAATCATCATGCAGTCATTTAATGTCAACTTAATTTGTATTCTATATGATCACAGTGTGAAAGACCTTGATGTTGCCTGGAATGTAAGATTAAAGTGGTTAAGGTTTCTAGGAAAGTAAGTTAGTTCATAGACAAATACCAGTTTACAATTTCAAGCAAAATTACTTTGAAAGTTTACCCTATAATATTTGCCTGGTCTTCACCAAAAAATTAAATAACAACCAAAAGCCTTGCCACATTCCTATAGAGGGAAAGATCCTGGAATTTTGTTGGGTGGAGATGAATAAATTTGGAAACAAACAAATTTCATCTCATTACAGATGATTCTCCCAAAACATTTTAGAAGACAAAGATAATTCTCTGTTTAACTCTGTACCTCATTTTCAAATTTGATTGTTCGGTTTGTTGGTGTTTAACTTTATGAGTTTTTTGAGGATCCTAGGGAAGATGCTTAATGCTCCCTCGGAAGGGCACACAGGATAGACATCAGAAGACAAGGAACAGGACAGGGCCCTTTCACAGGGTTCTTCTGAAAGACTCTACCCATCAGGGTAACAAAGCAGATGCTGAGACTCATAATCAAACTTTTGGGAGAGTGCAGGGAATCTTATGGAAAAAGAGGAAAGTAGAAAGATGTGGAGGGGACAAGAGCTCCACAAAGAGCCCAACAGTGGTTAAAAATTCTGGGCCCAAGGAGGCCTGCAGAAACTGATGAATCAACCAAGAACCACGCATGGAGAGGACCTAGAAACCCTGTTCAGATGTAACCCATGAGCACCTCAGTCTCCATTGGGGTTACCTAGTAAGGGGGATAGGGGCAGTCACTGGCATGAACTTGGTCATCTAATCTTTTTTCAACTCCTCCTGGAGAGGTAGACTTAATAGGCCACACAGAAAGAGGATCCAGACAGTCCTGATGAGACTTAATAGGCTAGCATTATATGGTAGAGTAGGAGGACCTCTCCTATCTAGACTAGAGGAGGGAGATGGAGGAGAGAAGAGGGAGGGTGCTGGGAACCAGGAGGAGATCAGGGAGGGGGGTCACATCCTGGATCCAAAGTGAATAAATTATAAAAAATAATAATAATGTTGATGATGAAGAATTGTAAAAATAGACAGACAGACAGATAGACAGAGGAGTCACTTTGCCAAAACAGTTTTTATCAGCAGCCTATTGATAGACATAAAATTGGGGGTGTTAATGTCATTCCACATGGAGAGATATCTTCACGTGTTTCAATCTTGATACATTGATCTATTTATTAAAATTTCTTTAAAAAAAAAAAGTAAACGATACAGGCTGACCCCTGCTTGGTATTGAATGATTAAGAGATGTGTAGGTTTTTCTCATTTTACTGGTAATTAGACATGTCAAACTCCTTAACCTCAAATAAGTCATAATTGATTGGAGTATATGTCCTGAAACAATTGTGAGCAATATAAAATAGCATGTGATTATTATATTTGGTAGAACAAAAATATATCCAGTTCCAAGAGGCCTACACTTGGTGACCTAGAATATATCAAGTGAAAATTTAATTATATAACAAGTAGGATGTGAGTTTATTGCTAACATTTTAATTATCAGAACAATTATAAATCATGCTCAATCATTTTATTTATATGTATAATAACCATTTATACAACACTTATTGCATGTTAGGAAATATTCATAGCCACTAAAATTACTGTAATAATCTGAGCATCCCCTTTTTACAGTTGAGGAAAATGAAGAGCAGAGAATGGTGGGTTCACTCTTAACAAATATAAAAAGAGACCTTCATACTAATGTAATACATGTAAGCTTAGCTGGATACATTATGCTTATAATAATGAGAAAAAAGATGGTCGAAAAATATATTATTGCTCATCTAAAAGTTAAACAGAAATATTAAGCTTTGACCCTTGAAATTACTGTTTTAAATGATTTCTATATGTATTGTAGGTTTTACGGTATGTACATGTACCATGTGTGTGCAGGTTCCCCAAGAGGCCAAAAAAAGGCATTGGTTCTAATTGGAACTGGAGTTACAGGCCGTTGAAAGTTGCCTGACATAGGTGTTAGGAGTTAAACTCAAGTCTTCTGCAAGATAAACAAATACTCTTAATCTCTGGGTCATCTTTCAAGCTTCCAAGTTATCAAAATATTTTGAGCGAGAAAAATAACATGATGGACAAAATTTTAGGTAAGGAAATCAATCCATTATTTATTTACCTATCTATCTATCTATCTATCTATCTATCTATCTATCTATCTATCTATCTATCTATCTATCTATCTATCACAATTTATTCACTTTGTATTGCCTCTGTAGCCACCTCCCTCATCTCCTCCCAGTCTCATCTACCCCCCCTTCTCCCCTTATGTCCTTTCCCTAGTCCCTTTGATAAGGGAGGTCCCCCTCCCTTTCTATCTGACCCTAGCTTATCAAGTCTCATCAAAGCTGGCTGCATCATCTTTCTCTGTGGCTTGGCAAGGCTGCATCTGCCAGGAAAATGTAATCAAAGAGCCAGCCACTGAGTTAATTTCAGAGACATCCCCTGTTCCCTTAAGAGGGAACCCACTTGGAAACTGAGCAGCCTATGGGCTTCCTTTTAACAAGGGTCTAAGTCCTATCCATGCATGGTCCTTGGTTGGAGTATCCATCCTTACCTGCACTCCATGGGCCCAAGTATTTTGGCTTCATTGCTCAGGTGTAGTTTCTGTCCCCTCAGGTCTTCCTATCTCCCTCTTCTTCTATAATTATTCTGGCACTCTGCCCAAAGTTTGGCTATGAGATCATTCGCCTGTTAAAGGCTAGACTCACAACCATAAATATAAGAAATCGATCTTATAGTGAGGCTTAAGAAAAATATTGGGGGCAAGTTTTTATGATGTCGAAAGGTTAGCTAGAAAAGACACCTGAAAGCTTCTTTTTTTATTAATTAATTCATTTCACTTCTCAGTCATAGGTCCTTCCCTGTTCTCCCAGTCATACCCTCCCTCCTATTATACACACTAGTGAGATCCTCCACCAAGACACCTCAGCTCATCTATTCCCATGAGGACTGAGTTCTTTTTTCTCCCCTGTGGCCTTGTAGGGAAGTCCCATGAGGAGGAAGTGATCAAAATTAGTTAACATAGTCCATGTCAGAGATATACCCCTAACTAGTGGGCTTCTTGAAACATAAGATGCTACCCAGAGGCTATTTAAGCTGTGGGCTGGCTTTCCCCAGGGTCCGAGGATTGTTCAAGGTTCCTGAATAAACTGCATTGAAAAAAAATTATCATATTTAATTTTTAGAATTCTTATTATTGAAAATGTAATCCAAATGAAATTCAAATAAAGTCCTGAATATTAAAAAAAAAAAGATGCCCATCAGACTTTTCTTGGGCTCTGTGCATTGTAGCATGTCTATCCTGTATTATATGCCTGAAATCTGTTTATAAGTGAGTGTATACCCTGTGTGTCTTTGGGGTCTGTGTTACCTCACTCAGGATTATCTTTTCCAGTTCCATCAATTTGCCTGTAAATTGCGTGATATCCTCGTTTACAATGGCTGAGTAGTAGTCCATTGTATAAATGTAATACAGTTTCTTTATCCATTTTTAGTTAAAAGACATCTAGGTGGTATCCAGTTTCTGACTATTAAAAATAAATTTGCTATAAACATGACTGAGCAAATGTCATTATTGTTTAGTAGAACATCTGTCAGGTGTATGCCCAGGAGTGGTATAACTGGGTTTTCTAAGAAAGCACTAGGTTGATTTTCAAAGTACTTATGAAAGTTTACACTCCCAGCAGCAATGGAGGATTATTCTCCTTTCTTCACATCCTTGCCAGCATATGTTGTCACTTGAGTTTTGTGTCTTAGCCATTCTGACAGGTGTAAGGTGGAATCTCAGAGTAGTTTTGATTGGCATTTCCCTAATGAGTAAGGACGTTGAGAATTTCTTTAAGTGTTTCTCTTCAGTTTGATATTATACAGAGAATTTTCTGTTTAGCTCTGTACACCATTTTTTAATTGGATAACTTGATTTGTTGCCGTTTAACTTAGTTAGTTCTTTCTATATTCTGGATATTAGCCCTCTGTCAGATACAGATAGAGATCTTTCTCCAATCTGTAAGCAGTCGTTTGTACTGAAGACAGTGTCCTTTGCTTTACGCTTTTCAGTTTCATGAGGTCCCATTTATTGATTGTTGCTCTTAGAGCCTGTGATGTTGGTGTTCTTTTCAAGAAGTTGTCTCCTGTGCCAATGACTTCAAGGGTATTCCCCACTTTTTCTTTTAAAAGGTTTAGTGTATCTGCTTTTATGTTGAGGTCTTTGATCCACTTGGACTTCAGTTTTGTGCAGTGTGATAAGTATGGATCTATTTGCATTTTTCTACATGTAGACCAGTTAGACCAGCACCATTTGTTGAAAATGCTTTCTTTTTTCCATTATATGGTTTTGACATCTTTGTCAAAAATAAGGTATCCATAAACGTGTGGGTTTATTTGGGGGTCTTCTATTCAATTCCATTGATCGACCATTCTGTTTCTAATGCCAGTACCATGTAGATTTTACTACTGTTACTCCATAATACAGCTTGAGATCAGGGATGGAGATACCTCCAGAATATCTTTTACTGTAGATGATTGTTTTAACGATTCTTGGTGTCTTCTTATTCCATATGAAGTTGAGAAATTTTCTTTCAAGGACTGTAAAGAATTGTGGTGGTAATTTGATGAGAATTGCATTGAAACTGTAAATTGCCATTGGTAAGATGAACATTTTCACTATGTTAATCCTGACAAGCCATGAGCATGGGAAATCTTTCCAAATTCTGATATCTTCTTCTATTTATTTCTTCAGAGAAGGGATTTTTTTTTATACAAGTCTTTGACTATCTTGGTTAGAGTCACTCCAAGGTACTTTATGTTATTATTGGCTATTGTGAAGGGTGTTGTTTCCCTAATTTCTTTCTCAGCCCTTTTGTCTTTTACAGGAGGGCTACTGATTTTTTTAAAGTTAATTTTGTGTCTGGCCACTTTGATGAAGATGTTTATCTGCTGTAGGAGTTCCCTGGTAGAATTTTTGGGGTTACTCATGTATACTATCATGTCATCTGCAACTTTATTGTCAAAAGTTTAGAATTATGAGTGCAGGTACATGAATGTAAAGGTCAGAGAACCTCTTTATGTGGTTCTCTATCTCCATAATTGGTTCTGGAGCTTGAACTCAAATGGCCAGCCTTGCTTGGCAAATGCATTTGTGGAACCATTTCTCTAGTTTGTTTTTTTTTTTTTTTTTTTTTTTTTTTTTTTTTTGGTGTTGTTTGAGACAAAGATCGGATGTGTACTCTATTCTATCTTATATTTGTTATGTTGAATTTTCTGCCTTTGATTTAAAGCAACCAAACTGTCTCAGCTTCCCAAGTGCTGTGATTACAATTGTTTGTGACTATGTCAAGCTTTAAAAATCAGTAGTATATGAGGGGGCAGAGCCAAGATGGCGACTAGCACACACAGTTTCTGAGCAGTGGAAAGCCTAGGCTTCTGAAATGGTGAAAGGAGGGACCTCTAACCCAGGAGAACGGCGGTGAGGCTTTCTAAACAACGGGGAGCATCGCAGGAGGTGAAAACTTTGGTCTCGGGTCACCCAGGGACTTGTTTGGGGAAGGAGAGAAACGATCCTTTGATCTCGCAGCACTCCCCTCCCCCAGACCTCCTTCCTCCTTGGCACAGTGGCACAGTGGACTCATCTTTCTCAGCGCAGACCTAACTGCCTGGGGACTACAGCCACTGAGGCCGAGCTCCAACCCCTTTTGCGGCAGGCAAAAGCCAGCAGTACATGTCCCTGGGTCCCAGATTCGCTTGGTGGCTGCACCATCCTCCCAGGGCGCGAGTCTGCTAGACACCATCCTAACTCCGCAGGATCTCCATCACTGACGGTACGGCCCGCCCAATCCCACAGTGACAGAGAATACGCTATATACTCACCAAAACCAGGCAGAAACGCCATACAGCCTAGACACACCAGGTGCTGGGCCTCCCAAGCTTAGAGAGTACAGTGAAGAGACCCCAGGACTTCCCAGAAAGCATCGGGACTAGCAACCCTGTCTCCAGATACAGCAGGACTTGGCGGCGGAGCAGCACTGAACTGGCAGGGCACAACAGCCCTCCAGTTTAAGACTAACCAGAGCCAAATCAGAGAACAGAGAGCATGGTTACGCCGATCCCTACTGACATGACCACTCTGAAATCTCCAGCTGCAGCAAGAACTCAGAACCTGGCAGTGACAGCAGCACAGAACTGACAGAGCACATCAAAGAAGCAGGGCCAAACCAGAGAGCAGGGAGCCCGGATGTCCGATCTCTGCCAAGTGACCTGCATGTAAGTGAGTGCACCCTTGAGAATCTGCAGATCCCCAGATCCTAGGTCCTTCTAAAACAAAAGCCAGGCATCGAACCTCCTCCCACCCACATACCCACTTTGGGAAACAGAGGGGAACTAGGGTCATTGAAGTTCCTGTTCTGTGGATCTAATTGAGGAGTTAAGGCAGTTAATGCCAGAAATTGCTCTGCGATCATCATTAGCGCCTGCGACATATACAGTGCAGAGCATCTCCCACACACTCAAGGGTTCAGCATTAGCCATCACTCTGTCCCTCAAGAAACACATCCACGCACACTTACGCACACACACACACACACACACGCTCTCACACGCTTGCATTTTCCCCGTTTGTGCCTGCGTACTTTCCTCCCAAAGGTACAGCTAGTCCTCAGCACACACTGAGAGTTGTCAGCTTCCTGAAGAACTCTCCAGACTCCAGAGAGAAACAGTACCAGTCTGATCTGCAGAATCCAAAAACAAACAGGGAAGGTTTCAGATAAGCCAATGGCCAAGGGTAGGTGAAAGAATACTTCCAACATAAATCAGGACATCATGACTTCACCAGCAAACCCCCAAATCGATGGATACTCCAATTCAGCAGAAGCACAGGAAAATGATTTTAAAGCCATGATTGCCCCATTGTTTGAGGCTCATAAGGAGAAAATGAACAAATCTTTCAAAGAGTTGGCCAGTCAATTGGAGCTAAAGAAAGAAGAAATAGACAAAATCCTTAAAGGAAACACAGGCAAACATAGCCAAACAAATAGATACACAAGGAGAGGAAAAATTAGTAGCATATAAAAAGGAAATGAACAAAGAAATAGAGGCCATCGTAGAGAGACAGGAATCCAAATTCAAACACATGAAAGAAATGGTGCAAGGCATGAAAACAGAATTAGAATCAATAAAGAAAACACAAAATGAGAAAACCCTTGAGCTGGAGAACTTGGAGAAAAGATCAGGAACCACAAAAGTAAGCATCACCAACAGAATACAAGACATGGAAGAGAGAATCTCTGGAGCTGAAGAAACACTTGCAGAAATGGATACTTCTCTCAAAGAAAAAGTAAAATCAGAAAATTCCCAAACACAAAATATCCAATAAATCAAGGATGCTATGAAAAGACAAAATCTAAGAATAATAGGAATTCATGAAAAAGAAGACTTCAGGCTCCATGGTCCATAAAATATTATCAAGAAAATCATAGAAGAAAATTTTCCCAACTTAAGAAAGAGATGTCCATAAATATACAAGAGGCCTACAGAACTCCAAATAGACTAGACCAGAAAAGAAACACATCACGTCACATCATAGTCAAAATACAAAATCTACAGAACAAAGAAAAGATATTAAAAGCAGCAAGGGAAAAAGGCCAAGTAACATATGAAGGTAGACCTATCAGAATCACACCGGACTTCTCATCAGAAACTATGAAAACCAGAAGGGCCTGGGCAAATATCATGGAGACTCTAAGAGATCACTAATGTCAATGCCGACAACTATACCCTGCAAAGCTTTCAATCAACATAGATAGAGAAAACAAAATTTTCCATGACAAAACTAAATTTCTGCAATATCTACACAGCAAACCAACCCTACAGAAGATACTAGAATGGACACTCCAATCCAATGAAAACAAATTCACCCAAGAAAACAGGGCATACAGATAATATCCCAACAAAAGTGAAAAGAAAACAATCGTCGACTCCATTACAAAAGGAACTAACATGCATTGGTCACTATTATCTATCAATATCAATGGACTCAACTCACCAATAAAAAGACACAGGCTAACAGAATGGTTAAGGAAACAGGATCCAACATTCTGTTGCATCCAAGAAACACACCTATGCAACAAAGATAAACACTATCTCAGAGTAAAGGGCTTGAAAACTGTTTTTCAAGCAAATGGTTGCAAAAAAGAAGCTGGAGTAGCCATCCTAATATCTAATAAAATAGACTTTCAACCCAAGTTAATCAAAAAAGATAAGGAGGGCCACTATATTCTCATCAAAGGAAAAATCCACCAAAAGGACATCACAATCTTGAATATCTATGCCCCAAATACAAGAGCACCTAAATTCATAAATGAAACATTATTAAAGCTTAAATCATACATTGATCCTAATACCTAAATAGTGAAAGACTTCAACACTCCACTCTCACCAAGGGACAGATCAACTAGACAGACACCAAATAGGGAAATAAAAGCACTCACAGACACCCTAAATCAAATGGACCTAATAGACGTCTACAGATCATTTCACCCAAACTCAAAAGAGTACACCTTCTTTTCAGCACCACATGGAACCTTCTCCAAAATAGACCATATAGTGGGTCAGAAAGCAAGCCTCAACAGATACAAAAGGATTGAAATAATCCCTTGTATACTATCTGACCACCATGGACTAAAGCTAGACATCATCAACCACAGAAACAACAAACAGCCAACACGCACATGGAAACTGAACAACTTAATACTCAATGACAGCTGGGTTAAGGAAGAAATAAAGAAAGAAATTAAAGACTTCCTAGAATTCAATGAAAATGAAGGCACAACATACCCAAATTTATGGGACACATTGAAAGCAGTGCTCAGAGAAAAATTAATAGCACTAAGTGCCTGCAGGAAGAAATTCGTAACATCACATACAAACAACTTAATGGCCCAACTGAAAAACCTAGAAAAAAAAAGAAGCAGATACACCCAAGAGGATCAGACGGCTGGAAATAATCAAACTAAGGGCTGAAATCAATCAACTAGAAACAAATAAAACTATCCAAAGAATCAATGAAACAGAAAGCTGGTTCTTTGAGAAAATCAACAAGATAGACAAACCCTTGGCCAAACTAACTAAAAAGCAGAGAGAAACTATCCAAATCAGCAAAATCAGAAATGAAAATCGGGACATAACCACAGACACTGAGGAAATCAAAACAATAATCAAAATTATTAGGTCATACTACAAAAGCCTATATGCCACAAAATTTGAAAATCTAAATGAAATGGATAATTTTCTTGACAGATTCCATCTACCAAAACTAAGTCAAGATCAGGTAGAAAGACTGAATAACCCTATATCTCCTAAGGAAATTGAAGCAGTCATTAACAGTCTCCTCACCAAAAAAAGCCCTGGGCCAGATGGCTTTAGAGCAGAATTCTACAAGACCTTCAAAGAAGTGCTAACTCCAATTCTCAAAATACTCCACAAAATAGAAACAGAAGGAACACTACCAAACTCATTCTATGAAGCCACAGTCACCTTGATACCTAAACCACACAAAGATCCAACAAAAAAAGAGAACTTCAGACCTATCTCTCTTATGAACATTGACGCAAAAATACTCAATAAAATACTTGCAAACCGAATCCAAGAACATATCAAAGATATCATCCACCATGACCAAGTAGGCTTCATCCCAGGCATGCAAAGGTGGTTCAACATATGGAAATCCATCAATGTAATCCACCACATAAACAAACTGAAGGAGAAAAACCACATGATCATCTCCTTAGATGCCGAAAAAGCATTTGACAAAGTCCAACACCCATTCATGTTTAAAGACTTGGAGAGATCAGGGATACAAGGCACATACCTAAAGATAGTAAAGGCAATATACAGCAAGCCTATAGCTAACATCAAACTCAATGGAGAGAAACTTAAATCAATCCCACTGAAATCAGGGACAAGACAAGGCTGCCCATTGTCTCCATATCTCTTCAACATAGTACTTGAAGTCCTAGCCAGAGCAATAAGACAACTAAAGGAGATCAAGGGGATACAAATCCGGAAGGAAGAGGTCAAAGTGTCACTATTTGCAGATGATATGATAGTATACATGAGTGACCCTAAAAATTCAACTAGAGAACTCCTTCAGCTGATAAACACCTTCAGCAAAGTGGCAGGATACAAAATCAACTCAAAAAAAAATCAGAAGCCCTCCTGTATACCAAAGACAAAAGGCTGAGAAAGAAATTAGGGGAAGATGGCGACTAGCACACACAATTTCTGAGCGGTGGGATACCTGATCTTCTGAGTTGGAGAATGGAAGGACCCCCAACCCAGGAAAACCACAGCAAGGCTTTCTGAACTGCAGGGAACATCGCAGGAGGTGAAAACTTTGGCCTCTGGTCACCCGGAGACTTGCTTGGGGAAGGAGAGAAACGATCCTTTGTTCTTGCTGCACTCCCTTCCCCCAGACCTCCTTCCTCCTCGGCACAATGACAAAGCAGACTCATCTTTCTCAGCACAGACCTAACTGCCTGGGGTATACAGCCGCTGAGATGGAGCCCCAACCACTTTAGCGGCAGACAAAAGCAAGCAGTACATGTCCCGGAGTCCCAGATTCGCGCAGTGGCTGTACCATCCTCCCAGGGCACGAATCTGCTAGACACCATACTAGCTCCGCAGGATCGCCATCACTGACGGTACGGCCCGCCCAATCCCACAGTGACAGAGAATACGCTATATACTCACCAAAACCAGGCAGAAATATCATACAACCTGGACACACCAGGCGCTGGGCCTCCCAAGCTTGGAGGGCACAACGAAGAGATCCCAGGACTTCCCAGAAAGCATTGGGACTAGCAACCCAGGCTCCAGTTACAGCGGGACATGGTGGTGGAGCAGCACTGAACTGGCGGGGCACCACAGCCCTCCAGTTTAAGACTAACCAGGGCCAAACCAGAGAACAGAGAGCCTGGTTACCCCATCCCTGCTGAAGTGACCACCCTGAAATCTCCAGCTGCAGCAAGACCTCAGAACATGGCAGTGACAGCAGCACAGAACTGGCGGAACACATCAAAGAAGCAGGGCCAAACCAGAGAGCAGAGAGCCCCAGATACCACGATCTCTGCCAAGAGACCTGCCTGTAAGTGAGTGCACCCTTGAGAATCTGCCATTCCCCAGATCCTGGGTCCTTCTAAATCAGAAGCCAGGCATCGAACCCCCCTCCCACCCACATACCCACTTTGGGAAACAGAGGGGCACTAGGGACATTGAAGTCCCTGCCCTGTGGGCCTGATTGAGGAGTTAAGACAGTTAATGCCAGAAATTGCACTGCAATCATCATTAGCAGCTGCGACACATACAGTGCAGAACCCCTCCCACACACTCAAGGGTTCAACATTAGCCATCACTCTGTCCCTCGAGAAACTCATCCACGCACACTTACGCACACACACACACACAAGCGTGCGCGCACACACACGCTTGCATTTGCCCCTTTTGCGCCTGTGTACTTTCCTCCCACAGGTACATCTAGTCCTGAGCACACGCTGAGAGTGCTCAGCTTCCCGAAGAACTCTATAGATACCAGAGAGAGACAGCACCAGTCTGATCTGCAGAATCCAAAAACAAACAGGGAAGGTTTCAGATAAGCCAATGGCCAGGGGTAGGCGAAAGAACACTTCCAACATAAATCAGGACATCATGACTTCACCAGCAAACCCCAAAATCGATGGATACTCCAATTCACCAGAAGCACAGGAAAATGATTTTAAAGCCATGCTTGCCCAATAATTTGAGACTCATAAGGAGGAAATGAACAAATCTTTCAAAGAGATGGCCAGTCAATTGGAGGCAAAGAAAGAAGAAATAGACAATATCCTTAAAGAAACACAGGCAAACATAGCCAAACAAATAGATACACAAGTAGAGGAAAAATTAGTGGCATATAAGAAGGAAATGAACAAAGAAATAGAGGCCATTGTAGAGAGACAGGAATCCAAATTCAAACACATGAAAGAAATTGTGCAAGGCATGAAAACCGAATTAGAATCAATAAAGAAAACACAAAATGAGAAAACCCTTGAGCTGGAGAACTTGGAGAAAAGATCAGGAACCACAAAAGTAAGCATCACCAACAGAATACAAGACATGGAAGAGAGAATCTCTGGAGCTGAAGACACACTTGCAGAAATGGATACTTCTCTCAAAGAAAAAGTAAAATCAGAAAAGTTCCAATCACAAAATATCCAAGAAATCAAGGATGCTATGAAAAGACAAAATCTAAGAATAATAGGAATTCACGAAAAAGAAGACTCCAGACTCCAAGGTCCGGAAAATATTTTCAAGAAAATCATAGAAGAAAATTTTCCCAACTTAAAGAAAGAGATGTCCATAAATATACAAGAGGCCTACAGAACTCTAAATAGACTAGACCAGAAAAGAAACACATCACGTCACATCATAGTCAAAACACTAAATCTACAGAACAAAGAAAAGATATTAAAAGCAGCAAGGGAAAAAGGCCAAATATCATATGAAGGTAGACCTATCAGAATCACACCGGACTTCTCATCAGAAACTATGAAAGCCAGAAGGGCCTGGGCAAGTATCATGGAGACTCTAAGAGATCACAAATGTCAACCCAGACTACTATACCCTGCAAAGCTTTCAATCAACATAGATGGAGAAAACAAAATATTCCATGACAAAACTAAATTTACACAATATCCACACAGCAAACCATCCCTACAGAAGATACTAGAAGGAAAACTCCAATCCAATGAAAACAAATTCACCCAAGAAAACAGGGCATACAGATAATGTCCCAACAAAAATGAAAAGAAAACAAGCAATGAAACAGGGTTAGATCATCGACTCCATTACAAAAGGAACTAACATGCATTGGTCACTATTATCTATCAATATCAATGGACTCAACTCACCAATAAAAAGACACAGGCTAACAGAATGGTTAAGGAAACAGGATCCAACATTCTGTTGCATCCAAGAAACACACCTATGCAACAAAGACAAACACTACCTCAGAGTAAAGGGCTGGAAAACTGTTTTTCAAGCAAATGGTTCCAGAAAACAAGCTGGAGTAGCCATCCTAATATCTAATAAAATAGACTTTCAACCCAAGTTAATCAAAAAAGATAAGGAGGGCCACTATATTCTCATCAAAGGAAAAATCCACCAAGAGGACATCACAATCTTGAATATCTATGCCCCAAATACAAGAGCACCCACATTCGTAAATGAAACATTATTAAAGCTTAAATCATACATTGATCCTAATACCTAAATAGTGAAAGACTTCAACACTCCACTCTCACCAAGGGACAGATCAACTAGACAGACACCAAATAGGGAAATAAAAGCACTCACAGAGACCCTAAATCAAATGGACCTAATAGACGTCTACAGATCATTTCACCCAAACTCAAAAGAGTACACCTTCTTTTCAGCACCGCATGGAATCTTTTACAAAATAGACCATATAGTGGGTCAGAAAGCAAGCCTCAACAGATACAAAAGGATTGAAATAATCCCTTGTATACTATCTGACCACCATGGACTAAAGCTCGACCTCAACAACAACAGAAACAACAAAAAGCCGACACGCACATGGAAAATGAACAACTTACTACACAATGACAGCTGGGTTAAGGAAGAAATAAAGAAAGAAATTAAAGACTTCCTAGAATTCAATGAAAAGGAAGGCACAACATACCCAAAATTATGGGACACATTGAAAGCAGTGCTCAGAGGAAAATGTATAGCACTAAGTGCCTGCAAGAAAAAATTTGTAACATCACAAACAAACAACTTAATGGCCCAACTGAAAAACCTAGGAAAAAAAAAGAAACAGATACACCCAAGAGGAGCAGACGGCTGGAAATAATCAAACTAAGGGCTGAAATCAATCAACTAGAAACAAATAAAACTATCCAAAGAATCAATGAAACAAAAAGCTGGTTCTTTGAGAAAATCAACAAGATAGAAAAACCCTTAGCCAAACTAACTAAAAAGCAGAGAGAAACTATCCAGATCAGCAAAATCAGAAATGAAAATGGGGACTTAACCACAGACACTGAGGAAATCCAAACAATCATTAGGTCATACTTCAAAAGCCTATACGCCACAAAATTTGAAAATCTAAATGAAATGGATAATTTTCTTGAAAGATTCCATCTACCAATACTAAGTCTAGATCAGGTAGAAAGACTGAGTAGCCCTATATCTCCCAAGGAAATCGAAGCAGTCATTAACAGTCTCCCCTCCCAAAAAAGCCCTGGACCAGATGGCTTCAGCACAGAATTCTACCATACCTTCAAAGAAGTACTAACTCCAATTCTCCTCAAGCTGTTCCACAAAATAGAAACAGAAGGAACACTACCAAACTCATTCTATGAAGCCACAGTCACCTTAATACCTAAACCACACAAAGACCCAACAAAAAAAGAAAACTTCAGTCCTATCTTTCTTATGAACATTGACACAAAAATACTCAATAAAATACTTGCAAACCGAATCCAAGAACACATCAAAGATATCATCCACCATGACCAAGTAGGCTTCATCCCAGGCATGCAAGGGTGGTTCAACATACGGAAATCCGTCAATGTAATCCACCACATAAACAAACTGAAGGAGAAAAACCACATGATCATCTCCTTAGATGCGGAAAAAGCATTTGACAAAGTCCAACACCCATTCATGTTTAAAGACTTGGAGAGATCAGGGATACAAGGCACATACCTAAAGATAGTAAAGGCAATATATAGCAAGCCTATAGCTAACATCAAACTCAATGGAGAGAAACTTAAATCAATCCCATTGAAATCAGGGACAAGACAAGGCTGTCCTTTGTCCCCATATCTCTTCAACATAGTACTTGAAAAAATAGCCAGAGCAATAAGACAACTAAAGGAGATCAAGGGGATACAAATCGGAAAAGAAGAGGTCAAAGAGTCACTATTTGCAGATGATATGATAGTATACATGAGCGACCCCAAAAATTCAACCAGAGAACTCCTTCAGCTGATAAACACCTTCAGCAAAGTGGCAGGATACAAAATCAACTCAAAAAATCAGAAGCCCTCCTATATACCAAAGACAAAAAGGCTGAGAAAGAAATTAGGGAAACAACACCCTTCACAATAGCCACTAATAACATAAAGTACCTTGCTGTGACTCTAACCAAGCAAGTGAAAGACCTGTTTGAGAAAAACTTCAAGTCTCTGAAGAAAGAAATCGAGGAAGATATCAGAAGATGGAAAGATCTCCCATGCTCATGGATTGGTAGGATTAACATTGTGAAAATGGCCATACTGCCAAAAGCAATCTACAGATTCAATGCAATTCCCATCAAAATACCAACTAATTCTTTACAGACCTTGAAAAAATGATTTTCAGCTTCATATGGAGAAACAAAAAACCCAGAATCTCCAAAACGATCCTGTACAACAACAGATCATCTGGAGGTATCTCCATTCCTGATCTCAAGCTGTACTACAGGGCAACAGTAATAAAAACTGCATGGTATTGGCATAGAAACAGAAAGGAGGATCAATGGAACTGCATAGAAAACCCAGAAATAAATCCACACACCTATGAATAGTCGATATTTGACAAAGAAGCCAAATCCATTCAATGGAAAAAAGACAGCATCTTCAACAAATGGTGCTGGACCAACTGGATGTCTACATGCAGAAAAATGAAAACAGATCCATATTTATCATCCTGCACAAAACTAAAGTCAAAGTGGATCAAGGACCTCAACATAAAACCAGATACCCTAAATCAATTGGAAAAAAAAGTGGGGAACAGCCTAGAACTCATTGGCACAGGAGACAACTTCCAGAACAGAACACCAACAGCACAGACTCTAAGAACAACAATCAATAAATGGGACCTCATGAAACTGAAAAGTTTCTGTAAAGCAAAGGATACCATCATCAAAACAAAACGACTGCCTACAGATTGGGAAAGAATCTTCACTAACCCTTTATCTGACAGAGGACTAATACCCAGTATATACAAAGAACTAAAGAAGCTGAAAAGCAGCAATCCAAGTAATCCAATTAAAAAATGGGGAACAGAGCTAAACAGAGAATTCTCGACTGAGGAATATCGAATGGCAGAAAAACACTTAAAGAAATGCTCATCCTCATTAGCCATCAGGGAATTGCAAATTAAAACGACCCTGAGATATCACCTTACACCCATCAGAATGGCCAAGATAAAAAACTCAAGTGATAACACATGCTGGAGAGGTTGTGGAGAAAGGGGAACCCTCCTCCACTGCTTGTGGGAATGTAAACTGTTACAACCACTCTGGAAAGCTATCTGATGCTTTCTAAGACAAATAGGAATAGTGCTTCCTCCAGACCCAGCTATACCACTGCTAGGTATATACCCAAAATTTGTTCAAGTACACAAAAAGGACACTTGCTCAACCATGTTTATAGCAGCTCTATTTGTAATAGCCAGAACCTGGAAACAACACAGATGTCCATCAACGGAGGAATGGGTACAGAAATTGTGGTATTTTTATACAATCGAATACTACTCAGCAATCAAAAAGGAAGAAATCATGAAATTTGCAGGCAAATGGTGGGATCTAGAAAAGATCATTCTGAGTGAAATATCCCAGAAGGAGAAACACAAACATGGGATATACTCCCTTATATAGACCTATAAGATATGATAAACATAATGAAATCTATACACCTAAAAATGATAATCAATTGAGCAGACATGGGGTAAGATGATCAATCCTCATTTAGAAAGACAGATGGGATGTGCATTGAAGATATGACAGGAGTCTACTGAGCGCATCTGAAAGACTCAAACTAGCAGTGTTTTAAAAACAAAGAATCATGACCAAACCTTTGGCAGAGTACAGGGAATCATAAGAAAGAAGGGGAGTTAGTCTGATGGGGAAAGGATAGGAGCTCCACAAGGACCAAATATATCTGGGCACAGGGTCTTTTCTGAGACTGACATTCAACCAAGGACCATGTATGAATATAACCTAGAACTTCCACTCAGATGTAGCCTGTGGTAGCTCAGTAACCAATTGGTTTCCCAAAGTGAGGGGATCAAGGACTATTTCTAACAGGAACTCAATGACTGGCTCTTTGGTCTCCCCACCCCCGAAGGTAGGAGCAGTCCTGTTAGGCCACAGAGGAGGGCTTTGCAGCCATTCCTGAAGATACCTGATAAAACAGGATTAGATGAATGGGGAGGAGGTCCCCCCATCAGTGGACTTGGAAAGGGGCACAGTGGAGATGAGGGAGGGAGGGAGGGACTGGGAGGGAATGAGGGATCGGGACACGGCTGGGATACAGAGTTAATAAAATGTAACTGATAAAAAAAATAAAAAAAATAAAGTAATAAAAAAAAAGAAAGAAATTCGGGAAACAACACCCTTCACAATAGCCACTAATAACATAAAGTACCTTAGGGTGACTCTAACCAAGCAAGTGAAAGACCTGTTTGAGAAAAACTTCAAGTCTCTGAAGAAAGAAATCGAAGAAGATATCAGAAGATGGAAAGATCTCCCATGCTCATGGATTGGTAGGATTAACATTGTGAAAATGGCCATCCTGCCAAAACCAATCTACAGAATCAATGCAATTCCCATCAAAATACCAACTCAATTTTTTACAGACCTTGAAAAAAAAGATTCTCAGCTTCATATGGAGAAACAAAAAACCCAGAATCTCCAAAATGATCCTGTACAACAACAGATCATCTGGAGGTATCTCCATCCCTGATCTCAAGCTGTACTACAGGGCAACAGTAATAAAAAACTGCATGGTATTAGCATAGAAACAGAAAGGAGGATTAATGGAACTGCATAGAAGACCCAGAAATAAGCCCACACACCTATGAATACTCGATTTTTGACAAAGAAGCCAAATCCATTCAATGGAAAAAAGACAGCATCTTCAACAAATGGTGCTGGTCCAATTGGATGTCTACATGCAGAAAAATGAAAATAGATCCATATTTATCACCCTGCACATAACTAAAGTCAAAGTGGATCAAGGACCTCAACATAAAACCAGATACTCTTAATCAATTCGAAAAAAAGTGGGGAACAGCTTAGAACTTATTGGCATAGGGGACAACTTCCTGAACAGAACACCAACAGCACAGGCTCTAAGAGCAACAATCAATAAATGGGACCTCATGAAACTGGAAAGCTTCTGTAAAGCAAAGGACCCCGTCATCAAAACAAAGCGACTGCCTACAGATTGGGAAAGAATCTTCACTAACCTTTTATCTGACAGAGGAATAATATCCAGTATATACAAAGAACTAAAGAAGCTGAAAAGCAGCAAACCAAGTAATCCAATGAAAAAATAGGGAACAGAGCTAAACAGAGAATTCTCGACAGAGGAATATCAAATGGCAGAGAAACACTTAAAGAAATGCTCATCCTCATTAGCCATCAGGGAAATGCAAATCAAAACGACCCTGAGATATCACCTTATACCCATCAGAATGGCCAAGATGAAGAACTCAAGCGAC
Organism: Meriones unguiculatus; assembly: GCF_030254825.1. Classification (NCBI taxonomy): domain Eukaryota; kingdom Metazoa; phylum Chordata; class Mammalia; order Rodentia; family Muridae; genus Meriones; species Meriones unguiculatus. The sequence goes on along the minus strand of NC_083369.1, from coordinate 54,010,453 downwards.
AACACATGCTCGAGAGGTTGTGGAGAAAGGAGAACATTCCTCCACTGCTGGTGGGAATGTAAACTGGTACAACCACTCTGGAAAGCTATCTGGCACTTTCTAAGACAATTAGGAACAGTGCTTCCTCAAGACCCAGCTATACCACTGCTAGGTATATACCCAAAGTTTCCTCAAGTACACAAAAGGGATACTTGCTCAACCATGTTTATAGCAGCTTTATTTGTAATAGCCAGAACCTGGAAACAACCCAGATGTCCATCAATGGAAGAATGGGTACAGAAATTGTGGTATTTCTACACAATGCAATATTACTCAGCAATCAAAAAGGAGGAAATCATGAAATTTGCAGGCAAATGGTGGGATCTAGAAAAGATCATTCTGAGTGAAATATTCCAGAAGGAGAAACACAAACACGGTATATACTCCCTTATATATACCTATAAGATATGTTAAACATAAGGAAATCTATACACCTAAAAAAGATAATCAAGAGAGCAGATATGGGGTGAGATGATCAGTCCTCGTTTAGAAAGACAGATGGGATGTGCATTGAAGGTATGACAGGAGTCTACTGAGCGCATCTGAAAGACTCTAACTAGCAGTGTTTTCAAAGCAAAGACTCATGACCAAACCTTTGGCAGAGTACAGGAAATCATAAGAAAGATTGGGAGTTAGTCTGATACAGAAAGGATAGGAGCTCCACAAGGACCAAATATATCTGGGCACAGGGTCTTTTCTGAGACCCAAGGACCATGTATGGATTTAACCTAGAACCTCTGCTCAGATGTAGCCTGTGGTAGCTCAGTAACCAATTGGTTTCCCAAAGTGAGGGGAACAAGGACTATTTCTAACAGGAACTCAATGACTGGCTCTTTGGCCTCCCCACCCTCCAAGGGAGTATCAGTCCTGTTAGGCCACAGAGGAGGGCTTTGCAGCCAGTCCTGAAAATACCTGATAAAATAGGATCAGATGAATGGGGAGGAGGTCCCCCACTATCAGTGGACTTGGAAAGGGGCACAGTGGAGATGAGGGAGGGAGGGAGGGACTGGGAGGGAATGAGGGATCAGGACACGGCTAGGATACAGAGTTAACAAAATGTAACTGATAAGAAAAAAATAAAATTAAAGAAAATTAAAAAAATCAGTAGTACAAGGATAGAAATTGCATAAAATTATTTAAATTTGATGTAATTAATTTTTAAACGTGATTTTAATATTAGTTTTTATTCTGTATCCTAAGCTACTGTCAAATTTCCTAGCTTTCCCCCATATTTACTCTTGCTTACTACATATATTTAACAATTAGTATCTAGGAGCCACATATGAAAAAATTATATGACGTTTGTATTTCTGACCTCGGCTTACTTCATAAAATATTTTTCTGAAAATTTTTTAGCAGGTGAAATAATTTTATTTTCTTGCTGTCTTTCATTTCTGAGCTTTCATATGTATTCAAAGAGTTTATTTTACATGGTTTTTCATTATTTCAACAAAAACTGAATACTGTCATGTATCAGTCATTTTCTGGTTTTACGTACAGGAAGAACAAATACACATATTCTCTTACTTCCTAGTTGATAGATCAAAGCTAAAATTTTGCTTAATAGGGTTCTTTATTTTTATTATTTTTATTTTAAAAGAATTATTTTTTCATATTTTTTATTTATTTCAATTTATCCACTTTGTATCCTTGTCCCATCCCAATCTCACCCTCTCTCCCTCCCTCATCTCATCCCATCCCCTTTCTCCAGTCCACTAACAGTGGAGGCCCTCCTCTGCTTCCATCTGACCCTAGCTTATCAGGTCTCATCAAGAAGGTCTTCCATAGTCTTCCTCTCCACCCAGCAGGGAATTAAAGCAAATGCTGAGACTCATAGTCAAATTTTGGGCAGAGTGCAGGGAATCTTATAGAAAGACCTGGAAGGGTCTGGAGCACCACAAAGAGAACAACAGAACCAAAAAAATCGGGGACTAGGGGTCTTTTCTTTGACTGATACTCCAACCAAGGACCATTACTGGAGATAACCTAGAACTCCTGCACAGAGTTAGCCCATGGCAGCTCAGTCTCCATATGGGCGTCCTAGTAAGGGGAATAGGGGCCTTCTCTGGCACGAAGTCAGTGGCTTCTCCTGATGGGGGAGTAGCCTTAAGAGGCCACAGAAGAAGACTATGAAAGAAAATACTAATTAAAATTTTGTAATTTCATTTTTATGGCTGAATAAAAACCAATTGAGTTAGTGTACTACATTTTATTATGTATTTATTATGTATTCATCATTTGATGGACTTAGAGGTTGTTGATTCCTGGCTGTTGTGATTGGAGCAACAATCAACAAAGATGTCAAAACTTCTTGTAGTAAATTTTAAAATCCCTTGAGTATAAGACCAGGAGTAATACATATGGATCATATTCTTCTATTTCTAGGTTTTTTAAAACCCTGCAGACTGATTACAAAGTTGCTATTCTAGTATATACTACCATGGACACTGGAGGTTGCAGGATGTAGAGAAATCCATTTCAGAATAAGTGGGAAGTGTCCTCCCTACTGTCAATTTTACAGTGCTGTAAGGTGCTGTGCAGGTCACTGGGGTAAAAAATAAAAACATCAATATGCTTACTTAGTGTTAGACCTTGAATGCTGAAATACAGACCTGACCACCAACATATAACCACTGGTAGAATAGTGGCATGGCTGTTATTTTGATGTCTTTGTTAGGGTTTTGATTGCTTTGAAGAGACATCCATTACTAAGGTAGCTCTTATAAAAGAAATATTTTGTTGGGGTTGGCTTGCAGTTTCAGAAATTTAGTCCATTATCAGAATTTAGTCCGTTATCATCATGGCACACACAAAAAAAGGTCTTGTGCAGGGAGATATGGTGCTGGGGGAGCCAAGAGTTCTTCTACTTGATCCAAAGGCAGCATAAGGAGACTGAATTCCATCCTGGGTGGAGTTTGAGCATAGGAGACCTCAAAGTCCACCCCAACAAAGACACGCTTCATCCAACAAGACCAAACCTACTTCAAAAAGACTGCACCATATAATAGTGCTACTCCTCATGGGCCAAGCATTCTTACACATGAGTTTATTGGGACCAATCCTATTAAAACCACCACAGTTGGGAACTAATCCTTTTCTAAGACTTACTCCACAGGAAAAAATAATAACCTGACACTGTGAGTCTCATTAAAAACCCATGGCTGAGGAGATCATAGACTCTGGCACTGGGAGAGAAATGATGATCATTTTGCAAAATAGCCTTGTATATATTCATGTCTATATCCATAGATGTTTATGTTCTTCAAACTTCATCAAAGAAGCAAGATTCTGTTTGTGTACTTTTTCTAGTAATTAATACAGATATTCATAATTAGTCAAAGCTTTGTGAATAGGTGAATTTTATTGCCCCCCCATACTATTAGGTTCTCTTCCAACTCATACGTAACATTATATAAGAAGGTTAAAAAAGAATTTTGAAAGTAAAGAATAGGAGAAAAACTATTGCATTTTGGACATGATATGGCTATTGTACTCATGAGACTATGAACAACACTAATTGTGCTCAGTTAAGTCAAAAACAACATAGAGTTGGGATAGAAATGTGTTTAGAAGATATTCTGAGGAGAGTCAGAGAAAGAAATAGAGATGAATATGATCAAAATGTATTATGTACATATATGAAAAGCTCAAAGATTAGATAAATATCACAAAATAAAAGTTGATTATTTCTTATCTTTCAATGTTTTTTCTTTAAGTTTTAGAAATTCCTCAACAGTTATTTTATTAGATTGGCCAATCCATTTGATATATACATATAGATTTAGATAGCTATAGATATAGAGATAGATACATATGTAGATATATGTATGTGGTATGTTATACTTCTTTCATTTCTATAATTTTATTGTCATTAATTCCTACTGGAGTATCCTTCCATTTTCTTTTACATTTTTCCTAAAATTAGTGATTATTTCATCACTAATTATGTCTTTAATTTATTTTAAAATTTCTTTATATAGATCTTAGATTTATTCTGTAACTTTTGTATATAGATCTTGAAATAAATTGCATATCTACTTATTATTTTTTTAAGAATATGATATAATCACATCATTTTCCCTTATTTTTCTCCTCTCCTGAGCTTCTCTTTCTCTCTTTAAACTTCACGGCCTCTACTTTTAAGTTTGTTGTTAGGTGTACATTTGTGTTTGTGGTTCTAAAAATATAAATACAACCTCCTGAGTCTACATAATATTTTATGTATGTAAGTTTTCAGGGTTGACCATTTGTCATTGGATAACCACTGGGAGCTCCTTCATGAGGAAGACTATTTTTTCCTACTCAGCACATTAGTTGCTGCTAATTCTTTGTATAGGTTTGATGATATGTCAGCTTTCCTCCATTCATCTTAGCAGGTCTTTTGTTTTCATCCCAGTTCAAGTCATGTTTAAGCACCTATATTGATGAGAATTCATGCATGTAAATTCTAATATTTCTAGAAAAATACCTCAGAGTAAAATTCTTCTTCCTCTGACATTTTTATTATTATATTTTTTATATTTTATTCACTTTATATCTCAGTTGAAGACCCCTCCCTCATCCTCCTACTTCCTCCTTCCCTTTTCCCCATATCTCCCCCAGATCCACAAGAATAGGGAATCCTCTTCCCCTTTTATCTGACCCAAACCTATCATGTCTCATCAGGACTGCCTGCATCCTCTTCTTCTGTGGCCTGGCAAGGATGTCCCAACAGGAACACATGATCAAAAAGAGGGAAGCAGAGTCAAAGACAGAGACAGCCCTTCTCCCCTTACATCAGAACCCACATGGAGACTGAGATGCCTATCAACTACATTTGAGCAGGGGGTCTAAGTCCTCTCCATGCATGGTTTTTTGATGGTGCATCAGTCTCTTCAGTCCCCACGGGCCCTGATATTTTTGGTTTTGCTGGTTGTCTTGTGTGTCTCCTAACCCCTCCTGGTACTTTTATGTCACCACTGTTCCATAAGACTGTCTTGGCACTGCCAAAAGTTAGGCTGTGAGTCTCAGCATCTGCTTGAATTTTTAGAGCACATCTATGGAAGGCTCCTGTCCTATCATGTCCTGTCCTGTTCTCACTTCCAGTATCTATTGTATTTGCCCTTCTGAATGAGAATTAAGCATCCTTGTTAGCTTCCTCTTTGTTACTTCAATTTTTCAGGTCTGTGGATTTTATTATGGATATCCTTTATTATACAGTTAATGTCTAGTTATTAACTGAGTATATACTATGTGTGTCTTTCCAATTCTGGATTACATCATTCAGGATGATCCTCTCTAGTTCTATCCACTTGTCTGCAAAATTCTTGATTTCCTTGTTTTTACTATCTGAGGAGTATTCCATTACGTAAATGTACCACAATTTCTTTAATTACTCTTTGGTTGAGGGACACATAGATTATTTCCAGATTTTGGGTAGTGAGAACAAAGCTTCTATGAACTTGGTTGAGCAAATATCCTTGCTGTATGTACACTTGTTTTCAGGTATATTCCCCGGACTGGTATTGCTGGATCTTGACCATAAAGCTATTCCCGATTTTCTGATATAGTGCCAGACTGATTTCCAAAGTGCTTTTAAAAGTTTGTGCTCCCATCAGGAATGGAGAAGTGTTGTCCTTTCTCCACATCCTCAGCAGCATGTGCTGTCACTTTAGTTTTTAATATTAGCTATTCTGAAGGGTGTAACATAGAACCTAAGAGTTGTTTTGATTTGCATTTTCTTGTTGACTAAGGATATTCAGCATTTCTTTTTCATTTTTTAGACCTTTTCTTTATTATTATTATTTTTTACAATTTCTTCACTTTGTATCCCATCTCTAGCCTCCTTCCTCATCTCCCCCTGGTCTCACAGTCCCTCACTCTTCCCGGCCATGTCTCTTCCCTAGTTCACTGATAGCCAAGGTCCTCCTCCTCTACTATGTGACCCTAGCATATCAGGTCTCCTCAGGACTGTCTGGATCCTCTCTTTGTTGCTTAGTTAGGTCACCTCACCAGGGAAGGTGATCAGAGAGCCAACCAATTAGTCCCATGTTAGAAATAGCCCCTGCTTCTGTAACTAGGGAATCCACATGGAGACTGAGCTGAACATGGGTAACATCTGAGAAGTAGGTCTTGGTCATTTCCAGTCAAGGTTGTTGGTTAATTCATCAGTCTTTGCATGGCCCCCTTGGATCAGAATTTTAGCCTTTTGGTCTCCACATGGAGCTCCTGTCCCCTCCAGGTCTTTCTATCTCCCCCTTCTTCTATAAGATTACCTGCACTATGCCCAAAGTCTGGCTATGAGTATTAGCATATGCTTTGATACCCTGAAGGGTAGAGTCTTTCAGAGGCCCTCTGTGGAAGGCTCCTCTCCTGTTCCCTGTCTTCTCCTACTTCTAGTGTCTATCCTGTTTGTCCTTCTGAATGAGGAGTAAGCATTTTTGCTAGGGTCCTCCTTCTTGTTTATCTTCTCTAGAACTATGGATTTTAGTATGCTTACCCTATATTATATGGCTAATAGACACTTATAAGTGAGTGTAAACCATGTATGTCTTTGTGCTTCTAGGATACCTCAGTTGGGATGGTCTTTTCCCAAATTTGGGATGCCTTCAAGTTTCATAATTTCCTTGTTTTTAATTGCTGAGTAGTATTTCATTGTGTAAAGGCACCACAATTTCTGTATTCATTCTTCAGTTGAGGAACATCTAGGTTGTTTCAAGCTTATGGCTATTACAAATGAAGCTGATATGAAAATAGTTGAACACATATCCTTATATAGTTGAGTGGGTGAATATCTTTTAGATATATGCCCAGGAATATTATAGCTGGGTTTTGAGGTAGCAATATTCCTAATTTTATTAAAAACCTCCAGATTGATTTCCAAAGTGGTTGTAGAAATTTACATTCTCACCAGCAATGGAAGAGTGTTCTCCTTTCTCCACATCTTCTCCACCATGTGTTGTCTCTTGATATTTTGATCTTAGTCATTCTGATAGATGTAAATTGAAATCTCAGGGACCTTTTTATTTGAATTTCCTGGATGACTGAGGACACTGAACATTTCTTTGTGTTGTTCTGCCATCCCTATGTTGAAAATTCTCTGTGCAGCTCTGTACCCCATTTTTTGGCAAATAATTGAGATTTAAATTTTTTACAATTTATTCACTTTATATCCTGATTGTAGCCCCCTCACTCATCTGTTCCAGATCCCACCCTCCCCCTCAACCCCTCCTATCTGACCCTTGTCTATCAAGTCTCATTAGGTATGCCTTTATCCTCTTTCTCTGTTGGCTGGCAAGGTTGAACCACCAGGGAGAATTGATCAAAGAGCAGGCAACCAAGTTCATGTCAGAGACAGTGACAGCACCTGCTCCCCTTATTAGATAACCCATATGGAGGCTGAGATGCCTATGGGCTACATTTTAGCATGGGATCTAGGTCCTCTGTGTGCATGGTCCTTGTTTGATGCATTAGTCTGTGTAGGCTACCCTGGCCTTAGATTTGTAGGCTTTTTAGTTTTGTGGATCTCTAGTCCCCTCCAGGTTGGTGTATTCCCACTTCTTCCATAAGTCTATGCACAAAGTAAGGCTTTGAGTCTCTCCACTGGCTATGACCCCCTGCTTGGTGGAGTCTTACAGAGTACATATATAGTTTGCTTCTGTCCTGTTCTCTCTCTTCTGCAGCTTTTGGTGTCTATCCTGTTTGCCTTCTGAATGAGGATTAAACATACTTCCCAGGGTCCTCCTTGTTGCTTAGTTTCTTTAGTTCTGTAGGTTTTAGTATGTTTATCCTGTATTATATATATATTACATGCTTATAAGTGATTTTATACCATGACTATCTTTCTAGTTTTGGGTTACCTCTCTCAGGATGATCTTTTCTAGTTCCATCCACTAACCTACAAATTTCATGATGTCTTTTTCTTTTTTTAATGACTGAGCATTATTTGATTGTGTAAATATACCATGCTTTCTCTATTTTTTTTCATTTGAGGGACATATAGGTGGTTTCCAGATTATGGCTATTATTGATTAAACTTCTATGAACATAGTGAAGCAAATGTCCTTGTTGTATGGTGGAGCATCTTTTGGGTATTTGCACACGAGTGGTATAGCTGGGTCTTGAGGTAGCACAATTCCCAATTTTCTGAGAAAGCACCAAATTTATTTTTAAAGCGGTTGTACAAGTTTGCACTCCAACCAGCAATGGAGGTGGGTGCCTCTTTCTTCAAATCATCTCCTGTATTTATTGTCACTTAGTTCACTTATTTTACAACCAGTGGGTCCCTCCTCCCAATCAACCCACTTCTGTTACTTTCCCCTCCCCTCCTCATTACCCACAGGAAAGGGGAACCCTCTCCTTCTTTGTCAAACTTCCCCAGTACACCAATTCACATCAGGACTGAACATATCTTCATTCCCTGAGGCCAGGCAAGGCAGTCCTGCCAGAGGAAGTTTTCCCAAAGCAGGCCATAGAGTCCATGTTAGAAACAGTCCCCACATGTACTCTCCAGGTCTCCCATATGAAGACCAAGTCACACATCAGCTAAATGTTTGTATTGGGCCTAGGTCCAGATCATGCATGCTCCTTAGTGGATGTCTCAGTCTCTGAAAACCACCATGAGACCACGTTGTCTCTGTTGTTCTTCCAGTGAAGTTCCTCTTCCCTCGAGGTCCTTCCATCATTCCCTCAACACTTACTCATGACCCCTGGAGCTCCACCCCATATTTGGCTACATGTCCCAACATCTGTGTCCATCTACTATTGTCTGAAGATTTACAGGTTGCATTAAAGTTAGGCTCCTGTCTGAAAGCATAGCAGAGTGTCATTATTACTGCCACTGCTGGCTCTCTACCTTAAGATGGAGATCAGTTTGGGCCTATTAGTTTTTGGACTTCCCTCTATCTTTGTTCTGTTGTTATTGCCACAATTATTGTAAACATAGTAATTTTTGGATTACAGGATTTGTTAGTGGGTTGCTGATCCCCTCCTTCCACTAATACTGTCTGGCTAGGAGGTGGTCACTTCAGTCTTCATGCACCTCCCCTTTATTCCCGTTAGGAGTCTCAGCTAGAGTCACATCCGTATCCTCCCAGAAGCCTACTCTATAGCAGGCCTCCAGCTTGACCAAGAGATATTCTTCCCTAGATTCCCTTCTTGTTATCAGGCCCCTCACCTTTCAACCCATTCTCCTTACAGTTAATCCTCATTCTTGTTGCCCTGCCTATTGCATCTCCTGTCCAATTCTCTCTCTTCATTCATTTCTTCTATCTATTTTATTTCCCCTTCTGAGTGACATTACAAACAGCTTCCTTTATGCTATCTTTGTTACTTAGCATTTTGGGGCCTGTGGATTGTGGCATGATTATCTTGTACTATAATGTCTAATATCTACTTAAGTGAGTGCATAGCATGTGTGTCTTTCTGGGTCTGTGTTACCTCACTTAGGATGATCTTTTCTAGTTCCATCCATTTGCTTGCAAATTTCATGATTTCTTTGGTTTTAATAGCTGAGTGGTATTTTATGTGTAAGTATACCAGAATTTCTGTATCTGTTCTTTGGCTAAGGCACATCTAGTTTGTTTCCAGATTTTGGCTACTATGAATTAAGCAGCTATGAACCTAGTTGAACAAATCAAGATGTATGGTTGAGTGTCTTTTGGATATATGCCCAGGACTGGTATAGCTGGGTCTTGAGAAGCTTTTCCACTTCAAAAGACACTGTCAATAGAGCAAAACAGTAGCAAACAGATTGGGAAAAGATCTTCTCCAACCTTACATCAGAATGAAATCTCATATCTAAAATATACAAAGAACTTAAGTAATTATGTACCCACATATCCAATAATCCAATTAAAAACGGCGTAGAGAGATAAACAGAGAATTCACAATAGACAAATATTGAATGGCTGGGAAGCACTTAATGAAATGCTCAATTTCCTTGGCCTTCAGAGAAATGCAAATCAAAATGACTCTAAAATTTCATCTTACACCAAACACAATGTCTAAGATCAAAAACTCAAGTGACAACACATTCTGGGAAGGACATGAAGAAAGGGAAACCCTCCTCCATTGCTGGTTGGAATGCAAACTTGTACAACCACCTTGGAAATCAATCTTGTGCTTTCTCAGAAAACTGGGAATAGTTCTACATCAATACATAGCTATACCATTCCTGGGCATGTACCCAAAAGATGCTCCACCATAAATAAGAACATTGTCTCAACTTCATTCAAAGTGGCTTTATTCATAATAGCCAGAAAAAAAGAACAACCTAGATTTTCTTCAATGTAAGAGTGGATACAGAAATTATGGTACATTTACATGATGAAACACTACTCAGCTATTAAAAATAAAAAAGTCACTTGAGTTTTTTTATCTTAACCATTCTCATGGGTGTGACATAGAATCTCAGACTTGTTTTGATTTGCATTTCCTGAATGACTAAAGACATTGAACATTACTGTTTTAGCTAAATTTTTATTTTTTACATTAATTACATTTTATTCGCTTTGCATCACAGCTATAGCCCCCTCCCTCATTCCCTCCCAATCCTACCCTCCCTCTCTCACCTCCTCCCATACGCTTCTCCAAGTCCACTTATAGGGGAGGTCCACATCCCCTTCCATCTGACCCTAGCTTATCAGGTCTCATCAGGATTGGCTGCAATGTTCTCCTCTGTGTCCTGGCAAGGCTGCTCCTCTTTCAGGGAGGGTGGTCAAGAAGCCAGCCAATTAGTTCATGTCAGAGACAGTTGCTCTTTCCATTACTAGGGAACCAACTTGAACACTGAGCTGCCATGGGCTACATCTGAGTATAGGTTCTAGGTTATATCCATGAATGGTCCTGGGTTGGAGTATCAGTCTCAGAGAATCCCCCTGAACCCAGATATTTTGGTTCTGTTGCTCTCCTTGTGGAGGTACTGTACTCTCAAGGTCTTACTACCTCTTATTTCATATGACTCCCTGCACTCTGCCTAAAGTTTAGTTATGAGTCTCAGCATCTGCTTTGATGCACTGCTAGGTAGAGTCTTTCAGAGGCCCTTATTTTTTTAACCATGTTTGTAGCAGCTTTATTCATAATAGCCAGAAACAACCCATATGTCCATCAACAGAGAAATGGCTACAGAAATTGTGGTACATTTACACAATGGAACATTACTCAGCAATCAAAACCAAGGAAATCATTAAATTTGCAGGCAAATGGTGGGATCTGGAAAAGATCACCCTGTATAAGGTATCCTAGAAGTAGAAAGACACACATGGTATATACTCACTTATAAGTGGATACTAAATCGATAAGATAGGATAAACATACTAAAATCTGTACACTTAAAGAAGCTAAACAAGAAAGAAGACCCAAGGTAAGAGGATCAATCCTCACTTAGAAAGACAAAGGGCAAGGACATTGGAAGAAGGAGAAAACAAGAAACAAGACAGGAACGTTTCCTTTAAGTTTTCCTTCACCATTCAGTATTCTGTTGAGAACTCTGTTTAGTTCTGTATCCCATTTTTATTGGATTATTTGGTTTGTTTGTGTTTAAATTCTGAGTTCTTTATATATTTTGGATATTAGCCCACTGTCCAATGTAGGCTTGGTGAAGTTCTTTTCCCAGTCTGTAAGCTGTCATTCTGTTCTGTTGTGCTTTGCTTTACAGAAGTCTCATGAGGTCCCATTTATTAATTGTTGATCTTAGAACCTGGGCTCTTGTTCTGTTCATGAAGTTGTCTCCTGTGTAAATGGGTTTGAGGCTCTTTCCCACTTTTTCTTCTAATAGGCTTAGTGCATCTCATTTTATATTGAGGTCCTTGATCCATTTGGACTTTAATTTTGTGCAGGAGAGTAAGTCTATTTGCATTTTTCTAGGTTTAGGCATACAGTTAGACCAGCAGCATTTGTAGAAGACCTTATCTTTTTTCCCATTTTATGGTTATGGATTCTTTGTCAAAAATCAAGTGTCTGTAGGTGTGTGGGTTTATTTCTGAATCTTCAGTTTGATTCCATTGTTCTATCAGTCTGTTTCTATACCAAAACAATGGAATTTTTATTACAGTTGCTCTTTAGTATAGCTTGAGATCCTCCATATCTGTACCCCATATTTTAATTGTATTCTTTGGTTTGTTGTTTAATTTCTTGAATTCTCCATATATTTTGGATATTAGCCCTCTGTTGTATGTAGGGTTGGTGAAGATATTTTTCCAGTCTGTAGGCTGTTGTTTTCTTCTATTGACAGTATGTTTTGCTTTACAGAGGTTTTTATTTTTATGAGGTCCCATATATTAAGTAGATTCTGAGGTCTTGGTTTTCTTTTCAGGACATGATCATGTTATTTTGTTTTTGTTTTTGTTTTTTTTCTTTGTTTGTGGTGGATCACATTTTTGGATTTCCACATATGGAATCACCATTGTTTCCAAGGATGAAGGCTACTTGGTCAGGGTGGATGATATTTTTGATGTGTTCTTGGATTCAGTATGTGAGTATTTTATTCAGTACTTTTCTGTGAATGTTCCTAAGGGAAATTGATCTGAAATTCTATTTCTTTGTTGAGTCTTTATGTGGTTTAGGTATCAAGTTGTCTGTGGTTTCATAGAACAAGATTGGTGGTGTTTCTTTTCTTTCTATTTTGTCAAAGAGTTTGAAGAGTATTGCAATTAGTTTTTCTTTTAAGGTCTGGTAGAATTCTGAGCTGAAATCCTCTGGCCCTGTTTTTTTTTGTTTGTTTGTTTGTTTGTTTTTGTTTTTGTTTTTGTTTTTGTTTTTTTTTTTTTTTTTTTTTTGTTGCATGGAAGACATTTGGTGACTGCTTCTATTTCCTTATAACTATTTGTTTTACTTAACTGGTCTTGATTCAGGTTTGGTAAGTGGAATCTGTAAACAAAATTAACTATTTCATTGAGGTTTTCAAATTTTGTGGCATATAAGCTTTTGAAGTAAGACCAAATGATTCATTAGATTTCCTCAGTGTCTGCCATTGTGTCTTCCTTTTCATTTCTGATTTTGTTGATTTGGATAGTTTCTCTCTGCCTTTTAGTTAGTTTTGCTAAGGGTTTGTCTATCTTGTTGATTTTCTCAACTAACCAACTCTTTTTTTATTGACTTTTTGAATTGTTTTATTTTTTTTCTAATTTACTGATTGCTTCTTAAAATCTTTTTACCTCTTCAGCAATGACATCTCAGCTTTGTATCAAAAATTGTTTTGTAAAAATATCAGTTGTATCTATCTGGACTCTATACCTCTGTAGCCTGACTAATTGTGCTTTCTATAACTTCTCTGTTATAAAGAAGATTTTGATGAGAGGTAAAAAAATGTGCTTATATATGGATAGTAGGATACATATCTAGAAAGTAGTTAGAGCTTGGGCAGGTCTAGAAAGTAGAAACTTTTGGTTCTCTTCTAAGATTCATACCTTTACTAGCCCCAGGTAATTGGCTAGGTTTCCAGTACCAGACATTTCTATTTTGTCAAGCAGACCTTTTGTCCAAGTAGAGAACTCTTGGTTACCAACAATGTATGCCTGCAACTACTGCAGCAGTTGGATTATTATCTCATTTCCGTGGTTGTTGTGATTCATACTCATCATAGCTGGGTAGAAATTCCTTCTTTAAAAGTCTACATGAGACCTTCAATACTGTGAAAGAGAGTTCTCAGAGAGGAGGTTTTAGGTCAGATCCAAATCCATGGTCTCTGGGCTCTGTGTCCAGATTGCGTAGTGTCTTGAGAAATGTGAACTTACCTTATCCCTAATTGGTAACCAAGTACAACAACAGGCCATAATGTTTTGAGATTCTCTTGAACAACTCTAAACAACAACTCAGATTTTAATGCTTAGTGATAGAGTATTTGTTAGTCTGTAGCTCTTACACTGAAGATTGTCATCCCATATGAGAAAATTTTATCCAAACTTTATATATATATATACACACACACACTTACACGCGTTATAGTGATTTTTAAGTAAATAGTAAATAGTGTAACCACTTATGATTTTTTCAGACATCCTTATTACTTTACTTTTCTCCCTCTTTCTATAGTGCATTGTCATAAAATTAAAAACCCAAGTACACCTAAAGAAGGGCCCTGGGTATGATTATCAATGCTCACTTAGAAAGGCAAACAAGACACACATTGGAAGAGGGAAAAACAGAGAACAAGACAGGAGCCTAACACAGAGGGCCTTTAAAAGATTCTAACCAGCAGGGTATCAAAGTAGATGATAAGACATATAGTCAGACTTTGGGCAGGTTGCAAGGAATCTTATGAAAGAAGAGGGGAGATAGAAAGACCTGGAGGGGACAGGAGCTTCATAAGGAGAGCAAACAGAACCAAAATAATCTGTGCATAGGGGTCTTTTCTGAGACTGATACTCCAACCAAAGACCATACATGGATAAAACCTAGAAGCCCTGCACAGATGTAGCCCATGGCAGCTCAGTGTCCAACTGGGTTCCCTAGTAAGGGGAGCAGTGGTGTCTCTGACATGAACTAAGTGGCTGCCTCTTTGATTACCTCCCTCTGAGGAGGGAGCTGCCTTACCAGGCCACAAAGGAAGACAGCACAACCAGTCCTGATGAGACCTGATAGGCTAGTGTCAGAGGGAAAGGGAAAAGGACCTCCCTTATCAGTGGACTTGGGGAAGGTCATAGAATGAGATGAGGGAGCAAAGGTGTAAATGCGAGGGGTTGGAGGAGGGGCTACAGCTGGGATGCAAAGTGAATAAACTGTAATTAATAATAAATGAATAAATTTTTTAAAAATATTTTTAAAAACCCATGGCTGCACAAGATGTTGAGAATAAATGACAGCTGAGGTAGTATGCCTAAGCAAGATATTTTTCCCATATATAATCTCCATAAGTTGTGAGGTAGATTGACTTCTGTTGCTCTCAACTGAATGCCATACCACATTCTACATTATTGTCTCATGCATCCCAGGGTTCTGATGAACCTCTACTTATATAAGGTAATAGCATGGACAGGATATCAATGAGCAACATGAGTTTCAGAAGCTAAAGGTCTGTTATCTTTTCTTCAAGATTTTGTCCGTAGGTTATTTAGCTGAACTCTTTTGTTGATGACATCTTATGAGTTGAGTTTAGTTCATTTTTTTTAAAAAAAATATTTTTATTTTTTTATATTAATGGGAATCTTCAACCATAGTAGTTACCTGATGTGGCTGAACTCCTGGTACATTTTCTTTGCTCCTGTCACTGCCAGAAGACTGAGTTCTTTTGATGTCTCACACATTTTCATCTGATTTTGTTCCACTTAAAATTATTTTAATTACTCTATTCATTATTTATTTATGTATTTATTTATGTAATGTGTGTGATGGTGGTGGTGGTGGAAGGGTGCCCCATAAGATAGAACTTAGGTTGTATGGCTTGCTATAGGCATCTCTTCCTTGTTGAAGTTCTTAAAAATGTTTGAGAATGACCCAAGTAGCATGAGCTATTTGTAGGAGCTCTTACAAGAAACTTTTCAGTAAAGAAATAAATATGATATCAGCTGGTAGATTCTAGAATCCTATCAATACCACTAAAGCACTGGGAATAGGTCTTCATGGACTGCATTTCTAGGTTGATGTGGGTTTTAGCAATAACTACAACTTGCTTTTTATTTTTCTACTCTAGGTGCAGTATATCATTCGGAATTCAAACCAAAGATTATAAATATGTATACAAAGAAGTATTTAAGAAGAAATAAGCAAAGTTGCTGTAATACTTGTGATTTTGAACATGAAAGTTTGCCAGAGATTCAGTTTCTTTTATTATATTTTTATTTTATTTAAACATAGATTCTTTTCTTATACTATATATCTTGTTTTCACCTGTCTTAATCCTCCCAGTACTTCCCCGCCTCTCCCTCCTTCCACATCCACTCCCTTTCTGTCTCTCCTTAGAAAAGAATTCTAAGAGATAACAACCAAACGTGACAAAATAAAATATCAAAGGGCAGAATAAGTTTCATCATATCACAGCCAGGAGTGATAGTTCATGCCTGTAATCTCAACACTCAAGAGGCAGAGACATCCATATATCTGCGAGTTCAAGGCCAGGATGGCCTACAAAGTGCGTCTAGGACAGCCAAGGACACCCAGAGAAAGACTGCTTTTAAAAAACCAAACCAACCAACCAAATAAATAAATAGTAAATAAATAAATAAATAAATGGTAAAAAAAAAAAATAACATCATGGCTATACAAGGCTACCCAACAGAAAAAAAAAGAATACCTACCAAATTTTGGAACAAAAATCAGAGATTCACTCATTAACATATTCAACAGTTCTATAAGAATTCTAAGCTTAAAGCTACACACACACACACACACACACACACACACACACACACACAGAGGAACTATTTCAGACCCATATCAGACCTTAGGCTTGCTTCTTCAGTCCTCTGGGTTCATATAAGCTTTGCTTAGTTGATTAACAGGGCCTCATTTTCTTCATGTCTCCCATTTCCTTTAGCTCTTACACTCTTTCCACATCCTCTTCTGTGGAATCTCCTGAGCTTTAAGAGTAAGGATTTGATGAACACTTCACATTTAGAGCTGCATGTTTCAAGGACTCATTTTCTGAATAGTGTCTGGATGTACATCTCTGCATCTATTTCTGTTTGATGAGTACTGCATAAAACACTGGTATTATTGACACTTCTTTTTTTACCAGTCATATTTTGTTGTCCCTTGAGTCTCTGGGTTATCTAGTCTCTAGTCCTTAGTTACTCAAGTAGTGTCAAGTATGGGTTCCATCTTGTGCAGTAGGTCTTAAGTCATGTATGACATTGGTTTACTACTATCACAAGTTATGATTTACTATTGTCCTAGCATATCTTGCAGGTAGGAAAGATTGTAGGGGGATTTTTTTGTGACTGAGTTGATTACATTGCTCTTTTGGTAGTCTGTAAAATTCTTTTCTGCACAAAAGACACTGGGAATTACTCTACCTTCAGAACCAGCTCAACCATGCTTGGGCATATTCCCAAAGGATACTTCATTCTATCACAAAACACTTGCAAAAACATGTTAATTGATACTCTATTCATAATGCCAGAAACTAGAAACAACTTAGATGTACCTCAAAAGAATAATGAATACAATGTGGCATGCTTACACAATGGAGTATTGCTCAACTCATTAAATTTTACATCATGAAATGTGCAGGAAAATGGATAAAACTAGAAAAAAATTATCCAGAGGAAGGTATCCCAGACCCAGAAACAAAATATTATGTAATTACTTATATTTCAACAAATAAGGCTTCCAGTACTGAGACTAGATTTAATTCAGTTGAATTGTTGGCTTACAGGAGTCACATGGAGAACCACATACAACCACAGCTATTTCCAGGACGATGGGCTATTACCCACAAACTGACAGTCAAGCCCAATTTCTGAGGACAGTGCCCACACAACTCAGAAATGCAAAAGTTGAGCTGCTGCTTACATAAAACTTTAATTTTTTTTTTTTACCTTATTTCTTCATTCTGTGTTTTGTAATGGACATGTACATGTGAGAGTCAAAGAATAATTTTCTAGTAGTTGATGTTCTCCTTTTATTTTGTGGCTTCTGGGAGTTGAACTAGGTCATCAAATTCTGTGGTATACACTGACAATCTCTGAGCTATCTCCTTTTGTCTCAGTTCTTCAATGGATTTCTGAAGTTCTCCTCAACACCTCTCTTTAGAACAATGTTTATTTTTCTCTTTCTTTTTTTTTTTTTTCAATGCAGTTTATTCAGGAACCTTGAACAATCATCTGACCCTGGGGAAAGCCAGCCCACAGCTTAAATAGCCTCTGGGTAGCCAACCCAGGCGTGCCACGTGGGCAATGCAGATAGGTCCACATACATGGAAGCAAGCCAGATCCTCAGCCTTAGCCAAATGTGGAATTGTTCGTGACAGAGAGCACTCACCATCGGGAAGGTGGAAGGCGGAAACCAGCTCCATCTTTAAGGCACAGCATTCCGCAGCTCTCTACAGTTCCCCCTTTTTGTTTTAGACGCATCAGGCAAGAGTAGAGGTCTGATCTCTGATATTAGAAATAAATTGGGACATTTTTAAACATTTTGAGATTATAATATAATCACATCTTTTCCCTAGTTTCTCCCTCCAAACCCTTTCACATATTTCTCCTTTATATGTTACAAATTTAAGGCCCCTTGTTTCATTATTTGTTATTGCATGCACAGTAATGTTTTCAGAACTAATCATTTGGTATTAAATGAACAATTGGTATGCTCTTTTCATTAATTGTTATTATCACTTATTATAGTTTATTTAATTTGTATCCCAGCTGTGGAACCCTCCCTTGTCTCCTCCCAATCCCACCCTCCTCCCCCTATGGCCCTCCACTAGTCCACTGATACAGAAAGTCCTCTTCCCCTTCTACTTGGCACTAGCTAGGTCTCATCAGGACTGGTCTTCCTCTGTGGCCTGGCAAAGCTGCACACTACAGGAGGCAGTGATCAGAGAGCTGGTCACTCAATTGATACCAGAGAAAGTCCCTACTCTCCTTATTAGGGATAGCACATGGAGACCTCTGCATTGTCCTTGGTTGGGTTATCAGTCTTCACTGGCCCCAGGAATCAGTTTTTGTAGCTCTGTTAGTTTCCTTTTGGAGCGCCTATCCCCTCCACTTCTTTCTATCTCCCTCTTCTTTCCTAAGATTCCCTACACTCTGCACAAAATTTGTTTACGAGTCACAGTATCTGCCTTGATACCTCGATCAGTAGAAACTTTCAAAGGCCATCTGTGGTAGGATCCTGTCCTATTCTCTGTCTTCTCCTTTTTCTGATGTCTTCTTGCTTTTGCCCTTCTGCATGAAGACTGAGCATCTTCTCTAGACTCTTCCTTGTTGTTTAGCTTTGTAGGAGTATAGATATTAATATGTTTATCCTATATTATATAGTTAATATCCACTCCTAAGTGAGTGTATACCATGTATGTCTTTCTACTTCCCAACATTTGCCTTCAAATTTCATGAGAATTCGATACTATGATGGAGCAGCTGAGAGTGGCCATTGTCACAGTAAATTCTACCAGAGTGGACGCAGGACTAGCCATAGGATTATCATCATGGATTGCTGCAGCCATGAATCATCTGAAGGAATGGGAGGGCATGGGAGCGTTAGCAGGCCTTCTGGTGTTGGTCTCCTTGGTTTGCCTGTGGTATATATGCAAGATTAGAGTCTCACAACAGCGTAATGCAGCCATGACCATTCAGGCCTTTACAGCCATTGAAGCAGGACAGTCTCCCCAAGCATGGTTGGCTACCATAAAAAGCTAAAAGGTTATGCTCAGGATGCTAGGCTAAGCACTGCACTCAGGGTCAGCCGCTTTGGACCCAGAGAAGAGCATGTCTGATTGCATGTGGGTCGATGCCCCAGGTCCCGCCTCTGAGAAAAAGGTATTGGACGGGTCTGATGTTCTTTGGGTGGATGACACCTAAATGAACATCAGTACAAAGTCCCAATTTATTTCTAATATCAGAGATCAGACTTCTACTTTTGCCTGATGCGTCTAAAACAAAAAGGGGGATCTGTAGAGAGCTGCGGAATGCTATGCCTTAAAGATGGAGCTGGTTTCCACCTTCCACCTTCCCGATGGTGAGTGCTCTCTGTCACGAACAATTCCACATTTGGCTAAGGCTGAGGATCTGGCTTGCTTCCATGTATGTGGACCTATCTGTATTGCCCATGTGGCACGCTGGGGTTGGCTACCCAGAGGCTATTTAAGCTGTGGGCTGGCTTTCCCCAGGGTCAGATGATTGTTCAAGGTTCCTGAATAAACTGCATTGAAAAAAAAATTAACTTTGATTGTTTTTTGGAAGCTCACTTGTAATAATTCTATCCCTTCCACTGTTTTCATATCAATATGAATAAATAAATATTAAAAAAGAAAAAAAACATGCTATTCCCCAAAATTTGTTCCTTATGATCTGTTACTTGCTTATGAAAAAAATAAGTAAATAAATAAATAAAACCAAAAAAAAATTCATGATTTCCTTGTTTTTAATAGCTGAGTAGTATCCCATTGTGTCCATTCTGACTATTATGACTGGAGCTGCTACAAACATGGTTGATCAAATGAAATTGTTGTATAGTTGAACATATTCCATATTTATGTCTAGGAGTAGTATAGCTGGATTTTGAGGTAGCACTATTCTTACTTTTATGAGAAAGCATGATTTCCAAAGTGGTTGTATAAGTTTACATTCTCACCAGCAATGGGTGAAGGTTCCCCTTTCTCCGCTTCTTCTGCAGCATGTGTTGTCACTTGAGTTTTTGATCTTAACGATTCTGATGGGTGTAAGGTGAAATCTCAGGGTTTTTGTTTTTGGTTTTGTTTTGATTTGCATCTCCTTGATTACTAAGGATGTTGAACATTTCTTTAAATGTTTCTCTGCCATTTGATATTTCTCTACAGAGAGTTCTCTGTTTAGCTCTGTACCCCATTTTTAATTGGATTACTTGGTTTGTTGGTATTTAACTTCTTAACTTTTTATATACTCTGTATATTAGTCCTCTGTCAGTGTAGGGTTGTTGAAGATCCTTTTCCAATTTGCAGGCTGTTATTTTTTTTATGACAAAATCCTTTGCTTTACAGAAGAATTTCTGTTTCATGAAGTCCCATTTACTGATTGTTGATTGTAGAGCCTGTGCTGTTGTTCTTCTGTTTAGGAACTTGCCTCCTGTGTCAAAGAGTTCCATGCTCTTTTTTCTTTTAAACAGTTTATTGTGTCTTTTTTAAAAATATATTTACAGTTTCTTAACTTTGTATCCAAGTTGTATCCCTCACTTCATTTCCTCCCAATCCCACCCTCCCTCCCTCATCTCCTCCCTACCCTTTCCAAGTCCACTGATAAGGGAGGAACTCCTCCTCTTTCACCTGACCCTGTTTTATCAGGTATCTTCAGGACTGGCTGAAAAGTCCTCCTCTGTGGCCTAGCAGATCTGCTCCTCACTCGGGGGAGGGTCAAAGAGCTCGCCATTGAGTTCTTGTCAGAAATAGTCCCTGTTCACCTTAATATGGCACCCAAGTGGATACTGAGCTACTATGGGCTACATCCGAGGAGAGGTTCTAGGTTATACCCATGTGTGGTCCTTGGTTGGAGAAAGAGATTCAGAAAAGACCACTATACGCAGATATATTTGGTCCTTGTGGAGTTCCTGTCCTCTCCAGGTCATATTAACTCCCCCTTTTTCTTATGAGTCCCTGCACTCTGCCAAAGGTTTGGTTATGAGTCTTTGTATTGTCTTTGATACACTGCTAGGTAGAGTCTTTCAGAGGCCCTCTGTGGTAGGATCCTGTCCTGTTACTTGTTTGCTCCTACATCCAATGTCCATCCCATTTGTCTTTCTACTTGAGGATTGATCATCTTACGCTGGGTCCTCTTTTTTGTTTATCTTCTTAGGGGTATAGAATTCATCATATTTATCATATCTTATAGGTCTATATAAGTGTGTATATACCATGTGTGTCTTTCTACTTTGGGGATACCTAACTCAGGATGATTGTTTCTAGGCAAATGTTTCCCACCATTTGCCTTTGAATTTCATGATTTCCTTGTTTTTAATTCCTGAGTAGTATTCCATTGTGTAAAAGTACCACAATTTCTGTATCCATTCCTCAACTGAGAGACATCTGGGTTGTTTCCAGGTTCTGGCTATTACGAATAAAGCTGCTACAAACTTGGTTGAGCAAATGACCTTGTTATGTACTTGAGAATCTTTTGGATATATGCCTAGGAGTGGTATAGTTGGATCTTGAGGAAGTGCTATTCCTAATTGTCTGAGAAAGTGCCAGATTGATTGCCATAGTGGTTGTACAAGTTTGCTTTCCCACCAGCAATGGAGGAGGGTTCCCATTTCTCCTCAACCTGTCAAGTATGTGTTGTCACTTAAGTTTTTGATCTTAGCCATTCTGATGGGTGTCAGGTGAAATCTCAGGGTCATTTTGATTTGCATCTCTATGATGTGTAAGGATGTTGAGCATTTCTAAAAGTGTTTCTCTGCCATTCTGTATTCCTCTACTGAGAATTCTCTGTTTAGATTCTTACCCCATTTCTTACTTGGATTGCTTGATTTGTTGCTTTTTAAATTATTTATTTCTTTATATAATCTGGATATCAGCCCTCTGTCACATAAAGGGTAGGTGAAGATCCTTAACCAGTCTGTAGGCTGTGGTTTTATATTGACAACAGTGTCTTTTGCTTTACAGAACCTTTTCATTTTCATGTGGTCCATCTATTAATTGTTGATCTTAGAGCCTGTGCTGTTGGTGTTCTGTTCAGGAAGTTGTCTCCTGTGCCAATGAGTTCTAGGCTCATCCCCATTTTTCGTTCTAACCAATTTAGTGTGTCTGGTTTTATGTTGAGGTCTTTGATCTGCTTGGACTTTAGTTTTGTGCATGGTGATAAATATGGGTTTATTTTCATTTTTTTACATGTAGACATCCAGATGGACCAGCATCATTTGTAGAAGATGCTGTCTTTTTTCCATTGAATGGTTTTGGCTTCTTTGTAAAAAATCAAGTATCCATATATTTGTGGGTTTATTTCTGGGTCTTCTCTTCAGTTACATTGAACCACCTTTCTGTTTCTATGCTGCTATCATGCAGTTTTCATTACTATTGCTCTGTAGCACAGCTTGAGTTTAGGTATGGAGATGCCTCCAGACAAGCTGTTGTTGTACAGGATCGTTTTGGAAAATCTGGATTTTTTCTTTCTCCATAGGAAGCTGAGAATATTTCTTTCAAGGTCTGTAAATAATTGCGGTGGTATTTTGAAGGGAATTCCATTGAATGTATAGATTGCTTTTGGCAGGATGGCCATTTTCACTATGTTAATCTTACCTATCCATGAGCATGGGAGACCTTTCCATCTTCTGATATCTTCTTCAATTTCTTTCTTCAGAGACTTGAAGTTTTTCTCATACAAGTCTTTCACTTGCTTGGTTAGAGTCACCCCAAGGCACTTTATATTATTAGTGGCCATTGTAAAGGGTGTTGTTTCCCTAATTTCTTTCTCAGCCTTTTTGTCTTTGGTATACAGGAGGGCTTCTGATTTTTTGAGTTGATTTTGTATCCAGCCACTTTGCTGAAGGTGTTTATCAGCTGAAGGAGTTCTCTGGTTGAATTTTTGGGTTTGCTCATGTATATTATCATATCATCTGTAAATAGTGAAAGTTTTACATCTTCCATTCCAATTTGTACTCCCTTGATCATCTTTAGTTGTCTTATTTTTTCTATCAAGGACTTAAAGTACTAAACTGAAGAGATATAGAGATGGTGGGCAGCCTTGCCTTGTCCGTGATTTCAGTTGGATTGGTTTGTGTTTCTCTTCATTGAGTTATTGTTGGCTATAGGATTGCTGTATATTGCCTTTACTATGTTTAGGTATGTGTCTTGTATACCCTTGTCTTTTGTATACAGGAGGGCTACTGTTTTTTTTTTTTTTTTAGTTAATTTTGTATCTGGCCACTTTGCTGAAGATGTTTATCAGCTTTAGGAGTTCCCTGGTAGAGTTTTTGGGGTCACTAACGTATACTGTCATATCATCTGCAAATAGTGATAATTTGACTTCTTCCTTTCCAATTTGGATCTCCTTGATCTCCTTCAACTGTCTTATTGCTCTAGCAAGGACTTCCAGGACTATGTTGAAGAGATAGGGACAAAGTGGGCAGCCTTATCTTGTTCCTGATTTCAGTGGGATTGTTTTAAGTTTCTCTCCATTCAGTTTGATGTTGGTTATAGGCTTGCTGTATATCGCCTTTACTATGTTTAGATATCTTGTATCCTTGATCTCTCTAATACTTTAAACATGAATGGATGTTGGATTTTGTCAAATGCTTTTTCAGCATCTAGGGAGATAACCATGTGGTTTTTTTCTTTCAGTTTGTTAATATGGTGGATCACATTGATGGATTTCCATATACTGAACCACCCCTGCATACCTGGGATGAAGCCTACTTGGTCATGGTGGATGATATCTTTGCTGTGTTCTTGGATTCTGTTTGTGAGTATTTTGTCGAGTATTTTTGCATCAATGTTCATAAGAGAGATTGGCCTGAAGTTCTCTTTTATTGATGGGTCTTTGTGAGGTTTAGGTACCAAGGTGACTGTGGCTTCATAGAATGAATTTGGTAATGTTGTTTCTGTTTCTATTTTGTGGAATAGTTTGAAGAGAACTGGAGTTAGCTCTTTTTTGAATGTCTGGTAGAATTCTGCACAGAAACCATCAGGTCCTGGGCTTTTTTTGGATGGGAGACTTTTGATGACTGCTTCTTTTTCCTTGGGGGATATAGGACTATTTAATTGATTTACCTGGTCCTGATTTAGCTTTGGTAAGTGGAATCAATCAAGAAAATTGTCCATTTCATTTAAATTTTCAAATTTTGTTGTGTATAGACTTTTGAAGTAAGTCCTAATGATTGTTTGAATTTCCTCAGTGTCTGTAGTTATGTCCCCCTTTTCTTTTCTGATTTTGTTTATTTGGATGGTATCTCTCTGCCTTTTAGTTAGCTTGGCTAAATGTTTGTCTATCTTGTTGATTTTCTCAAAGAACCAGCTCTTGGTTTCATTGATTCTTTGAATTGTTTTATTTGTTTCTAATTGATTGATTTCAGCCCTGAGTTTGATTATTTCCAGCTGTCTGCTCCTTCTTGGTGTGTCTTCTTCTTCTTTTTCTAGGGTTTTTAAGTGAGCCGTTAAGTTGCTTGAATGAGCTGTCTCTAATTTCTTCTTGAAGGCACTTATTGCTATGCACTTTCCTCTTAGCACTGCCTTCATTGTGTCCCACAAGTTTGGGTATGTTGTGTCTTCATTTTCATAGAGTTCTAGGAAGATTTTAATTTCTTTCTTTATTTCTTCCCTGACCCAGCTGTCTTTTAGTAGCAAGTTGTTCAGTTTCCATGTATGTGTAGGCTTTTTGCTATTTCTGTTGTTAAATTTTGTCTTTTTATTGTGTCCTTCATTTCTTGGATGTTTTGTGTTTGGAACTTTTCTGATTTTATTTTTTCTTTGAGAGACGTGTCAATTTCTGTAAGTGTATCTTTGGCACCTGAGATTCTCTCTTTCATCTCTTGTATTCTGTTGGTGATGCTTAACTTTGTAGTTCCTGATCTTTTCTTTATGTTCTCCAGCTCCAGGTTTTTCTCTATTTGTGTTTTCTTTATTGATTCTAATTTTGTTTTCATGTCTTGCACCATTCCCTTCATCTGATTGAATATGAAGCCCTGATTTTCAATGATGGCTTCTATTTTTTTGTCCGTTTCCTTCTCTATGTCCCTAACTGTGTATCTACTTCTTTGGCTGTATTTGCCTGTATTTGTTTGAGAGCTTTGTTCATTTCCTGTTTGTTAGCCACAATTAATTGTGTGGCTATTTCTCTGAGAGATTTACTCATTTCCTCTTTATGAGCCTCTAATAGTTGGAAAAACATAGTTGTTGTTGTTGTTGTTTTTTGTTTTGTTTTGTTTTGACATTCTGACATATCTCTCATTTATTGCATATGTTGGCATCTTCATAGAGAATTTGATAGCAGAACTCGAGGATTTTCATATAAAGTCGTCTTCCACAGAATTTCAACACAAAATCCAGGCATAACATAGGATTTTAACTGAAGAAAACTGTTATTTATAAGCCCAGGTCACTTACCACTCTTCCCACAGGGAAAAAAAATTGAACATTGCCTTCTAAATTTCTAATTTGATTCTAAATTCAGAGTAAACAACAATAATGAGTATTAGTTTTTCAGTACATGGAGATCACTGTTGCTTTAGTCTGTGTTTTCTGGAATAAAGCCCTCTCCTAGCAAAACTCTTGACACACATAAAAAATGCAAAAATGCTTCTCCTTATTGCATAACCCTTGATCAGTATTGGCTCTTTAAGCCACCAGAGTCTGAAAGCCTGGGTGAGTGTATTGCTGCAGTTACTCTCTGAGCCTCCTCCCCACATCTAAGGGAGTGCTAGAACACTCTGCTTAATATCAAACTACTATATTGGCTTTTGACAACTGATTCCTGAGTTCTTCAGTAGATGTCTTAGACGAACATCCGAACCCTGAAATCCTACCACCTTATTTTTTTTCTCTTTTTATTTTTACTTCTTTATTTTTTTATCAGTTACATTTTTGTTAACTCTGTATCCTAGCTGTATCCTGCTCCCTCATTTTCTCCCTAATCCCATCCAACCTCCCTCATCTACTCCCTGCCTCTTTCCAAGTCCACTCATAGGGGAGGACCTCCTCCCATTTCATCTAACCCTGTTTTATCAGGTATCTTCAGGACTGACTTGCAAATTCCTCCTCTGTATCCTAACAGTACTGCTCCCCCATTGGGGGGGTGGGGAGGTCAAAATGCCTGCCATTGAGTTCCTGTTAGAAATAGTCCTTGTTCCCCTTTCTTTGGGAAACCAACT
The DNA here is from genome assembly GCF_030254825.1 of Meriones unguiculatus. Taxonomy (NCBI): domain Eukaryota; kingdom Metazoa; phylum Chordata; class Mammalia; order Rodentia; family Muridae; genus Meriones; species Meriones unguiculatus. The sequence goes on along the minus strand of NC_083369.1, from coordinate 53,984,014 downwards.
GCTTACTGAGCTACCACGGGCCACATCTGAGCAGAGGTTCTAGGTTATATCCATTCATGGTCTTTGGTTGAGTGTCAGTCTCAGAAAAGAACCTGTGCCCAGATATATTTGGTCCTTGTAGAGCTCCTATCCTTACCACACCATACTAACTTCCCTTCTTTCATATTATTCCCTGTACTCTGCTGAAGATTTGTTTATGAGACTTAGTATCTGCGTTGAAATACTGCTAGGTAGAGTCTTTCAGATGCCTTCTGCAGTAGACTCCAATCATACATTCAATGCACATCCCATTTGTCTTTCTAAATGAGGATTGATGATCTTACCCAGTGTCTGCTTTCTTGATTATCTTCTTGAGGTGTATAGATTTCATTATGTTTATCATATCTTGTAGATCTATATAAGCGAGTATATACCATGTTTGTCTATCTCCTTCTGAGATAATTCACTCAGAATGATCTTTTCTAGCTCCCACCATTTGCCTTTGAACTTCATGATTTCCTTGTTTTTAATTGCTGAGTAGTATTCCATTCTGTAAACATACCACAATTTCTGTATCCATTCTTCTGTTGATGGATATCTGGGTTGTTTCCAGGTTCTGGCTATTACAAATAAAGCTGCTACAAACATGGTTGAGCAAATGTCCTTGTTGTGTACTTGAGCAAATTTTGGGTATGTACCTAGCAGTGGTATAACTGGGTCTTGAGGAAACACTATTCCTAATTATCTGAGAAAATACCAGATTGAATTTCAAAGTGGTTGTACCAGTTTACATTCCCACCAGTAATGGAGGAGGGTTCCCCTTTCTCCACAACCTCTCCAGCATGTGTTGTCACTTGAGTTTTTCATCTTAGCCATTTTGATGTGTGTAAGGTGAAATCTCATTGTCGTTTTTATTTGCATTTCCCTAATGGCTAATGAGGTTGAGCATTTCTTTAAGTGTTTCTCTTCCATTCCATGTTCCTCTATCGAGAATTCTCTGTTTAGCTCTGTTCCCAATTTTTAGTTGGATTACTTAGTTTGTTGCTTTTCAGCTTCTTTAGTTCTTTATATATACTGGATATTAGCCCTCTGTCAGATAAAGGGTTGGTGAAGATTCTTTCACAATCTGTAGGCAGTCGTTTTGTTTTGATGACAGTGTCCTTTGCTTTACAGAAGATTTTCAGTTTAATGAGGTCCCATTTATTGATTATTGCTCTCAAAACCTGTGCTGTTGGTGTTCTGTTCAGGAAGTTGTCTCCTTTGTCAATGGGCTGTTGCCCATTTTTTCTTCTAAACGATTTAGTGTATCTAGTTCTATGTTGAGATATTTGATCCACTTGAACTTTAGTTTTGTGCAGAGTGATAAATATGGATCTATTTTCATTTTTTCTGCATGTAGACATCCAGTTAGACCAGCACCATTTGTTGAAGATGCTGTATTTTTTCCATTTAATGGTTTTGGCTTCTTTGTCAAAAATAGAAAATTCACAGGTGTGGGGGTTTATTTCTGGGTCTTCTATTCAGTTCTATTGATTATCCTTTCTGTTTCTATGCCAATACCATGCAGTTTTTCTTACTATTGCTCTGTAGTACACCTTGAGATAGGGGATGGAGATACCTCCAGATGATATGTTGCTGTACAGGATCGTTTTGGAAATTCTGGGTTTTTTGTTTCTCCATATGAAGCTGAGAATCTTCTTTTTCAAGGTCTGTAATGAATTGAGTTGGTATTTTGATGGGAACTGCATTGAATGCATAGATTGCTTTTTGGCAGGATGACCATTTTTACTATGTTAATTCTACCAATACATGAGGACCAGAGATCTTTCCATCTTCTGATATCTTCTTCAGTTTCTTTCTTCAGAGACTTGAAGTTTTTCTCAAACAGGACTTTCACTTGCTTGGTATTAGTTATTAGTTATTATGTTATTAGTGGCTATTGTGAAGGGTGTTGTTTCTCTAATTTCTTTTTCAGCCCTTTTGTCTTTGCTATACAGGAGGGCTTCTGATTTTTTTTTAGTTGATTTTGTATCCAGCCACTATGCTAAAGGTGTTTATCAGCTGAAGGAGGTCTCTGGTTGAATTTTTGGGTTCGCTCATGTATACTATCATATCATCTGCAAATAGTGACACTTTGACCTCTGCATTTCCTTGTTTGTTTCCATTTGATCTCCTTTAGTTGTCTTATTGCTCTGGCTATGATTTCCAGTACTATGTTGAAAAGATATGGAGAGAGTGGGCAGCCTTGTCTTGTCCCTGATTTCAGTGGGATTGATTTAACTTTCTCTCCATTGAGTTTGATGTTGGCTATAGGCTTGCTGTATATTGCCTTTACTATGTTTAAGTATGTGCCTTGTATACCTTATCTCTCCAATACTTTAAACATGAATGGGTGTTGGACTTTGTCAAATGCTTTTTCGGCATTTAAAGAGATGATCATGTGGTTTTTCTCCTTCAGTTTGTTTATGTGGTGGATTACATTGATGGATTTCCATATGCTGAACCACCCTTGCATGCCTGGGATGAAGCCTACTTGGTCATGGTGGATGATATCTTTGATGTGTTCTTGGATTCTGTTTGCATGTATTTTATTAAAGTATTTTTGTATCAATGTTCATAAGAGAGATAGGTCTGAAGTCTCTTTTTTGGGGGGGTCTTTGTGTGGTTTTGGAATCAAGGTGACTGTCACTTCATAGAATGAGTTTGGTAATGATCCTTCTGTTTCTATTTTGTGGAATAGTTTGAGGAGAATTGGTGTTAGCACTTCTTTGAAGGTCTGGCAGAATTCTGTGCTGAAACCATCTGGCCCAGGGATTTTTTTGGAGGGGAGACTGTTAAAGACTGCTTCAATTTCTTTGCTGGATATAGGGATATTCAGTCTTTCTACCTGATCTTGCATTAATTTTGGTACATGGAATCTATCAAGAAAATTGTTCATTTCATTTATATTTTCAAATTTTTGGTGTATAAGCTTTTGTAGTATGACCTAATGATTGTTTGGATTATTTGGTGTCTGTAGTTATGTCACCCTTTTCATTTCTGATTTTGCTGATTTGGATAGATTTTCTCTGCTTTTTAGTTAGTTTGGCTAAGGGTTTGTATGTCTTGTTGATTTTCTCAAAGAACCAGCTTTTTGTTTCATTGATTCTTTGAATAGTTTTATTTGTTTCTAATTGATTGATTTCAGCCCTGGATTTGATTATTTTCAGTTGGCTCATTAAGTTACTTGTATGTGATATTACAAATTTCTTCTTGAAGGCACTTACTGCTGTTAAGTTTTCTTCTGAGCACTGCTTTCAATGTGTCCCATAAATTGGGGTATGTTTTACCTTCATTTTCATTGAATTCTACGAAGTCTTTAATTTCTTTATTTCTTCTTTAACCCAGCTGTCATTGAGTAGCAAGTTGTTCAGTTTCCATGTGTGTGTCAGCTTTTTGTTATTTCCATTGTTGTTGATGTCCAGCTTTAGTACTTGATGACCCAATAGGATACAAGTGATTATTTCTTTTTGTATCTCCTGAGGCTTGCTTTGTGACCAACTATATGCTCTATTTTGGAGAAGGTTCCATGCGGTGTAATTCTGGAGATTCATGTCCTCTGCCTCTCCAAAAAGGTGTGCTCTGCTTGCCGCCATCTTGGAACAAACTAACAAACATTGTTTTAAAGTTGTTTTCTTGTGTATCTAGAGAACTGAAGTGTCCATTGATTTGCGGGGTTGCTGGTGAAGCCATGTTGTCATGTTTTTTTTGTTGGGTGTTTTGTTACATTGGCCTCTGAGCATCTGCTTATCTATAACCCTCACTCTTTGTTCCTAGAGTCTGTAGTTCAGGCTAGGCCTGTCTCTTTCTGTTTTTTTTTTGTTTTGTTTTGTTTTGTTTTTTTGACTTTTTCAGGAAGATGAGAGAGGTTCACTGGTTTGGGAGTGTGCTTTGTGATTTCAGCTTTACTTAAGTGAGGAATGTGACTCTGGTGCTATTCACAGGCACTTATAGAGGGTGCAGTGTACATGTGTGGATTACCTGACTATTGCAGTGCCCTGCAGGCCATTGGTATGCAACTCTGTCAGGAATCCAGGAATTGCTTGCCTGGAATTCACTGGTAGCCCTGCAGAGCAGAGGCTTCAGTTTTGGGATCGCTATCCCAAGAATCTCTATGATGCCCACAGTAGGGGTGTGGGTGGTATGGATCTGTTGTCTGGTGGCTTGCAGAGAGGGGCCTTGGATCTGGGGCAAACACTCCCTTGAAGGCACACTCACTCCCTTGCAGGACTAGTTGTAATGCACTGGGATTCTGTTTGCTCTCTACTTTCTGATTTGATCCTGCTGGGGCAAATGCAGGTGTAGGCTAATAGTCAGCTCAGTGGTGCTATAGCAGCAGGTCTTGGTATCCACCTGCACTGTGTGCTGTGCTGGGTGCAGCCCATGCTCGGGCCCGGGCAATATGGTCTCTGGTGAACTCTGCAATCCCCTTCTATATCCTTTACTTCCATCAGGGAATGATTTTGGTGGCTGGACCCACGGAAGTGCTGGGGTGTGGGTGGGTGAGGGAAGTGGGGACTGAATCTCCTCTATCCCAGATCCCGAGATCGGGGTCCAGGTGCTGTGGTCGGTGGTGGAATCCACAGGCCACCTCTGTGCCTTTACCCTCTGCCAGCGAAGGCTTATGGAAACTGGACCGTGGGGAATATAGGAAAGCTTTGAGTTGACTGTCCTCAGTCCCAGATCTCGGGCCCGGATATCTCTGCTAGAAGCCTCCCAGCACTAGTGCTTGTGTCGGCTGGTTCATGAGGAGTACCAGGTAGGTTTGAGTGTCTCAATCTCAAATCCAGAGCCAGGGTTTCTCTGCCAGGGTCTGCTGGGTACACTGGAGCCCAGGCACCATGGCTTGTGGCAGAATCCTCAGGCAGCCTCTCTATCTTTCCCCTCCATCAGGGCAAGCTTATGGCAGTGGTCTCAGGGGAGTCCCAGGAAGGATTGGGTATTCTCAGTCCCCTATCCTGAGCCGGAGTTTTGCTGCTAGGGTCCACCTGTGCTAGAGCTTGGTGCTACACCTTATTGTGGCTGGAGCTGGGAAATTTTGAGTGACCTCAGTCCCATATCCTGAGCAGGGGTGTGTTTGCTAAGAGCATCCAGCTGCACTGAAGCTCAGGCACGGTGAGCTGTGGCAGAACCCTCAGTGTGCCTCCTTATCCTTCTGCTCCACCAGGACAGGCCTATAGTAGCATTCTTGGGCGAGTGCCCAAAAGGGTTTTGTATTCTCAGACCCATATGGTGAGGCAGAATTTGTTTGTTAGGAGCTGCCACTGTCGCTGGGGCTGGGGCACAGGCAGTGCAGGTCTGTGGCATATTCTGCCTCCTGCCTCCTCCAAAGAGGGAATAGGGAGTTGGAAATGGGGAAATGCCTAGGGATCACCTCCCAGAGTGTTTCCTCCTGGAGGAGTCTGCTGGTGACCTGATTCTAGATGGACTCAGTTCATGGTTAGTCTCTTTCTTCCTGGAAGCCTAGATAACTGTGTTCTGGGTTCAGTAGCCCTATCACTCACCAATTTCAATGTTTCAGGTCCTTGCCCCTCAGATAAGGTGCACACTAGCCACCATCATCTTGGATCCCACCTGTCAATGTCTATGTCTGGTTTTATATTGAGGTCTTTGATCCACTTGGTCTTTAGTTTTGTGCAGGGTGACAAATATGAATCTATCTGCATTTTCATACATGTAACCATTTGGTTAGATCAGCACCATTTGAAAAAAATATTTATTTTTTCACTTTACATCTCTATGGCAGCCTTCTCCCTTCTCTCTTCCCTGTACCACCCTCTCACCCACCTCAGTCATTCTACCCCCTTCTTAGAAAAGGAGAGCCCCCAAAATCTGTACTGGCACTGGCACATCAAGTTGTATTAGGACTAACGTCATCCTCTTCACCTGAAGATCTAAAATGCAGCCCAGCTAGGAGAAAGTGATCCAAAACCTGGCAACAGTGTCCAGGTCAGAGACAGCTCCTTTTCTAATTGCTAGGAAACTCTGATGAAGAACAAGATGCATATGTGTAGGGGATCTAGGTCCAGTACATGCATGCTCTTTGGTTAGTGGGTCATTCACTTTGAGTCTGCATATTCCTCAGCTATTATTGTTAGTCTTGTTTGAGGGACATCTATGTTGTTTCCAATTTCTGGCTACTATGAGTAAAGCTGCTTTGAACGTAGTTGAGCAGAGATCCTTGGGGTATGGTAGAGCATCATTTGGTCATATGCCAAGGAGTGTTTTTTAAGTTTTCTGACAAAGCACCCAATCGATTTCCAAAGCAGTTATATAAGTCTTCACTCCCACCAGCAATGGAGGAGGCATGCCCTTTCTCCACATCCTCTTCAACATGTGCTGTGACTTGAGTTTTTAATCTTAGCCATTCTGAAGGGGTGAATCTCAGTGTCTTTTTATTTGTATTTATCTGATAGCTACGGACGTTTATAATTTATTTTTTATGTTCATAGCAGCTTTATTTTGTTTGTTTTAATATAATATTTTATTTACTACAATTTAGTCACTTTGTATCCCAGCTGTAGCCCCATCTCCATTCTCTACTAATCTCATCTTCACTCCCTCTCTCATCTCCTCTCATGTCCCTTCCCCAGTCCACTGGTAGTGGATGACCTCCTCCCTTTCCATCTCACCCTAACCTATTAGGTCTCATCAGGACTGTCTTTCATAGCCTTCCTCTGTGGCCTGGTCAGGCTGTTCCTGGATGCTGAGATTCATAGCCAAACTTTTGGCAGAATGCAGGGAATAATTTCTTTAAGTGCTTCTTGGCCATTAGAAATTCATCTGTTGATAAAATAAGAGCAATCATTAGAACTCTCCCAAACAAACAAACAAACAAACAAAAAAGCCCAGCCTGGATGGTTTCAGACAGAATTTTACCAGAACTTTAAAGAAAATGTACTACCAATATTCCCAGACTAACTTACAAAATAAAAAGAGAGGGAACATTGCCAAATTCATTCTATGAGGATGCAGTAAGCCTGATACCTAAACCACACAAAGACTCAAAAAAGAAATAGAATATCAGACAAATTTCCCTTATGAACATTGGCACAAAAATACCAAACAACAAAATCCTAAGGCCAGATGGTTTCAGAGCAGAATTCTACCAGACCTTCAAAGAAATGCTAACTCCAATTCTCTTCAAACTATTTCACAAAATAGAAACAAAAGGAACATTACCAAACTCATTCTATGAAGCCACAGTCACCTTGATACCTAAAACCACACAAAGACCCAACAAAAAAAGAGAACTTCAGACCTATCTCTCTTATTAATATTGATGCAAAAATACTCAATAAAATACTGGCAAACTAAATACAATAACACATCAAAATCATCATATACCATGATCAAGTAGGTTTCATCTCAGCAACAGGGAGTGGTTCAATATAAGAAAAAGCATATAGTCATTTCATTAAATGTTGAGAAAGCCAATGACAAAATACAATACCCCTTCATGTTATTAAATATTTCTTAATCCCATGTATAAGAAAAGAAATATAATCTAAGTATGAAATCTTATTTGGCACATAGTTCTCCTTTAGAGATTCTTACTATCACAACACATGTTTGAAAATATTTTAATGTTTTTTTTTCTGTTTGTTGGTTAAAGAATATAATAAAGGTTGTTAGAGCTGGGAGGAACCTCAGTGATCAAAGCATAACCTGTTCATTTTCCATATGAACAATTTTTATCTTCAGAGAAGACTTAATTAAACTTTTGCCCTTTTATTGATAGACATGAATTATAAGCAAAGAGAGTCTAACAGGGAAAAATAAAATTAAGAAAGTAAAGGGAAAGGACTAGCCAATTTCAATAAAATATACAACATTTACAAATTTCCATGTGAACCAAGAAATGGCAAATTACACTCACTGCCCTATTCAGCATGTAGCCTGTCTTTGTACAGCCCTCAGGCTAACAATGGATTTTTAATTTCTGGAGTCATTTGAAAAAAAAAAAAAAGACTGTGACATTATTTGCATTAAATTACAGTATTTATTATCTGGCCTTTTCCAGGAAACATTTGGTAATGCATTATTAAAACACTGAGACCACACACAGAGAACACCTAAGAAAAACCAAAGTGACCTTCAGAATAATCCCACAGTTACTGTAATGGTCCTGGAACAGTTTCCATTGCACTTCACTGTATCCAATATTATGACTACAGATACAGCAGGAAGAGAGCCTTTATCAGAAAACACCACGAACTTACTCTTGGGAAAGGAATGTAATCTTCAGAATAGGCCTAAGGGTCTAAAATGAAATTCTTTGTTCCCCTTCCCTTCTGTAGTTTTCTGTTTCACATATTGAAGACTTGCAAGTTTCTACTGTGTTTCTTTTTCCCTTCTATGTCTCTGAGGAACCTGCTATTATTTTGAACAATAGAAATTGTCAGTATTCCAACAGTTTTGATTCACAAAATGTCAGTGGCTTCCAGTTTCACTCAATAACGTTCTATTTATTTATTTTTCTTTGTACATGGATGTCTATCGTTGTTTGTATGTATCTTTCCTTATTGCTATTTTTTAAAATAAACTTACATAGTCTTTCATTTTATGAGAACTTTTTGGTAGAATATAGGGATGTTTTCCAACTTTATATAATTAAGTTTGTAATATCTTATTTGAATAAAACTATTATGGATGCTTCACTTAAAGTGTGTACTCAACTCTTCCTTACTACCTGTATCTGTAAAACAATGACACTAACTGAGTTTCCCTGTAAATAAATGATCTAACAATTCTTACTGTTGGATTTGTTTCATTGGGTATTATTTACTGCATATCCCATTTGATACTCATAATTTTTCAAAACTTCAAATGATTATTAGTAGGTACAACCATAGAGAGGCTTTTAAACATGGTAGCACACAATATATTTCACCCATAGTTTTATGTGTGATAGACTAACTTAACTGAACTGCCTTTTATTTAAACCGTTATCTGGCTCAGCTTGCAAAAATGTAGCTTACTGTGAAGAAATACAAGCATTTAGAGCTAAAATTGTACTCCCTTTCCCTACATATTGGGCATCATGCAGTAGCACAGAGACTAAAAGGTCAGTGGGTGCAGATTTCATTTTACAGAAAGAGATTTAGAAATGTAGTTATTGATTATGTCAATATAATATAAAAGAGCAATGAAGAAAATACTTCCACAGTAATAGAGGGTTGAAGAAGACATTTTCATTTACGGAAATGGCATAGTATATTCAGTCTGGAATAGAATCAAATCTGATTTTCTTTAATTTAAATTTCTTCTTTTATCAGTGATGTGTATCTTGAGGGAGTCTTTTCTTTTTGTCTCTCTCCATCTCTGTGAAAGCAAAGATATATGGGCTGGGAAAATAGCTGAAAACCAAAGTAGTTTCTTAACCTACATGAGGTCCTGTGTTTGAGTTACATCACCACAAATAAGTGCAATATCACCTAATCCATAGATTTCTAGTAAATGTAAAAGAAGGTATTGTATGTAAAATAAACAGTAAAACGTGTAGAATTAGCACTCATTATAAATTAACATTTATGATAATGGTATTGTTGACAGTAAGCAAATTCACAAAGTTCTGAGATGCTATAAAATGATAAGGTCACTGAAATGATAGGAAAAATATAAACTTTTCCAAATTAATTCAAATGTTTCACTTTCTATGTAAGATTAAATTGAACCACACTGCATGTAGTACTTAATAGGAGTTTAAAGAGAATGTAAGTACCCTTACATTAAATTTAACTATTTTTTCAACTTTTATTAGTTACACTTTATTCACTTTGTATTCCCTCATAACCCCCCCTCCTCCCCTCCTAATCCCACCTTTCCTCCCCCTTCTTTATGCATACCCCTCCCCAAGTCCACTGATATGGGAGGTCCCCCTGTCCTTCCTTCTGATCTTAGTCTATCAAATCTCATCGGGAGTGGCTGCATTGTCATCTTCTGTGTAAGGCTGATCCCCCCCTCAGGGGGAGGTGATCAAAGAGCAGGCCGATCAGATTATGTCAGAGGCAGCCCCTCTTTCCATTACTATGGAACCCACTCGGACACTGAACTGCCATGGTCTACATCTGTGCAGGGGTTCTAGGTTATCTCCATGCCTTGGTACTTGGTTGGAGTATGAGTCTCTGGAAAGACCCCTGTGTTTAAATTTTCTGGTTCTGTTGCTCTCCTTGTGGGGTTCCTGTCCTCTCCAGATCTTACTATTTCCCACTTCTTTCATAAGATTCCATGCACTCTGCCCAACAATTGACCATAAGTCTCAGCATCTGCTTTGATATTCTGCATGACTGAACCTTTCAGAGTCCCTCTGTGGCAGGTTCCTAACTTGTTTCCTATTTTCTTCTTCTTCTGATGTCCATCATCTTTGCTTTTTGGGATGGGGATTGAGCATTTTAGTCAGAGTTCTCCCTCTTGATTAGTTTCTTTAGATGTACAGATTTTCGTAGGTTTATCCTATATTATATGTCTATATGATGGTGAGAACTGGAAAGGATTATCCTAAATTTAACTATTTACTTATTCTTTCAATTTCTCCTTCCTGAATATATGTAATCTTCATGATACTGTAGTTACATGGAAGAATAAATTGATATGAACAGAAAATGCATACCCCTACTATTATCATAATACAATGGTTTATTACATAAATTCTTGGGTAGACTCCTGACTAAAACCATAAAAGTCATAGAAGTTTCTCTGATTACACATGAAATAAAAGAGCACTAGTTTATTTATAATTAGTGTACTGCTCTCCTTCACCCATAACATGTAACCTATCAGCACTTATATTGATACTCTATTTTAATATTTTGTTTTACGTGTATGGGTATTTTCCCTGATTGTATGTCTATTCACCAAGAATTTCTAGTACCTGTAGAGGTCAGGAAAGAATCAGAGCAATGAAACTGAAGCTATAGTTGGTTGTGGAAGACCATGAGAGTGCTGAGAATGAAACTCGAGTCCTCGGAAAGTGTAGCTAATGATCTTAACTGTTGACCCATTTGTGCAGCCCCTGACCTCCTAATTTAACAAACACATTTAAACTATCATTGAAAATCTGGTAGATGGATGGTTTTCGTAAAACTCCATTATACAGTTTGTTACTAAAATCATGTGCAGATAACACCTTGAAATGCATATGTTTTAACTGATAAGCAAATAACATTTCTGTTTTCCATTCCTCTATTTGTTAAACAATTAATCTACAAATTACCCTTAAACATAATACAAAATCTTCACTCAGAGAGACAACCCACCAGGTAAGAAAAAATAAAAGGCAAAATCTAAGATAACAGACAATATTTGACATATTGAAGACTGGCTTTCAATATGTTAAATTCAGAAAGCTCAAAGAAGAAAGAATGTACCAGAAAGGAACAAAAGACAAATAGAAATGAGAAAAATAACTCAAAATAACTTGCCTTTGCACAACATTTGTTGAAATAAAATTTGCTTTTCCCCTATATTGCATTTTGAAAAGGTATGACATAAAATGGCACATGCTGAATTATATGTTTGGATCATTTTGTGAACCAAAATTTAATCAAAGGGAATGTAAAGAAACGAAAAGATTTGAGAAATGACTCCAAGAAACAAGGTATGAAGGTGGCAGGGCTACATGTGAGGATGAAGAACTAGCAACAGAGGAATATGTTCTCAAAACTTAAAATGTCCCAAATTTGGCAGTGATATCTTAGAAATGATTTATATCACAGTAAATATAGCATATATTATAGGAATAATGATAAACTTATCAGTAATAATAATCTCATTTGAAGCTTACTAGACAGTGTTTCTACATGTCAAACTAATGCAAATGAATATTGCATTTTATATCAGGTCGAATGAGATAAGGCTAGACCTAGAGTCTTTTCTCCAATATTCTCAGAGTATATTCCCAACACAGCTTATCCAGAAAACTACAGATGAAGGGGTGCCTTTCTTTTAAGCCTAATATATACTCTTTGAAAGACCATATTTGCTCTATTATATTTATTACTAACACATGTACATTTCTCAGCTCTGATATTAGTTATTACTTTTAAAAGTGACAACAACAGCAACAGAGAGTAAATTATTGTTATTTGTCTTTCCACAAGTTCCTGGGTATTCATGGTGAAATGTACTGTGTTTCTTTTCTTTTTTCTCATTTTTTAAAATTTTATTCACTTTACATCCTTGTAGCCCCTTCCTTCCTTCCTCCCATTCCAGTCCCACCTTCTGTCCCTCCCTTTTCATCTTTTCTTCAGAAAAGGAAAACTCCCTTTCCTATCCATGCCAGCTCATCAAGTTGCTTCAGGACTGAACATGTCCTTTTCCCCTGTGGCCTGCCAAGGCAGCCTGGGCAGGGAAAGTGATCTAAAAGCTGGTGTGTGAGTACAAGACTGATGCAGCCACATTTCCCTTACTAGAGTACTCACTTGAAGCCTAAGCTGTCCATTTGCTACATCTCTGTAGGGGGTGTAGGTCCAGTTCATGAATGGACCTTGGTTGGTGCTTCAGTCTCAGTAAACCCTGCTGGGCCCCTTTTAGCTAGCTCTGTTGATTTTTCTTGTGGATCTCCTTTCAGGTCTGGGTCTTTTTCTCTTTGATCGCACTATTCTACAAGACTCCCTACACATAGACCAAGGTTTGGCTCTGAGTCTCAGCATCTGTTTTGAGGTACTTCTGCGTAGAGTCTCTCAGAGGACAGTTCTGACAAGCTCCTGTCTGCAAACCTAACAGAGTATCCTTCATAGTGTCAGGGGTTGGCACTCTCTGATACAGTGAGTCTTTGGTTGGACCAGACATTGGTTGGGCATTCCCTCAGTCTCTGCTCTATCTGCTTTGTCTTTTACACTGCACATTTCATAGGCAGGGTAAATTTTCTGTCAAAGTTTTTGTGGGTGAGTTGGTTTTCCCTGTCCTTTACTGGAAGACTAGTCTAGTTAGAAGATGACCTCTTCAGTCTCTATGGCCTCTGCTACTAGGTGTTTCTGCTTGAGTACCTCTCATATCCTCCCAGGAGCCTACTCTGACTTACGTCTCCAGATTGTCACAAAGGTGTCTCCACACTTAGTTTCTCTTTTCTCTACAGTCCTTCTGTCCTTATGCCCTTGCTCTCCCCAGGTCTCTTCTCCATGCTCTTAATTCTCTGTGCCCCTTCTCTTACCTTGTTCCCTCTCTTCAACCATTACCCCCATCTATTCTAATACCTCTTCTGAGTTAGATTTATTCATTCTCACATGGATCCAACACTCTTTACTTACCTCCTTTGGGTCTGTGCCTTGTAGTGTGCTTATGTTATATTATGTGGCTAAAATTCACTTATAAATGAGTACATACCATGTATATCTTTCTGAGTCGGGGTTACTTCAATCAGGATAATCTTTTCTAGTTCCATCCATTTGCCTACAAATTTCATGATGAGTAAGTGTCTTGAGTTTTCTCTTAATGTTGTAGCTTATCCTATATAAAATTTTTCTATATTGTTGTTCAACCTTTCCAGCTTAGAAACCTAGTGATAATTCATTGTATTTTGATTATTTTATACCAAGAAAACAGAAAAAATGAACCTAAGTAAATTGATTAGGTGGGTCCAAGATAAATGGGATGAAAGAGTAAATAAAAATGTTTGCTACATGTTACACAGCTAGTTACTCATTTGCATTTGATTTGAGTGGCTCTAGAACAAAACATCCAAATAGTTCCCTATTTACCTTGGGAGAATCTGAATTTGCTCTGCTTAATCTATATTCTTAGAGAGCCTATAAAGTCCACCCAGGATTTCATAGACCACTTGCAGTTGTGTTATTATACACTTCTTGTTGTCACCCTATAGTTTCAGTTCCCTAGAGAATATGATGTTCTGAGCAGTGTTACATGTAAGGTAACATTCCAGGGCACAGTTGTTCATCAGAAGTTTTATAGAGGAGCCCAAGTTTGTGTACTATATCTGATGGGAACAGGATTCGAAACTCTGAAATTGGTGAGTGGAGAAGCAACTGAAGCCAGAACATTGACACTTAGACATCCTGGGCAAGAGGGAACAACCTGTGACCTAGGATAGTTGGGATCCAGATCACAAGTGAACATCTCTAGGGACTGAGAGATATTGTGCACATTCTAAATGAACACAGATGCCAAGCCAGACTACAATACCCAGCAAAGTGTTCAATCAACATAAATGGGAAAAAATATTCTATGACAAAATTAAACTTAAACAACATCTAAATAGCAACCCAACCCTACAAAAACTCCAATCCAACGAAATATTTAACACCTTTGAACTTCCTCTTGCCCTAAGCATGGGCCTCTGTGCTTGGGAAAGGCATCAGTGGTTGCCTAAGCACGATCCTCCATACTAGGTAACTAAGAAAGCAGAGGCCTTGGCATTACAGGCCTCCCTGCTGTGCAGCTGTGGAGGGGCAGCAGCTAGGTCAAGCAAGAAGCTCCTTGCTCAGTGACTGAGATAAAAGAGGCTGCTACCCAAAGTACAGGTCTCCCTGACTGAAGGCCAAACAAAAGACAACACAGAGCTGGCAGATCTCCTACACTCTCATTTGCCCCTCTGGGAAAAAATCTGAGAGTCAATAACAAGGGGAACCCTTCTGCTATTACATTAGTCCTGCAAGTGAGAGAGGGTGCCTACAAGTGAATGCATGCAGAGCCCTAGATCCAGGACACCTCTATACTAGCAGAAAAACATTGGATCCCTCCCATCCACACCTCCATTGTGGGAAACATAAGGATCCTTGGGACAGTGTTCTCAACATTGAAGCCCCTGTTCTGTGGGTCTACCAGTGGAGTTCAGGCAAACAATCCCTGGAGCCCAGACAGAAATGAATGCCAGGACAGACCTTTAGGCTACTGAATTATTCAGGGCACCAGCACATGCACATTGCACCAATGAACAGAGCTAGCACCCCCTCCTGTGCTTAAGCTTCACCCTTCCAGGCATCTACATACCTTAAGATCCTGGCCTGCAAGGCACACTTCCACACACACACACACCCATGTTTTGATACATATTCCCAAACCCTTTCTTCCTTAGCTACAGCTGACACACCAACATCCACTCTCAAACTGATAGACAGCTCTCACCTTCCTGAAGAATACTCCAGACACCAGAGACAGATGGAAACAATCAGAAGAACAGACTCCAGGAACAGACAGGATGTGTTACAGAAAAGCAAATGGCTAGAGTTCTGCATAAGAGCACATCCAACAAAAACAAAGACAGCATAGCTTCATCAGCAACCCCCATAATCAATGGATATTTTAATTATTTCGAAATATAGGAAAATGATTTTAGAGCTATGCATATCAAGTTATCAGAGGCACATAAGGAGGAAACAATCAAAACTCTCAAAGAAATAACCACACAAATAGAGGCACAAAGAGAGGTAATCAACAAAGTTCTCAAAGAAATACAGACTATTCCTAATTGTGGGAGAAAGCACCAGATTCATTTCCAAAGTAGTTGTACAAGTTAACATTCCCACAAGCAATGGAGGAGGGTTCCCCTTTCTCCACAACCTCTCCAGCATGTGTTGTCACTTGAGTTTTTTGATCTCACACATTCTGATTTGTGTAAGGTGAAATCTCAAGATCATTTTGATTTGCATTTCCTTGATGACTAAGGACACTGGGCATTTCTTTAAGTGTTTCTTTGCCATTCGATAGTCCTCTATTGAAAATTTTCTATTTAGCTCTGTACCCCATTTTTAATTGGATTAACTGATTTGTTGCTGTTTAACTTCTTGAGTTCTTTATATATTCTAGATATTGGCCCTCTGTCAGATATAAGGTTGGTGAAGATTCTTTCCCAATCTGAAGGCTCTTATTTTGTTTTGATGACAATGTCCATTGTTTTACAGAAGCTTTTCATTTTCATGAGGTCCCAATTATTGAATGCTGCTCTTAGAACCTGTGCTGTTGGTGTTCTGTTCAGAAAGTTATCTCCTGTGACAATGAGTTCAAGGCTTTTTCCCACTCTTTCATCTAACAGGTTTAGTGTGTCTGGTTTTATACTGAGATCTTTGAACACCTTGGACTTTAGTTTTGTGCAGGGTGATAAGTATGGATATATTTGCATTTTTCTACATGAACTGATTTGCCTCCTCTTTGATCACCTCCCCCTGAGGGGTTACCAGCCATTCCAGGCCACAGAGGAAGACAATGCAGCCACTCTTGATGAGACCTGATAGGCTAGGATCAGAAGGAATGAGAGGAGGACCGCCCCTATCAGTGGAGTTGGGGAGGGCAATGGGTGGAGAAGGGAGAGGGAGAATAAGATTGGGAGGGGAGTATGGAAGGAGCTAGAGCGGGGATACAAATTAAACTCTGCCGAGGGTTTGGTTATGAGTCTTAGTGTCTGCTTTGAAACACTGCTAGGTAGTCTTTCAAATGCCTTTTGAGGTAGATTCCTGTCATATCTTAAATGCACATACCATTTGTCTTTCTAAATGAGAATTGATCATCTTCGCCTGTGTCCACTTTCTTGATTATCTTAGGTATGTAGATTTCATTATGTTTATCATATTTTGTAGGTCTATATAAGAGAGTATATACCATGTTTGTCTTTCTCCTTCTGGGATACTTCACTCAGAATGTTCTTTTCTAGATCCCACAACTTGCCTGCAAATTTCATGATTTCCTCCTTTTTGATTGCTGCGTAGTATTCCATTGTGTAAAAATACCACAGTTTCTGTATCCATTCCTCCATTGATGGACATCAGGGTTGTTTCCAAGTTCTGGCTATTACAAATAAAGGTGCTACAAACACGGTTGAACAAATGTCCTTGTTGTGTACTTGAGCAAATTTTGGGTATATACCTAGGAGTGGTATAGCTGAGTCTTGAGATAGCACTACTCCTAATTGCCTGAGAAAGCACCAGATTGACTTCCAAAGTAGTTGTACCAGTTTACATTCTCACCAGCAATGCAGGAGGGTTCCTCTTTCTCCACAACCTCTCTAGCATGTGTTATCACTTGAGTTTTTCATCTTGGATATTAGCCCTCTGTCAGATAAAGGGTTGGTGAAGATTCTTTCCCAATCTGTAGGCTTTCGTTTTGTTTTGATGACAGTGTGCTTTGCTTTACAAAAGCTTTTCAATTTCATGAGGTCCCATTTATTGATTGTTGATCTTAGAGCCTGTACTTTTGGTGTTCTGTTCAGGAAGTTGTCTCCTGTGCCAATGAGTTCTAGGCTGTTCCCTAATTGTTTTTCCAATTGATTTAGAGTATCTGCTTTTATGTTGAGGTCCTTGATCCACTTTGACTTTAGTTTTATGCAAGGTGATAAATATGGATCTATTTTCATTTTTCTGCATGTAGACATCCAGTTGGCCCAGCACCATTTGTACAGGCCAAGTGACCTGCCTGTACAGCTAGTCCTCAGCACACACTGAGAGTTCTCAGCTTCCTGAAGAACTCTCCAGACTCCAGAGAGAGACAGTACCAGTCTGATCTACAGAATCCAAAAACAAACAGGGAAGGTTTCTGATAAGCCAATGGCCAGGGGTAGGCAAAAGAACACTTCCAACATAAATCAGGACATCATGAATTCACCAGCAAACCCCAAAATCGATGGATACTCCAATTCAGCAGAAGCACAGGAAAATGATTTTAAAGCCATGCTTGACCAATTATTTGAGGCTCATAAGGAGGAAATGAACAAATCTTTCAAAGAGTTGGCCAGTCAATTGGAGCTAAAGAAAGAAGAAATAGACAAAATCCTTTAAAAAACATAGGCAAACATAGCCAAACAAATAGATACACAAGGAGAGGAAAAATTAGTGGTATATAAAAAGGAAATGAACAAAGAAATAGAGACCATCATAGAGAAACAGAAATCCAAATTCAAACAAATGAAAGAAATGTTGTAGGGCATGGAAACAAAATTAGAATCAATAAAGAAAACACAAAAAGAGAAAGCCCTTGAGCTGGAGTACTTGGAGAAAAGATCAGGAACCACAAAAGTAAGCATCACCAACAGAATACAAGAGATGGAAGAGAGAATCTCTGGAGCTGAAGACACACTTGCAGAAATGGATACTTCTCTGAAAGAAAAAGTAAAATCAGAAAAGTTCAAATCACAAAATATCCAAGAAATCAAGGATGCTATGAAAAGACAAAATCTAAGAATAATAGGAATTCATGAAAAAGAAGACTCCAGGATCCAAGGTCCAGAAAATATTTTCAAGAAAATCATAGAAGAAAATTTTCCCAACTTAAAGAAAGAGATGTCCATAAATATACAAGAGGCCTACAGAACACCAAATAGACTAGGCCAGAAAAGAAACACATCACATCACATCATAGTCAAAACACTAAATATACAGAACAAAGATAAGATATTAAAAGCAGCAAGGGAAAAACGCCAAGTACCAAATGAAGGTGGACCTATCAGAATCACATCAGACATCTCATCAGAAACTGTGAAAGCCAGAACGGCCTGGGCAAGTATCATGGAGACTCTAAGGGATCACAAATGTCAACCCCAACTACTACAACCTGCAAAACTTTCAATCAACATAGATGGAGAAAACAAAATTTTCCATGACAAAACTAAATTTCCACAATATCTACACAGCAAACCAACCCTACAGAAGGTACTAGAAGGAAAACTCCAATTCAACAAAAACAAATTCACCCAAGAAAACAGGGCATACAGATAATATCGCAACAAAAATAGACCATATAGTGGGTCACAAAGCAAGCCTCAACAGATACAAAAATATTGAAATAATCCCTTGTATACTATCTGACCACCATGGACTAAAGCTAGACATCAACAACAACAGTAACAACAAAAAGCTGACACGCATATGGAAACTGAACAACTTACTACTCAATGACAGCTGGGTTAAGGATGAAATAAAGAAAGAAATTAAGACTTCCTAGATTTCAATGAAAATGAAGGCATAACATACCCAAATTTATGGGACACATTGAAAGCAGTGCTCAGAGGAAAATATATAGTACTAAGTGCCTGCAAGAAGAAATTTGTAACATCACATACAAACAACTTAATGGCCCAACTGAAAAACCTAGAAAAAAAAAGAAGCAGATACACCCAAGAGGAGCAGATGAGTAGAAATAATCAAACTAAGGGCTGAAATCAATCAAGTAGAAACAAATAAAACTATCCAAAGAATCAATAAAACAAAAAGCTGGTTCTTTGAGAAAATCAACAAGAAAGACAAACCCTTAGCCAAACTAACTAAAAGCAGAGAGAAACTATCCAGATCAGCAAAATCAGAAATGAAAATGGGGACTTAACCACAGACACTGAGGAAATCAAAACAATAATCAAAATTATTAGGTCATACTACAAAAGCTTATATGCTACAAAATTTGAGAATCTAAATGAAATGGATAATTTTCATGAAGGATTCAATCTACCAAAACTAAGTCAAGATCAGTTAGAAAGACTGAATAGCCCTATATCTCCCAAGGAAATTGAAGCAGTCATTAACAGTCTCCCCTCCAAAAAAAAAAAGCCCTGGGCCAGATGGCTTCAGTGCAGAATTCTACAAGAACTTCAAAGAAGTGTTAACACCAATTTTCCTCAAACTATTCCACAAAATTGAAACAGAAGGAACACTACCAAACTCATTCTATGAAGCCACAGTCATCTTGATAGCTAAATGACACAAAGATCCAACAAAAAAGAGAACTTCATACCTATCTCTCTTATGAACATTGATGCAAAAGTACTCAATAAAATACTTGCAAACCGAATCCAAGAACATATCAAAGATATCATCCACCATGACCAAGGAGGCTTCATCCCAGGCATGCAAGGGTGGTTCAACATACGGAAATCCATCAATGTAAACCACCACATGAACAAACTGAAGGAGAAAAACCACATGATCATCTCCTTAGATGCCGAAAAAGCATTTGACTAAGTCCAACACCCATTCATGTTTAAAGTCTTGGAGAGATCAGGGATACAAGGCACATACCTAATGATAGTAAAGGCAATATACAGCAAGCCTATAGCTAACATCAAACTCAATGGAGAGAAACTTAAATCAATCCCACTGAAATCAGAGACAAGACAAGGCTGCCCATTGTCTCCATATCTCTTCAACATAGTACTTGAAGTCCTAGCCAGAGCAATAAGACAACTAAAGGAGATCAAGTGGATACAAATCAGAAAGGAAGAGGTCGAAGTGTCACTATTTGCAGATGATATGATAGTATACATGAGCGACCCCAAAAATTCAACCAGAGATCTCCTTCAGCTGATAAACATCTTCAGCAAAGTGGCTGGATACAAAATCAACTAAAAAAATTCAGAAGCCCTCCTGTATACCAAAGACAAAAAGGCTGAGAAAGAAATTAGGGAAACAACACCCTTCACAATAGCCACTAATAACATAAAGTACCTTGGTATGACTCTAACCCAGCAAGTGAAAGACCTGTTTGAGAAAAACTTCAAGTCTCTGAAGAAAGAAATCGAAGAAGATAATAAGAAGATAGAAAGATCTTCCACGCTCATAGCTTGGTAAGATTAATATTGTGAAAATGGTCATCCTGCCAAAAGCAATCTACAGATTCAATGCAATTCCCATCAAAATACCAATTCAATTCTTTACACACCTTGGAAAAAAGATTTTCAGTTTCATATGGAGAAACAAAAAACCCAGAATCTCCAAAACAATCCTGTGCAACAAGAGATCATCTGGAGGTATCTCCATCCCCGATCTCAAGCTGTACTACAGGGGAACAGTAATAAAAACTGCTTGGTATTGGCATAGAAACAGAAAGGAGGATCAATGGAACCACATAGAAGACCCAGAAATAAACCCACACACCTATGAATACTCGATTTTTGACAAAGACCCCAAAACCATTCAATGGAAAAAAAAAAAAAAAAAAAAAAAAAAAACAACATCTTCAACAAATGGTGCTGGACCAACTGGATGTCTTTTTGCAGAAAAATGAAAATAGATGCATATTTATCACCCTGCACAAAACTAAAGTCAAAGTGGATCAAGGACCTCAACTCAAAACCAGATATGCTACATCAGTTGGAAAAAAAATTGGGGAACAGCCTAGAACTCATTGGCACAGGAGACAACTTCCTGAACATAACACTACCAGCACAGGCTCTAAGAGTAACAATCAATAAATGAGACCTCAAGAAACTGAAGAGCTTCTGTAAAGTAAAAGTCACCCTCATCAAAACAAAATGACTGCCCACAGATTGGGAAAAAATCTTCACCAACCCTTTATCTGACAGAGGGCTAATATCCAGTATATATAAAGAACTAAAGAAGCAGAAAAGCAACAAACCAAGTAATCCAATTAAAAAATGGGAAACAGAGCTAAATAGAGAATTCTCGATAGAGGACATCGAATGGCAGAGAAACACTTAAAGAAGTGCTCAATCTCATTAGCCATTAGGGAAATTCAAATCAAAACGACCTTAACATTTCACCTTACACCCATCAGAATGGCCAAGATGAAAAACTCAAGTGACATCACATGCTGGAGAGGTTGTGGAGAAAGTGGAACCTTCCTCCATTGCTGGTGGGGATGTAAACTGGCACAACCACTTTGGAAGTCAATCTGGCACTTTCTCAGATAATTAGGAGTAGTACTACCTCAAGACACAGCTATACCACTCCTAGGTATATACTCAAAATTTGCTCAAGTACACAACGAGGACATTTGTTCAACTATGTTTGTAGCAGCTTAATTTGTAATAGCCAGAACCTGGAACAACCCAGATGTCCATCAAGTGAGGAATGGATACAAAAATTGTGGTATTTTTACACAATGGAATACTACCCAACAATCAAAAACGGATGTAATCATGAAATTTGCATGCAAATGGTGGGATCTATAAAAGATCATTCTTAGTGAAGTATCCCAGAAGGAGAAAGACAAACACGGTATATACTCGCTTATATAGACCTACAATATATGATAAATATAATGAAACCTATACACCTAAAGAAGATAATCAAGAAAGCAGACCTGGGCAAAGATGATCAATCCTCATTTAGAAAAACAAATGTGATGTGCATTGAATGTATGACAGGTGTCTACCGCAGAAGGCATCTGAAAGATTCTACTTAGCAGTGTTTCAAAGCAGACACTAAGACTCATAACCAAACCCTCGGCAGAGTGCAGGGAATCATATGAAAAAAGGGGAGTTAGTATGATATGGAAAGGATAGGAGCTCTACAAGGACCAAATATATCTGGGCACAGGGTCTTTTCTGAGACTGACACTCAACCAAGGATCATCTATGGATAAAACCTAAAACTTCTGCTCAGATGTTGCCCATGGTAGCTCAACAACCAAGTAGTTTCCCAAAGTAAGGGGAACAAGGACTATTTCTAACAGGATCTCAAGGGCAGGCTCTTTGACATCCCCACCCCACCCCCAGGGGAGGAGTAGTCCTCTTAGGCCACAGAGGAGGAATTTGCAGCCAGCCCTGAAGATACCTGATAAAACAGGGTCAAATGAAAGTGGAGGAGATCCTCCCTTATCAATGGATTTGGAAAGGGGCAGGGAGGAGACCAGGGAGGGAGTGTGGTGTTGGGGAGGGAATGAGGGAGCAGGATATAGCTGGGACACACAGTTAACAAAATGTAACTAATAAGAAAAATAAAATAAAATAAATAAAAAAAGAAAAGAATTTTCAAGTCTCTGAAGAAAGAAATTGAAGAAGATATCTGAAGATGGAAAGATTTCTGGTGCTCATGGATAGGTAGGATTAACATAGTGAAAATGGTCGTCCTGCCAAAATCCATCTACAGATTCAATGCAACTCTCATCAAAATACCAACACAATTATTTACAGACATGTAAAGAAAAATTCTCAACTTCATATGGAGAAAGAAAAAACCCAAAATTTCAGAAACGATCCTGTATAACAAGAGATCATCTGGAGGGATCTCCATCCCTGATTTCAACCTGTACTACAGAGCAATAGTAATAAAAATGGCATTGTCTGGGCATAAAAGCAGAAAAGTAGATCAATGGAACTGCATAGAATACCCGGAAATAAACCCAAACACCTATGAAAACTTCTTTTTCGATAAAGAAGCCAAAACCATCCAATGGAAAAAACACAGCATCTTCAACAAATGGTGCTGGTCCAACTGTTTGGCTACATGCAGAAAAATGAAATAGATCCATATTTATCACCCTGCACAAAACTAAAGTCAAAGTGGATCAAAGACCTCAACATAAAACCAGATACTCTAAATCTGTTAGAAATAAAATTGGAGAAGACCCTGGAACTCATTGGCAGAGGTGACAACTTCCTGAACAACACACCAACAGCCCAGACTCTTAGAGCAACAATTGATAAGTGGGACCTCATGAAACTGAAAATCTTCTGTAAAGCAAAAGACACTGTGGTCTGAACAAAACGACACCCTACATACTGGGAAAGGATCTTCACCAACCCTATATCCAGATATGTATCTGGCTGATATCCAGAATATATAAAGAAGTAAAGAAGTGAAAAAGCAATGCATCAAGTGATCCAATTAAAAAATGGAGTACAGAGCTAAACAGAGAATTCTCTGTAGAGGAATATAGAATGGCATGGAAACACTTATAGAGATGCTCAATGTTCTTCGCCATCAGAGAGTTGCAAATCAAAAGGACTCAGAGATTCCCTTATACCTGTCAGAATGGCAAAAGTTAAAAACTCAAGTGACAACACATGCTGGAGAGGTTGTGGAGAAAGGGGAACACTCCTCTACTGCTGGTGGGAATGTAAATTGTGGAAATCAATCTGGTAAATTCTCAGACAATTAGGAATAGCACTTCCCCAAGATCCAGCTAAACTGCTCCTAGGCATATATCTAAAAGATGCTCAAGTACACAACACAGACATTTGTTTAGCCATGTTTGTAGCAGCTTTATTCCTAATAGCAGGAATCTAGAAACAACCCAGATGTCCATCAACAGAGGAATGGATACAAAAATTGTGGTACTTTTCACAATGGAATACTACTCAGCAATTAAAAACAAGGAAATCATGAAATTTGCAGGCAAATGGTGGGATCTAGAAAAGATCATCCTGAGTGATGTATCCCAAGAGCAGAAAGACACACACAGTATATACTCACTTCTATAGTCCTATAACATAGGATACATATACTAAAATTATGTGCATCTAAAGAAGATAAACAAGAAAGAGGACCTGGGGTAAGATGACCAATCCTCACTTAGAAAGACAAATGGGATGTACATGGGAAATAGGAGAAAACAAGAAACAGGACAGGAACCTATCACAGAGGGCCTCTGAAAGACTCTACCTTGCGGTGTATCAAAGCAGATGCTGAGACTCATAACCAAATTTTCAGTAAAGTGCAGGGAATCATATGATAAAAGGGGGTGTTATTATGACTCGGAGAGTACAGAAGCTCCACAAGGACAAAATATATCAGGGCATGAGGGTCCTCTATGAGACTGTTTCTCTAACGAGGACCATGTTTGGATATAACCTAGAACCCCTGCTTGGATGTAGCCCATTGTAGCTCAGTATCCAAACTGTTTTTCCTAGTAAGGGGAACAGGAACTATATATAACACGAACTCAAGGACTGGTTACTTTACCTCCCCTCTCCCCCGTGAGAGGAACAGCCTTGCTAGTCCAGAGAGGAGGACATTGCAGCCAGTACTGAAGGAACTGATAAACTAGGGTCAGTCAGATGGATGGGGAGGAGGACCTCACTTAGCAGTACACTTGGAAAGGGGGAGGGAGGAGTTGAGGGAGGGAGGGTGGGATCAGGAGGGAATGAGTTAGGGGATTATGGCTGGGATACAAAGTAAATAACCTGTGATGAATATTAAAAAACATAAAAATTAAAAAAATAAAATAAAATGAAGCACTATTAAAGTTTATATCACACTTCGATCCCAACATCTTAATAGTGGGAGACTTCAACACTCCACTCTTACCAAGGGACAGATCACCTAGACAAAAAACTAAATAGGGAAATAATGACACTTACAGAGGTTTTAAATCAAATGGACCTAATCAAAGTGTACAAAAATTTTCAATCCAAATCAAAAGAGTATACCTTCTTTTCTGCACCTTAAGGCACCTTCTCCAAAATAACCATATAGTGGGGTACAAAGCAAGCCTCAACAGATACAAGAAGATAGAAATAATCCCTTGTATTTTATAAGACCTGGAACTAGATCTCAACAACACCAGATATAACAAAAAGCCCATATACACATGGAAATTAAACAACTTTCTACTCAATGAGAGTTGGTCAGGGAAGAAATGATAAAAGAAATAAGATCCTTCCTATAATTCAATGAAAAGGAAGGCACAACTTACCCAAATAATGGGACACCATGAAAGCAGTGCTAAGAGGAAATTTCATAGTACTAAGTGCCTCCACAAAGAAGTTTGAGACATCTCATACAAGCAAGTTAACAGGACACCTAAAAGCAGTAGAAAAAATAAATAAATAAACGAAGCAGAGACAACCAAGAAGACTAGATGATTGGAAAAATCAAACTCGGAGCTAAAAGCAATGACTTAGAAACAAAGAAAACAATTCAAAGAATCAATGAAACCAAGAGCTGGTTCTTTTAGAAAATGAACAAGATAGACAAACCCTTAGCAAGCTAATTAAAAGGCAGAGAGACACTGCCCAAGATGAGACCAAGAGAAAAATCAACAAGATAGACGACCCTTAGGCAAACTAACTAAAAGTCTGAGAGAAACTGTAAATCAGCAAAATCAGAAACAAAAAGGGGGGCATAATGACATATACTGAGGAAATTCAAAGAACAATACGGTCTTACTACAAAAGCCTATATGTCACAAAATTTAAAAACCTAAATAAAATGCATAATTTTTTAAATTAAGTTTTTATTTTTTATATTAATTACAGTTTATTCACTTTGTATCCCAGCTGTAGTCCCCTCCCTCATCCCCTCATCTGTGCAAAGGGGTTATTTCTGAAACTTCTGAAACCAAGGACTGCAAATGGAGATAACATAGAATTCCTGCACAGTTGTAGTCAATTGCAGCTTGACTACAAGTGGGTCCCTATTAATGGGAACAGAGACTATCTCTTGCATTAACTCAGTGACTGGCTTTTTGATCAGCTTCCCCTGAGGGGGGGGGGAACAGCCTTAGCAGGGCACAGAGGAAGTCAGAGCAGCCAGTCCTGATGAGATTAGATAGGTTATGGTGAGAGGAGAGGGGGAGGGGACCTCCCTTATCAATGGGCTTGAGCTGAGCCATGGGAGGAGATGCAGGAGTGAGCATTGGATTGGGAGAGGAAGAGGGTGGGGGCCACAGCTGGGATACGAAGTGGATAAACTGTGATTAATAAAAAAATAAATAATATAAAATGGAAATTTTATAGAAGTTGTAGAATAACTTCTGCAACTGAGAATGGATTTTTAAATTTAATTAAATTTAACACATCTAGTTACATGCAACTAGTAAAATTGCTGGTATGCAATGCAGATCTAGAAAGGATAAAAACTTCAAAAACAAAAAATAGACTAGAAATGCTGAAAGTTAGGCAATCTCAAGGAGTTTGCTATGCTATACTTACCACTCCAGTTCTCATTCAGAGACTACTTGAATTAGGTAAGTCATGGCAACACTAAACTCATAAAGGAACTTAAATTGTGGTACTTCCAGAAGTTGTGTCTTATATATAGTGGTCCTGAATGGAGACTATTAGTATTACAACATTTTATATTCAAAATGTCTTTAAGAATGGGAACATTCATAAAAAGTCTATATATTTTTTAAAAGATAGTGCACAGAAACATTATTTTCTTCAAGTGCTTTGAGTGAAGTTTCATTAAAATCAGAATCTTGGGGGATCAGGGCAAGATGCCGGCGCCGGGAGGACTCTCATTCTGAACAGCAGCACAGCAGGATTGGCACAGTGACCAGCAAGCAGAACCTGCGGCCATAAAAACACAAGTGACTGTGTTTCTCAGGTGAGAGGATACCCCACAGTGGGGGATTCAATCAGCTTTAACTCACCCAGCTAAACCGCAGAAGAGATCCCGGTTCTGCCAGGCACTGTGTTGCCAGCCCAGAGCTACTCGCCAGCATGATCTGTTCACTGGCCCAGACTGAACTGTGGGCCCACAACATCACAGACTGGATTTTCCAGTCGAGACATAACCCCAAAGAGCAGAAAATGATTGGGACCAACCTTAGGTCACCCAGACATCCCCTGGAAAAGACTCAGGTTCCACGGGTGCCCCAGGAGCCAGCCCGGAGCAAGAGCCGGGGACCCAGGTGCATGCACAGAGCCCTGCCTGTGCGCCTGATTCGCAGCCTCAGATAGAAATGTGGGCCCCAGAACACCAAAGACTCAGTTTCACCATTGTGTGCAAACCCACAGGGAGGGAAACAGCTGGTCTGATCTCAGAGCACTCAGCTGATACCACCACTCCGAAAAGGTCTCGGGAAAATTATCCAGTTTAGGCAGACATCCAGGCTCCCATCGGCCAGAAAGGCGGAGCCACGGGCAGGCGTCTGTGCCTGTGGGTTCTACTCGCTACCACCCCAGACAGAATGGCAGTCCCCAAAGCAAAGACTGGGTGTCCCTGGAAGGAGGAAACCCCCAGCGGGGGGATCATCAGGTCTAATGCTCAGGAAACCCAGCACCAAAAGACTCTCTGGATTCACACAGACTCTAGGCTCTAGCCTTCTACTGCAGGCAGGAGCGCTGTGCTCAGCCGCCACTATTGAGTACCCCTAGGGCACTGGGCCACACAGCTGCATCCACAGACCTACAAAAGCCAGAAAGCCATTACAGAAGCCCTCAGATACTGTGCCAAGGATCAACCAGTTACCCCTACCTAGACTGACAAAACTGTGGGAAGCCCTGGTCCTTCAAGAGGGCTGCACCCACAGCGTCCAGACCAGAGCAGTGCCTGCAGCCGACATCCCAGACAGGGACACACAGCTTCCAGTCCAGACTGAGGCACCCAGCCTCCAGACCAGAGCAGTGCCCCCAGGTGCCAACTCAACCTAGGTGCACATTCTCTAGGCCCAGAGCAGAACACTCAGCCTCTGGACAGAGACTTGCTGGGCGCTCCTATCACTTTCCCAGACATAGCTGTGTGCCCCAGGATAACAGACTGAGTTTTCTTGTTGGGAGAAAACCCCACAGCTAGGGAATCAGCAGGTTCTTCAAGAGGACTGTACCTGGAAAACTGTAACAACAGCAGCAGCTCACTAAATTTATAATGAGAAACCCAACAGTGTGGCAGCTGTCTTGAGAACTTCTATGGGTAAGAGGAGAGCTCCTCCTGCCTAACAAAGACCACAGCTATTACTCAGGGCTAAACACCTGAGGTGAGCAGTGGCGGTTCCTGAGAAACACTGGCCATATAGTGACCATAAACAAAAAGCAGAGGAGGACTCCTTCAGGAAAAATCATCTTCCGACCAAGGGGATTCTCCCTACCTCAGGACTCCAGGAAGCACAGAAACTAACAGCCAACACCTACAACAGCCCAATGGTTAGAGGTCAGCGAGAAAGCTCAGCCAACTAAAGACAGAGCAATATGGCATCTCCAGAACTTAGCCATCCAGGAGCGAACAGCCCTGGACAATGCAGCACAATAGAAAATGAAGAAGATGACCTTACATCTATGCTGATGAAGAGGATAATAAAGGAAACAAATAAAATACCTAAAGAATTAGAGGAAGATAAAACTAAACAGATCATGGCTATCCATACAGAAATGGAGGAAGTTAAAGACAAACATATTATGGCCATCCAGGAAGAAATTCATGAATGCAGCCAAACAATTTGCAGCCTTCAGAGAAGAAATAATTAAATCACTGAAAGAAGTAAAAGAAACAGAGTTGAAGGAACTAAAAGAAAAACAGGAAAATACAATCAGACAGGTGAAGGAAGTAAACAAAACAAATAAAGACCTGAAGATAGAACTGGAAAAATTAAAGAAAACACAAATGGAGGAATTAATGGAGAGGAAGAATATAGGGAAGAAAACAGGCACTACAGAGGTAAGCATAACCAACAGACTACAAGAGATGGAAGAAAGAATCTAAGGTGTAGGAGATACAATGGAAGAAATTGATGTATCTGTCAAAGAAAAGGTTAAATCCAAAAAATCCCTGACACAAACCGTCCAAGAAATCCAAGACAATATGAAAAGACAAAACATAAGAATAATATGTATAGAGGAAAAAGAAGACTCCCTTCTCCAAGGCCCAGAAAATATTTTCAACAAAATCATTAAAGAAAATTTCCCCAAGTTAAAGGAGAGGCAAATAAGAATACATGAAGCCTACAGAACATCTAACAAATTTGACCAGAAAAGAAAATTCTCCTGCCACATAATAATCAAAACAGTAATTATACAGAACAAAGAAAAAATACAAAAAGCTGCAAGGGAAAAAGGCCAAATAACATATAATAGCGAGCCCATTAGAATCACACCCGACTTTTCAACAGAGACTATGAAAGCCAGAAGGGCCTCGAAGGATATCATGCAGACCCTAAGAGAACACAGATGTCAGCCCAGGCTACTATACCCTGCAAAACTCTCAGTCCTCATAGATGGAGAAAACAAGATATTCAATGACAAAAACAAGTTTCAACAATACCTACATACAAATCCAGCATTGCAGAAGACACTGGAAGGGAAAACATAACCCAAGAAAATTAGCTTCTGTCAAGAAAACACAGGAAATAATTAACCTTACTACAGTAAAACAAAAAGCAACCAAGCACACAACCTTATGACCACAGCGAACATCAAAATCAAAGGATCTAACAGCCACTGGTCATTAATCTCTCCCAACGTCAATGGACTCAACTCTCCAGTAAAAAGACACAGATTAACAGAATGGATACGTAAACAAAACCCAGCAATCTGTTGCATACAAGAAACACACCTAAGGCACAAAGATAGACATTACCTGAAGGTAAAAGGTTGGAAGATGACTTTCCAAGCAAATGGACCCAAGAAACAAGCAGGAGTAGCCATTCTAATATCTGATAAAATACTTTCAACCAAAATTAATAAAAAGAGACGGGAAAGGACACTTCATACTCATCAAGGGAAAATTCCACCAGGAAGACATCACAATCCTGAACATCTATGCCCCAAATACAAGGGCACCAACATTTGTAAAAGAAACATTGATAAAATTTAAACCACATATAGATCCCCACACATTGATAGTGGGAGACTTAAACACCCCACTCTCAACAAAGGACAGGTCAACAAAACAGAAATTAAACAAAGAAACAATATCTCTGACAGTGGTCATGAATCAAATGGACCTCACAGACATTTACAGAAACTTACACCCAAACACAAAAGAATTTACCTTCTTCTCAGCACCTCATGGAACCTTCACCAAAATAGACCATATAGTTGGTCACAAAGCAAGCCTCAACAGATACAATAAGTTTGAAATGACTCCTTGTATCTTCTCTGATCACCATGGAATAAAGTTAGACTTCAACAACAACAGAAAAAGCAAAAAGCATACACACACATGGAAACTGAACCACTTGTTACTAAATGACAGCTGGGTCAGGGAAGAAATAATGAAATAAATTAAAGTCTTCCTAGAACTCAATGAAAATGAAGACACAACATACCCAAACTTGTGAGAGACAATGAAAGCAGTGCTATGAGGAAATTTCATAGCACTAAATGCCTTCAAGAAGAAATTCGAGACAGCTCATTCAAGCAACTTAATGGCCCACTTAAAAACCCTAGAAAAAGAAGAAGCAGACACACCAAAATGAGTAGACAGCTGGAAATAATCAAACTCAGGGCTAAAATCAATCGATTAGAAACAAATAAAACAATTCAAAGAATCAATGTAACCAAGAGCTGGTTCTTTTAGAAAATGAACAAGATAGACAAACCCTTAGCCAAGCTAACTAAAAGGCAGAGAGACACTGCCCAAATCAACAAAATCAGAAATGAAAAGGGGAACATAACTACACACATTGAGGAAATCCAAACAATCATTAGGACTTACTTTAAAAGTCTATATGCCAAAAAAATTGAAAATCTAAATGAAATGGAGAATTTTCTTGATCGATTTGACTTACCAAAGTTGAATCAGGACCAGGTAAATCAATTAAATAGTCCTATATCCCCCAAAGAAATAGAAGTGGTCATCAAAATTCTCCCATCCAAAAAATGCCCAGGACCAGATGGATTCAGCGCAAAATTCTACCAGACCTTCAAAGAAGAGATAACTCCAATTCTTTTCAAACTAATCCACAAAACAGAAACAGAAGGAACATTACCAAACTCATTCTATGAAGTCACAGTCACCTTGGTACCTAAACCTCACAACGACTCAACAAAGAAAGAGAATTTCAGGCCAATCTCCCTTATTAACATTGATGCAAAAATACTTAACAAAATACTCACAAAACAAATCCAAGAACACATCAAAATATTATCCACTATGACCAAGTAGGCTTCATACCAGGTATGCAGGGGTGGTTCAATATACGGAAATCCATCAATGTGATCCACCACATTAACAAACTGAAAGAAAAAAAAAAACAACACATGATAATCTCCCTAGATGCTGAAAAAGCATTTGACAAAATCCAACATCCATTCATGTTTAAAGTACTGGAGAGATCAGGGATACAAGGCACATATCTAAACATAGTAAAGGCGATATACAGCAAGACTATAGCCAACATCAAACTGAACAGAGAAAATTAAAGCAATCCCACTGAAATCAGGGACAAGACAAGGTTGCCAACTCTCCCCATATCTCTTCAACATAGTGCTGGAAGTCCTTGCTAGAGCAATAAGACAGTTGAAGGAGATCAAGGGGATACAGATTGGAAAGGAAGAAGTCAAATTATCACTATTTTCAGATGATATAATAGTATACTTGTGTGACCCAAAAAACTCTACCAGGGAACTCCTACAGCTGATAAACTCCTTCAGCAAAGTGGCCGGTTACAAAATTAACTCAAAAAAATCAGTAGCACTCCTGTATACAAAAGACAAAATATGAAAAATAAGGAAATCATGAAATTTGCAGGTAAATGGTGGGATCTGGAAAGGATTATCCTGAGTGAGTTGTCCCAGAAGCAAAAAGACACACATGGTATATACTCACTCATATAGACATACAACATAAGACAACCCCACTAAAACCTGTGCATCTAAAGAACCTAAGCAAGAGAGAGGACCCTAACTAAAATGTCCCATCCCCATCCGGAAAGGCAAAGAGGATGGACATCAGAAGAAGAAGAAAACAGGAAACAACCTAGGAACCTACCACAGAGGGCCTCTGAAAGCCTCTGCCCTACAGACTATCAAAGCAGATGCTGAGCCTGATGGGCAACTGTTGGACAGAGTGAATGGAATTTTATGTAAGAAGTGGGAAATAGTAAGAGCTGGAGAGGACAGGGTCTCCACAAAGAGAGCAACAGAACAAAAAATTTTGCACACAGGGAACTTCCCAGAGACTCATACTCCAACCAAGGACTATTCATGGAGATAACCCAGAACCCCTGCACAGATGTAGCCCAGGGCAGTTCGGAGTCCAAGTGGGTTACATACTAATGTGAAGAGGGACTGCCTCTGACATAATCTGATTGGCCTCCTCTTTGATCACCTCCCCCTGGGGGTGATCAGCCTTACCAGGCCATAGTAGAGGACAATGCAGCCACTTTTG
This sequence comes from Meriones unguiculatus, assembly GCF_030254825.1. Lineage (NCBI taxonomy): Eukaryota > Metazoa > Chordata > Mammalia > Rodentia > Muridae > Meriones > Meriones unguiculatus. Next base: position 53,951,327 of record NC_083369.1, on the reverse strand, counting down.
ATGTGAACTGATGGACTAAGATCAGAAAGGAGAGGGTTTAGAACTTCCCCTATCAGTGGACTTGGGGAGTGGCATGCATGCAGAGGGAGGAGGGAGGGTGGGATTGGGAGGGGAGGAGAGAGGGGCTTATGGGGGGATGCAGAATGAATAAAGTGCGATTGATGAAAAATTTAAAAAAAGGAAAAAATAATTTAAGAACCTTAAATGACTTTCAAAAGTGGAGGAAAACATGGGGTTAGTCAATTTACATGGAGCACATCTCGCCCCTGGGGGCAATGGTCTCCTGAACCTACTCAGACCTCAGACACCACCACTGCTATTTCTAGAACTGATGAAGAACGTTCCAACGAGGGGGTTAAGGCTTCTCATAATATTTCCTATAAGCCCACACCTGTTTGTTTATATCTCCCATTTTTATTCATTATTAGCCAGATAGAGCCAAGTAATTGTGGTAATGATACTTGCTTTTTTGCCCAATGCTGGAATGCTAGTGAATTTATGTATGCCCTGGTTACTTGCATGCCTTGCTGGGTGTCTGTGCCCGTTGATGCCCCTCATGCTAAGACTCTCTTCAGACAGAAAAGGGATCTTGGAATTACAGCCACCATTGTTACTGCCATCTCATTGGCGGCTGTTGGAGCTATCACCGCGACATCAGCCATGAGTCATATTGTGCACACTGCTCAGACACTGAATAATCTTTTAGCCAATGTAGCTCATGCCTGAGATGTACAAAAAGGAATTAATGTTCAACTAAAAGGAGGCTTGGTGGTGTTCAATCAGAGGATTGATCTCATGCAGGAGCAAATTGATACCCTATGGCAAATCGTTCAACTTGGCTGTCAATGAAAGTATTTTGGACTTTGTGTCACTAGCATACAACATGAGAATTTTTCCTGTGCTGCAATTCTGTCTAAACAATTGTCTAGCTATATTTTAGGTAATTGGACTGGAGAATTCGATACTACGATGGGGCAGCTGAGAGTGGCCAATGTCACGGTAAATTCCACCAGAGTGGACGCAGGACTAGCCACAGGATTATCATCATGGATTGCTGCAGCCATGAATCATCTGAAGGAATGGGCGGGCATGGGAGCGTTAGCAGGCCTTCTAGTGTTGGTCTCCTTGGTTTGCCTGTGGTATATACGCAAGATTAGAGTCTCACAAAAGCATAATGCAGCCATGACCATTCAGGCCTTTACAGCCATTGAAGCAGGACAGTCTCCCCAAGCATTGGAGCAAAAATGTTACACTCAGGATGCGAGGCTAAGCACAGCACTCAGGGTCAGCCACTTTCGACCCAGAGAAGAGCATGTCTGATTGCATGCCAGTTGATGCCCCAGGTTCCGCCTCTGAGAAAAAGGTATTGGACGGGTCTGATGCTCTTTGGGTGGATGACACCTAAATGAACATTGGTACAAAGTCCCAATTTATTTCTAATATCAGAGATCAGACCTCTACTCTTGCCTGATGTGTCTAAAACAAAAAGGGGGCACTGTAGAGAGCTGCATAATGCTGTGCCTTAAAGATGGAGCTGGTTTCTGCCTTCCACCTTCCTGATAGTGAGTGCTCTCTGTCACAAACATCTCCATATTTGGCTAAGACTGAGGATCTGGCTTGCTTCCCTGTATGTGGACCTATCTGCATTGCCCAAGTGGCATACTGGAGTTGGCTACCCAGAGGCTATTTAAGCTGTGGGCTGGCTTTCCCCAGGGTCAGATGATTGTTCAAGGTTCCTGAATAAAAAGCATTGAAATAAAAAAAAAAAAAGACAAAATGGCTGAGAAAGAAATTAGAGAAACAACACCCTTCACAATAGCCACAAATGACATAAAGTACCTTGGTGTAACCCTAATCAAGCAAGTCAAAGACTTGTAAGAAAAATATTTCAAGTCTCTGAAGAAAGAATTAGAAGATATGAGAAGATGGAAAGATCTCCCATGCTCATGGCTTGGCAGGATTAACGTAGTAAAAATGGCCATCTTACAAAAGCAATCTACAGATTTAATGCAATTCCCATGAAATTGCCAACACAATTCTTTACAGACATGGAAAGAAAAATTCTCAACTTCGTATGGAATAACAAGAAACCCAGAATTGCTATAACAACCCTCAACAATAAAAGATTTTCTGGAGGTATCTCCATCCCTGATCTCAAGCTGTACTATGGAGCAACAGTTATAAAAACTGCATGGTACTGGCATAGAAACAGAATTGGGGATCAATGGAACCGAACAGAAGACCCAGAAATAAACCCACACACTTTTGGACACCTGATTTTTGACAGAGATGCCAAAACCATAAAATGGAAAAAAGATAGCAACTTCAACAAATGGTGCTTGTCCAACTGGATGTCTACATGTAGAAAAAAATGAAAATAGATTCACACTTATCACCCTGCACAAAACTGAAGTCCAAGGGGATCAAAGACCTCAACATAAAACCAGACACATTAAATCGGCTAGAAAAAAGTGGGGAATACCCTAGAACTCATTGGTACAGGAGAAAACTTCCTGAACAGAACACCAGCAACACAGGCTCTAAGAGCAACAATCAATAAATGGGACCTCATAAAACTGAAAAGCTTCTGTAAATCAAAGGACACCTTCATCAAAACAAAGGGAGTGCCTACAGACTGGGAAAGATCACCAACCCTTTATCTGACAGAGGACTCATATCCAGTATAATATATAAAGAACTAAGGAAGCCGAAAAGCAGCAAACCATGTATTCCACTTAAAAAACAGGGAACAGAGCTAAACAGAGAATTTCTGTAGAGGAATATCGAATGGCAGAGAAGCACTTAAAGAAATGCTCAACCTCATTAGCCATTAGCCATTAGGGAAATGCAAATCAAAACAACCCTGAGATTTCACCTTACACCCACCAGAATGGCCAAGATCAAAAACTCAAGTGACAACACATGCTGGAGAGGTTGTGGAGAAAGGGGAACACTTCTCCACTGCTGGTGGAAGTGTAAACTTGTACAACCACTCTGGAAATCAATCTAGTGCTTTCTCAGACAACTAGGAATAGCGCTTCCTCAAGATCCAGCCCTACCACTCCTAGGCATATACCCAAAAGAGGCTCAAGTACACAAAAAGGACATTTGCTCAACCATGTTTGTAGGAGCTTTGTTTGTAACAGCCAGAAGCTAGAAACAGCCCAGATGCCCCTCAACTGAAGAATGGATGCAGAAACTGTGGTACATCTATACAAAATAATATTACTCAGCAAAGAAAAATAAGGAAATCATGAAAATTGCAGGTAAATGGTGCGACCTGGAAACGATCATCCTGAGTGAGCTGTCCCAGAAGTAAAGGGACACACACGGTATATCCTCACTCATATAAACATACAACATAGAATAAACCCACTAAAATCTGTACATCTAAACATACTAAGCAAAAGAGAGGACCCTAACTAAAATGTTCAATCCTCATCCTGAAAGGTAAAGAGGATGGACATCAGAAGAAAAAGAAAACAGGAAACAACCTAGGAACCTGCTACAGAGGGCCTCTGAAAGCCTCTGCCGTGCAGACTGTGAAAGCAGATGCTGAGCCTGATGACCAACTGATGGGCAGAGTGAATGGAATTTTATGTAAGAAGTGGGAAATAGTAAGAGCTGAAGAGGGTCTCGACAAGGAGAGGAACAGAACAAGAAAATTTGAACAGAGGGAACTTCCCAGAGACTCATACTCCAACCAAGGACTATTCATGAAGATAACCTAGAACCCTGACAATGCATCCACTTCTGATGAGAACTGATAGACTAAGATCAGAAAGAAGGAAAGGAGGACCTCTCCAATCAGTGGACATGGGGAGGGGCATGCATGTAGAAAGGGGGGGATGGGGGACTGGGAGGGGAGTAGGGAGGGTCTAATGGTGGGATACAAAATGAATAAAGTGTAATTAATAAAAGTTAAAGAAAAAATCAGAATCTGAAGCTTCTTAAAGCCCTATTCTCTTGAGTATTTCTGCAGTTTTTCCATGATTTTAGTACTTTTAATGTTGTTAAGTCTTAACATGTTAATATTTTCCATAAATATTGAACATGATGACTTTGCAACCAGGAACACAGATCACTTAGGAGGCATGTAATGAAAGGAAGAGTCACCAGAACAGTAAATGCATTCATTCATTCCTAAGTGTAAGTTAAATCTTTCATATGTGCAAATAACTTATCTATTAACTTTGCTTTTTACTATTAGTGTAGAGAGCTTAGATTAATATTCAAATCGTGGTGTTCTTTGACTTTCTGTAATTTGGCATCATTACATGTGCTTAATATACATAATTTCTAGGAGTGTAAATGCTAATAAAACATTTTACCTCCTTTGGCTGCCAAATGTATAGTTGAAAAATGTAAACATACAAAGTTAACGAGGGTAATGAATTAAAATAAAATTCTCTGAAACAAAGGCTCTTTCTGTGATGATATATTTGAGGATTTAATTTAAATGTTTATCTAGCTTCTTGGTATGCATAATGTTTTTAAATAAATAGCAGCACATTTTCACTGTTTGACCTAAATTATCATTACTGATTTGTTCAAGCTATATAAAAATACCAACTGATTTAGTGACTCTATTCAGCTAACTGGGCAAAGAAAGCATCATTACAACAATAATTTGACTGTAATGACTCAATGTTTGAATGAATTGACCAGTTAATTGTGCTTAAGATAGAGTAGAATTGCTATGATTCCTTCTAATGAAAAAGAACAAGCCTGTAATTGATCCTATTTTATTTGTGATAATTAGGACATATATATTCATTTTCTTTAAATAAATTCCATGAAAATGTGGCTTCAAATTAAACCAATAACAACAATGTGTAAAAGTGGAGATAAAATTCTCACTGTGCATACAATGATAAAAGGTATTAGGTTCAGGATTTTTTTTTTATCACATCATGTTATCAGATCAATAAGCATGTTCTATTTCTAAAGTGCAAGGTAACCTAAACTATCAAGGAATATTTGCCTTTTCTGCTATGCTACCGTGTTGATAGACAACATTGCTCAGTTTAATAAAGTTCTATGCTTCATAGTAAGGGGAACAGGGACTATTTCTGACAGGAACTCAATGGCAGGCTCTTTGACTTCCCCATCCCCCAATGGAGGAGTAGCTCTGCTAGGCCACAGAGTAGGACTTTGCAGCCAGTCCTGAAAATACCTGATAAAACAAGGTCAGATGAAAGGAGAGGAGGTCCTCCCCAATCATTGGACTTGGAAAGGGGCAGGGAAAAGATAAGGGAAGGAGTGTGGGATTGGGAGGGAATGAGGGAGCTGGATACAGCTGCGATACAGAGTAAATAAAATGTAACTAATAATAAAAAGAATAAATTTAAATCTAAAAAGTTCTATGCTTCAAAATCATGTAAATTCTCTCTTATTTCTGGAGCATATAGAGATTAAATGAGGTAAAATTTAAAAGTGAATATCTACCTAATACTAAACTTAAATCTATTTTTGAAGTTCTAAGAGACTCTCAGCAGATTTACTTTTTTGGAGTGTTTGATGAACAGATATCCATTTCCATGAACTACAAACAGAGCAAAAGTCATACTTACATATTTCACTGGGTATCAAGTACCTCTAAGCTGAACAAGGGAACAACATACTTACTGAGCAAGCTGTCTTCAGCCACTGTATAAACCATGGATATTTGGAACAGAAGCTTGCTTGCCTCAATAAACTATGCATAACCAGTTTATTACAGGGTGAATTATTTGAGTACGCATGACTTAGTAACTAGAGAATAATTTAAGTTCCAACCTAACATTTTTTTTAAAAAGATTTATTTATTTATTATGTTTACAATGTACACCTGCATTCCAGAACAGAGCACCAGCTCTCCTTATAGATGGCTGTGAGCCATCATATGGTTGCTGGGAACTGAACTCAGGACCTCTGGAAGAGCAGCCAGTGCTTTTAACCTTTGAGCCATCTATCCAGCCCCCAACCTAGCTTTTATTGTCATTTTCATTGTTAACTTGGAATAGTTCAATCAAGTTATACATTTGTTTTACTTATGCCTCATACTCTTTCCAGGTTTATTTGGGTATAATTAGTATTCATAAACATGGCTCAATGTGATGTTTTAAAATAAACATGCATTCATGTTATCACTAAAATTACCAAAGAAATATATCCAAAATCTCAAAAAGTTTCCCTCTGGCTTTTGGATATCGTTTTCATTGTTATTGGTGGATTTTGTTTTCTTTAGGTAGTGTGTGTGTGTGTGTGTGTGTGTGTGTGTGTGTGTATACTGGGGGGGGCAAAATGAGTGAATGTGTTATGAACATTTAATATTAAATTGATACACAACAAATTTTTAGTTTAAAATATTTTCAAAGTAGCTATAGGCAACACATTCTAGAGCAGATGAGCAGATCTTTGGAACATAATCACTGAGGACATAACTGTAACTTTAAACTTATTGTCACCAACGCCTTATTTCTCCCTCTGCAATCCTTTGGAAACTTTTCTATTTTGATATATTTTATATTTAGAAGAGTCATGCATGACTTATCATGCAATATTTTTCCTTTTCCACTGACACTTCACATTGCATAGTAAGCTTTGGATTCATCAGGTATCACAAATAGGACCTCTTTCCATTTTTAAAGCTGAATATTATTTCATTCCATTTGTAGATCACATTTTATTGACTCATCTGTTGACCGACATGGGTTTTATTTCCCTTATCTCAGTTATTCTAATAATACTTTAATTATGTATATTCAGGAAAAATCATATTTTTGTAGCATCTATATCACATTCAATTTTATACTTCACCAGTATTTCAATGTTTCTGTTTTGTTTGTTGAGATGTGTTTTATTCCAAAACTTTAATGATTTCATATTCTACATTTAATTCTTTAATCCCAGATTGTCCAACCTATGTCACTTGGGCCACACCCATCCCAATATATTATTATTGAATAATCTCAATATTATTATTATTGCCATACCACATGGCAATCACCATCCATTAATTTTCTTTTAACCTAAGTGTCCACTATCATTTTTATGTATAAGGATATTCAGTATTTTCAACATAAATTATTGAAGAGAGTATTCATTTTTTTTTACTGTATTTGTTAGACAATATACATGTGAATTTATTTTTGTGCTTTCTGTTCTACTGGTCCATGTCCATTTTACATTGTTATAACACAAGCTTCAATTGCTAGAGATTCATAATTAATTTTGAAATCTGGAAAGGAGATGCCTCCATCTTTGATGTTCTATACAAATTGTTTTAGTATTTACTTTTCAAATCTAAGGTTATGAACAATTGTGCATGTTAATTTATTGTTTAAATGGGAGGGAATTTGGAAGTTTGCCACTTATTATATCCCACCATGTTACTTGTCTGAGTATGATTTTCAAGATTGTGTTTTCACTGGGATTTTAATTAGGGAATTCTATATTTTGAAAAGGTAATAACAGTTTTCATGCATATAAAACTCATGACATGCCTTCTAAATAATTTATGCAGTTTTCTCCTTTAAATTAAGATCTCTTTAAATTTCACTTCTCATGTTTACGAGATCCACATTTCACCAACATTATGATTCTATGGCCTTTATTTCCCTAGGGAATACTTCACTTCTGGTTTTATTTGCTTCTATATTTATTCTACAAGCCATGGTCAAATATTTGCATGACATTTTGCATAGCATCTCCGAATTCCTAGGCTCCTTGGCTTTTGCATATTTGCATCATACAAGCCAAAATCCTTTATCAATCTCAAATGTCAGTTTTTCCCACATCTGTATATAGGCTGATGAGAAATTCTCATGGAATAAAAAAAAAAAAAACTGTAATATTTAAGCTTCCTATATTCAGTACTTGGCTGCTGCTCAGCAATTCTTTTATTTATCTTTTTTTAATTTAATTTTATTTGATTAATTACACTTTATTCACTTTGTATCACCCCATAAGCCCTTCCCTCCTCCCCTCCCCTTCCCAGTCTCCCTCCCCGTTCTTCACACATGCCCCTCCCCAAGTCCACTGGTAAGGGAGGTCCTCCTCTCCTTCCTTCTGATCTTAATCTATCAGATCACATCAGGAGTGGCTGCATTGTCATCTTCTGTGGCCTGGTAAGGTGGCTCCCCCCTCAGGGGAAGGTGATCAAAGAGCAGGCCAATCAGTTTATGGCAGAGGCTGTCCCTCTTCCCATTACTATCTAACCCACTTGGACACTAAACTGCCATGGGCTACATCTGTGCTGAGGTTCTAGGTTATCTCCATGAATGGTAATTGGTTGTAGTATGAGTATCTGGGAAGACCTCTGTGTTCAAATTTTCTGGTTCTGTTACTCTCCTTGTGGAGTTCCTGTCCTCTCCAGATTTTACTATTTCCCACTTCTTACATAAGATTCCATGCACTTTGCCCAACAGTTAGCCATAAATTGTGGTACATCTACACAAGGGAGTATTACTCTGCAATGAAAAATAAGAAAATCATGAAATTTGCAGGTACATGATGGGACCTGGAAAGGATCATCCTGAGTGAGCTGTCCCAGAAGCAGAAAGACACACATGGTATATACTCACTCATATAGACATATAATATAGGATAAACCTACTAAATTCTGTACACCTAAAGAAACTAATTGAGAGAGAACTCTGACTAAAATGCTCAATACCCATCCCTAAAGGCAAAGAGGATGGACATCAGAAGAAAAAGAAAACAGGAAACAACCTGCCACAGAGGGCCTCTGAAAGGATCTGCCCTGCAGGCTACCAAAGCAGGCACTGAGACTTATGGTCATTTATCTTTTCTTAATGCTATACTTTAGTGTCTTGAACAGTTATTCTAAATCATGTTCTCCGCACTTAAGCTTTTGGCTGTAATTGTGTAAACTTTGTGTTTAGTAGTTAACTTCATTTCTTATTTATCAAGAGAAGACCACCCTGAATGAACTCCAGTTACATCCCACTCTCCACCTGAAACGTTCTGTGAATTTCTTCTCCCATCTTATTTTCCTTTAATTTTGTCCACAAAAGGCAGAAAACATGTCCCTTTTCTTTACGCCAATTTGATTCTCTTTTTGTATTACCATTGCATTAGTCCCTTTGCTCTTGAAGTTTTTGTATTTCCTTCCTTATGCTCACCTGTATACTTGGCCGAGGAATGACAAAAGGAAGACACAGAGTAATTATATTATTTAAATAACATTTTCTGTGTGAAATGTTATTCACTGAAATATTTTCTGTATTCAGTCTTTCTTAACTACAAGATATCCTGAAAACATAAATGTATATATCTCCCTCTAAAAATCTAGTGAGGTAAAATGATGAAATTCAAACGTATCATTTTGAGTGAGGTAACCCAGATTTAGAAAGACTAACACCACATGTTCTTTCTCATCTGATTTTCCTAGTTCTAAGTCTTCTGAAACAACTGAACTCTCTATGATCACCTCCACCTGAGGGGGAAAACAGCCTACCAGGCCACAGAGGAAGACAATGAAGCAAGTCCTGATGAGACCTGATGTACTAGGGTCAGATGGAAGGAGAGGAGGATCATGACAGGGGATATCAGTAGACCTCCCCTATAATTGGTGGAGGAGCATAGGAGAAGCAGACAGAGGGAGGGTGGGATTGAGAGGAGATGGGGGAGGGGCCACAGCTGGGATATAAAGTGAATAAGCTGTAATTAATAAAAATTAAAATTGAAATTAAAAAAAAAGAACTCTCTATATAACAGATGAAGACAATTACAGAAAACCACAATCAATAAACATGCAGAGTTGTGTGGCCCGATCCCAACTGATAAAACTATGGAACACCTCCTACACCCAGGGCTCAGGAATCATTGCTAAAGACCGGACAGAAATATTGTCAGAGCTAGAGGAACAGAAGTTTTCTGTGAGATCGTTTCTCCTAGGAATGTTGGACTGGACACCCTTAAAGTCTCACCAACAAATGTCTGCCTAAACAGGAATTGAGGAAGAAAAATAACAATTAACATGCTAATGTGGATGAGGCAAAGCTTATAAGGCTTTTACTCTAGGCAAAAAACTACAGGCAACTTAGAAATGCTGAGAGTGGAAAAAATAGTCTTTACCAGGGCATAGTATACCAGTTGATTATCCAATACCAAAAACCATATACATAAAAGTAATGTTACAAAGAATGAGCATGTTGATTTATACATTTAGGAATTTTTACATGTCTGTGTGTGTGTTGACAACGATTACAGCAAAAAAAAAAAAAAAAAAGGCATGGATCTGGAAAAGAGCAATGAATAAGTATTACTTGGAGGATTTAGAGGGAGAAATGGAAATCTAGAATGATAATTGTATTATAGTCTCAAAATGTTTTAAATATATAACATAATAATGTTACCTATTTGTCTCCACCTATGTTTTAACTCACTGCAAGTCCAGCAAATTCTCTCTACACTTCCACAAAAAATTTTTTGAAGCTCATTTTTCTTCCTAATCATTGATTGACAGTCTTTTTTAGTCCTCAGTCTACTTCCCTTCCCTGTAGCATTTAATATAATTCTTTGTGCTGACCAGCTTTGCTATAATTGGCTGCTTTCCTGACTTTCATTTTTCCTATCCCTTATGGATGCTTCTGCGTTTTTCTGATGACCTCCTATCTTTTTATTTGCTCTCTATACTAGAATTATCACTTATTGTTTAATATTTGGCTCCGTTTGATTCAGTTTTAATAATCTTCACTATAATTGGCATGTAAGATTTCAAAGATCAACAGTGTCTACATAATTTTCCCTAACCTATATCTTCAGAAACAACTTTATTTCAGCTACCTGCATCATAGTACTTAAAGTTGAACAACTCTTTGACTATTTTAACCTTGATAATTCTTTATTCACAAAATTCAACCTAACACAACTTGGCTTATATTTTTAACTTTAGCTTTTTTCCAATTACTTATTTTCTCCTTCTGAATAGTCAAGACTCAGCACCTCAGGAGCCATTATTGAAATCTCTAATTTCCCCCAAATAAGATAACTAGTCAGTATTACTTCTATTATTTTTTTATTTTGAGATTATATTTAATTTTCTCTCTCCTCTCTCCAAAGCCTCTCTCAAATTCATGGCTTCCTTTATATATATATATATCCTATCCTATTAGTATATATATATATATACTAATGTCAGAATATATTTATATATATATGTGGGAATATATATAGTCAGTATTATTAATTATTTTTCTAAAGTTCCTTTCTTTTTCTTTTTTTTTTTTTTTACATTTTTGGTATGTCTTATGTGGTCTTATTTTAATTCCTCAAATACTTGTTGCTCTATCCAATGTGTCCCTATTCCAATTTACTAAAATGTTATATAACCAAGACATTGACCATTTATTCAGTGCTGTAAGATATATTATGTGTCTTTTCTCTTACCGAAAAAAGTCCAACATCCTTAGCTTAATTCAGAAATTTTGTATTCTAAATCTAAATTATATTCCTAACTTTATTTTTATTCATACATGTGTGTGTAGTGTGCATGTGTGTTTGTGTTTATATTCTTTGTTACATGCAAAACACATTACTTAAGATTCCTTCAGTCACATACTATTTTTATGCCTTTATTTTCTTCTCTAAAATTCTTCTCACATTATGACACCATTGTTAATCTTCAAGTTCAAAACAAAGCTTACAAAATCGTTTTTCTTCTTAGCAGAAAGTAATTGCTCCTACAAGTAGGCCCTAAAACATAATGTTATCACATTTACATTAGCCAATATGTTGCCTATATTAAATAAAAAAGTAATTGTTTCTGAGTGCCCTTGACACTCAATTGTCAGCTCTGTGAATATACAAATCTAGGTTTACTTACCACTTTTATTGCAATAACATCAAATACATGATAGTATGTTTAGTAATAGCTTCAAATATCTCCTCTGAGTGTTCAAAGAACCCTTTGGAAGAGGAGGCAGAAAGATTGTAAGAGACAGAGAACATGGAAAACATAAAAAAAAAACAAGGGCTTCCAGACACAACAGGACTGGTGTACCTATGAACTTACAGAAACATTGTTACCTACAAATCACTTCTTCCTTTACCCTCCTGTTCATTGATCATACCCATCCCTCATTGTTAATTTTTTTGGAAATGCACTGTGCTTGATTTCCTTATTTTTGGCAGATTTGGGCTTACGTGTACCAAAACAGCAGACTTATTTCAGCTTCTTTTGTTTTTTCTGTGGATATTCGTAGAATGAGTTGGATTTACCTGCACTAAATTTTTTCATGTCATGGGTGGCCTCACATATTGAAGGGCAGAAAATAGATCTGAAGGGAGGAGAAGGGAGGATAATGAGTCTATTTTCTGTAGAAAGAGATGAGATCATTTTTTAAAATGTCATTTTGTTTTAGATGCAGAAGGTTGCTGGACTCCCCTTTCTGTCCTTTTATCATGCAAGGTCAAAGAAATACTAGGAAGTTACTTCCTAGGATAATTGTGAAACCTGAGTTGTCTGGCATCATTTAGGTATAAAGATCATGAAGTACTTTGATAACAACTAGTGTAACAAAGATGTCCGTGGGCTGGATCATGATAAACATTCTACTTTGTCAGCTCAATACATCAGCTTTAGATGTAGCAGTAAAAAAATATCAATTGTAGAAACACAGCCATTATCTCCTGTCTCTGGTCTTGAACACAATGTTCCAGTGTATCAATAAATAATGGTCAGCCAGAACTTTTTGTTTATGTGCAAGTGTATATGTGTTTCTTGTGTGTACATGTGTTTAATACATAATTACTAACAGTAGAATCCTCTGGATCTTGGGGCCCAAGAATTATCTCAAAAATCACAATAAACCTAACAGAAAAAATAACAATACTTAAGAGACTTGTTATTACGTTTGCTGGTTATCTGATTTGTCAACTGAGGTTTGTCTCATGATTTAATTGTTCCTAGGGAAAGTTTCTTTCATTACTTCATGTGTTTAGGGCTGCCACATTTTGACCTTTTCCTATAAGTAGGTAACCACACAAAAATTAATGGAACTTCTAAGTTATAATCAAAATATGGAGGACATACAGGAAGCTTTCACTGCCTAAAAGTCTAATACAACTGATTTTCACTGCTCTGTATGACAATGACACACATAAAATAATTCATCTATGTTAAACAAAATATAATTTACATATTCAATATGTAATGATCTCTGCTACTGCCTGAATTCAGGAAACTATGCTGTATAAATAATAATCATTAATAATCTGACACATCGAAATGCTTTAGTTAATGATGACGATTAAAATGCATACTTTTTCAAAAGTTGGTTGTGGATGTAAAGGAAAGAAAGGGGAAACAGCTTGTTAATCCTATATTTTCTTTCTTTTCTTTTTTATTTCAAAACTATTTCATTAAGGATTTCCAGTGCATTTTCTATTCAGAAAACTCTGGAAAATGTTCATGTCATTTATGATCATAGGTCATAAAGGAATATTAAGTGGTTTTTTGTGAATTTAGGAAAATTCACAATCAGTTCTTATCACTCAAAATTCAGTTCTTATCACTCAATGAGTATTAAAATAAATTTCAACAAAAAATTTTAATGAGAAAAGGACATCAGCTTCACTGCTTCACTGGTCCGGGAAAGATCATGAAAGTAAGAATGGAAATCTTTATTCAATGGTATGAAAATAACCAAAGGAGATAATCTGGAATGCAATCAAAATAAAAGCAGCTTAAATTACAATATAAATAATAATAGTTAACATAACTGCTTCTGCCAACATACTGTCAGTAGATGCAGATTTTACAGCACAGTAATTATCACAGCTTACACATGCAGAATAATTATAAATTAATGATTTGCACAATTAAGTATTATGTGATAGATCTCCAATAGGTAAATACATAATATCAGAGAAAAAAGGACCTTTAAAAAGTAAAATTATGAAATTAATCTATAATTCTATACTGAACACAGTCTTAATTATGACATACTTTTTCATATGATTAATAATAAATTTATGTACACCTAAGCACTTTAATGAGTGGACTTCATTATGTACAGCTATTACTAGTGCCTGTGTGACAGATTTGGTAGGCCTTACTGTAAGTACCTTAACAGTAAGTTCAGCCCCAGAAAAGGTTGGAAATCAGATTTATCACAGGTTATTTGATTGGTTCCAAGAACTAAAAGAAAAATAAATTGGAAGAATTGTTGCTCTTATAAATTTATATATAATAAATATTTGCAGTATTTTATTTTTGTAATAGTCTATAGCCTTGTAAATACCTCAAATGTTTTCTTTCACATATGCTTCACCATCTTCACTTGTAATTTGAAAAATGGGACTATTATGTTTCAAAACGTGTTAACAGAATTTTTCATGAACCTGAGATTACCATAGATTCTTCCTATTTTATGTCAAAGCCATGTTATCCTCATTGGAATATGCCTTATTATTTCAGTGGGTATTGTATAGCATACTGTTATGTTTTCTAAATTTTGGGCAGGTTCAGTATTTGGTAATATATGTGTGGCAAGGACGTAAACTAGCAGATATATAGTCTGCTGCTTCACACACATTTTTCAGGAAACAAAATTTCATTTCAACTTAGAAAGTTTTTATTTTTGTTCATGTGCTGGTTTGGGCTTACTAATGTTTGGCCACTTCTATAAACACACATAAATTTGAGTTTGTGCCTGAGAAAAATTAAAGTAATGTAATCTATAACTGAAGAAATACTTTCTTTACTGTTTCAAAATCACATTTGTGTGAGCATTATTCTGTGTCTACATGACACCAAAACATCTGGATGTAAAATGAAAATTGCAGTCAATCATTTAGATGTTTTTAAATAGCCAGATGCTTTGTGTTGGTTAGACTAAAATTTGAAATGATTGACTGAAATGTTCATTGTCATAGCTACCTGACTAGAATGCCCCATCCATTTGTTTAAGGATAATACAGACAAGAAGAAAACACTGGTATCGCTAAGGAAATGATAGGTAGCTAATACCTATGATTATATCATTCTCTTATGCTTTCTTCTTTGTGTATTATCAATAACAGAAACTTTACCATCAAATTATTATTTTACTCTCAAATTTGGTAATTTATCTTATAATCTATTTTGTATAAATTAATTCCAAAAGCCTACAAACTACAATGGAGAGCAAAGATATTAGGCATGTTTGGGTAATGGTTGTAAAGTCTGGCATGGTGGCACAGGCCTCTTATCCCAACTCTCAAGAACCAGAGGAAGGAGTATTTTGAGTTTAAAGAAAGCTTGTTTTATAGAGTAGGACTTCTCTAAAATCTCAAGGCTGTATTTGGAGTCAAGAAGTTGGTTGTTCACCTCCTGTATCCAACTTCTGATGTTAAAACCCCAATATTGAGAAGAAAAGTATTTTAGAAGTCTGCCAAGTATAATTATCTACTTCAAAAATTAATTTTGGAAGTGCTGGTGACAGTGAGCAAGCATTTATTATTAAAGTATTAACAATTTACATATACTTTTGTGAAATATTGAGTGTCTACTGAATACCAAACTGAATGAATGGTTTCAGGGATTCAAGCTTAATCAGTTATCATATTCACATGCAAAAAATACACATTCTTATAGCGTTTGTTGGAATCATATTATAATGTATAGTGACAAAATGGCAATGGGTCTGGATGCAGTGATCTTTATACAGTAATAATGGCGTCCCTCTCTGCCTAGAAATCCTAAAAAGAAATGATCAAGAAGAAAAGACTGAGAAGAAAAATACTCTCTGTGCAAACCCTTGAAGGAAAAAGAAAAAAAAATGATAATTTTAAATGTTGAAAACATTTTTAACATTTTAAATATAAAATAAAAATTAGGTACTGAGGAGGAAGATAATACTTTTTAAATTTATTTTTATTTTATTAATTGTGCAAGTGTGTGTGTGTGTGTGTGTGTGTGTGTGTTTGTAGAGGTTTGTTCACATGAGCATCATGCCTGTGAAATCCAGAACTATGCACAAAATCTTGGGTCCTCTGCAAGAGCAAAACATGTTGATAACAGTCGAGTCATTTCCCTGGTCTTGGCAAAATAGAAATTTAATAACCAGAATTAAGGCTTGTAAACTTGTCCACTATGTATTAGGCTTTGACTACTATTCCTAGAAAAACTTGTGTGTGTTTAAAAAGGGGGCTTTAAGAAAAAAGAGAAAATACATCCAATGCTGGCTAAGTATTTTGCCTTATTTGCCTTGAAATTATTTGATTATTTAAAAGTGGCACAAACAAAACATTAAATTTTAAATATCTATAGAAGTAGAGGCTGCTAACACAGAGTACATTCCTGCAGAACTTGTTGCAGTCCCATGAACCTGAGATCAGGGAAAGTGTAGTTCATGGATGCCAATACAGACAATAAATGATTGGCAAAAGGTCATTAACTAAGGGAAAGAGAGCCAAGTAACTTGACAATTCAGTTTTTCTGTGATATTCACAAAAATTTATGCTGCACAGGAAAATCTGTTAGAAAGCAGTTATGAATGGGCTGATCAGGTATGCAGAGTGTACAACTTAGAATTGGACCAAGAAACTCTATTCTCCCTGAGTGATAGGAAATGAAGATTTTGCTGTAGGTGTTGAATAATATGTGTTTACAATGATTAATGAATTTGTGTGTGTGTGTGTGTGTGTGTGTGTGTGTGTGTGTGTGTGTGTGACAGGCTGACTCCTTTTCATTTAATCGTTGGCCTAAAGTCATGAAGTAAGAGCAGGAGCAGACTTACAATGAAACACATTATTTGAAAAAGAGACTCAGTATGAACCATAATCAAGGCAACATCTTGATCTTAGACCCTCTATGCCTCCAGAAATATGATAAATAAATTTCTGTTATTAATACTCATCAGTTTGACAATGATTGCCAGAATGAACTAATGCAGCTTCCATTTCCTTATCTCTAAAATAGGTATAAAATCCTACCTTGAGGGATTGCAGGCAACAGAAGTTAGGATGTATACTGAGTGCCTGCCTAATCAGTATACAATAATAGCAACTATTCCTGCCATTCAGTAATTCCTTATCTTCAGTATACTTTTTATCTTCTAGTTCACTCAGGCTTCCTGTTTTGTTTTGTTTTCATTGGTATAGTCAATTGATATTTAACCTGTTCATTAATTTCTCATTATATCTTAACTACTGGCTGTATCCATGGATGTGTATTACCTTGAACTATGGAATTAATTTACTATTTAATTTTATTTTCTACTTGGCCTCTGGCTCATAACTAATCAGTCCATGTTTTACTAGTGTTCCAGGTCATCATATTTACTAAAAGTTACATGGCTAATGTCTTAAAATTAAATAGCAAACTGGAAAACATACTTAAGTAGTACACTATATTTTTACTTTTAAAATGTCATTGATATACTGCTATAAGAAAACCATGAAGAAGAAAACAGGAAACAAGCTAAAAACCTGCCACAAAGGGCCTCTGAAATGCTCTGCAGATGCTGAGACTTATGGCCAACAGTTGGGCAGTGTGCATGGAATCTTATGAAAGAAGTGGAAAGTAGTAAGATCGAGAAAGGACAGGAACTCCACAAAGAGAACAACAGAACCAGAAAATTTAAACACAGGGGTCTTCCCAGAAACTCATATTCCAACCAAGTACCAGGCATGGAGAGAACCTAGAACCCCTGAACAGATGTAGCCCATGGCAGTTTAGTGTCCAAGTGGGTTACACAGTAATGGGAAGAGGGATTGCCTCTGACATAATCTGATTGGCCTGCTCTTTGATCACCTCCCCCTGAGGGGGGAAAAGCCTTATCAGGCCACAGAAGATGACAATGCAGCCACTCCTGATGAGATCTGATAGACTAAGATCAGAAGGAAGGAGAGGAGGACATCCCTTATCATTGGACTTGGGGAGGAACATGAGTGAAGAAGGGGGTGGGAGGGTGGAATTGGGAGGGGAGGAGAAAGGGGATTGTGGGGGGACACAAA
The DNA here is from genome assembly GCF_030254825.1 of Meriones unguiculatus. NCBI lineage: Eukaryota > Metazoa > Chordata > Mammalia > Rodentia > Muridae > Meriones > Meriones unguiculatus. The sequence continues at coordinate 53,933,378 of NC_083369.1, read as the reverse complement.
GTGAATAAAGTGTAATTAATTAAAAAACATAAAATTAAATTTAAAAAATGAAACCATTGTAAGTTGTTAGTTTCAATTCTAGTACTGTATTGGGTTTCCCATTAGTTAGGATCATCAATTCTTCTTTTAGATATTTGCATGAATTAATGCTAATACATCTTGCTAGAAACTTTTAGGAACTCTGTCATTTGTTTTCTGAATCCAACAAAATATCATGAATCCTTCCTAGCACTTTTTACACAACATATGAGAGTGAATCTTATGAAAGTTCCAGACATCTGTATCAACATCAGTGCCAAGTGGACTATGCGATTCCACAAATAAGTATGCAATCTTAAAAATAATTTAAAAATTTTCATCTTGGCCATTCTGATGGGTGTAAGGTGAAATCTCAGGGTCGTTTTGATTTGCATTTCCCTACTGGCTAATGACATTGAGCATTTCTTTAAGTGCGTCTCTGCCATTCAATATTCCTCTACAGAGAGTTCTCTGTTTAGGTCTGTTACCCATTTTTTAAGTGGATTACTTGGTTTGCTGCTTTTCAGCTTCTATAGTTCTTTATATATACTGGATATCAGTACTCTGTCAGATAAAGGGTTGGTGAAGATTCTTTCCCAATCTGTAGGCAGTCGTTTTGTTTTGATGACAGTGTCTTTGCTTTACAGAAGCTTTTCAGTTTCATGAGGTCCCATTTATTGATTGTTGCTCTTAGAGCCTGTGCTGTTGGTGTTCTGTTCAGGAAGTTTTCTCCTGTACAAATGAGTTCTCGGGTATTCCCCACTTTTTTTCTAGCTGATTTAATGTGTCTGGTTTTATGTTGAGGTCTTTGATCCACTTGGACTTCAGTTTTGTGCAGGGTGATAGGTGGGGATCTATTTTTATTTTTCTACATGTAGACATCCAGTTGGACCAGAACCATTTGTTGAAGATGCTATCTTTTTTCCATTGAATGGTTTTGGCATCTTTGTCAAAGATCAGGTGTCCATAAGTGTGTGGGTTTATTACTGGGTCTTCTGTTTGGTTCCATTGATCCACCATTCTGTTTCTATGCCAGTACCATGAAGTTTTTAAGATTGTTGTTCTATAGTACAACTTAAGATCAGGGATGGAGATACCTCCAGAAGATCTTTTATTGTAGAGGATTGTTTTAGCAATTCTGGGTTTCTTGTTATTCCATATGAAGTTGAGAATTTTTCTTTCCAGGTCTGAAAAGAATTGTGTTGGGATTTTGATGGGAACTGCATTGAATCTGTAGATTGCTTTTGGTAAAATGGCCATTTTTACTATGTTAATCCTGCCAAGCCATGAGCATGGGAGATCTTTCCATCTTCTCATATCTTCTTCTAATTCTTTCTTCAGAGACTTGAAATGTTTTTCATACAAATCTTTGACTTGCTTGGTTAGGGAACAGGCTTGAGAAGTTGCGGAGAAAGGGGAACCCTTCTCCACTGCTAGTGGGAATGTAAACTTGTAAACCACTCTGGAAATCAATCTGACACTTTCTCAGACAACTAGGAATAGCGCTTCCTCAAGATCCAGCCATACCACTCCTAGGCATATATCCAAAAAAGGCTCAAGTACACAAAAAGGACATTTGCTCAACCATGTTTTAGCAGCTTTATTTGTAATAGCCAGAAGCTGGAAACAGCCCAGATGCCCCTCAATTAAAGAATGGATACAGAAATTGTGGTACATGTACACAATGGAGTATTACTCAGCAATGAAAAAATAAGGACATAATGAAACTTGCAGTCAAATGGTGGGAACTGGAAAGGATCATCCTGAGTGAGCTGTCCCAGAAGCAAAAAGAAACACATGGTATAAACTCACTCATATAGACATACAGCATAGGATAAACCTACTAAAACCTGTACATCTAAAGAAATTAAGCAAGAGAGAGGACCCTGACTAAAACACTCAATCCCCATCCTGAAAAGCAAAGAGGATGGACAACAGAAGAAGAAAACAGGAAACAACCTAGGAACCTGCCACAGAGGGCCTCTGAAAGGCTCTTCCCAGCAGACTATCAAAACAGATGCTGAGCCTGATTACCAACTGCTGGGCAGAGTGCATGGAATTTTATGTAAGAAGTGGGAAATACTAAGAGCTGGAGAGGACAGGAACCCCACAAGGAGAGCAACAGAATGAGAAAATTTGAACACAGGAAACTTCCCAGAGACTCATATTCCAACCAAGGACTATTCATGGAGATAACCTAGAACCCCTGCATAGATGTAGCCCATGGCAGTTCAGTGTCCAAGTGGGTTACATAGTAATGGGAAGAGGGACTTCCTCTAACATAATCTAATTGGCCTGCTCTTTGATCACCTCCCACTGAGAGGGGAGCAGCCTTACCAGACCACAGAAGATGACAATGCAGCCACTTCTGATGATAACTGATAGACTAAGATCAGAAGGAAGGAGAGGAAGACCTCCCCTATCAGTGGACTTGGGGTGGGGCAAGCATGAAGAAGGGGGAGGGAGGGTGGGATTGGGAGGGTAGGAGGGAGGGGCTTGTGGGAGTATACAAAATATATAAAGTGTAATTAATAAAAAAAGAAAAATAATAATTAAAAATTTTTCAAACAGTATTTTAACTCCACTTTATGAATCACAGTGCTATCTTTTATCCACTATTCAGGTTCCTTTAAAAAGGTTTAAATGAAGCTTTCATGTTTTTTAAAATCAACTTATATCTTATCCAGACCAAGAAACAGTTGTAAATGACAGATGGAGAAAGAGATAGGAAAGAGAATGATGGTAATTGATGCACAAATTCAAAATCTTGATGCTGAAATGATTTCATTTTTAATGCTTAAGGAAAAAATAGGACTTTGATCTTCACATATTGTCCATGTCAAACAGAGATATGCCACATTAAATATTTGTCAACTCATGTTAATAAGTAATTGAACTTGGTAGCAATGCTAATCAATTCACATCCTACTCTCTGTGGAATATGTCTTGCTTCTAACTGATTTTGACTAATATTTTTAGGGTGAGCATGACCTTGGCATTTTTCTAGCAACATGATTTATATAAGCACCATTATTTGAGGTGGGTGATGGTGGTACACCCCTTTAATCCCAGCTCTTCCTCCCAATAGGTTGATTTCCAGGACAGCCAAGGCTACACACAGAAACCCTGTCTAGAAAAGCAACAAACCAACAAACAAGAACCATTATTTAATTGTCTTTTTTGCCATTAGTTGATATAACATTCACACATCTACTATAATATGTTTGTGCATGTTTGTATAGTCATACATCTTAATATGGGTCCTCCAAAGATGGTACTGTAATAATTCCACCATGAATTTTTTTAGGACATAAAATGGGTCCCATCTGGACTTGTATTTTTCTGCATATCTTCATTGTATTCTCTCATTTTAATGCCATCATAATTAGTTCCTTGAAAACTTTCACTGAGGTTATTATGGGACAGTTAACATAGTGGTAACTATAAATTAATTTGTAGAAGAAATCAGCATTGTAAATGGTTATGCTTGGTAATTGTTTTGTTGATACAACTTTCTCTTAATTCTAAATTCTGCCCCCCCCCCAAAGATGGTATCCTACATGAAAAAAAAAATTAACTACCTGGTAAACAGGAAAATTCCACTTTTTTTCAATGAGCCAATTTTCCGTTGTACTTTGGCAAAACATTCTAAAGTATGGTTCTTGCATTAGTGACTGAAAAGTAATCTGGCATGTTATGTTAATATTTTCAGCAGATGGTCTTCAATGGAGTTAAGAGAAAAGAGAAGAAGTAGCAAACTCATGGTACTACCTGATACTAACAATGCAAGATTTTCTAGCTCCATAACCCTTCACACAATTTTACAATTGAAAGTAGCAATGATGAGAGTCATAGCGTGAGGGGCATCAACGGGCACAGGCACCCAGCGAGGCATGCGAGTAACCAGGGCATACCTAAATTTACTAGCATTCCAGCATTGGGGAAAAAGGCAAGTATCATTACCACAATTACTTGGCTCTATCTGGCTAATAATGAATAAGAATGGGAGATATAAACAAACAGGTGTGGGCTTATAGGAAATATTATGGGAAGACGTAACCTCCTCGTTGGAACATCCTGCATCAGTTCTAGAACTAGCAGTGGTGGTGTCCAAGGTCTGAGTAAGTTCAGGAGACCATTGCCCCCAGGGGCGAGACGTGCTCCATGTAAATTGACTAACTCCATGTTTTCCTCCACTTTTGAAAGTCATTTACGGTTCTTAAATTATTTTTCCCTTTTTTTTAATTTTTCATCAATTACACTTTATTCATTCTGCATCCCCCCATAAGCCCCTCCCTCCTCCCCTCCCAATCCCACCCTCCCTCCTCCCTCCTCCCTCTGCATGCATGCCATCAGTACAAAGTCCCAATTTATTTCTAATATCAGAGATCAGACCTCTACTCTTGCCTGATGCGTCTAAAACAAAAAGGGGGAACTGCAGAGAGCTACATAATGCCGCACCTTAAAGATGGAGCTGGTTTCCGCCTTCCACCTTCCCGATGGTGAGTGCTCTCTGTCACGAACAACTCCACATTTGGCTAAGGCCAAGGATCTGGCTTGCTTCCATGTATGTGGACCTATCTACATTGCCCACATGGCACGCTGGGGTTGGCTACCCAAGGGCTATTTAAGCTGTGGGCTGGCTTTCCCCAGGGTCAGATGATTGTTCAAGGTTCCTGAATAAACTGCATTGAAAAAAAAAAAAGAAAGTAGCAATGATGTTTTGTTAGAAGCAGAGTCACCACCATAAAAGTTTTCCAATAAATGGATTATTGAACACTTATATTGCAAAAGATTGTATATCTTTAATGAATACTAGAAGATATGGCTTGATCTTTGCTCTGGAAGAATGTACACTGTAACTGTGGAGAAAGAAAATGTTTTAACAGTTCAAAATCAGAAGAGGGCTGTTCTGCTCAAAACCGGATGGAGATAGTTAAGAGTACCACTGCTGAAACAATGGTTCAGAAGAATCAAGAAAGTATTTTCTTCCTATTGTGTCTATAACAAATCAAAGCAAAGATATACGAACAATCAAGTTTAAAACAATCAAGTTCAAATTCTCCATCGTAGGAGAATTCGATACTACAATGGAGCAGCTGAGAGTGGCCATTGTCACAGTAAATTCTACCAGAGTGGACGAAGGACTAGCCACAGGATTATCAACATGGATTGCTGCAGCCATGAATCATCTGAAGGAATGAGCAGGCATGGGAGTGTTAGCAGGCCTTCTGGTGTTGGTCTCCTTGGTTTGCCTGTGGTATATATGCAAGATTAGAGTCTCACAACAGTGTGATGCAGCCATGATCATTCAGGCCTTTACAGCCATTGAAGCAGGACATTCTCCCCAAGCATGGTTGGATACCATAAAAAGCTAAAATGATACGCTCAGGATGCGAGGCTAAGCACTGCACTCAGGGTCAGCCGCTTTGGACCCAGAGAAGAGCATGTCTGATTGCATGCGGGTTGATGCCCCAGGTCCCACCTCTGAGAAAAAGGTATCGGACGGGTCTGATGCTCTTTGGGTGGATGACACCTAAATGAACATCTGTACAAAGTCCCAATTTATTTCTAATATCAGAGATCAGACCTCTACTCTTGCCTGATGCGTCTAAAGCAAAAAGGGGGAACTGTAGAGAGCTGCGGAATGCTATGCCTTAAAGATGGAGCTGGTTTCCCGCCTTCCACCTTCCCGATGGTGAGTGCTCTCTGTCACGAACAACTCCACATTTGGCTAAGGCCGAGGATCTGGCTTGCTTCCATGTATGTGGACCTATCTGCATTGCCCCCGTGGCATGCCTGGGTTGGCTACCCAGAGGCTATTTAAGCTGTGGGCTGGCTTTCCCCGGGGTCCGAGGATTGTTCAATGTTCCTGAATAAACTGCATTGAAAAAAATAAAATAAAATAAAATAAAAAAATCCACTCAAAAAAAAAAAAAAAACAATCAAGTTAATGATCTTGCAGTTATTTCAGTTACAAGTTTGACACAGTCTCACTAGGATAAATATAGTTAAAGTGCTGGTAGGACAGCACCTTTCCTTTCTGGTATTACTTGTATTTTTTAATTAAAAATATTTATTTTACATACTTGTTGTAGCCTCATCCCTTCTCCCCTCTCAGTCTCTACCTCCTTCCCTTCCCCTACCCTTCCCTTTTTCTGAGGAAAAGGGGAGCTTTTGTCCTCAGAAAAGGAGAGGTCCCTTTCCCATACACTCCAGCTCATCAAGCTGCATCAGAACTGAACATGTCCTCTTCCCCTGTGGCCTGCCAAAGAAGCCTCAGCATGCCCCTCTGGGTCCTGGTTGATTGGCTCTGTTGGTCTTCTTGTGGAGCTCCTGTTACCTCCAGGTCATTTTCTCTTTCCTTCGGATTTTCCACAAGACTCCCTACAAAACCACCCAAGTGGTTGGCTCTGAGTCTCAGCATGTTTTAACACACTGCTGGGTAGAGACCCTCTGAGGACAATTCTGACAGGCTCCTGTGTACAAATTAGCAGAGTATCATTCATAGTGAAAGGGGTTGGCACTCACTGATAGGGTGGGTGTTTGGTTGGGTTAGGCATTGGTTGGGCATTCCCTCAATCTCTGCTTTATCTACTCTTTCTTTATCCCTGCACATCTTGTAGTAATGGTAAATTTGGGGTCATTTATTTTTGTGAGTGAGTTGATGTTCCCCTCCCTCTGCTAACATACTAGTATAGCTAGTGAGTGCCCTCTTCAGTCTCTATGGCCTCTGCTACTAGGATTTTCTGCTTGAGTACCCCTCATATCCTTCCAGGAGTCTACCCTGATTTAGGTCTCCAGGTTGTTACAGAGGTAACCCCACCTTTATTTCCTCTTTCCTCTACAGACCTTCTGTCTTCCTGCCCTTGATCTTCCCAGGTTCAACTCTACTCATAGCAGATTTATTTGCAATAGCCAGAATATGGAAACAACCTAGATGTCCCTCAACTGAAGAATGGATAAAGAAATGCTGGCACATTTACACAATGCACTATTACTCAGCTATTAAAAACTAAGAAATAGTGAAATCTGCAGGCAAATGGGTGGAACCAGAAAAGACCAGCGTGTGGGGTGTGCACCCAGATCACCTCTGCTATGTTCATTGTCTCTGTTGGTCATGCTGTTTCTGACCCAATTGAACCAGGCAGCTGAGGAGCAGGTGGAAAGATCTCCGAGCCAAGAGCTGCTTGCATGCCCCACAGGCCTCCTATGGATGGCTGATAATGTGGCTTTGGTCCTTTGTGGAAATGACCTCCAAAGAGTTCACTGAATTTGCTGGGCTCACTGTGTTTGACCCAGGTGGGCCAGGCAGATGGAAACAAGCCCAGAATGCCTCCTTTACAAAGAGTAGAACCTGAAGATGAACACTTTATGTACATTACAGTCAGTTCAACTTCTCCATGTTCAATGAAATGTGTAGGTTCTGTCTTCAATAATTGAGTCTTTGTGGAGAGCAACCTTAGAAACAGGCAGTCTTGTTTAAGGGTCCTTGAGACCCCTTTGCCCAACAACTGAATTAGTTGCAACTCAGTTATGGGACTGGAAGCTTCACTTGGTGAAAAGAGAGCCTATTGTGGATTTTTCTGCCCCACTGTATGGCAATTTCATTTAGATTGTGTTCAGATATGTATATATTTTAAGAAGCTTCTACTATATTAGGTTTCCAAAATACCCCTCACATAGTTCTACATTCTAACCTTTTTCCCCTATATTCTCCCTTTTACCCACATCTTCCTTCTTTCTCCTGAGCTGATCCTACCATTCCAGCCCCCTGTCCAATCCAACCATAAGTATCTATATTCTATTTATCTTTCCTGTGGAGATCTATTTGTCCCCTCTAGTAACTTACTCTATAGCTAATCTCAGTGGTTCCACTAACTTCCAATCTAAGTAATCTTTTTTTCATTTCCCAACTAACCCCCCACACCTTAAGTTTCATGTCTTTGATTATGGGTAAACTAACAAATATTACTAGGGCTGTATACAGGGACATGGATGTGAATCATTTACATTATGTGTTCCTTACCTTTGGCTATAGCAATGAAGAAAATGACACTCTCTCTATCTCTCTGCCATCAACTATTATCAACGTATAAATTCTCAGGTAATATAAGGACACATTAACCCCCTTCTTCAGTTGGAAGATTTTGACTGACCCATTCTTTTTTATAATATTAATTTTAATTTTTTAGTATTAACCACAGGTTATTTACTTTGTATCCCAGCCGTAGCCCCCTCGCTCATTCCCTCCCAATCCCACCCACCCTCCCTCATTTCCTCCCTGCTCCTTTCCCAGTCATAATAACTCCCCTTTTTATCATATGATTCCCTTCACTCTACCAGAGTTATGATTCTCAGCATCTGCTTTGATAGGCTGCTAGGTAGAGTCTTTAAGAGGTCCTCTGCTGTAGGCTCCTGTCCTGTTACTTGTTTTCTCTTACTTCCCATGTCCATCTCATTTGTCTTTCTAAGTGAGGATTGATCCATTCTTAAGGATGTTTTGGGTAGATAACGATAGCTGCTGTGAGTTCAGTAGTAAAACAATATTGTGTCTAGAAAACAGTGTTTCATACTATTATTTTTCTATCCACACCATTATTGCCTCTTCCACTAGATCTTATGTTGACTTATTGCCTTCTTCCATGATATATACCCTAAAGCTCAGAGAGGGTATTAGAGATGACATTTTCAACTTCTAGAACCCTACAGCTATCCAAACATGATTATTATTATTTTTTATTTCACTTACACTTCCAATCTTTCAGTGCATAATCCTTTCTTTTACTCTCATTTTTATTTTTTCACAATTTATTCATTATATATCACTATTGATGCCCTCTCCCTCAACTCCTACCAGGCCAACCCTCCCTTCCTCTTCCTTCCTATCTCCTTCTTGCAGTCCACTGAAAGAGGGAGTTATCCTCATTTGCCATTTGCCCATAGTTTGTCAAGTCTCATCAGGACTGCCAGGATCCTCTTCCTCTGTGCCCCAGTATGGTCTCATTAACAGGGACTAGTGATCAAAGAGCAGACAACCAATGAAAACTGGGCTAAGAGGAATGTTCATAGCACTAAGTACCTTCATGAAGAAATTCAAAATATCTCATGCAAGCAACTTAATGAATCACCTGAAATCACAACAGAAAAAAAAAAAAGCAGACACACACAAGAGGAGTAGACAGCGGGAAATACACACTCAGTGCTGAAATCAATAAATCAGAAACAAAGAGAAAAAGTCAAAGAATCAACAAAACCAGGAGCTGGTTCTTTGAGAAAATCAACAAGATAGACAAACCGTTAGCCAAACTAACTAACAGGCAGAATGACACTATCCAAATCATCAAAATCAGGAATGAAAAGAGGGACATACAACAGACTCAATAATCATTAGGTCTTACTTCAAACTCCTGGACACCACAAAATTTGAAAATCTTTTACTCTTAAGGATTCATATACAGTTACATTAGGGCTCTAAGTTTCAAAGTCGATGATTAATGACTTTAACTGTATTTTAACGATAATTTCTTTCTTTTATTTTTACCTAATTTAATCACAGCTTCTACAAAATAGAAACATGAGAGATAGAAGAAGTCATCCTTCAATATATCTTATAAACTACACATGAAAATACTGGACAATGTAGCAAGTATCTGAAAAATTTAAACCTTAAACGGTGCTTGTGAAGAAGGTGAGAATGTAAGAATGGACTTTCTAAACAAATAATGTTAACATATTATTAGTAGAAATTTTGAAATACAGACTTTGAGACTAGATAGACATAGTTCCCAGTTCTATGTCTAATATTAGTAACTTTTGATCTTCCAAAATCTAACAACACCCTTTGCCTCAGTTGCTTGACCATAAGAAATTAGTAAACTTGGTGTCTAATTTAAAAAATCATTATGAAAATTAAATTATCTCTGGTTTCTCAACCAACATGTAAAGAAGTTAAAAAAAAATGACCGTTCGAACTCAAAAATAAAACAAAACTAAAATCAGCATTATGAAAACTAAACAACTTAAATTGGCTACAGGAGTAAAACTAACTATTGCCTCTGAAGTTGAGACAGAAACACAAATATGGAGAATGACATATTATCTGAAACAAAACACTCTAGAAAAGGTTCCATGGAAATAAGTGCTAAAGTAAGAAAAGGTGGTTAATAATTGACAATAAAAATAGAATGTGGTGGTCTAAATGAGCCTGGTCTCCACAAGGACATGAATGCTTGCTTGGTCCCTAGATCACTGACTGTCTTTGGAAGAATGATGGGGTATGGCCCTGTTAAAGACGGTGTATCACTGGGAATCAGCTTTGAAATTTAAGTCTTCCACACCCTTCAAGAATCTGTTATCAAATTGTACAGGTTGGCCCAGGCTGGATGACCAGTAAGGTCTTGTTCCACTTGCTGAAAAAGCACATGTGGTTGGCAAGGAGGGAGGCCATGAAGTGGTCACAAGAGTTTTGTATGACTCTGTGTTTTTCTTCAGAAAAAAATTTTGATAGCTCAGGGCTATTAAAGTGTTGTCACCTTCTCCACACTTTTGCTGCCATTTGCCCCCACTCTTTTCTCTGCTATTGGAAATCAAACTTGGTGATCTCACATCTGTCCTGTGACCCCCTTCCCTGAGGCCTTCCTGGTCCAGAAGGAACAGTTTGGGTCTTGTGCCTCTGTACTGGGTACAGAACATGGGGTGCTCTGGGAATCTCTCCCCCCACACTCCCTTCTAGGTATTACTGGTGCCTTTGCTTGTTCTGTAAAATGTCTCAGTGTCAGTTTCAGAAAAGACCCCTGTGCCCAGACATTTAGGATCTGTTTCTGTCCTTGTGGAACTCCTGTCCTCTGCAGGTCTTACTATCTCCCACTTCTTTCATAAGATTCCCTGTACTCTGCCCAAAGTTTGGCTATGAGACTCAACATCTACCTCGATATCTTGCAGGGTAGAGTCTTTCAGAGGCCCTCTGTGGTAGGCTCCTGTCCTATTCCCTGTTTACTCCCTCCCTCAATATCCATCTTCTTTGCCTTTCTGAATGGGGATCGAGCATCTTAGCCAGAGTCCTCCTTCTTGATTAGCTTCCTTAGGTGTACATATTTTAGTACGTTTTTCCTATATTATATGTTTAGTATCCACTTCTGAGTGAGTATATACCCTGCGTGTCTTTCTGCTTCTGGGTTACCTCACTCAGGATGATCTTTTCCAGTTCCCACCATTTACCTGCAGATTTCATGATTTCCTTCATTTTTTTTAACTCTGTGTAATATTCCATTTTGTAGATGAGTGGCATCCATAATAATGGGGACAGGGAATGTCTCTGATATGAACTGATTGGCCTGCTCTTTGATCTCCTCACCCTGAGGAGGGAGCAGCCTTACCAGGCCACAGAAGAATACAGTGCAGCCACTCCTGATGAGACCTGATAGACTAGGGTCACAGGGAAAGGAAAGAGGACCTCTCTTTTCAGTTGACTGGGAGAGGGACAAGAGTGGGAAAGAGGAAGGATTGGATTGGGAGGGGAGGAGGGATGGAAGTAAAGGGAGATACAAAGTGAATAACCTGTAATTAATAAAATTTGGGGCACAGGGGTCTTTTCTGAAACTGATACTCCAGCCAAGGACCATTCATGGATCTGGCCTGGAACCCCTGCACAGAGGTAGCCTAAGGCAGTTCAGTATCCATGTGGCCTCCATAGTAATGGGGACAGGGACTGTCTCTGACATGAATTGATTGGTCTGCTCTTTGATCACCTCTCCCCGAGGGATGAGCAGCCTTACCAGGCTACAGAAGAAGACAATGCAACCACTCCTGATGAGACATAGACTAAGATCAGGGGGAAGGGGAAGAGGACTTCCCTTTTCAGTGGACTGGGATTGGGACACGGGTGGGGAAGAGGAAGGGTGGGATTGGGAAGGGAGGAGGGAAGGAGGTACAGGGTGGATACAAAGTGAATAAACTGTAATTAATAAAAATTTTAAAAAGAACCAAAAAATGTCTCAGTGTAATGTCTCTCCCCTGCCAAAGGCAAGCTGTCCTGGCACTGAGACAAAGCAGACAGGGCATCAGGGCTACTCTAAAAAGGACGACAGCCACTCAGTGGTTTCTCCCAGTACTATAAGGGGGCAAATATACTTAATGGTTATGAGATTCACAAGCCTGGCAGCCAGAATATTGAAAGGCCAGGCCCCACTGTGTGCTCTTGTGCCTCTGCTAGGATTGGAGAGAGGGTAGATGAGCTGTGCAGCCTACTCTACAGATGTGCCTTCTACAGAGATGTTTCTGACAGAAAAATGAAAGGTTTCTTTTTATCCCCTTTTTGTAGTAAGTGCTACAATTCTGGGAGCTTTCACTGCCTTTGCCTTGGAATCATGTTTATAAGAGAGTAGCCTGTCTTTCAATAGTCTATACTGGTCACTGAATTTCCCTGTGCTCCTCACCATTTCCAAAAAGACTCCCTTATGGCAAGAAAGGTTTTTTTTTTTTTTCTCAGAAAAACAAATAGTCAAATCATGAAGCTACATATGCCAGAAAAGCTCTGAATTCAAGTCCCTGTTGCTGTCACAGAAGAGTGAGTAGGACTCACACCTCCTCTTTTATATAATAAAAGTGCTTTAGCATGTGTCACAGCTGTCACTGCTGCAGTAAGCTGGTTTAAAGATATTTCCAGTGAGTGTCCCAATAAAAAATACCATGTCCTTAAAAAAGGAAGGAATAAAGAAAGAGAAGAAATGAAATAGAAAAAGGAAACAAGCCCTGGCTGGGTCCAGTTTCTCTCCCCCTCCTCCTCCTCCTCCTCCTCCTCTTCCTCCTCCTCCTCCTCCTCCTCCTCCTCCTCCTCTTCCTCCTCCTCCTCTTCTTCTTCATCCTCTTCTTATTCTCTCTCTCTCTCTCATCTCTAACTCTGTCTTCTATCCTATGTCTCTCTATCTCTGTGTCTGTCTCTAACGCTAGCTCTTTTTCCAAATGGAAGGTAAAAAGGTAAGTTCCCAACCACTGTACCAGCTCCATATTTGCATATCATTGCCATGCTACACACTGCGATGGGCATGAATTCATCCTCCTAAACTATAAGCAAAAACATAAAGAAATGCTTTTTTTTAAATAAATTTATTTGGCCATGGTGTTCCTTCACAGTAACAGAAAAGTAACTAAGACATAGAAGTTTATTATGGTCAAGTCTGACAGATGAAAATAGTATGAAGATAACCTCCTAGTGATAATCTAAAATCTTACAGAATTTTTCCTGCAGAAGTTCAACCAGACTCTCACAGGAAATACCAGCTAAAAATAAGAAGATGCTTCTGGAGGAGGAAATGAAGAAAGGAATCATTTTGAAATATGCTAGGGCATTCCACACTTTTTAACATGGTACATAATCAAGGGGGGGAAATTCTTTTTCTAGCACTTAATCTACTAGGGATTTATCAGAACCTATGTTACATGGTAGAAGAAAAATATTCAAATCTATTCTACTTTAGTCAGCATGCTTTATCAAAAACTGGGGGATGGTATCTACTGAAAAGCACTTATGAATTTCATGGTTCAAACACACCAGATCACTAAAATACCGAGACATAATCACAGGAATATGTAGTGTTCATCTACATACATTAGCACTTCATTAACATCCCACTTATTGTTATTTCTTTTGTCTACTCATGGAAAATATTTATGAAGAGTCCAGGGAGGAAAAACCTTATTTTAAAAGAGGAAGAAATAGAACCATACTTCAATATAGCAGGGAGGTAAAAGTGTCATGTAAAAGACTTAAATGATACAAACTATAATAGAGAAACAATTTGCAGTCACAGGTAAACAATATCAGCAGAAATATGGACATCTTTTTAAAATTTATACATTCCCTTTACATGCCCATTTTAGCCCCATTCTTCTCTTCCCAACCCCTCCTCCCCTTGCCCTAAGCAAAGTGGATCCCCTAACCCATTCCTGCACATCAAGTCACAAGGCTGAGCTCATACTCATCCCAGGCAGGGCAGCCCTGTTAGGGAGAAGTGATTGAAAGCAGCCACCAGATTCTGTGCCATAAACAGCTCAGGCTCAACTCACTGAGGGACCCAAAGGAAGATTAAACGCTCTACCTGCTACATATGTTTAGGGGGCCCAGGTTCAGTCCATGCATGGTCCTTAGTTCCTGCTTCCATCTCTGCAAGTTTCCAAGGGTCTAGGTTAGTTTGACTCTGTTGGTCATCTTGTAGTGTCCCTGCCCCATCCATTCCTTCTGTCATTCCCCAAGCCTCCCACCCTACATCATTCTCGTACAGGACTCCCAGATTTAGTGCTTGGATATGAGTCTCAGCATCTGATTTTTATCAGCTGCTGGGTGGTGCCTCTCAGAGGATAGTTATACTAGGCTTCTCTCTGTAAAAAACAGAGTTACCATTAATGATGTCAGGGATTGGCTTTCTGCCACGAGGTTGGTCCCACGCTGGACATTCGCTCCATCTCTGCTCTATCTTTATATCTGCACATATTTGTGACAGGGTAAATTTGGTAGAAGTTTTTGTAGGTGGATTGGTGTTTCTCACTACCCTGCCTGGCTACAAGTTGGCCTCCTGAGTCTTCATGTCCCCCACTGCAAGGAGGCTCAGCTAAAGAATTCCCATGTCTGCCATGTAGCCTACTCCTAAGTAGGTCTCAAGCTTTTTTCATAGTAACCAGAAACAGGAAACCATCTAGATGCCCCTCAACCAAAGAATGGATAAAGAAAATAAAATACATTTGCACAATGGAATACTACTCAGATATTAAAACTTAGAAGATCATGAAATTTGCAAGCAAATTGATAGAGCTAGAAAAGATCATCCTAAGTGAGGTAACCTAGACCCAGAAAGACCCACATGGTACTTACTCATTCATAAGTGGATATTATCCATATATTGTGGGAAAATCGTGCTACAATTCAAAAACCCAAAGAAGCTAAGTAACAAGGAGGGTCCAAAGGAATTCAAGGAGGGCTTCCCTTGATTCTCACTGAGATGAGGAAATGAAAAAGAAATATGGATATGTTGACTAATAGCCCCCTCCTTCATCTCCTCCATGTCCCACCCTCTCTCTCTCTTCCCCTGCTATATCTTTCTCCTAGTACACTGATATCGGAGGATCTCCTCCCCTACTATCTGACTCTGGTCTATCAGATCTCATCAAGACTGTCTGGATCCTCTTTCTCTGTAGCCTAGTTAGGGCACCTCTCCGGGGCAGGAGCAGGAGAGGTGATCAAAGACCCAGCCATTAAGTCCATGTCAGAGTCACCCCCTTGCTCCCCTTACTAGAAAACCTATATGAAGACTGAGCTGCCCATGGGCTACATCTGAGCAGGGGTCTAGGTACTCTCCATGCATGGTCCTTGGTTGGTGCATCAGTATCTGAAGTATCCCCTGGATTCTGCTATTTTTAATTCTGTTGGTCTCCGTGTGTGGTTCCTGTTCCCTCCAGATCCCTTTATATCCCCCTTCTTTTATAAAAATCCATGCACTCTTTCCAAGGTTTGGCTGTGAGTATCTGCATCTGCTTCAATCCTCTGATGACTAGAGGATTTTAGAGGACATTTGTGGAAATCTATGGTAGGCTCCAGTACTGTTTCATCTTTTCTACCACTGCCACTGTTTATTCTGTGTTGGTATAATGTTCTTTTAAAATGTATACACCCTACCCTTGTTCATTCAAATGCTAATTTCTTGCCCCCGCCCCAACTCTCTGGATTCAATCTGGACATTGCATTGTGATATTTATTCTAAGCATCCTGTCTCAACTTGGTGTAAACTTCCAAATAAAGCAACTAGACACAACGTTGAGCTGGGAGGAGGCAGAGGACAGGAAAGAGGGGAGGAGCCAGAGGACAGGAAAGAGGAGAGGAGCCAGAGGGCATGAAACAAGGGGGAGGAGAAGGGGTGAGAGGAGAGCTTGAAAGCAGAGCTGGAGGAGAGATCTTAGAACTACTTGGAGATGGACTGGACATAATATATCACAAAAACATGTATAATGTGGGAAATCTAAAAGTTAGGAAACTATGAGGGCTTGGAGGTTTAGGATGGAGTAAATATTGCCCAGCATTGTGTTCTAGGTTAACTAAATAAAACCAGTCTCTGTGTGATGTTTTGGTTATAAAGCTATTTAGAATTAACATCAGCATTACCAGAAGGTTAATTATAGTAAATATGAACCACTGCCTACAACAATCCTGTTTCCCCTTCTGACTGAGAACTAAACATCTTCCCTAGGATACTTCTTGTCATTTAGCTTCTTTTAGTCTGTAGAGTTTAGTATGTTTATCCTATGTAATATTGGCTAATAAAGTACCTTGTTGTAACTCTAAACAAGCAAGTGAAAGACTTGTAAAAAACAAAACAAACAAAAAAAAACTTTGTCTTTGAAGAAAGAAATTGAAAAAGATATCAGAAGATGGAAAGATCTCCCATGCTCATGGATTCGTAGGATTAACATAGTAAAAACAACCATCTTACTGAAAGTAATCTATAAACTCAATGTAATTACCATCAAAATACCAACACAATTCTTTACAAAAGTTCTTAAAAGACCAATTCTCAATTCCATATGTTAAAACCAAAACCCCAGTATAGCTAAAACAATCCTGCACAATAAAAAAATAATCTTCTGGAGGTATCTCCATCCCTGATCTCAAACTGTGCTACAGAGCAGCAGTAATAAAAACGGCAGGGTACTGGCATAGAAACAGACTGGTGGATCAATGGAATTTAACAGAAGAGCCAGAAATAAACCCATGCACTTACAGATACTTGATTTTGGACAAAGAAGCCAAAACAGTCACATGGAAAAAAGAGAGCATCTTCAACAAATGATGCTGGTCTAACTGGATGTTTCCATGTAGAAAAATGCAAGCAGATACATATATATCACCCGGCACAAAAAGTAAAATCCAAGTAGATCAAAGACTTCAGCATTAATACCAGACACTAAATCTGTTAGAAGAAAAAGGAAAATCATCAAACTGATTGGCACAGGAGACACCTTTCTGGAAAAAATACAAAACAAACAAAAAGAAAAACAAACAAACAAACAAACAAAAAAACCCACCAAGAGCTCCTGAAACTGAAAAGCTTCTGTAAAGCAAAGAACACTGTCAATACCTCCCCATCCCCCAAGGGAGGAGCAGGCCACAGAGGAGGACTTTGCAGCCAGTCCTGAAGATACCTGATAAAACAGGGTCAGATGAAAGGGGGAGGTCCTCCCCTATCAGTGGACTTGGAAAGGGGCAGGGAGGAGATGAGGGAGGGAGGGTGGAATTGGGAGGGAATGAGGGAGCAGGATACAGCTGGGATACAGAGTTAACAAAATGTACTAATGTACTAACTAATAAGAAAAATAAAAAATACTTGAAAACCGAAAAAAAAAAAAAAGAACACTGTCAATAGAACAAAATTATAGCCTACAGACTGAAAAAACAGAAAGCTACTTTGAGTAATACTACTACTGTAATAAAAAATAAAAACAAGCTAAAAGGAAAATAGTATAAGTTTGTTTATGTAACAGTCTTACATGTGTAAGTGCTCAATAAGAGAATATCGAAATACATGAATCAGCAACAAATAAAAATGCAAGAGAAAGAAATGAATCTATTATTCTAGGAAGAAGAGTCAATATTAAAATTTCAATTATTTTCAAATTGATTTATAAGCTTATTTCAGTTCCAGTCAATTCTCAGCAAGTTATATTCTGAATATTACATAATAGCTTTAATGTTTTTATGAACAGATAAAAAAAACCTTCAAAAATTAAATGTAATTTTGAAGGTAAAGAATTAAGTAGGACATACACAATACTCAATTTCACATCTCCAGTTAAATACATTATTTGAGAAAGTGTAGTATTGGCAGAAGTATAGAAAAATAGATCAATGAAAGACATACTCTCAAAACTAATTCATTTAAACATTGTGAACTGATCTTTAACAAATAAATAAAAAATACAGTGAAGACACAATGATCATTTTCAGTCAGCAATGCCAGAAAATTTTGGACAGCTACATGCAAAATAAAAGGAATCTCAGTACAGACCTTGTACCCTGTACAAGTTTAAACTGTAGATGGAACATTTAAATAAATGTGTAATAGAAAACCGAGATGATATCCACTGTGATTTTCAGTGGGACAGTCTCACACTCTAGCCCAGGCTGGTCTGAAATTTACTGAGTATGTTAGTGTTGTCTAATACTTGAGATAATCTTCCTGCCTCAGACTCCCAGGGGTTAGGATTTCATTTGTGTATACCTATATACAGTTTAGCATTTTTAAGTTTGAAAATCACAAGTGAATCTCTTGGGGTAAATATTGATAACCATAATTAAATTAGTTTAATGACTGAAATTTTAAATTAAAAATACTGCTCTGTGAAACAAATCATTGAAATAATGTAAGGACAAAATTAAGATTAAGATTCTCTGACCTGTTCTCTCTGTAACCTGTATCTGTAAAACTGTTCTGACAATCAACTCTCAGTTATAATTTTTTTCCTCTCTCCCTGTGCTGCTGTTCAAGAGCCTCTCTTTCTTGTTCTGTTCTCGCGAGAGTTGGGCGTATCCTGTCTCAGACCATTCTGTCAAATCTTTCTCTGATTCATTACTGTGTCTGTCCCAAAATAGATGACACGTTACAACATGGCTTCCTTCTATAAAATAACCTTACTTTAATTGTTTTGGATTAAAGATGTGTACTAGGGCATGTCTGTATTTCAACCAGATCATAGTGTAATCCATAGAGTGTCTGCATTCCCTCCAGATCACATAAACCAAAAAGGTCTTTTGATGTGATCCCTTGCCATAGCAGAAACACTGTTTGATTAAAATTCCTCTACAGTTCAGCATTATTCATAAGATATGGTCCGTAAATTGTTTATCTTAACACTTGCCCGCACAATTTGAAAACATATATTCACACACACACACACACACAAAAAATAACAAGGATGTGTATTGTGTATTAGGAAAAATAAGTTGATGTTACTGAGATGCTATTCAGTAGTTAAGTGGGAAATTAAAATTCTGATAGATTCAAACACTGGAATATTTTAAAAATAGGCTAGATGGAAGGGGAAGAGGACCTCCCTTATCAGTGGACTTGTAGAGGGGCATGGCAGGAGATGAGGGAGTGAGGGAAGAATTGCGAGGGAATGAGGAAGGGGGCTTCAGCTGGGATAAAATTTAAATGAACTGTAAATAATATAAAAAAATAATAAAAGTAGTGCATCTATAGAACAAAACTTGTCATGGAGTCGTAATTTAAACACCACCTACAAGCCTGAGAATGTTCAAATGATGTGGATGAAATACAGATATAATGCTAATCTTCTTGGTATTGGCTCAGAGGCTTGGAAAGACTTCAGTTTGAACTCAGAGGTCATCACTGATACTTGTTTCAAGAAATGTAGAAAGTAAAATTGTCAGTGAATCTTAGAGGAATCATAAAAATTGTGACCCTGCTTCTCATAACCAGATGTCAACTCTTCCTTCCGATAGCAACTCAGTATAAATAATGTGTTATTCACTATGGTATGTGTTGTGTATTTTTACCTACCTGATGCTTCTTATACCAACATAAACAAATAGTGTTTCTCCCCATTTTAGAGATTAAGACATTGAGGTATTGGGGAGACACAATTTGCATTCTTAAGAAATAAGCAGACTAGAATTGTAAACCCGATGCTTTCTTTTTTTAATTTTTATTTTTTTAATATTATTCATAGGTTATTTACTTTGTATCCCAGCCATAACCCCCTCCCTCATTCCCTCCTGATCCCACTCACCTTCCTTCATCTCCTCCCTGTCCCTTTCTAAGTCCACTGCTAGGGAGGTCCACCTCCCCTTCCATCTGACCTTAGCTTATCAGGTATCTTCAGGACTGGCTGCAATGTCCTCATCTGTGGACTAGCAAGGCTGTTCCTCCCTTGGGGGCGAGGGGAGGTAAAGGAGCCAGTCCTTGAGTTCATGTCAGAAATAGTTCCTGTTCCCCTTATTAGGAAAACCCATTTGGATACTGAGCTACCATGGGCTATATCTGAGCAGAGGTTCTAGGTTATATCCATACATGGTCCTTGGTTGGAGAAACAGTCTCATAGAGGACACACGTGCCCTGATATATTTTGTGCTTATGGAGCTCCTGTCCTCTCCTTGTCATAATAACTCCCCCTTTTATCATATGATTCCCTGCACTTTATCAAAGGTTTGGTTATGAGTCTCAGCATCTGTTTTGATACGCTACTAGGTAGAATCTTTCAGAGGCCCTCTGTGGTAGTCTCCTGTCCTGTTCTTGTTTTTTCCTACTTCCAATGTCCATCTCATTTGTCTTTCTAAGTGGGGATTGATCATTTTACACAGGGTCCTCTTTCTTGTTTAACTTGTTTAGGTGCACATATTTTAGTATATTTATCTTATCTTATAGGACTATATAAGTGAGTATATACCATGTGTGTCTTTCTGCTCCTGGGATACATCACTCAGGATGATCTTTTCTAGATTCCCCCAATTTCCTGCCAAATTCATGATTTCCTTGTTTTCAATTGTTGAGTAGAATTTCATTATGTAAAACTACCACAATTTCTGTATCCATTCCTCCATTGAGGGACATCTGAAACCTGTAGCTTTCTATACAGGCAACTATATTTAATTTTTATATTTTCCTGCTCCCCAATATTAGTACATTTGTCCTTTAATCATGGTAATGTTGTGAAAAGTTCTCTATGTATGTGACTGCAAACTTTTGGTTAAAAGGCTGTGTTGAGACAAGTCAGTACCCTGAATTCAAATGAGAATTAAGTGGATCAGAACCAGCATTAAAAATGGCATTTTTGGTAATGTTCAATTCCTCCATTTAAAGGGAATGATCCTTGAAGAGTAGAGTGGTGTTTTTTGTTTTTTCATAGCTTCAAATATTCTTTGAATGAAAACATTAGGTATGTAGTATCTCAGCAAGAAAAGAATAAGATGGTACTTCACAGGACAATCATCTCAGCATTCTAGAAAACCAAAATCTAAGCAACATTTTCCTTCATTCAGATTTTCTATGTCAGCCTGAAAACTACATCAATGAATTTTTATAGATTTAATTTATGCAAAGAAGCATCAGTAAAGTTGACAATAAAAGAAAAATGTAAGAAATTACCAAAGACTGTCTATTGATTTACAGACACCAAAAGCTAAAATTAATGCTATGAATCAGTTTATTTTTCATTTTCTACCCTGGCCCATTTGCATATTTTTATTTCTTTTTCAAATGGATCTTATGGTTTGTTATTGAATTTTCCACAGGAGTCCCTGTGTTAAAGGGTAAGGTTTTAGGCCATTTCTACCAAAGGTGAAGTTGGAACCTCTGAGAAAGGGAGCCTAGTAGGACATGACTCTGAAGGTTCTTGGGGATGAATCTTAGTACTTACCTAAGTCTCTGTGGATACCAATATCAGAAATAAATGGTGCTTTATCCAATAAGTCCATGACACTGTTACACAGTTTTGGAGGTTCAGAGCCTAGAACCAGTTGATAATGTGCTAGAAGATCCAAAAGCTAATTAATTATTAAAACGGAAAGGAAGTACAATAGATGACAATTTAAAGGACACTTTAAGATTCACATTAGTATGAACATAATATAAAAAAATTTTCCACATTATCCTTGTGCTTATATACACATGCCCACACTCAGAGAAAAAAAATACAACCTCCATATATATATGTATATATATATAGTTATAGTTATGGTTATAGTTATATATATATAGTTATATATATAGTTATATATATAGTTATAGTGAACCAGCTTATATTGACACAGCATTATTGTCATCCCCAATATATATAATTTATGTTACAGTTTATTATTGGTAATCCATGTTCAAGGGGATTGAGTATGTATATAATGACATGTACCTGAAACTGTAGTTATCATACACTGCTGTTTGACAAATCTTTGCCATGTTATTCTTTCTCTTTTTTGCCTGCTAGATACTAATATTTTCATACTTTTGTCTATTCATGTTATATATAAATTTGTAGATTGCTACTTACTAATTATTACTTGATAATTTGTTTAAGCTTTATCCATATCTTTCTATAGGCTGTTAATTTATTTTAACCCTAGCCTATCAGGTCTCATAAGGACTGGCTGCATTGTCTTCCTCTGTGGCATGGTAAGGCTTTTCCTCACTCAGGGGGAGGTGATGAAAGAGCCAGCCACTGAGTTCATGTCAAAGACAGCTCCTGTTCCCCTTACTAGGACACCCATTTGGACACTGAGTTACCATGGGTTACATCTGTTTAGGTGTTCTGGGTTATCTCCATGCATGGACCTTTGTTGTAGTGTCATTCTCAGAAAAGAGCCCTGTGTCCAGATTTTTTGGTTCTATTGCTCTCCTTGTAGAGCTCCTGTCCCCTGCATGTCTTTCATCTCTCCCTTCTTTCATAAGATTCCCTGCACTATGCCCAAATTTTGACTGAGTCTCAGCATCTACTTTAACATTCTGCTGGATAGTCTTTCTGAGTCCCTCTGTCATAGGCTACTTTCCTATTCGTTCTTTTGCCTCTCTTTTGATGTCTATTTCCTTTTGCCTTTCTAAATGAGGATTGCAAATCTTACCCAGGGTCCTACATCTCTGGGCTGGTGTTTGACAACATGTTGAAGCCAGGGACTTTTTCCAGGGACTGTCTGAGTGACCTGAAGTTAGTCCCAATTGCTTACGTCACACTGGGGTTTTCTCAACTGGAAAACTCAGTCTCTGGTGTTTTGGGGCCCACAGTTCAGTCCAGGATGGTGATCACTTAGGCATGTGGTTCTGGGCTGGAGACAGAGGTCCTGCCAGGACCTGTGAACTCTTCTGGGGTTTAGCTGGGTGACCTGAGAAAGGACACTATTGCTTCCAACCCTGTGGGGTTTCCTCTCATCTGGGAAACAATCACTCGTGTTTCAGGGCCCACAGTTTAGTTTGTTGGTCACTGTGCAGTCACTGCTGCCTTGCTCATCCCACCCAGTGTCCTTACAGATCTGCAATCTTGGATTCCTCTGATTTTACTGATTCATGAGTGAGAACCTGTGAGTCTCTGCATCTAATTCTTTGTGTGTGTGTGTGTGTGTGTGTGTGTGCCATTTTGGGGGTCTTCTTTCCTTGTTTATTTTTTTCCAATTAAGTAAATTAGTTAATTTACTTGTTTATTGCAATTTATTCACTTTGTATCCAGCTGTAGGCTACAATGTCTTCCCTCTTCTCCTCTAAATTCCACCACCCTCCTTCTTTTCTCCCTATTCCCCTCCCCTAGTCCACTGATAGGTGTGGTCCTTCTCCCCTTCTATATGACCCTAGCTTACAAGGTCTCCTGAGGACTGGCTGCATTGTATTCTGGAAGGCTGCACCCATCCAAGGAGAGGTAATCAAAGAGCTGACCCCTGAGTTCATGTCAGAAACAGACTTCCCCTCCTCTCCCCCACTTACCAGGGAACCCACTTGGAAACTGAGCAGCCTATGTGCTTTATCTGAGCAAGGGTTCTATTTTTTTTTTTTGCTCCCTCTTCTTCCATAAGGTTTCCTACACTCTCCCCAAAGTTTGCCTATGAGTCTTAGCATCTGCTTCAATTCCATACTGGGTAGAGTCGTTCAGAGGCCCCCTGTGGAAGGCTCCTGTCCTATTCCCTATCTTTTTCTACTTCAGATGTCTATCCTGTTTGTCCTTCAAATTGAGGTTTCAGCCTCTTCCCTAATGTCCTCCTTGTTGTGTAGCTTCTTTAGGGTTATAGATGTGAGTCTGTTTATCCAATATTATATGGCTGATATCTACTTATTTTTAGAAGAAAAATTGGAGAAAAGCCTGAACTGATTGGCACAGGAGACAAATTCCTGAACAGAACACCATCAACATCGGCTCTGAGATCAACAGTCAATAAATCAGGCTTCATTAAACTGAAAATATTCTGTAAAGCAAATCATATGGTCAACAGAACAAGTCGACACCCTACATACTAGGAAAAGATCTTCACCAACCCTCCATCTGACAGAGGGCTCATATCCAGAATATATAAAGATCTCAAGAATTAATCTCCAACAAAAAAAGTAATCCAATTAAAAAATTGGGTACAGAGCTAAAAAGAGAATTCTCAACAGAGGAATATTGAATGGTAGAGAAACACTTGAAGAAATGCTCAACACCCTTAGTAATTTATGAAATACAAATAAAAACGACCATGAGATTCTACCTCACACCCATCAGAATGGCCAATACCAAAACTCAAGGGATGACACATGCTGGAGAGGTTGTGGTGAGAGGTGAACCTTCCTACATTGCTTTTGAAAATGTAACCATGTATACCACTTTGGAGATCATTCTGGCTTTTTCTCAAAAAAAAAAAAAAAAAAAAAAAACAGGAATAGTGCTATCCCAAGGTCCAGCTATACCACTCCTTGGCACATATCCAAATGATGCTAAAATATACAAGCACATTTGCTCAACTATGTTCATTGTAGTGTTATTCATAATAGCCAGAATACAGAAACAACCTAGAGGTACCCTCAACTGAAGAATGGATACAGAAATTGTGGTACATTTACAATGGATACTAATCAGCAATTAACAACAAGGAAATCACAAAATTTGCAGGCAAATGGATGGAACTAGAAAAGATCATCCTGAATGAGGTAACCAATAAGCAGAAAGACACATATGGTGTATACAAATTTTATTAGATTTTGTTCTATCTTTTGTATTATATTATAGTTTATTATTAGGCCTTAGAAGAAATTTTGCTTTTTAATGAGAGAAAGAAAGTGGCTAGACCCAGATGGGAGGAGACGCAGAGAAGAATTGGTAGGATTAGAAGGAAGACAAACCATAATCAGGATATATCATATGAGAAAAAAAAAATATCTTTTCATTGAAATGTGGGGATATGCAAAAACAAAACAAACAAAAAAAAAACAACTGAAAGAAAGAGAGAAGTGAAGATCAAGTTTTTTTTTCTTCTACACATTGTTATCTGGTTGACCAGCATCATTTATTAAAGATGTTATCCTTTCTTCAATGTAAGTAAAATAAAATAAATAAAAAACAATTTGCTGTATCAGATCTCTGTACTTTTTCCTCTTTCTAATACCAGGCCCTTTAGCTAAAATAAGTTTTCATTTCATATATATGGCAAAGCAAGAATGTATTTTTGTACTCTCTGTTGATTTCTTTCTATATGCTGGCTCCAACTTTCAAAAGCTTTTCCTTTGCCACTATTTAGCACGTGGTTGTATGCCTAGGCTTTACTGTGAGGAGGAAAACATATCTGGTATGTGAGTAAGTTTGTCATAAAGTTCTAGAATACAGAAATTATAACATATATGTTTGCTCTCCAAATAATGCTTGCTACAGTATATTCAACAAACGTTTTTGAACAAACACTTCTAAAAACAATGATGTATAACTACTTCCTACCTACCAAAGGCCTAGTGTTCATAAAGCACTGCTTCATTTCTCCATCAGCAGGCTCAGAAACCAAATAAGTTAATACTTTTATTTTGGCATAAAATGGTAACTAGCTAAAAAGTTTTACAAATGGGACATAAGTCTGTTTACTCTAAAGTTCCCTCATTTAACCCACCAGTTCTACTCTAAATGTTCATGTTGATTTAATACTGTATCATGACTGAGATGATGTATATTAGCTTGTCATATTGTAATTCCCCATTATATTATATATCATAAGACTGAGATATAAAGTATAAAAGTGGAGGAAATCAATCTCAAAGAGTGTTCTATGAAGCATGAACTACAAGAAACATTGTGGTACAATGTTTCCACCTGTACCTCAAATGATAGTCAAGTGATTCTCCACAATGTAAGAAGCAAAGTCTTTAAGAATTATTTATATTATGGAACCAGGCATTCCCTCTCTCCTTCAGTCTGGAATGATTTTCAGTCTCACTACTTTGCATCATCCAGTAAAAATTGCATGCATGTATAAATGGTATCATCAGAACTGTACCCAACAGTACATTAAATAAATAAAATTCATATTGCCTGCTGAGTTTAGAATCAATTGAGAAACACAATCATTATCATCAAAATCCATCAAAGATAAGTATAATTTTTAAAAAAATTATTGTTCTATATCTCAATCAGTTAATTATAATACTTCATGTCTTTTTTCTCTTTATTATTATTATTAATTACACTTTATTCATTTTGTATCCCCCAATTAGCCCCTCCCTCCTGTCCTTCCGATACCACCTTTCCTCCCCTTTCTGCATGCATGCTCCTTCCCAAGTCCACTGATAGGGGAGGTCATCCTCTCCTTCTTTCTGAACTTAGTCTATCAGATCACATCAGGAATGGCTGCATTGTCATCTTCTGTGGCCTGGTAAGGCTGCTCCCCGCTCAGGGGGAGGTGATCAAAGAGCAGGTCAATCAGATTGTGTCAGAGGCAGTCCCTCTTCCCATTACTATGTAACCCACTTGGACACTGAACTGCAATGGGCTACATCTGTGCAGGGGTTCTAGGTTATCTCCATGAATAGTCCTTGGTTGGAGTATGAGTCTCTGGGAAGTTCCCTGTGTTCAAATTTTCTTTTTCTGTTGCTCTCCTTGTGGAGTTCCTGTCCTCTCCAGCTCTTACTTTTTCCCACTTTTTACATAAAATTCCATTCACTGTCTGACAGTTGGCCATCAGGCTCAGCATCTTTGATAGTCTGCAGGGCAGAGGCTTTCAGAGGCCCTTTGTGGCAGGTTCCTAGGTTTTTTCCTATTTTCTACTTCTGGCTTTCAGAGGCCCTCTGTAGCAGATTCCTAGGTTGTTTCCTGTTTTCTACTTCTTCTGATGTCCATCCTCTTTGCCTTTAAGGATGGGGATTGAGCATTTTAGTTAGGGACCTCTCTTTTGATTAGTTTGTTTAGATGTACCGATTTTAGTGGGTTTATCCTATGATGTATGTTTATATGAGTGAGTATATACCCTGTGTGTCTTTTTGCTTCTGGGACAACTCACTCAGGATGATCCCTTCCAGGTACCACCATTTACCTGCAAATTTCATGATTTGCTTATTTTTCATTGCTGAATAATACTCCATTGTATAGATGTACCACAGTTTCTGCATCCATTCTTCAGTTGAGGGACACCTTGGCTGTTTCCAGCTTCTGGCTATTACAAATAAAGCAGCTACAAACATGGTTGAGCAAATGTCCTTTTGCTGTACTTAAGCCTCCTTTGGATATATGCCTAGGAGCAGTATGGCTGGATCTTGAGGAAGCACAATTCCTAGTTGTCTGAGAAAGCGCCAGATTGATTTCCAGAGTGGTTGTACCAGTTTACATTCCTACCAGCAGTGGAAAAGGGTTTCTCTTTCTCCAAAACCACTCCAGCATGTGCTGTCACTTGAGTCTTTGATCTTGGACATTCTGATGGGTGTAAGGTGAAATCTCAGGATTGTTTTGATTTGCATTTCCCTAATGGCTAATGAGGTTGAGCATTTCTTTAAGTGTTTCTCTGCCATTCAATATTCCTCTACAGAGAGTTCTCTGTTTAGCGATGTTCCCCATTTTTTAAGTGGATTACTTGGTTTGCTGCTTTTCATCTCCTTTAGTTCTTTATATATGCTGGATATGAGTCCTCTGTCAGATAAAGGGTTGGTGAAGATTCTTTCCCAATCTGTAGGCAGTCCCTTTGTTTTGATGACAGTATCCTTTGCTTTACAGAAGCTTTTCAGTTTCATGAGGTCCCATTTATTGATTGTTACTCTCAGAGCCTGTGCTGTTGGTGTTTTGTTCTGGAAGTCCTCTCCTGTACCAATGAGTTCTAGGGTATTCCCTACATTTTTTTCTGGCCAATTTAATGTGTCTGGTTTTATGTTGAGGTCTTTGATCTACATGGACTTCAATTTTGTATAGGGTGATAAGTATGGATCTATTTTCATTTTTCTACATGTAGACAATCAGGTAGACAAGCAACATTTGTTGAAGATGCTATCTTTTTTTCCATTGTATGGTTTTGGCGTCTTCATCAAAGATCAGGTGTCCATAAGTGTGTGGATTTATTTCTGGGTCTTCTGTTCAGTTACATTGATCCACCATTCTGTTTCTATGGCAGTACCATGCAGTTTTTATAACTGTTGTTCTATAGTACAGCTTGAGATCAGGGATGGTGATACGTCAAGAAGATCTTTTATTGTAGAGGATTGTTTAACAATTCTGTGTTTCTTGTTATTCCATACGAAGTTGAGAATTTTTCTTTCCAGGTCTGTAAAGAATTGTGTTGGCAATTTGATTGGAATTTCACTAAATCTGTAGATTGCTTTTGCTAAGATGGCCATTTTTACTACATTAATCCTGCCAAGCCATGAGCATGGGAGATCTTTCCATCTACTCATATCTTCTTTTAATTCTTTCTTCAGAGACTTGAAATATTTTACATACAAGTCTTTGATTTGCTTGGTTAGGGTTACACCAAGGTACTTTATGTCATTTCTGGATATTATGAAGGGTGTAGTTTCCCTAATTTCTTTCTCAGCCCTTTTGTCTTTTGTATACAGGAGGGCCACTGATTTTTTTTTTTTTGAGTTAAATTTGTACCCGGCCAACATGAGCTGTAGGAGTTCCCTGGTAGAGTTTTTGAGGTCACTCACGTATACTATCATATCATCTGCAAATAATGATAATTTGACTTCTTCTTTTCCAATCTGTATCCCCTTGATCTCCTTCAACTGTCTTATTGCTATAGCGAGGACTTCCAGCACTATGTTGAAGAGACATGGGGAGAGTGAACAGCCTTACCTTGTCCCTGATTTTAGTGGGATTGCTTTAAGTTTCTCTCCATTTAGTTTGATATTGACGATAGGCTTGTTGTATATCGCCTTTACTATGTTTAGATATGTGCTTTGTGTCCCTGATCTCTCCAATACTTTAAACATAAGTGGATGTTAGATTTTGTCAAATGCTTTTTCAGCATCTAGGGAGATTACCATGTGGTTTTTTTCTTTCAGTTTGTTAATATGGTGGATCACATTGATGGATTTCCATATAGTGAACCACCCCTGCATACCTAGGATGAAGCCTACTTGGTCATGGTGGATGATATCTTTTATGTGTTCTTGTATTCAGTTTGCAAGTATTTTGTTAAGTATTTTTCCATCAATGTTCATAAGGGAGATTGGCCTGAAATTCTCTTTCTTTGTTGAGTCTTTGTGGGGTAACTGTGGCTTCATAGAATGAGTTTGGTAATGTTCATTCTGTTTCTATTTTGTGGAATAGTTTGAAGAGAATTGGTGTTAGCTCTTCTTTGAAGGTCTGGTAGAATTCTGCGCTGAAACCATCTGGTCCTGGGATTTTTTTTTTTTTTTTTTTTTGGATGGGAGTCTTTTGATGACTGCTTCCATTTCTTTGGGGGATATAGGACTATTTAGTTGATTTACCTGGTCCTGATTCAGCTGTGGTAAGTCAAATCAATTATGAAAATTGCCCATTTCATTTAGATTTTCAAATTTTGTGGCATATAGACTTTTGAAGTAAGTCCTAATGATTGTTTGGATTTCCTCAGTGTCTATAGTTATGTCCCCCATTTCTGATTTTGTTGATTTGGGTGGTGTCTCTCTGCCTTTTAGTTAGATTGGCTAAGCGTTTGTCAATCTTGTTGATTTTCTCAAAGAACCAGCTCTTGGTTTCATTGATTCTTTGAATTGTTTTATTTGTTTCTAATTGATTGATTTCATCCCTGAGTTTGATTATTTCCAGTCGTCTACTCCTTCTTCGTGTGTCTGCTTCTTCTTTTTCTAGGGTTTTTAAGTGGGCCATTAAGTTGCTTGAATGAGCTGTCTCGAATTTCTTCTTGAAGGCACTTAGTACTATGAACTTTTCTCTTAGCACTGCTTTCATTGTGTCCTACAAGTTTGGGTATGCTGTGTCTTCATTTTCATTGGTTTCTAGAATGACTTTAATTTCTTTCTTTATTTTTCCCTGACCCAGCTGTCATTTAGTAACAAGTTGTTCAGTTTCCATGTGTGTGTAGGCTTTTTCCTATTTCTGTTATTGTTGAGGTCCAGCTTTATTCCATGGTGATCAGACAAGATACAAGGGATTATTTTAATCTTTTTGTATCTGTTGATGCTTGCTTTGTGACCAACTATATGGTCTATTTTGGAGAAGGTTCCATGAATTGCTGAGAAGAAGGTAAATTCTTTTGTGTTTTGGTGTAAAATTCTGTAAATGTCTGATAGGTCCATTTGATTCATGACCTCTGTCAGAGACATTGTTTCTTTGTTTAATTTCTGTTTTGTTGACCTGTCCTTTGTTGAGAGTGGGGTGTTGATGTCTCCCACTATTAATGTGTGGGGATCTATATGTGGTTTACATTTTATCAATATTTCTTTAACAAATATAGGTGCTCTTTTATTTGTGGCATATATGTTCAGGATTGTGATGTCTTCCTGGTAGAATTTTCCTCTCATGTGTATGAAGTGTCCTTCCCCATCTCTTTTGATTAATTTTGGTTGAAAGTCTATTTTATCAGATATTAGAATCAGTACTCCTGCTTGCTTCTTGGGTCCTTGTCCTTGGAAAGTCATCTTCCAACCCTTTAACCTCAGGTAATGTCTATCTTTGTGCCTTAGGTGTGTTTCTTGTATGCAACTGAATGCTGGGTTTTGTTTACGTATCCATTCTGTTAATCTTTGTCTTTTTATTGGAGAGTTGAGTCCATTGATGTTGAGAGAGATTAATGACCAGTGGCTGTTAGATCCCTTGATTTTGATGTTGGCTGTGGTCATCAGGTTGTGTGCTTGGTTGCTTTTTGTTTTACTGTAGTAAGGTTAATTATTTCCTATGTTTTCTTGAAAGAAGCTAATTTTTTGGGGTTGTATTTTCCCTTCCAGTGTCTTCTGTAATGGTGGATTTGTGGGTAGGTATTGTTGAAATTTGTTTATGTCGTTGAATATCTTTTTTTCTCCATGTATGAGGACTGAGAGTTTTGCGGGGTGTAGTAGCCTGGGCTGACATCTGTGTTCTCTTAGGGTCTGCATGATATCCATCCAGGCCCTTCTGGCTTTCATAGTCTCTCTTGAAAAGTCAGGTGTGATTCTAATGGGTTTGCCATCATATGTTACTTGGCCCTTTTCCCTTGCGGCTTTTAGCATTTTTTCTTTGTTCTGTATACTTACTATTTTGATTAATATGTGGTGGGAGGATTTTCTCTTCTGGTCAAATTTGTTGGGTGTTCTGTAGGCCTCATGTATTCTTATTGGCCTCTCCTTTATCTTGGGGAAATTTTCTTCAATGATTTTTTTGAAAATATTTTCTGGGCCTTGGAGAAGGGAGTCTTCTTTTTCCTCTACACATATTATTCTTCTTAGGTTTTGTCTTTTCATATTGTCTTGGATTTCTTGGACAGTCTGTGTCAGGAATTTTTTGGATGTAACCTTTTCTTTGACAGATACATTGATTTCTTCCATTGTATCTTCTACACCTATGATTCTTTCTTCCATTTTTTGTAGTCTGTTGGTTATGCTTACCTCTGTAGTTCCTGTTTTCTTCCCTAGATTCTTCCTTTCCATTATTTCCTCCATTTGTGTTTTCTTTAATTTTTCCAATTCTATCTTCAGGTATTGAGTTGTTTTGTTTACTTCCTTCACCTGTCTGATTGTACTTTCCTGTTTTTCTTTTAGTTCCTTCAACTCTGTTTCTTTTTTCATTCAGTGCTTTAAGCATTTCCTTTCTAAAGGCCATAAACTGTTTGGCTGCAGCTTCCTCTATTTCTTTAAGGATGGCAATATTCTGTTTGAGTTTATCTTCCTCTATGTCTTTACGTATCTTATTTGTTTCCTCTGTTATCATCTTCATGATCTTAGTTGTTAGGTCATCTTCTTAGATTTCAGTTATGCTGGGGTGTCCAGGGCTACTTGCCCCTGAGTAACTGGGTTCTGGAGATGCCATATTGTTCTGTCTTTTGTTGCTTGAACTTTTACACTGGCCTCTACCCATTGTGCTATCTTAGGTGTTTGGGGTTATTTTCTGGTGGTTTCTGGGTATTCTGTGGTGGAGAGAATCCCCTTTGCCGAAAGCTGGTTTTTCCTGAAGGATGTCTTCTCAGCTTTTTGGGTATAGTCCCTGGATGGCTGGAGTTTTTTCAGGAGTTGCTGCTGCTCACCTCAGGGATAGAGACCTGAGTGGTCTTTGTTAGTCGAGAGGGTTCTCCTCTCACCCAGGGAAGTCCTGAAGACAGCTGCCCTGTTTCTGGGTTTCTTGCTGTAAATTTAATGATCAGCTGCTGTGACCCAGTTGGACATCTGGCGTGCAGCATCTGTTTGTTCCTGTATCTGGAGCACAGCTGAGTGATGGCGGCTCGGCCCTGCTGGTCTGCTAGACTTTTTCCAGGGAAGGATTGGGTGATTTAAGTCAGTACCGTTTCCTTCCTTCCCTGTGGATTCTCTGGTGACAGGGACTCCCAGTCTCTTTTTTTTTTTTTTGCCCTGGTGTGCACTGCTCAGTCTCCACCAGCTGGCTGACCGCAGAAACTGCCTGTGTCAGCCTTTCCGGCCTTTGGGAGCCTTGGTGTCTGTCTAAACTGGGTAATTTTCCGGAGACCTTTTCGGGGTGGGGGTGTCGGCTGAGTGCTCTGAGATCAGACCAGCCGTTTCCCTCCCTGTGTGTTTGCAACAGACAGTGAAACTCATTCGCTGGTGCCCTGGTGCCCACAGTTCTATCTGAGGCGTCAAATCAGGCGTGCAGGCAGGGCTCTGTGCAGGAACCTGTGTCCCTGGCTCTGGCTCTGGCTCTGGGGTGGCTCCTGGGGCACCCGTGGAACCGAAGTCTTTTACAGGGGATGTCTAGGTGACCTAAGGTCGGTCCCAATCGTTTCCTGCACCGTGGGGTTATCTCTCCACTGAAAATTCCATTCTTTGATAGTGTGGTGCGCACGGTTCAGTCTGGGACCAAAGACAATGGCTTGTGGCTCTGGGCTGGGGCTGGGGCTTTTGGCCAGCAGGCAAGCGTTGGCGGAACCGGGATCTCTTCCTTGGTATAGCTGGGTGAGTTAAAAGCTGATTGAATTTCCTACCGTGGGGTATCCTCTCACCTGGGAAACACAATCACTGTGTTTTATGGCCGCAAGTTCTGATTGCTGGTCACTGTGCTGATCCTGCTGTGCTGCTGGTCAGAATGAGAGTCCTCCTGGTGCCGCCAGCTTGCCCTGCCTTCCTTCATGTCTTCTTTACACAGATAATAGTCACTCTGTTACTAGGGCAATTTGATAACTGAATACTACCTGTAAGTCCTCAGATGAGTGATGAGTATTTCCTGTTAAACACTAAAAGGATTCTAGAGAGAACTCTAAGTCATCATTATGTGGTATTCTTTAAATTATTTTTACATCCATTTATTTATTTTGAGGCGATAATGAGTGCATGCCTTTGTGGGTGACCTACGTGCATATAAAGATCAGGGTACACATTAAAAGAGTTGGTGTTTCGCTTACACTATACAATTATCAAAGACTGAATGCAGGTCATAAGTCTCATTGGCAAGTGTCTTTACCTGATGAGGCAGATTGCTCACTGTCCCTGCTGTATAGATTATAATTATTGATATATACTTAAGAGTCTTGCATCTATATATTTAACAAAAGAATGCTGTTTTATTCTCAGGAATGTCATTTTACAGATTTGTGTCGATACTATATTTACAACAAAAGTTTAGAAGCTTTAATTTTCTGTGTTTAGGAATACTTTAAGTCCTTAGAGAATGGAAAATTCAGTGACAGATTGAAATTACCTTGCAAAATACTTTGTACATGTTTATACAGATAGAATGGTACTAAGACCATACCATTGGTACTTAGTCTATTCATCTTTTTTAATTTCTTAATTATTTTATTTATTACAATTTATTCACTTTATATCCCAGCAGTAGCCCTTCACTTGTCCATCCCAATTCCATTCTCCCTCACTCTTCTCCTCCCATGCCTCTCCCCAAGCCCACTGATAGGGGAAGGTCCTCCTCCCTTACTATCTGACCCTAGCCAATCAGGTCTCAACTGGACTGGCTGCATTATCCTCCTCTGTGGCCTGGTAAGGCTGTCATCAACCTTAGAGGAAGGTTATCATAGAGCCAGCCACTGATTTCATGTCAGAGACAGTCCCTGTTTCCCTTACTAGGTAACCACTTATAGACAGACCAGTAATGAGCTATATCTGTGTAGGGGTTCTAAGTTATCTACATACATGGTCCTTGGTTGGAGTATCAGTCTCAGAAAAGATACCTGGGCCCAGATTTTTTTATCTCCTTTTGGAGCTCCTGTCTCCTCCAGGTCTTTCTATCTCCCTCTTCTTTCATAAGATCCCCTGTGTTAAGCCCAAATTTTGTCTATGAGTCTCAGCATCTGCCTTGATACCCTCCTGGGTAGAGTCTTTCAGAGGACCTCTGTGGTAGGCTCCTGTCATGTTCCCTGTTTTTTCCCTCTTCTGCTGTCTATCCTGTTTATCTTTCTCAATGAAAATAGAACATCTTACCCAGGGTACTCCTTCTTGTTTAGCTTTTGTAGGTATACAGATTTTAGTATGTTTATCTCGTGTTATATGTAACCACTTAGAAGTGAATATAGACCATGCATGTCTGTCTGCTTCTGGATTACCTCATTCAAGATGATCTTTTCTAGTTCCCACCATTTGCCTGTAAATTTCATGATTTCCTTGTTTTTAATTGCTGAGTAGTATTCAATTGTGTAAATATACCACGATTTCTGTATCCAGTCCTCTCTTGAGAAAAGCAAAGGACACTGTTATCAGAGCAAAAGGACAGGCTACAGACTTGGAAAAAATCTTCAATAATGCTATATCTGATGGCTAATATCCAAAAGAAACTCAAGTATTCAACAAAGACATCTGCTCAACCATGTTTGTAGCAGTTTTATTTGGAATAGCCAGAAGCTGGAAAGAGCCAAGATACCCCTCAGTTGAAGAATGGGTATAGAAATTGTGGTACATTTCTATACAACAGATTATTACTCAGCAATAAAAAACAAGAAAATCGTGAAATTTGCAGGTAAATGGTGGAAACTGGAAAAGATCACCCTGAGTGAGGTATCCTAGAAGCAGAAAGACACACAGGGTATATACCCACTCTAAGTGGATATTATACATATAATATAGAATAAACATACTAAAAGCTAAACACCTAAGGAAGCTAATCAGGAAGAAATACTCTGGCTAAGATGCTCAATCCCCATTCAGAAAGGTAAAGAGGATGGACATCGAAGGAGGGAGAGAACAAAAAACAGGACAGGAGCCTACCAGAGAGGGCTTCTAAAAGGCTCTACCCTACAGGGTATCTAGGTAGATGCTGAGATTCATAGCCAAACTTTGGGCAGAGTGCAGGGAATCTGATGAAAGAATGGGGAGATAGATCTGGAGGGCCAGCCATTGAGTTCATGTCAGAGACAGTCCCTGTTCCCCTTACTATGGTACCCACTTACTGAGCTGCAATAGGCTACATCTGGGCATAGGTTCTAGATTATATCCATTCATGACCCTTGGTTAGAAACAATCTCAGAAAAGACCCCTGGGCCCAGATATATTTGGTCCTTGTGAAATTCCTGTCCTTTCCAAGTCATACTAACTCCCCTTTCTTTCATATGATTCCCTGCACTTTGCCTAAAGTTTGGTTATGAGTTGCAGCATCTGTTTTGATACACTGCTAGGTAGAGTCTTTCAGGTGACCTCTGTGGTAGGCTCCTGTCCTGTTACTTGTTTGCTCCTACATCCAATGTCTATCCCATTTGTCTTTCTAAGTGAAGATTGATCATTTTACCCCTGGTCCTCTTTCTTATTTATCCTCTGTAGGTGTACAGATTTTAGTATGTTTATCCTATCTTATGGGTCTAGTATCCACTTATAAGTGAGTATATACTATGTTTGTCTTTCTGCTTCTGGGATACCTCATGAACTCAAAGGCTGGCTCTTTGACCACCCCCCCCCCACACACACACACTAGGGAGGAACAGCATTTCTAGGCCACAGAAGAGGACATTGTAGCCATTCTTGAAGAGACCTGATAAACTAGGATCAGATGGAAGGGTAGGAGGACCTGCCCCATCAGTGGACTTAGAAAGGGGCAGGAAGGAGATGAGGGAGGGAGGGAGGGTGGGATTGGAAGAGAATGAGGGAGGGAGCTACAGCTGGGATGCAAAGTAAATAAACTGTAATTAATATAAAAATAATAAAAAATGTAATTAAAAAAGAAAGTTCTGGAAGGGACAGGAGCTTCAAAAGGAGACCAACAGACCCCCCAAACAAACAAACTGAGCCCTGGGTGACCTGAAGAGAATCATACCAAAACCAAGGAAAATTCATGAAGATGACCTAAAAACCCCAGCTGAGATGTAGCTCAAAAGTAGTTTTTCTAAGCAGAACAATTCAGTGAGAAGCATAGGTCAGCCAATCTAAATCACTTAGCATGAAGAAGGGTTTTGAGCCAGAAAAGCTTAGTTGAACTAGTCAGCCAGAGTTCAGAGAGAGGGCCAGCCTCTGAAACTAATAATGATACTCTACTATGCTTTCAGAAAGGAGCCTAACTTTAATGTCATCTGGGAGACTCCACCCAGCAGCAGATATGGACAGATGCTGGGACTGGCAGCCAAACACGGAACTCTGGGTGTCCAGAGGAAGTGTTAAACGAAAGATGGAAGGATCTGGAGAGGACAGGAATCTCACAAGAAAACCTACAGAGACAACTAACCCAGACCCATAGGGGCTTTCAGAGACTGAGACATCAACTAAGGAACATGCGTGATCTGGACATAGGTCTCCTGTACACATATAGCTTATAGGTTGCTTTGTCTTCATATGGGGTTCCTGGCAAGTGGAGGGGAGGGGGCTGTTTCTAACATGGAGTCTAATTCCCTGTTTTTGGATCACTTCCATCTAGCAGGGCTGCCTTGTCTGGCCTCAGGGGATGAGGATATGCTGAGTTCCAATGTGACTTGAGGTGAGGGGGTGTGTTGATACTGGGAAAGGGGGTGTCCTTTTTCTGGGGAAAAGGAGGAAGAATGAGAGGAGAGGAGAGAGGGGGCATTCTTGTGATGTGAAATAATAAACTGAAATTAAAGAAAAAAACTTAGATAGTGTGAGCTTATTCAGCAGTAAGTCTCAGGCTGAAAACATTCCAGGCTTAAGATAGCCAATGGAGACTGAAGAAGGAGCCTTGAATATCTAATGAAGCCTTGATTAGATTAAATAAAGCCTAGAAACTTCTAGGCCTAGGCCAAGGGATAGTTAGATAGAAATGTGTTGGGTTCAGTCCAAGCAATATATTTGTCAAGCTTGGGTATTGCTCTGATCTCATGCTTTCTTCTGAGCAAATAAAAAGATAATTTACATTCATTTTTGCTTAAAATCTGTACATTCAAAACCAATTTGACTTGGAATCTCCATTATGGTACTTTGCCTGATCTCACTGTCCTTCAGATATTTTCTCTTGCTCAACCACAATAGACACATTTTATTACACATTTAAGATTCTTTCTTACATGATTCCTTTGACTATTGATGAACATCTTATTTTCTTTCCAGCAGAGAAAAATATCAGGAAAACATTTGTTTTTTCATTTTGTGCAGATGTTAACTATATGCAATATTAAAAAAATTAACCTTTCCTTGTTTTTAATTGCTTAGTAGTATTCCATTGTGTATATATACCACAATTTCTGTATCAGTTCTTTAGCTGAGGGACATCTAGGCTGTTTCCACATACTGGCTCTTATGAATAGAGGTGCTATAACAAGGTTGAACAAATGTCCTTGTTGTATGGTTGAACATTTCTTCAGAAATATGCCAAGGAGTGGTATAGCTAGATCTTGAGATAGAAACTAAACAGAGAAATAATGACACTTAAAGAGGTCTGAAGTAAAATGGATCTAATAGATATCTAGAGAACTGTTCACCCAAATACAAAAGAGTGTACCTTCTTCTCAGCACTTTATTGAATCTTCTCACAAATTGACCATATAGTCTGGAACAAAGCAAGCCTCAACAGATACAAGAAGACTGGAATACTCCCTATCATACCACCATGGTCTAAACCTGTACTTCAACAATAATAGAAATAGAAAAAAAAAAAAAAAAAACTACTAACACATGGAAACTGAAGAACTGTCTACTCAACTACATCTGGGTCATGGAAAAAAAAAAAAGTTGAAGACTTCCTAGAATTCAATGAAAATGAAGGCAAAACTTATTCAAACTTATTGGAAACAATGAAAGCAATGGTTAGAGTAAAGTTCCCAGCACTAAGAACCTTCATAAAGAATTTCAATACATCTCGTACAAGCAAATTATTGGTACACCTGAAAGCAGTGGGAAATAGAAAAAGCAGACACACACACACACACACACACACACATACACACACACACGAGACAGCTAGAAATAATCAAACTCAGAGCTGTAATTAATAAACTAGAAACCAACAGGACAGTTAAAAGAATCAATGAAACCTAGAGCTGGTTCTTTGAGAAAATCAACAAGATAGACAAACCCTTAGCCAAATTAACTAAAAAAAAAAGACAGTATCCAAATCAAAAACATCAGAAAGGAAAAGGGAGACATGATGGCAGATACTGAGGAAATCCAAAAAACCATAGGTCCTGCTTCAAAAGTATACTCACAACAAAATTTGAAAATGTAAATTAAATGGATAATTTTCTTGTTAGATTACATTTACCAAAACTGAATTAAGATCAGGTAAATAAATGAAATAGTCCTTTATTACCTAAGGAAATAGAAACAGTCATCAAAATCTCCCATCAAAAAAAAAAAAAAAAAGAAAGAAAGAAAAGAAAAGAAAAAAGAAAGACCGCGGCCAGACAGTTCAGGGCAGTATTCTACAAGACCTTCAAAGAGCTAATACCAATTCTCTTCAAACTATTCCACAAAATAGAAACAGAAGGGCATTACCAACCTCATTCTATGAGACCAGAGTCACCTTGATATGTAAACATCACAAATACTCAAAAAGAAAGAGAATATAAGACCAATTTCTCTTACAAACGTTGATGCAAAAATATTCAATAAAATACTCACAAATTGAATCCAAGACCAAATCAAAGCTATCATCCACCATGACCAGGTAGGTTTCATCCCAGGCATTCAGGGGTTTTCCAATATACAGGAAAACATCAATGTAATCCACAATATAAACAAACTAAAAAACAAACAAACAAACAAAAAACCAACAACACATAATCATCTTATATGCTGTAAAATTATTTGACAAAATCCAATACTCATTCCTGTTTAAAGTTTTCGAGAGTTCAGGGACATAAGGCATATACTAAACATAGTAAAGGCAATATACAACAAGCCTACAGCCAAAATCACACTAAACAAAGAGAAACTTAAATCAATCCTGTTGAAATCAGGGAAAAGGCAAGGCTGCCCACTCCCCTCATATCTCTTCAACATAGTAATGGAAGTCATAGCTATATCAAAAAGACAGCTAAGGAAGATCAAGGGGACACAAATTGCAAAGGAAGATGTAAAAGTATCACTATTAGCAGACGATATGATACTATACATTAGTGACCACCAAAAGTCTACTGAGATCTCCTACAGCTAATAAAAACCTTCAGTGACGTGACTGTATACAAGATTAACACTAAAGAATAGTAGCCTTTCTTTAAACAAAAGAAAAAAAAGGCTGAGAAAGAAATTAGGGAAACAACACCATTCACATCATAAAATAAAATACCTTGGTATAACTCTCACCAAGCAAGTGAAAGACTTGTATGAAAAAAAAAAAAAAAAAAACCAACTTCAGGTTTCTGAAGAAAGAAACTGAAAAATATATCAGATGATGGAAATATCACCAATGCTCATGGATTGGTACTATTAATATAGTAAAAATGACCATCCTGCCAAAAGTAATTTAAAAAATCATTGCAATTTCTTCAAACTACCAACACGTTTCTTTACATGCCTTGAAAGTATACTTCTCAAATGTTGAGGAAACAGACTAGAGGATCAATGAAATAAAATTGAAGACCCAGAAATAAACTCACATACCGAAGTCAACTAGATTTTTGACAAAGAAGCCAAAACATTCAATGTAAAAAGGACAGCATCTTCAACACATGTATCTTCAACACATGTTTCTGATATAGCTGGATGCCCATATGTAGAAAAATGAAAATAGATCCATACTTATCACCCTGCACAAAAGTAAGTCCATGTGGATCAATGACCTCAACCTAAAACCAGATACACTAAATCTGTTAGGAGAAAATTTGGAGAAGATCCTTGAACTCTTTGGCACAGGAGACAAATTTCTGAACAGAACACCAACATCACACAGGTTTTAAGATCAACAACCAATAGTTGGGACCTCCTGAAATTGAAAATCTTCTGTAAAGAAAAGGAAAATGGTAATCAGAACAAATTGTCAGCCTATTGATTGGGAAATGAGCTTCACCAACACTACATCTGACAGAGGCTAATATCCAGAACATATAAAGAACTCAAGAAATTAAACACCAACAAACTAAATAATCCAATTATAAATGGGGTACAGATCTTAAAAGAAAATTCTCAACAGAGGAATATCGAGTTGCATAGAAACATTTAAAGAAATGTTCCATGTCCTTAGTCATCCAGGAAACGCAAATCAAAATAACACCAAGATTCCATCATACACCCATCAAAATGCTTAAGATAAAAAACTCAAGGGATGACACATGCTGGAGAACTTGTGGAGAAAGGGGAACCCTCTTCCATTGCTGGTGGGA
Source organism: Meriones unguiculatus (assembly GCF_030254825.1). Lineage (NCBI taxonomy): Eukaryota > Metazoa > Chordata > Mammalia > Rodentia > Muridae > Meriones > Meriones unguiculatus. Next base: position 53,892,595 of record NC_083369.1, on the reverse strand, counting down.
ACATAGACATGTAGAACCTCTTATCAAATCAATCTTGTGGTTTCTCAGAAAACTGGGACTAGTGCTAGCTCAAGAGCCAGCTATACCATTCCTGGGCATATATCTGAAAGAGACTCAACCATACAACAAGGACACTGGTTCAACTATGTTCATAGCAGCTTTATTTGTAATAACCAGAATCTGAAAACAGCCTACATGTCCTTCAACTGAAGAATGGTTACAGAAATTGTGGTACATTTACACAATGGAATACTACACAGCAATTAAAAATAAGGAAATCATGAAATTTGCAGGTAAATGGTGGGAAATAGAAAAGATCATCCTGACTGAGATATCCCAGATACAGAAAGACACTCATAGTATATACTCACTTATTAGTGGATATTAGCAATATTACATAGGATAAATGTATTAAAATATAAGATTCAAAGAAGGTAAAAGACAAGGAGGACTATAGGGAAGATGCTTAACTCTCATTCAGAATGGAAAACAGGATAAGTACAAGCAGTATAGGAAGAAGGGAAGAGGACTGGATCCTAGCATAGATGTCCTCAGAAAGACTCCAGCCAGCAGGGTATAGAAGCAGATGCAAAGATTCACAGCCAAACATTGGACAAAGTGCAGGGAGTCGAAAGGAAGTAGGGCATTATAAAAGGACACAGAAGGGACAGGAGCCACATATGGAACCCACAAAGCTAATAAATAAATAAATAAATAAACAAACAAACAAATAAAACAAACAAACAGAGAAAATCTGGCCCCAGGGGGCCTGCAGAGACTTATAAATCAACCAAGGAACATGCATGGAGAAGGCCTAAATCCCCTGCTCAGATATAGCCCATAGACAGCTCAGTCTCAATGTGGGTTCCCTAGTAAAAGAAGAGACAGTATCTGACATGAACTTGGTTGCCTGCTCCTTGATCACTTCTTCCTGGTAGGACGACCCAGCCAGCTGACAGAGGAAGAGGATCCAGGCAGTCCTGATGGGACCTGATAGGCTAGGTTCAGATAGAATGTGAGGAAGAGTTTGCCTAAGGCAGACTAAGGAAGACAGGTAGGGGAGGAAGAGAGAGGAATTGTGAGACCTGGGCTAATGAGGTAGGGGCTGCAGCTGGGATACATATGAAAAATAATAATAATAATAATAATAATAATAATAATAATAGTCTTTGTATATACTGTCTTTTAAAAAATATTTATATTATATTCTAACCATATTTAAAAACCTAGAAAATGCCTATAATTATGTAATTTCAAAGTGAATAGAGTTGAGATGTAGCTACACAGCTTGGTTGAGATTTTTTCCTGAATTTCTTTCTTCAGTCATGAACTTGCCTAGCCATTGAAAACAAGCACAAATTTCAAGTCACTTTTGCTCTTGTTACAGATTGGATCTAAGATAGAGAAAAGATTAATCTTTATTAAAAAAATATTTGTGTGTGTCAGGAGCAAATATCACCTGTTTGTATGTATGTTCACACACGTACAATAAAAATTTAAAACTTTTCTCTTTTGTATAAATTACAAGCACTATGACTTTTGCTTAAAATCTCCATTTATATGAGGTAAAGTAGAAATGCATGATAAATTCTCATTTTACTTTTAGTGTTGTGCAATGTCTTATAAATATCTCTGGAAAAAGCTGCAAGATCAGAAATATATTTAGATGAAAGCATAGCAACCTGTAAGCTTAAGTAGACATAAAAAAATGCATTTTTGCATAAAGAGAGTTACTGAAGGATTTTATCCCTCAAAACATGAAAATTTATTAACATTTTACTTTTTCAACATATCATAATATTTTATGTATTATTAGTGTATGTTTTTGATGTGCACTCCTTTTTCTTTTATCTGTTTTTCCTTCTTGCCAAATATTTACCCACAGAAGTACAGAATATGATTATATATTCCCTTTATCATTTCCTGTAAATACAAATACTTTTAAAATTGTAAAGTAAAGATATTATCAATCATCTACATTTGCAGACCCCAGCCATTTAATTGAAAGGCAAATATTCATTAGTATGCATTGATATGAAGACTATCTTACTGACAATTCCCACAATTTTTATAAGCGGACTGCTGATGGTTGATGTACAATCCATCTGAGTATAGCAATAAAAAGAAAATATCACAGAATGTGCATGATGGTTCGTAGGAGTGAGTGCCAAAAACTTTCAATAGACAGGAAGACAGTATTCATGCATGCAAACACATAAGCATTTTCATCACTTATGCTTAACATCCTTTGTAATTAAAAAAGACTCGGTTTTGTGTACATTACAATAGATCTTTAAGGTTTCCGTTTTCTTAACTGATCTTATTACTTAATCAAAGACAAAAACAAATTAATCAATACCTACACAATAGATGGGACATGAGAAAGTTTAACTTCCTTAACCAAAGCTCAAGGATCAAGCAAATGTAATAATGTTCTGGTAATTGTGCATCTTTTGTTACTTGATGCCAATCATGCTAATATTCTAATGTTGTAGATGATATCACAGAAAGTGAATAGAAATACCGTCAAATTATTCCTGATAATTTATTTGTGTATTAATTCATTTCAGAAGATTAGTTTTTAAACCAAGTTAACACAAGCTACGGTTATGTTGAAAGAATATATCTTTTATTTTTATTTATTAAATATGGTTTTATTATTTTCTTATTATATTTTCATCCACAACATTTTCCAATTTTACATATATTTTGATCATATTTTATTTTCCACAAATCCTTCCAGTTCATCTCACATTCTCTATTCACCCAACTTTAATTTATTTCTCAAAAAAAAGAAACAAAAACCAATACAACAAAATCAAGAAAACAAAACCATATTACAAAGAAAAATACAAAGAACCAATAATCAATTGCCAAATTGATTATACAGAAGAAATCATGTGGAGTCTAATTATATTTTGGTCAACTACCCCTGAACATGAAGCTTGTCCTGGAGGATGCATGGAAGACACCAAGAAAATAAGGAAAAAGGGAGCATAATCAATAAAATACTCTCATAGGATTGGCCTCTAGGCTAATCACTATACTATTTTTTATTAATGATTTTATGTTCTTTTTAATTTTTTTTTAATTTTTATATTAATTAGTTTATTCACTTTGTATCCCAGCTGTAGCTCCCTTCCTCATTCCCTCCCAATCAACACCCTTCCTTCCTCATCTCCTCCCATGCCTGTCTCCAAGTCCACTAATAGGGGAGATCCTCCTCCCCTTCTATCTTTCCCTAGCTTATCAGGTCTCATCAGGACTGGCTGCATTGTCCTCCTCTGTGGCCTGGCAAGGCTGCACTCTCCTTGTGGGGGGGGAGGGCGCGGTGTCAAAGAACCACCCACTGACTTTTATCGGAGGTCTCAGCTTACTGTGGGTGCCAATCCTGAGCTGGCCACCCTAAGTGCTATAAGAAAGCAGGCTGAGAAAGCACTGAATGAGTAAACTATAAGAAGCATTCCTAAGTAGAATGTTTCAGGTCCTGCCTCCAGGTTCCTGCCTTTAGTTTCTGTCCTGAGTTCCTTCACTGATGAACTGTGATATGGAAGTATAAGATAAAATAATTCCCATTTTCTTCAAGCTGCCTTTGATTATGGTGTCTTATCACAGCAATAGAAACCCCAACTAATACATTGTTCTACAAATAGTTATTTGACACCTGCTCCATGCAGTACTGTGTATTAAATGTTGTAAAGGGAACATGATTTTTTAGTTATTGTTACAAAAGCTTATGGAGAATAGAAAAGAAATAATGTGCAATGTAAATGGATGAAAATTTCCATAATTTTCAATAAATGAAATAGGCATCCAAATTAAATGGAAATATGATGTTTGATCTGGATGTACAAAAATATGTAATATATAACATCTAGGAAAAACTATGAAATATATAAGCAGGAAATGCGCAAGAACACTCCATTGTACATTCACAAATGATTAGTAAGTATCTTGGGGGAAGGTAGTCATAAGTAACATTGAGAACATTGATTTGAACTATATTGGAAACAGTCATATTTATATACTGAAAAATATATTGTTATATTTTAACAGATAACTTTGGATGCTATATGATATACAGAAAATAAATTTTGAAAAATAAATTGCTTACCTAAAGTTTTCCATTTCTTTTTTCAGTTTTTGTATCTCACTAATGAGAGGAATGGATATTATCTCTAAGATGCTTTCAAAGTAAAGCAAAACCAATGAAAAGTATAGAGTTAGCCATGGTGAGCCTGTAACCCCTGAAATGGGAAGGCTAAAATAGGAAGCTCAAAAGTCCAAAGTTATCTTGTGCTACACAAAAAGTTCAAGTCCATTGGAAAAAGACAGTTTTAAAATACCTGAAACAATAAACTGAAAATAAGATTACATTTGCTAGTCAAGCATTACCAGAAGAATAATGACTGTACTGTAAGAAATCTTACCTATTTTTATTAAGCAAAGCTCCACATGTGGAAACTATGATCATGGAGAGATTTTAGAGGGTCTCATGTTGGTATTCATCAAGTTTTACCTATGGTGGCAGTATCTAGGAGAAAGGGGTAGACATAAAAACCCATTATTTGCATGTTGCCCAAATAAGTGAACATGATGGTGTCAGAAGATTTTTTTTTTCTAACTAGTTACAGCTAAATCATTTAAATAACTTAACAGACCATCTAAATGTTAAGAGTAAGAAAACTCCTGACCTGCTACATGGGGAGGCAAAGGGACTCTAGGTGGTTTGAGTGTTTATTTGGAACTTCTGTGAAAAAGCAAATAAATAATAAAATATTATGTATGATAACTTTCTATATTTTCTGCAATTTTGATAAAATAATACCCATTTCCATAAATTTTTGATTCATATACTTACCCTTGTATAAAATATAGATTAAATTGTGCCTTAGAACAGTAACATTCCAGAATTTATCTAAATATTTTTCTTTTACTGAAAATAGATTTTTTTTATATAATATACCCTTGTTATGGTTTCAACTACCTCTACAAATCCCAGTTTCTCTCCATATCTCCTTCTATCCATATAAACCCCATTTCTGTCTCTCATTAGAAAAGAGTCTTCTACTGGATAATAATAAAATTAAATATAATAAAATAAAAGCTAACATGTTAGAATTGGAAGATAACAAAATCAAAGGAAAGATCCCAAGATAATACATGCAAAAAAAAAAGAAAACCACTTGTGCATACACTCAAGAATATCATAAAAACACTACACTGGAAGCCATAATATTATGTATACAAAGGAACTGCTTTCTTGGCTGAAGTGCCTAAGTATTTGAACATAATGGGTTTAATGTCTCAATAAACAAAACCACATTTTATTTATTTGGTATAAAAATGTGTTTCATGCTTTCTAATTTCTGGTAGAACACACTTTGAATATCAACAAAAACAGAAAAGAAAAATGTGTATCATGTTATCAAGAAACATACTGTGATACAAAACACTGGTTCGTGGAAATGGTTATTAGAATGTGAATATTCAGGGAATAGACATATCTTTACTGAAATTTCTTTTATTTACCTTTAAAAATCAAAATAATTATATCTAAAAATATGTTATGTGATTGAGGGAATGATGCAACCAATGCCTAGTCCAATTGAGACCCAGTCCATGGGAGAGAGCCAACCCTGGATACTATTGATAATGGTCGACTGTGTTTGCAGAAAGGAGCCCAGCATGGCTGTCCTCTGAGAGGCTCTGCCCAGGAATGGACCAAAACAGAAACTGAGACTCACAACCAAACAACAGGCACAGGAGCCTTATAGAAGATTGGGGCAGGGGTGGGAGATAGGAGGACCAGGAAGAGACAGGAGTTCCACAAAAAGACCAACATCCCAACAAACCTGGGCCCAAAAGGGATTGTTGAAACTGAAACACCAGCCAAGTACCATACACAGACTAGACCTAAATTCTTTACTCATAGGTACCCAATGAGTAGCTTAAACTCCATGTGAAACCCCTAGAAAGGGGATCAGGAGCTGTCTCTGACATAGCCTCTGTTGCATGCTCTTTGATCACTTCCCCTTGGCAAAGCTGCCTTGCCAGGACACTGTGAAAGAAGAAGTACACAGTCTTGATGTGATTGGATGTACTAGGGTGGATTTGTGTGTGGGTTTCCCTTTTCTGAAGGGTAGGGGAAGGGGAAAGGAGTGTTAGGGAGAGACAAGGGAAAGTACTAAGAGGAAAAAAAGGGAGAGGACTAAGATAGAAATGTAAAGAGAAAAACTAAATTAAAAGAAAAGAAATTTCAAAAATTATATGTGTCAAATGACATAATGAGTGAAAGGTCTAGTTCAGTAACAGTATAGCATATATAGTAGTTAATGTTAAAAGAGCCATTAATTAACCATAGTTTTATTGGTCTTGTAAATAAATATGTATAGGATGAAAGAAAAGGCACAGTGAGGTGTAATACGTGGTCAGAAGACAATCATTCATTTTGTGTCATTTCCAGAAATTGAAAATTGTTTTTATTGTAAAAAAAGATCACATGATTTATGAAATTAATACTTCCATTCAATTTACAAATTGGTACTTAATTTCCTGGAATGGTCTTGGAAGTCTTTCTTTCTTTCTTTCTTTCTTTCTTTCTTTCTTTCTTTCTTTCTCTTCCTTCCTTCCTTCCTTTATTTCTTCCTTTCTTTTTTGATTATTTTACTTTTCAAATTTATTCATTTTATATCCCCCCTCCCTCAACTCTTCTCAGTAACATCCTCCCTCCTTCTTCAACTCTTTCCCTTTCCCTAGTCCAGTCAAATGGGAAGTTATCCACATCTTTCACTTGATAAACTAGGGGGAAATCCAGTTTTTAAAATATTCAAGATAGGCCAGAACAAGATGGCGGCTCCAGGAGAACACTGCATCTGAGGAGCAGGACAATATTTTCTGTACAGTGACCAAGAGACTGAACTATGGGCCCTCAAACAGCAGAAATCATATCTCTCAGGTGAGAGGAAACCCCCACAGCATGGGAATCAGTCCACTTTCAGGTCACCCAGCCAGAACCTAGAAGAGATCCCAGGTCTCAAAGGCACTAGGTCACCAGACCAGAGCCACTCGCCAGCGTGTCCTGATCGCCCTCTCAGGCTGAATGGTGGGCACAAAAAAACACCAGAGACTGGGAGCCCCAGTCACGAGAAAAACCCACAGGGAAGGAAGGAAAAAGGACTGGCCTTGGGACACCCAGTATTTCCCTGGAAAAGGTCTTGCAGAATGGCGGGTGTGAGCCGCCATTGATGAACTTGTCTCCAGCCGCGAGCACAGAGACAGAGACTTGCTGTGCACCCAACTCTCTGTCACAGACAGAACTGTGAACCCCAAGGCATCAGAGACTGGGAGTCACTGTTGGGAGAAAACCCCACAGGGAAGGAATGAAATGAGACTGACCTAGGGGCACCCACTCTTTCCCTGAAAAAGGTCTCCTAGAATTGTGGGTGTGAGCCGCCATCACTGAACTGGGTTCCACCTGTGAGCACAGAGACAGAGTCTTGCTGTGCGCCCAGCTCTCTGGAACAGCCAGAGCTGTGCATCCATCCCGCCAAGGGAACTGAGACTGGGAGTCCCTGTTGGGAGTAAACCCCACAGGTAAGGAAGGAAACAGGGACCCAATTAGGTCATCCAGTCTATCCCTAGAAAAGGTCCCGCAGACCAGCAAGCGCTCGCAATGCCAGGCCATAGACCTGCTCTGCACCAGTGATTCCTCACAGACAGGACTGTGAGCCCCAGGGCACCAGAGACTTGGAGTCTCTGTCGCTAGAAATCCCCACAGGGAACTAAGCCAACTGGACAGACATAGGCCACCAAGTATATCCCTGGAAAAGGTCCCTCAGACTGGCCCAACCCAGGGACCTCCAGTGCACCAGATAGCCTGCTGCTACTAGGAGAGCGATACTCACCTGCCACAGATTACTGCTTGGGTACTGGGGCACAGAGCCCCAAAGCCCCAACCTCAGACCTACAGAACCCTGGTATCCCCGAGATCAACCCACAGATACTGCTCCAAGGGGCAACCAGTTACTCCTAACAAAACTGACCAAACCACAGGATACCCAGGTTACAGCAGCAGCTCACTAAATTTACAACAAGAAACCCAGAAGCAGGGCAGCTGTCTCTAGGAATTCTACAGGTGAGAGGAGAGCCTTCTTGACTAACAAGGACCACATTTACCATTCAGGTCTCTATGCATGACGTGAGCTGTGGCAACTCCTGAAAAACAGTGGCCATGGAGTAACCATATCCAAAAAGCTGAGGAAACATCCTCAAGGAAAAGCCATCTCCTTGCGCAGGAGATTCTGTCCACCACAGGATTCAAGGAACCACTATAAACTAACACCCAACACTTAAGATATCCCAATGGGTAGAGACCAGATTAAAAGCACAACCAACAAAAGACAGAGCAATATGGCATTTCCAGAACCCAGTTATCCAGGGGCAAGTAGCACCAGACACCCCAGAATAACTGAAATTCAAAAAGATGACCTAACATCTATACCCATGAAGAGGATAACAGAGGAAACAAATAAAATGTGTAAAGACCCAGAAGAAGATACTCAAACAGATTTTGACCATCTGTAAAGAAAAAGAGGAAGATAAAAACAAACAGATTATGGCCATCCATAAAAAAAAAAAATAGAGGAAGATAAAGAAAAACAGATTATGGCCATCCGTAAAGAAATACAGGAAGTTGCAGCCAAGCAGTTTGTGGCCTTTAGAGAGAAAATACCTAAATCACTGAAAGAAATAAAAGAAACAGAGGATTGTTCAAACAAACAGCTGAAGGAATTGAATAAAAACAGGAAAATACTGTCAGACAGGTGAAGGAAATCAAGAAAATGGCTCAAGATATGAAGATAGAATTGGAAAAATTAAACACAAATGGAGGAAATTGTGGAGAGAAAGAACTTAGGGAAGGAAACAGGAACTACAGAGGTTAGCATAACCAATACACTACAAGAGATGGAAGAAAGAATCTCAGTTGTAGAAGATACAATGGAAAAATAGATCTATCTGTCAAAGAAAATGTTAAGTCTAAAAAATTCCTGACCCAGATTGTCCAAGAAATTCAAGATAATATAAAAAGACAAAACATAAGAATAATAGGAATAGAGAAAAAAGAAGATTCCCTTCTCTAAGGCCCAGAAAATACTTTCAACAATATCATTGGAGATAATTTCCCCAACTTAAAGGAGAGGCAAATAAGAATACAAGAGGCTTACAGAACACCCAATAAATTAGACCAGAAAAGAAAATTTTCCCACCACATAATAATCCATACAGTAAGTATACAGAACAAAGAAAAAAATACTAAAAACTGCAAGGGAAAAAGGCCAAGTCACATATAATGGCAAACCCATCAGAATCACACGTGACTTTTCAACAGAGACTATGAAAACCAGAAGAGCCTGGACAGATATCATGCAGACCCTAAGAGAACACAGATGTCAGCCCAGGCTACTATACCCAGCAAAACTCTCAGTCCTCATAGACGAAGAAAACAAGATATCCAATGACAAAAACAAATTTCAACAATACCTACACACAAATCCAGCATTACAGAAGACACTAGAAGGGAAAATACAACCCAAGAAAACTAGCTACTTTCAAGAAAACACAGGAAATCATTAACCTCACTACAGTAAAACAAAAAGCAACCAAGCACACAACCTGATGACCACAGCCAACATCAAAATCAAGGGATCTAACAGCCACTGGTCATTAATCTCTCTCAACATCAATGGACTCAATTCTTCAAATAAAAGACACATAATAAAAAAAATGTGTAAACAAGACCCAGCAATATGTTGTGTTGTAAGTGGTAATTAATATTTACTATTTGTTGTATCTTCTGGTAATGCTTGCTGTTAATCTTAAACAGTTGTATAACCAAATCACCACACAGAGACTGGGTTTTTAGTTAACCTAGAACACAATGCTGGGCAATATTTACTCCCTCCTAAACCTCCAAGCCCTCAGTTTCCTAACATTTAAATTTTCCACATTATACTTGCTTTTTGTGAAATCTTAGGTCTGGTTCATGTTCCACGTCCTCCAAGATCTCTCCTCCAGCTCTGCTCTCCTAGCTCTCTTCTTGCCCCTTATCCTCCCACTCATCTCCTGCCTTCTGGCTCCTCCCCTCTTTCCTGTCCTCTGGCTCCTCCCTGCTCAACAATGTGTCCATTTGCTTTATTTTGTCCTGTTTACATAAGAGTTGAAATAGGATGGCTTAGAATGAGTATCACAATGCAATATCTGATTGAAACCAGAGAGTTGGGGGTGGAGTGGGGGAGAAATCAGTATTTCAGTGAACAAGGGTAAGGTATATACTTTAAAAAAAATAACACATTATAACAACATTTCCCCCTTTAAGTCCATTAAAAGGCTCATTTTCTTTCAATACAATAATGCTTATAAAATTATGAAAACTGTTAGGTAAAATCTACATGTGCAATGTCCAGTCCATGTGTATTTAGCACATGGAGAGGGTATCTTAGGAGAAAGTATCTGATTATCCTATTTATCTTGACAAGTTTAAAGTTTTATACCTAAATTAACTTTTATCCTTATTGGTATTACATATATGAAAAGATTTCTTAACTTCTAAAAAACTTAAGCTTAAATGTGGTACTGTAACTATTTGGTCTTTAACCCTGTCAGAGACTTGAGAAGGAATAAAATTAGTTATGAGAGTAAATAGGAAGTGCATGTTAGCAGCTTCCAAAAAAAAAAAAAAAACTGACAGAAACAGTTTGCTGCTGAACAGTCATCCATAACTCTCTATAACATTGGAGCATCATCTTCAGACTTCTGGCTCAGAATATTTTGACAGACATACACATGAAGCAGGAACTATTTAGGACTTGCTTACCCTGTCTTGGCAGAGTTCGGCAGTCTACTTGACCTGCATTTAAGCTTGTCCATTTTAGGCAGAATTTGTCTGTTGTGAAGCGAGGGTAGTTTCTTTACGCAAGTGGCTTGTTTGCCACATTTGAAGCCATCTCCATATGGAGATTCTTCGATGCTCATTATCTTCTTTCAGGTAGGCAGGGTGCTGCAGGAAACGACTTGTCTCATTGTCAAAGAATCTTTAAAATAATAATAACCTTTTAAATGCCATATTCTGTAGGTCTCTGAAGTTTTTGAAGACTACCTATCTTTATGTAATTGATTTGTATATAAAATCATATCTATCTGTTAAACCTATGATGTATACTCCTGTGATAAATTAGACTAGTGATTGACATGACTATGAGTTAAATAACTAACAATTAACTTGCATACCTAATATCCTAACCACCTTTTAATAGTAGTTTAAAAGTATTGGAAGTAACCTTGACTTTCTATCAATATAGTAAAGCTTATACCAATGTATTAAAAATATTTATTTTTGCATGAATATGCAAAATCTTATACCAGAGTTAAAATTAACCTTATTTGGGAATAACAAATAAAACCTTAAATTGAGTAGATTCGATAATCTACCCTTTTTCTATTTCTATAAAATATCCCTGTATATTCCTTGTTTCACTTTGAATAAGACCATTAATAATAAACATCTCCCAGTGACAATAAAATTTCGTAGCCATAACAATCAACCAAAAACATACCCAACCCCCTTTAAAGGAAATTGGATGCTGTTCTCATGAGTTTTCTTCTAGCTGACATTTTGGACATGTATAAATCTGTAGGGGGCCCAAATAAAATTGGGAAAAATCATTAATTAAGCAAGCAATAACATTTGTGGTCTAATAACATTTGAATGTTGAGAAATTTCAGGCTTAAAAGAAGTCCTCTTTGGAACAGTCTAAATTAGTAGCTTTCTTCAAAGTTCTTTTGGGAGCAGGCTTTGATGAGAAAACAGCAATTGAAGCAGTTGAGGCAGGAATAAGCAGAATGCTGGAACATGCAAGATGCTGGAACAGATGAGTCAATGTCTCAGCATGCTGAAGAATGATTCTGTTAGGTTTGATCCAGCATCTCCGGTGTCCAGTTCTTTTGTTCTGCAAACATATAATTTCTCACAAGCATTATAGAGTTCTAAAATTATAAATTATGAGATGTGCAGGATGAAACTAAACTGTAAGCCAAATTAATCTATATCAATTAAAAGGTTAGCATAATACATGTTGAAGATATTATAGCCAAGGATTTATTGGCCAAGTACTGTTGAAGTTTTTGGCTGAAAACATACTTTTTATCTCTCAGTCAGTTTCAGAGTTGTTCCCATGTAAAGGGATCAGTAATATAAAGTACCATTATTATTGAACATACAATCATTATCATCAAAACAAGGTTAGATAGATTAAAGTATCTTTTCGGGCTCTTGCATGCCTGTTGTATTAGGCCAAGTTGCTACCTATTTCCCTAGAGAAGACTCCCATTAAAGAGACAAGCTAGTTGCCTTGAGCAATAGGAAATATATGTTTTAAGTAAACTTTATATAAACTCCTTTTTAATTTAGAATGTAAGCATACCGTAGGTAACTTTTACCTGTTTTGAGGTTTAGCCCTAGATTTTTATATATGCTGTAGCTATTTGTCCTATCCCCATTTACATATAGAATGGGTAGTTATGCCTTTATAGCCAAACTTTATTTAAACTCCCTCTTACCTTTAGCATTTAAGCATATCCTAGGCATCTTGTACCTGGGCTTTACATTGTTTGTGGCTATTTTTTGGCTTGTCCCTTATTTATACAGGATGGGATGTCTATATAGCCAATCTTTATTTAAACTCCCTCTTACCTCAAACATTTAAGCATACCCTAGGCATCTTGCACCTGGGCTTTACAATGATAATGGCTATTCTTTGGCTTGCCCTCTTTTTTTTTTTATACAGACTGGACAGTTATGCCTTTATAGCCGAACTTTATGTATACTCTCTTAGCATTAGCATATAAACTCTCTTACCCTTAGCCTTTAAGTATATCCCAGGCATCTTGTACTGCAAAACCTGTACTCCCGGTGCAGGGTCCTTACCGCTCCCTCCCCCAAAGTGACTCACAGACCGAGGTTCAATGCAAAAGCAAGAGCCAGTTTATTCCGATCGCAATGGGGGTCGTCCCTTCAAAGCAGGAGACGACGCCGAGCATACAAAGCACAGAGTTTTTATTCCTAAAATATCAGGCCTTTACATTGATTAGTTAGCAGAAAAGATAGCAGTTATGCGGTTGTCAGCTGTAGTGGGGAGCTCACAGCTCCAAGGACAGTCCTCCCCTCTTCTCCCATCTCTCGGTTCTGTAGCGGGCCACTTACAGCTTCAAGGACAGTCTTCCCCTAAATTGCCTGACTTGCTCTTTCTTCTTAGCTGGCCCTTATTCAAGGTCCAGTTGTTTTTCTTTCTTATTTGGGATGGTCCATTTCTCAGTACCTGGGTTTTTACATTGGTTTTGGCTATTTTTTGGCTTGTCCTCTTTTTAATATGGGATGGACAATTTTGTTTTTTAAACATATGAATAAAATTTTTGAGTTTTCAGGACTAAACTAGGTTGGCATGTACTTTGGCATCTTTAAGCCTCTTGTGTCTTTTCTACAAGGCACAACCAACATTATTCCCCTGTGAAAATGTCTCACATTTAAAAAAGATAAGGCAGTTTCCAGAGCAGTGTGACATTATCTATCTTTACATGAACTTAAAATTGATGTGAATCCAACCTTTAGACCAGTAAGGATATAAAATCTATCATTAAGAAAAAAAGAATTTACATGGTAACCTTAAGGAGAATTTTGTCATTTTGAATCTTAGTTGCCATCCTGGCTTTTATTATGTAAATAAGCTTGATCCTGAACTCAGAGATCTGCCTGTTTCTTTTTACTTTGTGTTGGGAAGAAAGGCATGTGCATTCGCCAACTTGTTCAGATATATATAGTTTTAAATCAGTATATTTGTAACTCAAAGACTTTAAATGAAATTCAAACAAAGAGACAAGAAATTTTTAAGTTTGGAATCAGTTGTGCCAATTTACGTCATAACAAACAAAGCCCAGTTGGTTATTTTAGTTGATGTTTCAATAAATTGGCGGACCCTTTCCAGAAAGAGCTGACAAATAACTTGCAGCCAGAGACCTTTGAATTTAGCCATTATTAACATTAATTATTTGGATGAGTACTATTGTCTGTAACTTAGTACCCCAATCCTTGGCTTTTTCCCCATATTCTCCTTGAATTTTCTTGGAGAAGGCATGGAGAAGAACCAACACCATTAAACATATTGCAACCAGATCCATGAGTATGACAGCCACAATGAAGCCAAAAGATATTAAAACACCATCTGCCATGGCAATTTTTATTTTACATGCAGTTTAGGCCAAAGTCTGTCTAGAGGTTTGTCTGCCTCCAGTTCCTTTCTTTCCTGCCATGGCTGTGGAGTTGAGCCAGTTGAGCCAGCCAGAGTATAAAAGAGCCATGCTTGTTTACCCCTTAGTTAAACTACAGCAGCAGCTACTTTTGTTATGGAAGTCTCAGGTCTACCCACAGGAGGCTGTCTTTTGCTCCGGGGCTGATTTAAGAGCCTCTCTTAAAGAGACGGTAACTGACCAGGGAGTTTTTAGATTTTAAGTTTGGTTTGCATCACTGGGAGCTTATTCTCCCCACCAAATTATGATAAAGTATGATTTAAAGGGTGTGGATACTTAGATTAGTTGGGCACCATTTGTTGTAACTGGTTATTAATATTTACTATTGGTTTATGTTCTGGTAGTGCTTGTGTTAATCTTAAACAGTTGTATAACCAAATCACCACACAGAGACTGGGTTTTTACTTAACTTAGAACAAAATGCTGGGCAATATTTACTCCCTCCTAAACCTCCAAGCCCTCAGTTTCCTAACATTTAGATTTTCCACATTATACTTGCTTTTTTGTGAAATCTTAGGTCTGGTTCATGCTCCACGTCCTCCAAGATCTCTCCTCCAGCTCTGCTCTCCTAGCTCTCTTCTTGCCCCTTATCCTCCCACTCATCTCCTGCCTTCTGGCTCCTCCCCTCTTTCCTGTACTCTGGCTCCTCCCTGCTCAACATTGTGTCCAGTTGCTTCATTTTGTCCTGTTTACACAAAAATTGAGACAGGATACTTAGAATGAGTATCACAATGCAATATCGGTATTAAAACCAGAGAGTTAGGGGTGGGGTGGGGGAGAAATCAGTATTTCAATGAACAAGGGTAAGGTGTACACATTAAAAAAAAAACAACATTATACCAACAATGTTGCATACAAGAAATAAACCTAAGTCACAAAGATAGACATTTAGCCATTACCTGAGGGTAAAGGGCTAGAAGACAACTTTCCAAGCAAATAGACTCAAGAAGCAAGCAGGAGTAGCCATTCTGATATCTGATAAAATAGACTTTCAAACAAAATTAATCAAAAAAGATGGGGAAGGACACTCCATACTCATCAAGGGAAAATTCCACCAGGAAGACATCACAGTCCTGAACAGATATGCCCCAAATATAAGGGCACCCACATTTGTAAAAGAAATATTGAAAAAAATTAAACTACACATAGATCCCCAGACATTAATAGTGGGAGACTTCAACACCCTACTCTCAACAAAGGACAGGTCAACAAAACAGAAATCAAACAAAGAAACAATGTCTCTACCAGAAGTCATAAATGGAATGGACCTAACAGACATTTATAGAACCTTACACGGAAACACAAAAGAACTTACCTTCTTCTCAGCACCTCATGGAACCTTATCCAAAATAGACCACATAGTTGGTCACAAAGCAAGCCTCAACAGATACAAGAAGATTGATATAATCCTTTGTATCCTATATGATCACCATGGGATAAAGCTGGACCACAGCAACAACAGAAATAGCAAAAAGCCTACAGACACATGGAAACCTAAAAACTTGCTACTAAATGACAGCTGGATCAGGGAAGAAATAAAGAAATTAAAGTCTTCCTAGAATTCAATGAAACTGAAGGCACAATATGCCCAAACTTGTAGGACACAATGAAAGCAGTGCTAAGAAAAAAGTTCATAGCACTGATTGCCTTCAAGAAGAAATTCAAGAACATCTCATTCATCTACAAAAAAAAAGAAGCAGACACACCAAAAAAGAGTAGACAGCTGGAAATAATCAAACTCAGGGCTGAAATCAATCAATTAGAAACAAATAAAACAATTCAAAGAATCAATGAAACCAAGATCTGGTTCTTTGAGAAAATCTAGAAGATAGACAAACCCTTAGCCAAGCTAACTAAAGGACAGAGAGACACCATCCAAATCAACAAAGTAATAAATGAAAAGGGGGACATAACTACAGACACTGAGGAAATCCAAACAATCATTAGGACCTACTTTAAAAGTCTATATGCCACAAAATTTGAAAATCTAAATGAAATGGACCAATTTTCTTGGTGGATTCCACTTACCAATGCTGAATCAAGACAAGGTATATCAATTAAATAATCCTATATCCCCAAAGTAAATAGAAGCAATCATCAAATGTCTCCCATCCAAAATCAAAAACACAAAAAACCCAGGACAAAATGGTTTCAACACAGAATTCTACCAGATCTTCAAAGAAGAACTAACTCCAGTTCTCTTCAAAGTTTTCCACAAAATAGAAACTGAAGGAACACTACCAAACTCATTCTATGAAGCAACAGTCACATTGGTACCTAAACCTCACAAAGGCGCAACAAAGAAAGAGAATATCAGGTCAATCTCCCTTATGAACATTGATGCAAAAATACTCAACAAAATACTTGAAACCGAATACAAGAACACATCAAAGATATCATCCACTATGACCAAGTAGGTTCAACTCAGATGGGCAGGGGTGGTTCAATATACGGAAATCCATCAATGTGATCCACCATATTAACATATTGAAAGTAAAAAAAACAAACAAACAAACAAACAAAAAAAAACACATGATAATCTCCTTAGATGCAGAAAAAGCATTTGACAAATTCCAATATCCATTCACATTTAAAGTATTGGAGAGATCAGGGATACAAGGCAAATATATAAAAATAGTAAAGGCAATATACAACAAGCCTATAACCAACATCAAACTAAATGGAGAGAAAATTAATGCAATCCCACTGAAATCAGGGCCAAGGCAAGGCTGCCCACTCTCTCCATATCTCTTCAACATAGTTCTGGAAGTCCTTGCTAGAGCAATAAGAAAGTTGAAGGAGATCAATGGGGTTCAAATTGGAAAGGAAGAAGTCAAATTATCACTATTTATAGATGATACGATAGTATACGTGAGTGACCCCAAAAATTCTACCAGAGATCTCCTACAGCTCATAAACACCTTCAGCAAAGTGGCTGGATACAAAATTAACTCAAAAAAAAAAAAAAATTAGTAGCCCTCGTGCATACAAAAAACAAAAGGGCTGAGAAAGAAATTAAGGAAACAACACCCTTCACAATAGCCACAAATGACATTAAGTACCTTGGTATAACCCAAACCAAGCAGGTCAAAGACTTGTATGAAAAAAATTTCAAGTCTCTGAAGAAATAAGTAGAAGAAAATATCAGAAGATGGAAAGATCTCCTATGCTCATGTCTTGGCAGGAGTAACATAGTAAAAATGGCCATCTTACCAAAAGCAATCTACAGATTCAATGCAATTCCCATCAAATTACCAACACAATTCTTTACAGACCTTGAAAGAAAAATTCTCAACTTCATATGGAACAAAAATTAACCCAGAATTGCTAAAACAATTCTCTACAATAAAAGATCCTCTGGAGGTATCTCCATCCAAGATCTTAAGCTGTACTATAGAGCAACAGTAATAAAAACTGCATGGTACTGGCATAGAAACAGAATGGTGGATCAATGGAACTGAACAGAGGACCCAGAAATAAACACCCACACTTATGGACACATGATGCCAAAAATCATACAATGGAAAAAAGACAGCATCTTCAACAAATAGTGCTGGTATAACTGGATATCTACATGTAGAAAAATTCAAATAGATCCATACTCATCACCCTGCACAAAACTAAAGTCAAAGTGGATCAAGGACCTCAACATAAAACCAGATACATTAAATCAATTAGAAGAAAAAGTGGGGAAAACCGTAGAACTCACTGGTACAGGAGACAACTTCCTGAACAGAACACCAACAGCACAGGCTCTAAGAGCAACAATCAATAAATGGTATCTCATGAAACTGAAAAGCTTCTCTAAAGCAAAGGACACCATTATCAAAACAAAGGGAATGCCTAGAGATTGGGAAAGTATCTTCACCAACCCTTTATCTGACAGAGGGCTAATATCCAGTATATACAAAGAACTAAAGAGGCTGAAATGCAACAAACTACGTAATCCAATTAAAAAATGGGGAACAGAGTTAAACAGAGAATTCTCTGTAGAGGAATATCGAATGGCAGAGAAATACTTAAAGAAATGCTCAACCTCATTAGTCATCAAGGAAATGCAAAACAAAAGGAACCTGAGATTTCACCTTATACCCATCAGAATGGCAAAGATGAAAAATGCAAGTGACAACACATGCTGGAGAGGTTGTGGAGAAAGAGGAACCTTCCTCCACTACTGGTGGGAAGTAAACTTGTACAACCACTCTGGAAATCAATCTGGCGCTTTCTCAGACAAATAGGAACAGTGATTCCTCAAGATCCAGCTATACCACTCCTAGTGATATAGCCAAAAGAGGCTCAAGTACACAAGAAGGACATTTGCTCAACCATGTTTGTAGAAGCTTTATTTGTAATATACAGAAGCTGGAAACAGCCCAGATGCCCCGCAACAGAAGAACGGATACAGAAATTGTGTTACATCTACACAATGGAATATTACTCAGCAGTGAAAAATAAGGAAATCATGAAATTCGCAAGTAAGTGGTGGGAACTGGAAAGGATCATCCTAAGTGAGCTGTCCCCGAAGCAGAAAGACACACACAGTATATACTCACTCATATAGACATACAATATAGGATAAAGCTACTAAAATCTTTATATCTAAAAAACTAATCAAGACAGATTTTTCTGACTCAAATGCTCAATGCCCATCCCTAAAGGCAAAGAGGATGGACATCAGAAGAAGAAGAAAACAGGACACAAGTTAAGAACCTGCCACAGAAGGCCTCTGAAAGGCTCTGCCCTGCAGACTATCAAAGCAGATGCTGAGACTTATGGCCAACTATTGGGCTGAATGCATGGAATCTTATGAAAGAAGTGGGAAATAGTAAGATCGGGATAGGACAGGAGCTCTACAAGGAGAGCAACAGATCCAGAAAATTTGAACACAGGGGTCTTTCCAGAGACTCATAATCTAAGCAAGGAGCATGCATGGTGATAACCTAGAACCGCTGCACATATGTAGCCCATGGCAGTTTGGTGTCCATGCAGCAGATTCCATAGTAATGGGAATTGGAACTGCCTCTGACAGAAACTAATTGTCCTGCTCTTTGATCACCTACCCCTGAGGGGGGAGCAGCCGTACCAGTGCACAGACGAGGACAATGCAGCCACTCCTGATGAGATTTGATAGACTAACATCAAAAGAAAGGAGAGGAGGACGTCCCATATCAGTGGACTTGGGGAGAGGCATGCATGAAGAAGGGGGAGGAAAGGTGTGATTAGGAGGGGAGCAGGGAGGGGTTCATGGGGGGATACACAGGAAATAAAGTATAATTAATAAAAGTTAAAAAAAGCAACCAATCAAGTAATCCAAATAAAAAATGGGGTACAGAGCTAAACAGAATTCTTTGTAGACAATTATAAAAAGGCAGAGAAACACTTAAAGAAATGCTGGATGTCCTTAGCCATCAGGGAGATGCAAATCAAAATGACCCTGAGATTTCACCTTACACCCATCAGAGTGGCTAAGATCAAAATCTCAAGTGACAACACATGTTGGAGAGGATGTGGAGAAAGGGGAACCCTACTCCACTGCTGGTGGGAATCTAGACTTATACAACCACTTTGGAAATCAATCTGGTACTTTCTCAGATAATTAGGAATAGTGCTTCCTCAAGATCCAGCTCTACCACTCCTAGGGATATATCCACGTATTCTGATTAAAGTTCATGCCTTGAGTTGTCTTGACTTTTGTTAGTGATAGACTTTGACCTGAAAGCTGTACACTAAAGTAATCCTTTTCCCTATAAGTTTCTTGTCCTCTGAAATTTCAGCACACTGATGAAAAAAAGAGAAAATACCAATTTTTATTAGTAGTCTGAATCTGATAATTTGTTTACATATTGATAATATAATATACATTTTACCTACATTGAATTGAAGATATGATAGTAAAGAAATTGATGTTTTTATAATAGTTATCTGAGCTAAATGTGAAAGAAGTAAACAACTGAAAATATATTTGAGGACTTGAATAAACAGTTCTGAGGTAGATAAAAACGAAAAACAAAGAAGTTTTGTTTGAGATTCAAACACATATTAACAAATCAGAGATATCTAGTTACTGTACTATATCACTTAAATCCACTTATAAGTGAGTATATACTATTTCTGTCTTTCTGGGTCTGTGTTGCCTCACTCAGGAAGAACTTTTCAAGTTCCCCAAATTTTTCTGCAAATATCATGATTTCCTTGGTTGGTTTTTTTTTTTTTTTTTTTTTTTTTTTGAAAGCAGATGCTAAATATTAAATCAGATCAAAAGGTTTTTCAATTAAATTTTTATTTTTTATTAATTACAGTATATTCCCATTGTATCCCATCTGTAGCCCCTTCCCTTATTCCTTCCCAATCCCACCCTTCCTCCTTCATCTCCTCCCATTCCTCTCTCCAAGTCCACTGATAGGGAAGGCCTTCCTCCCCTTCCATCTGACCCTAGCTTACCAAGTCTCATCAGAACTGGATGATTTGTCACCTGTGTGGCCTAGCAACACTACTCCCCCCTTGGGGGTTGGCAGATAAAGAGCCCACCACTGAATTCATGACAGAGACAGTCCCTGTTCACCTGGCTAGGGTACCACATGGAGACTGAGTTGCCATGAGATACATCTGAGCAGGGGTTATACATTAGATCCCTGAATGGCCCTTAGTTGGAATATCAGTCTCAGAAAAGACACTGGGCCCAAATATTTTGTTTCTGTTGCTCTCCCTGTGGAGCTCCTGTCCTCTCTAGGTCCCACTCTCTCCTTCTTTCATAAGATTACCTGCACTCTGCCCTAAGTTTGGTTAAGAGTCTCAGCATCTGCTTTGATACACTGCTAGGTAGAGTTTTTCAGAGGTGCTCTGTGGTAGGCCCCTATCATGTTCCCTGTTTTCTCCTTCTTCCAATATCAATCCCGTTTGTCTTTCTGAGTGAGGATTGATCATCTTACCTAGGGACCTCATTATTGCTTAGCTTCTTTAGGTGTTTAGATTTTAGTATATTTATCCTATATTATAGGTCTAGTATCCACTTATAATTTGAATATATACCGTGTGTGTCTTTCTGCCTTTGGGATACCTCACTCAGGATGATCTTTTCTAGATCCCACCATTTACCTGTGAATTTCATGTTACCTTGTTCTACGTGCTGAGTAAATGTACCACAATTTCTGTATCCATTTCTCCGCTGAGGGTCATCTGGGTTGTTTCCAGTTTCTGGCTATTTCGAAAAAAGCTGTGATGAACACGGTTGAACAAATGTCCTTGTTATTTATCACCTTGCACAAAACTAAATTTTAGTGGATCAAAGACCTTAACATAAAGCCAGACACACTAAATTGATTTTAAGAAAAAGTGGGGAAGAGCCTAGAACTCATTGGCACAGGAGACACCTTCCTGAAATGAACATCAACAGCACAGGCTCTAAGATCAACAGTCAATAAATGGGGCCTCATGAAACTGAAAAGCTTCTGTAAAGCAAAGGACACTGTCATCAGAACAACAGGCTATAGTCTGGGAAAGTATCTTCACCAACCCTGTATCTGACAGGGCTAATATCCAGAACATATAAAGAACTCAAATGCAAAAAATCAAGTAATCCAATTAAAAAATGGGGTACAAAGCTAAATAGAGAACTTTCTGTAGAGGAATATAAAATGGCAGAGAAACACTTAAAGAAATGCTCTATGTCCTTAGTCACCAAGGAAATGCAAGTCAAAACAACCCTGAGATTTCACCTTCCACACATCAGAATAGCTAAGGTGAAAATCTCAAGTGACAACATATGCTGGAGAGGTTGTGGATAAAGGGGAACCCTCTTCCATTGCTGGTTGGAATGTAAACTTGTACAACCACTTTGGAAACCAATCTGGTGTTTTCTCAGACAATTAAGAATAGTGATTCCTTAAGAACCAATTGGTTTCCCAAAGTGAGGGGAACAGGGACTATTTCTAACAGGAACTCAATGACTGGCTCTTTGGTCTCCCCACCCCCGAAGGGAGGAGCAGTCCTGTTAGGCCACAGAGGAGGGCTTTGCAACCAGTCCTGAAGATACCTGATAAAACAGGATCAGATGAATGGGGAGGAGGTCCCCCCTATCAGTGGACTTGGAAAGGGGCACGGTGGAGATGAGGGAGGGAGGGAGGGACTGGGAAGGAATGAGGGATCGGGACACGGCTGGGATACAGAGTTAATAAAATGTAACTGATAAAAAAAAAAGATCCAACTATATCACTCCTAGGCATATATCCAAAGATGCTCAAGCATACAACAAGAACATATGTTGATTATTTCTTTAAATGCACTTCCACCATTCATGACTCCTCTCATGAGAATTTTTTGTTTAGCTCTGTATCCCTTTTTTGGATTATTTTAATTGAGATATTATTATTGTTGTTGTTATTGTTATTATTATTCATTCTTTTTAAATTTTATTAATTTCAGTTTATTTACTTTTTATCCCATTTACTGTAGCTCCTTCCCTCCTCCTCTCACAATCCCACACTCCTTTCCCCTTCTCCCGTTTCTTTCCCCAAGCACACTGTTAGGGGAGGTCCTCTTCTCCTTCCTTCTGATCCTAGTCTATCAAGTCTCATCAGGAGTGCCTGCATTGTCTTCCTCTGTGGCCTGGTAAGGCTGCTCCTCCCTCAGTGGGAGGTGATCAAAGAGCAAGCCAATAAGTTCATATGAGAGACAGTCCCTGTTCCCATTACTATGGAACCTACTTGGATATTGAGCTGCCATGTGCTACATCTGTGCAGGGGTTCTAGGTTATCTCCATGAATGGTCCTTGGTTGGAGTATCAGTCTCAGAAAAGATCCCTGTGCCCAGACTTTTTGGCTCTGTTGCTCTCCTTGTGGAGCTCCTGTCCACTCCAGGTCTCACTATCTCCCCTTTCTTTCATAAGATTCCCTGCACTGCACTGTGCCCTAAGTTTGGCTAGAAGTCTCAGCATCTGCTCTGATTCCCTGCATGTTGAGCCTTTCAGAGGCCCTCTGTGGTAGGCTCCTGTCCTGTTCCCTATTTTCTCTCTCTTCTGATGTCCATCCTTTTTGCTTTCTGAATGAGTATTGAGCATCTTAGTCAGAGTCCACCTTCTTGATTAGTTTCTTTAGGTGTACAAATTTTAGCATGTTTATCCTATGGTATATATCTAATATCCACTAATGAATGAGTATATACTGTGTGTGTCTGTCTGTTTCTGGGATACCTCACGCAGGATGACCTTTTCCAGTTCCCACCATTTGCTTGCAAATTTCATGATTTCCTTGTTTTTTTATTGCTGAGTAATAATCCATTGTGTAGATGTACCATTCTTAATTAGATTATTTCTTTTGTTGCTGTTTAATTTCTTGAGCTCTGTATATATTCTGGATGAGTCCTTTGTTGGATGTAGAATTCGTAAAAATCTTTTACCAGTCCTCATGCTGCCATTTTGTTCTATTGATGATGCTCTTTACTCTATAGAAGCATATCAGTTTTAACAGGTCCCATGCATTAATTGTAAATCTTAGAACTTGAGCTGTTGATGGTCTGTTCTGTAAATAATCTACCATTCACAGACTCTAAGAAAATAAGACTGGTGGGCAATTTAGGCTTAATGTGGCTGACTAGTTAGGGGAGTGAGGCATATCTCTGGCATTTAAAAATCTCTTTCCCCTAATGGGAATTACCTATCTTGCCACAGGGGAAGATATAAACTCAGGTCTCATATGGATAGATGGGCTGGGGTGTCTGGGTAGGGGAGCTTCCAAATTCTGAGGAATATAGAAGAGAAGATGTGGGAGGAAGGGTGAGAATGGAAGGAGGAGGGAAGGGCCTACGACTGAGATAAAAACTGAATTGATAAAAAAGTTCAAAAAAGGGAGAAATATCCAGTCCCTTCTAACTTCATTTAAAGATGATAAAATAAAATTGATCTTTTTATCCAAATAGCAAATGTTTATTTCTTTTCATAATCATGGTTGCTTATTTTTTTTCCTGATGAATCTAGAATTTTAAACTATGTTAACTTTTTGCTGTAAAAGTTTCAGAGCACTTGCAATGGTCAATAGGCTTGATTCCATGAATAACTCTAAATGCCACTGTGATTAATAATGTGTTTCATTGTAAATATTTTCTATAAATTTCACTACGAATTGTAGTCACAAATTTGCATATCTTATGTACTGATATTTATAAGGTAAAAGGTCAATTCAACAGTTGAATGTAGTTGTTTGTGATCATAGTGTTAGTGAACAAACATTTGTTGAAATGGGACAAGAATAAAAAATGTAGCTGAAAAAACCTTAAAGTTGAACAGCAGAATGTGTTTTCTTGCCCTATTTCTTCAAAAGGCCATAAATTTTGTCATAGTTTGTAAAAGTCACAATTGCAGTCTTATATACAGAAATGTTTCTAATGTACAGTAGTGAAGAATGGAGTTCTAAAATGGTTAGAAACATAACTGACTGATTCCTTATTTACAACATATTTGCTGAATAAAGATGGGGGAAGTGTGATTTCAAATGATTACAAGAAATAAATAGAAATGCTTTACAAGAAAAATAATTTAAAATTACCCATGAATCTACAGTGATCTGATTTTAAGTGCTGAAATTTTGACAATGTTCATATGAATTTTCATTCTTGAGAATGTAATGAGTAGGAAGAAATTATTTAAAATAATTAAGATATTTTAGGATATCTTAAAATCTCTGTTGTGCCTAGAATTTATTTTTCTTTTGAGTTTAAAGGTCTTTTTGCTCAAAAATAGTTTTAAAGTGTAAAAACAAGAAAACATTTCTAAGGACAGTGCGTATTTCTTCTGTGACTAAGTTAACACATTACTATTTATAAAAGACCACACTTTCATAGGTTGTTCTGGAGCTACTCTGTATTCAAATGTTAATTGCTTGACCCCGATGAACTTTCCTACTTGCAAATTTTCATGTATTCAAAATGATGGTGTGTAAACATTGCTTCACAAATTATCCCTGACTGGCTAAATAAAGTTGTCTGAACCCTGGACTGTATAGAATAGAGGTAGGTAGAGCCAAAGTTCACAGGCTAAGGGGTGTCAGAGGAGGACCATAAGGAGGAGAAAGCAGCAGGTCATAACGGCTAGGAGAAACTTGCTTTGAGGACTGGCACTATGGAGAGAGGCAGCCCATATTTAAAATATGTACATGTATTTCTGAGTGCTTTGGCTGAGAAATAGGCAAGATACTAGGTTAAGGAATAACTGCCACTTAATAATTATATGAATCAATAATAAATATTAATAATCATTAACATATCATTATATTTATGTTTGTTTGTTTTCACAATTTCAGTGTCATATTAGGGAATATTATCCAAAACACAATTATATGTATCAATATAGTAGGTAGTATGTTCTGACAAATAAATTTAACAGATCAACTCAAGAATTATTTAAACATTAAGGACAACATACCTGTGTTTTACTTTGTGCTACTTATTACCTTACAAATGTATATAAAGTAAAAATTGGAAGGCCAAAAGTCACTTTTAACTCCACAAACAGTTTAGAATCCCTTTTCTACAGAAACCTTTTTATGCAATGTGCTCATTGGCTTAATTTTTTCTTATCAAAGAACTAAAAATATATTAATTCTATAATTTCAGAATCTTTTATTCTGAACATTGAACAGAATGAGTACTCATTATTTGAATGCTTGAGATGAGCATTATTTTGGATGTCATTTAATCTTGTCCTTTAGAATATTTACATATTCATAGTAGATAAATGGGAAATGGGACTCAAGATAAAGAAAGTTTATCCATGTGTATTTCATGTTCACCTTATTATGGTTTTCATGAACCCCAAGGAACTATATACTAATGGGCTGGTCATTAACCTGCAATAAAATTGGGAGATGGCTCTTTGCAGTGTTTGAACCAGTGGAAGAAAGTCAGATCACAGAGACATGCTCTTATGAACTCTTGATAGTTACCACTTGCAAACATTAAATTGGGATCAGACAAAGAATTTAAATAGCCCTATAACCCCTAAGAAAATAGGAATAGGCATTAAAAAAATCTCCCAAAGAAATGTGCCCAGAGCCAGAAGTGTAGAATTCTCCCAGACTTACAAAGAACAGCTAATATCAATACTCCTCAAATTATTCCACAAAATAGAAAGAGAAGGAACATAGCCAAGCTCATTCCTTGAGGTCACAGTTACCTTGATATCTAAACCACACAAAGACCTAACAAAAGAGAGAGAGAGAAAGAGAGAGAGAATTTCTGAACAATTTCCCTTGTGAACATTGGTGCAAAAATACTCAATAAAAAAACCTTGCAAACTCAATCCAGGAACATATAAAAAATACCATCCACCATGATCCAGTAGGCTTCATCCCAGGAATGCAGGATGGTTCAACATATGAAAATACATCAATGTAATCCACCATATAAACAAACCGAGAGACAAAAATCACATGATCAGCTCCTAGGAACATGGAACTTTTCTTTCTTTTTACTTCCTAACTTTGGCAGGATCAATACCATCTCCAATGGCATGCACTAAACATGATATTCCTTTTCATCAAGGACCCAAATGGGTCTAGCTGAGAATGAAATAAAACACGATCTGAAAAATCAAAACAACTTTCATATCTTTAACTTATTTATTTTAGGTATGCTATTCAAAACATTTGGCCTAGTTCTTGTTAGGAGTAAAAATAACTGATTTGACTAGAAACTACATAATTATATTTGTTAAGTTCCCAGTTACACTGAAGAACAACAACAGGAAAACTGAAGATAGTCAATAACCAGTTATATTTTTTGAGTTTTCCTGTCATTTTTTTAATTTAAATTTTTATTTTTTTCACAATTTATTCATTATATATCCCAATTGAAGCCCTCTCCCTCAACTCCCCCCAGTGCTTCCCTTCTTCCTTCTTGCCACCTATCCCCTTCCCATAGTCCACTGAAAGGGAGAATTCTCTACCATTGCCACTTGTGCATAGCATGTTAAGTTTCATCAGGACTGCCTGGATCCTTTTCATAAGTGACCTGGCAAAGATGCATCACTAGGGGCCAGCAATCAAAGAGCAGTCAACCAAGTTAATGATAGAGTCAGCCCCTGCTCCCCTCAATCAGAGATCGACATGAAGACTGAACTGCCAATCTGACACGTCTGAGCAAGGGTCATTTCCATGCATGGTCCTATGTGGGTGCATCAGTCTCTGCAGGACCCCTTGGGCTCAGATCTTTTAGTTTTGTTGGTATCTTTGTGGGGCTCCTGTCTCCTCCATGTCCCTCTATCCTCACCCCTCTCTTCTCCCATTAGATTCACTTATCTCTGCACAAAGTTTGGCCCTGAATCTCAGCATCTGTTTTTATCCTCTATTGGGTGAATACTTTCAGAGGACCCTCTATATTAGACTTGTATCACTGGGAGCTTATTCCCCCCACCAAATTATGATAAAGTATGATTTAAACGGTGTGGATACTTAGATTAGTTGGGCACCATTTGTTGTAAATGAGATTAATATTTACTATTGATATATCTTCTGGTAAAGCTGCTGCTAATCCTAAAGAGCTATATAACCAAATCACCACACAGAGACTAGGTTTATTTAGTTAACCTAGAACACAATGGTAGGAAATAGTTAATCCCTCCTAAACCTCCAAGCCCTCATAGTTTCCTAACATTTAGATTTCCCACATTATACTTGCTTTTAGTGATATATTATGTCCGGTCCATGGCCGCATAGTTCCAAGATCTCTCCTCTAGCTCTCTCTTCTAGCTCTCTCTCACCCTCAGCTCTCTCCTCTCTCCTTGCCCTTTCTCCTCCTACTCAATTCCTGCCCTCTGGCTCCTCCCCTCTTTCCTGTTCTCTGGCTGCTCCCATTACTCAACATTGTGGCTAGTTGCTTTGTTTTGGCCTGTTTACACAAGAGTTGATACAGCAAGCTGAGAATAAGTATCACAATGCAATATCTGGATTGAAACCAGAGAGTGGGGGAGGGGGAGAAATCAGCATTTGAATGAACAAGGGTAAGGTGTATACATTTCAAAAGTACATTATACCAACAGCCCCCATACTGTTTCTTCTCTTCCACCACTTCTGGTGTCTATCCTGTTTGCCATTCTGCATCCTCTATAGGGTACTCCTTAGTGTTTAGCTTCTTTAGGTCTATAGATGGCTATCCTATATTATATGGCTGATATATGCTTATAAGTGAGTGTATACCATGCCTGACTTTCTCTTTCTAGGTTAATTTACTCAGGAAGATCTTGTCCAATTCCATACATTTGCCTGCAAATTTCATGATTTCCTTGTTTTTAGTAGCTGAGTAGTATTTGATTGTGTACATGTACTACAATTTCTGTACCCATTCCTCCATTGATGGACATCTAGGTTGTTTCCAGATTCTGGATATTACAAATAAAGCTGCTATGGACATAGTTGAGCATGTGTTTTTATTGAATGGTGGGGCATCTTTTGGGTTTAGGCACAAGAGAGGTATAGCTGGATGTTGAGATTTACTGAGAAAGCAACAGATTGATTCCTAAAATGGTTGTACAAATTTACACTCCCACTGCACTCCCTCCAGCATGTGTTTTCAGTTGAGATTTTGATCTTACCCATTCTGACTGATGTAAGATGGAATATCATGGTTGTTTTGACTTGCATTTCTCTGATGACTAAGAATGTTGAACATTTCTTTAAGTGTTTCCCTGCCATTTTATTATCCTCTGTTGAGAATTCTCTGCTTAGGTCTGTACTCCATTTTCAATTGGATTATTTGGATTATTGTTGTCTAATTTCTTGAGTTCTTTATATATTCTGTACATTAGTCCTCTATCAGATAAGGTTGGTGAATATCTTTTCCGAATCTGTAGGCTGTTATTTTTTTTTCTGCCAAGAGTGACCTTTGCTTTACAGAGATTTTCTGTTTCACAAGGTCACATTTGTTAATTGTATCTCTTAGAGCCTGAGCTGTTGGTGTTCTCTTCAGGAAATTGTTTCTTATGCCAATGTGTTCAAAGCTCTTTCCCACTTTTTCTTCCAGTAGGTTTACTGTGTCTGGATTTATGTTGATATCTTTGATTCACTTGGACTTTAATTTTTTGGGTGGTTGTAGATATGGATCTACTTACACTTTTCTACATGTAGACTTCCAGTTAGGCCAGCACTAGTTTTTGAAGATGTTATCCTTTCCCATTGGATGGTTTTAGTTTCTTTTTTAAAAAGTAGGTATGCATAGCTCTGTGGATTTATTTTTGGGTCTTCACTAAGATTCATTTGATTCACCAGTATGTTTCCATGCAAATGTCATGCTGTTTTTATTACTGTTCTTTATAGTGGTCAGAGAAGAAAGAAAGAAAGAAAATTAAAGACTCTCCAGAATACAATGAAAAGGAAGGTACAACATACCCAAATGTTTGAGACTTAATGAAAACAGTGTTAAGAGGAATGTTCATAGCTTAAGTACCTTCAAAAACAAATTCAAAACAACTCATACAAGCAACTTAATGGCTCACCAGAAATCCCTAAAAAATGAGCAGAAAAACTTGGGTGTAATAGTAGAAGATGGCTGGAGATAATCAAACTCAATAGACAGTTGGATATAATCCATAAATTCGAAACAAAGTGATCATCTCACCCTGATGGGGGAACAGCCTTCCCAGGCTACAGAGGAAGACAATGAAGCCAGTCCTATTGACTGATAAGGTAGGGTCAGAGGGAAGAGGAGGAGAGCCTCCCTTATCAGTGGACTTGGGAAGGGGCATGAGATGAGATTAGGGAGGAAGGGTGGGATTGGAAGTGCATGAGGGAGGGGGCTATAGTAGGGATTCAAAGTGAATAAACTGTAATAAATAAATAAATAAATAAATAAATAAATTTTAAAAAGAGAACAATTGAAAGAATCAATGAAACCAAGAGCTGTTTCTTTCAGAAAATCAACAAGATAGGCCAACCCTTAGCTAAACTAACTAAAAGATAGAGAGACACTATCCAAATCAACAAAACCAGAAATGAAAAGGGAGACATAACAATAGACATTTAGGAAATCCAAACAATCATTAGGTCTTATTTCAAAAGACTATAGACCACATAATTTGAATGTGTAAATGAAATGGAAAATTTTCTTGATCAATTCCACTTAGCAAAGCTGAATCAAGAAGAGGAAATTAAATTAAATACTCCTATATGCCCCCAAATGAAATAGAAGTAGTCATCAAAAGTCTCCCATCCAAAGAAAGCCCAGGGCCAGACTGTTTTATGGCAGAATTATACCAGAAATTTAAAGAAGAGCTAACACCAATATTATTCAAAATATTCCACAAAGTAGAAGCAGAATGAACATTATCAACCTCATTCTGTAAAGTCACAGTCACCTTGATACCTAAACTTCACAAAGTCCCAAAAAAGAAAGAGGATTTCAGGCCAATCTCCTTTTATGAAATTTGATGCAAAAATACTAAAAACAAACAAAAAAAAACCCTTGCAAACCGTATCCAAGAATACATAAAAGATAGTATCCATTATGACCAACTAGGCTTCATCCCAGGTATGCAGGGGTGGTTTAATATACAGAAATCCATCAATGTAATACACTCTATAAACAAACTGAAAAAAAAAAACATAATCATCTCCTTAAATGCTCAAATAGCATTTGATACAATCCAACACTCGTTCATGTTTAAAGTACAGAAAAGATTAGGGATACAAGGCACTTACCTAAACATATTAAAGGCATTATACAGCAAGTCTATAGCCAATATAAAACTAAATGGAGAGAAATTTAAATCAATCCCACTGAAATCAGGTACAAGGCAAGGCTGCCCAATCTCTCCATATCTTTTAAACATAGTACTTGAAGTCCTAGCTAGAGCAGTAAGACTGCTAAAGTAGATTAAGGGAAAACAAACTGGAAAGGAAAAAGTCAAAATATCACTATTTATAGGTGATAGGATAGTATACATGAGTGACCCCAATAATTCTACCAGGGAACTTCTACAGCTCAATAACCAGTTATAATATTTTTGTCTTTCAAATACATGTAAGTTGAATCAAACCATATATAAACATTGCAAATTGAAGTTTTTAATTTTCTCTTAATATAGTGACATATTTTCCTGTTGTTTCTTGTTTGTTTGTTTTGGTCATTAGTTCACTGATATTTATTTCTGATTATCAGTTTGTTGGAACCATTGCCAAGTGATGAACGTACTTGTTGAAGGAAATCTTAATTCACTGCATTATGGATAGATACCTGTAATCATGAATACACATTGTTTGTTTGAAAATAAATTCTAGGGGGCAGACCCAAATGGCAATGAGAGCGCATAATTTCTGAATTGCAGAGGACCTGAAGTGCCAGAGTTGGTGAGTGTAAGGATGACTGAACCCAGGGAAACAACTGTGAGGCTTCCTAAACAAGAGGAAACATCGCACTAGGTGAGAATTTTGGTGTTGGGTCACTTGTTTGGGAAAGGAGAGAAACAATCATTTGATCCCCTGGCACTCACCTTTTTCAGGCCTCCCTCCTCCTCGGCACAGCTGGCTCACCGAGATTCTCAGCCCAGAGTTCACTGCTGGGGACTGCACTGGCAGAGGTAGGGCTCCTGACCCCTCAGCTGCAGCTGCCATCTATACCTTCCTTGGAGTCCCAGATCTGTGGCGCCATCCTCCCAGTGTCCCAGGTCTGCAAGAAGCCATACCAACTCTGCAAGGACTCCCAGCCACTGACTGTATGACCTGCCCAAACCCTCGGTGTCAGATAATAGGCTATACAGCCACCAAGGTCCAGCGGACCTGCCAAACAAGCTAGGCACACCAAGCGCCAGGCCTCTCAGGTCTAGAGAACACAGTGGAGGGGTGCCAGGAATTCCCAGAAAACATCTGAAAGAGCATCTCAGTTCCCAGCTGCAGATGGACTTCCTAACCTGGGGGCTGCAGCAACACTGATCTGGCAGAGCATGTCAGTCCTCCTGCATATGACTAAGCAAGGACAAACCAGAGAGTTTAGAAAGCCCAGATACCCCAATCCTTGCAAATGTGACCTGCTTGAGAGTTAGTGTGCCTTTGAGTGTCTGCAGAGCCCCAGAACCAGGGTCCTTCTAAACTAGTGGCCAGGCATTTGACCCCTCCCACCCACACAGCGACTGTGAGAAACAGAGGGACTCTTGGGATGTCGAAGCCTGTGCTCTGTGGGTCCAACAGTGGAGTTAAGGCGGATAACACAGGGAATTCAGACAACCAAATACCAAGGGCCTGTAGACCACTGAGGTGTTCAGGAAATTTCCATAAGGAAATTGCACCACAACTATCACCAGTACCTGCTACATCCATAGAGCATGCACAATTAACCCCTTAGAAGCTTGCAAAGCAGAGCCCCTCCCACACACTCAAAGGTTCAACATTCTCTATCACTCTATCCCTCCAGGCACACTTCCATGCACATTTCCACACACTCACACAACTGCATTTGCAGTTCTATGCCCATGGACTTTCCTCCCACAGGTACAGCTGAAACACCAATGCACATGCTGAGGCCATGGGACCTCTCTCAGCTTCTTGAAGAATTCTCCAGATGCAGGACAGAGACGGTACCAGTCTGAACTGCAGAATCCAGGAACAAACAGGGAAGGTTACTGATAAGCCAATGGCAAGGGATCAGCAATAGAACACATCCAACATAAATCAGAAACATCATGGCTTTATCAGCAACCCCCAAAATTGATGGATACTCCAATTCATCGGAAGCACAGGAAAATGACTTTAAAGATATGCTTACCAATTATTTGAGGCACATAAAGAGGAAACAAACAAATCTCACAGAGCAATAGCCATACAAATATTGAGTGTTAAAGAGGAAATGAACAAATCTATCAAGGATTTGGCCAACCAACTGGAGGCGAAAAGGAGGAAATGAACAAAATTCTCAAAGAAACACAGACAAATATAAGCAAACAAATGGAGGCACAAGTAGAGATACAATTAGTGGCATATAAAGAAGAGACGAACAAAAAGTAGAGACTATCATAAAGAAACAGGTATCTACATTCAAACAGATGAAGGAAATAGTGGAAGGCAAGAAAACAGAATTAGAATCAATAAAGAAAACATACATGCTGAGGCCACAGGCCTCTCTCAGCTTCCTGAAGAAACTGAGAAGACCCTGGAGCAGGAGAACTTATAGAAAAGATCAGGAACCACAAAGGTAAGCATCACCAACAGAATACAAGAGATGGAAGAGAGAATCTCTGGTACTGAAGAT
This sequence comes from Meriones unguiculatus, assembly GCF_030254825.1. NCBI lineage: Eukaryota > Metazoa > Chordata > Mammalia > Rodentia > Muridae > Meriones > Meriones unguiculatus. The sequence goes on along the minus strand of NC_083369.1, from coordinate 53,859,013 downwards.
ATACTCGCAGAAATTGATACTTCTGTCAAAAAAAAAAAAAGTAAAATCAGAAAAGGCCCAAACACGAAATATCCAAAAAATCAAGGAAACCATGAAAAGATGAAATCTAAGGATAAGAGTAATTGATGAAAAAGAAGACATCAAGCTGCAGTTCCAGAAAATATTTTCAAGAAAATCATTGAAGAAAAATTTCCTAAAATAAAGAAAAAGGTGTCCATAAATTTACAAGAGGCCTACAGAACTAGACTAGACCAGAAAAGAAACACAACATGTCACATCATAGGCAACATATTAAATCTACAGAACAAAGAAAAGATATTAAAAGCAGAAAGGGAAAAAGGCCAAGTAACATATAAAAATAGAACTATCAGATAGTTCTAATAGAACTATCAGAATCACACCGGACTTCTCATCAGAAACTATGAAAGCCTGAAGGGCCTAGATAGGATTCATGAAGACTTTGAGACCACAGATGCCAAAACAAACTACTATGCCCTACAAAGTTTTCAATCAACATAGATGGAGGAAACAAAATATTCCATGACAAATTTAAAGTTTTACAATATCTACACAGCAAACCAGTCCTACAGAAGATACTAGAAAGAAAACTCCAATTCAAAGAAAACAACTATATCCAAGAAAACATAGCATACAGATAATATACCAACAAAAATTAAAAGAAAACAAGCAATGGATCACGTTAAGACCACCAACTCCACAATAAAAAGAACTAACATTCATTGGTCACTATTATCTATCTACATCAATGTACTCAACTCTCCCATGAAAAGACACAGACTAGCAGAATAGGTGCAGAAACAGGATCCAACATTCTGCTGCATCCAAGAAACGCACCTCTGCAACAAAGATAAACACTTATTTAGAGTAAAGGGCTGGAAAAATGTTTTTCAAGCAAATGGACCCAGTAAAGTAGCTGGGGTAGCTATACTAATATCTAATAAAATAGAATTTCAACCAAAATTAATCAAAAAAGATAAGGCGGGGCACTACATTCTCATCAAAGGAAAAATCCACCAAGAGGACAGCACAATTCTGAATATCTATACCCCAAATAAAAGAGCGCCTATATTCATTATTGAAACATTAAAACTTAAATCACACATTGATCCCAACACCTTAATAGTGGGAGAATTCAACACCACACTCTTACCAAGAGACAGATCATCTAGACAGAAGCCAAAGAGGAAATTAAAGGCACTTACAGAGGTCCTAATTCAAATGGACCTAATAGATGTCTACAGAACTTTTCACCCTCACTCAAAAGAGTCTACCTTTTATTCAGCACCTCATGGAACCTTCTTCAAAATAATCCATATAGATGATCACAAAACAAGAATCAACAGACACAAGAAGATTGCGATAATCCCCTGTATTCTACCTGACCACCATGTACTAAAGCCGGACCTCAACAACAATGGAATTAGCAAAAAGCCTACATGCACATGGAAACTGAACAAGTTGCTGCTCAATGACAGCTGGGTTGAGGACGAAATAAAGAAAGAAATTAAAGACTTCCTAGAATTCAATGAAAATGAAGGTACAACATACCCTAATTTATGGAAGACAATGAAAGCAGTGCTCAGAGAAAAAAATCATAGGTCTAAGTGCCTTCAATAAAAAAATTGTGACATCTCATACAAACACCTTAATGGCCCAACTGAATGTCCTAGAAAAACAAAGAGGCAAATGCAATCAAGTGGAACAGAGGGCTGGAAATGATCAAAATCAGGGCTGAAATCAATCAACTAGAAACAAATAAAACTATTCAAAGTTTCAATGAAACCAAGAACTGGTTCTTTCAGAAAATCAACATGATAGCCAAACCCTTAGCCAAACTAACTAAAAGGAAGAGAGGAACTATCCAAATGAGCGAAATCAGAAATGCAAAGGGGGACGTATTTGCAGACACTGTGGAAATATATACAATCATTAGGTCGTACTACAAAAGCCTATATACCACAAAATTTGAAAATCTAAATGAAATGGACAATTTTCTTGATAGATTCCACCTACCAAAATTAAGTCAAGCTCAGGTAGAAAGATTGAATAATCCTATATACCCCAAGGAAATAGAAGCAGTCATTAACAGTCTCCCTTAAAAAAAAAAAAGCCCTGGGCAAGATGGATTCAGTGCAATATTCTACCAGACCTTCAAAGAAGTGCTAATTCCAAAACTCTTCAATCTATTTCACAAAATAGAAACAAAAGGAACATTACCAAACTCATTCAAGGAAGCCACAGTCACCTTGATACCTAAACCACACAAAGACCCAACAAAAGAAGAGAACTTCAGACCTATCTCTCTTATGAACATTGATGCAAAAATAATCAATAAAATACTTGCAAACCGAATACAAGAACACATAAAAGATATCATCCACCATGACCAAGTAGGCTTCATCCCAGGCATGCAAGGGTGGTTGAACATATAGAAATCCATCAATGTAACCCACCATATAAACAAAGTGAACGGGAAAAACCACATAATCACCTCCTTAGATGCAAAAAAAAAAAAAAAAAAAAAAAAAAAAAAAAAAAAAAAACATTTGGCAAAATCCAAATCCCATTCATGTTTAAAGTGTTAGAGATATGAAGGATATGAGGAACATACCTAAACATAGTAAAGGCAATATACAGCAAGCTTATAGCTAATATTAAACTCAACAGAGTGAAACTTAAATTAATCCCATTGAAATCAGGGACAAGGCAAGACTGCCCACTCTCACCATATTTCTCCAACATAGTACTGGAAGTCCTAGCTAGAGCAATAAGACAAGGAAGGATCATCAAGGGAATACAAATAAGAAAGAAGAAGTTAAAGTTTTACTATTCGCATATGACATGATAGTATACCTGAGTGACCCCAAAAATTCAACCAGTGAACTCCTTCAGGTGATAAACACCTTCAGCAAACTGGCTGGATACAAATTTAACTAAAAAAATCAAAAGTCCTCTTGTATACCCAAGACAAAAGGGCTGAAAAAGAAATCAGGAAAAAACACCCTTCACAATATCCACTAATTACATAAAGGACCTTAAAGTGACTCTAACCAAGCAGGTGAAAGACCTGTTTGAAAAAAAACTTCAATTCTCTGAAGAAAGAAAATGAAGAAGACATTAGAAGATGGAAAGATTTCCCCTGCTCATGGATTGGTATTATTAAAATAGTGAAAATGGCCATTCTGCCAAAAGCAATCTACAGGTTCGATGCAATTCCCTTCAAAATACCAACACAATCCTCTACAGACCTTGAAAGAAAAATTCTCAAATTTGTATAGAAAAACAAACAACCCAGAATTTCCAAAACAATCTTGGCCAACAACATATCCTCTGGAGGTATCTCCATCCCTGATCTCAAGTTGTACTACAGAGCAATAGTAATAAAAACTGCATGGTATTGGCATAGAAACAGAAAAAGGTGGATCAATGGAAAGAAATAGAAGACTCAGAAATAAAGCCACATACCTATGAATACTTGATTTTTGCTAAAGAAGCCAAAACTATTCAATGGAAAAAAGACATCATCTTCAACAAATGTTGGTGGTCCAACTGGATTTCTACATGCAGAAAATGAAAATAGATCCATATTTATCACCCTGAACAAAACTAAAGTCCAAGTGGATCAAAGACCTCAACATAAAACCAGATACTCTTAATCGGTTAGAAGAAAAATGGTGGAAGAGCCCAGAACTCATGGCACAGGAGACAACTTCCTGAACAGAACACCATCAGCACATTTCTAAGAGCAACAATCAATGAATAAGACCTCATGAAACTGAAAAGCTTCTTTAAAGCAAAGGATATGGTTGTCAGAACTAAAAGACAGCCTACAGATTGGGAAAGGATCTTCACCAACCCTTCATCTGACAGAGGGTTTATATATGAAATATATATAGAACTAAAAAAGTTAAAAGGCAATACTTCAAGCAACCCAGCAATGCTCCTTCCACTTCCTGGAAGGCAAAGAGGATGGACATGAGAAGAAGGAAAAAAAAGGGAACAAGTTAGGAGCCTGACAGAGAGGGCCTCTGAAAGGCTCTGCCCTGCAGAATATCAAAGCAGATGTTAAGACTTATGGCCAAACTTTGGGCAGAATGCTGGAAATCTTATGAAAAAGTGGGAAATAGTAAGATCTGGAGAGGACAGGAGCTCCACAAGAAGTGCAACAGAACCAAAAAATCTGAGAAAAGGGGTCTTCCCTGAGACTGATACTCCAACCAAGTAGAATGCATGGAGAAAAGCTAGAACCCCTGCACAGATGTAGCCCAAGTCAGTTCAGTCTGCAAGTGGGTTCCATAGTAATGGGAACAGGGTGTGTCTCTGACAAGAACTGATTGGCCTTCTCTTTGATCATCACATTCTGAGGGGGTAGCAGCATTACCAGGCCACAGAAGAAGACAATGCAACCACTCCTGATGAGACCTAAATTGACAAGGATCAGAAGGAGGGAAAAGAAACCTTTCCCTACCAGTGGACTTGGGGAGGGGCATGTATGGAGAAGAGGGACAAAGGGAGGGATTGGCAGAGGAGGAGGGAGGGACCCAGAGGGGGATACAATGTAAACAAAGTGTAATTAATAAAAAAATTTAAAAATGGGTTATGGAGCTAAACAGAGAATTATCTGTAGAAGAATATAGAATGGCAGAGAAACACATAAAGAGATGCTTATCATCTGTAGCCATCATAGAGATTTAAATCAAAATGACCCTGAGATTTCACCTTACACCCATCAAGAATGGCTAAGATCAAAAACTCAAAAAACAACACATACTAGAGAGGTTGGGGAGAAAGGGGATCCCTCCTTCATTGCTGGTGGGAATGTAAACTTGTACAACCACTTTGGAAATCAGTCTGGTGCTTTTTCAGATAACCAGGAATACTGCTTCTTCAAGATCCAGCTATACCACTCCTAGGCATATATCCAAAAGATGTTCAATTGCACAAGGACATTGGCACAACTGTGTTTCTAGTAGCTTAATTTTTTAATAGCCAGAACCTGGAAACAACCCAGATTTCCATCAACTGAGGAATGGATAAAGAAATTCTGGTATTTCTACACAATGGAATACTACTCAGCAATTGAAAACAAGGAAATAATGAATTTTGCAGCCAAATGGTGGCATATAGAAAAAATCATTCTGAGTGAGATATCCCAGGAGCAGAAAGACACACAGGGTATATACTCACTTATAAGTGGGTACTAGACCTATAAGATAGATTAAACATACTAAAATCAGTACACCTAAAGAAAATAAACAAAAAGGAGGACCAGGTGTAAGATGAGAAATACTCACCTAGAAAAACAAATGGGATGGACATTGGAAGTAGGAGAAAACAAGTAACAGGACAGCAGCCTACCACAGAGGTCACCTGACTCTACCTAGCAGTGTATCAAAGCAGATGCTTAGAGTCATAACCAAATCTTCGGCAGAGAGCAGGGAATCATATGAAAAAAGGGGGAGTTAGTATGACCTAGAAGGGACAGGTGCTCCACATGGATCAAATATATTAGGGCACAGGGGTCTTTTATGAGACTGTTTTTCAACCAAGGACCATGCATGAATATAACATATAACCCCTGTTCAGACATAGCCCAAGGTAGCTCACTATCCAAGTGGGTTTCCTAAAAAGTGGGACAAGAATTATTTCTGACATGAATTTAATGACTGGCTCACTGAGTGTCCCCCCCCCCCCAGAGGGAGGAGCAGCCTTGCTAGGCCACAGATAAGGACATTGCAGTCATTCTTGAAGATACATGATAAGCTAAGTCAGATGAAAGGGGAGGAGGACCTCCCCTATCAGTGGAATCGGAAGGGGGCAGGGAGGAGTTGAGGGAGGGAGGGTGGGATCGAGAGGGAAAATGGGAGGGGGCCATGGTTGGGATACAACTGAATGCCCTGTGATTAAAATAAAAAATAAAAAAGAAACTGTTGGATTTTCTTTTTTATTTTAATTAATTAATTTATTCACTTTACTAAATTTTCTTTGGTAAGTTTGCAAAATTTTATTTTTATTTTATTTGTTTTTTTATATAAATTACAGTTTATTCACTTTGTATTCCAGCTGTATCCCCCTCCCTCATCCCCTACTAATTCCACTCTCCCTCCCTTATCTCCTCCCATGCCTCTCCCCAAGTCCTCTGATAGGGTAGGTCCTCCTCTCCTTCTTTCTGATCCTAGTCTACCAGGTCTCATCAGGACTGGCTGCATTGTCTTCTTCTGTAGCCTGGTAAGGCTGCTCTTCCTGCAGGGAAAAGTAATCAAAGAGCCAGCCAAGAAATTCATGTCAGAACTCTGTATGTCATCAACATAGTGCTTGAAGTCCTATCTAGAGCAGTAAGAAAAGTAAAGGAGATCAAGGGGATACAAATCTGAAAGGAAGAAGACAAAGTATCACTATTTATTTGTAATTTTAATTTATTTATTTATTCACTTACATCCCAATCATAGTCTCTTCCTTTCTCTCCTCCCAGTCCCATCCACCCTCCCTCTTCCACCCCCACTTACCTATTCCTCAGATAAGGCAAGGAAGTCCCTCCACTGTTGACTGATCAGAAAATAGGCAACAGAGTCCATGTCAAAGACAGCCTCTGCTCCCCTTTCTGGGACACCCACATGAAGCTTTAATAGCCCATATGTGTTATGGGACCTAGGTCTAGTATATGCATGGCCACTGGTTGGTCCTTCAATCTCCACAAGCAGTTCTGGCTTCTGGTTAGTTGGTTCTGTTGGTCTTCTTGTGGAGTTCCCGACACCTCCACCTCCTTCCATACTTCCTCCCACTTTTCCACAAGACTCCATGCATTTAGCCCAATCTTTGGCTGTGATTCCCAAAATCTATTTCCATCCACTGCTGGCTGGAGCTTCTCAAAGGACTGTTATACTAGGCTACTGTCTTGTTACTTCTCTTCAGAAACTTTTGCTGTGTATTCTGTTTCCCCTTCTGAGTGAGATTTAATCATCCTCCCTTATGTCCTCCTTGTTACTTATCTTCTTCAGGTCTGTAGATTTTAGTAATTTTATCCTATATTATATGGCTAAATCTGCTTATAAATGAGTACATACCATGTGTGTCTGTCTGTGTCTGGGTTACCTTACTCAGGATAATCCTTTCTAGTGTCATCGATTTGCATGCAAATTTCATGATTTCCTTGTTTTTAGTAGATGAACAGTATTCCATTTTATAAATGTACCACAATTTATTTATCCATTTTTCTCTAAATTTTCTTTTCAAAAGTAACTTAATAATTTTATCATCAGCCTGTAGTATAGAATAGTTTTAATCACTTTGCTTTCTGATAGTATATATAATTATTAACATTTTTATATTAGTCATTTTAATTATGTATAATATTGAACATCTTTTAATAGTCCTGTTTGGTATTCATAAACCATCACCGGTGAAGCTCTGACATCACATTTGAAGACTTCTTTAGCCATTAAAAAAATGAGTTACTTCTTTATAGTTAGTTCATGCTTATGATTTCTTTATTCCCTCAACTTGTCTTTTACCAGAGACGGAATTGTCAAAAGCTCCTTATGACAATTAGTATGTTCCTTTGTTGTTGTTGTTATTGTTTACATTAAAATGGGCAGAGTGGCTATATCTTTAATCTTGTTTTGTTAGCTCATATACTCTAGTTTCTTTACATTTCTATATTCATGTTAGAATCAGTCAATTTTTTCTCCAGATGATATGGGGGACTTTAGATGGAAACATATGAGTTCTGCTGATCAGTTTGGTAACAAAATATCTTTAGGGTATCCAGTCTTTAAATTTTTAATCTCATTTATTTTTACTTTATTTTTGAAGGTTTCATACATGTTTATGATCATATCTGCCTTATATTTCACTCTTTGAATTCTCTCCATATATTTCCAAACAGATTTCCTTTAAACTCATTCTGTACCATTCTTTGAAATTCACAAAATCCTGTTAATGTCATTCATATTTGCATGGATATGGAGTCATCCGTTGGATCGTGAAAAACCTACCAGTGGCCACATCTTAGAGAGAGAATGACTCTCCATTCCCTATAAACTATCCACTACCAATAACTCCTCTATGTGGAGCGGAGCATGAAGATTATTTGCCACATAATTACTAAGATTTCATCTCTTTTGATATGCTGCAATTGTTGTTCAGGCAGCCACAGTCACTGTGAATTCATGAGTGTCATAACCACTTTGTGTCCAGACAACAGTATTTCACAGCACTCCTCCCCATCATTGAGCTCTTGCAGTGTTTCCACCTCTTCTGATACAATGCTCCTAAGTCTTGGTGGTAAAGGTATTTAATATAGCTGTCTCATTTAGGACTGAACACTGAGTCTTCTTTATCAACACAGTGACTAGTTATACATCTCTGCCTTCATTGACTTTCATCCACTGTAAAAAATGATACTTCTTTGACTAAGGTTTAGAGTAGCACAGCGTTATAGAAATAAACTTAAATATTTAGAAGGCAATTTAATATGTAAGCACACTTTATCATTTATTTTAACTTTCATTTCCTGATAACTATATTATGATATTAGGGATAAAAGTTCACTATGAAGTGAATGTACCTCACAAAAATGTATTGAAATTTTATTCTCAGTGAAAGACTGTTAGGAAATGTATCATTTTAGCAGCTATTTAGTCCTGTCTTAATTGAGTAATGCATGGTGAATAAGATCAAAATACATTATGGTTACATATGAAAATGTCACAGTGAAACCAATTATTATGTATAATTTACATATGCTAATGAAAACTATTGATAGTGATTCCCTTAAAAAAGCACTAGTTATAGATGTTTGATACTCCTACTATTCCATTTTCCTTGTGTGAACAAAATCATCCTTTCCTCTAGAAGAATGCATCATGCACAGCCTTATTATAAAAACAGAAACCAGAACCACCCCCAGACAACAAATATTCCATTGCCTTAATCTTAGATTCCCCAGCCTCAAACAGTGTGAGAAATGCATAGCTATTTTAAAAGCATAATGCATATTTCAAAGGTGGAATTTAAGACTAAAGTTGTTGCTATAACAAATACGTAATAGAAACACTTGGAACTGATACACAGATAGAAGCTGAAATATTGTTTAAAAGAATGGTAGAAAATGATGTTATCAGTATGTGTGTCAGTCAGCTTTCTCTAACTATGACAAAATATGTGTGCAAAACTCCTTACAGAAGTAAACTTTTGTTTTTGTTTTTGTTTTTTTTTTTTTTTTTTTTTTTTTTGATACAGAGGTGTGTTTGGTGCAGTAACTATATTGGACATGAGGAGAGGTAATCTTCATGGAGTCAGGAATCCATAGATGAAAAGGTTGCTTACATGGACACATTGCAGCCCACAAAAGAAGGTCTGAAGTTATGACATAATACCTAAAAGTACATTCCCAAAAAGCCACTTCCTTCAACTAGATTCTACCACCTAAGTTATCAGGACATCCAAATAGACTATTAAATTGAAAATAGATCCATTATTTAACACAATAGTTCAGGTAGTGAGAACATTCAATTAGTGCCTAATATCCTCAACACATGAGAATTTAGGGGACATTCGCTCAACCCAAATCAGAAAACCATGAATGGATCCTTTGGACAATTCTGATAAAAATATAGAAAAATAAGAAAGCTAATGAGATAAAGATGCACTTATTAGGTAGCACTAAATGGGAAAGCATGTGGGGAATCTTTAAATAGCCTGTCAAGAAAGGAAAACAGTGTGACACAGGCATAAGGGCATAGATGTGTATAGTTAGAAAAACAAGTTATCATTTAAAATACTCAGCATACTGTGGTATTAAATACCAAACCATATAAAGCAGATTTAGTGACTTTGGAACCTGAAAGTTTTCAAATGATGATCTACCCCAAAGTTTTATTATCACACTTAACAGCTATTTTGGCTGTGGCTCAATCAAGGACAGGTTTTGCACAAGCCATTGCCCAGAACACTCAAGCAGTGAATCATAGTGTTGTCTGTGGGGAGCCACCTCACTTTTCAAGTAAGCATTGTACAAGATGTGAAAGCATGGTTACTTCTATCAAATTTTTTAAAATGCATAAGAAACAGTAAGAATCAATGAAAATACTGGCCACAGAATGGGACAGGTTCAGAGAGTTCATACTAGAATTCACCTAACAGAAATGTTGAACCCAGTTTGTGACCCTCCAAAATTCCTCCTGACCACACACACAAATATACACACACCTTAGGGCTTACTGTAGATATTTAATTGGAGTAGAACAATCATTGAAAGCCGAGGCTTGTAGAACTTGATAACATTAACATGGAATAATCACAAACAACTGATTTCACTGAGTCTGCACTATCACTGACAATGATTCTTATACTTCTACATTGGGTTAATTTCCTTCAGAAAGAATTTTTTTTCATTTTAAAAGATTCTATTAATGATATTATTTTTTTTAATTAAAGCCTTCTTTGCTATAGTTATTAAAAATTAGAAATTTCTATGAAAAAGAAAGCATCAATCTCAGATTCCAAACTATCTTGTTAAACATTTTCACCTTGTCCATGTGTGGAGGGAATTTGTGCGTGCTTGTGTGTGTTTGTGTGTGTGTGTGTGTGTGTGCCTGCATATCCCAACCTTTTAAAAACTCTTAGGTTTAACAACACCAGTGTAAAAATGAAATATCACTGGTGAGTGCTTTGCTTTGGAAATGAAATCATTCCTGACTCACTCCACAATAGACACTTCCACTGAGAATGGAACCATGTCTTGTCTCACTTCTTTATTTAAAATTATTTTAATTTTTATTAATTACAGTTTATTCACGGTGTATCACCCCTGTAGCTCCCACTGTACTCCCCTCCCAATACCACCCTCCCTCCCTCTCCCCACTTGTGCCCCTCCCCCAGTCCACTGGTAAGAGAGGTCCTCCTCCCCTTCCCTGTGATCCTAGTCTATCAGATCTCATCAAGAGTGGCTCTATTGTCTTCCTCTGTGGCCTGGTAAGGCTGCTCCACCCTCAGGGGGAGGTGATCAAAGAGCAGGCCAATCAGAGACAATCACTGTCTCCATTATTATGAGCCCACTTGGACACTGAACTACCCTGGACTACCTCTATGCAGGGGTTCCAGGACATCTCCATGAGTGGTATTTAGCTGGAGAATCAGTCTCAGAAAAGACCCCTGTGCCCAAACTTTTTGGATCTGTGGAGCTCTCTTGTGGAGCTCCTGTCCTCTCCAGGTCTTACTATCTCCCACTTCTTTCATAAGATTCCCTGAACTCTGCCCAAAGTATGGCTGAGTCTCAGCATTTGCTCTGATACCCTGGAGGGTAGAGCCTTTCAGAGGCCCTCTGTGGTAGACTCCTGTCTTGCTCCCTGTTTTCTCCCTCCTCCGATGTCCATCCTCTTTATCTTTCTGAATGGGGATTGAACATCTTAGCCAGGGTTCACCTTCTTGATTAGCTTCCTTAGGTGTACAGATTTTCATATGTTTATTCAATGTTATATGTCTAATATCCACTTATGAGTGAGTGTATACCCTGTGTGTCCTTCTGCTTCTGGGATACCTCATTCAGGATGATCTTTTCCAGTTCCCATCATTTACTTGCAAATTCATGATTTCCTTGGTTTTTATTTTGTTTGTTTTGTTTTTTTTTGTCTTTTATTTATTTGTTTATTTTTAATTAATATTTTTTTATTTTTAAATAATTTTATACATTCACTTGTATCCCAGCTGTAGGCAACTCCCTCTTTCCCTCCCAATCCTCCCCTCCCTCCCTCATGTCCTCCCTGCCCCCTTCTGAGTCCAATGAGAGGGGGTGTCCTTCTCTCCTTCCATCTGGCCCTAGCTTATCAGGTATTTTCAGGATGGTTGCAATGTCTGTATCTGTGGCCTAGCAAGGCTGCTCCTCACTCAAAGGGGAGGGGAAGCTCATGAGTTCACGTCAGAAACAGTTCCTGTCCCTCTTACTAGGGAAACCACTTGTATACTGAGCTACCATGGGCTATGTCTGAGCAGGGGTTGTAGGTTATATCCATGCATGATCCTTGGTTGGATAAATAGTCTCATAGAAGACCCCTGTGCTCAGATATATTTGGACCTTTGGGGGCTCCCTGTCCCCTCTAGGATATACTAATTCCTCCTTCCTTCATATGATTGCCTACACTCTGCCAAAGGCTTGGTTATGTGTCTCAGCATCTGCTTTGATACACTGCTAGGTAGAGTCTTTCTGGTGCCTTCTGTAGTAGGCTACTGTCCTGTTACTTGTTTTCTCCTACTTCCAATGTCCATCCCATTTGTCTTTCTAGATGAGGATCTATCGTCTTACCCCTGGACCTCTTTCTTGTTGTTGTTGATTTTCTGAGTAATATTCAATTGTGTAGGTGTATCACAATTTCTGTATCCATTCCTCAATTGAGGGGCATCTGGGCTGTTTCCAGCTTCTGCTATTGCAAAAAAAGCTGCTACAAACATGATTGAGCAGATGTCTCTGTTGTACACTTGAATGTCTTTTGGATATATGCCTAGGAGTGGTATAGCTGGATCTTAAGGAATCGCTATTCCTAATTGTCTGAGAAAGCACAAGATTGATTTCCAAATTGGTTGTACAAGTTTACATTCATACCAGCAGTGGAGGAGGGTTCTTCTTTCTCCACATCCTCTCCAGCAGGTGTCATCACTTGAGATTTTCAGCTTAGCCATTCTGATAGATGTAAGGTGAAATCTCAGGTTCAGTTTGATTTGCATTTCCCTGATGACTAAGGATAAGGAACACTTCTTTAAGTGTTTCTCTGCCATTTGATATTCCTCTATTGAGAATTCTCTGTTTTTGTTTTTGTTTTTTTTTTTGACCCTTGTTTTCATTATCTTATAAATCTTGATTTTTTTTCCTGTGCTTTCATTTGGTTTTTCAATTTGTTGTACACCTTTCTTGACAAATTATTTATTAAGCTATGTGATATTTAATTTTCATGTGTTTTGAAATCTTTGTTGCTTTTTGTTATTGATATATTTCATTACAATTCTAACATGCTTTAGACTACCCCAATTCTTTTATACTGCCTACTTTATAAGTCATAACAATATCTAAAGTTGTTACTACCCTAAATATATCTGAAAACAATGCCTATTTGGCTTTTCAAAACTGGATTTCAGTATAAAGTTCAGTTTGATTCTGCTAGTTGGTAGCATTAATTCTTCTGTCCTTCCAATTTTTCTGTTTTTCACTTATACCATTAAAAGGAGGAGTTTGAAGTGTTAATATTAAATATAAACCTACATATCTTTATCTCTTAAATATTTTGCTTAATGTGTTTTAAAATTATAGTATTTGATGCATACTAGTTTTGAATTAGTTTACCCTAATAATAGCTTTGTTATTTAATAAATATAGAATAGTCATCCTGATCTTATCTCTTAATTAGATGTCATCTGTTATTAATACTCTTACTACAGACTTGCTATGGAAAAACATGATATATTTCTTCTATTCTTTTAATTTTCATATTTATTTGTGCATCTATGTGTGTGTGCATGTGCACATGTGTGAGCATGCCACCATAGTTCACATTTGAAGGCCAAAGGACAATTTTCCCAAGTGTTTTCATTACTTTTACCATGGTGAGTCCAAGGAATAAACTCAGGTTGTCAGGCTTGATGCTTGGGATTTACTGACTCTCCTTTAACTTTAACATCACAATATCATTAACTTGAAGAGTTTTTCAGTTTAAATAATGTTATATTCAATGAATAAAGTTTTGAGTTTGAATAATGGTTAGTAAATGTAGTAAGAACACCTTCATTTAAGACTGAAGAAATTGCTCAGTGATTAAAAGCAATGGCTGTTCTTTAAGAAAAAGAAAACAGAAGTTCAATTCCCAGCAGCCACAGGCAATTCGTAGCTCTTTGTAACACAAGTTCTTGGGGATCTGTTACCTTCTTTTGGCTTCCTTGAACTCCTAATCTTCCTTCTTCCTTCCATCTTCAAAGTGCTGAGATTGCCAGCATGTGTCAAAACACCTAAATTTATTCAGACTGTATTAATTTTGAATTTTAAAAATTTCTTTGAAATATATATATATTTCAAATAATATATATGTTATATATACATACTATATATAATGTTATATATACATACTGTATATATAATGTTATATATACATACTGTATATATAATGTATAATATAACATAGTATAATATAATATAATATAATATAATATAATATGTAATATATATTTATCCCATCTCTTCCCAGGTCTGTATAATCTCAATACCTTTTCTTCCCAAATTCATTCTCTCTCATTTTTTTCTTATATTCCACAGAATCCAATTAGTGCTGCCCACATGCACATAGATATTAGGCCATCTACTATGTATTAGTGAGCTAAGAGTGACAATATCCCTAAAAATAAATGACTTTTACCCCACCAGTACCCCAAAACTACCAAAAGCTCATCAGCTAGGGAGAGTGTCTGGTAACTTCCCACTCTTTGATCCATGCTAAAAACTTTTAATTGGTTTGATTTTATGAGAGTACTTTTTTTTTTACTTTTCCACAAATATTAACAATTAAATTATATTTGAGGAATGTTTAAATATCCTTCAAAATTTAATGTCTATAATGTGTTCATATCTATATGTGTATGTGTCTTCTTCATCTTCAGTTCGGTCTGTTTTTTATAAATCTTTCAACTTTTCAACAGCTGTATCTTAAAAAAAAATGTCTGTATGTTGTGGAGAGGCGGGGTTTGGCTGCCATGTCGCTGGCTTCTGCCCTCAAAACTGGTAAACCGTTATGACCCTTGGGCAACTGTCGTCACGAGCCCAGCCTGGGGCATCATATGGGGTGATGGGTGAGCAGCCAATCAGGGGATGATACGTCATCTCACACCATGGGTGAGCAGCCAATCAGGGAATGATACGTCATCTCTGGTGCGAGCAGGGCTTATATAAGCAGTGCCACTTCGGGGCTCGGGGTCTTCCTCCTTTCATCGTTTGACTGCAATAAAGCTTTCTGCAGAAGGATCCTGTTGTCCGCGTGCATTCTTGCTGGTGAGAAGATTGCGCGGCTCGCAACAGTATGTTACTTACAGAACTGATTTTCTGTTCCATCATAACGTACTTATTTATTTTTTAATTTTTTATTTAACTTTTATTAATTACATTTTATGCATTTTGTATTCCCCCATAAGCCCTTCCCTCCTCCCCTCCCCATCCCACCCTCCCTCCCCTTTCTGCATGCATGCACTGCATGCATTGGTTGAAGTATGAGTCTCTGGGAAGTTCCCTGTGTTCAAATTTTCTTGTTCTGTTGCTCTCCTTGTGGAGTTATTGTCCTCTCTAGCTCTTACTATTTCCCACTTCTTATATAAAATTCCATTCACTCTGCCCGACAGTTGGGCATCAGGCTCAGCATCTGCTTTGATAGTCTGCAGGGCAGGGGCTTTCAGAGGCCCTCTGTGGCAGATTCCTAGGTTGTTTCCTGTTTTCTTCTTCTGATGTCCATCCTCTTTGCTTTTCAGGATGGGGATTGAGCATTTTAGTTAGGGTCTTCTCTCTTGCTTAGTTTCTTTAGATGTACAGATTTTAGTGGGTTTATCCTATGTTGTGTGTCTATATGAGTAAGTATATACCGTGTGTGTCTTTTTGCTTCTGGGACAACTCACTCAGGATGATCCTTTCCACGTCCCACCATTTACCTGCAAATTTCATGATTTCCTTATTTTTCATTGCTGAGTAACAATCCATTGTCTAGATATACCACAATTTCCGCACCCATTATTCAGTTGAGGGGCATCTGGGCTGTTTGCAGCTTCTGTCTATTACACAATAGCTGCTACAATAAGCTGCTACAAATGTGGTTGACCAAATGTCCTTATTATGTACATGAGCATCTTTTGGATATATGTGTAGGAGTGGTATGGCTGGATCTTGAGGAAGCACTATTCCTAGTTGTCTGAGAAAGTGCTAGATGGATTTCCTGAGTGGTTGTACAAGTTTACATTCCCACCAGCAGTGGAGAAGGGTTCCCCTTTCTCCACAACCTCTCCAGCATGCATTGTCACTTGAGTTTTTTATCTTGGCCATTCTGATGGGAGTATGGTGAAATCTCAAGGTTGTTCTGATTTGAATTTCCCTAATGAATAATGAGGTTGAGCATTTCTTTAAGTGCTTCTCTGCCATTCAATATTCCTCTACAGAGAGTTCTCTGTTTAGCTCTGTTCCCCACTATTTAAGTGGATTACTTGGTTTGCTGCTTTTCAGCTTCTTAGTTCTTTATATTTACTGGATATGAGTTCTCTGTCAGATAAAGGGTTGGTGAAGATTCGTTCCCAATCTGTAGGCAGTTGCTTTCTTTTGATGACCGTGTCCTTTGCTTTACAGAAGCTTTTCAGTTTCATGAGGTCCCATTTATTGGTTGTTGTTCTTAGAGCATGTGCTGTTGGTGTTCTTTTCAGGAAGTTTTCTCCTGTACCAATGAGTTTTAGGGTATTTCCCACTTTTTTTTTTTCTAGCCGATTTAATGTGTCTGGTTTTATGGTGAGGTCTTTGATCCACTTGGATTTCAGTTTTGTGAAGGGTGATAAGTATGGATCTGTTTTCATTTTTCTACATATAGACATCCAGTTGGACCAGCACCATTTGTTGAAGATGATATCTTTTTTGTATTGTATTGTATTGGCATCTTTGTCAAAATTCAGGTGTCTATAATTGTGTGTGGTTTTTTTTGGGTCCTCTGTCCAATATCCCCCAAGGAAATAGAAGCAGTCATTGAAAGTCTCCCATCCAAAAAAGCCCAGGACCTGATGGTTTCAGTGTAGAATTCTATCAGATCTTCAAAGAAGAGCTAACTCCAGTTCTCTTCAAACTATTCCACAAAATAGAAACAGAAGGAACATTAACAAACTCATTCTATGAAGCCACAGTCACCTTGCTACCTAAACCTCACAAAGTCCCAACAAAAAAAGAGAATTTCAGGCCAATCTCCCTTATGAACATTGAAAAAAAATACTCAACAAAATACTCGCAAACCAAATACAAGAACACATCAAAGATATAATGCAGTATGACCAAGTAGTCTTCATCCCAGGTATGCAGGGGTGGATCACTATATGGAAATCCATCAATGTGGTCTACCATATTAACAAACTGAAAGGAAAAAACACATGATAATCTTCCTAGATGCTGAAAAATCATTTGACAAAATCCAACATCCATTCATGTTAAAAGTATTGGAGAGATCAGGGATACAAGGCACATATCTAAACATAATAAAGGCAATATACAGCAAACCTATAGCCAACATCAAACTGAACTGAGAGAAACTTAAAGCAATCCCACTGAACTCAGGGACAAGACAAGGCTGCCCACTCTCTCCATATCTCTTCAACATAGTTCTGGAAGTCCTTGCTAGAGCAATAAGACAGTTGAAGGAGATCAAGGGGATACAAATTGGAAAGGAATTAGTCAAATTATCATTATTTGCCGATGATATGATAGTATACACAACTGACCCCAAAAAGTCTACCAGAGAACTCCTGCAGCTGATAAACACCTTCAGCAAAGTGGCTGGATACAAAATTAACTCAAAAAAATCAGTAGCCCTCCTGTATACAAAAGACAAAAGTGCTGAGAAAGAAATTAGGGAAACAACACCCTTCACAATAGCCACAAATGACATAAAGTACCGTGGAGTAACCCTAACCAAGCAAGTCAAAGACTTGTATGAAAAAAATTTCAAGTCTCTGAGGAAAGAATTAGAAGAAGCTATCAGAAGACGGAAATATCTCCCATGCTCATGGCTTGGCAGGATTAACATAGTAAAAATGGCCATCTTACCAAAAGCAATCTACAGATTCAATGCAATTCCCATCAAATTACCAACACAATTCTTTACAGACCTGGAAAGAAAAATTCTCAACTTTGTATGGAATAACAAGAAACCCAGAATTGCTAAAACAATCCTCTACACTAAAAGATCTTTTGGAGGTATCTCTATCCCTGATCTTAAGTTGTACTATAGCGTGACAGTTTTAAAAACTGCATGGTACTGGCATAGAAACAGAATGGTGGATCAATGGAACCGAACAGAAGTTCTTATTTTTTTAACTGTTGAAAATTGTAAATAATGAGTGAATGCCATGTGTTATAGAGTTAAGGATGTTGAGAGTGATATGACTTTAGAATGTCAATGAAAATTTTTCTTAAGTGTTTTAATGTCTAACTCTGATATGTCCTCTGTGCAAAGTTCAGGAAGGCAAGAAGTATGAGATTTCTCTTCAGGATATACAGATTAACTCTTTTATAAATCATACTGCTTCAAGATAATAAATAAAAATATATATTTCCTGAGATGTGTCTTGTTTGAATGTAAAGCATTTTCTGAAATGTTAGCAATAATATGTGTTATAGCATTTTTCCTTGAACAATTTATACTGTTCAGCATACACTAATGGCAGTTCTTAGAAAAATAAACAAAAATGTGGTGGATATTAAAATACCAAATTATTATTTAGAAACACTTTCTTGCCGACTCTTGCTTGTATTTTAAGAATTCAACAACTGTTCCAACTAAAGTTTCATACATTCTAAGTTTAATATGATTCTTGCCTACCAGCCAATTTTCTATAATGGTTAAGAAATTTCTCTGCCCACATTCTGCCAAAACACACTCGAGTTTGCATATAGTTCCCTGAAATTATCCTATTTGCTTAAAAATTACCAAGAGTATCCCAATGTGTAATTCTTGACTCATTCCTAGAGTGGAACTCAAAGATGAATCACATTGCAACTGTTGTTTTTGAAAATATTAAATCAGATTAAACAACAGCAATATATTATTATAAACTTATAAGCAATGTTGAAATACTGAACTCTCATCTCTTTATTCACACACTGACAACTCAAAGACACAGTTCTTATGTAAAAATATGCTTATTTTAAGATAAACAAAAAATTCAGACTGTACTTCCTAGGTCCCTATCCAATCGTGACAAAGAAAAGAAGCTCATGTAAGAGGAACACAGAGAATCTGAGCAGCCTCATTAAAAAATAAGCCTGGTTTTAGGGCTGGGTTGTTTTTCCCTACTTCTGTTAATTGTAGAGGAGTGCAAGGAGTACAAATCTATGTTATGTAAGCCCAGCAAAAGCAAAAGGGGGCATTGCCTCACCTTTCAAAACATGCATTTTTCTTTTCTTTCTTCAGTTTCTGCTGTTCTTTTATAGACCTCTAAATTTTCTTTTTCATCAGTTGTATCTTTAATTATGTGTGTATTGCTTATACAACTGTTTTTCTGTTCAATAGTATTGTTCTATTTTGCCTTTTTTCATCTTTTGGTTTACATTAGGTTTTATCAACCCTTCCATAAAAAACTTTGATGCAAAATTTGTTTTGATTACAATAATTATGGGGGTAAAGATAGAGAAGTTTAAGGGAATGGCAACTCAATGGCTGGACCAACTTGAGACACATCCCACGGGAGAGAAACAACCACTCTCAATAGTAATGATACTCTGCTATGATTGCAAACATAAACCTAGCATAACTGTCTCCCCAGAAGCTTCATCCAGCAGCTGAAGAAAATAGATGCAGAGACCAACAGCCAAACAATAGTGTGATCTCAGATGTTCTGTGGAAGAGTGAGAGAAAGGATAGTGAGAGCCTGAGGAGTTAAGGACACCACAAGAAGAGAGGCAGAGTCAATTATTGCGCTGAGAGCAATGGGTGCTCTCAGTAACTAACCATCAACCAAAGAGCATGTATAGACTTGACCTGGACTTTCTACACATGCACAGCAGATGTGCAGGTTGCTCAACATGTGGGTTCCCTAACAGTTAAAGCAGGGGAGGAGTTTTGTCTCTGACTCTGTTGCCTGCCACTGGATTCCTTCCCTCTAGATGGGGTGCCTTATGAGGCTCTAGTGGGAGAGGATTCACTTAGTTCTGCTTTGGACTTTAGGAGCCTGAGTAGGTTGATATCTCCTGGAGGCCTTCCCTCATCAGAGAAACTGGAGAAGGGGAATAGGAAGAGGGTATGTGAGGGGGACTGGGGGAGAGAAGTGAGGGAGCTGTAATCAGGCTGCAAAGAGACTGAATAAATAAATAAATTAAAAAATATCCCTTGAAATGCTTTATCAGACCTAAAGGATGTCAACCATTTGTTTCTGTCCTGTTTTTAATTTCTGTAATGACTTGGGATTCTGTTAATATAATGCATTTCTACTCACTAACTCATCTCTTTGCTTTCAAAACAAACTGGCATTTATGTCTATAATAACACATGTATTGTCACAGATATTATAATAATATTTTTTTTCTCAAAGGAACTCACTGCAACAGGCTACTAAAATTTAGGGATGGGATTGAGAATTGTAGTTAGTGAGGAAGCAGGGGGATTAGAATATGCTGATTCAAGCATGTTCTTTCAGAAGTGGGAAAAGCAAGTTGAAATTGAACATGAGAAAATTTTGTCTGAATGACAGGAAAAGTTGTCAATTCACAAATTTAATTAGGTAGTGGAATAGCTTCCCAGAAGAAATGGCAGAAATGTATTGCTAGAGCTATTTAAAACTGGACTGGACCAAGCACTAGGGGAATATACAGGGGGAGCAATCATTCACAGGTTCTTGAGGACTGATATATAAGGCAATTAGATTTTTGCATTTCTAATTCTCCTGACCATTATTCTAGCATTTCTTTTTACAATGATAAGTATGTCTTTTTTTTAACAGGTATAACCCCGAAAATTATAATATTATGTGAATCCATAGGGATAAACCACAATCACTTAACAAAAAGGTTGCAAGTGTGTTCTTATTTACTGCAGTAAAGACTCAACCATTCTTATTTTATTTCTTCCTTCTTTTTATTATTGTGTGAAAAGAAATCCTAGGAGACTTCTGATATTTTCTTTTTTCATTGTTACAAAAGGAATATGCTTTATTTATTATTTCAATTTTCACTTTTTGGATTAATAAGCAGTTCTTTCAATAACTTGTCTACTTTTCATTTTCTGTCTGAATAAGGATCCAAAATGGACAATTATTTTGTCTTTAGATCTCATGTAAAACCACTGGCTATGCCCATAATCATTTCGTTCAGGATATTACTTCTGTATCTCGCCCCCCCCCCCCTTTTTTTTCTCTGTTCAATCACTGGGTGAGAGAAAGAAGACGGTATCTGAAATCTTATTGAAATTATTGATAACCATTTCTTTAATGATTCTTGATAGCCAGATCAATAATTTTGCTTTCTTTGAGTTATTTAGTTAATTTACATGTATAAGTATATGCTTTGTTTACACAATGTTCCTTGGTTATCATATTCAATAGGACTCAAGTAAATTCTACTTGGTTGAAATTCCCCCTCAGTAATAGTGTGAGAAGTACATTCTGATCCCTAGTAGCACAAACCAAATGAGATACTGCAGAGAGAAAAAAAAAAATCTAATTAGCATTTATCTCCTCTCAAGTTGGAATTTACATAGCCCCATTTGGAATGTAAAAGTGTATATCCTTATTTGTAGCTTTGTTTTTCTTCTATTAATAAAGAAAACCAGCCTTTGCCACAGAATGAGGCTTGGGTAACCCTATCTGTGTTCTTTCCTCAGTTCTTTTGAGTACTAAGTACTGAACCAGGCAGACCCCATCCTCCTATGCCAGGAATGTGCTTCCACTAGCATGATGCTCTACCCATACCCAGCATTGGCAATTTTTCAGAAGAAAGAGCTATATGACTTTGTTCAGTGAACTGTGGCTCTGAGCAAGGTCATCCTGGCTGCAGATGAGTTCTACAGAAGCATTGTCAAGCAGCTGTAGGCCATTGGCACTGGTGAGAACTGTTGACTGTTAGTGACCATGTGAATTCCTGCATTGTGTGAGGTATGTTTCTGATCCTCGTCCTTCAGAAACTGTACCAGAAGGTAGATGAGAGCTGATGATCATCCCTTCCCCAAACTTAGCAAGGCTTAGGGCAGTGTTTTGGGCATTAAAGTAGATAACTTTATGGTGACCCTGGCAGGAACCAATGGTTAGAACATCACCCAAGGGCTGGATGGGTGGTCTGAACACTGTGCCCAATATTAAAAAGATGGAGCCAACATTGCCCAATGGCTTTGGGTTTTTAAGACTGAGGGACATAATCCCTCAACTCTTTCCATCATTGAAAATACCAATTTTTGCTCATTATGCCAGCATTTGCCAAGAGAATGTCATAGTGGAGCCTTAAATCTTCCGTGATTGGGACCATCACCTGAAGCATTCTCAGTATGCATATGAGAAGGTACTGGTTGCTGTCTTCAAGGCTCTGAGTGACTACCATGTTATCTGAAAGTCACATTGCTGAAACTTATCCTGGTAACTACAGGCCATGCTCTCACCTTGACATTTTCCAATGAGGAAGTTGCCATGGCAACTCTTGCAACACTTCATAACACTGTGTCCCCTGCTGTCTCTGGGATCACTTTCCTGTGTGGAGTGCAGAGGGAGAAAAAGGTTTCCATCACCCTCAATGATATTAAAAAGAGCCCCTGCTGAAGCCATTGGCCTAAACTTTCTCCTATGGTCGAGTTCTACAGGCCTCTGCTCTAACAGCCTGGGGCGGGAAGACAGAGACTCTGATGGCTGTCCAGAAGGAGAACACCAAGAGAGGAACAGCTTTGCTTGTCAAGGAAAGCATGGCACAAATTGGCAGGCTCGAACCTCAGCCAGTGAAATTCTCTTCATCTCTAACTATGCCTAGTGAGCAGGGGTGGTGAAAGCCTGTCCCAGGCTTCTATCTACACACTTGTTACTGAAAATGGAAACTTCTGGTTCTTTCCTGTTACTCTTGCTGCAGTGATGGCTGGTGTGTGGTATATTTGTAAATGCTAATTCTGCCATTCCTTTCAACCTACTTCCAATAACCATCTATTTAAGGGGGAAAATAATAATAAAATGAAACAAAGCTTAGTCTCTACCAGGAAATTAGTAGAGATATATTGATAATTTTCTTGAATTATCATATTCAATTATCACAAAATTAAGTATGTGCACCTAATCTCATTTTTACAAAAGCTGCTTATCCAGAATCACACAGTAATTGTTGGAAATAAACCTGGAATATAGATAAGTTGATATGGTTGCTCATGTTTCTCAAACAACTATAATGAAATGATCATTGTCAATGACTAAAGTACTTCTGAGTGGACAACGATGACTTCAGTGAACTGCCTTAAGAGCTGTGACTTTTGAAACCTTTAGGAATAAGTGCCAATGAGTTACCTTCAGTGTAGTAATGTATGCACTAAGGATATATACAGGAAGCAAGAGTTACCTTTTGTAATAGAATTATTCCCTAATTATTTTAATATTTGATTTTTCAATTGTGGAAATTCAGTTTTTCTCATATATTTAGTTTTCCCTATCTACAGTGGTTCAAGTGAATGGTGATGTGGGACCTTCATCATTTGCTATTTGCTAGTAGCCAATACTAATGATTTAGTGTTGTCTTTCTCCCAGCTTTTGAACACCAACAAAAATAACTACTCTTTTAGTTAAAATTTCAAATATTTAATAACTCTGCAAAATATAATTAGTTCACCAGCAAATCATTATTTTCAACCCAAAGTCACCTAATTCCCTTAAGCTATCATTATATATTCTTGAACTAACAGGGGACAATAGATAAGTTTGTTGTATGTGTATTTTCTGTGGAATATTATAAGTAGAAATGAACAAAATTTGACATTCTAATAAGTGCTTTGCAGAAAGAATCATTAGTTTTGTTCTGCCTCTTATTTTCATTAATTATTTATGATATTCTAATATGTATGTATTACTTTTAAAAGTAGAGTTGTATTGCTTACACCACGATCATTCTATCATTTTTATTCAAAATACCTGTTTTGTAATCTATGCTGCTAATATATGAAAGTTATAGAATATCTAAACATAGTAAACCAAATATGCTTCATCCTCAAATTTGATATTATTATGCAGTGAGTTTTCTAAACCCTTTTTAATCAGCAGGAAGTTCCAGGAGTAATATGAGCCTAAGGGGAAAAATAATTAGTAAAAATGATAGAAGCTGAAAGCATACCTTAAAGTTGTTTTTGTTTCTGTCAATAGCAAAGAAGACAAGAATATGAAATGATGAAGGAAGCTTCATGAGGGCATGAACACTTTGCACCAGAAGCAAACAGCTATTGCTAATTGGGTAATTAGAGCTAAGAAACCAGTAAAGAAATCTTTTTAAAAAATTACATGGAATAATTTTCTTCTTTTAGTCATGTTTGCTAACTCAGGTAATTCTCAAGGTTTGTCATGAATCAACACCACACTTACATAAAAAACGTTCTCAGTACAAGTTAAAAATCTGACAAAAGCGTAGAATTATTTTGAATATTTATTTCCATTTACTATTGTGTTAAATATTGGAATTTTGCCAACACCAGCAATGAACAGACAAGATACTGTGAAACCGGAATACTATCATTTTCATTGTCATACCATCTCAAGATTTTAGGAAAGTTTCATGAGCCAAATTCTCCTTGTTTATGAAAGGGTCTAAGATTCCACTGGAGTCTAGGGCTAACTGGCAGACATTCATAAGTATCTGGGGATCATAAAAATTAGAATACTTGCATGAAAGTTTATTTTTAAGAGTTATCATCCAATGATTAAAATAAGAAAAGTTGAGTAAAAAGAGCGCTATCATCTCAAAGAAACTAAAGATAGCAGGGGCTTAATCAATTATATGCAGCTATTATCAAAGCAGAGGCAGAATGACCAGGACAATAGTATAAAGATATGGATGTGAAAGTAAGCAACTTTGCATAATTGATAGGTAGAGCTGAAGAGCTAACATTATCATGTAGATTCTTGTTTTTGTACTAATTTTCTTTTGAAGAGTAGTAGGTTGCTTTAGAAAGATACATGATAAAAAAGTTTCAAGGTCAGAGTTCATGTTGTATATCAGTTCACCCAGTTATAGGTATTATAATTCTAAATGTAAGGATTTTAATATGCCATTAAAATCCATTCTAACTATTTTCCCTATATTTTGTCTTAGAGGAATTTATTAGCCTTAGATAAAATACTGGTCAACCCATTCAACAGACTTGCTTATTTGTGTTCTTCAGGGATTGGGTAACCCAGCCATTCTCCATGACTCCTAGATGGGTTATTGTGAAGATGGTGCTCTAACTTGAACTTTCCGAAAGATAAGGCACCAATAATATAATGGTGAACTTCTTTTAACACTCTTCTGGTAGTGACATTATGCTAGTCTGAAAATCCTATTCTTAATATGTTCATTACCTATCTACTTCATATAGGAGACATCCAAAAGTCTTGGGAATAGAAGAGAGGATTCAGTCTACTAGCTTTATACTCTTAGCACTATCATCTGTAGCTTATATCATAGTAAAGAAAAAATAATAACAACCAAATATGGAATTTTGTCTGCTGGGATGAAGCATATCATATTCACAGAAAAATAGTTCTAGATTAAAACATTTATTTCTCATGTTGCCTCAGATTTCTAAACTTCCATTTGCACCCTTTTAATCATGAAAATAAATATTACCTACTTTATATATTCATAAGATCAAATAAGATTAAACAAGATTAGATGAGGATTTGTTGGTGTTCATGTCTAACTCATAATAAGATTTCAATAAATGTTTGTTAAATTTAAATCAAATTTCCCTCAAACAAGAACTAGATCTATTCACATTAGGACATTTTCTTTCTCTCCAACACAGTAAACATGTCCTGCTGTGTCACTGTGCATCCATTACTGGCTCATGCATAAGTACTGCAGTTCTTTCTTTACAATATTTCCTAGATCTTAGTGATACAATTGATGAACAGCCTGATAGAAAACAAAACTTTACTTTCTATAGGTGTGCTTCATGTTAAATGAACAAGACAGATCTACTAGTAATAAAAAAAATCAATTGTTTCCTTTACCGGAAATGTTATCAAGGATGTAATATGTAATGTTATGTTATTGGACCAAAATCTACCAAAATATGCCTATAAAATTCATTAATTCTTCTATGCTTAAATTATAAGAGGTAAACATACATATTTATTTATCAAATTACACCCTTTTGGTGATACTTTACTATACAAATCTTTTTGAAGACCATCTTTAGTTGAGAGTAAGCTAAGAAATCTTGTTGCTACTCAGTAATAAAAATACTCATAAATATACTCTTTGTGTTTCTTAATCTGCTGTGATATAGATTGGTTGTATGTATAAATAGAATTTGAGTATATAAGAAGTTAACTTCTCATAGGGGTATGCAGCTTTAAAAATGATTATTATTACTAGTGTCACTGTTTAAGCTTCAAATCAACACTCTCCAATCATGCACAATGTTCTTTTTATTGAATGAATGAATAAATGTTAATAGACTAGTATTGATATGATCACAAAGTTCTTGTGATATAAGTGTTTCAAGTAATTCAATGATTCAGGAAATCTGTTTATTGTAATAAATTCGGGTTTCATTAGTGCTACAAAAAATCATATGCCCTCATTTTCTGACATTCATTATGGCAGCACAGTTAGTTTACTTTGGGCAAATACTTCCGTGAGAAATTATTTTTGATTTTGTAGAAAAAGCTATATCAGCTGACTCATCAATGAATCCAAAAGATTTTACTTGAATTCTAGACCCTATAT
The DNA here is from genome assembly GCF_030254825.1 of Meriones unguiculatus. Classification (NCBI taxonomy): domain Eukaryota; kingdom Metazoa; phylum Chordata; class Mammalia; order Rodentia; family Muridae; genus Meriones; species Meriones unguiculatus. Next base: position 53,832,348 of record NC_083369.1, on the reverse strand, counting down.
TAGTGTGTGAAAACCAGATTCCATTTCTATCTCTGTCCCTTAAATTATTTATCACAATAAAAACCTATCCATATTTTACACTAATCTATCGTGGCTAATAACAAATAAATGACAGTCATTAGTGTTTTCATAGTAGCTTGATATTATCTACTGTATGCCTGGCATTATGTAGAAAGAGATACACTTATGCCATTTCCCTTTTGAGAAGAAGCCTAATGGACAGAAACACATTCAAGAAAACCATATAGGTTTCATATAGGATTTTTACTGAAGTATATATTTTTGGTCATCTTACTAAGTCATTATGTATTTTGAGAGGTAAAAATTTCTGTTTTTTTTTGTAGGAACTACAAATATTTCTGATACAGTTATCTATGAAATTTAGGAAAATAACTGACAGTTCAAAAGGCAAAGATTTCTTTTGCTTCAAAGTGGCAATCTTGAACTGTTATATGTCTGCTAAGGATAAAAGAGGTATCTGTAGGGACAACTAGAAGGAGTTATACTTCCAACTTTACAAAGAAATAAAGCCCCTGAAACAGCAAAATTTTCTTAATTTCTTAATTTCAAAATTTTCTTAAACCCATTAGAGTGTTAAAAACCAAAAGCTGAAAACCTACCGAAAGTCAGTCAAAAGAAAAACAAATGTCTGCAGAGATAGCCAAACAAGGCACTTACTGGAGAAGGGAACATCCCCAAAAATCTCTGAGAATGGCTGATATGGAATTAACAGAGGCTAGCAAAGTCAAAGCATCTGTGGTTTCAAAATGACCCCAAGATTCCATTCTACATCCATCAGAATGTCTAAGTTCAAAAAATTAGTGACAGCAAATGTTGGTGAGGATGTGGAGAAAGTGAACACTACTCCATTGCTGGTGGTAGGACAAATGTGGACAACCATTTTGGAAAACAATCTGGTGCTTATAATTCCTGGGTACATACCCAAAAGATGTTCTAACATACAACAAGAACACTTGCTCAATCATGTTCATACCAGCTTTATTTTTAATAGCCAGAAACTAAAAACAGCCTAGATATCACTCGAAAGAAGAATGGAAAAGAAACTGTGATGCGTTTACACAGCCGAATGCTACTCAGCTATTATAGCAAGGAAATCATGAAGTTTATAAGCCCAAAGATGGAACTAGCAAAGATCTTCCTGAGTTTGATAACTCAGACCCAGAAAGATATGCATGGTATGTACTCATTCATAAGTGGATTTTAGTTATATAGTGCAAGATAAACATATTACAATGCACAGAACTAAAGAAGATAAGTAAAAAGGAGGATGCTTAAATTTCACTAAGAAAGGGAAAAAGAATAGACAGAGGTAATAGTTGAAGAGAGGAAATATGGTAGAAAAGGAAACAAAGAGAAATATGAGGATGGATATCAGACCTGGTGTGAGCAAAGGCAGGAGAACCAAAGGTCTTTAGAGAAAAGAAAACCTGTGAGTTAAGGCATTTCTCTGACAAGCTTGAAACCTAAATCAGGGTAGGCTCCTGATTGGATATGAGAGGGACTCTAGCAGAGACTTCTAGTAGTAAGGACCATAGTGATGGAAGAGGATACCCTCTAACTAAATAACTCTCCTAGTAGATGTGAGGGACACCAACACACCTACAAATACTTTGACTCAATATTCACCCTGCCTACAGGATGTGCATGGATAAACATAAAACAGAGATGACTGAGGGAAGGTCCAACCAATGCCTGGACCAACCCAAGACCCACTGCATAGGAGAGAACCAGCCCCTGACACTATTAACAGTACTCTCTTATGCTTGTGGCCAGGAGTCTAGAAGAGTTGTCTCTGAAAGAATACACTGAGCAGCACCACAAAACAGATGCTGAGATCATAGCCAAACACAGGGAAAGGCATAGGGAACCTTGTGGAAATATGAGAAGTAGAAAAGTATCTGGAGGTGACAGGAACTTCATAAGAAGGCCAACAGAGACAACTAGCCAGGGTCTAGAGTTACCTCCTGAGACTGAAGCACCAACCAAGCACTATGCAAAGATGTTACTGATGGCAGCTCAGAGCTCATTTGGGTTGCCCTAATAAGGAAAGCAGGAGCTCTCTCTTTCATGGGCTCTCTTGCCAGGTTTTTAATTAATTCTCCCTGGGAGAAACTGATTGCCAGCCCACAAGGAAAGAGGGCATGATAAGCCCTTATAGGATTTGATTAGCTGGGATGGATGAGAATGGGGTTCCCTGTCTCTGCGGTATAGACGAGGGGAAGGAAAAGAGAGAGGGCAGGTGGGACTGAGGCTGAGGAGAGATAGGGCTTTGACCAGGATGTCGAATGAATGAATGAATGAATAAATAAATAAATAATTTTTTAAAAATTAAAAGAACAATGATTTCAGTAACAAAACACACTCCCAAGTGACATGAAAACATTCACATTCAACCTAAATAGCATAAATGTTACTTAACTTACATTCTAATTAATATATTAATTTTCAGTATATCAAAATATGCATGAAGATATAGCAAGTGATACTGACATGACTTTGGCAACCAACAGCTGTTTAATGAGGCTTAAGATCTACTCAACAGAGGGACTTCAGGATGACTACAACCAGTACATACTTTTTCTCAAGGGCAAAAGACCAAAAACTCAAAAATGGTGAATGGATGAGCAGCTGAAGCCAGAACATCGACTTTGAGGCTTCCCAGGCTAGAAGAGACAACCCATGAGTTGGGACATATTGGATTCAGGCCTCCACTGGAAGTCTCCAGGGTCTGAGAGCGGCAAACTATCAACCCCCTGCACTTTTGGTTGCAGCAGCAGTGAGGACATAAACCCAGGTATGGGGCCTTCTTATTCTTGTGGCCAAACAGGGGACACAGACTTGAGAGTATAAAACTGTGCTCTCTCTGAGCTTACCACATAAGCCTGGAAGTGAGTTCTCAGGCCCCCTGCACTTCCCACATACTCCTGCAAGTCAATGCTACTGTGAGAAAGTGTTAGAGAGTCCCATAACAGGATCCCACTACACTAGCAGCCAGACATCAGATCTCTTCCACCCACAACCACACTGTAGGCATCATGGGGATCCATGGGACAGCCTTCTCAACATTGAAGTTGCTGTTCTCTGAGTCTCCAAGTGGATTCCAGCCAAACAATTACTGGAACCAAGATGGCACAGCTCAGACAGATCTGAGCACTTGGAATACAATACCAAGACAGGCCTGTGGGCCTCTGAGTCACTGAGGACACCTACAGAAGCATAGTGAGCCTGAAAACAGCATCTGTACCACAACCTGCATTTGCACTTCTCTATTTCACTTCACCATTCAAGACAGGCACACCTCCACTCACACTCTTGCCTTTGGGCACTTGCACCTGAAACATTCCTGCCTTAGCTGCATTTGAAACTTCAACACCCACTGTCAAACAGCTGGACCTCGCTAATCTTCCTGAAGAATACTCCAGACTCAAGAAACAGAAGGACCCAAGCTGCAGTACAGGTTCCAGGAACAAACAGCAAAGGCTACCGACCATCAGAAGGCAAGAGGCATGCAAAATAACACACCCAATAAAAATCAAGACATCATGGCTTCACCAGCAACACCTAAAATCAATGGATATATTAATTTATTAGAGAAGCAGGAAAATGATTTAAAAGTTATGCTTATCAAGCTCTTAGAGGCATACAGAGGAAATGAACAAAACTCTCGAGGAAATACAATCAAGAGGGACAAAGATGTCCACAGCTAGTGTGCACCTTATCTGAAGGGTAAAGGACCTGCACAGAGTGAGTGGTGAGTGAAGGGGCTGATCAACCCAAAACAGAGTTATTTAGACTTCCAGGAAGAAAGAGACTAACCATGAACCAAGTCCATCTAGAATCAGGTCACCAGCAGAATCCTCTGGAAGGAGACACCTTGGGAGGTGATCCCTAGGCACTTCCCCATATCCAACTCCCTACTCCCTCTTTGGAAGAGACAGGAGGCAGCCAGAAGAATCTGCCACAGACTACATTGTCTGTGCCCGACCCCCAAGCCACAGCTGCAGCTTCCACCAAAAAACCCCTGAGATCTGAGGCTGAGAAAAAAACAATCATTTCTGGTACTTCCCCAAGAATGCAAGCCACCAGACAATAGACCTCTGTCACCCACATCCCTAGTGTGGGCATCATAGGGATTCTTGGGATAATGATCCCAACATTGAAGCAATAAGAGAGTTGATGGAGATCAAGGGGATACAAATTGGAAAGGAAGAAGTCAAATTATCACTATTTGCAGATGATATGATAGTATACATAACTGACCCCAAAAACTCTACCAGAGAACTCCTACAGCTGATAAACACCTTCAGCCAAGTGGCTGGATACAAAATTAACCCCCCCCCAAAAAAAAAATCAGTAGCCCTCCTGTATACAAAAGACAAAAGTGCTGAGAAAGAAATTAGGGAAATGACACCCTTCACAATAGCCACAAATGACATAAAGTACCTCGGTGTAACCCTAACCAAGCAAGTCAAAGATTTGTATGAAAAAATTTCAAGTCTCTGAAAAAAAGAATTAGGAGAGGATATCAGAAGATGGAAAGATCTCCCATGCTCATGGCTTAGCAGGATTAACATAGTAAAAATGGCCGTTTTACCAAAAGCAATCTACAGATTCAATGCAATTCCCATCAAATTACCAACACAATTCTTTACAGACCTGGAAAGAAAAATTCTCATCTTCATATGGAACAACAAGAAAACCAGAATTGCTAAAATAATCCTCTACAATAAAAGATCTTCTGAAGTTATCTCCATCCCTGATATTAAGCTGTACTATAGAGCAACAGTAATAAAAACTGCATGGTACTGGCATAGAAACAGAATGGTGGTTCAATGGAACCGAACAGAAGACCCAGAAATAAACCCAAACACTTATGGATATGGATACCTGATTTTTGACAAAGGTGTCAAAACCATACAATGGAGAAAAGATAACATCTTCAACAAATGGTGCTGGTCTAACTGGATGTCTACATGTAGAAAAATGAAAATAGATCCATATTTATTACCCTGCCCAAAATTGAAATCCAAGTGTATCAAAGACCTCAACATAAAACCAGACACAGTAAATTGGCTAGAAAAAAAGTGGGGAAGAACCTTGAACTCATTGGCACAGGAGAAAACTTCCGGAACAGAACACCAACAGCACAGGCTCTAAGATCAACAATCAATAAATGGGACCTCATGAAACTGAAAAGCTTCTGTAAAGCAAAAGACACCGTCATCCAAAGAAAACGACTGCCTACATTTTGAGAAAGAAGCTTCACTAACACTTTATCTGACAGAGGACTCATATCCAGTATATATAAAGAACTAAAGAAGCTGAAAACAGCAAACCAAGTAATCCAATTAAAAAATGGGGAACAGAGCTAAACAGTGGTAATAACAAAATGCCATCAACAACAATGGTAATAACAAAAAGCCTACACACACTGGGAAAATGAACACCTTGCTACTCAATGACAGCTCTGTTAAGGAAGAAATAAAGGAAGAAATTAAAGACTTCCTAGAATTCAATGAAAATGAAGGTAAAACATATCCCAATTCATGGGACACCTTGAAAGCAGTGCTCACAGGAAAATTCATAGCATTCATACTTAATGGCCTAACAGAAATCCCTTAAAAAAAAAGGAGATATACCCAAGAGGAGCAGACAGCTGGAAACAATCAAACTCAGGGCTAAAATTAATTAGAAACAAATAAATCTATTCAAAGAATCAGTGAAAAAAAAGCTGGTTCCTTGAGAAAATCAAATCAACAAGATAGACAAACCTTTAGCCAAACTATCTAAAAAGCAGAGAGAATCTATCTAAATGAGCAAAATCAGAAATGAAAATGAGACAACCTACAGACACTGAGGAAATACAAACAATCATTAGGTCATACTACAAATGCCTATATGCCACAAAATTTGAAAATCTAAATGAAATGGACAATTTTCTTTATAGATTCCATCTACCAACATTAAGTGAAGATCAGGTAGAAAGACTTAACTAGGAAACAAATACCTCAACAGAACACCAACAGCACAGGTCTTAAGAACAACAATCAATAAATGGGACCTCATGAAACTGAAAAGCTTCTGTAAGAAAAAGACACTGTCGTCAGAACAAAACGACAGCCTACAGACTGGAAAATGATCTTCATCAACCCTCTATCTCACAGAGTGCTGATATACAGAATATATAAAGAACTAAAGAAGTTAAATAGCAGCAAATCAAGCAATCCGATTTAAAAAATGGGGTACAGAGCTAAACAGAGAATTCTCAATAGAGTAATACAGAATGGGAGAGAAACACTTAAAGAAATGCACAACTTCCTTAGCCATCAGAGAGATGCAAATCAAAACAACACTGAGATTTCACCTGACACCCACTAGAATGGCTAAGATCAAAAACTCAAGTGACAACACATACTGGAGACGTTGTGGAGAAAGGAGAACCCTCCTCTATTGCTGGTGGGAATGCAAGTTTGTACAACCACTTTGGAAATCAATCTCCTGCTTTCTCAGTCAATTAGGAATAGTGCTTCCTCAAGATCCAGCTATTCTACTCATAGGCATATATCCAAAAGATGCCCAAATACACAAAAAGGACATTTGCTCAACCATGTTTGTAGCAGCTTTATTCCTAATAGGCAGAACCTGGAAACAACCCAGATGTCACTCAGTTGAAGAATGGATACAGAAATTGGGTTCTTTTACACAATGGAATACTAATCAACAATTAAAAACAAGGAAATCATGAAATGTGAGTGAGGTATCCCAAAAGCAGAAAGACATGCATGGTGTATATTCACTTATATAGACGTATAAGACAGGATAAACATACTGAAATCTATACATCTAAAGAAGACAAACAAGAAAAAGGACACAGGATATGATGATCAATCCTCACTTCGAAAGACAAATGGGGTGTACATTGGATGTAGGAGAAAACAAGTAACAGGACAGGAGCCTACTACAGAAGGCCTCTGAAAGACTCTACCTAGCAGTGTATCAAAACAGATATTAAGACTCATCAACAAACCTTCTGCAGAGTGTAGGGAATCATAAAAAATGGAGGGTGTTAATATTACCTGGAGAGGACAGGAGCTCCCCAAGGACCAAATATATCTGAGCTCAGGGGTTTTTCATGAGACTGTTTCTCCAAACAAGGGCTATGTATGGATGCAACCTAGAACCTCTGCTCAGATGTAGCCTTTGGTAGCTCAGTATTCAAGTGGATACCCTAATAAGGGGAACAAGAACTGTTTCTGAAATGAACTCAATAGCAGGCTCTTTGACCTCCTCTCCTCCCCCCCAAGGGAGGAGCAGCTGTGGTAGCCCACAGAGGAGGACTTTGCTGCCAGTCCTGAAGATACCTGATAAACCATTATCAGATGAAAGGGGAAGAGGTTGTCCCCTATCAGTGGACTTGGAAAAGGTCAGGCAGGAGATGAGGGAGGGAGCGTGGAATTGGGAGAGAAAGATGGAGTTGGATAAAGCAGGGATACAAAATTATATTAATATTAACTAATATTAAAAAATAAAAATTTTTAAAAAAGATATACAATCAAATATAGCTATACAGAAGCACATAAAGAGGAAATGAACAAAGTTTTCACAGAAATGCAGTCAAGTGTAGACACACAAATAGAAGCACATAAAGAGGAAAGAAATAAAAAATAGAGACCATCATAGAAAGACAGGAATCCATATTCAGACAGTTAAAGAAAATAGTGCAACACCTGAAAACAGAATTAGAATCAGTAAAGAAAATGCAGAGAAATCTCTGGAGTTAGAGAACTTATAGAAAAGATCAGGTACCATAAAGGTAAGCATTACCAATAGAGTACAAGAGATGATAGAGAGAATCTTAGGCGCTGAAGATATAATTGCAGAAATTGATACATCTCTCAAAGAAAAAATAAAATTGAAAAAGTCCCAAACACAAAACATTGAAGAAATCAAGGATTCCATCAAAAGATGAAATGTAAGAATAATATGAATAGACAAAAAAGGAGATTCCAAGTTCCAAGGTCCAGAAAACATTTTCAAGAAAATCATAGAAGAAAAGAAAGAGATATCCTTAATCATATAAGAGGCTTACAGAAGACCAAATAGACTAGATCAGAAAAGAAACTCCTCAGGTCACATAACAGTCAAAACACTAAATCTACAAAACAAAGAAAAAAATATTAAAAGCAGCAAGGGAAAAAAAGTCAAGTAACATACAAAAGTAGACCTATCAGAATCACACCCGACTTCTCAACAGAAACGATGAAAGCCAGAAGGGCCTGGACAGATGTCATGCAGACTCTAAGAGAACAAAGATGTCAAACAAGACTACTATGCTCAACAAAACACTCAGTCACCATAGAAGGAGAAAACAAAATATTCCATGATAAACTAAACATAAACAATACATTTCACAACAACCCAGTCCTACAGAAGATAACAGAAGGAAAAGTCCAATATAAAGAAATCAACTACAGAAAAGAAAACACAAGGCATAGATAACCTCACAGCAAAAAGTCAAACAAAAACAAGCACAGAAACGCTATCACCACTTACTCCACAATAAAAGGAACCAGCATTCATTGTTAACTATTATCTATTAACAGCAATGGATTCAACTCTCCAATAAAATACACAGACTAACAGAATGGTTGCAGAAACAGGATCCAACATTCTCCTGCATCCAAGAAAGAGACCTTTGCAACAATTAGAGCTACTACCCCAGAGTAAAGGACTGGAAAAAAATGGTTTTCATGCAAACAGACCCAGAAAACAAGCTGGAGTAGTCATCTTAATATCTAATAAAATAGACTTTCATCTACAATTAATCAAGGAGGGACACTTCATTCTCATCAAAGGAAATAATCTGCCATGAGGACATCACAATCCTGAATACCTATGCCCCAAAGAAGAGCAACTGCATTCATAAATTAAACATTATTAAAGCTCAAATGACAAATCTATCCCAATACAGTAATAATGGGAAACTTCAACACTCCACTCTCCAAGGGACAGATCAACTAAACAGAAGCTAAATAGGGATATGATAACACTTACACAAGTCCTAATACTAATTGATGTCTACAGCACCTTTCACCCAAACAGAAAAGTGTATACTTATTTCTCTATTCCTGACACTGAATACTTCTGTTTATGTTCATTTTTATGCTTCCTTCTTCAGGACTCACTTCATGACTGAGTCTCACTGTGAATTTGAGTTGTAATACACTATCTTAGATTGTACAAGTATGAAAATAAAGTCAATCATTTTGTCTTCTACTTAAGTCTAAATTTAGGTAAACACTATTCCTTAATGTTCAAAAGATATGGTAAGCTTAAAAGTGAATTAGTTTTGTATTCCTATGTAGATGTTGATTTTTAAAATAAATAAACCATTTTAAGAAGAATTTCTCTTATTTGAATATTTCAAAAATCATTCCTAAGCTATTTATTTTGAAATATTAGTAGTATGCATTCAAATATAATAAACAGATAATGTTTTTGGAGAAACAAAGGAACATTACCCTTATGATAATCATTTGATTTTATACTCTACCAAATGAAATGTGTTTCAAACTAGTCTCTTATGAATGTATATAGAAAAAAATTATATTTCAGCAGAAGATTTTGCATTGATTTGCCTCAAGCAAAACTAAAAGTTCAGCTAAAAACATGATGGAAAAGTCATTTAAGGAGTAAAAACTAACAAATTCACATCCATTTAGAATGACCTTAAGAAATTGTAATTGCTGAAAACCTAATGTTTTGTTTAATGATAAAACATTCAATGAAGTTTTTGATGTTCTAACTTTTTAAATTACTTATTATTTATTACAATTTATTCACTTTGTATTCTGGCTGTAGCCCCCTCAGTCATCTATTCCCAATCTTACCCCTTCTCACTTTCTCCTCCTAAGACCCTCCCCTAGTCAACTGATAGGGAGGTCCTCCTCCCTTTCTATCTGATTCTAGCCTATCAGGTCTCATCAGAACTGGCTGCATCTTCTTCCTCTGTGGCCTGGAAAGGGTGCTACCCCCTGAGGGGAAGGTGATCAAAGAGCCGTCCACTGAGTTCATGTCAGAGACAGCTCCTTACAAGGAAATCCACATGGAGACTAAACTATCTATGGGCTACACCTTCACAGGAGGTCTAACTTCTCTCCATGCATGGTCCTTGATTCAAGTATAGGTCTTTGCAGGGCATAGGATTTTTTGTTCTCTTGGTCTCTTTGGAGAGCTCTGGCCCCTTCCATATCTGTCTATCTCCCCCTACTTCCATCAGATTCCCTGCACTCTGCCCAAATTTTGGCTAGGAGTCTACACATCTGCTTTGATACGCTGCTGGGTAGACTCTTTCAGAGGCTTTCTGTGGAAGGCTCCTGTCCTGATCCCTTTCTTCATCTATTTCTGATGGTTATCCTGTTTGCCCTTCTGAATGAGGATTAAGCATCTTCCCTATGGTCATCCTTGTTGTTTAGCTTTTTAACACTATAGACTTTAGTATGTTTATCCTATATTATATGCCTAATATCCACTTATAAGTGAGTATAGACCATATGTGTCTTCCTGCTTTTGGGTTGCCTCATTCAGGATGATATTTTCTAGTTCCTACTGTTTACCTGCAAACTTCATGATTTCCTTGCTTTTAATTGCTGTGTAGTATGCCATTGTATAAATGTACCACAATTTCTGTATCCATTCCTAATTTAGGGACATCTAGGATGCTTCTAGATTTCAGAAATTATGAATAAAGCGGCAATGAACATGGTTGAGCAAATGCCCTTATAGTATAGTTAAACATTTTTTGCATATATGCCCAGGAATGGTATAGTCTTGAGGGAGCACTATCCCGAATTTTCGAAGAGAGTTCCAGATTGATTTCTATAGTGGTTGTACAAATGTACTTTCCCACCAGCAATAGAGGATGGTTCCCCTTTGTCTATATCCTCTCTAACATGTGTTGTCACTTGAGTTTTTAATCTTAGCCATTCTGAGGGATATAAGGTGAAATCTCAAGGTCATTTTGATTTGCATTTTCCTGATGACTAAGGACGTTGAACATTTCTTTAAGTGTTTCTCTGCCATTTAATATACCTATATTAAGAATTCTCTGTTTATCTCTGCACCCCATTTTTAATTGGATTATTTGGTTTATTGGTGTTTAACTTTTTGAATTCTTTATATATTCTGGATATTAGCTCTCTGTCAGATACAGGTTTGGCGAAGAACGTTTCCCAGTCTGCAGGCTGTCATTTTGTTTTGATGATTGTGTCCTTTGCTTTACAGTTTCATGAGGTTCCATTTTTGGATTGTTGATGTTAGAGCATGTACTGTTGGTGTTCTCTTCTGGACATTGTCTCCTGTACCGATCAGGTCAAGGCTTTTCCCCATTTTTTATTATAAAATGTTTAGTGTGTCTGGTTTTATGTTCAGGTCTTGATTCACTTGGACTTTAGTTTTGTGTTTTATTCCACACATAGAAATCTTGTTAGATCAGCACAATTTGTTGCAGATGCTATCTTTTTTCCATTGTACGATTTTGGCATCTTTGTCAAAAATCAGGTATCCGTAGGTGTTTGTGTTCATTTCTGAATCTTCTATTTTATTCCACTGATCTACCAGTCATTTTCTACGCCAGTACCATGTCAGTTTTATTACTGTTGCTCTATAGTGTATCTTGAGATCAGGGATGGAGATACCTTCAGAAGATTTGTTATTGTACAGGATTGTTTTAACAATTCTGGGTCTTTTATTTTTCCATATAAAGTTGAGTTTGATATGTAGAAAAATGTCGTACTTTAAGATACCAAGCAATGTGGCTCTTTTTGGGTTAAAATCAATGACTTAGACTGCAACTTGAAGCAGACATGTCATCAATGACAGAAATTGAGAACAAAAGTTAAAAGGTAATAAAAGATAGCTAGTGTCATTAAATATTTGGATCAACATTCATTTTGGTTTTATGGCTTAGTCATTTGCTAAGCTTGTTTACATTAACTGAACCTAACTCATAATTTTAATGCTTCAGTCTCCTTTCATTATTCTGTTAATTTTGTACATCTTTTTTCTTTTTTGCTTGCTTTCTTTCTTTCTTTCTTTCCTTCTTTCTTTCTTTCCTTCTTTCTTTCTTTCTTTCTTTCTTTCTTTCTTCCTTCCTTCCTTCCTTCCTTTCTTTCTTCCTTCCTTCCTTCCTTCCTCCTCCCTTCCTTCTTATTTTTTTTTATATTCCTCAAAGAGATCCACCTGCCTCTGCCTCCTCTAGAGTGCTGGGATTACAAACATGAACCACACACTGGAATTTTGTGCTATTTCTTAATCATGGCAACAATTATTGGTCTTCCTTTTCAGACCCATTGTGTTTGTAATGCTCTGGTATGAAAACCTATGATAAATATTTTGATAATTTCTCTTCTGGTAATAAGTTATTTATTAGCCAGTTCTTTAGTAGGAAATGGGTTGTTCCATGGTGTTACTGATCCAAGAGTAAATAAAGAGACATCATTAAGCAACTAATAGAACCAGAAGGGTTAGTGCTAATTTCTGTGTTTACAGAACAATGTTTTTATTTCTCAATCAATTTGATTTTATGATTATGGTAGAGTAGTCTAAAGTTTAGTAGAGCCTATGTTTGATAGGTCTTGTTGATGGAGAAAACAGTATATTGGAGAAATGTATATTTATAAAACCAACTGACAAACCAAAGATGTCTGTTAATATATCAACTGAGTAAATGAATATGAATATATATGTGTGTGTGTTGCATGTGTATATTTATATCTAATTATCAGCTATAAATAGCTATACACATGTTATTTCAGTAAAAGAGATGTAAAATTTATAGTAGTTTTTAAATTCTTCCATTAAAAATAATTTAGTGTAGACTATTTCTTACTTGAGTTAGCAAGTGAAACATAATTTTTATAGGTGTTTGAAGTATCTCCCAAAATGGTTAGCCAGCTCAATAGATCTTTATATTATTTCGCAATAATAAACCTTTATTCACAGTTGTATTTTCCTTTCTTGACATTATCTCTTCACTATATTATGTGAACTATCAACACATAAAAAGGTTTTTTTAGCCCTCTTCTTGTTCTAAATTAATTCAACAAACAAATATAGTGCTGATGTTTATCAGGAGAGAAAAAAAGCTTCTGAGAAAAATTAGGAATATAACCCAGTGCTAAGCAAATAAAGTTTCCATTTACATTATTTTAAACTATTGCCTATAAATATTTTCATTTCACAAAAGTCAAACAGTCTATCCTTAATTGACTATCCATTCATAATTAACTATCTTACCAATAATAGCAAAATATACTTGTAACTAAATTGATAGGTATTTTTTTAAAAGCAAAACTAAAATGTAACTTGATAAATGATCATGAAATATAAGTTTAAAGAGACAAAGAATATCAAACAGGAACAGCATAACTTAATTTTTAAAGTTTTACATTTATTCATATATGTGGAGTGAAATGCATGTCATACTGTCCAATTTGAGGTCAAAGCAAAGCATGTTTTTGTTTTACCATTTTGCTCTTGGGTATCTAACTCAGGTTCGCAGGCTTGCTGGCATGTTCCTTAACCTGTGAAGACATATTGCTAGTCTGTGGATACTTCATTTTTATTGGTATTTTAAATTAAATTTTTATTTTTGATATTAATTACAGTTTATTCAACTTGCATCCCAGCCACAGCCCACTCCCTCATTCCCTCCAAATCTCACCCTTCCTAACTCATCCACCCCCACACTGTCTAAGTCCACTGATAGGAGACGTCCTCTCCCCCCTCCATTCTAACCCTAGCCTATCAGGTATCATCATGAATGGCTGCAATGCTCCTCCCTGAGGGGAGGGTGGAAGGTCAAAAAGCCAGCCACTGAGTCCATGTCAAAGACAGCCCCTTTCAACTCACCAGGGAACTCACCCAGATACTGAGCTGCAATGGGCTACTTCACAACAGGGGTTCTAGATTATATACATGTATGGTGCTTGGTTAGAGAATCAGTCCCAGATAAGACCCCTGTGCCCAGATATATTTAGTCCCTGTGCAACTCCTGTCCTCTGCAGGTCCTGCCAAATCACCCTTCCTTCATATAATTCCCTGCACTCTGCCCAAGGCCTGGTTATTATTCTTAATATTTGCTTTGACACACTGCTAGGTAGAGTCTCTCAGAGGCCCTCTATGATAGGCTCCTGTCCTGTTTCTTGTTTTCTCCTACTTCCAATGTCCATCCCATTTTTCTTTCTAAGTGAGGATTGATCCTCTTACTCCAGGTCCTACTTCTCGTTTAGCTTCTTTAGGCGTAAAAATTTTAGCATGTTTCTCTTATCTTTTAGGTCAAGTATCCACTTATAAGTGAGTATATACCATGTGTTTCTTTCTACTTCTGGGATAACTTACTTAGGATGATCTTTTCCAGACCACTCCATTTGTTTCCACATTTCATGATTTCCTTGTTTTTAATTGCTGAGTAGTATTCCATTGTGTAAATGTACCACAATTTATGTATCCATTCCTCCACTGAGGGACATCTGTGCTGTTTCCAGGTTCTGGCTATTACTAATAGAGCTGCTACAAACATGGTTGAACAGATGTCTTTGTTGTGTACTTGAACATATTTTGGATATATGCCTAGGAATGGTATAGCTGGATCTTGAAAAAACATTATTCCTAGTTGTCTGAGAAAGTGCCAGATTGCTTTCCAGAGTGGTTGTACAAGTTTACATCCCACCAGCAGTGGAGAAAGGTTGCCTTTTCTCCACAACCTTTCCAGCATGCATTGTCACTTGAGTTTTGATCTTAGACATTCTGATGGGTGTAAGGTGAAATCTCAGGGTCATTTTGATTTGCATCTCCCTGATGGCTAAGGATGTTGAATATTTCTTTGTTTGTTGCCATTATATATTCTTCTGCAGAGAATTCTCTGTTTAGCTCCGTACCTTTTTTTTTTTAAATTGGTTTACTTGATTTGTTGCTATTTAACTTCTTTAGTGCTTCATATATTTTGGATATCAGCCGTATGTCTGATATAAGTTTGGTGAAGATCCTTTTCATATCTGAAGGCTGTTGTTTTGTTCTGACAACAGTGTCTTTTGCTTACAGAAGCTTTTCAGTTTCATGAGGTCCCATTTATTAATTGGTAATCATAGAGCTTGTGCTGTTGGTGTTCTGCTCAGGAAGTTGGTTCCTGTACCAATGAGTTCAAGGCTCTTTCCTACTTTTTCTTCTAACCGATTTAGTATGTCTGGTTTTATGTTGAGGTCTTTGATCCACTTGGATGTTTTCAGGGTCATAAATATGGATCTATTTTCATTTTGCTGCATATAGACATCCAGTTGGACCACCACCATTTCTTGAAGATGCTGTAGTTTTTCCATTGAATGGTTTTGGATTCTTTGTCAAGAATCAAGTATTCATAGGTGTGTGGGTTTATTTCTGGGTCTTCTATTCGATTCCACTGATCCACCATTTTGTTTCTATGCCAATTCCATGCAGTTTTTATTACTGTTACTCTGTAGTACAGCTTGAGATCAGGGGTGGAGATATCTCCAGATGATCTGATGTTGTATGGAATCGTTTTGGAAAATCTGTTTTATATATATATATATATATATATATATATATATGAAGTTGAAAATTTTTCTTTCAAGGTCTGTAAAGAATTGTGTTGGTATTTTGATGAGAATTGCATTGAATCTGTAGACTGCTTTTGGCAGGATGGCAATTTTCACTATGTTAATCCTACATATTCATGACCAAGTGGGATCTTTCCATTTTCTGATATATTCTTAAATTTCTTTCCTCAGAGGCTTAAAGTTTTTTTTTTTTTTTTCAAACAGGTCTTTCACTTGGTTAGAGTTACACCAAGGTTAGAGTCACACCAAGGTACTTTATGTTATTAGTGGCTATTGTGAAGGGTCTTATTTCCCTAATGTCTTTCTCAGAGCTTTTGTCTTTGGTATACAGGAGGACTTCTGATCATTTTTGTGTTAATTTTGCATCCAGCCAGTTTGCTGAAGGTGTTTATCAACTGAAGGTGTTCTCTGGTTGAATTTTTGGGATCATTCATGTATGCTATCATATGATCTGCGAATAGTGATTCTTTGACTTCTTCCTTTCCGATTTGTATCCAGTTAATCTCCTTTAATTGTTTTATTACTTTTGCTAGGACTTCAAGTTCTAGCTTGCAGAGATATGGAGAGAGTGGTCAGCCTTGCCTTGTCCCTGATTTCAGTGAGAATGATTTATGATTCTCTTCGTTGAGTTTGATTTTGGCTATAGGCTTGCTATATATTGCCTTTACTATATTTAGGTATGTGCCATGTATCCCTGGTCTCTCCAAAACATGAATGGGTGTTGGATTTTGTCAAATGCTTTTTTGGCATATAAGGTGATGATCATGTGGTTTTTCTCCTTCAGTTTGTTTATATGGTGGATTACATTGATGGATTTATGTATCTTGAACCACCCTTGCATGCCTGGAATGAAGCCTACTTGATCATGGTGGATGATATCTTTTGTGTGTTCTTGGATTCAGTTTGCAAGTATTTTATTGAGTATTTTTGCATCATTGTTCATAAGAGAGATAGGTCTGAAGTTCATTTTTTTTGTTGGGTCTTTGTGTGGTTTAGGTATCAAGGTGACTGTGGCTTCATAGAATGAGTTTCATAATGTTCCTTCTGTTTCTATTTTGTGGAATATTTTGAACAGAATTGGAGGTAGCTCTTCTCTGAAGGTCTGCTAGAATTCTGTACTGAAACCATCTGGTCCTGGGCTTTTTTTAGAAAGGAGATTTTGATGACTGCTTCTATTTCTTTGGGGGGTATAGGACTATTCATTCTTTTTATCTGATCTTGATTTAATTTTGGCAAGTGGAAGCCATCAATAAAATTGTCCATTTCATTTAGATTTTCAAATTTTCTGGTGTATCAGCTTTTGTAGTAAGATGTAATGATTATTTGGATTTCCTCAGTGTCTGTAGTTATGTCCCCCTTTTCATTTCTGATTTTACTCATTTGGACAATTTCTTTCTGCATTTTAATTAGATCTGCTAAGGGCTTGTCTATCTTGTTGATTTTCTCAAAGAACAAGCTCTTGGTTTCATTGATTCTTTGAATTGATTTATGTGTTTCTAGTTTATTGATTTATGGGCTTGAGTATTTCCACCCATCTACTCCTCTTGGATATGTCTGATTCTTTTTTCTCTAGGGCTTTCAGGCGAGCTATTATGTTGCTTGTATGCAATTTTTCAAATTTCTTCTTGAAGGCACATATTGCTATGAACTTTCCTCTTGGCACTGCTTTAATTGTGTCTCATAAGTTTGGGTATATTGTGCCTTCATTTTCATTGAGTTCTAGGAAGTCTTAATTTCTTTCTTTATTTTTTCCCTAACAAGCTGTCATTGAGTAGCAAGATGTTCAGTTTCCATGTATGTGTAGGCTTTTTCCTATTTCTGTTGTTGTTGAGGTCCAGCTTTAGACAATGGTTATCAGATAGGATACAAGGGATTATTTTAATCTTTTTGTATCTGCTGAGGCTTCGTTTGTGACCAACTATATGGTATGTTTTGGAAAACTTTCCATGAGGTGCTGAAAAGAAGGTATACTCTTTTGAATTTGGATGAAAAGTTCTGAAGACATTTATTAGGTCTATTTGATGTAGGGCCTCTGTAAGTGCCCTAATTTCCTGTTTTAGCCTCTGTCTGGATGATATGTCCCTTTGTGAGTGTGGACTGTTGAAGTCTACCATTATTAAAGTGTTGCAATTGATATGTTATTTCAGCTTTAATAATGTTTCTGTTAGAAATGTAGGTGGTCTTGTTTTGGGAGCATAGATGTTCAAAATTGTGATGTCCTCTTGGTGGATTTTCCCTTTTATGAGAATGAAGTACTCCTCATCTTTTTTGTTTAATTTTAGTTGAAAGTCTATTTTATTAGAATTTAGGATAGCTACCCCAGCTTGTTTTCTGGGTCCATTTGCTTGGAAAACCTTTTTCCAGCCCTTTACTCTGAGGTAGTGTTTATCTTTGTTGTAGAGTTGTGTTTCTTGGATGCAGCCCAATGTTGGATCCTGTTTCCTCACCCATTGTGTTAGTCTGTCTTTTTTGTGGAGAGTTGAGATCATTTATGTTGATAGATAATAGTGATCAATGACTATTAGTTCTTTTTATTGTGGAGTTGGTGGTCTTAATATGATTCATTACCTTTTTTTCTTTTAATTTTTGTTGGGAAATTATCTGTATCTTTTTATTGGAGAATTGAGTCCATTGACATTGATAGATAATAGTGACCAAAGAATGTTTGTTCCTTTCATGTGGAGTTGTTGGTCTTACTGTGATTCAATGCTTCTTTTCTTGCCATTTTTTTTTGGGGGGGAAATTATTTGTATCCTATGTTTTCTTGGGTGTAGTTTTTTTCTTTATATTGGAGTTTTCCTTCTAGTATCTTCTGTAGGGCTAGTTTTCTGTGTAGATATTGCTTAAATTCTGTTTAGTCATGGAATATTTTGTTTTCTCCATGTATGTTAATTGAAAGCAGGGTATAGTAGTCTGTGTTGGCATACATGTTCCCTTAAATTCTGCATGACATCTACCCAGGCCTTCTGGCATTCATCGTTTCTTAAGAGAAGATTGATGTGGTTCTGATAGTTCTACCTTTATATGTTACTTGGCCTTTTTTCCTTGCTGCTTTTAATAACTTTTCTTTGTTCTGTAGATTTACTGTTATGTTGTGACATGAATCTCTTTTCTGATCTAGTCTATTTGGTGTTTTGTAGTCCTCTTGTATGTTTATTGACATCTCTTTCTTTAGGTTGGGAAAGTTTTCTTTTATGATTTTATTGAAGATATGTTCTGGTTCTTGGAGCATGGAATCTTCTTTTTCATCAATTCCCATTATTTTTAGATGTTGCCTTTTCATGGCATCCTTGATTTCTTGGAAGTTTTGTGTTTGGGATTTTTCTGATTTTACTTTTTCTTTAAGAGAAGTATCAATTTCTCCACCTCCAGAGCTTTCTCTGTTTGTATTTTCTTTATTGTTTATAATTTTGTTTTCATGCCTTGCACCAATTCCTTCATCTGTTTGAATGTGGATTCTTGTCTCTCTATGATGGCCTCAATTTTTTTTTGTTTGTCTCTTCTCTATATGCCACTAATTGTGCCTCCACTTGTGTCTCTATTTGTTTGGTTATATTTGCCTGTGTTTCTTTGAGAGTTTTATTCATTTCTTCTTTATTTGCCTCCACATGTTTAGCTAATTCTTTGAGAGATTTTTTCGTTTTCTCTTTAACTGCCTCTATTTGCATAGCTATTTCTCTACATGATTTGTTTGTTTCCTTTTATGTGCCTCTAACAACTGGATAAGTGTAGCTTTAAAGTTATTTTCCTGTGTTTCCAATGAATTGGAATATCCATTAATTTGGGGGCTTGCTGGTGAAGCCATGTTGTCCTGATTTGTTAGATGTGTTCTTTTACTGACCTCTGGCCATTTGCTTATCCTTAACTTTCACTGTTAGCTCCTGGATTCTGCAGTTCAGACTGGTACTGTCTTTCTCTGGTGTCTGGAGAATTCTTCAGGAAGATGAGAGAGGTCCAGTGGTTTCAGCATGTTTGTTGGTGATTCAGTTGTACCTGTGGGAGTAAAGTTTGCAAGTGCAGAAGAACAAATGGGGGCAAGCATGTGCATGTGCATGGGAAGTGGGCCTTTAGGGACAGGGTGCTAGAGAATACAGAAACCTTGAATGTGAGGAAGGGGCCCCTTGTAAGCACCAAAAGGTTGCAGGCACTGAAGGTGTTCACAGGCTCTGGTGATAATCACAAGAGCAATTTGCTTATGTAAATCTATTAATACTCAATGGCCTTCAGTCTACTTGTTTTCTGCTCTGTCTGCACTACATGGGTTATTTGCCTGAACTCCAATTGTGGACCCAAAGAGCAGGGGCCTCAATGTCCTAAGAATCCCTCTGTTTCCCACAGTGTGTGTGTGGTTTGGAGAGACCTGATGTCTGGCTGCTAGCTTAGAAGGACCCTGGTTCTGGGGCTCTGCAGGCACTTGAGGTTACACTTAATTTCTAGCAGGTCAAATTGGAAAGCAAAGGGGTTCTCCCTGTTCTCTACTCTCAGGTTTGTTCCTTTTGAGTCAAATGTGGACGGATGATCTCTGTCAGCTCAGTGGCGCTGCAGCAGCAGAACTAGGGTTTCCAGCTGTAGCTGTGGAACTGGGAAGCCGGTACAGATGCCTGCTGAGAAGTGCTGTCAGGACACAACAGAGTTCCACAGACCTAGGTGGTTCTTCACTTGGTGTAGCTGAATGTATGGTGGGTCTGGCTGCTTTGGGAGCTGTACAGCAGGCTGTCTGGCCCTGAGGGATTGGGAAGCCTGTATATTCATTGGCTGTGAGGTCCTTCAGAGTCCATATAGCTGCTTGCAGACCCATGGCCCGGAAGGATGGTAACATGCATCTGGGACTCGGAAGGCTGGTATAGTTGGCAGTTGCGGCTGAGGAGCTAGGATCCCCACCTCTAATGTCTCAGTACCCAGGCAGTGAGTTCTGTGTTAAGAGTCTCTGAAGTCTCTAATAGTCTCTGTGGGCCAGTTCCTCTGAGGAGGAGGGAGTCCCCAAAAAAGGGAAGTGCAAGTGGTTTAAATGTTCACTACTCTCTATCCCCAGAGAAGTCCATGGGTGACCTGAATCTAAATGGACTCAGCTCATGTGATGTTCCCTCTCATTCAGGGAGCCTCAATGTTGATTTTGTGGCTTCATTTGTCCCTCCACTCAACAATTTTGGAAAATTCAGATCCTCTGTCTCTCATATATGGTGCATGCTGGTCATGGCCATCTTGGATCCTCTGGATACCTCATTTTTTAAATTGCTTTTGCTTAGTATAATAATCTGTTAAGATTTCATCTTTGAAAGTGAATAATTGAGAAAACAGAACAAAATTCATCAATTCTTTTATTTATGAGCAATAAAAATCTACATTTGTATACATTTTTACCTATGCACAAAAGAGTACATACTATCCCTATAGCTATTACATTTCTATTGAAACTTACTCATTTATGAATTGAAATAACATGCGCTCAAAGCAAGTAAGTTATCTGGTATAAGGAAGATGATGCAGCCAGCCTTTATGAGACCTGATGAGCTAGGGTCAAATAGAAGAGGACGAGGCCTTTTCCTATCAGGGGATTTAAGTAAAGGGCATAGGGGGAGAAGAGGGGAGAAGAGGGAGGGTGGTTGGAACTGGGAGGAGACAAGGGAGGTGGCTGTAGTGGGGATGTAAAGTGAATAAATTGTAATAAATTTATATAAATAAAAGTATATTAAAAAAGAAATTGATCCACATAGGTGTGATATATGACATGTATATATCTTAATGTATTTGTATATATTTATTATTTTCATGACTTTATTATATATATGCCCTACTTAGGAAACAGAGCCTTTGATTTGTACTATCATTGAGAGGATAGAAAAATAATATTATATTTTCACTTCAAAAAATTAAAGAATGCTTTTAAAAAAAAGTATACAAAATAATGGAATAAACATACAACCGATACTCGCATACCTCACTGGGTGCCTGTGCCCAATGATGCCCCTCACGCTATGACTCTCTTCAGACAGGAAAGGGATCTTGGAACTACAGCACCATTGTTACTGCCATCTCATTGGCGGCTGTTGGAGCTACCACCGCGGCATTAGCCATGAGTCATACTGTGCAGACTGCTCAGACCCTGAATAATCTTTTAGCCAATGTAGCTCATGCCTTAGATGTACAAAAAGGAATTAATGCTCAACTAAAAGGAGGTTTGATGGTGTTCAATCAGAGGATCGACCTTGTGCAGGAGCAAATTGATACCCTATGGCAAATCGCTCAACTTGGCTGTCAATGAAAGTATGCTGGACTTTGAGTCACTAGCATACAACATGAGGATTTTTCCTGTGCTGCAAATCTGTCTAAACAATTGTCTAGCTATATTTTAGGTAATTGGACTGGAGAATTCGATACTACGATGGAGCAGCTGAGAGTGGCCATCGTCACGGTAAATTCTACTAGAATGGACGCAGGACTAGCCACAGGATTATCATCATGGATTGCTGCAGCCATGAATCATCTGAAAGAATGGGCGGGCATGGGAGCATTAGCAGACCTTCTAGTGTTGGTCTCCTTGGTTTGCCTGTGGTATATATGCAAGATTAGAGTCTCACAACAGCGTAATGCAGACATGACCATTCAGGCCTTTACAGCCATTGAAGCAGGACAGTCTCCCCAAGCATGGTTGGCTACCATAAAAAGCTAAAATATTACGCTCAGGATGCGAGGCTAAACACTGCACTCAGGGTCAGCCGCTTTGGACTCAGAGAAGAGCATGTCTGATTGCATGCGGGTTGATGCCCCAGGTCCCGCCTCTGAGAAAAAGGTATCGGAAGGGTCTGATGCTCTTTGGGTGGATGACACCTAAATGAACATCGGTACAAAGTCCCAATTTATTTCTAATATCAGAGATCAGACCTCTACTCTTGCCTGATGTGTCTAAAACAAAAAGGGAGAACTGTAGAGAGCTGTGGAATGCCGCGCCTTAAAGATGGAACTAGTTTCTGCCTTCCCCCTTCCCGATGGTGAGTGCTCTCTGTCACGAACAACTCCACATTTGGCTAAGGCTGAGGATTTGGCTTGCTTCCAAGTATGTGGACCTATATGCATTGCCCACGTAGCATGCTGGGGTTGGCTACCCAGAGGCTATTTAAGCTGTGGGCTGGCTTTCCCCACGGTCAGAAGATTGTTCAAGGTTCCTGAATAAACTGCATTGAAAAAAAACAAAACAAAACAAAACAAAAACATACAACCGAACAAATGAAGTGCTTGCCATAACTGAAAAGTCAAAAAATAACCTTCTGAGTAATCCTTATGAAATTTAACCAAAGCAGTTATAACAATCTGCGTCTTGAGGTAGAAATACAAAATTTTAAGGAAGTAAAAAACATTCGATATTGAATGACATGAGTACTGATATGAGTTTCCTATCATTGATACTATATAATTATAAAATATTCTGTTATCATTAGGAACATCTGTTTAAAACATAAATATGAAAGATGAAATATAAAACATAAATATGAAATAGCCTAATTGAAGAAATCCAATCTAGCCAGAATTTAGTTAGCAAAAGTAGAAATTGAGTGGAAAAAAAATCAATTACTAAAATATTATTGCAAAGGCCTGTGCACACTACACTAAAGGTTTGGATTTCGTTCTCCAGTCAGTTAGGTGTCTTTCTTATTGAAAGTTAATAATTTAGAAAAATTATATGTTTATAATATTTTTAGAAAGAAATTCCTGCTTTCAGTAATGATTGTTTAATGAACAGTAGTCAGTTCTCTTGTCATCAGTTTGTTTATTAGAACACATAAATACTCCTTCCTCTTCTCTTAGAAGTTGGGCACATCCTATCTCTGACTAATTCTGTCAATCTTTCTCTGATTATTACTTTGTATCTCAGATGAAGAAGTCATTGTTTGGCATGAAAAGGGCATACTAAAGGCCTTTCTGCCAAAAGGATTAAAGGTATGGTTATGTCTATATTACAATGAGATGAATGAAAAGTGTGTATTCCAGCCAGTGGAATTAAAGGTGTATACTAAGGCCATGCCTGTATTCCATTGAGATCACATAGACCTAGGTTTTTGGACCTTGCCAGAGTGTCCATGTTGCAGGATTAAAATTCCTCTGCATCTTCTCCCTTTCGGTTGAGGTTAAAAATAGTTCACATTTTAACTATTACAAAAGAAAAAAATGTCAGTCCCAGAGGCTTAATAATGTGAATGTCATTATGAATATCCATTGAAATGATGTTCCTTCATAATCATAGTCCTGGTAATCTGTCCTTTAACAAGTGTTCATTTCAGCATCAAGGTTTTCCAGTTTTCCAGTCTGATGTACAATCTGCCCTTCTTTAGCTGGTTTGTCCCTGCAAGGAGATCCTCTTTCTGTGCCATCTACATTGCTGCCTTTCTTCATCTTTTCCTTCCTTGAGTTTTGCCTTTCTTGTTGAAGATTTTCTGACTTAATCATATTTTTATTAATTTTGATGGAACCCATAGTCTTTCATCACCTATGGAAATATTGGTAAAACCTCTTTTGCAAAGAAACACATTCCATTCTGATGTTAAAACATTTTTAATATATAAGTTGATCTAATTCAGCAACTTCTTTTTCTACAATCCAGTGTCTTTCAGCTAATATTGCTCCACTTTTATGCTTATTAAGTATCTCTTTAAGGTATGATTAGATATGGATTGACATGTTGGATTGTATGGTATACCTGTAATATGTTTTATGATATAATATGAAAAAGAACTGTTTCATTTTACTGGAAACATATGTAGTGGCATAATCAGTCATAGTTTGTAAAAGTAACCCTAATATAGTCACCATTTACAACAAAGGTGCAATTACAGATTCAGCCTTTTCAAAACTCAAAGCATAAGAGCAAAGAAATCCCGAATATCTGTCAATATAATGTACAAATTTTAGTTTCCCAAATTCTGCAAAGTGACACACCTTCATCTACCAAATTTTATTTATTGTGTTACACTTATGGTTACTTCCTGCAGGTAATGGAACTTGATTATACAAAGAATAAGTAGAACTTCTTATTTGTATTTATTTGGCTTCTTGAGAAGTGATACAAAATTTCTCTTTACACCTTTGCTGTTAGCCTGATTTTTTTTTTTTGTGATGATTTCTGGCTTCTAGCACAGTTTCTGTTAATAACTGTTTATTTTCTTTATTTCCTTGTGTCAATGGTCCAGGCCATCTTGTATGAGCTCCAATAAGAGTGATATATAATAGATAATTTTTGTTTCAGATTGTCTGCTGCAATTGTATAATGATTTTAATTCTGAATTTTCAGGAAGAAGTTCATCAGTTTCAATATGTAACATATCCTTCTCTGTATATTGTGAGTCAGTGATTATATTGATAGGTTCAGAAAAATCTAAAAAAGAATATAAGAATTGCACATATCTCTGATTATTGAACTGGAGCATATAGGCTTTGAATTTATTTATTTATATTTCCTGACTTATAACCTGCCATTTCTGATTATTTGCATCTGTATAAAATGTAGGAGTTTCAGAAATTCATGGCCCTGTTAATATAATGGGAAGAATCCAATTAGTTATTTTTATGTAGTGGAGTCACTTGCTCTTGGAATATTTGTTAATAATTTCTCCCAAAAAACTGCTACAATCTGTTTGTCAGCCTTTATTAATTATTTATAATGATGTAATTTTAGCATTGGCATAAGGCAGTATGATCTCAGCTGGGTCTATTCCTTCTCAATGACATAATCTTATTCTTTAATCATAATCAGTTCAGAATCTTTTTCAAAATGATGGTAGGTTCTTTTTTTTTGTTTGTTGGTTGGTTAGTTGTTTTTGTTTTGTTTTGTTTTGTTTTTACTGTTCATGTTCTAAAAATACTCATTCTAAAATACTGTATTCTCTCTGCATAAAGAGTCAAGTAGAGGAATGAGTAGGACACACGATAACTAAAATACAGTCAAGTTTGTGATTGGGGTGGTTTTCATGTACATCCAGAAATTTTTGTTCTGCCTGAGTCACCTCTTTCTATGCTTTAGAAGCTAATTGTATAGGACTGATTACATTTGAATTACCTTGTAAAGCTTGAAACAAGTTACTCAACTATTGAGTAATTAATCCAATAATAGGACATAACCAGTTAAAGTTAATATCCTACAATAGTTTTTGACTCATTAAGTGTTTGTAACCAATCTCTTCTGATCTTTACTTTTTGGCGTTGGATCTTCTTTTTACTTAATTTTTTTTTTTCAATGCAGTTTATTCAGGAACCTTGAACAATCATCTGACCCTGGGGAAAGTCAGCCCACAGCTTAAATAGCCTCTGGGTAGCCAACCCCAGCATGCCACGTGGGCAATGCAGATAGGTCCACATACATGGAAGCAAGCCAAATCCTCAGCCTTAGCCAAATGTGGAGTTGTTCGTGACAGAGAGCACTCACCATCGGGAAGGTGGAAGGCGGAAACCGGCTCCATCTTTAAGGCGCGGCATTACGCACACAGCTCTCTACAGTTCCCCCTTTTGTTTTAGACACATCAGGCAAGAGTAGAGGTCTGATCTCTGATATTAGAAATAAATTGGGACTTTGTACTGATGTTCATTTTAAGCCTAAACAGTTGATAGAATTTCCTCTTAGTATTTTTTTCAGAAGCAATGCATAAACCCCAATGAGGTAAAATCTTTTCTGCATCATTAAATATTCCTTCTAATGTATTTATATCAGAATAGACCAACAATATATCATTCATATAATGGTAAATTACGAATTGAAGAAATTGTAAGTTATTTTGGTAGCTCTTGTACAAAATATTAACATAGAGTTGACCTATTTAACATTCCTTGTGGAAAAACAGTCCATTGATATTTTTTCAGAGGTTGAACATTGTTACATGTGGTATTAAAAAAACACATTCTTCTCTATCTTCCTGTTGTATGGTAATAGTAAAGAAGCAGTCTTTTAAATTGCTTATTACTATAGGCTATGCTTTAGTTCATAGAGAAGGTAAGGGGATTTTATTCTGTAATGGAAAATAGGTTAGATCAGTTTACTTACAGCCTTTAAGTCCATCAACACCCTCAAAATTCCTGATTTCTTTTTAATAACAAATACAGGAGAATTCCAAGGACTTTTAGACTGTTCTATATGCAGAGCTTCCAGCTGCTCTTAATCCAGTTGTTCAAGTGCCTGTAATTTTTCTTTATTCAAGGGATGTTGCTCTACTCACACTGGTATGCTAATTAACCATTTTAAAGGTAGAATTCTTGGTCTTGTTCTGTGTAGTGGAGCTGCTCTTCCTTTTATTGATAGGTTACTTGTGGCTATGCCCAGAGCAGTGTTGCCTTCTGTAGCATTCATCTGGACTCCAGTACTGAGTTTTAATGAGCTATTCCATTGCTGACTGGAAATGTCTTATGTTGTTTGTTACCAGGGTGGGGTCTAACTCCCTTAGAAGTTTTCCCATTAGCAAGGGATTACCTAACTTATCTCATTCTGATGTGCATTTATTCGTCCAATGCCTACCTATATAACACTTTGTATAAGTCCCAGAAATCTGAGTTCTTCTAGAGAAGTTTCCAGGAACATCTTCTCTACAATCCTTTTTCAAATGACCTTGTCCCCCACAGTTAAACAATGGCTATTTGGATAGGTAGAATTATTAGCTATTACTTGTCCAATTACATAGTCATTAAAGTCAAAATTACCAGTATTTCTAAGCCATTGAGCCATGGGTGCAGATAGAGCTTTTAAAGGTGTAAGAACTGTTTTACACTTTGCCTTTGTATTTTTAAAAGCTAAAGTTTCAATTAAAACTTGTTTTGCATCTGTACCTGTTATTGCCTTGTTTATAGTGCAGCCTGACACAGAGGACCTCTGAAAGGCTCTGCCCTGCAGACTATCAAAGCAGATGCTGAGACTTATGGTCAACCTTTGGGCAGAGTGCAGGGAATCTTATGAAAGAAGTGGGAAAAAGTAAGATCTGGAGAGGACAGGAACTCCACAAAGAGAGCAACAGAACCAAAAAATTCTGAGCACAGGTGTCTTTCCTGAGACTGATACTCCAACCAAGGACCATCCATGGAGATAACCTAAGACCCCTGCACAAATGTAGCCCATGGCATTTCAGTATCCAGGTGGGTTCCATAGTAATATGAATAGGGACTGTCTCTGATATGAACTGATTGGCCTGCTCTTTATTCACCTCCCCCTGAGGGGGGAGCAGCATTACCAGGCCACAGAAGAAGACAATGCAGCCACTCATGATGAGACCTAATTGACTAGGACCAGAAGACCTCCCCTATCAGTGGACTTGGGGAGGGGCATGCATGCAGAGGGGGGAGGAAGGAAGGAATTGGGATGGGAGGAGGAAGGGAACCACAGTGGGGATACAAAGTGAATAAAGTGTAATTAATAAAGAATTTTAAAAAAAGAAAAAAAGAAATTAATAAAATCCATGTAGGAAATTGGAGGATTTGGTCTGATATAAGGGCTGTAAATAAACTGATCCAACCTATGGGTCCATTACAGACCAGAATCCCCTTACCTTCTCTGTTACTGAAAGGATGGCCTATAACAATAATTGATTTAAAAGATTGGTTTGTATAATCTTTGTGAATAATATAGACCCTTTTCCTTGGTCTTATACCTTGTCATAGGCTCCTACAGCTGCTAAAAGAGAATGTATAATAATAGAGTCATCAAATTGCATCTGCTTTCTAAATCAGCATATTGACCTTCACCTAACAATTGTTCTTTCATGATAGTAACACCTTTAGATCTGTTATGATTTTCCATAATTGCTGCTCCTTCTTGATACTGTGTCAGCCATTGTAAATGGCAACCAGCTTCCAGTATAGCTGTTGCCAAATCTTTCCAGTCTTGAGAGATATTCCTGTTTTGTGTAGCCCAGGTATTTCAAATCTTTCTCACATAGGATGAATGTGTTTCATAATTTTGTGTTGATTCTTTAAAATAATAAGATCTTATATCTTATCAGGATTCATGACTAGTTGTTCATATTGTTTTGTTTTGTTTTTACAATTTGCTGGCATTTGTTCCCAGGTAACTGGGAAAGCTAATGGGTGTCATCACTTTTCCTCAATTTCATTAAGGTCTTGTTACTGGATTAAAATTCTTCTACTGAGTTCATGTCAGAGACAGCTCCTACTCCCTTTACTAGGAAGCTCATTTAGAGACAGAGCTGCCATGGGCTAAATCTATGCAGGGGTTCTAGGTTATCTCCATGCATAGTCCTTGATTAGAGTATCAGTCTCAGCAAAGACCCCTGGGCCAACAATTTTTAGTTGGGGCATACTTATCAGGCTTCAGAGGAAGACAGTTCAGCCAGTCTTGATGAGACCTGACAGGCCAGGGTCAGATGTAAGGGGAGGAGGACATCACTTTCAATGAGGGGTATGGGAGAGAAACAGGAGGAACTGGAAAGGGGATGAGGGAGAGGGCTACAGATGGGATACAAAGTTAACAAATTTTAATAAATAAAAATAAATTAATTAATTAAAATTCATCTACTGAAAAAGTAAAATGATAGGGAATAAAATAAGACTCTTACAATAAGAAAAATAGAGTTAGAAAAATACATTTTAGATAGACAACAAATGACTCTAAGATGAAAATGTTTATGAGTATTTAAACAGTAATGATTAAATCAAATTTCTTAGGATAATTGCTTAAAATGTTATAAAATTAATGATTAATTGTAAAAGAAAGTTTAATTGGTTTAAAAGGAGAAGGATAAACAATAACACTTAATAATTCAGTGACAGGAAGTACCGTTAATATATTTAAAGAAGGTAGGAGATGTAAAGGACAGGGACTTAGGATAAAAGTGAAATAAAAATGTGTATTTTTAAGATACCACAATATGAACATTTTTAATATATTTTTATTTATTACAATTTATTCACTTTGTATGGCAGCTGTAGTCCGAACCTCATTCCCTCCCAATCCTGTCCTCCTTCCCTCTCTCACTACCTCCTCTCCTCCCATGTCTCTTCCCAATTCCACTGATATTGGAGGACTTCCTACCCTTCCATCTGATCCTAGCCTATCAGGTCTCATCAGGACTGTCTTTCATAGTCTTCCACTGTGGCCTTGTCCGGATGTTCCTTCCTCAGGGGGAGGTGATCAAAGAGCATGCCACTGAGTTCATGTCAGAGACAGCCTTTGCTCCCATTTGGAGAAAGAACTGCCACCTGCACAGACCCCCTCTGTGCAGGGGGTCCAGGTTATTATTCACAAAGATTATACAAAGCAATCTTTTAAATCAATTATTGTTATAGGCCATCCTTTCAGTAACAGAGAAGGTAAGGGGATTCTGGTCTGTAATGGACCCATAGGTTGGATCAGTTTATTTACAGCCCTTATATCAGACCAAATCCTCCAATTTCCTACATGGATTTTATCAATTTCTTTTTTTTTCTTCTTTTAAAATTCTTTATTAATTACACTTTATTCACTTTGTATCCCCACTGTGGTTCCCTTCCTCCTCCCGTCCCAATTCCTTCCTTCCTCCCCCCTCTGCATGCATGCCCCTCCCCAAGTCCACTGATAGGGGAGGTCTTCTGGTCCTAGTCAATTAGGTCTCATCATGAGTGGCTGCATTGTCTTCTTCTGTAGCCTGGTAATGCTGCCCCCCCCCCTCAGGGGGAGGTGAATAAAGAGCAGGCCAATCAGTTCATATCAGAGACAGTCTTTATTCATATTACTATGGAACCCACCTGGATACTGAAATGCCATGGGCTACATCTGTGCAGGGGTCTTAGGTTATCTCCATGGATGGTCCTTGGTTGGAGTATCAGTCTCAGAAAAGAACCCTAGGCAGAGATTTTTTTTTTGTTCTGTTGTCCTCCTTGTGGAGCTCCAGACACTTCCAAGTCTTTCTGTCTTCCCCTTTGTTAATAAGATTTCCTATACTCTGCCCAAAGGCTATCAGTCTTAGCATCCACTTTAATACCCTGCTGGGTAGTCTTTCAGAGGTCCTCTGTGGTAGGCTCCTGAGTTGGTTCTTATTTTCACCGTCTTCAAATGTCTATCCCACTTGCTTTTCTGAATGAAGATGAAGCAGCTTACCCAGGGTCTTCCTTGTTGCTTAGCTTCTTAGGTGTACATATTTTAGTATGATTATCTTATATTATGTCTAATATCCACTTATAAGTGACTTTATACCAGTTTACATTCCCACCAGCAGTGGAGGAGGGTTCCTGTTTCTCCACAATCTCTCCAGCATGTGTTGTCGCTTGAGTTTTTCATCTTGGCCATTCTGATGGGTGTAAGGTGATATCTCAGGGTCGTTTTGATTTGCATTTCCCTGATGGCTAATGAGGATGAACATTTCTTTAAGTGTTTTTCTGCCATTCAATATTCCTGTTGAGAATTCTTTGTTTAGCTCTGTTCCCCATTTTTTAATTGGATTACTTGCTTTGCTGCTTTTCAGCTTCTTTAGTTCTTTGTATATACTGGATATTAGTCCTCTGTCAGATAAAGGGTTAGTGAAGATTCTTTCCCAATCTGTAGGCAGTCGTTTTGTTTTGATGACGGTGTCCTTTGCTTAGAAACTTTTCAGTTTCATGAGGTCCCATTTATGTGGTAGCTCAGTAACCAATTGGTTTCCCAAAGTGAGGGGAACAAAGACTATTTCTAACAGGAACTCAATGACTGGCTCTTTGGCCTCCCCACCCCCGAAGGGAGGAGCAGTCCTGTTAGGCCACAGAGGAGGGCTTTGCAGCCAGTCCTGAAGATACCTGATAAAACAGGATCAGATGAATGGGGAGGAGGTCCCCCCCTATCAGTGGACTTGGAAAGGGGCATGGTGGAGATGAGGGAGGGAGGGAGGGAGGGACTGGAAGGGAATGAGGGATCGGGACACGGCTGGGATACAGAGTTAATTAAATGTAACTGATAAAAAAATAAAATTAAAAAAAAAAGAAAAAGAAAGTAAACTGCCAAAAAAAAAAAAAGTGACTTTATACCATGTGTGTCTTTCTGCATCTGGGATAGCTCATTTAGGATGATCTTTTCTAGTTCCCACAATTTGCCTGCAAAATGGATGACTAGGAATAGTGCTACCTCAATATCCAGCTATACTACTCCTAGGTATATAACCAAAAGATGCTCAAGTATACAACAAGGACATTTGCTCAACCACGTTAGTAACAGCTTTATTCGTAATAGCCAGAATCTGGAAACAACCCAGACTTCCCTCAGTTGAGGAATGGATACAGAAATTGTGGTACATTTACACAATGGAATATTACTCAGCAATGAAATATGAACATTGTATAAAGTGAGAATTAAAGCTCTCAAACAAAAAGCACAGAATAAGGAGGGCATATGGAACTGGAGAAGTACATGAAAGAATATAGAGGAGGAAATATAACTTTTAAAAAGACAAACTAAAACAACAACAGATAAAACCACCATCAAAATTAAATTTTAATCTATCTAAAAAAGATTTACCTGAAATCTCTACTTACCATGTGAACAGTATTTTAAATAATTTATTCTATACAGTTACTTGTATAAAGTTTTATTCTTTGAGTTTACAAAAATATATTTTTAAAATACTATCAAATAACATATGTACCATCGTTAAACCATATCCAAATTTTCATGCTACACAATGACTACGTAAGCTCCTTACACTGGGGTACACTGGGTGATGGGTATGAAGTAGTATATGAACTTATATAGAATATAGTATTGTTATCTCAGTACAGATATTATCTCCCATTTTTAAGGATAATTTGAGTTGATTGTTATTATTGTAATTTCCCAAAAGCCTTTTAATTGAATGCATTATTACTATAATCACATAAAAATAATTTTCCACTGTACTTTAGTTTGAACATCTTGCCTAGGGTCCTCCTTCTTGTTTAACTTCTCTAAGAGTATAGATTTAGTATGTTTATCCTATATTACATGTCCATTTATAAGTGAGTATATATGATGTGTGTCTTTCTGCTTATCAGTTACCTCATTCAAGATGATCATTTCCAACCATTTGCCTGCAAATTTTATGATTTCCTTGTATTTAATTGCTATGTGGTATTCCATTGTGTAAATGTACCACAATTTCTCTATCCATTCTTCCCTGAGAGACATGTAGATTGTTTCCAGATTCTGGATATTATGAATAAAGCTGCTCCTAACAGGTTTGAGCAAATGTCCTTGTTGTAGAATTGAGCATCTTTTAAATATATGTCTAGGAGTGGTATAGCTGGATCTTGAGGTAGCACTATTCCTAATTGTCTGAGAAATCACCAGATTGATTTCCAAAGTGGTTGTACAAGTTTATGTTCCTACCAGCAATGGTGGAGTGTTCCCTTTTCTACACATCCATTCCAGTATGTGTTGTCACTTGAGGTTTTATTTTTTTTTCAGTTTCCTGTACAACTGTGAAGATGATTTATTTATTTATTTTGTATTTTTATTAATTATTATATATTAAAATTTATTCACTTTGTCTCCTGGCTATGGCCCCCTCCCTGGTCTCTGCCCAATCCCACCCTCCCTAACTTTTCTCTCCCTATCCCCTTCAGCTAGTCCTCTAATAGGGGAGGGCCTCCTCTCTTTTCAGTTTATTTTTAGCCATTCTGACAGGTATGAGTTTCGTTTTGATTTGCGTTTGCCTGATGACTAAGGAATTTGAGCTTTTCTTTAAATGTTTCTCTGCCATTCAATATTCCCTTAGTGAGAATTCTGTTTATCTCAATACCCCATTTTTAATTGGATTATTTGTTTTTTTGGTATTTTAATTTGTGAGTTCTTTATACAGTTTGGATATTAACCCTGTGTCTGATATTGGGATGGTGAATCAGAAGTGGGAGAAAACAGGGAACAGGACAAGAGCCTACCACAGAGGGTCTCTGAAAGATTACTGATCAGGGTATCAAAGCAGATGCTGAGACTTATAGACAAATTTGGGGCAGAGTACAGGGAATCTTATGGATGAAGGGGGAGATAGAATGACCTGGATAGGACAGGAGCTCCACAAGGAGAGCAACAGGGCCAAAATACCTAGACCCAGTGTTCCCTGCAGAGATTGATACTTCATCCAAGGTTGATGCACAGAAAGGACCTTGATCCTTTTCTGAGATGTAACACATAGGCAGCTGAGTCTCCAAATGGGTTCCCTAGTAAGGGGACCAAGGACTGTCTCTGACATGAACTCAGTGACTGGCTCTTTGATCACTTACCCCTGTAGGATGCATCTTTGTCAGGCCACAGAGGACAATGCATCCAGTCCTGAGGAGAACTGATAAACTAGGGTCAGATAGAAGAGGAGGAGGAGGACCTTCACTATCCATGGACTATGGAAGGGTCATAGGGGGAGAAGAGGGATGGAGGGTCTGACTGGAAGGAGAAGAGAGAGGGGCTTCAGCTGGGATACAAATTGAATAAATTGTAATAAATAATAAATAAAAGAAAATATCATCCCCTGTCTTAAAAATACAAGCTTACTTGGAAGTTTCCTTTATCTCCACAGTGTCAAAATGACAGAAAGAGCTGACTTTTATTAGTATCATCACATATATTTCTGAAGAAATAAAAGCGAATTAATTAACTTTTAACCACATAAAAGACTTGAAAATAATTAAATTATTTCTTTTTTAATTATATATTTTTCTTTGTTTAAAAAATCTTACATATTCTTCCACCAAGGAATGGATACATAAAATGTGATACATGTACACAATGTAATACTGCTCAGCAATTAATAACAAGAAAATCATGAAATTTGCAGGCAAATGGATGAAAAAGATCATTATGATTGAAGTATCCCAGAAGCAGAAACACTTATAAGTGGATATTAGCCATATATATATATATATAGAATAAATATACTAAAATCTATAGTCCTAAGGAAGCTAAACAACAAAAAAGACACTAAGAAAGATTCTCAATCCTCATTCAGAAGGGCAAACACTATAGATATCGGAAGTAGAAAAAAGATAGGGAACAGGGCAGAAACCTACCACAGGGGAATCCAATATGTTGGCGACCAGCACGCACTGTATTCAGAGGAACTGAAACTCCGGACTGGTGAGTGGAGGGGCTGTGGAACCTAAAACAACTGTACGAGGAGTCCGGGGAGAAGGGAGACAAACCCTGATCTGAGTCCAATAGGATACAGGTCAACCGTGGACATATCTATCCATGGACTTCTCTGGAGATTCTATTCCCGGGCACTTCCCCATAATGGTCGGGCAGAAGCAGCAGCGGAGGTGGCCAAGATGGCAGCTGCAGCAAAGGAGGTGGAGGTACAGCAGCCAACAGGAAAGCTGCAGTGGAGTTACCAGAGTTACTGGAACTAACAGCTGAAGAAAAGGAGACACCCTGCAATGCACACAGCTTCTCTGCAAATAGTGCTGCCTTCTCTAAGCACAGATCTCCCTCCTTGATATTTGGGTCTGAGAACACTCAACCCCCTGACATTTCCCTCATGATCTCCCATCACCAGCCTTGCCTGAGGGGGAAGCAGCACAAGAAGCACATAGCCCTTTCTAACCCAGAGAGCAGAGCCCAGCCTGCTGTGTTCACAGCTTCTAGCACAGAGCACAGGCCTGGACACACAGAACCCACAACAGAGTACTTGTCCTACCTGCAGTGTCAGCCACAGACCTCAGAATCCAGCCTGCAGAGCCCTCCACAGACTGGAGAACACTGGGTTTTCAGGAAACCTGTGCAGGTGCTTTGTGCCCGCAATCTGCAATTGCTAAACATGCCAGCATCCACATCCCCTCTTGCGCTTGCTTCCAATCCCCATATCCCAAGCACCTATACTCTCTAGCACCCACCTTCAAGATGCAAGCATGTGTGTGTGTGCATGCGTGCACGCACACACACACACACACACACACATCTGTGCCAGCAGTTTTCCTCCCTTAGGTACAACAATGTAAGCAGCCACACACACTCACAAACCACTGGACATCCCTGATCATCCTAAAGAATACTGCAGAAACCAGAGAAAGACAGTTCCAGACTGAAGTTCAGACTCAAGGAAAAAACAGTGAAGATCTCATATAAGCAAATGGCCAAAGGTAGGCATAAGAACCCACCCAACAAAAATCAGGACACCATGGACCTACCAGCAATCCCCAAATTCAATGGATATGTTAATTCAGCAGAAACACAGGAAAATGACTTTAAAGCTATGCTTATGAAGTTATTAGAGGAACAAAAAGAGGAAATGAACAGAGCTCACAAAGAAATATAGAAGACTATAACTGCCCACGTACAGGAACAATTAGAGACATATAGAGAAGAAACAAAGAAACAAACAAAAAAATAAGAGCCACATTCACTCATATGAAGGAAATGGTGCAAAGCATAAAAAATAATTAGAATCTATAAAGAAAACACAAACAGAGAAAACCCTGGAACTGGAGAACTTAGAGCAAAGATCAGGAACCACAAAGATAAGCATCACCAATAGGATACAAGAGATGGAAGAGAGAATCTCAGGTGCTGAAGATACACTGGCTGAAATTGATTCCTCCCTCAAAGGAAAGGTAAAATCAGAAAACTTCCAAACACAAAACATACAAGAAATCAAAAGGGCCATGAAAAGACAAAACCTAAGAATAATAGAGATAGATGAAAGAGAAGACTCCAGGCTCCAAAGACCGGAAAATAATTTAAAAAAAAATCACAGAAGAACATTTTCCCAACTTAAAGAAAGAGATGTCCATAAACAGACAAGAAACCTACAGAACAGCAAATAGACTAGACCAGAAAAGAAATACTTCATGTCACATCATAGTCAAAACACTAAACCTACAAAACAAAGAAAAAATATTAAAGGCAGCAAGGGAAAAAGGTCAAGTAACATATGAATGTAGACCAATCAGAATCACATCAGTCTTCTCATCAGAAACTATGAAAGCCAGAAGGGCCTGGGCAGAGGTCATGCAATCTTTACGTGAACACGGATATCAACCCAGACTACTAAACTCAGCAAATCTTTTAATCAACATAGATGGAGAAAACAAAATATTCCATGATAAAAATAAATTTAAGCAATTTCTATACAGCAACCCATCCCTACAGAAGATACTAGAAGGAAAACTCCAATCCAATGAAAACAACTACAATAAAGAAAATATAGGATACAGATAATTTCCCAACAAAAATTAAAAGAAAAAAAGGTAATGAATCATATTAAGACCACCAACTCCACAATAAAAAGAACTAATAGTCATTGATCACTATTATCTATCAACATAAATGATCTCAACTCTCCACAAAAAAGACAGACTAACACAATGGGTGAGGAAACAGGATCCAACATTGTGCTGCATCCAAGAAATACACCTCTTCAACAAAGAGAAACACTACCTCAGAGTAAAAGGCTGGAAAAATGTTTTTCAAGACAATGGACCCAGAAAACAAGTGGGGGTAGCGATTCTAATATCTAATAAAATAGACTTTCATCCAAAATTAATCAAAAACTATGAAGGACACTTCCTTTTCATCAAAGGAATATTCCAACAGGAGGACATCATAATTTTGAACATCTATGCCCAAAATATAAAACCACCTACATTTGTAAATGAAACATTATTAAAGCTTAAATCACACATTGATCCTAATACCTTAATAGTGGGAGACTTCAACACTTCACTCTCACCAAGGGACAGGTTATCCAGTCCAGAAGAAAAACAGGGAAACAAGGGCACTTACAGAGGCCCTAAATCAAATGGGCATAATAGATGTCTACAGAACTTTCCACCCCAAATCAAAAGAGTATAACTTCTTTTCAGCACCTCATGGAACCTTCTCCAAAATAGACATATAGTTGGTCACAAAGCAAACCTCAGCAGACACAAGAAGATTGAAATAAGCCCTTGTATCCTATCTGACCATCATGGTCTAAAGCTGGACCTCAACAACAACAGAAACAGCGAAAAACGTGCACATACATGGAAACTGAACAGCTCACTACTCAATGACAGCTTGGTTAGGGAAGAAATAAGGACAGAAATTAAAGACTTCCTAGAATTCAAAGAAAACGAAAGCACAATGTATGCAAACTGATGGGAAACAATGAAGGCAGTGTTAAGAGGAAATCTCATAGCACTAAGTGCCTCCAAGAAGAAATTTGAAACATCACATACAAGCAACTTAGTGGCCCAACTGAATTCCCTAGAAAAAAAAAAAAAAAGAAGCGAATTCACTCAAGAGGAGCATATGGCTGGAAATAATCAAACTCAGGGCTGAAACCAATTAGAAACAAATAAAACTATTCAAAGAATCAATGAAACCAAGAGCTGGTTCTTTGAAGAACTCAACATGACAGACAAACCTTTAGCCAAACTAACTAAAAGGCAAAGAGAACCTATCCAAATCAGCAAAATCACAAATGAAAAGGGGGACATAATTACAGACAGTGAGGAAATCCAAACAATCATTAGGTCCTACTACAAAAGCCTATACGCCACAAAATTCTAAAAGAAATTGACAATTTTCTAGACAGAATCCATCTAACAAAATTAAGTCAAGATCAGGTATAAAGATTGCATTGTCCTATATCTCCCAAGGAAATAAAAGCAGTCATCAACAGTTTCTCTTCCAAAATAAGTCCTGGGCCAGATAGATTTAGTGCAGAATTTTACCAGACCTTCAAAGAAGTGCTAACTCCAATTCTCTCCAAACTATTCCACAAAATAGAAACAAAAGGAACATTACCAAACTCATTCTCTGAAGCCACAGTCACCTTGATTCCTAAACTACAGAAAGATCCAACAAAAAAAAAGAGAACTTCAGACCTACCTCTCTTATGAACCTTGATGCAAAAATACTTAATAAAATCCATGCAAACTGAACCCAAGAACACATCAAAGATATCATCCACCATGAACAAGTAGGCTTCTTCCCAGGCATTCAAGGGTGGTTCAACATATGGAAATCCATCAATGTAATTTACTACATAAACTAACTGAAGGAGAAAAACCACATGATCATCTCCTTAGATGGCGAAAAAGCATTTGACAACAGTCCAACACCCATTTGTGTTTAAAGTCTTAGAGCGATCAGGGATAAAAGGCACATACCTAAATATAGTAAAGGCAAATTACAGCAAGCCTATAGCCAACATCAAACTCAATGGAGAAAAATTTAAATCAATCCCACTGAAATTAGGGACAAGAAAAGGCTGCAAACTCTATTTCTATTCAA
This sequence comes from Meriones unguiculatus, assembly GCF_030254825.1. NCBI lineage: Eukaryota > Metazoa > Chordata > Mammalia > Rodentia > Muridae > Meriones > Meriones unguiculatus. The sequence goes on along the minus strand of NC_083369.1, from coordinate 53,793,522 downwards.
CATTGTACTTAAAGTCCTAGCTAAAGCAATGTGACAACTAAAGGAGATTAAGGGGATACAAATTGGAAAGGCAGAGGTCAAAGTGACACTATTCACAGATGATATGATAGTATACATGAGTGACCCCAAAAATTCAACCAGAGAACTCCTTCAGCTGATAAACACCTTCAGCAAAGTGGCAGGATACAATATCAACTCAAAAAAACCAAACAAACAAACAAAACAAACAAACAAAAACAGAAGCAGTCCTGTATACCAAAGACAAAAGTGCCAAGAAAAAAATCAGGGAAACAACACCCTTCACAATAGCCACTAATAACATAACATAACTTGGGATGACTCTCACCAAACAAGTGAAAGACCTGTTTGAAAAAACCTTTAAGTCTCTGAAGAAAGAAATCGAAGAAGATATCAGAAGACAGAAAGATCTCCCGTGCTTATGGGTTGGTAGGATTAGCATTGTGAAAATGTCCATCCTGCCAAAAGCAGTCTACAGATTCAATGCAATTCCCATCAAAATAGCAACTCAGTTCTTTACAGACCTTGAAAGAAAGATTCTCAACTTCATATGGAGAAACAAAAAAAAAAAAAAAAAAAAAAAACAAACAAAAAAAAACAGATTCCTCAAAACGATCCTGTACAACAATAGATCATCTGGAGGTATTCCCATCCCCGATCTCAATGTGTACTACAGAGCAATAGTAATAAAAACTGCATGGTATTGCATAGGGACAGAAAGGAGGATCATTGGAACAGAATAGAAGACCCAGAAATAAACCCACACACCTATAACACTTGATTTTTGCCGAAGAAACCAAAACTACTCAATGAAAAAAGGACAGCATCTTCAACAAATGGTGCTGGTCCAACTGGATGTCTATATGCAGAAAAATGAAAATAGATCCATATTTATCACCCTGCACAAAACTAAAGTCCAAGTGGATTAAAGACCTCAACATAAAACAAGATACTCTAAATCGGTTAGAAGAAAAAGTGGGGAACAGCCTTGAACTCATTGGCACAGGAGACAACTTCCTGAACAGAACACCAACAGCACAAGCTCTATGATTACCTATCAATAAATGGGATTTCATGAAACTGAAAAGCTTCTGTAAAGCAAAAGACACTGTCGTCAGAACAAAGCAACAGCCTACAGACTGGGGGAAAGGATCTTCACCAACCCTACATCTTACAGATTCAGTATATCTAAAGAACTCAAGAAGTTAAAATGCATCAAATCAAGAAATCCAATTAAAATATGGGGTACAGAGTTACACAGAGAACTCTCTGTAGAGGATTGTAGAATCATCTGAAGGAATGGGCAGGCATGGGAGCATTAGCAGGCCTTCTGGTGTTGGTCTCCTTGGTTTGCCTGTGGTATATATGCTAGATTAGAGTCTCACAACAGCGTAATGCAGCCATGATTATTCAGGCCTTTACAGCCATTGAAGAAGGACATTCTCCCCAAGCATGGTTGGCTACCATAAAAAGCTAAAATGTTATGCTTAGGATGCGAGGCTAAGAACTGCACTCAGGGTCAGCCGTTTTCGATCCAGAGAAGAGCAAGTCTGATTGCATGCGGGTTGATGCCCCAGGTCCTGCCTCTGAGAAAAAGGTATGGGAAGGTTCTGATGCTCTTTGGGTGGATGACACCTAAATGAACATCGGTACAAAGTCCCAATTTATTTCTAATATCAGAGATCAGACCTCTACTCTTGCCTGATGTGTCTAAAACAAAAAGGGAGAACTGTAGAGAGCTGTGGAATGCCACGCCTTAAAGATGGAGCTGGTTTCCGCCTTCCACCTTCCCGATGGTGAGTGCTCTCTGTCACGAACAACTCCATATTTTGCTAAGGCTGAGGATCTGGCTTGCTTCCATGTATGTGGACCTATCTGCATTGCCCACGTGGCACAATGGGGTTGGCTACCCAGAGGCTATTTAAGCTGTGGGCTGGCTTTCCTCAGAGTCAGAAGATTGTTCAAGGTTCCTGAATAAACTGCATTGAGAAAAAAAAATGCTAAGAAAATTCTAACTGTAACAAAAGTAGAATGGATTAGCAATATAACAAAATAAAGTCTACATTTTCTCTGGAAGAATACACTTAAATAAAAGCTGCAAAGAATCCCCTTATCAAATCTGAAATAAGATGAATCTATAATAAAAATTCATTATAGGAGTTATGAAAAATAAGCCACAATAAATGATAATAAGCACTAAAAATAAGCTACAGATTGAATGATAATTATAGATATTGAAATTTTCACATTAAAAAAACAGTTAATTTATAAAACGAAAAAAAATAAAAACAATACTTACATTGTGAATTTTGGTCCGTTTTAGTTAGCCATATTTTTGTAAAATGAGAGATAGTTATCCGTGTAGATATTTGTCTTGTTTTTCTAGTACCACTTATGAAAAAGGCTTTTTATCTTCAGTCCCTGTTTTCATTGTCTTTGCCAAAAATCAGATGGCTGCACTTCTGTGGACTTATTTCTAGACATTTGACTCTAAACTCTTTGTCTTTGTGTCTGTTTATGTTTCTGATCATGGCAATTTTGTTCCTATGCCTCTATACTATAGTTTGAAATTAAGTATTGCAAATTCTATTCCTACTCTTTTTATTCATGGTTATTTTATCTGTAAGGGGTCTTTCATACTTTCCTGTATTTTTAAGATTTTTTTTAATTCTATAAAGAATTCTAATAGAAGTTTGATGGAGATTTCATTGAATCTGAATACCACTTTTTTAACATGTCTCATTATTTATTATTATTGCATATAGTAGAGGCATATGCCCTAAATACGTGTATGTAGATCTGTTTTATGTTTTTTGTTTTTTATTGTTTTTCTGTGAAGAGACACCATGCCCAAGGCAACTCTTATAAAAGAAAATATTTAATTGTGGCTGGCTTACAGTTTGACAAGTTTAGTTCATGATTATCATAGTGTGAAGCATGACAGCATCCAGGCAGTTACAGTGATAAAAAAGGAGATGGGAGTTCTGTGTCTTGTTCTGCAGGTAGAAGTGGACTGTATGACACACTGGGTGTTGTTTGAGCATAAGAGACCTTAAAGCCCACCCCAACAGTGATGTACTTCCTAATTGTGCAATTGCCTATGGGCCAAGCATTTAAACACATTAGTCTGGTGGCTATACTTATTTAAACCACCACAAGATCCAAAGATAACTTTGAGGAGTCAGTCCTGTCCTTACACATTTTCCTGGTTCATGTGGATTAATTTCATGTCTCTATTTTTGCATAACAACACATTTACCTGTCAAGCCACTCCACTGGCTTCATTAAATGGTCATTTTAATATTAGTCCTGTTATCCATGACTACAAATGACCTATTTTTAAACCTTTTTAAAAATTGACTTATGTATGTGAGTGTATTTATCCTTTTGTATCTGTACATGCATTTGGGTGCCTGCAAAGGCAAAAAGAGGACAGGTGATATCTTAGAGCTACAGCTACAGGAAATTGTGAGCTGTTTAATGTGGAAGCTTGAACCAAATTTCAGTTCTCTGAGAAACAGCAAGTACTCTTGACTAATAACCCACTATTAGAGATCTATTTATCTACTAGCATCACAATTTACTTCTTATGTGCCTTATAATTTCCACTGCAAGGCCTTTAACATTTTTTAGTTGAGGTTGTTAAGTGTACTTTATTTAACATAAGGAAAATATTTTTTTAGAAGAGAAAATTTAGTATTTTTATATTTACATTGCCTAAAGTTTTATACTACTATTCTTACAATATTTCAACAGAACAATTTTTGTTAATAAATATTGCTTAATATATACATTCACCAACATTATTTTAATTGAAAACAGAGCTTTTCGTTTTTTTTCAGATTTATTCTTCTCCCATACATCATAACTGAGCCTTCCCTTTGTCCACCTCCTCCAAACCCTCGTGCATCCTCATTTCCCCAGATTCTTTCCTCCACAGAGACTGAAGCTACAAACAACAGAGCCTGAATAGGTCTGTGTAGGTCTGTGTGGGGTCCTCTGCATATATACTGTGGTTGCTGGCCTTGGGGATTTTGTTGGAATCCTACCAGTGGGAGTGTGAGAGGAAAATATTTTAAAAAGCTAAATATAAGAAATGGCATTCTGAATGGTACACCAATAGCTTAGGAAAAATAAATAAAAAATAAAAACGTGGTAGTACATCAGCTTATAAAGCTTAAAGCACAACAGAAAAATTGAATTACAAACCAAAATAATTAGAGTGTTGCTAAAGCAATGAAATATGTAGGAATAGGATTCCAAAGAATTGAAAAAGTTAGAGAGAAATAAGTTAAACTGATTTTACCCCGAGTGCATGTTCGACTACTGATTGTATGTAAGAAACTAAAATCTGTCTTGTACAGATAAAAAGATATTGGTAGAGAAACCAAAAAGCAAACACACATACAAACAAAAATCGCACCCAAACCACAACAACAAAACATAATTCCAATATGGTCCTGTGAGTTTAGACCTAGAAAATTAAAAAACAAATACAACCTTGTGTTCATGTAAGAACAACATATTTATGGTCATAGCAACTCTCTTTGTTATGGCTCCAGACTTGGAAAACTTCAATACAAGAATGGTTAAAACTAACTCTGAAGCATCCATACCATGAAATATTACTGAACCAATTATTGATTCACAGTACAGATTGAGTGAATTTCAAAGACATTATAGCAAGTAAAAGAACCCAGATGCTAAAGATATAATAATGTGTATTTCCACTTAAATGCAAGATCATATAAAATGCCAGGTATTGTTAGAAAATTTATCAACAACTTCATTGGGTTTCAGAGTGGCATGAAGAGTTATAAAGAAGTGAAAGATATATTAGTCTGACTTTGATAATTCACAAATGGGAGTATGTGTGAGTGAAACCTATAAAATTGCATAATTTAAATATAAATAATTAGGTGTATTATATATAAATAAAGTTGTTACATTTACAGAATAAGGGAAATTGTATGTGTACTTATGTGATCTTTTCTCTGTGTTTTATAGCTCAATAAAGTTTGCTATAAAGGTGTCTTACAAAAATATCTTTAAAACAGCAAATTTATCTAATTTTAAAAACAAATATGACACAACTTTTACACATGCATGACAGATTCTCCCAGTAAACTCTAATATACTATAAAATCATGTAAATTGAAGTAGATATTTGAGTTGAATTAAATTCTTACTTTTATACCATGATCTGGATTGCTAGTTTATCATAGTTTATCATAAGTGCTAAAAATTTTTAACAGAGGACACTTTATGTGCATATATATATATATCCATTTAATATATAATATCCATTTAAGATAGCCTTGTTGTCATGGCCATCTCTTAATTCATTCTTGCAAGTTAGCATGTGGCCCCTTTTTCCTTTCACATGATGTATTTCTGTGAATCACTCATAATATAATAATATATGTACATAATTTAAAATAAACACATTATTGTGTAATATTTACATTTGGAAGTGAATTGTTTTGCTCATATAAAATTCAGTGGGAACTGACCTTCAATTGAAGTGTAGTTGGTGTTTCTATAGAATATCACACCTGTATTTCTTTAATACAATGAATCCTCTCTGAAAAATATGTTGATGTTTAATAATTATTATAGAATAATGAGAGGTAGGGTGAAGCAAGACCATAAAAAGTGATTATGATTCTACTGTAATGTTATTTTGAGAGACCTCTTGTCTCTCATTATATGATGCTTCATGATGCCTGGATTCTTTTACCAAAAAATTAAACACTAAGTCATATTTTGTGACTTGGACTAAAAAGAAGTATGAACCAAAATAAATCATTTTATTGTCTTTTGTTAACTAGTCTGCGGAATCATTTTATTGAAGAAAAATGAGGTTAAGTCATCTTTCCTTTAGAGAGTTTATTTTCATTTTTTATATTATTTGTTTTAAGCTTTACTGGATTTTTACTTAAGAAAAGTAATTCTACCATCTTAGCTACAAATAAGTACACTTTGTATGATATTGGTTTGAGTTTCATACTCACAATTGTTGAAACCTAGGTATAATTCTGTTCCATACATTCATCACATGTCATCAATAAGTAATGAATGACAGAATTTCATACTGATAACCTTTGATTCTCCCCACCACATGAAAAATGTGTGCCAAAAATTGGTGCTTTAATATTAGCATGGAAGTACTATTGAAAACTCTCCTAACTTTAATAAACTGACACTTATTTTTGAAGCACTGTTTTGTTCCAACACTGAAGTTTTGAAGATGTTTTCTATTGGTTAATCTGATCCCTAATAGTATCTTGTTTTTTATCAATAAAAAATACTACTAAGGTGTCATTTTTAAATACACTGATTCTTTTTTATTATTTTTTTACTTTATTTTTTAAAATTATTTACAGTTCATTAAATTTGCATTACAGCTGTTGCCAGCTCCCTCAATTCCCTCACAATAACACCCTCTTTCCCTCATGTCCTCTATATCCCTTTCCCAGTCTACCGATAAGGGAGGTACTCCTCCCCTTCCATCTGACCATAGCTTATCAGGTATCTTCAGGACTGGCTATAATTTCATCCTCTGTGGCTTAGCAAGGCTGCTCCTCCTTCAGGGGGTGAGGTGGGGCGGAGAGATCAACGAGCCAGTCATTGAGTTCAAGTCAGAAATAGTACCTGTTCCACTTACTAAGCCATCCACTTGGAGACTGAGCTACCATGGGCTACATCTGAGCAGGGGTTCTAGGTTATATCCATATATGGTCTTGGTTAGAGATACAGTCTCATAGAGGACACTGTGCCATGAAATATTTTGTTCTTGTGGAGCTCCTGTCCTCTCCTGGTCATAATAACTCCCCCTTTTATCATATGATTCCCTGCACTCTACCGAAGGTTTGGTTATGAGTCTCAGCATCGGTTTTGATACACTGCTAGGAAGAGTCTTTCAGAGGCCCTCTGTGTTAGGCTCCTGTCCTGTTACTTGTTTTCTCCAACTTCCAATGTCCATCCCATTTGTCTTTCTAAGTGAGGATTGATCATTTTACCCCGGGTCCTCTTTCTTGTTTATCTTCCTTCGTTGTACAGATTTCAGTATGTTTATCCTATCTTATAGATCTAGTACCCACTTATAATTAAGTATATACCGCATGTGTCTTTCTGCTTCTGGGATAACTCACTTAGGATCTTTTCTAGATCCCACCATTTGCCTGCAAATTTCATGATTTCCTTGTTTTTAATTGCTGAGTAGTATTCCATTGTGTAAATGTACCACAATTTCTCTATCCATTCCTCAGTTGATGGACATCAGAGTTGTTTCCAGGTTCTGGCTATTAAGAATAAAGTTCTTACAAACATGGTTGAACAGATGTCCTTGTTGTGTACTTGAGCATCTTTTGTATATATGCCTAGGAGTGTATAGCTGGATCCTGAGGAAGGACTGTTCCTAGTTGTCTGAGAAAGCAACAGATTGATTTCCAAAGTCGTTGTACAAGTTTACATTCCCACCTGCAAGGATGGAGGGTTTCCTTTTCTGCACAACCTATCCAGCATGTGTTGTCAATTGAGTTTTTAATCTTAGCCATTCTGATGGGTGTAAGGTGAAATCTCAGCATCGTTTTGATTTGCATCTCTCTGATGGCTAAGGATGTTGAGCATCTCCTTAAGTGGTTCTCTGCAATTCTATATTCCTCTAGAGAGAATTCTCTGTTTAGCTCTGCACCTCATTATTTGATTGTATTTCATGATTTATTGCTTTTTTAAAACTTTTTTAGTTTTTTTTTTTTATATTCTGGATATCAGCCATCTGTCAGATATAGTGTTGATGAAGATCTTTTCCCAATCTGTAGGCTGTCGTTTTGTTTTGACGACAGTGACTTTGTCTTCCCCACTTTTTTTTCTTTCCGATGTTACAAATTTCTTCTTGAGGGCACTTAGTGCTATGAATTTTCCTCTGAGCACTGCTTTCATTTTGTCCCATAAATTTGTGTATGTTGTACCTTCGTTTTCATTGAATTTTAGGAAGTCCTTAATTTCGTTCCTTTTTTTTTTTTTTTTTTTTTTTTTTTACTTACCTAACCCAGCTGTCATTGAGTTGTGAGTTTTTCATTTTCCATGTGCATGTAGGTTTTTTGCTATTTCCATTGCGGTTGAGGACCAGCTTTAGTCCATGGTGGTTAGATGGAATACAGGGGATTATTTCAATCTTCTTGTATCTGTTGAGTCTTGCTTTAGGACCAACTATATGGTCTATTTTTGAGAAGGTTCCATGAGGTGCTGAAAAGAAGATATACTTTTTTGAGTTTGGGTGAAAAGTTCCGTAGACATCTATTAGGTCGATTTGAATTAGGGCCTCTTTAAATGCCTTTATTTCCCTCTTTGGCTTCTATCTAGATGATCTGTCTTGGTGAGAGTGGGAAGTTGACATCTCCTACTAATAAGGTGTTGGGATTGATGTGTGATTTAAGCTTCAATGATGTTTCATTTATGAATGTAGTTACTCTTTATTTGGGGCATAGATGTTCAGAATTGTCTTGTCCTCTTGGTGGATTTTTTTTTTTCTTTTATGAGAATGTACTGTCCCTCCTCATCTTTTTTGATAAACTTTGTTTGAAAATCTATTTTATTAGATATTAGAATAGCTACCCTAGATTGTTTTCTGGATCCATTTTCTTGGAAATCATTTTTCCAGCCCTTTACTCTGAGGTAGTGTTTATCTTTATCAGAGATGTGTTTCATGGATGCAGCACAATGCTGGATCCTGTTTCCTCACCCATTCTGTTATTCTGTGTCTTTTTATTGAAGAGTTGAGTCCATTGATGTTGATGGATAATAGTGACCAAAGAACGTTCCTTCTTTTCTTTGTGGAATTGTTGGTCTTACTGTGATTAATTGCTTCTTTTCTTTCATTTTTTTGGGGGGGGAAATTATGTGCAGCCTATGTTTTCTGGGGTATAGTAGTTTTCTTTATATTGGAGTTTTCCTTTCAGTATCTTCTGTAGGACTGGTTTTCTGTATAGATATTGCTTAAATTTTGTTTAGTCATTGAATATTTTGTTTTCTCCAAATATGTTAATTGAAAGCAGGGTATAGTAGTCCAGGTTGGCATTTTTGGTCTCTTAATGTCTGAATGACTTCTGCCTAGGTCTTTCTGGCTTTCATAGTTTCCTATGAGAAGTTTAGTGTGATTCTGATATGTTTACATTTATATGGTACTTGGCCTCTTTCCCTTGCTGCTTTTTTATTCTCCTTTTTCTCAGATTTATTATTATTATTATTAATTACACTTTATTCATTTTGTATCCTCCCATAAGCCCCTCCCTCCTTCCTTCCCCACCCCACCCTTCCTCCCCTTTCTGCATGCATGCCCCTCCCAAAGTCCACTGATAGGGGAGGTTCTAAACCCTCTCCTTCCTCTCCTTCTTTCTGATCTTAGACAATCATTTCTCATCAGATGTGGCTGCATTGTCATCTTCTGTGGCCTGGTAAGGATGCCCCCCCCCTCAGGGGGAGGTGTTCAAAGAGCAGGCCAATCAGATTATGTCAGAGGCAGTCCCTCTTCACATTACTATGTGAACCACTTGGATACTGAACTGCCATGGGCTACATATGTGCAGGGGTTCTAGGTTATCTCCATGAATAGTCCTTGGTTAGAGTATGAGTCTCTGGGAGGTTCCCTGTGTTCAAATTTTCTTGTTCTATTGCTCTCATTGTGGAGTTCCTGTCCTCTCCAGCTCTTAGTATTTCTCACTTCTTACATAAAATTCTATTCACTCTGCCTGACAGTTGACCATCAAGCTCAGCACTGCTTTGATAGTCTGCAGGGCAGAGGCTTTCAGAGGCCTTCTGTGGCAGGCTCCTAGGTTCCTCCTGTCTTCTTCTTCTAGATTTCAGAGGTCCTCTATGTCAGGTTCCTAGGGTGTTTCCTATTTTCTTCTTCTGATATCCATCCTCTTTGCCTTTCAGGATGGGGATTGAGCATTTTAGTTAGGGTACTCTCTTTTGCTTAGTTTGTTTAGATGTACCGATTTTAGTGGGTTTATCCTATGTTGTATGTTTATATGACTGAGTATATGCCCTGTGTGTCTTTTTGCTTCTGGGACAACTCACTCAGGATGATCCTTACCAGGTCCCACCATTTACCTGCAAATTTCATGATTTCCTTATTTTTCATTGCTGAGTAATACTCCATTGTATAGAGGTACCACAATTTCTGCATCCATTCTTCAGTTGAGGGGCATCTGGGCTGTTTCCAGCTTCTGGCTATAACAAATAAAGCTGCTACAAACATGGTTGAGCAAATGTCCTTTTTGTGTACTTCAGCTTCTTTTGGATATATGGCTGGATCTTGAGGAAGCGCTATTCCTAGTTGTCTGAGAAAGCACCAGATTGATTTCCAGAGTGGTTGTACAAGTTTACATTCCCACCAGCAGTGGAGGAGGATTCCCCTTTCTCCACAACCTCTCCAGCATGTGTTGCCACTTGAGTTTTTAATCTTGGCCATTCTGATGGGTGTAAGATGAAATCTCAGGGTTGTTTTGATTTGCATTTCCCTATTAGCTAATGAGGTTGAGCATATCTTTATATGCCTCTCTGCCATTCGATATACCTCTAGAGAGAGTTCTCTGTTTAGCTCTGTTCCCCACTTTTTAAGTGGATTATTTGGTTTGCTGCTTTTCAGCTTCCTTAGTTCTTTATATATACTGGATATGAGTCCTCTGTCAAATAAAGGGTTGGTGAAGATTCTTTTCCAAATTGTAGGCACTCGTTTTGTTTTGATGACGGTATCCTTTGCTTTACAGAAACTTTTCAGTTTCATGAGGTCCCAATTATTGATTGTTGCTCTTAGAGCCTGTGCTGTTGGTGTTCTTTTCAGGAAGTTTTGTGCAGGGTGAGAAGTATGGATGTATTTTCATTTTTCTACATGTAGACATCCAGTTGTTCCAGCACCATTTGTTGAAGATGCTATCTTTTTTTCCATTGTATGGTTTTGGCATCTTTATCAAAAATTAGGTGTCCATAAGTGTGTGGGTTTATTTCTGGGTCTTCTGTTTGCTTACATTGATCCACCATTCTGTTTCTATGCCAGTACCATGCAGTTTTTATAACTGTTGCTCTATAGTACACCTTGCAATCAGGGATGGAGATACCTCCAAAAGATCTTTTATTGTAGAGATTGTTTTAGCAATTCTGGGTTTCTTGTTATTCCATGTGAAGTTGAGACATTTTCTTTCCAGGTCTGTAAAGAATTGTGTTGGCAATTTGATTGGAATTGCAATAAATCTGTAGATTGCTTTTGGTAACATGGATATTTTTACTATGTTAATCCTGCCAAGCCATGATCATGGGAGATCTTTCCATCTTCTCATATCGTCTTCTATTTCTTTCTTCAGAGACTTGAAATATTTTTCATACAAGTCTTTGACTTGCTTGGTTAGGGTTACACCAAGGTACTTCATGTCATTTGTGGCTATTGTGAAGGGTGTTGTTTCCCTAATTTCTTTCTCAGCCCTTTTGTCTTTTGAATACAGGAGTGCTATTGATTTTTTAGAGTTAATTTTGTATCTTGCCACTTTGCTGAAGGTGTTTATCAGCTGTAGGAGTTCCCTGGTAGAGTTTTTGGGGTCACTCATGTATACTATCATATCATCTGCAAATAGTGATAATTTGACTTCTTCCTTTCCAATCTGTATGCCCTTGATCTCCTTCAACTGTCACATTTCTCTAGCAAGGACTTCCAGAACTATGTTGAAGAGATATGGAGAGAGTGGGCAGCCTTGTCTTGTCCCTGAGTTCAGTGGGATTGCTTTATGTTTCTCTCCATTCAGTTTAATGTTGGCTATAGGCTTGTTGTATTTACTATGTTTAGATATGTACCTTTTATCCCTGATCTCTCCAATACTTTTAACATGAATGGATGTTGGATTTTGTCAAATGCTTTTTCAGCATCTAGGGAGATTGTCATGTGGTTTTTTTCCTTTCAGTTTGTTAATATGGTGGATCTCATTGATGCATTTCTGTATATTGAAACACCCCTGCATACCTGGGATGAAGCCTACTTGGTCATGGTGGATGATATATTTGATGTGTTCTTGGATATTGATTTGCAAGTATTTTGTTAAGTATATTTGCATTAATGTTCAAAAGGGAGATTGGCCTGATATTTTCTTTCTTTCTTGAGTCTTTGTGAGGTTTAGGTACCAAGGTGACTGTGGCTTCATAGAATGAGTTTGTTAATGTTCCTTGTGTTTCTATTTTGTGGAATAGTTTGAATTGGTGTTAGCTCCTCTTTGAACATCTGGTAGAATTCTGCGCTGAAGCCATCTGGTCCTGGGCTTTTTCTGGTTGGGAGATTTTTGATGATTGCTTCTATTTCTTTCTTTCTTTTTTTTTTTTTTAAGGAAAACGGGATTTATTTATTTTTTTTATCAGTTACATTTTATTAACTCTGTATCCCAGCCATGTCCCAATCCCTCATTCCCTCCCAGTCCCTCCCTCCCTCCCTCATCTCCACCGTGCCCCTTTCCAAGTCCACTGATAGGGGGGACCTCCTCCCCATTCATCTGATCCTATTTTATCAGGTATCTTCAGGACTGGCTGCAAAGCCCTCCTCTGAGGCCTAACAGGACTGCTCCTCCCTTCGGGGGTGGGGAGACCAAAGAGCCAGTCATTGAGTTCCTGTTAGAAATAGTCCTTGTTCCCCTCATTTTGGGAAACCAATTGGTTACTGAGCTACCACAGGCTACATCTGAGTGGAGGTTCTAAGTTATATGGGGAACAGCCTAGAACTCATTGGCACAGGAGACAACTTCCTGAACAGAACACCAACAGCACAGGCTCTAAGAGCAACAATCAATAAATGGGACCTCATGAAACTGAAAAGTTTCTGTAAAGCAAAGGATACCGTCATCAAAACAAAATGACTGCCCACAGATTGGGAAAGAATCTTCACTAACCCTTTATCTGACAGAGGACTAATATCCAGTATATACAAAGAACTAAAGAAGCTGAAAAGCAGCAAAGCAAGTAATCCAATTAAAAAATGGGGAACAGAGCTAAACAGAGAATTCTCGACAGAGGAATATCGAATGGCAGAAAAACACTTAAAGAAATGCTCATCCTCATTAGCCATCAGGGAAGTGCAAATCAAAACGACCCTGAGATATCACCTTACACCCATCAGAATGGCCAAGATGAAAAACTCAAGCGATAACACATGCTGGAGAGGTTGTGGAGAAAGGGGAACCCTCCTCCACTGCTGGTGGGAATGTAAACTGGTACAACCACTCTGGAAATCTATCTGGCGCTTTCTAAGACAAATAGGAATAGTGCTTCCTCCAGACCCAGCTATACCACTGCTAGGTATATACCCAAAGTTTGTTCAAGTATACAAAAAGGACACTTGCTCAACCACGTTTATAGCAGCTCTATTTGTAATAGCCAGAACCTGGAAACAACCCAGATGTCCATCAACGGTGGAATGGGTACAGAAATTGTGGTATTTTTATACAATCGAATACTACTCAGCAATCAAAAAGGAGGAAATCATGAAAGTTGCAGGCAAATGGTGGGATCTAGAAAAGATCATTCTGAGTGAAATATCCCAGAAGGAGAAAGACAAACATGGGATATACTCACTTATATAGACCTATAAGATATGATAAACATAATGAAATCTATACACCTAAAAATGATAATCAATTGAGCAGACATGGGGTAAGATGATCAATCCTCGTTTAGAAAGACAGATGGGATGTGCATTGAACGTATGACAGGAATCTACTGAGAGCATCTGAAAGACTCTATCTAGCAGTGTTTTCAAAGCAAAGACTCATGACCAAACCTTTGGCAGAGTACAGAGAATCATAAGAAAGAAGGGGAGTTAGTCTGATGGGGAAAGGATAGGAGCTCCACAAGGACCAAATATATCTGGGCAAAGGGTCTTTTCTGAGACTGATTGCTTCTATTTCTTTGGGGGATATAGAACTATTTAATTGATTTACCTGGTCCTGATTCAGCTTTGGTAAGTGAAATCAATCAAGAAAATTGTCCATTTCATTTAGATTTTCAAATTTTGTCGCATATAGACTTTTGAAGTAAGTCCTACTGATTGTTTGGATTTCCTCAGTGTCTGTAGTTATGCTGCCCTTTTCATTTCTGATTTTGTTGATTTGGGTGGTTTCTCTCTGCCTTTTAGTTAGCTTGGCTAAGGGTTTGTTGATCTTGTTGATTTTCTCAAAGAACCAGCTCTTGGTTTCATTGATTCTTTGAATTGTTTTATTTGTTTCTAATTGATTGATTTCAGCCCTGAGTTTGATTATTTCCAGCCATCTGCTCCTTCTTGGTTGTCTGCTGCTTCTTTTTCTAGGGTTTTTAAGTGAGCCATTAAGTTGCTTGAATGAGCTGTCTCGATTTTCTTTTTGCAGGAAGTTAGTTCTATCAACTTTCCTCTTAGCACTGCATTTATTGTGTCCCACAAGTTTGGGTATGTTGTGTCTTCATTTTCATTGAGTTCTAGGAAGATTTTAATTTCTTTCTTTATTTCTTCCCTGACCCAGCTGTCATTTAGTAAGAAATTGTTCAGTTTCCATGTGTGTGTAGGCTTTTTGCTATTTCTGTTATTGTTGAGGTCCAGCTTTATTCCATGGTGATCAGACAAGATACAAGGGATCATTTCAATCTTCTTGTATCTGTTAAGGCTTGCTTTGTGACCAACTACATGGTCTATTGTGGAGAAGGTTCCATGAGGTGCTCAGAAGGTAAATTCTTTTGTGTTTGGGTGTAAAGTTCTGTAAATGTCTTTGAGGTCCATTTGATTCATGACCTCTGTCAGAGACATTGTTTCTTTGTTTAATTTCTGTTTTGTTGACCTGTCCTTTGTTGAGAGTGGGGTGTTGAAGTCTCCCAATATTAATGTGTGGGGATCTATATGTGGTTTACATTTTATCAATGTTTCTTTAACAAATGTGTGTGCTCTTGTTTTGGGGGCATAGATGTTCAGGATTGTGATGTCTTTCTGGTGGAATTTTCCTTTGATGAGTATGAAGTGTCCTTCCCCATCTCTTTTTATTAATTTTGGTTGAAAGTCTATTTTATCAGATATTAGAATGGCTACTCCTGCTTGCTTCTTGGGTCCATTTGCTTGGAAAGTCATCTTCCAACCCTTTACCCTCAGGTAATGTCTATCTTTGTGACTTAGTTGTGTTTCTTGTATGCACCAGATTGCTGGGTTTTGTTTACGTATCCATTCTGTTAATTTGTGTCTTTTTATTGGAGAGTTGAGTCCATTCATGTTGAGAGAGATTAATGACCATTGGCTGTTAGATCCTTTGATTTTTCGGTTGGCTGTGGTCATAAGGTTGTGTGCTTTGTTGCTTTCTGTTTTACTGTAGTAAGGTTAATTATTTCCTGTATTTGCTTGAAAGGAGCTAATTTTCTTGGGTTGTATTTTCCCTTCCAGTTTCTTCTGTAATTCTGGATTTGTGGTAGGTATTGTTGAATTTTTCTTTTTGTCATTGAATATCTTGTTTTCTCCATCTATGAGGACTGAGAGCTTTGCAGGGTATAGTAGCCTGGGCTGACATCTGTGTTCTCTTAGGGTCTGTGTGATATCCGTACAGGCACTTCTGGCTTTCATAGTCTCTGTTGAAAAGTCAGGTGTGATTCTAATGTGTTTGCCATTATATGTTACTTGGCCTTTTTCCCTTGCAGCTTTTTGTATCTTTTCTTTGCTCTGTATACTTACAGTTTTGAATATTATGTGGCTGGAGCATTTTCTTTTCTGGTCAAATTTGTTGGGTGTTCTATAGGCCTCTTGTATTCTTATTGGCCTCTCCTTTAAGTTGGGGAAATTTTCTTCAATGATTTTGTTGAAAATATTTTCTGGGCCTTGGAGAAGGGAGTCTTATTTTTCCTCTATACCTATTATTCTTAGGTTTTGTCTTTTCATATTGTCTTGGATTTCTTGGACAGTCTGTGTCAGGAATTTTTTGGATTTAACCTTTTCTTTGACAGATACATCGATTTCTTCCATTGTATCTTCTACACCTGAGATTCTTTCTTCCATCTCTTGTAGTCTGTTGGTTATGCTTACCTCTGTAGTTCCTGCTTTCTTCCCTAGATTATTTTTCTCCATTATTTCCTCCATCTGTGTTTTCTTTAATTTTTCCAGTTCTATCTTCAGGTCTTGAGTTGTTTTGTTTACTTCCTTCACCTGTCTGATTGTAGTTTCCTGTTTTTGTTTTAGTTTCTTCAACTCTGTTTCTTTTATTTCATTCAGTGTTTTAAGCATTTTTTTTCTAAAGGCCATAAATTGTTTGGCTGCAACTTCCTTTATTTCTTTAAGGATGGCAATATTCTGTTTGATTTTATCTTCCTCTATGTCTTTACGTATCTTATTTGTTTCCTTTGTTATCATCTTCATGAGCACAGTTGTTAGGTCATCTTCTTGGATTTCAGTTATGCTGCGGTGTCCAGGGCTACTTGCCCCTGGGTAACTGGGTTCTGGAGATGCCATATTGCTCTGTCTTTTGTTGCTTGAGCTTTTACTCTGACCTCTACCCATTGTGCTATCTTAGGTGTTTGGGGTTATTTTCTGGTGGTTCCTGTGGTGGAGAGAATCCCTTTTGCAGAAAGCTGGTTTTTCTGAAGGATGTAATCTCAGCTTTTTGGGTATAGTCCCTGGATGGCTGGCATTTTTTCAGGAGTTGCTGCTGCTCACCTTAGGGATAGAGACCTGAGTGGTAACTGCGGTCTTTGTTAGTCGAGAGGGTTCTCCTCTCACCCTGAAGACAGCTGCCCTGTTTCCGGGTTTCTTGCTGTAAATTTAATGATCAGCTGCTGTGACCCATTTGGACATCTGGTGTGCAGCAACTGTTTTTGCCTGTGTCTGGAGCACAGCTGAGTGATGGCAGCTCGGCCCTGGGATCTCTTCCACAGTTTAGCCGGGTGAGTTAAAAGCTGATTGAATCCCCCACTGTGGGGTATCCTCTCACCTGGGAAACAGAATCGCCTGTGTTTTATCTCCGCAAGTTCTGATTGCTGGTCACTGTGCTGATCCTGCTGTGCTGGTTCTCAGAATGAGAGTCCTCCTGGCGCAGCCATCTTGCCCCGCCTCCCTTGCTGCTTTTAATATCTTTTCTTTGTTCTGTAAATTTAGTGTTTTAACTATGTTGTGATGTGAGGAGTTTCTTTTCTGTTCTTTTCTATGTGGTGTTCTGTAGGGCCTCTTGTATGTTTATTGACATCTCTTTCTTTAGGTTGGGAGAGTTTTCTTTTATGATTTTCTTGAAAATATTTTCTGTACCTTGGAGCCTGGAATCTTCTTTTTCATCAATTCCTATTATTCTTAGACTTCACCTTTTCACGGCATCCTTGATTTATTGGATGTTTTGTGTTTGTGACTCTTCTGATTTTACTTTTTCTTTGAGAGAAGTATCTATTTCTGTGAGTGTATCTTCAGCACTAGAGATTCTCTCTTCCATCTCTTGTATTCCAGTGGTGATGCTTAACTTTGTGTTTCCTGACCTTTTCTCTAAGTTCTTCAGATCCAGGGCCTTCTCAATTTGTTTTTTCTGTATTGATTCTAATTCTGATTTCATGCCTTGCACCGTTTTCTTCATCTGTTTGAATGTGGCTTCCTGTCTCTTTATGATGACCTCTATTTTTTTTTTTTTTTTGTTCATTTCCTCTCTATATGCCACTAATTTTGTCTCTACTTTTGCCTCTATTTGTTTGGGTATATTTGCCTGTGTTTCTTTGAGAGCTTTGTTAATTTCCTCTTTCTTTTGCTCCACTTGTGTGGCTAATTCTTTGACAGACTTATTTGTTTCCTCTTTAACTGTCTGTTTTTGTACGACTATTTCTCTGAGAGATTTGTTTGTTTCTTCTTTATGTGCCTCTAATAACTGGATAAGCATAGCATTAAAGTTCTTTTCCTGTTTTTTTCCGATGAATTGGAGTATACTTTGGTTTTGGAGGTTGCTGGTGAAACCTGATTTTTGTTGGATTTGTTCTTTTGCTGACCCCAGGCCATTTGCTTATCTATAATCTTCACTGTTTCTTCCTGGATCCTGCAGTTCATATTGGTACCTTCTTTCTCTGACATCTGGAGAATTTTTCAGGAAGATGATAGACGTCCACTGATTTCTGGGTGTTTGTTGGTGTTTCAGCTGTACCTGTGGGTGGAAAGTCCATGGGTGCAGAAGGGCAAGTTCAGGCAAGCGTGTGCGTGTGCTTGGAAGTGTTTCTTGAGGGACAGGGTGCTAAAGAACATAGAATCCTTGAGTGTGTGAGAGGGGCGCAGCCTTATAGGCGTTAACGGGTTTGCATGTGATAAATCACAGGCACAATTTCCTTATGCAAATTCCCTTAATACCTCAATGTTCTACAGGTTACTGGCATTCTGTTCTGTCTGAGCTCCAGGTGATATTTGCCTGAACTCCACTGGTAGACCTACAGAGTAGGGGCTTCAATGTCCCAAGTGTCCCTCTGTTTCCCACAGTAGGTATGTGGGTGGGAGGAATATAATGTCTGGCTGCTAGCGTAGAAGCACCGTGGATCTGGGGCTCTTCAGACACTTGATGGTACATTCACTCTCAAGCAGTTCACTTTGGAAAGGATGGGGGTATCCCAGCTCTCTACTCTCAGGTTTGGACCTACTGAATCATATGCAGGGGGACTGATGAGCTCCCCCAGCTCAGTGGTGCTGCAACTGTCAAACTAGGGAGTCCATCTGCCTCAAACTGGGAGGCCTGTCCAGATGCCTTCAGGGAGTCCTGGGGAGCCACAACAGTGATCCACGCAACTATTGGCCTGGCACCTGTTGTACCTGGTTTGTTTGGTGGGTCAGCTGGACTTTGATAGCTGTACAGGTAGCTATCTGCCACCGAGGGTTTGGGAAGACCTTACAGTCACTGGCTGGGAGGCCCTGCAGAGTCAGTATGGCTGCTCTCAGACCTGGGACCAGGGAGGATGTTACTGCGGATCTGGGACTCTAAAGGCTGGTACACCTGGCAGCCTCAGATGAGGAGCTAGGAGCCCTGCCTCTGATGTCTCAGTCCCTAGGCAGTGAGTTCTGTGCTGAGAATCTCTGAGTCAGCTCTGCCAAGGAGGAGGGAGGCTGGATAGAGGTAAGTGCAAGGGGATCAAATGATCATTTCTCCCTATCCCCAAGGAAGTCAGTGAGTGACCTGAGTCTAAAGGTCTCAACTCATGTGATGTTCCCTTTTTTTCATAAAGCCTCACTGTCAATTTTCTGGCTTTAGCTGTCCCTTCACTCACCAATTGCAGCGTTTCAGATCCTCTGCCTCTCATGTATTGTGCGTGCTGGTTGCTTGCGCCATCTTGAGTCTCTGATACTGATTCTTTTTAATACTTCCTTTTACTTCTCTCCTTTTTCTTCCCATCAGTTAAATTCTTCATTCTATGCAATGATGTAGAAAGCCAGTTTACATGAAGTACAAAAGAAGTTAACATTGAAAACTCTCTGTTTTAATGTTAGGCTTTGATATAAAGTTCATATATTTATTCATTCTTTTAAAGTGAGAGTGAGGCTCTTTCTCATGCATAATGTGCTTCTCTGATGCATTCATAATACACACACACACACATTTTTTTAAATTACCTTTCTTTCCCAGTGCATTCCAGAAACTGTAGCACTGTTAACTATCATGTGCACTACTTTGTTGAAGATAATTTGCAATGGCTATTATCAGGGGAGAAGAGAATAACTTAAATGGAAAGTACAAAGGCACAGTAAACTCAAGTCAAAACACTAGTAAAGGGAACACATGCAGATTAAAAGCCCACACAGTGAAGACATAACATTGATAGAAAAGTGACTTCTTATGGGCACATCATCCCAAAGTTAATGTGGGATTGCATGCCAGGAGTGCAAGACTGAAAATCAGTTTCTGAGTTAGGGAGAAGACATCTCAGCAGAGAAACAGCTAATCCATAGAAGGGTGGGCAAACAAACATGGGATTTGATCTGAGCAACAAAGAGAACCTAGGAAAGGTACAGAGACCGGAATGAAGAGATATCAAAAGCAATGCATGTTGGTAAGTGTTTGCCAAAGAAGAAGTCAGACTAAGTGAAATGAGAAAACCACACCACACAAAATTTAATGACCATAAATAATGTTTTACTGACGCATAGACAATTTATTTCCTTTTGCCCTTGCGTATGCATGCCCTGCTTCCATACTATAACAGGTTCATCAGAAGCAATACCGGAAAACCCTAAACATTTACAAAAATGTGTAGAAAGTTTTGCAACCTCAGACTTGATTGTTTGGGTATCAAATGTTGCTGGTATCACAAATTAAATTCAGAAGTGTTTTTTATATTTATTCTGTAAACGAGTTTTGGAAGAGGCTATTTATTTCTTCAGAGTTTGAATTGTTTGATGAAGCCATCTGGATGAGAAAATTTCAGTGTGATAAAACGTAGAGGTATAGAACAAATCTCTTAAATTCAGAATTTTCCAAAAAAGAATTTCTGGTAGCCAGAAGAATTCCTGAATCCCCAAATGGTTTAATCTATTCTAGTGATACTATTTTTGATTTATAACTCATTCTCACTTTAGCTAAATAGCATGCAAATGATTCTATTCTTTAAATTTGAAATACATTTCAATACTCAGCACCTATCATTATCAAAAATCGTAATTGTACTTTAGAGTCTGTACCATTGCTAATTTATTGTGCACTTTTTTTCCTGACCTATTAAGATGTTTTCAAATTTCTCATAATATGGACAGAATGTCTACCTTGTTACTTTCTCTGTTGTCAATGTGATTTGAAATAGTGCTTAAGTAAAGAAAAAATTAAATTCTTACCCATCTTTCTGGTAGATGATCTCTGCTGTTTATGAAATTCTTTTATTTATCTTACGTATTTTTTTTTATTTTGTTGCTGAGTCAAATTAGTATTTTTAGTTTCAGACATGACAGTCATATACACTGTCCCTTACAGCTGTTAGATTTTTAAAATACTATTTTCTATAGAGATAGTTCCAATGGAGTTTTGAGAGATGCCCTAGCCCCAATGCTTCTGAGTTCAACGTACATTTACATTTCTTTCTTTCTTTCTTTCTTTCTTTCTTTCTTTCTTTCTTTCTTTCTTTCTTTCTCTCTTTCTTTCTTCTTTCTTTCTTCTTTCTTTCTTTCTGTGTATGTTTGTATGTATATATATATGTATGTATGTATATATGTATGTGTATATGCACATGCCCTGCAGTCTGTGCGTGTGTTTGGTTGTATGTGTGTGTGTGTGTAGACAGGAGGCATGATTCATTTATCTCCTTCTACTTTGTGGGTCCTGAGGGAAAATCTCAAGTTATCAAGTTAATCATCAAGTACTTTAACCCCCTGAGCCTTCTTGCTGCCACTTCTATTTTTTTTCCTGTTTCATGTACAATGGGAATAATCATGGCTGTTTTCTTTGAGTTTGAGTTTGAATGATATACAGCTTTTTATTCATTTATATTAAATATTAAATATCTCTTAGGTATGTACTCGTGAGTGATACATAAATTTTATTTAGCTTGATGATATGGTCAGTTCATTGTCATTTTAGTTCTTTTACATTGAATGCAACCACTAATATGCCTGGACTTATATTTATGATGATTAAGTTTGTGTTTTAATCTTTTCTTGCTCTTCACTTGATTACCCAGGAATGATTTTAATTTTAATTTTAATTTTAACTTGTACACATACAATATATATTTTAACATTCCTTCTATTAGATTGTTAGGTGTCTTTCCTTGCCACCACACCCAGATAATATGTTCTTTTCATATTTCTTTTGTTTTTAGTTTTTTTGAGACTGTAATATAATGACAACATATCTCCTTTATATTTCTGCCCTCTAAACCCTCTCATATAACTCTGCCCATCTCCTTCAAATTTATGTCCTCTTTTTACATTACTTGTTATTTGCACACATATGTATATATTCATATATATGCGTGTATTTTTATTTATGGTTATATTTCTAAATATATGTGTTAAGAGTATTTAATATCATTTGTCTGAATGTTTTCTGTACTAACTATTCTCCATTGGCCAACCAATAGTTATGTTCGTCCCTGAGGAGGACCTCCTCTAGAGCTCTCAGATTTCCTCAGAGCCTATAATTTCTTGTTGAGAATTTAGGTCCTTTGAGCATTTCCCCTTCTACTTTAACATGTCCATTGGTGTTATCCTTCCTGAGACATATTGTTGAGACATAAGAATAGCTTCTGTCTAGACAGATTTGCAGCACAGGAAAAATTCTCATGTTATATGCTAGTGACTCAAAGTCCAGCATATTTTCATTGACAGCCAAGTTGAGCGATTTGCCATAGGGTATCAATTTGCTCTTGCACGAGGTCAATCCTCTGATTGAACACCATCAAGCTTCCTTTTAGTCGAGCATTAATTCCTTTATGTACAACTAAGGCATGAGCTACATTGGCTAAATGATTATTCAGGGTCTGAGCAGTCTGCCCAGTATGACTCATGGCTAATGCCCTGGTGGTAGCTCCAACAGCCGCCAATGAGATGGTAGTAACAATGGTGGCTGTAGTTCCAAGATCCCTTTTCTGTCTGAAGAGAGTCATAGCGTGAGGGGCATCAACGGGCACAGGCACCCAGCAAGGCATGCGAGTAACCAGGGCATACCTAAATTTACTAGCATTCCAGCATTGGACAAAAAAGCAAGTATCATTACCACAATTACTTGGCTCTATCTGGCTAATAATGAATAAAAATGGGGGATATAGACAAACAGGTGTGGGCTTATAGGAAATATTATGAGAAGCCTTAACCCCCTCGTTGAAACATCCTGCGTCAGTTCTAGAACTAACAGTGGTGGTGTCTGAGGTCTGAGTAGGTTCAGGAGACCATTGCCCCCAGGGGCGAGATGTGCTCCATTTAAATTGACTAACTCCATGTTTTCCTCCAATTTTGAAGGTCATTTAAGGTTCTTAAATTATTTTTTCCCTTTTTTTTAAAATTTTTCATCAATTACACTTTATTCATTCTGCATCCCCCCATAAGCCCCTCCCTCCTCCCCTCCCAGTTCCACCCTCTCTCCTCCCTCTGCTTCCATGCCACTCCCCAAGTCCACTAATAGGGGAGGTTCTCCTCTCCTTTCTGATCTTAGTCTGTCAGTTCACATCAAAAGTGGCTGCATTGTCCTCTACTATGGCCTGGTAAGGCTGCTCCCCCCCAGAGGGAGGTGATCAAAGAGCAGGCCAATCAGATTATGTCAGAGGCAGTCCCTCTTCACATTACTATGTAACCCAATTGGACTCTGAACTGCCTTGGGCTACATCTGTGCAGGGGTTTTGGGTTATCTCCATGAATAGTCCTTGGTTGGAGTATGAGTCTCTGGGAAGTTTCCTGTGTTCAAATTTTCTTGTTCTGTTGCTCTCCTTGTGGAGACCCTGTCCTCTAAACAATTGTCGAGCTATATTTTAGGTAATTGGACTGGAGAATTCGATACTACGATGGAGCAGCTGAGAGTGGCCATTGTCATGGTAAATTCTACCAGAGTGGACGCAGGACTAGCCACAGGATTATCATCATGGATTGCTGCAGCCATGAATCATCTGAAGGAATGGGGGCATGGGAGCGTTAGCAGGCCTTCTGGTGTTGGTCTCCTTGGTTTGCCTGTGGTATATATGCAAGATTAGAGTCTCACAACAGTGTGATGCAGCCATGATCATTCAGGCCTTTACAGCCATTGAAGCAGGACATTCGCCCCAAGCATGGTTGGATACCATAAAAAGCTAAAATGTTACGCTCAGGATGCGAGGCTAAGCACTGCACTCAGAGTCAGCCGCTTTGGACCCAGAGAAGAGCATGTCTGATTGCATGCGGGTTGATACCCCAGGTCCTGCCTCTGAGAAAAAGGTATCAGACGGGTCTGATGCTCTTTGGGTGGATGACACCTAAATGAACATCGGTACAAAGTTCCAATTAATTTCTAATATCAGAGATCAGACCTCTACTCTTGCCTGATGCGTCTAAAACAAAAAGGGGGAACTGTAGAGAGCTGCGGAATGCTGTGCCTTAAAGATGGAGCTGGTTTCTGCCTTCCACCTTCCCGATGGTGAGCGCTCTCTGTCACGAACAATTCCACATTTGGCTAAGGCTGAGGATCTGGCTTGCTTCCATATATGTGGACCTATCTGCATTGCCCACGTGGCACGCCTGGGTTGGCTACCCAGAGGCTATTTAAGCTGTGGGCTGACTTTCCCCAGGGTCAGATGATTGTTCAAGGTTCCTGAATAAACTGCATTGAAAAAGATTATTAGTTCAGTTTCTGGGTCCTCTTGATGTCTAGAGAAATCCAGAGAAATCAACTTATTAAAAAGACCAATGGAAAAATGTGAAAAGATTATTATACTGAGAAAAATAATTATTATACAATACTGAAATAACATGAATGGCTTGATCTTCATATGTATAAAAATGTCACAAGTTGTGCATATAAATTAGTCCCTCCCCATTGTGTACATAATTATAGTTATTACCATGTGAATAGGTTTGTGTAGTCAAGACCACAGACATGACCCATAACAGTAATACTATTGATATTTCCACATCCTTATATCCATTCTGATCCCTGGAAATCTCTAATACTTCCTTATCTTTCATACACTTTCAATGAAGCTCATGACATTAATTCAAGTTGCTTTATGCTTCAATAATTTATGCTTCAATAATCTATTTTTCTTTATTGCTGTGGTAGGTATGTGCTAGAATATCACTCACTTATTGAAGGCATTTTCATTATTTCCAGTTGGGGCTATTTTGAAAATTAAGTGAAATAAAAATCCCTCTACTGTTTTTTATGCATATATAAAGTTTCATTTCTCTGGGAAAAAATACCCAGAAGTAAATTTGCTAAGTTGTACTATAATTGCATATTTAATTGTTATGCATATTTGATTGTATAATTTAATTATTTCCCTGACAAAATATCAGAAAAGCTCTACTATTTTCTATTTCTACCAGAAATATGAAGTTAGATTTTGCATACTTTTGAGAATTAGTTGTTTTCACCTTTTCTTTAATTTTACTCCTTTATAGAGAGTAAAAATAACCTCATTGTAGGTTTGGTTTGAATTTTCTAATAGGTAATGATGGTCACAATATTACATTTAGTATTTGATGTCTGCATTTACTTAAGGAACCATCTATTTGTATTTTTATTCTAATTTATTTTATTCACATTACATCCTTGTAGTCCCTTCATTTATCCTATTCTAGTCCCACCATTTCTCTATCCCCACCTCCTGTTTTTCTCAGAAAAGAGGAGCTCCCTTTTCCATCCATCCCAGCACATCAAGTTGAATCAGGACTGGACCTGTCCTTGAACCATGTGGCCTAGCAAGGCAGTTACACCATGGGAAAGTGATCTAAAAACTAGCAAATGAGTCCCTGTCTGATGCAGGCCCACATCCCTTACTAGCACACCCACTGGAACCCTAAGCTGCCCATCTGTTACATCTTTGTAGGGTGCCTAGGTCCAGTTCATGCATGGTCTTTGGTTGATACTTCAGACTCACAAGACGCTACTCAGCCCTGGTTAGTTAGTTCTGTTGTTTTTCTAGTGGACCCCTGCCAATTCCTGGTCCTTCTTCCCCTCCCACTATCCCCCAAACTCCATAAACATTGTTCAGGGTTTGACTGTGAATCTCAGGATCTATTTTGAGGCACTGTTGTGTAAAGCCTCTCAGAGGACAACTCTGACTGTCTCCTGTCTGCAAGTTTAACATAGTATAGCTCATAGTGTCAGGGGTTGCCTTTCTCTGATAAAGTGGATCTTTGGCTGGGCCAGTCATTTGTTGGGTATTCCCTCAGTCTCTGCTCTCTACTCTATATTTATTCCTGCACATCTTGTAGGCAGGGTAAATTTTAGGTCAAAAAAAATTTGTGGATGGGTTGTTGTTCCCCACCCTTTACTGGAAGACTAGTCTAGTTTGTAGTCTCTTCAGTCTCTACAGCCTCTGCTATTAGCTTTCTCTGCTTGAATTACCCTTTCATCCTTCCAGGAGCCTACCCTGACTTAGGTCTCCAGCTTAACACAGAGAGGTCCCCAACAGCAGTTTCTCTTTTCGCTGTTTTCTTGCCTTGCTCCCTATAGGTATGTTCTTCACCCTCTTAACTCTCTGTCCCCACTCTTAACTTCTTCCCTCTCTTCAGCCATTACCTCTGTCTGAGTGAGATTTATGCATCCTCACTTGGGTTCTCTTTAATACTTACTTTCTTTGGGTCTATCCCTCATAGTATGCTTATCTTGCACTATATGGCTAAAATCCACATATAATTGAGTACATACCATGTGTGGTTTTTTTAGGTCTGGGCTACCCCAGTCAGGATGATCTTTTCTAGTTCCATTTATTTGCCTGCAAATTTCATGATCACTTTGGTTTTAATAGCTAAGTACTATTCCTTGTGTAAATTTGCCAGAGTTTTTTTTTTATCCATTTCTTTGAGAGTCATCTAGGTTGTTTCCAGATTCTGGTTATTATAATAAAGCTGCTATCAACATAGATGAGCAAGTGTCCTTGTTGCATGGCAGAGTGGATATATACCCCAGAGAGATGTAGCTGGGTCTTGAGGTAAATATTTTTTCCCAATTTTATATGAAAGCCCCAGACTGATTTAAAAAGTTGTTGTATAAAGTTACACTCCCACCAGCAATGGAAGAATGTTCCCCTTTCTCCACATTTTTGCCAGCATGTACTATACTGTTGAGATTTTAATCTTAGCCATTCCAACTGGACTGGTGTGACATGGAGTCTCAGAGTCATTTTGATTTGCATTTCTCATATGACTAAGGAAGTTGACCATTTCTTAAAGTGCTTCTCAGATATTTGAAACTCCTCTGTTGAAAATTCTCTGTTTAGAGCTTATCCTCTTTTCTAACTGGATTATTTTCTTTATTGGTGTTTGATTTCTTGAGTTCATTACATATTTTGTTTAAAGATCTTCACCAATCCTTCATATGACAAAGTAATAATATCAAAGATATATAATGACTCAGGAAATCTATTTGTATTTTTAAAATATTTTATTGTTAACTATTGAGTGATTTTCTTGTGGTCTGAATATGAAATATTTCTCATTTTTTCATATATATAGTTTTAAACAATTTTCTTGACCAGTGAATTACCTTTATATCTGTTAAGATCACCACAACATTTTTCAATTTATACCAAATTCATAAATTAGAGATTTAAATCTAGTTAAGAAAGATTTCTTTCTTTATTTTGTTATGAAACTATACTTTGATTTTTATTTTTTTTTACATTTGAGTTAATGATATATTTTTTAAACTTAAATAAGATTCAATTTCTGAATGAATATTTCCAATTGCTGCACCACTATATGTTGAATATTCACTGTTTAATTATGCTGTTGAGCTTTTTAAAAAAATAATAGATAAAGTAGCTTGAGTACATTTTTTGGGTTTTCATGCTCTTCCATTGATCTAGGTAATAATTCCTCCATCAACACCACATATTCTAGTACTTATTTAATAATAGAAAACACAAATAGATCCATATTTATCATCCTGCACAAATTAAAGTCCAAGTAGATCAAAGACCTCAATATAAAACCAGAATCACTAAACCTGTTAGAAAAAATGTAGGGAGGGGAGCCAAGATGGCGGCGCCGGGAGAACACCTCGTCTGAGAAGCAGGACAGCACTCTCCGTGCAGTGATCAGGAGACTAAACTCTGGGCCTTGAAACTACATCGATCATGTTTCCCAGGTGAGGGGAGGCTCCCACAGCTTGGGAATCGGTCGGGCCCACTCACAGCTACCCAGCCAGAACCCGGAAGAAATCCCGGGTAACGCGGGCTTTGTGTCTCTGGGCTGGAGCCGCAAGCGTGCATGTCCCAATCACTTGCCCAGGCTGATCCGTGGGCACAAGGATGCCTGAGACTGGGACTCCCAGTCACAAGAAAACCCCACGGGGAAGCAAAGTTGCCAGTCTGATCACGGGTCACCCAGTCTTTCCCCGGAAGGTCTCTAGGACGACGGGTACCCACCGCCAACACAACTGAACTCCTGCCGCGCAGAGAGCTGCATGCTCAGCTCAGTGGTACAGACAAGCTGTGCGCCCTAGTACAACAGGGACTGGAAACCCCTGTCCAGAGAGAACCACACAGGGAAGGAAGAAACCGTGCTGCTGGGGCCACCTAGGGAAAGTCTAGCAGCCTGCAGATCGCAAACAGGTGAGTAAGCCCAGCCATCACAGATCTGAGCCCAAACAGGGAGCACAGAGTGATTGGAAACTCAGCTCCCTCAGACTAGCAGGTGGGCGCACGCTTTGCCAGACCAGAGCTGCATTGTACGAACTACACCTTACAGGCAGAACTGTGTGCCCCAAGACACCAGAGCAGTACTCACCCGCCACAGATTACCTCTTGGGTTCTGGGGTACAGAGCCCCAACCTCAGACCTACAAAAAACCGGGAACCCTGAGATCAACCCCCAGATACGGCTCCAAGGGGCAACTAGTTATCCCTAACAAAACCGACCAAACCACGGGACACACAGGTTACAGCAGTTGATCACTAAATTTACAGCAAGAAACCCAGAAGGAGGGCAACTGTCTCCAGGATTTCTCCCAGTGAGAGGAGAGCCCTCTAAACTAATCAGGACCACAGTTACTACCCAGGTCTCTATGCCTGAGGTGAGCTGTAGCAACTCCTTAAAAACACCGGACATCCAGTGACTATACACAAAAACCTGGGAAGGCTTCCTTCAGGAAAAACCACCTTCCTGCCAAAGGGATTCTCTCCACTACAAGAGTCCAGGAACAACCAGAAACTAAATTCAAACAACTAAGATAGCCCAATGGGTAGAGAACAGTGTAAAAGTTCAACCAACAAAAGCCAGAACAATATGGCATCTCAAGAACCCAGTAATCCAGGGACAAATAGCCCTAGACACCCCAGCATAAATGAAATTCAAGGAGATGACCTAACATCTATGCTCATGAAGAAGATAACAGAGGAAACAAATAAAATACGAAAAGAATTAGAGGAAGATAAAAACAAACAGATCATGGCTATCGGTAAAGAAATGGAGTAAATTAAAGACAAGGAAATTATGGCCATCCGTGAAGAAATACGGGAAGCTGCAGCCAAACAGTCTGTGGCCTTTAGAGAGGAAATGCTTAAATCACTGAATGAAATAAAAGAAACAATGGATTGTTCAAACAAACAGCTGAAGGAATTGACGAAAAACATGAAAATACAATCAGACAGGGGAAGGAAACCAACAAAATAGCTTAAGAACTGAAGATAGAATTGGAAAAATTAAAAAAAAAACACAAATGGAAGAAATTGTGGAGAGAAAGAACTTAGGGAAGAAAGCAGGAACTACAGAGGTTAGCATAACCAATAGGCTACAAGAAATGGAAGAAAGAATCTCAGGTGTGGAAGATACAATGGAAGAAATAGATGTATCTGTCAAAGAAAATGTTAAATCTAAAAAACTCCTGACACAGACCGTCCAAGAAATTCAAGACAACTAAAAAGACAAAACCTAAGAATAATAGGAATAGAGGAAAAAAAGATTCCCTGCACCAAGGC
Source organism: Meriones unguiculatus (assembly GCF_030254825.1). Taxonomy (NCBI): domain Eukaryota; kingdom Metazoa; phylum Chordata; class Mammalia; order Rodentia; family Muridae; genus Meriones; species Meriones unguiculatus. The sequence continues at coordinate 53,763,925 of NC_083369.1, read as the reverse complement.
CCAGAAAATATTTTCAACAAAATCATTGAAGAAAATTTCCCCAACTTAAAGGAGAGGCCAATAAGAACACAAGAGGCCTATAGAACACCCAATAAATTAGACCAGAAAAGAAAATCCTCCCACCACATAATAATCATAGCACTAAGGGCCTTCAATAAAAAATTTGAGACAGCGTATTCAAACAACTTAATGGCTCACTTAAAAACCCTAGAAAAAGAAGAAGGAGACACACCAAGAAGGAGCAGACAGCTGGAAATAATCAAACTCAGGGCTGAAATCAATCAATTAGAAACAAATAAAACAATTTAAAGAATCAATGAAACCAAGAGCTGGTTCTTTGAGAAAATCAACAAGATAGACAAACCCTTAGCCAAGCTAACTAAAAGGCAGCGAGACACCATCCAAATCAACAAAATCAGAAATGAAAAGGGGGACATACTACAGACACTGAGGAAATCCAAGCAATCATTAGGACTTACTTCAAAAGTGTATACGGAACAAAATTTGAAAATTTAAATGAAATGGACAATTTTCTTAATCAATTCCACTTACCAAAGCTAAATCAGGACCAGGTAAATCAATTAAATAGTCCTATATCCCCCAAGGAAATAGAAGCAGTCATCGAAAGTCTCCCATCCAAAAAAAGCCCAGGACCTGATGGTTTCAGCACAAATTTCTACCAAACATTCAAAAAGAGCTAACTCCAATTCTCTTCAAACTATTCCACATAATCGAAACAGAAGCAACATTACAAAAGTCATTCTATGAAGCCACAGTCACCTTGGTACGTAAACCTCACAAAGTCCCAACAAAAAAAGAGAAATTCAGGCCAATCTCCCTTATGAACATTGATGCAAAAATATTCAACAAAATACTCGCAAACTGAATACAAGAACACATCAAAGATATCATCCACCATGACCAAGCAGGCTTCATCCCAGGTATGCAGGGGTGGTTCAATATACGGAAATCCATCAATGTGATCCACCATATTAACAAACTGAAAGAAAAAAAACACATGATAATTTCCCTAGATGCTGAAAAAGCATTTGACAAAATACAACATCCATTCATGTTAAAAGTATTGGAGAGATCAGGGATACAAGGCACATATCTAAACGTACGAAAGGCAATATACAGCAAACTTATAGCTAACATCAAACTGAATGGAGAGAAATTTAAAGCAATCCCACTGAAATCAGGGACAAGACAAGGTTGCCCACTCTCTCCATATCTCTTCAACATAGTTCTGGAAGTCCTTGCTAAAGCAATAAGACAGTTGAAGGAGATCAAGGGGATACAAATTGGAAAGGAAGACGTCAAATTATCACTATTTGCAGATGATATGATAGTATACGTGAGTGACCCCAAAAACTCTACCAGGGAACTCCTACAGCTGATAAACACCTTCAGCAAAGTGGCTGGATGTAAAATTAACTCAAAAAAATCAATAGCCCTCCTGTATACAAAAGACAAAAGGGATGAGAAAGAAATTAGGGGAAAAACACCCTTCACAATAGCCACAAACGACATAAGGTACCTCAGAGTAACCCTAACCAAGGAAGTCAAAGACTTGTATGAAAAAAATTTCAAATCTCTGAAGAAAGAATTAGAAGAAGATATGAGAAGATGGAAAGATCTCCCATGCTCATGGCTTGGCAGGATTAACATAGTAAAAATGGCCATATTACCAAAAGCAATCTACAGATTCAATGCAATTCCCATCAAATTACCAACACAATTCTTTACAGACCTGTAAAGAAAAATTCTCAACTTCATATGGAATAACAAGAAACCCAGAATTGCTAAAACAATCCTCTACAATAAAAGATCTTCTGGAGGTATCTCCATCCCTGATCTTAAGTTGTACTATAGAGCAACAGTTTTAAAAACTGCATGGTACTGGCATAGAAACAGAATGGTGGATCAATCGAATCGAAGAGAGGACCCAGAAATAAACCCACACACTTATGGACACCTGATCTTTGACAAAGACGCCAAAACCATACAATGGAAAAAAGATAGCATCTTCAACAAATGGTCAACTGGATGTATACATGTATAAAAATAATAATAGATCCATCCTTATCACCCTGCACAAAACCGAAGTCCAAGTGGATCAAAGACCTCAACATAAAACCTGACACATTAAATCGGCTAGAAAAAAAAAGTGGGGAATACCCTAGAATTCATTGGTACAGGAGAAAACTTCCTGAACAGAACACCAACAGCTCAGGCTCAAAGAGCAACAATCAATAAATGGGACCACATGAAACTGAAAAGCTTCTGCAAAACAAAGGAGACCATCACCAAAACAAAGCGACTGCCTACAGATTGGGAAAGAATCTTCACCAACCCTTTATCTGACAGAGGACTCAAATCCAGTATATATAAAGAACTAAAGAAGCTGAAAAGCAGCAAACCAAGTAATCCACTTAAAAAATGGGGAACAGAGCTAAACAGAGAATTCTCTGTAGAGGAATACCGAATGGCAGAGAATCAGTTAAAGAAATGTTCAACCTCACTAGCCATTAGGGAAATGAAAATCAAAACAACCCTGAGATTTCACCTTACACCCATGAGAATGGCCAAGATCAAAAACTCAAGTGACAACACATGCTGGAGAGGTTGTGGAGAAAGGGGAACCCTTCTCCACTGCTGGTGGGAATGTAAACATGTACAACCACTCTGGAAATCAATCTGGCGTTTTCTCAGACAACTAGGAATAGTGCTCCCCCAAGATCCAGCCATACCACTCCTAGGCATATATCCAAAAGAGTCTCAAGTATACAAAAAAGGACATATGCTCAACCATGTTTGCAGCAGTTTTATTTGTAATAGCCAGAAGCTGGAAACAAACCAGATGCCCCTCAACTGAAGAATGGATGCAGAAACTGTGGTACATCTACACAATGGAATATTACTCAGCAATGAAAAATAAGGAAATCCTGAAATTTGCAGGTAAATGGTGGGATCTGGAAAGGATCATCCTGAGTGAGTTGTCCCAGAAGCAAAAAGACACACATGGTATATCCTCACTCATATAGACATACAACATAGGACAAACCCACTAAAACTTGTGCATCTAAAGAAACTAAGCAAGAGAGAGGACCCTAACTAAAATGTCCAATCCCCATCCGGAAAGGCAAAGAGGATGGACATCAGAAGAAGAAGAAAAGAGGAAACAACCTAGGAACCTACCACAGAGGGCCTCTGAAAGCCTCTGCCCTTCAGACTATCAAAGCAGATGCTGAGCTGGATGGGCAACTGTTGGGCAGGTGAACGGAATTTTAGGTAAGAACTGGGAAATAGTAAGAGCTGGAGAGGACAGGGTCTCCACAAGGAGAGCAACAGAACAAGAAAATTTGAACACAGGGAACTTCCCGGAGACTCATACTCCAACCAAGGACTATTCATGGAGATAACCCAGAACCCCTGCACAGATGTAGCCCAGGGCAGTTCAGAGTCCAATAGGGTTACATAGTAATGTGAAGAGGGACTGCCTCTGACATAATCTGATTGGCATGCTCTTTGATCACCTCCCTCTGGGGGGGAGCAGCCTTACCAGGCCATAGTAGAGGACAATACAGCTACTTTTGATGTGAACTGACAGACTAAGATCAGAAAGGAGAGGAGAACCTCCCCTATTAGTGGACTTGGGGAGTGGCATGCAAGCAGAGGGAGGAGGGAGGGTGGGATTGGGAGGGGAGGAGGGAGGGGCTTATGGGGGGATGCAGAATGAATAAAGTGTAATTGATTAAAAATTAAAAAAAAAGGGAAAAAATAATTTATGAACCTTAAATGACTTTCAAAATTGGAGGAAAACATGGAGTTAGTCAATTGGCATGGAGCATGTCTCGCCCCTGGGGGCAATGGTCTACTGAACCTACTCAGACCTCGGACACCACCACTGCTAGTTCTAGAACTGATGCAGGATGTTCCAACGAGGGGTTAAGGCTTCTCATAATATTTCCTATAAGCCCACACCTGTTTGTCTATATCCCCCATTTTTATTCATTATTAGCCAGATAGAGCCAAGTAATTTTGGTAATGATACTTGCTTTTTTGCCCAATGCTGGAATGCTAGTAAATTTAGGTATGCCCTGGTTACTCGCATGCCTCACTGGGTGCCTGTGCCCAATGATGCCCCTCACGCTATGACTCTCTTCAGACAGAAAAGGGATCTTGGAACTACAGCCACCATTGTTACTACCATCTCATTGGCGGCTGTTGGAGCTACCACCAGGGCATTAGCCATGAGTCATACTGGGCAGACTGCTCAGACCCTGAATAATCATTTAGCCAATGTAGCTCATGCCTTAGTTGTACATAAAGGAATTAATGCTCAACTAAAAGGAAGCTTGATGGTGTTCAATCAGAGGATTGACCTCTTGCAGGAGCAAATTGATACCCTATGGCAAATCGCTCAACCTGGCTATCAATGAAAGTATGCTGGACTTTGTGTCACTAGCATACAACATGAGAATTTTTCCTGTGCTGCAAATCTGTCTAAACAATTGTCGAGCTATATTTTAGGTAATTGGAGTGGAGAATTCGATACTACGATGGAGCAGCTGAGAGTGGCCATTGTCACAGTAAATTCTACCAGAGTGGACGCAGGACCAGCCACAGGATTATCAACATGGATTGCTGCAGCCATGAATCATCTGAAGGAATGGGCGGGCATGGGAGCGTTAGCAGGCCTTCTGGTGTTGGTCTCCTTGGTTTGCCTGTGGTACATATGCAAGATTAGAGTCTCACAACAGTGTGATGCAGCCATGATCACTCAGGCCTTTACAGCCATTGAAGCAGGACATTCTCCCCAAGCATGGTTGCATACCATAAAAAGCTAAAATGATACGCTCAGGATGCGAGGCTAAGCACTGCACTCAGGGTCAGCAGCTTTCGACCCAGAGAAGAGCATGTCTGATTGCATGCGGGTTGATGCCCCAGGTCCCGCCTCTGAGAAAAAGGTATCAGACGGGTCTGATGCTCTTTGGGTGGATGACACCTAAATGAACATCGGTACAAAGTCCCAATTTATTTCTAATATCAGAGATCAGACCTCTACTCTTGCCTGATGCGTCTAAAACAAAAAGGGTCAACTGTAGAGAGCTGTGGAATGCTGTGCCTTAAAGATGGAGCTGGTTTCTGCCTTCCCCCTTCCCGATGGTGAGTGCTCTCTGTCACGAACAATTCCACATTTGGCTAAGGCTGAGGATCTGGCTTGCTTCCATGTATGTGGACCTTTCTGCATTGCCCACGTGGTACGCCTGGGTTGGCTACCCAGAGGCTATTTTAGCTGTGGGCTGGCTTTCCCCTGGGTCAGATGATTGTTCAAGGTTCCTGAATAAACTGCATTGAAAAAAAAAAAAACAGAAAAAGAAAAAAAGTAGGGAAGAGCCTTGGACTCATTGGTTCAGAAGAAAACATCCTTAACAGAACACCAACAGCGCAGACAAAGTGATGTAAAAGTGTTTTATTTTGTTTTTTTGTTTTTTTTTTTTACTTTGTTTATTTTTCTATATAATTCTTAGAGTAATGTACAAACGTGTGCTATGTGGCTAAATTGGTTTCTCATAACTATTTCTAGCTTAATTCAGTTTGCTGCAAATTATTACTTTTCTCTTCTTAATGAATAATACTTCAAATATATATATGTTTATGTTTGTGTGCTGTGTAATAAATATATCCTATAATCTTTGTACATTAATGTAAGGACAGATATCTATACTCATTCCATAATTTGACAATAGTGAATACTGAACAGTAAACATGATGTTACTTATATATACTTACTCCACTTCTTTCTGATATAAACCAAGAAATAAGATAGATTATTCAGTTTGAGATTTTATTTTTATATTATTAAAGGAACTTCCGTATTGTTTTCCATAACAATTCACTTATTTACATTTTCACCAGTATTACATAAATATTCATCTACATCCTCACTAGCATTTGTAGTTGTTTTAATGTTTCATTTTGTTTTCTTGATGATATCAATTTTGACTGGGATAAGGTGGAATCTAAGTGCAGTTTTGAATTCTATTTCTCTGATGGCTACAGATATTTAATATCTTATATGTCAATTGGCTAAATATACTTAGTGTGATAAATTTCTCTTCATTGCATTTGCAAATATCTTGACTGCTTTATGTGTTTTATTTTTAACTTTTAAATGTATGCTCTACTTATTAATCTCCCATGTGAAGCACAGACAGTAAAGATTTCCAAGTTGTTAATCACTTATTTGCTGTGCAAAAGTTTATAATATGACTTTTTTTTTTTTTTATTAAACTATTAGAGTTCAGTTCAGGCTTCTGCCAGAATCGTATTATTTGATAATATTGTCTTCTAGATTATTTATAATTTCAGCTCTTTTTTTTTTTTTCAATGCAGTTTATTCAGGAACCTTGAACAATCCTCAGACCCTGGGGAAAGCCAGCCCACAGCTAAAATAGCCTCTGGGTAGCCAACCCAGGCGTGCCACGTGGGCAATGCAGATAGGTCCACATACATGGAAGCAAGCCAGATCCTCAGCCTTAGCCAAATGTGGAATTGTTCGTGACAGAGAGCACTCACCATCGGGAAGGTGGAAGGCGGAAACCAGCTCCATCTTTAAGGTGTGGCATTCCGTAGCTCTCTGCAGTTCCCCCTTTTTGCTTTAGACGCATCAGGCAAGAGTAGAGGTCTGATCTCTGATATTAGAAATAAATTGGGACTTTGTACCGATGTTCATTTAGGTGTCATCCACCCAAAGAGCAACAGACCCGTCTGATACCTTTTTCTCAGAGGCGGGACCTGGGGCATCAACCCGCATGCAATCAGACATGCTCTTCTCTGGGTCGAAAGCTGCTGACCCTGAGTGCAGTGCTTAGTCTCGCATCCTGAGCGTATCATTTTAGCTTTTTATGGTATCCAACCATGCTTGGGGAGAATGTCCTGCTTCAATGGCTGTAAAGGCCTGAATGATCATGGCTGCATCACACTGTTGTGAGACTCTAATCTTGCATATATACCACAGTCAAACTAAGGAGACCAACACCAGAAGGCCTGCTAACGCTCCCATGCCCGCCCATTCCTTCAGATGATTCATGGCTGCAGCAATCCATGTTGATAATCCTGTGGCTAGTCCTGCGTCCACTCTGGTAGAATTTACTGTGACAATGGCCACTCTCAGCTGCTCCATCGTAGTATCGAATTCTCCAGTCCAATTACCTAAAATATAGCTCGACAATTGTTTAGACAGATTTGCAGCACAGGAAAAATTCTCATGTTGTATGCTAGTGACACAAAGTCCAGCATATTTTCATTGACAGCCAAGTTGAGCGATTTGCCATAGGGTATCAATTTGCTCCTGCAAGAGGTCAATCCTCTGATTGAACACCATCAAGCTTCCTTTTAGTTGAGCATTAATTCCTTTATGTACAACTAAGGCATGAGCTACATTGGCTAAATGATTATTCAGGGTCTGAGCAGTCTGCCTAGTATGACTCATGGCTAATGCCCTGGTGGTAGCTCCAACAGCCGCCAATGAGATGGTAGTAACAATGGTGGCTGTAGTTCCAAGATCCCTTTTCTATCTGAAGAGAGTCATAGCATGAGGGGCATCAATGGGCACAGGCACCCAATGAGGCATGCGAGTAACCAGGGCATACCTAAATTTACTAGCATTCCAGCATTGGGCAAAAAAGCAAGTATCATTACCACAATTACTTGGCTCTATCTGGCTAATAATGAATAAAAATGGGGGATATAGACAAACAGGTATGGGCTTATAGGAAATATTATGAGAAGCCTTAACCCCTGGTTGGAACTTCCTGCGTCAGTTCTAGAACTAGCAGTGGTGGTGTCTGAGGTCTGAGTAGGTTCAGTAGACCATTGCCCCCAGGGGCGAGACGTGCTCCATGCCAATTGACTAACTCCATGTTTTCCTCCAATTTTGAAAGTCATTTAAGGTTCTTAAATTATTTTTTCCCTTTTTTTTTAAATTTTCATCAATTACACTTTATTCATTCTGCATCCCCCCCATAAGACCCTCCCTCATCCCCTCCCAATCCCACCCTCCCTCCTCCCTCTGCTTTCATGCCCCTCCCCAAGTCCACTAATAGGGGAGGTTCTCCTCTCCTTTCTGATCTTAGTCTGTCAGTTCACATCAAAAGTGGCTGCATTGTCCTCTACTATGGCCTGGTAAGGCTGCTCCCCCCCAGAGGGAGGTGATCAAAGAGCATGCCAATCAGATTATGTCAGAGGCAGTCCCTCTTCACATTACTATGTAACCCAATTGGACTCCGAACTGCCCTGGGCTACATCTGTGCAGGGGTTCTGGGTTATCTCCATGAATAGTCCTTGGTTGGAGTATGAGTCTCTTGGAAGTTCCCTGTGTTCAAATTTTCTTGTTCTGTTGCTCTCCTTGTGGAGACCCTGTCCTCTCCAGCTCTTACTATTTCCCAGTTCTTACCTAATAATTTCAGCTCTTATATTAAAATGTTTGGTTTATTTTTATACATAGGATAAGATAGGAATCTCATTGCATGTGTTGTGCTATTGTTTTCAACATCATTTGAAGAGGCTCCTTTTTATTAATGTTTGGGGCAGCTTTGTTCAAAAATGTCATTACTGTAATACAAGTATTTATTTATGGATCTTCCATTCTGTCCTATTGGATCTCATGTCTGTTTCTATGTGCATACTACAATGTTCTTTTGCTGTGACTTATAATATATTTTTTAAAAGCCAGAATACTGATTTTCTAGCATTAATCTTTTTCATCTAGTTAGTTTTATCTATTTTGGGAATTTTTGTACTTCTGTACAATATTCAGATAATTATAGTTTTTTTAGAAAATGTTAATATTTTCATGTGTTTTTCGTAAATTCATCTATCCTTTTTTGATAATGTGAACATTTATAAAATAGAAATTCTCCCAACCTGTGAACACAAATAGTCTTTCTATTTCCTATTCTCTTCAATTTTTTTGGTGTTTTGTAATTATTTTGAGGGTTTCCACTTGTTTAGGGGTATTCTTAGGTATTTTCAAAGCACAATTTCTGTAAATTTTATTATTCTTATTCTTTCTATGTAAAAATGAGTAATAGAGAGAGAGAGAGAGAGAGACTGAGCTTTGGGGATGTATGGCACAGCATATGTGTAGAACCCAGGGAACAACTATGCTTACATGGCCAGTATACCACACTAGTACATTAAGCATCTTGACCTGATGTCTCAACTCACAGGTCCATTCCATCATATTTTTAAGCTAAAAAAAAAAAGTCCTGTCTTTCTGATGATGTTGACAGCAATTTTGTAATTAGTGTATTTTTAAAGTTCTTATTTTTTCTGTTGATTTAGCATCATGCTACTTTGCTGAGTACTTTTTAAATTTTATATTAAAAAATATAAATATAAATATAAATATAAATATAAATATATTTACTTTACTCTACATCCCAAAGGTGTCCCCTCTCCCCTTCTCCCAGGTCCCTGTTACCCCCAGTTCCCCTCAGAAAAGGAGAGTCCCCTCCCTTCCCTTATTACATTCCACAGCACATCAAGTCACATTAGCACTGAGAATAACTTTATCGCCTGAGGCCAGGCAAGGGGAAGTCATCCAAAAGCAGGCAATCATGTCTAAGTTAAAACCCTCATCCCACCCACCAACAAACACACATACTGTCAGGTCTCCCATATGAAGACCAAGCTACCCATCAGCTACATGTGTGCAGGGGGCTTAGGTCCAGACCAGTTTGCTCCTTAGTTGATGTCTCAGTCTCTGAAAGCCCCCATGAGACCAGGTTAGTTGTCTCTGTTGGTCTTCTCTTGTGAGATTCCTGTCCCCTCCAGGTTCTTCTATCTTTCCTCCAACACTTCTCCAGGACACCCAGCTTTTGCCCCACGCTTGGCTGCAAATCTCAGCATCTGTCTCAATCCTCTGCTGGCCGGAGCTTCCCAGACATTGTTCTAGTTAGGCTATTGTTTGAAAGCGTAGCAAAATAAATATCATTGTGTTGGCTCTCTACTGTGGGGTCTCAGGTTGGCCCAATTATTATTTGGGCTTTTTCTCAATCTTTGTTCCCATATTAATCTTGCACTTCTTATAGGCAGGGTAATTTTTGAGTCACAGGTTTTGTCTGTGAGTTGTTTCCCTCCTTCCACTAGTCCTGCCTCACTAGGAGGTGGTCATTTCAGTCTTTATGTTCCTACCTGTTACGAATCTCAGCTAGAGTCATGCCCACATTCTTTCAAGAGCCTATCCTGTCCCAGGCCTCCAGCTTGACAAAGAGATGTACCACCACCCCATTTTTCCTTCTTGTTCCCAGAAGGCTCACCTCCCACCCTTGTTCTCCCAACTTATGATCCCCATCCTTGTTTCCCTCCACAATACATTTCCTGCCCAGTACCCTCTCTTGATCCCCTTATGCTGTCTATCCTATTTCCCTTTCTGAGTGAAATTCTGGCACCCTCCTTTGGACCCTCCTTTTTACTTAGCTTCCTTTGATTTTTTCAAGTTATATTTTAATGTTTTTAGAGACATTGAAAAAACACATCAAGTCATAAAAACACTCTCTTTGTTTGTAGACTATACTCTATACAAATGTAAATGAAGTTATTTTCATACTTCAAAAGTTATTGATATATAGATTGGGAAGTATGTGATTTTTAGTTTTGATTTTGTTTTTATTTTTTTTAATTTAATCACTTTACAACTTGATCCCAGCTCCCTTCTTACTTTCCTCCCAGTCCTACCCTCATGCCCCATCCCCCATTTTCCCCTCTCCTCCTTCTAAGAGAAAGGGAGGCTCCCAAGAGGTATCAACCCACCCTGGATCTTCAAGTCACAGCAAGATTAAGTGCATCCTTTTCTACTGGGGCCTGATAAGGCCTCCAGCTTGGGGAAAGGGATCCAGTGACAGGCAACATAGTTAAAGACAGTCCCTATTCCTATTGTTAAGGGACCCATATGGTGACCAAACTACACATCTGCTACATATGTGTAGGGTCTAGGTCCAGCCCATACATGTTCTATGGTTGGTGGTTCAGTAACCTTGAGCCCCCCATGTGCCCAGGTTAGTTTAATCTGTAGGTCTTCTTGTAGTGTCTTTGGCTTCTTTGGCTTCCTCTATTCTTCTTTCCACTCTTTCACAAATCACCTAAGCTCAGTGTATTATATGACTCTGAGTCTCTGCATCAGTTTCCATCAGCTGTTGGTTGAAGCTTCTCAGAAGACAGTGATGTTAAGCTCCTGACTGCAAGGAGAACAAAGTATCATTAACAGTGTCAGGGGTTGGCTTTCCATGGGGTATGTCTCAATTTGAGCCAGTCACTGTTTTACTATTCCCTCAGTCCCTGCTCCATCTTTATCCTTATACTTGTTGTAGGCAAGACTAATTTTAGGTCTAAGATTTCATGAGTAATTTGGTTTCTCCTCCCTCTACTGCGAGTCCCACCTGAATAGAGGAGGTATTGACTTCAGGATCCTTAACCCTGGCTGCTAGGAGTCTCAGCTGAGGTCACTGTCATAGACTCTCAGGAGCTTTCCCTGTCCCAGAGATGGCACCCGCCAATTTCCATTCTCTTTCCTGATCCTCCTTCTTCCTCCACTCTACACACACATAATCTCTACCCAGTTACTCTTCCCATACCCTCTACCACACAGCTTCCTCACTCCATCTGCTTCAGATGTTTATTTTATTCCTGTTCTGAGAGAGATTCAAACATCTTTCCTTGGGCCCTCCTTGGCCTCTTCGGGTTTGTGGATTACAGTATAGTTACCTGGTACTTTGTGGCTAATATCCACTTATAAGTGAATGCATCCCATGCATTTATTTCTGGGTCTGGGTTGACTCACTCAGGATGATCTTTTTTAGTTCCATCCATGTCCCTGTAATTTGCTTGATCTCTTTAATTCTAATAGCTGAGTAGTGATCCATTGTATAAATATACCACTTTTTCTTTATTCATTCTTCAGTTGAGGGACATGTAGGTTGTTTCCAGTCTCTTGGGATTATGAATACAGCCTCTTTGAATATAGTTGAGCAAGTACATTTGTTATATGGTGGAACATCTTTTGGGTATACAACCAGGAGTAATATAGCTGGGTCTTGAGGTAGATCTATTCCCAATTTTCTGAGTTTTTTAAAATCATAAATTTAGTATATCTATTCAAGTTTTTTTACACATAGGATAATACTGTTTTCAAGAAAACAATAAGAATCTGCTATCTTTTTTATCCTATTTGTAGCCGCTTCATTTCTTTTCCCTGTTTCTTCTGAATAAGTCTTTCAAGTACTATATTGAATACAACTGATGTGAATAGAACTTATCTAGTTCTTGATTTTAGAGAAATTTTTTCCAATTTTTTGAATTCCTTATCTTGGTATGAATGATGTTGACATATATAACCCACATATATAACCACTTTCTGAGTAAGGATTGATCATCTTACCCAGGGTCCTCCTCGCTTAGCTTCTTTAGGTGTACAGATTTTAGTATGATTATCCTATATTACATGTCTAATATCCACTTATAAGTAAGTATATACTGTGTGTGCTTTTCTGTTTCTAGGATACCTCACTCAAGATGATCTTTTCTAGATCCCACCAATTGCCTGCAAATTTCATGATTTCCTTGTTTTTAATTGCTGTGTAATATTCCATTTTATAAATGCACCACAATTTCTGTATCTGTTCCTCCATTGAGGGACATCTGCGTTGTTTCCAGATTCTGGCTATTACGAATAAAGCTGCTACGAGCACGGTTGAACAAATGTTCTTATTGTTTACTTGAGCATATTTTGGTCATATGCCTAGGTTATCCAATTAAAAATGGGGTACAGTGCTAAACAGAGAATTTTCTGTAGAGGAATATAGAATGGCAGAGAAGCACATAAAGAAATGCTCAGTGTCATTATTCATCAGGGAAATACAAATCAAAATGACACTGAAATTTCATCTTACATCCATCAGAATGGCTAAGATCAAAAACTCAAGTGACAACACATGCTGGAGAGGATGTGGAGAAAGGGGAACCCTCCTCCACTGCTGGTGGGAAAGTAAACTCGTACAGCTTGTACCTTTTTGGAAATCAATCTGGAGCTTTCTCAGACAATTAGGAATAGTGCTTCCTCAAGATTTTTTTTTAACTTACATGACAGTCTAAAACTGAGAAAAGACAAGACAAGAGTTCAAACAGGAACTGAAGAAAAAATGATTAGGGAAAGTTGCTTCCTAACTTCTTAGCTACCTTTCATATCCATCTCAGGATTTCCTGACTATGTTGGTACCATTCACAGTGTACACAGCCATGCTTCATCAGTCACTAATCAATAAAATACCCAAGAATCATGTCCACAGGTCACTCTGACCCAACCTTGTGGTTAAACTTTGTACTCTGTCAAATTAACAACTGAAGCTAATGAAAAGATCAGGACTGTCATATGATTATGTCCTTAATTTTTTACTTATGCACTGTCTTATGTTTATTGCATCATGTTTGTTCAGCCATCCTTGTATGTAGAAAATGAAAGCATTTTAAGATTGCCTTTTGGCAATACATACTGCATTTCCCACAGATTTTTGAATACTGCACATCCATTTTCATATAATTCTAAATTTTTTAAAGTTCCTTCCTGTTTTGTTCAGTGACTCAAGGCTCATTCTAAATGGTAATGCTGGATCTGCATATGTTTGCATAATTCCTATAGTTTTTTTTTATCAAGATCTCTAATTCCATTCCATCATCTTTTGATAAAATGCACAAATATAAACTTTTTTGGGGAAAAGTTGCATATGTTTAAAGAATGTGTGATCTACCATTGTTAAGTAGAATATTTTGTAGATATCAGTAAAAGCTATTTGATATATGGCATAGATTTAATCTGATAATTTGTTTTTTATAATTTATTGATATAAACAGAGTGTGCAAATCCTTAAGTTGTATATGGAACTTATCAATCCAATTATGCAATTAGTATTGCACTATGCATTAGGTACCCTGTTGTATGGTGTACAAGCTTTACAATTTCTTTCTACCCTTTACCAAAGTATGACTAATTTTTCCTTTTCTGAATTTTTTTCCCTTAAAGAATGTTAATTTTGCCCATTCACTGGCCCACCATAGCCTACCAACTTCTGTAGTACCACAGACCAGCACAGATCAGGGACTAACAGGTGAAAGAACTCCCCATCCACTGGCCTGTCACAGCCCACCAACAGCAGTGGAGAGGTCTGCCCAGGGTACTCTGTGTTCCATTTCTCCAGTATGCCCCACACCCCAGTTCAAGGCCTGCAACATTTCTTAGAACCCACCCTAATCTACAGCCCTAGATACCAGGATGGATCAGGGAACAGCAGACAAGCATGAATCAGGGAACAACAGAAATACCAGAGGTTGAGGCCTTCTAGAAAAAACTAGCTCTACCTACAACCCCAGAGATCAACTACCACAAGATACTACCAGGCCGGCTAAAAACAGAGTGAACCAAATGGCTAAAGATCAGCGAAAGAACACAAGCAACAAGGCCAAATGACATATGACACCACCAAAATCCAGTTATCCTACCATAGCAAGCTCTAAGGATACAATCATGCCAGAAACACAAGAAAATGATCACATATTTGAGGTTATTTAAATGATAGAGGCCTTAAAAGAAGAAAATATATCCCTCAACGAAATAAAGGAAAATACAATCAAACAGGTAAAGGAACTGGATAATTCCCTTTAAAAATTACAGAAAATTTCAACCAAGCAGGAGAAAACAATGAATACAACTCTCCAAGACCCAAAAATGGAAAAACAAAGCAATAAGGAAAACACAATCTGAGGCAATCCTTGAGACAGAAAACCTATGGAAGAGAACAGGAACTACAGACAAAACCATCGCCAACAGAATACAAGAGATTGAACAGGAAATCTCAGGTATAGATGATATGATTTTAGAATTAGATACATCAGCCAAAGAAAATGTTACATTAAAAAAGTTCCTGACAGAAAACATCCAAGAAATTTGGGACAATATGAAAAGACCAAACAAAAGAATAATAAGATTAGAAAAAGAAGAAGACTTCCAACTCCAAGGCCCAGAAAATATTCACAACAAAATCATCAAAGAAAACTTCCTCAACCTAAAGAAAGAGATGCCTAAAAACATACAAGAAGCCTACAGAACATCAAATACATTGAGCCAGAAAAAAAAAATCCTCCTGTTACATAACAATCAAAACACTAAATGTACAGAACAAAGAAAGAACATTAAATGTGACAAGGGAAAAATGCCAAGTTACATATAAAGACAGACCTATCAGAATTACAGCTGACTTCCCATCAGAAACTCTAAAAGCAAGAAGGGCTTGAAAAGATAGCTTACAGACACTAAGAGACCACAGATGTCAGCCCCAACTAGCCAACTACCATACCCAGCAGAACTTTTAATCACCATAGACTAAAAAACATGATATTCCATGACAAAAACAAATTTAAACAATACCTATCCACAAACCCAACCCTACAAAAGACACCAAACTCAACAGGCTAATCACACCCAGGAAAAGACAGGAAATAAATAACACCACAAGAGCAAAACCAAAAGGGAGGAGGCACAACAAACACACATGCACACATACACACACAGAGTCTACCACCAACAACATCAAAATTGCAGAAAGTAACAACTATGTGTCATTAATATCTCACAAAATATATGGCCTCAGCTCCCTGATAAATATACGGACTAACAGAATGGTTCTGAAAATAGCATCCATCATTGTTCTCCATAAAGAGCCACACACCTCAGCAAGAATGATAGACATTACCTCAGAATAAAGAGGTGGCAAAAAGATTTTCCAAGCAAACTGTCTCAAGAAGCAAGCTGAAGTAGTTATCTAATATCTAGTAAAATAGACTTTCAACCAAAATTAATCAGAAGAGATAGGGAAGGGTACCTCATACTCATCTAAGGAAAAAACTGACCAAGTTGTCATTTAAATTCAGAACATCTACTCCCAAAATGCCAGGGCAACCACATTTTTATATGAAACATTACTAAATTTTAAATCACAAATTGAAGCCCACACATTAATAGTAGGAGACTTCAACATATCTCTCCCATCAATGGACAGATCACTGAGACAGAAAAAAAAAAAGAAAAAAAGAAAAATAGTGAAGCTAAATGATGTTATGAGTCAATTGGACCTAAAAGATAATTACAGAACATTCCAATCAAACACAAAAGAATACACCTTCTTCTTAGCACCTTATGGAACATTCTCCAAAATTGATCACATTCTTGGACACAAAGCAAGACTAAACAAATACAAGAAAATTAACCTTTTATTCTATCAAAATACCTTGAATTAAAGCTAGACTTTAACAATAGAAACAACAGGTTGTCTACAAATGCATGGAAACTGAAAAACTCTCTTTTTTTTCTTCCTTTTATTTATTTATTTATTATTATTATTAGTTACATTTTATTTACTCTGCATCCCAGCTGTATCCCACTCCCTCATTCTTTCCCAGTCCTACTCTCCCTCCCTCATCTCCTCCCTGCCCCTTTCCAAGTCCACTGATTGGGGAGGACCTCCTCCCCTTTCATTTGACCCTGTTTTATCAGGTATCTTCAGGACTGGCTGCAAAGTCACCCACTGTGGTCAAGCAGGACTGTTCCTCCCTTGGGGAGTGGGGAAGTCAAAGAGCCTGCCATTGAGTTCCTGTCAGAAATAGTCCCTGTTCCCTTTACTAGTGAAAACCAGTTGGTTACTGAGCCACCATGGGCTACATCTGAGCAGAGGTTCTAGGTTATATCCATACATGGTACTTGGTGGAGTAGCAGTCTCAGAAAAGACCCCTGTGCCCAGATATATTTGGTCCTTGTGGAGCTCCTATCCTCTCCATGTCATACTACTCCCTTTTCTTTCATATGAGTCCCTGCACTCTGCCAAAGGTTTGGTTATGAATCTTAGTATCTGCTTTGATACACTCCTAAGTAGAGTCTTTCAGAGGCCCTCCGCAGTAGGCTCCTGTCCTGTTACTTTTTTTGTCCTACATCCAATGCACATCCCATTTGTCTTTCTAAGTGAGGATTGATCATCTTACCCGTGTCCTCTTTCTTGTTTATCTTCTTTAGGTATATAGATTTCATTATGTTTATCATATCTTATAGGTCTATATAAGTGAGTATATACCATATGTGTCTTTCTCCTTCTGGGATATCTCATTCAAAATGATCTTTTCTAGATCCCACCATTTGCCTGCAAAATTCATGATTTCCTCATTTATGATTGCTGAGTAGTATTCCATTGCATAAATGTACCACAATTTTTGTATCCATTCTTTAGTTGAGGTACATCTAGGTTGTTTCCAAATTTTGGATTTTATGAATAAAGCTGCTATGAACACAGTTTAGCAAATGTTTTTGTTTAATGGTTGAGTATCTTTTAGATATATGCCCAGGATTGGTGTAGCTGTGTCTTAAAGTAGAACTAGTTCCAGTTTTCTGAGAAACTGTCAGATTGATTTCCAGAGAGGTTGTAAAAGTTTGTACTCCCACCAGTAGTGGAAGAGTGTTTCCCTTTCTCCACACCCTCACCAACATGTGTTGTCACTTGAGTTTTTGATCTTAGCTATTTTGACTGGTGTAAGATGGAACATTAGAGTCGTTTTGATTTACATTTTTCTTATGACTAATGTCATTGAGAATTTCTTTAAGTTTTTCTCAGCCATTTGAGATTCCTCTGTTGTGAATACTTGGTTTAGCTCTATACTCCATTTTTAAATTGGATTATTTGATTTGTCAGTGTTTAATTTCTTAAGTTATTTGTATATTTTTGATGTTAGTCCTCTGATGTAGGGTTGGTAAACATCATTTTCCAGTCTGTAGGCTGGAGTTTTGTTCTTTTGACAGTATCCTTTGGCTTAAAGGAGCTTTTCAGTTCCATGAGATTCCATTTATTAATTGTTTATCTCAGAACTTGTGCTGTTGGAGTTCTGTTCAGGAAGTTTTCTCCTATGCCAATGATTTCTAGACTTAGAACCAGAACCAGAAAGACACTCATGGTATGTACACACCTATAAGTGGATATTAGACCAATAGTGCAAAATAACTATACTACAATCCACAGACCCAAAGAAGCTAAGTAACAATGAGAACCCAAGTGAGGGTGCTGTAATGTTATCAAGAAGGAGAAACAGAACAGACAGCAGAAATAGATGAAGACAAGGAGCTCAGCAGGAGATGGAATGTGGAGGTAAATAAAGGTGGGATCATATGTGGGAAGAATAAGAGTGGGAAGTGAGAGGGCTGAGAACAAGATGAAAAACTGAGGGGGCATCTCTTTTATAATCTGGAGACCTATGACAGAGTAGGCTCCTGGGAGGATATGGGTGTGACTCTAGTTGAGACTCCTAACTGGGTGTGAGAGCATGCAGACTGCAGTGACCACCTAGCAAGGCAAGACTAGTGGAGGAAGGAAAACAGCAACCCATACAGAAAATCTTTGATTCAAAAAATTACCCTGCTTGCAAATAGAGAGATAAAGAGGAAGCAAAGATTAAGGGATTGTCAAAACAATAATTGGCCTAATCTGAGACCCAAACCTACAATGGCAAGCCAGCCCCTGACACTATTAATAATGTTCTGCTATGCTTGCAGACAGGAGCCTAACATGGCTGTCATCTGGGAGCCTCTGCCCAGTACTGGATGGAGACAGATCCTGAGATTTAAAGCCAAGCATGGGGCTCAGCTCCCTGGGGCCCAGTGGAAGTGTTGAGGGAATTAATGGAAGGACCTGCAGGCAACAGGAACCCCACAAGAAGACCAACAGAGACAACTAACCTAGACCCATGGGGGCTTAAAGAGACTGAGACCATCAAGTAAGGAGCATGCATGGTCTAGACATAGGCCCCTGCACATATGTGGCCAAAGGGTGACTTGGTCTTCATGTAGGTGGCCTAGTGATTTGGGGGTAACTTTTTCTATCATAGACTCTATTGCCTGCTTTTGGATCACTTCCCCCTGGCAGGACTGCCTTCTGTGGCCTCAGGGAATGAGTATATGACTTGATGTTCTTATATGGCTTGATGTGTTGGGGAGGGTTCATATAGAGAGAGGGGCTCCCTTTTTCTAGGGGAAGAGAGGGAAAGGGAGAGGTGGGAGAGGGGTGCTTGGAGGAGAAGAAGGAGGGGACACCCTTGGGATGTAAAGTAAATGAACTTGAATAAAATAAAAACAAAATTATGGAAAGCTAATTTTCCTTGACTCTCAGTTTTGTTTCTGCGAACTTTTGTTTGCCATCTTTTGTGTATGTCTTTTCATTCAAGACAGTGATTCTGAACCTTCCTAATGCTGTGACCCTATTAGAAAGTTCCTCATGTTTTGGTGACCCCAACTATAAAATTATTTTGTTGTTAGTGCATTGCTTTTATTTTGCTACTTATATGGATTATAATGTAAGTACAGTGTAGCTTATCTTTGCTACTTTGTGGGTTCCTCACCTAGGTATAAACACACATTATCCAGCCCATTTGACCACCTAATACCAGAAAGAAGAAAAATAAGGATAGAGGAAAGAGAGGTAATGGGAAAAATCCCTGAATCTATTTTATTTCTCTTGTTTCTTTTTTGACAATGGCTACTAACCAACCACAGCCAACCTCCCAAAATGACCAGCAACCTCTGACACCACCTCTCAAGGCTTTAGCATTTATATACTCTCTAAAAAGTTTCCAGAATTCCAAATGTCACAAATCTCAGAAATTATCTGCAGCTAGCAAAACCATGTTTCTGCTACAACATGAGGCAAATTATAGTCAACTGCTGCAGTCCATAGCAGCACTGTATCCCAACACATGGGATTAAAAGCACATTCTTTTAATATTTCTGTGTTTTTTAAAAAAAGCAAACTTAAATATTTCTTTTAAATGTCACTACAATGCAAGATATCTGAAATGTGACCCCTGTGAAATGGTTGTTTGACCCTAAAAAGGGCATAGGTGGGAAACCACTGATGTAAGTTTCAAAACGCAGCAAAGCATTTTGTCATTTTTTTTAATCTAGTAAGGCAATCCTCGTCCTTTTTCTCCTCCAGTCTTATAAAAAAGAAACTTTCATTTTCACAGAGAAGGTCAGAAGTGAAAGTACTTCATTTATGTCAAATAGATGTCAAATAGATGTCCTTTTCTATGACCCATTTTGCCAAAACCCCTTAGGAAAGAGCATAGGTTGGATTCTGTTCTTCCTTCTATTTTTTTTTTTTCCTGTAGTTCTCCTAGCAAACAGAAGGAGTGGTTTCTAGACAGAGCCAATTTTAATAAGGCTTGCTTTGTCCTATGCCTGAGTAAGAGCTACAGCGAAACATAAAATCCCCAAAGGCAGTACTTTAGTCTGGTTTCCTATTTTTCTGTGCTATTAGACAAAGTTAAAGCCAGTTACTCTAGTAGATCCTGTTACTGGCTTCTTTTTACAAGGCTTGGTAGGACAGGGTGGGTGTGAGATACGCTACAGGGTTGTAACATTTGTTTTAATGGGACAGCAAGACTCTGATTTTTCTTCCTATCTTGTAAAGTTTTGCCATTTGCAATATGCAGCTGTGAGTCCCATGCATACTCCATACTCCAGGGCTCTGGTACTGTAAAATGTAGCTTCTACAATTAATCACAAACCTTACTCTACCCACTTCTCCACTGATCTGGAAATTTCTTTCCAATTTGACAATCATCAATGGAGAATAGCCTCTTTCCCTTATGTGTTATAGATTGAGTCCACACCACATGCAATTATCACTAGCCTTGATTGAAAGGCTTACCACTGCAGTTAAACTATATAACTCTCAAGGACAATGCTTCCTAGATTACTGTTACAACACTCGCTTTTGGTTATTTTTTAATAAGAAAATATAAATACCTCTGATTTCCACTGTAGTAATCCATCTCAAGATGCTTCCCTACTACTGGGCAGAGACTAATTGCCCAGAATAGAGAACTTGCCCAGTGTAATGCTATGAAGATTTCAGTTCCTTGCTTGGTTAGAATGAATAAATATATACCTAGTACTGAAACCTGTACTAGCTGTGTCTTTAATTTATCCATGTTTTTATATGCTACCTTCAAGCTTTGTCATTCAGGTCATACCTAGTGTTAGAGTGTTGAGTCCCATTCTGTCTCTATAAAGTTTTCTTTATTCAACACGTCTTGTAGTCACCCCTACTGAAGTATAGATATTCTTCTTCTGCTTTGATTCTATTCCCTTGAGGTTCTAGTGATCATTTGGGTGTTTCTAATCAACCATATTCACATAACTGTGTTTTTTTGTTACATTCAATTAAGTAGAGAACTTTGTAATATATTCTCAGATGGCTGAAAGTCTTTAAAATAAATAGATACTAAATATGGTCAAATACCTTTCTATATTTGTTGCTATTTCATTTTTCTTAAACTAGTTAATATAATGGATTTTATTGAGTGATGTCAAAACAATGAGACAGCCTTGCATAAATGTTGTAATTTCCACTTGAATAACCTATTATTTATTCCTTGCTAATATTGGTTAATTAGTATTTTATATTTACCTACATTTTAAGGAATACTAATCAATAGATTCCATTTTTAACTCTTTTTCTCTGATTTTGATACACAGTGGGAAGTATACAGCACTCTTGTTTTTAGCACAAATGTATGCATTTGGGGTCATTTTTCCCTTTCAGTGTTTGGCAATATCCGGTGACTCTATCAGAAACTAGAGTTCTGCACAGAGTAAATTTATTTACAAATGTAGTTTTGTTAGTTTATAGACACTTTTTATTATTTTCTACTTCAACTTAGTTTAGTTTTAGGACTCTTCATAATTTCAAGAATTTCTTCTGAAGTGTCAAATATGTACAATTTTAAGATCTGCAGCAGTAGTCTAGGCTGTTTTTCTTGATAACCATGATCTCTCTTTGTGTGTGTGTGTGTGTGTGTGTGTGTGTGTGTGTTTCTTTGTCGATCTTGCTAAATGACATTTGAAATATTTTCCAAAAAACAGCCATTTTCCACTTTGTGTCATTGATTTCTTCTATTGCTTCACAAAGTATTCACAAATTTGTTGATTCCTGTTCTTTACTATTCATCTAGCCACATGATACCAATAGATTTTTCTCCTTTTCTTCCATTTTCATTTTTGTGTGTATGTGTGTGTTGGGGGAGGGGCAATGCACATAATATGCTAGAGCTTTACTCCTGTGCCGCCACCTAGGACCCTTCAGTTTCAGCTATATATTTTGGTTTGAATTTTTATTCTGCATAATACAATTTAATGTGAATATATATCATCCTGAACTCTGTTAGTTGGGTTTCATTTATTTTTTTTATGATGGATTCTTGTTTTATTGAGGCCACAGTATTTTTAATTCCACTATTTTTTTGACTTATGGATTGTTAAGAAATGACTTATTTAGCTACTAGTTGTTTTAACATCTTCCTTTTGTCTGTATAGTATTGATTTGTAGTTTGATTTCGATATTGCCACAGAACACACTCTACGATTACATTAATTTGAATTTTTGAACTAAGTCTGTGACTTAATATAGAATCTGATTTATTGAAAACAATTCATAGATGTTCAGAAAACAGTGTGTGTTATTGGGTGAAATACTCCTTAAATGCCAGTTAGATCACATTATTCAGTTATTTTCTAGTTTTTTCTGGGTGATGAACATATGAATGTATTAGTTATTCTAACAGTTGTGACATAGGAAGCAATGAAGTCACAAAGTTATGGATTACTTTTCTTCTGTTCTTAATTTTTGTGTGATACTGAGTGTACAACACAGAGATTTATGCATGCAAGGTAAGAGCTTTATTTCTGGGTTATACCCCCAGTCTCTCTCTTTTCTTTTTATTTGAGACAGGGTTTGTAATTATCAAGATCAGATATGAGGAATAGGTGAGGGTTCACAAAAGACTAAGTGGTTGAAGAGAATTGCAGGAGTCATAGCCAAATAAGACATATTCCACTCAGTGGCACATAGACTGACTCAAGCACACATGCAGACTCACATGCTGATCCTCACATACCGCACTGGGACCTCAAGTCCATATAAACATATTCACACATAAGTGAAATTTTTAGTTTTCTTTTATGTTTCCGAGAAATCTGGTGGTGTAAGCTATATTTTGTTGACTTAGAGCTTCCCAGATAATGCCATATACCAACATCAGAGTAATGTTGCCTAACCCTAAACATACATATTCAGGTCTCACTAACTTGCCCAAGATGGATTTGAATGCACTGTGACCCAAGCAAGCCTTGAAGTTGTGATCTTAGTCCTCTCCCCTCAGTCTCTTTATCATTTGGGATTATGAGCCTGCTCTACTGTAAATACAGTTTTGTTAATGTTGTTTTCTCAGATGAGGGGATGAGATGAGAGCCATACTCAAGCTTTATGAATATGTGCCTTGTGCTAATCCCAGAGCTTTTCTATCAAATTATTGTTAGGCCAAAAGTTTCTAGTTTCCATACAGTCTAAGCCAGGACCTTGAAACCTTCAGCTTCCAGCCTCCATCTGCTAACCTAGGCTTATAATATTTTCATCTCTGAGACTTATTGCTGAATAAACTTACCCTTTTTAGTATGAACTCTGGCTGGCTGGTTCAACACTGTTGTTCTGGTTCAAACTACCAAGCTGACTGATTCAAACTGGTTTCTCTATGCTTCTCAATTTCTCTGCTTGAAAAAACTTCCTCTGAACACCATGAGCTGAATAGTACAAACTCAATTGCACTAAACTGAACTGTACTGAACTGCACTGTACTGTAATGTCTCTGCCAAATCCCAGGTTCTCTCTCTTCATGGCACTTAAGTAGGTTTTCTTTCCTGTCTCTTATTGAGAGAGATGAACATATCCTATCTCATTCTGTCAGATCTTTCTTTGACTCATTGTTTTGTCTGCTTCTCATTTTTGTGGATGAAAAGTGTGCAATAAATTCCAGGCAGAAAGATTAAAAGTGTGCAATATCTATATTACAGCCAAAGAGATTAAAGAGTATATGAAGAGCATGTCTGTATTCTAGCCACATCACACAGACTTAGGTGTTTGGATGTCATCCCTTGCCATAGTAGCAATGTAGCTGGATTAAAATTCCTCTGTACCTTCCCCCCTCATATTTAACATATTTAAGCTAAAATGTGTGCACAGTTTAAGTATTACAAAAGAAACAATTATCAATCCCATAAACTTATCATGCAAAATTTCCTTATAACGATCCACTGATGGAATGGTCTTTCATAACTGCAGTCCTAATCATTTGTCTTTGAGCAAATGTCCATTTCAGCATCCAATATTCCAGTCTGATGGAAGATCTGTAGTTCTTCTGCTGGTTGGTTGTGCTGTTCCAATGCAATAAGGATCAGCTTTCTGTGTCATCTGCATTGCTATCTTTCTGAGTCTTAGATTGCATCTTTAACAGTTTTGATGGAACCCAAAGCCTTTCATAGACAAAAATTTCTTCCCCAAAGCAATACCTGCCCTGATTTCCACTCTAAAGTTAAAACAGTTTTAAAATATTTTGGTTGATTTAATTTAGCAGTTTTTTTCTACAATCCAGTGTCTTTCAGCTAATCTTATTCCTCCTTACTGTTACTCAAGGAAAAATTTGATCTTTATGAATGCACACATAGGAACTTGCATTCCATCTCAGCTCGATAAAAGCAAGCCTGGCTTCTTACCTATATAAATACAGAAACAATCAAACCATATTACATAAGATGTTAATATACACTACCAGTTAAAATAGGTATCCATTGTCTGAAATTGAAGGAATATTAACCTGAGCTTTCCATTATTATAATAGACATTGTCCCTACAAGTTTATGGCCGTATCTGCCTTTAGTTTTACTATTTGACCTTCTGCTCCCACATACTTAATTTGTCTTGTTTTGTGTTATCATACAATACATGAAATATTTAGTTTGTAAATTTTAAGGAAGGAGTCATCCAAAGTATAATATCAATTAATCAAAAACATTCCCATAAGGGCAGTTAGAAGTCTAGTCAAATTATGCTTTAGGAATGTATATGAAACTGAATGTTCCCCTACGTGTTATAATAGATTTTCATGCAATAGACTTTTTGAAATATAATTGCATATAATGTAATGTGCACAGTTCAATAATCAAAGCATTCTTGGTTGAAAACATCTTTGAACATCATCTGAGAAGAGAATTTGTTGAACTGCTTTAGTATCATTATTGAGGATAGTTTCAAATTGTTCATTCATAGGAATCCATTTGGCCACTCTGAAACATGGTTTGCAATTAAAATATGAGAGAAGGGCTACCATAGCTATTTTTTATTGTAGCAAAATATGCCAATTTTAGCACACCATTTTAACCAACTAATGGTAAAACTAAGTTGTGTTAAGTATTTTCAATTTGTGAAACTGTCACTACTTATTTCCTGAATTTCTCATCATAAGAAGCAGAGACTTTATACTCAGTAAATGCTGGCTTTCCATTCCTCCCCACTGTGCCCTTTGTGACCATTTTCAATCTCTATGAGTGCACTAATTTCATTTCTATTGTAATAAATTTTCCTGGCAAAAGAAACATGGGAGAGGAAGGGCTTCTCTGCCTTGCAGTTATTTCAGATTATAGTTTGTCACTGTTAGGGAAGCCAGGAAAGAAAGAAATGTGAACAGACTTAGTGCTCAGCTACATTGCTCTGAAGTGGAAATTTCTGTTTTCCTTGAAGTCTGTTCTTTTTAATGTGATGTTTTGCCCAGTTTGGTTTGTGGGAAGGCACATGATGTTTTGATGTGCCTCCTCATGTGTGAAGGGCGTGACTTTGGCCAGCTGAGAAAATACATAGGTGGACTTTGAGGAGAGGATGTATATAGAGGATTCACATTGCTGCACTGATCTTACTGCTTTGACACTTGACTTCCCACACAGAAACATTGTCAGAGAGCTTCTCCAGGCAATCTAACTTGGTCTTGTAGTTTTTGATGATTTCATGTTGCTCCTCTGTGTTGGCCTTTGGACTGGAATGCTGGTATCCTGACCACTGAGTCTGATAATACCCTAATGACCCATTGACACTGATCAGCAGGAAGTAGATAAAAGAGAACTATAGCCATGTTCCCTACTAATCTACCTGAGGTTGTAGGAGGTTGGAAGGGAGATAAAGGTGTGTTGAAATCCTAAATAAAGTAAGTTTACTGAAAAATCTAAGCCTACATTCCTCTATTCACACTCCAGGGTCCTACCAGGGAATGATACTGCCCACTTTCAGGATATTTCTGCCCCCAATCAAACCAAATAATTCAGTTTTCTACAGACCAATGTGATCTAGACAGTCCCTTACTGAGAACAAGGTTCCAAGTGATTATAGGTTGAGTCATGTTGGCAGTAAAATTAACTACCCCAGTGAATCTGCCTTTTTTTTCAAAACCTAATTATCATTAAAAAATAATATTTCACAACTTCATCCCAGCCCTCTCCCCATTCTCCTCCTAGTCTTGCCTTTCCACCCTCTCCTCTCACTCAGCCCACTGCATCTCAGAGGAGAGGCCCCAAGGTTTACTAACCCACTCTAGCACCTCAAGTCACAGCAGGACTAAACACACCCTCTTCCATTAAAGCCAGACAAGACAGTCCAGCTAGGGGAAAGGGATCCAATGACAGGAAACAGAGTCGGAGAAAGCTCCAACTGTTAAGGGACCCATATAATACAATGCTGGAAATCTGTTACATGTATGTAGAGGGTCTAGGGCTAGCCAATGCAAGCTCTTTGGTGGTGGTTCAGTCTTTGTAGGGTCTCATGGGCCCACATTAGTTTACTCTGGTTACCTAGGTTCATTTACCCTCTACTCTTCACAAAACTCCCTGAGCTTGGCCTATTGTTTGGCTGTGGGTTTGTACATATGTTTCCATCAGCTGCTGTATGAAGCCATTTATAAGACAGTTTTGCTAGGCTCCTGTCTCCAAAGATAGCAGAATATCATTACTAGTTCAGGGATGGATCTTTCCCCTGGGGTAGATCTCAAGATGGTCCAGTCATCGGTTTGCCATTCCCTCAGTTTCTGCTCCACTTTTATCCCTGCACATCTTTTAAGCAGTACAGTTTGTAGGTTGATTGTTTTATGGGTGTGTTGCTGTCCTCCTCCCATCACTGGAAGTCTGGCCTGACTACAGGAGGTAGCATCTTCACGATCTATATCACAGTAAGGACTCTCAGCTAGGATCATCTCATAGACTCCCGGAGGCCACCCCGTCCAAGAGATGCTCCCATACCTATTTCTGTTCTCTCTTTCTGTACTCCTTTGCTTTCCTCCCTTTCCCTAGACCTGATCACTACCCCTACTAGCCTCCCCACCCAGTATCTTCCACATAGCTCCCTCATTCCATCTACTTTATATGTCTGCTTTATTTCCTATTTTGAGTAAGATTAGGTGCTATTTCCTTTGGCCCTCCTTGGCTTCTTTGGGTCTGTGGATTGTAGCATGGTTATCCTGAATGTTATGACTATGTTCACTAAGTGAGTGCATACCATGTGTGTCTTTCTGAGCCTGGGTTACCTCACTCACGATGGTCTTTTCCTGTTCCATTCATTTGCCTGCAAATTGCAAAATGTCTTTGTTTTTAATAGCTAACTAGTATTCCATTGTGTGAATATACCATTTTGTCTAGTCTTTGGTTAAGGGACATCTAAGTTGTTTCCAATCTCTGGTTATTATTAATAAAGAACATAATTGAACAAGTGTCCTTGTTGTGTGGTAGAACATCTTTTGGGTATATGCCCAGGAGTGTTATAGCTGGATGTCAAAGTAAATCTATTCCCACTTTTCTGAGAAACGTCCAGATTGATTTCCAATGTGGTTTTACAGGTTTGAACTACCACCAGCAATGTATAAGTGTTCCCCTCACTCCGCATCCATGCCAGCATGTGCTGTCATTTGAATTGTTGATCTTTGCCATTCTGACAGGCATAAGATGGAATCTTAGAGTCATTTTGATTTGCATTTCTCTGATGACTAAGGACTTGAATATTTTAAGTGCCTCTCTGCCATTAGAGACTCCTCTGTTGAGAATTCTCTGTTTAGCTTTGTACCCAATTCTTTCCACTTTTTTATTTGTTACAATTTATTTGTTTTATATAACAATTATAACCCATTCCCTCATCTTCTCCCTACCCCACCCCTATCTATCTTTCCCAGTACCTACTTCCCTCTAGTCCAGTGAAAGGGGAGTCTTCCTTCCCTGACATCCAACCCTAGGTTAACAAGTTTCATCAGAAATACCTGGATCCTCTTGTTCTGTGGCCTAGCACGCCTGTATCATGAGGGGAAAGTGATTAAAAGCAGGCAATCTAGTTCATAACAGAGGCATTCTATGAGGGAATTCGCATGAAGACTGAGGTGCTTATGGGCTACATCTCAGCAGGGGATCTAGGACCTCTCCATGCTGAGTAATATTCCATTATGTAAGTGTACCACAATTTCTATATCCATTCCTCAGTTGAGGGACATCTAGCTTGTTTCCAGATTCTGGCTGTTACAAATAAAGTTGCTATGAACATTGTTGAGCAAATGTCTTTGTTGAAAGATGGGGTATCTTTTGGTATACGTCTAGGAGTGGCATATCTGGATCTTGAGATAGTGCTAGTCCCAAGTTTCTGAAAAAGCACCAGATTGATTTCCAAAGTGGTTGTACAGTTTACACTTCCAAAAGCAATGGAAAAGGGTTCCTCTTTCTCCACATCCTCTCTCCAGTGTGTGTTGTCACATGAATTTTTGATCTTAGCCATTCTGATGGGTCTAAGATGGAATATCAGAGGCATTTTGGTTTGCATTTCTTTGATGACTAAGGATGTTAAACATTTTTTAAGTGTTTTTCTGCATTCAATATTACTCTGTTAAGAGTTCTGTTTAGCCCTGTATCTCATTTTTGAAATGGATTATTTGATTTGTTAGTGTCTAATTTCTCAAGTTCTGTACATATTCTGGATACTAGCCCTCTGTAGGGTTGGTGAAGATCTTTTCCCAGTCTGTAGGCTGTTGTTTTGTTCTATTGACCATGTTCTTTGCTTATAGAAGTTTTTTTCAGTTTCATGAGATCCCATTTATCAATTATTGATCTCAGATCCCAAGCTGTTGGTGCTCTGTTCAGGAAGTTTTCTCCTATACCAATGAGTTCAAGGCTGTTCCCAACTTTTTCTTCCTACAGATTTAGTATATCTGGTTTTATGTTGAGGTCTATGATCCACTTGCAGTGTAATTTTGTTCAAGGAGATAAATAACGGGTCTCTTTGCATTTTTCTGCATGTGGACATCCAGTTAGACCTGCACTATTTATTGAAGATGCGATGTATTTTCTATTGCACATTTTGGCATCTTTGTTAAAAATCAGGTGTCCATAAGTGAGTCTTCAATTCCATTTCATTGATCCACCTTTGTGAAATTTAGGTATCAAGGTGACTGTGACCTCTTAGAATGAGTTTGGCAATGTTACTTTTGTTTCTGTTTTGCAGAATATTTTGAAGAGTATTGATATTAGCTCTTCTTTGAATTTCTTGTATAATTCTGCACTGAAACCATCTGGCCTTGTACCTTTTTTTGGATGGAATACTTTTGATGACTGCTTCTATTTCCTTATTTGATATATAGGACTATTTGTTATTTATTTACCTGATCTTCATTCTGCTTTGGTAAGATATCATAGGTGGAATGCCTGCAACTGGTTAAACCATGGATTCTATGTTTGTTGAACATTAACCACATATGGAATTAGTAATTTACAATTGAATTTTACAAATTTAATAAAATGGTTGCAAATGTTATAGAACTTCCTGATATTCAGACTTTCCTACAAAATCCCACTGTTATTTTGAATTATGGTAGAAATTAAAAAATGAGAAGATTAATATTAATATTAAAATATTAATTTAAAATATTTTACATTTCAGATTTATTTATATTAGTTTTAAGTATGATTAAGTAGTAGATGGGTATGTGAATGTAAGCATAGATTCTTTTTTTTATTAATTACACTTTATTCATTTTGTATCCTCCCATAAGCCTCTCCCTCCTCCTCTCCCAATCCCACCCTCCCTCCCCTTTCTGCATGCATGCTACTCCCCAAGTCCACTGATAGGGGAGGTTCTCCTCTCTTTTCTGATCTTAGTCTATCAGTTCACATCAAAAGTGGCTGCATTGTCCTCTACTGTGGCCTGGTAAGACTGCTCCCCCCTCAGGGGGAGGTGATAAAAGAGCAGGCCAATCAGATTATGTCAGAGGCAGTCCCTCTTCCCATTACTATGTAACCCACTTGGACACTGAACTGCCAGGGGCTACATCTGTGCAGGGGTTCTAGGTTATCTCCATGAATAGTCCTTGTTTGGTGTATGAGCATTGATTCTTACAAATGACCAAAGGTATCTGATCTCCTTGGAGCTGGAGTCAAAGGTGGTAGTAAGTCTCTTCATGTGGGTACTGGGTACTAATCTTGGGGCTTCTGGATGAGCAAAAAGTCCTATTAACCACTAAGCTATATTTCCAGCCTTAAATATATTATGTCAGATATTATTTTTCGTAATGTTAATGAACAGACAGAAAAATAAGAAGAGTTACAATTAAGCAAAACTATTGGCAAAAGTAAATGGACAAATAAATAATTAAGCACATGACTAAGCAATAAGAATTGAGCAACTAAGACTACTTCTTTAACCTTGGCATATTTATTCTTCAAAAGAACCAATTTTGTTTCTTTAAATGAATTTCACTTGATCACATACAACATCTTTTAAAATAATATCTCCTTGTGCCTAAATTATAGAGAACTATGCAGGGTTAACACCATTGAAAAATAATTCTGAAAATAATGGAAATATTTACATTTAAATATTTTAATTTTTAAATATTTTCCTTTCATATCTATCTTTATAATCAGTGGTATATTTTTAGTCTCATTGTTTAGAGCTTAATCAATTAATTTCATCTAGATGTATATGAATATATCTACACAATTTATGTAGTGTGTGCAAAATATGCATTATGTTCTTTGTATAAATATGTATCTTTTTCTATTTCTGTTAAGTTGCTTTAGTAAATCAGTCTTCACCTAGCAACTATATTAGTAAGAGTATTCAAAGGAAAATAAAAAGTTTCCCTGTGGAAAGGAATGTCAAGGCATTTTTGACTTGACTAAGCATCAACTAATATTCTCAAGGAGTCCAGCACATTATGCCACTGGTGTATCAAATCTGTGTAGATACTGATGCTTCACCATATGGGGTCAAAGGGCTGGTTTCACACATAATGCCAAATGACCTAGAAAAGCTCACAACATTTGCATTTGAACACTTGCTGAAGAATTAGGCACAGATCGTAGGTTTCACCTTGCATATTTTGGATTTGTTGTCATTAAGCTTCTTTGTATTACTTCTTTGTATGTATTGGCCATCATGCAACTATCCACTGTGTTGAGGTTTAGCTTCTTTGTTTTATATTTATTGGTTTATAGACATAGAGGACAGACAGAGAATAATTTGTCTACCTGCCTGATACTACATATGTCACAAATGAGGAGAGTAGAAACTGAATAACAAAAGATATCACTGATGACATTAAGGAAGTTCTGTCTTACTGTCAGAAAAGCCATGAAAATGTGAATAGCAATTAAAAGACATGGACTCTAGTTTAGTTTAATTAAAATAAATGGCAAGGGAAAATGAGTGTCTGTGAATGGCACAGGGGTGCAACTAATTGAGAGAGTCAGAAGGCATATTATCTGCCTTTAAATGAGAGGCCTTGAACACCATTTCACTCATTGCCCCATGCTCTCCTCTGTTAATTTTCTTTCATTTTTATGTTGCTTTGCTGATGAATGTATTTTGTTCCTCCTTTCATCATCCCTGTCCTAATGATGCACAGGCACTCGACCTTGGTTTCTCCTCATAAACACACGACCGCTACAACAAATGGTCACAATAAAATTATAACCTTGTAAAAAATGTATCCTTCAGCAAAAGGTAACCCTTGTTTTTCATTTCCAAAAATCTTAGTCTTCCCGGAATATGAAAATTTAAGAGAAGGGTTATCCTGAGCTATTTCTCTTAGTTCAGAAACACTGACAAATCCCCAGAGAGAAGTAAACTACCCCTTCATTTTCAAATAGCTTTGTGATGTGTTGTTTTACATGATTTTGTGTCTAGGGAGGCTGCAAAATACATGTGTTCCAGTTAAATACACACTAACTCTTTTCATTCTCCTGTCTGATCAGTGATGGGGTAATTTGTTTTTGGCCTTCAGTTAAGGTCTTACTCTCATTCACTGATGAGGATATTATCTTTTGAATTCTGATTATGCATTAAATTCCCCCAAAAGTTTTCCAAACTAAATTAGAGTCAATGTTTAATTAGATCCTTTTAGTATAAACAAAACAATATTATTTTAAAACAAGTTCTAAGTGTGATTATTGCAAACAGTGTGGAAGCCTCAAAACAGTGCTTTCATTACTGAAATAAATGAAATCCTCAGGGCATAGACATTTCAATGTCATCAAACCCCAGAAGCCATTGTCTGTTGCCCTTTCTGGAGTAAAATAGACTAGCCTTTTTTGTAAGCTTGCTTTAGAGTGAGTTTACACTTCCTTTAGAATGTTCTTTCCTTGATGTTTTGTTGGATGAAAGAAAGCTCTTTATGCAAACAGCTCAAAGTTCTTTAAGCTTAAAGAAGCTGCTTGGAGGAGAAAAATGCTTGCCAGAAAGAGTGCTCAGTAAAAAAAAAAATGTGCAAGGCATTAGGGGAATGAGAAACTTGTCCAAGTGGAAATTGTTACTTGGGTAGTAACAATTTGTAAAAACAGAGGACAGAAGGAAAAATTCTGAATGTATCCACTATTAAACTGAATTGTTTCTCATATAAAAAATCTGATGAAGATAGGGGGAGCAGAGGAGTCAGTTTCTATTTGCATATATGCATGTGAATCTATATATTCTTTCATAACAGCTCACCAAGGGAAAAAGTTGTTTCCCAAGGCCTATTTTTATATAAATATTTCGCATATAGTATATGCTTAAAATTACAAATTTATTTGCCAAGGCGATAACTGTATACTTACTGGCATGCAAAAGTACAACCTGGGTATTTAACAAAACATCTCTGTGTGAATTTTTAACTCTGAAATCCACATACAAAATTTAAAAAAAAAATGCATTTTTCTAAAATGTCAGCCAAGATTGTTTTCCCTAGCTCCAATAACTTAGACTTGTAAAAGCTATTTTTGCTTCACAAATGTAGACACCTTGCACTTTAGTAAATTACCTCTAGGCATCCTAGTTGCAATCTTCTGGTCCATTAGACAGCTAAACAAAATGATTGCTGTAAAACAAAGACCTCTTTAGTATGCACATCAAGGGAGCTTGGGAAGAATAAGCTATGGACAAAAGTCTTAGGTAAATAAGAGCCAATGAGAAAATATTTGGTCAAACCTTGATGTCAATAAGCCCAAAACTTGATAAATTAACTTGGTAAAGTTATTTACAGAGCTTTTCTAGATCTTTGTAATTATGTGACAGAGTACAAATGGCTGTTCCTGGCCTTATGTTATGTACATAAGCTTTTGTTTTATAAACTAACTCATGCCAAATATGTTTGGAGGATGGCTGTGGAATATATAGTATATCAATATCATATGAAGAAATGCATACTTGATGGACACATTCTTCATAGTATGCTTACATATGGATATTTAGAGTAAATCATTTCACAAAAGAATGGATAATATAACCGATTCTGGCATACTTTGTGACCTACAGTAGACTATTAAATCATTTGGAACATATTTAAGCCACATGTACAAAAATAAATCTTCCTGATGGCAGTACTAAGAGGAAGAATGTTTATAATGAATACTGGGATTCTAAGATACAAGAACTTAAATAAACACAAATTATTAAGCATCCCAGTAAACACACTCATTGAGAAAGGATTTAGACTAATAAATTACATGCTGTTTATTCCTAGAGGTCTTTCTCAGCTTCAGTTATTTTTTAAAAAATTACAAATATCAATGGCAAAGTAAGGTTCTTAAGAAGGTTTAACCACCCAGGTGTGATTTTAATTACACACACACACACACACACACACACACACACTTTTATTAAAGCATATAAATCAGTTTTTAAAAATCAAGAAACAATAGTATGTCTCAAAGTTATCTCACTCATTCTGTCTAATGCTATTCCTTGCTATCTCTAATTCATGACTTTCTGCTACTGGCACTACTGCTTCTTTGCCACTAGTAGAAAATAACAGCACAATAAAAGTTCACTTCTAATTATCCAGATGAGTTATAATATACACAATTCACATGTTTCAGGCACAATCAGGGAGTCATCATGTATTGTTTTGTTTTGTTTTTTTTTTTTTCTCTAATACAACTTAAGCTTTCTGCCTCTGCAATTCTGTCAGCACAGACTGAGTAATGACATGTTATACAGGTAGCAAGCCAAACAGGAATAGGAAAGGGCAAGAAAAGTTAAATACAACAACAAATACTCAAAAGTGTTTGTCTTCTTTTGAAGAAATTAAGGCCATAAAGAAAACTGTGTTTGGATTTGTAAGAGAGCCACATGTGAAACCAGAGAATTCAGGCTCTTATTTGTCAAATAAGCTTCTTTCATCAACATTCTATGAAACATGCTACACAATCAAAGGCACATTTGCTTTTGTGAAGTAAGTGAAATTTTTATTCTCTTGCTTTGACAATGCCAGAGATTTTCCAGCTGAAGAAGCCCTCCTATTAGAACTTGCTCTCTTACCAGATGTAAACTAAAGGAAGGAAGCAGTGCAGTGTAAGCTTTTGTTAGTAAGGAAGTGAGGATAAGGTTGGAATAGTTGGACCACAAATAGAAAATCTGGTATTTGTGCACATCTCCCATGTCACACACAGTCATTGATCTAGATTGATACTCTAACCAAGGACCATGCATGGAGATAACTTAGAATCCCTGCACAGATGTAGCCCATGGCAACTCAGTGTCTATGAGGGTTCCCTAGTAATGGCAATAGGAGCTATCTCTGATGTGATCTCAGTTGGCTAGTTCTTTGATCACCTCCACCTGAGGGGGGAGCAGCCTTACCAGTCCACAGGGAAAGACAATGAAGCTAGTCCTGATGATAAAAGATAGACTAGGGTCTACAGATGACTTCCCCTATCATTGGACGGGGGAAGGGGAATAAGATAAGAAGAGGGAGAGTAGGATTGGGAGGGGTTGGGGAAGGGGGTTACAGCTGGGATAGAAAGTGACTAAACTATAATTAATAAAATAAAATAAAATCAGAAAAAAGAATGGATGGAGTCCTCCTCCCTCTACTAGGAGACCAGTCTAATTAGAAAGTATCCAAACTCAGAATACCTCAAATAATCCTGTACAACAAAATAACTTCTGGAGGTACATATATCCCTGACTTCAAGCTACATTACAAAAAGAAAAAAGAAAAAAAAAAACAGTAATAAAAACAGAATGGATTTCATCAAGGGGAGATCCAAGATGGCAGTGCCAGGAGGACACTGTTTCTAATCAAAAGCACAGCAGGGATGGACAGTGATCAACAGATGGAACTCTGGGCCCTAAAATACCAGTGATTGTGTTTTTCTAAATGAGAGGAAACCCCAAGGTGTGGGACACAATCAGGTCCAGGTCATCCAGCTAAACAACTGAAGAGTTCCAGGGTCCCAGCTAGCACGAAGTTGCCAGCGCAGAGCCACATGATGCCTGCTCTTTTTATCATCCCACATTGAACTATGAGCCCCAGGACACCAGAGACTGGGTTTCTCTGTCTGGAGGAAACCCCACTATGAGGGAAACAGCAGGTCTAAACTCAGGGCACTTTAGCTGTCCCCTGCCACCACAAAAAGTTCTCAGGATAAGTTTCCAGGTCCACACAGGCACTCAGGCACACAGGCACCTAATCTCCAGCAAGGCAGAACCAATGCATCTGCATGTTCTACTCGTTATCTCAGATGGAACCTTGTAACCAAAACCACCACAGTTTGGATCTCCCTGTTGGGAGAAAAACCCATGGTGGGGGAAACATCAGAACTGACCTCAGAACACCCAGCTCCAGAAAAGTTTTTGGGTTCCCGCAGGCTCTAACCTCCAGCTACACACATGAGTGCTGTTCTCACCTGCCACTCATTACCCTTAGGGTATTATGACACTCAGCTCCAACCTCAGACCTACAGAAGCCTGGGAGTCACTGGATCAGCCCCCAGACACTGCTCCAAGGTGCAACCAGTTATCTGTAGCTAAACTGACAAAACCATGAAGTTTCCTGGTTCTTCAAGAGGGCTATGCCAAGCAAACACAGCAAAAGACCAGTAACAGCAGCTCCATAAATTCAGAGTAAGAAATCCAGCAGCATGGCTGCTGTCTCCAAGACTTCTCCTGGTGAGAGAAGAGCAGTTACTACACAGTTCCACATATCTGAGGAGCAAGGCTCTTTGGTTAACCATGCCCAAAAATCTGAGGAAGACTCCTTAAGAACACTGCCAAGGGGATTCTCCCCACCTCTGCATTCTAGTAGACACCAGAAATTAACAACCAATACCTGAAACAGCCAGATGGGTAGAGGCCAGCATAAAAACACAACCAACAAAAACAAAGTAATATAGCATCCACAAAACCCAGTAATCTAGGGACAAGTAGCCCTGGACACCCTAACATGAATAAAATTCAAGAAGATGACCTTACATCTATGCTTATGAAGAGGTTAATGGTGGAAACAAATATCATGCATAAGGAATTAGAGGAAAATAAAGTAAAACAGATTGGGGCCATCCGTAAAGAAACACAGGAAGATGCAGCAAAACAGTTTGTGGCTTTCAGAGAGGAAATGGTTAAATTACTTAAAGAAATAAAAAAAACAGGAAATCTCAAACAAACAGATGATGGAATTGAAGGAAAAACAGGAAAGAACAGTCAGACAGGTGAAGGAAATCAACCAAACAGTTCAAGATCTGAAGAAAGAATTGGAAAAATTAAAGAAAACACAAAATGAGGGAATCAGGGAGAAGAAGAACTTAGGAAAGAAAACAGTAACTACAGAGTTAACATAACCAGCAGACTACAAGAGATGGAAGAAAGAAATAAACTGTGGAAAAAAACAATGGAAGAAACTGATGTATCTGTCAAAGAAAATAATACATCTAAAAAATTCATGACAAAATCCATCAATGAAATCCAAGAAAAAATGAAAAGACAAAACCTAAGAATTATAGGAATAGAGGAAAAAGAAGATTCCCTCCTCCAAGACCCAGAAAATATGATTTGTATCGAGAGGATACAAATCAGAAAGGAAGAAGTCAAAGTATCACTATTTACAGATGATATGATAATATATAGGAGTGACCACAAAAATTCTACCAGGGAACTCCTACACCTGATAAACACCTTCAGAAAATCATAGAAGAAAATTTCCCCAACTTAAAGGACAGGCTTATAAGTATACAAGAGGCCTACAGAACACCTAATAAATTAGATCAGAAAAGAAAAACATCCCCCCACAACACAACCAAAACAATAAGTATACAGAACAAAGGAAAAATTCTCAAATCTGCAAGGGGAAATGGTGAAGTAACATATAATGACAAACCCATCAGAATCACACCTGACTTCTCAACAGAGACTATGAAAGCCAGAAGGGCCTGGATGAATATCATGCAGACCCTAAGAGAACACAGATGTCAGCCCAGACTACTATGCCCAGCAAAATTCTCAGTGATTATAGATGGAGAAAACAAGATATTCAAGGACAAAAACAAATTTCAACAATACCTACATACAAATCCAGCATTACAGAAGATACTAGAAGGAAAAATAGAGCCCAAGAAAACTAACTACTTTCAGAAAAACACAGGCAATAAATAACCTCACTACAACAACACTAAAAGTAGCCAAGTACACAAACACACTATGACAGCCAATTTCAAAATCAAAGGACAAAACAGCAACTGGTCATTAATGTCTTTCAATATCAGTAGAATCAATCCTCCAATAAAAACACACAGACTGACAAAATGGATGCATAAACAAGACCCAACAATCTGTTGCATACATGAAATGCACCTATGTCACAGAGATAGATATTACCTGAGAGGAAAGGGCTAGAAGACAGTTTTCCAGGGAAACAGACCCAAGAAACAAGCAGGAGTAGCCATTCAAATATCTAATAAAATAGACTTTCAACCAAAATTAATTAAAAGAGATGGGGAAGGACACTTCATTTTCATCAAAGGAAAATTCCACCAGGAAGACATCACAATCCTGAACATCTATGCCCCAAATTCAAGGGCACCCACATTTGTAAAAGAAACATTAATAAAACTTAAACCACACATAGATTCCCACACATTAATAGTGGGAGATTTTAAAACCCCACTCTTAACAAAGGACAGTTCAACAAAATAGAAATTAAACAAAGAAAAAAATGACTCTAACAGAGGTTATGCATCAAATGAACCTAACAGACATCTACAGAACCTTTCACTCAAACAGAAAAAAAAATTACCTTCTTCTTAGCACCTCATGGAACCTTCTCAAAATAAATCATATAATTTGGCACAAAGCAAGCCTCACCAGATACGAGAAGATTGAAATAATCCCTTGTATCCAATCTGATCACCGAGGACTAAAGCTGGACCTTAACAACAATAGAAATAGCAAAAAGCGTACACACACATGGAAACGGAAAAACTTGTTACTTAATGATAATGACAGCTGGGTCAGGGAAAAAATAAGAAAGAAATTAAAGTCTTACTAGAAATCAATGAAAATGAAGGCACATCATAAACAAACTTATGGGACACAATGAAAGCAGTGCTAGGTGGAAAGTTCATAGCACTAAGTGCCTTCAAGAAGAAACTGGAAGCATCTCATTCAAACTACTTAATGGCACACCTAAATGCCCCAGGGAAAAAAAAGAAGCAGAAATGCCAAAGAGGAGTTGACAGAGGAATATAATCAAACTCAGGACTGAAATCAATTAGTTAGAAACCAACATAACAATTCAAAGAATCAATGAAACCAAGAGCTGAGTCTTTGAGAAAATCAACAAGATAGACAAACCCTTAGGCAAATTAATTAAAGGCGAAAAGACATCATCTACATAAAAAAATCAGAAATGAAAAGGGGTACATGAGGACAAACACTGAGGAAATCCAAACAATCATTAAGTCTAACTTCAAAAGCCTATAAGCCACAAAATTTGAAAATATAAATGAAACAGCCAAATTTCTTGAATGATTCCACTTACCAAACTGAATAAAGACCAGGTAAATCAATTAAATAGTCCTGTATGCCCTAAGGAAATAGAAGCTGCCATCAAAAGTCTCCCATCCAAAAAAAGCACTAGGCCAGATGGTTTCAACTCAGAAGTCTACAAAACCTTCAAGAAGAGCTAACACCAATACACTTCAAACTATTCCACAAAAAAAGAAAAAGAAGGAACATTACCAAACTCATTCTATGAAGCTTGGAACACTCTCCTTGGAAACTTAACTTCACAAAGACCTAATAAAGAAATAGAATTTCAGGCCAAACTTCCTTATGAACACTGATACAAAAATACTCAACAAAATACTTGCAAAGAGAATACAAGAACACATCAAAGATATCATCCACTATGACCAAGAAAGCTTCATCCCACGTATGCAGGAGTGGTTCAATATATGGAAATCCATCAATGTAATCCACCATATAAACAAACTGAAAAAAAAACACATAATAATCTCCTTAGATGCTGAAAAAGTATTTGATAAAATCCAACATCCATTCATGTTTAAAGTCTTTCAGAGATGAGGGATACAAGGCACATACCTGAACATAGTAAAGGCAATACACAGCAACCCTATAGCCAACATCAAACTCAATGGAAAGAAACCTAGATCAATACCACTGACATCAGGGACAAGGCAAGGCTGCCCACTCTCTCCATATCTCTTCAACATAGTTCTTGAAGTCCTTGCTGGAGCAATAATACATTTAAAAGAGATCGAGAGGATACAAATCAGAAAGGAAGAAGTCAAAGTATCACTATTTACAGATGATATGATAATATATAGGAGTGACCACAAAAATTCTACCAGGGAACTCCTACACCTGATAAACACCTTCAGAAAATGGCTGGATACAAAATTAACTAAAAAAAAAAAATTAGTAGCCCTCCTGTATACAAAAAAAGGGGGGGGGGGCTGAGAAAGAAATTAGGGAAACAACACCCTTCATAATAGGCATAAAGGACATAAAGAATGTTGGTGTGACTCTAACCAAGCAAGTCAAAGACTTGTATGAAAAAAAAAGGTCTCTGAAGAAAGAAATAAAAGAAAATATGAGAAGAAGGAAAGATATCCCATGCTCATAGTTTGGCAGGATTAACATAGTAAAAATGACAATCTTACCAAAAGAAATCTACAGAGTCCAATACAGTTCCCATCAAATTACCAACACAATTCTTTATAGACCTTCAAAGAATAATTCTCAATGTCATATAACCCAGAATTTCTAAAATAATCCTCTACAATAAACCATCTTCTGGAGGTATCTCTATCCTTGATCTGAAGTTGTACTATAGAGTAACTGTAGTAAATACTGCACAGTATTGGCATAGAAACAGGCTGGTAGATCAATGGAATCTAATAGAAGACCCTGAAATAGTCCCACACACTTATGGACTCTTGATTTTTTACAAAGAGGACAAAATCATACAATGGAAAAAGATAGCATCTTCAACAAATGGTGTTACTCTAACTGGATGTCTACATGCAGAAAAATGCAAATAGATCCATATTTATCGTCCTTCACAAAATTAATGCCCAAGTGGATCAAAGACATCATCTTAAAATCAGATTCACTAAATCTTTTAGAAGAAAAAGTAGGGAAGAGCTTTGAAGTCATTAGTACAGGAGACAACTTCCTGAACAGAACACCAAGAGCACAGGCTCTCACCAGAACAAAAAGACTGCCTACAGACTGGGAAAAGATCTTTACCAACCCTGTATCTGACAGAAGGCACAAGAATTTAAACAGCAAAAAATCAAGTAACCCTATTAAAAACGGGGCACAGAGCTAAAAAGAGAATTCTCAACAGAGGAATAGCAAATGGCAGAGAAACACTTGAAATCCTCAAGGTCTTTATTCCTCAGGGAAATGCAAATTACAACAACCATGAGATTTCACCTTATACCCATTAGAATGCCTAAGATCAAAAACTCAAATGACGAAGATGGCGAGTAGCACACACAGTTTCTGAGCGGTGGGATACCTGATCTTCTGAGTTGGAGAATGGAAGGACCCCCAACCCAGGAAAACCACAGCGAGGCTTTCTGAACAACAGGGAACATTGCAGGAGGTGAAAACTTTGGCCTCTGGTCACCCGGAGATTTGCTTGGGGAAGGAGAGAAAAGATCCTTTGTTCTTGCGGCACTCCCTTCCCCCAGACTTCCTTCCTCCTCGGCACAGTGGCACAGCGGACTCATCTTTCTCAGCGCAGACCTAACTGCCTGGGGTATACAGCCGCTGAGACGGAGCCCCAAGCACTTTAGCGGCAGAAAAAAAACAGCAGTACGTGTCCCGGAGTCCCAGATTCGCGCAGCGGCTGCACCATCCTCCCAGGGCACAAATCTGCTAGACACCATACTAGCTCCGCAGGATCGCCATCACTGACGGTATGGCCCGCCCAATCCCACAGTGACAGAGAATACGCTATATACTCACCAAAACCAGGCAGAAACGTCATACAACCTGGACACACCAGGCGCTGGGCCTCCCAAGCTTGGAGAGCACAACGAAGAGATCCCAGGACTTCCCAGAAAGGATTGGGACTAGCAACCCAGGCTCCAGTTACAGCGGGACATGGTGGTGGAGCAGCACTGAACTGGCGGGGCACTACAGCCCTCCAGTTTAAGACTAACCAGGGCCAAAACAGAGAACAGAGAGCCTGGTTACCCCATCCCTGCTGAAGTGACCACCCTGAAATCTCCAGCTGCAGCAAGACCTCAGAACCTGGCAGTGACAGCAGCACAGAACTGGCGGGACACATCAAAGAAGCAGGGCCAAACCAGAGAGCAGAGAGCCCCAGATACCACCATCTCTGCCAAGAGACCTGCCTGTAAGTGAGTGCACCCTTGAGAATCTGCAGTTCCCCAGATCCTGGGTCCTTCTAAATCAGAAGCCAGGCATCGAACCCCCCTCCCACCCACATACCCACTTTGGGAAACAGAGGGGAACTAGGGTCATTGAAGTTCCTGCCATGTGGGCCTGACTGAGGAGTTAAGACAGTTAATGCCAGAAATTGCGCTGCAATCATCATTAGTGCCTGCGACATATACAGTGCAGAGCCCCTCCCACACACTCAAGGGTTCAACATTAGCCATCACTCTGTCCCTCGAGAAACTCATCCACGCACACTTACACACACAGACACACACACACACACACACACACACACACACACACACGCTCTCACACGCTTGCATTTGCCCCATTTGCGCCTGCGTACTTTCCTCCCACAGGTACAGCTAGTCCTCAGCACACACTGAGAGCGCTCAGCTTCCTGAAGAACTCTCCAGATACCAGAGAGAGACAGCACCAGTCTGATCTGCAGAATCCAAAAACAAACAGGGAAGGTTTCAGATAAGCCAATGGCCGGGGGTAGGCGAAAGAACACTTCCAACATAAATCAGGACATCATGACTTCACCAGCAAACTCCAAAATCGATGGATACTCCAATTCAGCAGAAGCACAGGAAAATGATTTTAAAGCCATGCTTGCCCAATTATTTGAGGCTCATAAGGAGGAAATGAACAAGTCTTTCAAAGAGATGGCCAGTCAATTGGAGGCAAAGAAAGAAGAAATAGACAATATCCTTAAAGAAACACAGGCAAACATAGCCAAACAAATAGATACACAAGTAGAGGAAAAATTAGTGGCATATAAGAAGGAAATGAACAAAGAAATAGAGGCCATCGTAGAGAGACAGGAATCCAAATTCAAACACATGAAAGAAATGGTGCAAGGCATGAAAACAGAATTAGAATCAATAAAGAAAACGCAAAATGAGAAAACCCTTGAGCTGGAGAACTTGGAGAAAAGATCAGGAACCACAAAAGTAAGCATCACCAACAGAATACAAGAGATGGAAGAGAGAATCTCTGGAGCTGAAGACACACTTGCAGAAATGGATACTTCTCTCAAAGAAAAAGTAAAATCAGAAAAGTTCCAATCACAAAATATCCAAGAAATCAAGGATGCTATGAAAAGACAAAATCTAAGAATAATAGGAATTCATGAAAAAGAAGACTCCAGACTCCAAGGTCCAGAAAATATTTTCAAGAAAATCATAGAAGAAAATTTTCCCAACTTAAAGAAAGAGATGTCCATAAATATACAAGAGGCCTACAGAACTCCAAATAGACTAGACCAGAAAAGAAACACATCACGTCACATCATAGTCAAAACACTAAATCTACAGAACAAAGAAAAGATATTAAAAGCAGCAAGGGAAAAAGGCCAAGTAACATATGAAGGTAGACCTATCAGAATCACACCGGACTTTTCATCAGAAACTATGAAAGCCAGAAGGGGCTGGGCAAGTATCATGGAGACTCTAAGAGATCACAAATGTCAACCCAGAATACTATACCCTGCAAAGCTTTCAATCAACATAGATGGAGAAAACAAAATATTCCATGACAAAACTAAATTTACACAATATCTACACAGCAAACCATCCCTACAGAAGATACTAGAAGGAAAACTCCAATCCAATGAAAACAAATTCACCCAAGAAAACAGGGCATAGAGATAATGTCCCAACAAAAATGAAAAGAAAACAAGCAATGAAACAGGGTTCGATCATCGACTCCATTACAAAAGGAACTAACATGCATTGGTCACTATTATCTCTCAATATCAATGGACTCAACTCACCAATAAAAAGACACAGGCTAACAGAATGGTTAAGGAAATGGGATCCAACATTCTGTTGCATCCAAGAAACATACCTATGCAACAAAGACAAACACTACCTCAGAGTAAAGGGCTGGAAAACTGTTTTTCAAGCAAATGGTTCCAGAAAACAAGCAGGAGTAGCCATCCTAATATCTAATAAAATAGACTTTCAACCCAAGTTAATCAAAAAAGATAAGGAGGGCCACTATATTCTCATCAAAGGAAAAATCCACCAAGAGGACATCACAATCTTGAATATCTATGCCCCAAATACAAGAGCATCGACATTTATAAATGAAACATTATTAAAGCTTAAATCATACATTGATCCTAATACCTTAATAGTAGGAGACTTCAATACTCCACTCTCAACAAGGGACAGATCAACTAGACAGACACCAAATAGGGAAATAAAAGCACTCACAGAATCCCTAAATCAAATGGACCTAATAGACATCTACAGATCATTTCACCCAAACTCAAAAGTGTACACATTCTTTTCAGCACCGCATGGAACCTTTTCCAAAATAGACCATATACTGGCACAAAGCAAGCCTCAACAGATACAAAAGGATTGAAATAATCCCTTGTATACTATCTGACCACCATGGACTAAAGCTAGACATCAACAACAACAGAAACAACAAAAAGCCGACACGCACATGGAAACTGAACAACTTACTACTCAATGACAGCTGGGTTAAGGAAGAAATAAGGAAAGAAATTAAAGACTTCCTAGAATTCAATGCAAAGGAAGGCACAACCTACCCAAATTTATGGGACACATTGAAAGCAGTGTTCAGAGGAAAATTTATAGTACTAAGTGCCTGCAAGAAGAAATTCGTAACA
Organism: Meriones unguiculatus; assembly: GCF_030254825.1. Taxonomy (NCBI): domain Eukaryota; kingdom Metazoa; phylum Chordata; class Mammalia; order Rodentia; family Muridae; genus Meriones; species Meriones unguiculatus. Next base: position 53,719,093 of record NC_083369.1, on the reverse strand, counting down.
TCACATACAAACAACTTAATGGCCCAACTGAAAACCCTAGAAAAAAAAGAAGCAGATACACCCAAGAGGAGCAGACGGCTGGAAATAATCAAACTAAGGGCTGAAATCAATCAACTACAAACAAATAAAACTATTCAAAGAATCAATGAAACAAAAAGCTGGTTCTTTGAGAAAATCAACAAGATAGACAAACCCTTAGCCAAACTAACTAAAAGCATAGAGAAACTATCCAGATCAGCAAAATCAGAAATGAAAATGGGGACATAACCACAGACATTGAGAAAATCCAAACAATTATTAGGTCATACTACAAAAGCCTATATGCCACAAAATTTGAGAATCTAAATGAAATGGATAATTTTCTTGAAAGATTCCATCTACCAAAACTAAGTCAAGATCAGGTAGAAAGAATGAATAGCCCTATATCTCCCAAGGAAATCAAAGCAGTCATTAACAGTCTCCCCTCCCAAAAAAGCCCTGGACCAGATGGCTTCAGCGCAGAATTCTACAAGACCTTCAAAGAAGTGCTAACTCCAATTCTCCTCAAGCTATTCCACAAAATAGAAACAGAAGGAACACTACCAAACTCATTCTATGAAGCCACAGTCACCTTGATACCTGAACCACACAAAGACCCAACAAAAAAAGAGAACTTCAGGCCTATCTCTTTTATGAACATTGACGCAAAAATACTCAATAAAATACTTGCAAACCGAATCCAAGAACACATCAAAGATATCATCCACCATGACCAAGTAGGCTTCATCCCAGGCATGCAAGGGTGGTTCAACATACGGAAATCCATCAATGTAATCCACTACATAAACAAACTGAAGGAGAAAAACCACATGATCATCTCCTTAGATGCCGAAAAAGTATTTGACAAAGTCCAACACCCATTCATGTTTAAAGTCTTGGAGAGATCCGTGATACAAGGCACATACCTAAACATAGTAAAGGCAATATGTAGCAAGCCTATAGCTAACATCAAACTCAATGGAGAGAAACTTAAATCAATCCCACTGAAATCAGAGACAAGACAAGGCTGTCCATTGTCCCCATATCTCTTCAACATAGTACTTGAAGTCCTAGCCAGAGCAATAAGACAACTAAAGGAAATCAAGGGGATACAATTCGGAAAGGAAGAGGTCAAAGTGTCACTATTTGCAGATGATATGATAGGATACATGAGCGACCCCAAAAATTCAACCAGAGAACTCCTTCAGCTGATAAACACCTTCAGCAAAGTGGCAGGATACAAAATCAACTCAAAAAAATCAGAAGCCCTTCTATATACCAAAGACAAAAAGGCTGAGAAAGAAATTAGGGAAACAACACCCTTCACAATAGCCACTAATAACATAAAGTACCTTGGTGTGACTCTAACCAAGCAAGTGAAAGACCTGTTTGAGAAAAACTTCAAGTCTCTGAAGAAAGAAATCGAAGAAGATATCAGAAGATGGAAAGATCTCCCGTGCTCATGGATTGGTAGGATTAACATTGTGAAAATGGCCATCCTGCAAAACCAATCTACAGATTCAATGCAATTTCCATCAAAATACCAACTCAATTCTTACAGACCTTGAAAAAAAGATTCTCAGCTTCATATGGAGAAACAAAAAACCCAAAATCTCCAAAACAATCCTGTACAACAACAGATCATCTGGAGGTATCTCCATTCCTGATCTCAAGCTGTACTACAGGGCAACAGTAATAAAAACTGCATGGTATTGGCATAGAAACAGAAAGGAGGATCAATGGAACCGCATAGAAGACCCAGAAATAAATCCACACACCTATGAAAACTTGATATTTGACAAAGAAGCCAAATCCATTCAATGGAAATAAGACAGCATCTTCAACAAATGGTGCTGGACCAACTGGATGTCTACATGCAGAAAAATGAAAACAGATCCATATTTATTACCCTGCACAAAACTAAAGTCAAAGTGGATCAAGGACCTCAACATAAAACCAGATACCCTAAATCAATTGGAAAAAAAAATGGGGAACAGCCTAGAACTCATTGGCACAGGAGACAACTTCCTGAACAGGACACCAACAGCACAGGCTCTAAGAGCAACAATCAATAAATGGGACCACATGAAACTGAAAAGTTTCTGTAAAGCAAAGGATACCGTCATCAAAACAAAACGACTGCCTACAGATTGGGAAAGAATCTTCACTAACCCTTTATCTGACAGAGGACTAATATCCAGTATATACAAAGAACTAAAGAAGCTGAAAAGCAGCAATCCAAGTAATCCAATTAAAAAATGGGGAACAGAGCTAAACAGAGAATTCTCGACAGAGGAATATCGAATGGCAGAAAAACACTTAAAGAAATGCTCATCCTCATTAGCCATCAGGGAAGTGCAAATCAAAACGACCCTGAGATATCACCTTACACCCATCAGAATGGCCAAGATGAAAAACTCAAGCGATAACACATGCTGGAGAGGTTGTGGAGAAAGGGGAACCCTCCTCCACTGCTGGTGGGAATGTAAACTGGTACAACCACTCTGGAAATCTATCTGGCGCTTTCTAAGACAAAGAGGAATAGTGCTTCCTCCAGACCCAGCTATACCACTGCTAGGTATATACCCAAAGTTTGTTCAAGTACACAAAAAGGACACTTGCTCAAGCATGTTTATAGCAGTTCTATTTGTAATAGCCAGAACCTGGAAACAACCCAGATGTCCATCAACGGTGGAATGGGTACAGAAATTGTGGTATTTTTATACAATGGAATACTACTCAGCAATCAAAAAGGAGGAAATCATGAAAATTGCAGGCAAATGGTGGGATCTAGAAAAGATCATTCTGAGTGAAATATCCCAGAAGGAGAAAGACAAACATGGGATATACTCACTTATATAGACCTATAAGATATGATAAACATAATGAAATCTATACACCTAAAAAAGATAATCAATTGAGCGGACATGGGTAAGATGATCAATCCTCATTTAGAAAGACAGATGGGATGTGCATTGAACGTATGACAGGAGTCTACTGAGAGCATCTGAAAGACTCTATCTAGCAGTGTTTTCAAAGCAAAGACTCATGACCAAACTTTTGGCAGAGTACAGGGAATCATAAGAAAGAAGGGGAGTTAGTCTGATATGGAAAGGATAGGAGCTCTACAAGGACCAAATATATCTGGGCACAGGGTCTTTTCTGAGACTGACATTCAACCAAGGACCATGTATGGATATAACCTAGAACCTCCACTCAGATGTAGCCTGTGGTAGCTCAGTAACCAATTGGTTTCCCAAAGTGAGGGGAACAAGGACTATTTCTAACAGAAACTCAATGACTGGCTCTTTGGTCTCCCCACCCCCAAAGGGAGGAGCAGTCCTCTTAGGCCACAGAGGAGGGCTTTGCAGCCAGTCCTGAAGATACCTGATAAAACAGGATCAGATGAATGGGGAGGAGGTCCCCCCTATCAGTGGACTTGGAAAGGGGCACGGTGGAGATGAGGGAGGGACTGGGAGGGAATCAGGGATCGGGACACGGCTGGGATACAGAGTTAATAAAATGTAACTGATAAAAAAATAAAATAAAATAAAATAAAATAAAGAAAAAAAACCCAATAACTCAAATGACAACACATGCTGGAGAGGATGTGGGGAAAGAGGAACCCTCTTCCACTGCTGGTGGAAACATATACTTGTACAACCACTTTGGAAATCAATCTGGTGCTTTCTCAGATAATTAGGAATACTGGTACCTCAAGATCCAGCTATACTACTCCTAGGCATATATCCAAAAGATTCTCAAGTATACAACAAGTACATTTCCTCAACCATGTTCATAGCAGCTTTATTTGTAATACCCAGAAACTGGAAACAACCTAGATGCCCCCCAATTGAGGAATGAATACAGAAGTTGCGGTGCATTTACACAATGGAATACTACTCAGAAATTAAAATTAGGAAATCATGAAATTTGCAGACAAATGGTGGCACCTAGAAAAGATCATCCTAAGTGAGTTATCTCTGAAGTAGAAAGACACACAGGGTATATACTCACTCATAAGTAGATATTAGGCTTATAATACAGGATAAACATACTAAAATCTATACAGCTAAAGAAGCTAATCAAGGAGGACTCTGGGTAATATGCTCAATGCTCACTGAGAAAGGCAAAGAGGATGGACACCAGAAGAGGGAGTAAACAGGTAACAGCCCAGGAGCCTACCACAGAGGGCTTCTGAAAGGCTCTAACCTGCCGAGTATCAAAGCTAATGCTGAGACTTGTAGCCAAACTTTGTGCAGAGTGCAGAGATTCTTATGAAAGAAGGGTAGATAGAAAGACCGGGAGGGGACAGGATCTCCAAAAGGAGAGCAGCGGAACCAATAAATCTGGACACAGATGTCTTTTCTGAGACTGATACTCCAATCATGGACCATTCATGGAGATAATCTAGAACCCCTGAACAGATGTAATCCATGGCAGCTCATTGTCCAAGTGGGTTCCTTAGTAATAGGAACAGGGATTGTCTGTGACATAGACTGATTGGCCTGCTCTTTGATCACCTCCATCTCAGGGGGCTGCAGCCTTACGAGGCCACAGAGGGAGACAAGGCAGTCACTCCTGATGAGACCTGAAAAGTTAGTATCAGATGTAAGGGGAGGAGGACCCTCCTATCAGTGGATTTGGGGATGGCCATAGGTAGAGAAAAGGGAAGTACGGTGGGATTGGGAAGGAAAGAGGGAGGGAGGGAGCTACAGGTGTGGTACAAAGGGAATAAACTGTAATTAATAAAAATAAAAAATAAAATAAAATAATTTTAAAAAGTATGGCATTAGAGATCACAGGTAGAATCACTTATCAGGGAGTTTAATTGGATGCTGGGTAATATTTATAGCAATCCAACTGGTGCATCTTGATTTCTTAGTTTCTAATAAAGTAGTAGTGCTATTTAGCATTCATACATAAAAGGATTGTGGGGACTCCTGAGATGATAACTGAGTAGGTATAAACATTATTGAAGAAAAGGGATGATCCATGAGAAAACACTATCACTTATTTTTTTTAAAGAAACCCATTTTTTTCTCTGTACAATAAACGTACAATGGGAACTAGATTTTCAAAGGAAGGTGTAGTGGGTAGGCTTACCAAATCTCATGTATATGTGTTATACCCTCAAAAGCATATAATTGTGTATGCAAAATGGATAATTACATACAAAAATGTCCATTTGTGTGTGCAATCACCCATTTTATAGACACAAATGCTTGTTTGAAAATCTGGCCCTAGAACTCTTGCTGTAGTTACAAAAAAATCAGCTTGCACACATGGTTTCTGAAACAGAAATTATGGCCTGCCTTGACTATATAACTGCTGTCAACTATTTAAGAGCTCTTCTTTTCAGAATTGATTCAGAATGTATTTTCAAGCTATATAACAAGACTGACTGTGACATGAAAGATAGTTTTTGAGATAAACATAGAAACTTTTTATTCAGCTGCCACTGAATATGCTGAAAGAACTTCTAACACTAGCAAGCAATGAGGATGGCTGTGTAATCACTGATTGGTATGAAGAGGCTACCATGCATAGGAGAAAGCTTAATCATATTCAATTACAACTATGTAGCACTATATTTTAAAGATTTCCCTATTTTACATAGTCTAGAATGCAGCAACAAACAGCTTTTTGTTTGTTGGTCTGATTCAAAGTAGACTGCTTTCTTTTGTTGTGGACTGAGTCCTAGCATTTGTGTGATAGTATTTCTTAAAACCTAAAGAACAGCTCTAACAGAGATGTAAACAGACTGTGGTATGCAGAAGACTGGGAAGTGAAAATCAGTATCAAGAAGGGAATGTCAGAAATTAGCCTGTACATTCAGAGCACAATTTTATCCCTTTTTATATTTAACCACTTATTTCAAGACAGTATCTTTTGTTAAGGAAGTTTCTCTTTCTCTTCCATTTTTCTACTAATTAATTTACTTTTCCTAGTAGTTTCTGGGGTCTCTGAGTGTCTGGGATCATCTCAGGAGTAGTCTCAGGAGTACTATGCCCCACTCCGTTCATTATGGTGCCAGGCAGGGATCAGGGATCTGCATTGTTCCAGACCTGTGGTCATCTCAGGCAAGCTCCCCATCCGGGCCTCATGACCCCATTGTGATGACTCTCTTAATCTTGCTCCCCATCCTGGGAACCAGTCCATGCCTACATAGCACCAGACTGGTGGTTGTCTCAGGCTCACTTTTTTCAGGGAATGTTAGGCTAACTAATCATTCAGATGTTAATAGGTCAACCACTGAGTACAGACATAGCCTCTCTCCTCTCTGCAACCTACTGACAAACATGTGACACAGCAGCCACACCTGCAGCTAACTCCTTTAGGTGCAGTAGGGTTTGCCAACTTTATTTCCTGTGGTTTCCTTTTGAGTTCTGTCTTATTAGATTCAAGCCTATCTTGTTATTGTTTATCTAGTTTCATTGAACTATTTTTGTGAGAAACTCTATCCACCAAGCCTCGTAAATAGTTCTCTTTGCAAAACCTTGCATGATATCCAAAACATAAAGACATTAGAAAAGTGAAAAGAAAAAAAAAATCTTTTTCAAAATGTTTGTTAAATCTTGTATGATCATCATTATGTCACCAAGATCACAGACATTAGAACTAATGTAGCCTGCATTACCATTGATATTTGTCATGAGAGGTGTATCAAATTATAAAACATATGTATAGATGAGTTAAGTTTTTGATGTAGTAAAGAAAACTTATGTAGAGGAAGTGGACAGTTGAGTTGACTTAGCCTCATATATGGTAGTATAAACATTACTTATCTAAGAAAATATTGTTTCTTTTAAAAATCCTTTCACCATTTAACTTTTAAATCTATCATTTCATTCACTCTTTTACTAATAACTCCTTTGGAAGTTAGATGGGGTGGCAGTGTTGTCATGTTATTAACAGTAAATTTGGCAACAAGATTCTCACAGAAGTGAGAGAATATAGCTTTGTAAAGATGGAACTATAATTCCAAACCACATTTATCATATCAGAGCCAGTTTATTTCTTCTCCTCCATAATATTGCCAACATTTTAATAAAAAATATTTATAGAAAAATAATAGAGCCCAATATATATTTACTATCTGTTAGAGATACTATAAATCCCTGATGGGCAAAATCACTAAACTGACAGTAATATTTTTAAATAAATTTGGGTTCAATCTTTTGAGATGTTTTGCTAAAAATAAAAAAATTTGCCCTTATGTGGTGGCTAGTTTTATTCAACTTGAAATGAGCTAGAATCCTGTCAGAAAAGGGAACCTCAAGGAGAAAATTCACCTACCAGTTTAGCCTGTGAGCAAAGACTGTAGCCCATCTTCTTGATTGGTAATTGATAAGTGAGGGCCCAGCTCATTTTAGGTGGTGCCATTAAAACGGGAGCGAGTCCTGTGAGCTATAAGAAACAAGGCTGAGTAAGCCATGAGGAGCAAGCCAGTAAGTAGTGTTACTCCATGGCTTCTGCTTCAGGTGCTGTCTCCAGGTTACTACCACCACTTTATTTGATGTTGGATTATTGTGAGAAACTGTAAGGTGAAATAAAGTCTTTCCTCCTCAAGTTGTTGTCATATTGTTTTATCATAGGAATAGAAACCCTAACCAAGACACTTTATTTAACAAAAACTTCTATCAAGTTGAGACAGTCTTAGATTTTCTAAACTCACTTAACTCTCAAGATTTTTTTTCCAAAGACAACAAGCACATATCTAACTTCTTCACAAATACGTTCACATGAAGAAACAAAATGCTTGTTGAAGATATTTCCCCCCAAAATGAATAAAATGGAAAAGAAATATGTCAAATGTGTCCAATATCCTTAGTTTTAATTAAATGCAAATTAAAGCAAATTTAATATGTCATCATTCATCTTACGGAATGGCTGAGGTCAAGAAAACAACTGAAAACAAATGCTGGGGAGGATGTGCCAAAAGAAGAACCTTCATTCACTTTAGTTAGGATTATAAATGGAAGCAAACACTGTGGAAAGTAGGGTAGATCATTCTCAAAAGCTAACTATAGTCCTACCACACAACTCAATTATATATTCTTTGGGACTTGCCCAAATGTCTCAATATCTTAGTTTACAGATACGTGTTCAGCTACCTTCATTGGCACTCTGTTTATCTAGGAGATGGATATAAACTCAGTGTCCTTCAACTGGTAAACAGAAAGTGAAATTGTCGTACATATACAGAGCAGAATACTATTCAGCTGTAAAGAAAATGAAAATCATGAAACGTGGTAAATGGATGGGACTAGAAAATACTGTGCTAAATGAGGTATAGGACCCAGAAAGACAAACTCTGACTGCTCTCTTCCATGTATGGTTTCTATCTGTGAACTTTTTAATTAACTAGTTTATTTATTGACTTTACATCCCAATCATAACCCCTCCCACATCTCCTTCCAGTCACACCTTCATTTTTTCTTTCCCCTGTACCCTGTTTCCTACTCCTCAGAAAAAAAGGAGGACCTCCACACACACCTATCCTTCCCAGCATATCAAGTGACATCAGGGCTGAGGTCACCTTCTTCATCAGTGGCCTGGAAAGTTGGAATTGCCAGTTGAAAGTGATATAAAAACACATAACAATATCTTTGTCAGAGACAGCCCCAGCTCCCTTTACTAGGGGACCCACATGAAGACCAAACTGCACATTAGGTATATTTGTATAGGGGGCCTATGTCTTTGATTGGTGCTTCAGTGTCCAAAAGTTGCCCTGGGCCTAGGTTAGTTGTCTCTTTTGATTCCCTTGTGGAGTTCCTGTGCCTACTCTTCCATAAGGCTTCCTGCATTCCACCCAATGTTTGGCTGTGAGTATCAACAACTGTTTTGATCTGATACTGGGTGGAGATTCTCAGAGGACAGCTATGCTAGATTCCTGTCTGTGAGCATAGCATTAATAGTGTCAGGGATTGACTCTCTCCCATGGGCTGGGTCTCAGGTTGTGACTGGCATTGGTTGGATGTTTCCTCAATATCTCCTCTATCTTTAACTATGCATATCTTGTAGGTAGGGTGTAGGCATAAGGTTATTGTGTAATTCAAATGCTGATTTCTGTTTCTCATGTTTCTGGTTGCAAGCCTTGTTCTGAGAAACTCCTGTTTCAATGTTGTATAAACACTGCTTTCCAATTGTTCTCTGATATGCCAATAAAGCAGCTTATAGTCCATCTCTGAGCAGGTGAGAGGATGTGGATGGACTTCCTCCCAGCCAAGGGAGGAGAAGTTAGGGGAGGAAGTTGGGAATTCAGCCAGTGGACTGAGCCACCACCAGATGTCTAGGAGGGACCAGGAGATAAAGAGAGAGCTCAGCAAAGAGTATGCAAGTATTTCTGGGATGTACACTTGGAGGAAACCAAATTAACCCAGAGGGTTAAGAATAGAGTTAAAACTACTTATTTCTGAGCTGTGAAATGTAGTAAAATAATATGAAAGAATCTCATTTATTTGTGTGATAGCCAGGTTAAGAGAGAAACTAAGAAACACAGTTTTACAAAAACTTTAACAGCAAGGTAAATTTTGGGTCAAAGTGTTTTTTGGTGGATTGCTGTTCCCCTCCCTCTACTAGTAGTCCTGTCTGGTTAGAAGGTGGCCTCTTCAGTATCCATGTACACCGATACCTGGGGTGTCTGATAGAGTTACCTCCATATTCTTCCAGAAGCCTACCCTATCATAGGTCTCCAGCTTGTCTCAGAGATGCCCCCACCCATGGTTTCTCTTTCTCTGAAAGCTCTCTGTCCTCCTGCAAGCCCCACATACTAAATGCTCTCCCCACATCTGGTACTTGGCCTCATTTAGCTCAGCATTCCTTCTCTTCTCATATCCTGTTACTTCTCTTCAAACACTTCCTCTGTCTATTCTATTTCCCCCTTTTAGTGAGATCCAAGCACCCTGCCTTGAGCCCTCATTGTTACTAAGCTTCTTTGGGTCTGTGAGTTGTAGTGTGGTTATCCTGTAATAAAACACTAATGCCCTCTTATAAGTGAGTATTACATACCATGTGTCTCTTTCTGGATCTGGGTTACCTCACTCAGGTTGATCTTTTCTAGTTCCATACATTTGCCTGAAATTGTAGTAATTTCCTTATTTTTAAAAGCTGAGTAGTATTTCATTGTGTAAATGTACCAAAGTGTCTTTATCCATTCTTCAGTTGAAGGGCAAATAGCTTGTTTTCAGTTTCTGGCTATTATGAATGAAGCTGGTATGAACATAGTTGAGCAAATGTCCTTGTTGTATGGTGGAGCATATTTTGGGCATGTGCCCAGGAGTATTACAGTGGAGTCTTAAGGTGTAACTATTCCCTATTTTCTGAGAAAGTGCCAGAATGATTTCCAGAGAAGTTGTACAACTTTGCATTCCCACCAGCAATAGAGGAGTGTTTGTTTTTCTCCACATCCTCTCAAGCAAATTGCGGTTTTGATCTTAGTCATTCTTAGTGGTTAGCGTTGCTTTGATTTGCATTTCTCTGATGAGTAAGTATATTGAGCACTTCTCAGCCATTCAAGATTTCTCTACTATAAATTCTTGGTTTAGTTATGTACCACATTTTTAATTGGAATATTTGGTTTGTTAATGCTTAAGTTATTAAGTTCTTTCTATATTTTTATATGACCCTGTGTCTGTTGTAAGGTTGATGAAGATCTTTTCCCAATTTGCATGCTGCCATTTTGCTTCATTGATAGTGTCCTTTGCCTAAAAGAAGATTTGCAGTTTCAGGAGGCTCCATTTATTAATTGTTGATCCTCGAGCCTGAGCTGTTGATGTTTATCCAGAAAGTTGTTTCCTATGCCAATGAGTTCAAGGCTGATTCCCACTTTCTCTTCTAAAAGATCTAGTGTTTCTGGGTTTATGTTGAGGTCTTTGATCCACTTGGACTTGGGTTTTGTGCAAGGTAATAAATATGGATCTGTTTGCAATTTTCTACATGTAATCATCCAGTTAGACAAGGACCATTTGTTGAAGATGCTATCATATTTCCATTGTATGGTTTTGGCTTCTGTCAATAATCAAGTATCCAAAGATATCTAGATTTATTTCTGGGTCTTCAATTTGGTTCCATTGATCCACCAGTCTGTTTTTATGCTTATACCATGAAGCTTTATTGCTGTTGCTCAATACTATATCTTGAAATCAGGTATGGATGTACCTCCAGAAGTTTTTTTATTGTACCAGGACTGTTTTAGCTATTCTGGGTTTTTTGTTTTTCCTTTTTATTCTTAATGTAGATTTTTAAATAAATTTTTATTTTTATATTAATTAAAGTTTATTCAATTTGTATCCCAGATGTAGCCCCCTCCCTCAGAACCTCCAATTCCATCCTCCTTCCTTCATCTCCTTCTATGCCCCTCTCCCAAGTCTGCAGAAAGGGGAGGTCCTCCTCCCCTTCCATCTGATCATACCTTATCAGGTATCATCAGAACTGTCTGCATTGTCCTCCTCTGTCACCTGTCAAGGATGCTCCCCCATCAAGGGAAGGCTGTCAAAGAGCTAGCCACTGAGTTCATGTCAGAGACAGTCCCTGTTTCCTTTACTAGGAAACCCACTTGTATACTGAGCTGAACTAGAAGGAGGACCCCAACTAAGATGATCAATCCTCATTCAGAAAGTTAAACAGAATAGACATTGGAAGAAGGTGAAAACAGGAAAAAAGACAGGAGCCTACCACAAAGGGCCTCTGAAAAACTCTACCAGCAGTGTATCAAAGCAGATACTGAGACTCATAAACAAACTTTGGGCAGAGTACATGCAATCTTAGGAAAGAAGGGGGAGATAGTAAGACCTGGAGCAGACAGAAGCTCCACAAGGAGAGAAACAGAAACAAAATATCTGGGTACAGGAGTCTTTTCTGAGACTGATACTCCAACCAAGGACCATTCATAGATATAACCTAGAACCCCTGCTCAGATGTAGTCCATGATTTTTGTTTTTTCGTATGAACTTGAGGATTGTTCTTTCAAGGTCTGTAATTATTATGTTGGTATTTTGATGGAAATTGCATTGAATCTATAGGTTGCTTTTGGTAAGATGGTCAATTTTACTATGTTAATTCTACTTGAGATCCATGAGCATGGGAGCTCTTTCCATCTTCTGATTTCCTATTCAATTTCTTTCTTTATAGAATTTAAGTCATAATGAATAGATACAGAGAGTGTTTGTCTTGAACCTGATTTAAGTTGAATTCCTTTAAGGTTTTTCTCTGTTTAACTTGATGTTGGATATTGGCTTGCTGTATATTGTCTTTCTTGTGTTTCAGTATGTGCCTTGTATCCCCGATCTCTTCAGGACTTTAAACATGTAGAGATGTTGGATTTTGTCAAATGCATTTTCAGCACTAATGAAATGATTATGTGGGTTTTTTTTTTTGTCTTTTAGTTTGTTTATATTGTGGAATACGTTGTTGAATTTTCATATGTTGAACCACCCTTGCATCCCTGGGATGAATCCTAGTTATTCCTGATGGATGATATTTCTGATGTGTTTCTGTATTTGGTTTTCAAGTATTTCATTGAATATCTGTGTGTCAATTTTCATAAGGGAAATTGGTCTGAAATTCTCTTTCTTTGTGGGTTATTGTGTGATTTAGGTATTAGATCTTCTTAGAAAGTCTGGTAGAATTCTGCACTGAAACCATATGGCCCTGAGTTTTTGTTTGTTTGTTTGGTTGGTTGGTTGGTTTAGAGACTTTGGTGACTACCTCTATTTACTAAAGGGTTATAGTTCCACTTAAATTTTTTACTTGATGTTGATTTAACATTGGTAAGTAATATACATCAACAAAATCTTCCATTTTATTTTGATTTTCCAATTTTGTGGCATACAGGTTTTTCAAGTTAGACCTAAAATTGTTTATATTTCCTCATTTTCTTTTGTTACATCACCTTTTTCATTTCTGATTTTGTTAATTTGGGAACTATCACATTGCATTTCAGTTAGTTTAGCTAAGGGTTTTATCTGTTGTTGATTTTCTCAAAGAACAAGCTTTGGCTTTGTTAAGTCTTTTATTAGCCTTTTTGATGCTACTTTACTGTTTTTAGCCCTGAGTTTGATTATTTCTTGCAGTCTATTCCTCTTGAGTCTGTTTGCTTCCTTTTGTTCTAGAGCTTTCAGGTGTGCTTTTAATTTGCTAGTATTGGACCTCCAATTTCTTTATGAAGGGTCTTAGTGATACGAACTTTCTCTTAGCAGTGCTTTCATTGTGTCTTATATGTTTGGGTATGCTGTGCCTTCATTTTCATTGATTCTAGAAAGTTTTTAATTTCTTTCTTTATTTACTCACTGAACCAAAAAGTTCATTGAGAAGAGAGTTGTTCAGTTGTCATGAGTTTGTAGGCATTTTGTTGTTTCTGTTGTTGGTGAAGTCCAGCTTTAATCCATGATGGTCTGATAAGATGCAAGGTATTATTTCAGTTTTCTTGTGTCTGTTGTGGCTTACTTTGTGAGCAAGTACATGGTTAATTTTAGAGAAGGTTTCATGAGGTTCTAAAAAGAAGAAGGTATATTCTTTTGTGCTTGGATGGAATGTTCTTTAGCTATCCACTATGTCCAATTAACTCATAATGTCAGTTAATTTCATTATTTCTCTGTTTAGATTCTTTCTCAAGTATCTGTCTATGGGAGAGAGAGGGTTGTTGAAACAGCCCAATATTAACATGTGGGGTTCCATGTGTGATTTAAACATAAGTAGTGTTTCTCTTAAAAAATGTGGTTGCCCTTGCATTCTGGCATATATGTTCTGAATTCAGATGTCATTTTGGTGGATTTTTCATTTGATTAGTATAAAGAGCCCTTCCCATTTCTTTTGATTAAATTTGGTTGAAAGTCTGTTTTATTAGCTATTAAGATAGCTACTCCAGATTCCTTCTTGTGACTATTTGTTTGGAAAACCTTTTTCTAGGACTTTACTCTTAGGTAATGATTATTTTTGTTGTTGAAGTGTGTTTCTTTTATGCAACATAAAGATGGATCTTGTTTTACCAACCATTTTGTTAGCCTGTATCTTTCTATTGGTGAATTGAGATTGTTGATATTGAAAATATTAAAGACCTAGGATTGTTAATTCATGTTACTTTGATGTTGGTGACGTTAGTGTGGGTTTTTCTGTGTGAGTCATTCTTTTGTTTATGCTGGTGTAGGAGGGACTGGGAGGGAATGAGGGATCGGGACACGGCTGGGATACAGAGTTAATAAAATGTAACTGATAAAAAAAAATAAAATAAAAAAAAAACAAAAGAAAAAAAAAAGAATTTGAAAATAAATACGTATGGATACATAAAGGTACCCTCACTTTTAATTGCAGAACAGTTTTCTATTTATATATTACTATGGCTTATAATATATGCTTATAACTATTGCAGATTAGTTTCTAATTTTTCTGTATTCAGTAAATAAATACTGCCATTTGAAAAAAAAAAAGAAATTTTTCCTGTGTTTTCTTGCATGTCGTTTGCCACTTTGTGATGGAGATTTCCTTTTAGTGTTTTCTGAATACCTGGACTTGTTGATAAGTATTGTTTAAATTTGGTTTTGTCTTAGAATATCTTGTTTTAAACATCTATGGTGATTAATAATTGTGCAGAATATGGTAGTATAGACTGACACCTCCATAAGATTCTTTGCACTATGTCCAAAATTGGCTATGATTCTCAAGATCTGATTCAATACCCTGCTGGGTAGACTGTTCCAGAGTCCCTCTGTGGTATACTGTTCTCTGTCTTCTACTGCTTCTAATTTCTACACTATTTGCCCTTCTGAATGAGGATTAAACATCTTACCCAGGGTCCTCCTTCTTGCTTAGCTTCTTTAGTACTTTAGATTTTAGTATGTTTATCCTATATTATATATCTAATATCCACTTATAAGTGAGTACATACAATTTGTGTCTTTCTGCTTCTGGGATTCCTTACTCAGGAAAATCTTTTCTATTTCCTACCATTCGCCTTCAAATTTCATTATTTCCTTGTTTTTAATTGCTGAGTAATATTCCGTTATGTAAATGTACCACAATTACTCTATTCATTCTTCCATTGAGGGATATCTAGGTTGTTTCATGACTCTGGCTATTATGAATTGAGCGGCTACAAACATGGATGAGCAAATGTCCTTGTTGTATAGGTGAGCATATTTCAGATATATGCTTAGGAGTGGTATAGCTGGATCTTGAGGTAGCAGTATTCCTAATTTTCTAAGCATATGCCAGATGATTTCCAAATTAGTTGTACTAATTTACTTTCCCACAAGCAATGGAGGAGGGTTCCCATTTCTCTACATCCTCTCCTGCATGTGTTGTCATTTAAGTTTTTGATCTTAGCCACTCTGATGGTTGCAAGGTGAAATATAAGGGTCATTTTTATTTGCATTTCCCTGAGGACTAAGGATGTTGAGAATTTCTGTGTTTCTCTGCCAAACAATATTCCTCTATTGAGAATTCTCTGTTTAGCTTTGTACCCCACTTTTTAATGATTTTTTTTAAATTTTATTTTATTAATTACAGTTTATTCACTTTGTATCTCCCCAGAATCTCCTCCCTCCTGCCCTCCAGACCTCACCCTCCCACCAACATCTTCACGCACACTCCTTCCCAAGTCCACTGGTAGGGGAGGTCCTCGTCTTCTTCGTTCTGAACTTAGTCTATCAGATCGTATCAGGAGTGGCTGCATTGTCCTCTTCTGTGGCTTGGTAAGGCTGCTCCCCCCTCAGGGGGAGGTGATCAAAGAATAGGCCAATCAGATTATGTCAGGGGCAGTCCCTCTTCCCATTACTATGTAACCCACTTGGACACTAAACTGTCATGGGCTACATCTGTATAGGGGTTCTAAGTTATCTTCATGCATGGTACTTGGTTGGAGCATGAGTATCTGGGAAGACCCCTGCGTTCAAATTTCTGGTTCTGTTGCTCTCCTTGTGGAGTCCCTGTCAACTCCAGATCTTAATATTTCTCACTTCTTATATAAGATTCCATGCACATAGCCCAACATTTGGCCATAAGTCTCATCATCTTCTTTGATATTCTGCAGGGCAGAGACTTTCAGAGGCCCTCCGCGGCAGGTTTCTAGCTTGTTTCTTGTTTTCTTCCTCTTCTGATATCCTTCCTCTTTGTCTTTTGGGATGGAGATTGAGAATTTTAGTCAGGGTCCTCTCTCTTGATTAGTCTCTTTAGATGTACAGATTTTAGTAGGTTTATCCTATATTACATGTCTATAATGACTGAGTATATACCATGTGTGTATTTCTGCTTCTGGGACAGCTCACTCAGGATGATCCTTTCCAGGTCCCACCATTTACCTGCAAATTTCATGATTTCCTTATTTTTCATTGCAGAGTAATCCTCCACTGTGTATATGTACCACAATTTCTGCATCCATTCTTCAGTTAAGGGGCATCTGGGCTGTTTGCAACTGCTGGCTATTACAAATAAAGCTGCTACAAACATGGTGATCAAATGTCCTTGTTGTGTACTTGAGCCTTTTTTGGATATATGCCTAGGAGTGGTATGGCTGGATCTTGAGGAAGCACTATTTCTAGTTGTCTAAGAAAGCTCCAGATTGATTACAATTTTACATTTCCACTAGCAGTGGAGGAGGGTTCCCCTTTCTCCACAGCCTCTACAGCATGTGTTGTCACTTGAGTTTTTCATCTTGGTCATTCTTATGGGTGTAAGGTGAAATCTCAGGGTTGTTTTGATTTGCATTTCCCTGATGGCTAATGATGTTGAGCATTTCTTTAAGTGTTTCTCTGCCATTCCATATTCCTTTACAGAGAATTCTCTGTTTACCTCTGTTCCCCATTTTTTAATTGGATTACTTGGTTTGTTGCTTTTCAACTTCTTTAGTTATTTATATATACTGGATATTAGCCTTCTGTCAGAAAAAGGGTTGATGAAGATTTTTTCCCTATCTTTAGGAAGTTGTTTTATTTTGATGATGGTGTCCATTGCATTACAGAAGCTTTTCAGTTTCATGAGGTCCCATTTATTGATTGTGGCTGTTAGAGCCTGTGCTGTTAGTGTTCTGTTCAGGAAGTTGTCTCCTGTACCAATGAGTTCTACAGTATTCCCCACTTTTTTTTCTAACCTATTTAATGTGACTAGTTTTATGTTGAGGTCTTTGATCCACTTGGACTTTAGTTTTGTGCAGGGTGATAAGTATGGATCTCTTTTCATTTTTCTACATGTAGATATCCAGTTGGACAAACTCCATTTGTTGAAGATGCTATCTTTTTTGCATTGAATGGTTTTGGCGTCTTTGTCAAAGATCAGGTGTCCATACGTGTGTGGTTTTATTTCTGGGGCTTCTGTTCAGTTCCATTGATTCACCATTCTGGTTCTATGACAGTACCATGCAGTTTTTATAAATGTTACTCTATAGTACAGCTTAAGATCAGGGATGGTGATACCTCCAGAAGATCTTTTATTGTAGAGGATTTTTTTTATCAATTCTGCATTTCTTGTTCTTCCATATGAATTTGAGAATTTTTCTTTCCAGGTCTGTAAAGAATGTGTTGGTATTTTGATGGGAATTGCATTGAATCTATAGATTGCTTTTGGCAAAATGGCCATTTTTACTATGTTCATCCTGCTAAGCCATGAGCATGGGAGATCTTTCCTTCTTCTGATATCCTCTTCTAATTCTTTCTTCAGAGACTTGAATTTTTTTTCATACACGTCTTTGACTTCTTTGGTTAGGGTTACTCCAAGGTACTTTATGTCATTTGTGGCTATTGTGAAGGGTGTTGTTTCACTAATTTCTTTCTCATCCCTTTATTCTTTTGTATACAGGAGGGCTACTGATTTTTTTTTTTTTGAGTTAACTTTGTATCCAGCCAGTTTGCTGAAGTTGTTTATCAGCTGTAGGAGCTTCCTGCTAGAATTTTTGGGATCACACAGGTATACTATAATATCACCTGCAAATAGTGATAATTTGACTTCTCCCTTTCAATTTGTATCCCCTTGATCTACTTCAACTGTCTTATTGTTCTAGCAAGGACTTACTTCCAGAACTATGTTGAAGAGATATGGAGAGAGTGGGCAGCCTTGTCTTGTCCCTGATTTCAGTGGGATTGCTTTAAGTTTCTCTGCATTTAGTTTGATGTTGGCTATAGGCTTGCTATATATTGCCATTACTATGCTTATATATGTGCCTTGTATCCCTGATCTCTCCAATACTTAAAACATGAATGGATGTTGGATTTTGTCAAATGCTTTTTCAGCATCTAATGAGATTATCATGTTGTTTTTTTCTTTCAGTTTGTTAATATGGTGGATCACATTGATGGATTTCCGTATATTGAACCACCCCTGCATACCTTGGATGAAGCCTACTTGGTCATAATGAATAATATCTTTGATGTGTTCTTGGATTCAATTTGCAAGTATTTTGTTAAGTATTTTTGCATCAACATTTACAAGGGAGATTTGCCTGAAATTCTCTTTTTTTGTTGGGTCTTTGTGAGGTTTAGTTACCAAGGTGACTGTGGCTTCATAGAATGAATTCGGTAATGTTCCTTCTATTTCTATTTTGTGGAATAGTTTGAAGAATATTGGAGTTATATGACCGTTTCTATTTCCTTGGGGGATGTAGGACTATTTAATTGATTTACCTGGTCTTGATTCAGCTTGGTAAGTCAAATCAACCAAGAAAATTGTCCATTTCATTTAGATTTACAAATTTTGTGGCATATAGACTTTCTAAGTAAGTCCTAATAATTGTTGGGATTTCCTCAGTGTCCGTATGTAGTTATGTCCCCCCTTTCATTTCTGATTTTGTTGAATTGGATGGTGTCTCTCTGCCTTTTATTTAGCTTAGCTAAAGGTTTGTCTATCTTGTTCATTTTCTCAAAGAAGAAGCTCTTGGTTTCATTGATTCTTTGAATAGTTTTATTTGTTTCTAATTGATTGATTTCAGCCCTGATTTGGATTATTTCCAGCCTTTTACTCCTGTTTGGTGTGTCTGCTTCATCTTTTTCTAGGGTTTTCAGGTGAGCCATAAAGTTGATTGAATGAGCTGTGTCGCATTTCTTCTTGAAGGCACTTGGTACTATGAACTTTCCTCTTAGCACTGCTTTCATTGTGTCCCACAAGTTTGTTTATGTTGTGCATTCATTTTCATTGAATTCTAGGAAGACTTTAATTTCTTTCATTATTTCTTCTTTGCCCAGCTGTCATTTAGCAGCAAGGTGTTCAATTTTCATGTGTGTTTAGGCTCTTTACTATTTCTATTGTTGTTGAGGTTCAGCTTTATTCCATGGTGATCACATAAGATACAAGGGATTATTTCAATCTTCTTTTATCTGTTGAGGCTCACCTTGTGACCCACTATATGGTCTATTTTGGATAAAGTTCCATGAGGTGCTGAGAAGAAGGTAAATTCTTTTGTGTTTGAGTGTAAGCTTCTGTAAATGTCTTTGAGGTCCATTTGATTCATGACCTCTGTAAGAGACATTGTTGCTTTGTTTAATTTCTGTTTTACTGACCTGTCTTTTGTTGAGAGTGGGGTGTTGAAGTCTCTCACTATTAATGCGTGGGGATCTATGTGTGGGTTAAGTTTTATTTTTTTTTATTTTTTTATAAATGTGGTAGCCCTGAGCCTTTATATTTGGGGCATAGATGTTCAGGATTGTGGTGTCTTCCTGGTGGAATTTTCCCTTGATGATTATGAAGTGTCCTTCCCCATCTATTTTGATTAATTTTGGTTGAAAGTCTATTTTATCAGATATTACAATGGCTACTCCTGCTTGCTTCTTGGGTCCATTTGCTTGGAAAACTCTCTTCCAACACTTTATCCTCAGGTAATGACTATCTTTGTGACGTAGTTGTATTTTTTGCATACAACAGATTGCTGGGTCTTGTTTACGCATCCATTCCTTTAGTCTGTGTCTTTTTATTGAAGAATTGAGTCCATTGATGTTGAGAGAGATTAATGACCAGTGTCTGTTAGATCCTTTGATTTTGATGTTGGTTGTGGTCATAAGTTTTATTGCTTGGTTGCTTTTTGTTTTACTGTAGTGAGGTTAATGATTTCCTGTGTTTCCTTGAAAGTAGCTAGTTTTCTTGGGTTGTATTTTTCCTTTTAGTGTCTTCTGTACAGATGGATTTGTGTGTAGGTATTGTTGAAATTTGTTTTTGTGATTGAATATATTGTTTTCTCCGTCTATGAGAATTGAGAGTTTTCCTGGGTATAGTAGCCTGGGCTGACATCTATGTTCTCTTAGGGTCTGCATGATATCCCTCTACGCCCTTCTGGCTTTCATTGTCTCTGTTGAAAAGTCAGGTGTTATTCTAATTGGTTTGCGATTATATGTTTCTTGGCCTTTTTCCCTTGAAGCTTTTAATATTTTTCTTTGTTCTGTATACTTACAGTTTTGAGTATTATGTGGTGGGAGGATTTTCTTTTCAGGTCTAATTTATTAGGTGTTTGTAGACCTCTTGTATTCTTATTGGCATCTCCTTTAAATTGGGGTAAATTTCTTCAGTGATTTTGTTGAAAATATTTTCTGGGCCTTGCAGGAGGGAATCTTCTTTTTCCTCTATTTCTATTATTCTTAGGTTTTGTCTTTTTTAGGTTCTATTGGATTTCTTGGACGGCCTGTGTAAGGAATTTTTTTTAGTTTTAACATTTTCTTTTTTTTTTTTTCAATGCAGTTTATTCAGGAACCTTGAACAATCATCTGACCCTGGGTAAAGCCAGCAAACTTTAAATAGCCTATGGGTAGCCAACCTCAGCATGCCATGTGGGCAATGCAGATAGGTCCACATACATGGAAGCAAGCCAGATCCTCGGCTTTAGCCAAATGTGGAGTTGTTCATGACAGAGAGCACTCACCATCGGGAAGGTGGAAGGCAGAAACCAGCTCCACCTTTAAGGCGCGGCATTACACAGCTCTCTACAGTTCCCCCTTTTTGTTTTAGAGGCATCAAGCAAGAGTAGAGGTCTGACGTCTGATATTAGAAATAAATTGGGACTTTGTACTGATGTTCATTTAGGTGTCATCCACCCAAAGAGCATCAGACCCGTTTGATACCTTTTTCTCAGAGGCGGGACCTGGGGCATCAACCCGCATGCAATCAGACATGCTCTTCTCTGGGTCCCAAGCAGCTGACTCTGAGTGCAGTTCTTAGCCTCGCATCCTGAGCGTAATATTTTGGCTTTTTATGGTAGCCAACCATGCTTGGGGAGACTGTCCTCCTTCAATGGCTGTAAAGGCCTGAATGGTCATGGCTGCATTACGCTGTTGTGAGACTCTAATCTTGCATATATACCAGAGGCAAACAAAGGAGACCAACCCCAGATGGCCTGCTAAAGCTCCCATGCCCGCCCATTCCTTCAGATGATTCATGGCTGCAGCAATCCATGATGATAATCCTGTGGTTAGTCCTGTGTCCATTCTGGTAGAATTTACCGTGACAATGGCCACTCTCAGCTGCTCCATCGTAGTATCGAATTCTCCAGTCCAATTACCTAAAATATAGCTAGACAATTGTTTAGACAGATTTTCAGCACAGGGAAAATTCTCATGTTGTATGCTAGTGACTCAAAGTCCAGCATACTTTCATTGACAGCCAAGTTGAGCGATTTGCCATAGGGTATCAATTTGCTCCTGCACGAGGTCAATCCTGTGATTGAACACCATCAAACCTCTTTTTAGTCGAGCATTAATTCCTTTTTGTACATCTAAGGCATGAGCTACATTGGCTAAAAGGTTATTCAGGGTCTGAGCAGTCTGCCCAGTATGACTCATGGCTAATGCCGCAGTGGTAGCTCCAACAGCCGCCAATGAGATGGCAGTAACAATGGCAGCTGTAATTCCAAGATCCCTTTTCTGTCTGAAGAGAGTCATAGCATGAGGGGCATCAACGGGCACAGGCACCCAGCGAGGCATGCGAGTAACCACCTAGTAAATTTACTAGCATTGCAGCATTGGGCAAAAAAGCAAGTATCATTAACACAATTAATTGGCTCTATCTGGCTAATATTGAAAAAAATGGGGGTTATAAACAAACAGGTGTGGGCTTATAGGAAATATTATGAGAAGCCTTAACCCCAACATTGGAACATCCTGCATCAGTTCTAGAACTAGCAGTGGTGGTGTCTGAGGTCTGAGTAGGTTCAGGAGACCATTGCCCCCAGGGGCAAGATGTGCTCCATGTAAATTGACTAACTCCATGTTTTCCTCCACTTTTGAAAGTCATTTAAGGTTCTTAAATTATTTTTTCCTTTTTTTTTTAAATTTTCATCAATTACACTTTATTCATTCTGCATCCCCCCATAACCCCCTCCCTCCCCTCCCAACCCCACCCTTCCTCCTCCCTCTGCATGCATGCCACTCCCCAAGTCCACTAATAGGGGAGGTTCTCCTCTCCTTTCTAATCTTAGTCCATCAGTTCACATCAAAAGTGGCTGCATTGTCCTCTACTATGGCCTGGTAAGGCTGCTCCCCCTCAGGAGGAGGTGACTAAAGAGCAGGCCAGTCAGTTCATGTCAGAGGCAGTCCCTCTTCACATTACTATGTAATCCAATTGGACTCTGAACTGCCCTGGGCTACATCTGTGCAGGGGTTCTGGGTTATCTCCATGAATAGTCCTTCGTTGGAGTATGAGTCTCTGGGAAGTTCCCTGTGTTCAAATTTTCTTGTTCTGTTGCTCTCCTTGTGGAGACCCTGTCCTCTCCAGCTCTTACTATTTCCCACTTCTTACATAAAATTCCATTCACTCTGCCCAACAGTTGCCCATCAGGCCTAATATCTGCTTTGATAGTCTGTAGGGAAGAGGCTTTCAGAGGCCCTCTGTGGTAGGTTCCTAGGTTGTTTCCTGTTTTCTTCTTCTTCTGATGTCCATCCTCTTTGCCTTTCCGGATGGAGATTGGACATTTTAGTTAGGGTCCTCTCTCTTGCTTAGTTTCTTTAGATGCACAGGTTTTAGTGGGTTTGTCCTACATTGTATGTCTATATGAATGAGTATATACCATGTGTGTCTTTTTGCTTCTGGGACAACTCACTCAGGATGATCCTTTCCAGATCCCACCATTTACCTGCAAATTACAGGATTTCATTATTTTTCATTGCTGAGTAATATTCCATTGTGTAGATGTACCACAGTTTCTGCATCCATTTTTCAGTTGAGGGGCTTCGGGGTTGTTTCCAGCTTCTGGCTATTACAAATAAAGCTGCTACAAACATGGTTGAGCAAATTTCCTTTTTGTGTGTTTGATCCTCTTTTGGATATATGCCTAGGAGTGATATAGCTGGATCTTGGGGAAACACTATTCCTAGTTGTCTAAGAAAACACCAGATTGATTTCCAGAGTGGTTGTACCAGTTTACATTCTTACCAGCAGTGGAGAAGGGTTCCTCTTTCTCCACAACTTCTCTAGCATGTGTTGTCACTTGAGTTTTTGATCTTGGCCATTCTCATGGATGTAAGGTGAAATCTCAGGGTTGTTTTGATTTGCATTTCCCTAATGGCTAGTGAGGTTGAGCATTTCTTTAAGTGCTTCTCTGCCATTCAGTATTCCTCTACAGAGAACTCTCTGTTTAGCCCTGTTCCCCATTTTTTAAGTGGGTTACTTGTTTTGCTGCTTTTCAGCTTCTTTAGTTCTTTATATATACTTGATATGAGTCCTCTGTCAGATAAAGGGTTGGTGAAGATTCTTTCCCAATCTGTAGGAGGTCGCTTTGTTTTGATGACAGTGTCCTTTGCTTTGCAGAAGCTTTTCAGTTTCATGAGGTCCCATTTATTGATTGTTGCTCTTAGAGCCTGTGCTGTTGGAGTTCTGTTCAGGAAGTTTTTCCCTGTACCAATGAGTTCTAGGGTATTCCCCACTTTTTTTTTCTAGCCGATTTAATGTGTCTGGTTTTATGTTGAGGTCTTTGATCTACTTGGACTTCAGTTTTGTGCAGGGTGATAAGTATGGATCTATTTGCATTTTTCTACATGTAGACATCCAGTTGGACCAGCACCATTTGTTGAAGATGCTATCTTTTTTCCATTGTATGGTTTTGGTATCTTTGTCAAAGGTCAGGTGTCCATAAGTGTGTGGGTTTATTTCTGGGTCCTCTGTTCGGTTCTATTGATCCACCATTCTGTTTCTATGCCAGTACCATGCAGTTTTTAAAACTGTTACTCTATAGTACAACTTAAGATCAGGGATGGAGATACCTCCAGAAGATCTTTTATTGTAGAGGATTGTTTTAGCAATTCTGGGTTTCTTGTTATTCCATATGAAGTTGAGAATATTTCTTTCCAGGTCTGTAAGAATCGTGTTGGCAATTTGATGGGCATTGCATTGAATCTGTAGATTGCTTTTGGTAAGATAGCCATTTTTACAATGTTAATCCTACCAAGCCATGAGCATGGGAGATCTTTCCATCTTCTCATATCTTCTTCTAGTTCTTTCTTCAGAGATTTGAAATTTTTTTCATACATTCTTTGACTTCCTTGGTTAGGGTTACTCCGAGGTACCTTATGTCATTTGTGGCTATTGTGAAGGGCTGTTCTTTCCCTAATTTCTTTCTCAGCCCTTTTGCCTTTTGTATACAGGAGGGCTACTGATTTTTTTGGTTTAATTTTGTATCCGGCCACCTTGATGAAGGTGTTTACCAGCTGTAGGAGTTCCCTGGTAGAGTTTTTGGGGTCACTCACATATACTATCATATCATCTGCAAATAGTGATAATTTGACTTCTTCTTTTACAATTTGTATCCCCTTGGTCTACTTCAACTGTCTTATTGCTCTAGCAAGGACTTCCAGAACTATGTTGACAAGATATGGAGAGAGTGGGCAGCCTTGTCTTGTCCCTGATTTCAGTGGGATTGCTTTAAGTTTCTCTCCATTCAGTTTGATGTTGGCTATAGGTTTGCTGTATATCGCCTTTATTATGTTTAGATATGTGCCTTGTATCCCTGATCTCTCCAATACTTTAAACATGAATGGATGTTGGATTTTGTTAAAGGCTTTTTCAGCATCTAGGGAGATTATCATGTGGTTTTTTTCTTTCGATTTTTTAATATGGTGGATCACATTGATGGATTTCCGTATACTGAACCACCCCTGCATACCTGGGATGAAGCCTACTTGTTCATGGTGGATGATGATCTTTGATGTGTTCTTGAATTCGGTTTGCGAGTATTTTGTTGAGTATTTTTGCATCAATGTTCATAAGGGAGATTGGCCTGAAATTCTCTTTCTTTGTTGAGTCTTTGTGAGGTTTAGGTACCAAGGTGACTGTGGCTTCATAGAATGAGTTTGGTAATGTTCCTTCTGTTTCTATTTTGTGGAATAGTTTGAAGAGAATTGGTGTTAGCTCTTCTTTGAATGTCTGGTAGAATTCTGCGCTGAAACCATCAGGTCCTGGGCTTTTTTTGGATGGTACACTTTTGATGACTGCTTCTATTTCCTTGGGGGATATAGGACTATTTAATTAATTTACCTGGTCCTGATTTAGCTTTGGTAAGTGGAATCGATTAAGAAAATTGTCCATTTCATTTAAATTTTCAAATTTTGTTCCGTATACACTTTTGAAGTAAGTCCTAATGATTGCTTGGATTTCCTCAGTGTCTGTAGTTATGTCCCCCTTTTCATTTCTGATTTTGTTGATTTGGATGGTGTCTCTCTGTCTTTTATTTAGCTTGGCTAAGGGTTTGTCTATCTTGTTGATTTTCTCAAAGAACCAGCTCTTGGTTTCATTGATTCTTTGAATAGTTTTATTTGTTTCTAATTGATTGATTTCAGCCCTGAGTTTGATTATTTCCAGCTGTCTACTCCTTCTTGGTGTGTCTCCTTCTTCTTTTTCTAGGGTTTTTAAGTGAGCCATTAAGTTGCTTGAATGCTCTGTCTCAAGTTTCTTCTTGAAGGCACTTAGTGCTATGAACTTTCCTCTTAGCCCTGCTTTCATTGTGTCCCACAAGTTTGGGTATGTTGTGTCTTCATTTTCATTGAGTTCTAGGAAGATTTTAATTTCTTGCTTTATTTCTTCCCTGACCCAGCTGTCTTTTAGTAGCAAGTTGTTCAGTTTCCATGTATGTGTAGGCTTTTTGCTATTTCTGTTGTTACTGAGGTCCAGCTTTATTCCATGGTGATCTGACAGGATACAAGGGATTATTTCAATCTTCCTGTGTTTGTTGAGGCTTGCTTTGTATCCAACTATGTGGTCTATTTTGGAGAAGGTTCCATGAGGTGCTGAGAAGAAGGTAAATTCTTTTGTGTTTGGGTGTAAGGTTCTGTCAATGTCTGTTAGGTCCATTTGATTCATGACCTCTGTTAAAGATATTGTTTCTTTGTTTAATTTTTGTTTTGTTGACCTGTCCTTTGTTGAGAGTGGGGTGTTGAAGTCTCCCACTATTAGTGTGTGGGGATCTATATGTGTTTTAAGTTTTATCAATGTTTCTTTCACAAATGTGGGTGCCCTTGTATTTGGGGCATAGATGTTCAGGATTGTGATGTCTTCTTGGTGGAATTTTCCCTTGATGAGTATGAAGTGCCCTTCCCCATCTCTTTTGATTAATTTTGGTTGAAAGACTATTTTATCAGGTATTAGAATGGCTACTCCTGCTTGCTTCTTGGGTCCATTTGCTTGAAAAGCCGTCTTCCATCCCTTTACCCTCAGGTAATGCCTATCTTTGTGAATTAGGTGTGTTTCTTGTATACAACAGATTGCTGGGTTTTGTTTACACATCCATTCTGTTAGTCTGTGTCTTTTTATTGGAGAATTAAGTCCATTGATATTGAGAGAAAGTAATGACCAGTGGCTGTTAGATCCTTTGAATTTGATGTTGGCTGTGGTCATACGGTTGTGTGCTTGGTTGCTTTTTGTTTTACTGTAGTGGGGTTATTTATTTCCTGTGTTTTCTTGAATGTAGCTAGCTTTCTTGTGTTGTATTTTCCCTTCCAGTGTCTTCTGTAATGCTGGATTTGTTTGTAGGTATTGTTGAAATTTGTTTTTGTCATTGAATATCTTGTTTTCCCCCTCTATGAGGACTGAGAGTTTTGCAGGGTATAGTAGCCTGGGCTGACATCTGTGTTCTCTTAGGGTCTGCATGATATCTGTCCAGGCCCTTCTGGCTTTCATAGTCTCTGTTGAAAAGTCAGGTGTGATTCTCATGGGTTTGCCATTATATGTTACTTGGCCTTTTTCTCTTGTAGCTTTTAGTGTTTTTTCTTTGTTCTGTATACTTACAGTTTTGATTATTATATGGCGGGAGGATTTTCTTTTCTGGTCTAATTTATTGGGTGTTCTATAGGCCTCTTGTGTTCTTATTGGCCTCTCCTTTAAGTTGGGGAAATTTTCTTCAATGATTTTGTTGAAAATATTTTCTGGGCCTTGGTGCAGGGAATCTTCTTTTTCCTCTATTCCTATTATTCTTACGTTTTGTCTTTTTATGTTGTCTTGAATTTCTTGGAAGGTCTGTGTCAGGAATTTTTTAGATTTATCATTTTCTTTGACAGATACATCTATTTCTTCCATTGTATCTTCCACACCTGAGATTCTTTCTTCCATTTCTTGTAGCCTATTGGTTATGCTAACCTCTGCAGTTCCTGCTTTCTTCCCTAAGTTCTTTCTCTCCACAATTTCTTCCATTTGTGTTTTTTTTAATTTTTCCAATTCTATCTTCAGGTCTTGAGCTATTTTGTTGGTTTCCTTCCCCTGTCTGACTGTAAACTTTTCATGTTTTTCCGTCAATTCCTTCAGCTGTTTGTTTGAACAATCCACTGTTTCTTTTATTTCATTCAGTGATTTAAGCATTTCCTCTCTAAAGGCCACATACTTTTTGGCTTCAGCTTCTTCTATTCTTTTCGTATTTTATTTGTTTCCTCCATTATCATCTTCTTGAGCATAGATGTTAGGTCGTCTCCTTGAATTTCATTTATGTTGGGGTGTCTAGGGCTATTTGCCCCTGGATAACTGGGTTCTGGAGATGCCATAAGGCTCTGGCTTTTGTTGGTTGAACGTTTATGCTGTCCTCTACCCATTGGGCTATCTTAGTTGTTTGAATTTAGTTTCTGGTTGTTCCTGGACTGTTGTAGTGGAGAGAATCCCTTTGGCAGGAAGATGGTTTTTCCTCAAGGAAGCCTTCCCAGCTTTTTGGGTATAGTCCCTGGATGTCTGGTGTTTTTCAGGAGTTGCTACAGCTCACCTCAGGCATAGAGACCTGGGTGGTAACTGTGGTCCTGATTAGTCAAGATGGCTCTCCTCTCACCAGGAGAAGTCCTGGGGGCAGCTGCCCTACTTCTGGGTTTCTCGCTGTAAATTTAGTGATCAGCTGCTGTAATCTGTGGCGGGTAAGTACTGCTCTGGTGTCTTGAGGCACTCAGTTCTGTCTGTTTGCAATCTGCAGTCTGCTAGACTTTCCCTAGGTGACCCCAGCAGCATGGTTTCTTCCTTCTCTGTGGGGTCCTCTCCGGACAGGGGTTCCCAGTCCCTTTTGTACTGGGGTGCACAGCTTGTCTGTACCGCTGAGCTGAGCACAAAGCTCTCTGCGCGCAGCAGGAGCTCGGCTGTGATGGCATCAGAGACCTTCCGGGGAGAGACTGGGTGACCTGAGATCAGACCTGCAACCCTGCTTCCCCGTGGGGTCCCCCCGCGACTGGACTCCCAGTCTCAGGTACCCTTGTGCCCCTGGATCAGCCTGGGAAAGTGGCTGGGACATACTCGCTTGCGGCTCCAGCCCGGAGACCCAAAGCCTGCTTTACCCGGGATTTCTTCTGGGTTCTGGCTGGGTAGCCATGAGTGGACCCGACCGATTCCCACACCGTGGGAGCCTCCCCTCACCTGGGACTCACGATTGATGTAGTTTCAGGGCCCCGAGTTCAGTCTCCTGGTCTCTGCACGGAAAGTGCTGTCCTGCTCCCCAGAAGCGCTGTTTTCCCGGCGCCGCCATCTTGGCTCCCCTAATCCCTCTAGTTTTAACATTTTCTTCAACAGATACATCGATTTCTTTCATTGTATCGTCCACACCTGAGATGCTTTCTTCCATCTCTTGTTGTTTATTGGTTATGCTTACCTCATTAGTTCCTGTTTTTTTCCCTAAGTTCTTTGTCTCCACAATTTCCTCCATTTGTGTTTTCTTTAATTTTTTTCAATTCTATCTTCAGGTCTTGAGCCATGTTGGTGATTTCCTTCACCTGTATGACTGTATTTTCCTGTTTTTTCTTCAATTCTTTCAGCTTTTTTTTTTTTTTTTTTTTTTGTACAGTCCTCTGTTTATTTCTTTCAGTGATTTAAGTATTTCCTCTCTAAATGCCACAATCTGTTTGGCTGCAACTTCCTATATTTCTTCACAGATGGCCATAGTCCGTTTTTCTTTATTTTCTATTTCTTTATGGTTGTCCATAATCTGTTTCAGTTTATCTTCCTCTAGGTCTTTACACATTTTGCTTGTTTCCTCTGTTATCCTTTTCATGAGCATAGATGTTAGGTCATCGTCTTGAATTTCATTTATGCTGGGGTCTCCAGGGCTACTTACCCCTGGATAACTGGGTTCTGGGGATGCCATATTGCTCTGTGTTTTGTTGGTTGAGCTTTTACACTGGCCTCTACCCATTGGGCTATCGTAGATGTTTGGAGTTAGTTTCTGGTGCTTCCTGAAATCCTGTGGTGTACAGAATCCCCTTGTTAGGAAGATGATTTTTCCTCAGCTTTTTGGGTATGGTCACTGTATGGCTGGTGTTTTTCAGGAGTTGCTACAGCTCACCTCAGGCATAGAGACCTGAGTGGTAACTGTGGTCCCTGTTAGTCGAGAGGGCTCTCCTCTCATCTGGAGAAGTCCTGGAGACAGCTGCCTTGCTTCTGGGTTTCTTGCTGTAAATTTATTGAGCTGCTGCTCTAACCTTTATGTCCCTTGGTTTGGTCATTTTTGTTAGGGTTAACTGGTTGCCCCTTGGAGCAGTATCTGGGGGTAGATCTCGGGAATGCCGGGGTTTTGTAGGTCTGAGGTTGAGACTCTGTGCCCCATTAACCAAGCTGTAATCTGTGGTTGGTGAGTACTGCTCTCCTGGTAACAGCAGGCTATATGGTGCACAGCAGGTCCCTGGGTTGGGCTAGTCTGGGCGACCTTTTTGGGGGATATACTGGGTGGCCTAAGTCCATCCCCTTTGCTTTGTTCCCTGTGAGGATTTCTCTGGACAGTGACTCCAAGTCTCTGGTGTCCTGGGGCATACAGTTCTGTCTGTGAGAAATAGTTGGTACAAATCAGGTCTCTGTGCTGGCGGAGCATGTGCCTTCCCCCTAGTTTGTGGTACCTTTCTCAGGGATATACTGAATGACTTAATTTGGGTCCCCGTTTCCTTCCTTCCCTGTGGGGTTTACTCTGGACAGTGACTCACAGTCTCTGTTGCCCTGGGGCACACAGCTCTATCTGTGCCAGAGAGATGGGCGCCCAACAACTCTCTGTGCTCCCACCTTGGGCCCAGTTCAGTGATGGGGGCTCATACCTTCTGGTCTGGGAGACCTTCCCCATGCAAAGCCTGGGTGACCCAAGTCAACACTGTTTCCTTCCGTTCCTTTGAGGCCCTCTCCCGACAGGGATTCCCAGTCTCCGTTGCAATGGGGTGCAGAGCTCTATATGTGTCAGAGAGCTGGGTGTGCAGCCACTCTCAGTTCTGGTGGCTTGAGCCCAGTTCAGTGATGGTGGCTCATACCTGCAGGTCTCTGAGACTTTTTCCAGGTAAAGACTGGGTGACCCGTGGCCAGACCCATTGTCTTCTTTCCCTGTGGGGTTTTCTTGCAATTGGGACTCCCAGTCTCTGGTGTTTTTTGTGCCCACCATTCAGCCTGGGAAGGTGATCAGGACATGCAGGCATGGGGCTCTGGTCTAGAGACCAAGTGCCTGCACCACCTGGGATCTCTTCCGGGTTCTGGGTGGGTGGCCTGAGAGTGGACTCAACTGATTCCCACACAGTGGGGGTTTCCTCTCACCTGGGAAACACAATCACTGTTGTTTTAGGGCCCAAAGTTCAGTATCTTGGTCGCTGTACGGAAAATGTTGTCCTGCTCCTCAGATGCAGTGTTCTCCTGGTGCCGCCATCTTGTCCCCCCCTCCATACACCATTTTTTAATTAGATTACTTTGTTTGTTGGTGTTTAACTTCTTGAGTTCTTTATATATTCTGGAAGTTAGCCTTCCCTAACATATAGGGTTGGGGAAGATCCTCTTCCAGTCATTAGGCTGTGATGAAAATGTCCTTGGCTTTACAGAAGCTTTTCAGTTTCATGAGGTCCCATTTATTGATTCCTGAATTTAGGGTCTGTTCTGTTGTTCTTTTCAGGAATTTGCCTCCTGTGCCAATGTGTTCTAGGCTTTTCCCCACGTTTTCTTCTAACAGATTTATTCTGTTTAGATTTATGTTGAGGTCATTGATCCACGTGGACTTTAATTTTGTGCAGGGTGATAAGTTCGGATCTATTTGCATTTTTTTACATTTAGACATCCAGTTAGACGAGCACCATTTGTTGAAAATGCTATCTTTTCCATTGTATGATTTTGACGTCTTTGTAAAAAAAAAATCAGGAGTCCATAGGTCTGTGGGTTTTTTTCAGGTTCTTTTATTCAATTCCATTGATCAACCATGTTTATAACAGTTTTATTCATAATAGCCAGAACCTGGAAACAACTCAGATGTCCCTCAACTGAGGAATGGATATAGAAATTGTGGTACATTTACATAATGGAATACTATCAGCTATTAAAACAAGGAAATCATGAAATTTGCAGGCAAAGAGTGGGATCTAGAAAAGATTATCCTGAGTGAGGTATCAAAAATGCAGAAAGACACACTATACATACACACTTATAAGTGGAAATTAGGCATATAATATAGGATAAATTTACTAAAATCTGTTCACCTACAGAAGATAACAAGAAAGAGGACCCTTGGTAAGATGATCAATCCTCCCTCAGAAAGGCAAATGGGACTGTCATTGGAAGAGGGAGAAAACAGGGAACAGGACAGGATTCTACCACAGAGGGCCTCTGAAAGACTCTAACCAGCAGGGTATCAAAGCAGATGCTGAGGCTCATAACCAAACTTTGGGCAGAGTGCATGGAATCTTATGAAAGAAGGGGGAAATGGGGAGATAGAAGACCTGGAATGGACAGGAGCTCCACAGGACAGGAGTGCAAGATAGCCAAGAAATATAGTCCAAGGTGTCTTTTCTAAGACTGGTATTCCAACCAAGGACCATGGACGGAGATAACCTAGAACTCCTGCACAGATGTAACCCATGGCAACTCAGTCTCCAAGTAGGTACCCTAATGAGAGGAACAGGAACAGTCTCTGATATTAACTTAGTGGCTGGATCTTTGATCACCTCCCCTTGATGGGGGAGCAGCCTTACCAGGCCACAGAGGAAGACAATGCAACCAGTCTTGATGAGACCTGATAGGCTAGGTTCAGAGGAAAGGGGAGGAGTACTTTCCTTACCAGTGGACTTGGAGAGGGACATGGGAGGAGTTGAGGGAGTGAGGATTGTATTGGGAGGGAATGAGGGAGGGGGCTAGAGCTAGGATACAAAGTGAATACACTCTAATTAATGTAAAAAAATAAAAATAAATGTCAGAACATCATGGCTTGGTTATCTTTTTAGGGCCATTCTGGCTATCGAATGATTAGTAAATGGACATAATTTTGTTACTTTTCCTCAACATCCATTTTAAATTCAGACTGAATTATTTTTGTGCCAGAAGTAGAAATTGTGCCTCCTTGACACTTTCTAGCTTGCTAACTGATTTAGTCTTCAACATGGTTATTCCACTCTTTCCTGCATACATGCAAGTCCTGGTGATTATCTCCACATGGAAAATCTGGATGAAGTCTACTTGTCTTTGCCATGCACCTCCACAACCTACAGTGACTACACAGAGATATAGTCACCAAAGGATGAATCCAGAAAATTTATGTCAGTATGTTTTACGCTGACTCATAATATTAAATAGTTATAAACTATAAGAAACCTGTTGTGTAATGTCCTAGACACAATAAAATCTTTGACCCACTGATCTTGGCTAACTCTTGATTGTGCATGGATGTTCTAGAAGGCCTATGTCTTCCTATTTAGTTGATAAGCCCGAACACACTTTTCTCTTATATTTTCCTAAATAATGCTACATATTTCTTTATTTTTAAAATGCCCTTTTAAAAACCACCCTATGTCTTACCTTAATAACACCATCAACCCTAAGTATTATCCCATTTAGAGTACTTCTGAAGAGTGCCTCTCTTGGTAAGAATTAACAAGACTTTTACCAGACAATAGTTATAAGAATATTTGCTAGTGTTAAAACAAGAAGGAAATAATAGAAAAAAAAATATCTTATAAAAGGCAGACTGTAACCATATCTTGGAACTGTCAGTTCATTGCCCTAATTTGAGCCACACATTGGAGTAAGACCCCATGAATGATTTAGAAGAAAATTATGATTCACAATTCATAAAACTCTCTGAATTCTGAAGGCAATTAGATTAAATGCATACCTTTCAACTTAACTCAGTAATGAGAAAGGTCTATTTATTCTCACTAATTTTATTTAGTATATGTGTTGCAAAACTCCACTTTCTTAAGAGGAAAAATAAATTTCTAAGGCATGAAAAATAAGAAAAGTCTTGTTAGTTATGGATTACATAATTATGTATATAGAAATACACAAAAATCCTACTTACTGGCATCTTATAAGCCAAAATACATTCCTTCAAAAGACAGTATTCAACATTATTCAGAGACATGCAAATTGGTGCAGTCACTATGGAAATTATATTGGCAGTTTCTCAAAAGTTAAACATTGGAAGAAGAAGCAGAAAGATTGCAAAGGTAGAGGGTTGGAAGGTTTACTGTAACCTGGACTCCTAGGAATGTCAGAAGTTATACCCATAAAGTATTACCAACATAACTGCCTAAAAATGAGCTGAATAAGGACAACAACAATGCACACATCAAAGTAAACAGGAAAAATATCATGGGGTATCTACACTAGACAAAGAACTATAGAAAACTAAGGGATCCTCTGATTGGGAGAAATAGTCTTTTCCAGAGAAGACTATGCCACAAAGTAAACTCTCCATACACACAGTGATTAAAATATGATACAAATATATAATGATTATATTACAATCTCAAAAATTAAAGAAAAGAAGTTAAACATGATGTCACAGAGCTTCTACTACTAAAGATAAACCTAAAATAATTAAATCAAAGAAAAAACAAGGCACTTGTATATCATTCAATTCAATATCTTGCAGATAGCTAAAATTCAGAAAAATGTAGGAGATATGGGAATGAATGAATACACTGTGAAATGCATATATATATCATTGAATATTATTGAATTATAAAAATGAATGGAATTTTGATACATAGTAAAACATGCATGAATCCTGAAGAAAATGTTAAAAGTATTAACCCAGATTTAAAACAAGTATTATTTGAATTCAGTTATATTAAATAGCTACAGTCAAATATATATATATATATATAGTAGATTTTTAACATCTACTACAACATCTATCAGATGTTGAAGACATTTCTTATTTGTCAAGATCCTTTTAAGATAAGAAAAAATTAATGTGAATATACTAAATACTATGAAATGATTCCTTCAAAATGATTAAGAAATGAATTTCATTATAAATATACACTTTTTTTCAGTTCCAAGCTTTTACTAGAGCTTATATAATCTTTTCTTACACTTTATTCATTTTGTATCCCCCCATAAGTCCTTCCCTCCTCCCCTCCCTATCCCACCCTCCTTCCCCCTTCTTCACACATGCCCCTCCCCAAGTCCACTGATAGGGGAGATCCTCCTCTCCTTCCTTCTGATCTTAGTCTATCAGATCACATCAGGAGTGGCTGCATTGTCATCTTCTGTGGCATGGTAAGACTGCTCTCTCCTCAGGGGGAGGTGATCAAAGAGCAGGCCAATCAGATTGTGTTGGAGACAGTCCCTCTTCCCATTACTATGTAACCCACTTAGACACTAAACTGCCATCGATTACATCTGCGCAGGGGTTCGAAGTTATCTCCATGTCTGGTACTTGGTTGGAGTATGGTTCTTTGGGAAGAACCCTGTGTTCAAAATTTTCAGGTTCTGTTGTTATCCTTTTGGGGCTCCTGTCCTCTCCATAACCTACAATTTCCCTTAGTCAGGGTCTTCTCTCTTGATTAGTTTCTT
Organism: Meriones unguiculatus; assembly: GCF_030254825.1. NCBI lineage: Eukaryota > Metazoa > Chordata > Mammalia > Rodentia > Muridae > Meriones > Meriones unguiculatus. The sequence goes on along the minus strand of NC_083369.1, from coordinate 53,683,912 downwards.
TAGATGTACAGATTTTAGTAGGTTTATCCTATAAGTCTATATGAGTGAGAATATACCATGTGTGTCTTTCTACTTCTGGGACAGCTCACTCAGTATGATACTTTCCAGGTCCCACCATTTACCTGCAAATTTCATGATTTCCTTATTTTTCATTGCAGAGTAATACTCCATTGTGTAGATGTACCACAATTTCTTCATCCATTCTTCAGTTGAGGGACATCTGAGCTGTTTCCAGCTTCTGGCTGTTACAAATAAGGATGATACAAACATGGCTGAGCAAATGTCCTTATTGTGTACTTGAGCCTCTTTTGGATATATGCCCAGTAGTGGTATGGCTGGATCTTGAGGAAGCGCTATTCCTAGTTGTCTGAGAAAGCGCCAGATAGCTTTCCAGAGTGGTTGTACAAGTTTACATTCCCACCAGCAGTGGAGAAGGGTTCCCCTTTCTCCACAACTTCTCCAGCATGTGTTGTCACTTGAGTTTTTTATCTTGGCCATTCTCATGGATGTAAGGTGAAATCTCAGGGTTGTTTTGATTTGCATTTCCCTAATGGCTAATGAGGTTGAGCATTTCTTTAAGTGCTTCTCTGCTATTCGATATTCCTCTCCAGAGAATTCTCTGTTTAGCTCTGTTCCCCATTTTTTAAGTGGATTACTTGGTTTGCTGCTTTTCAGCTTCTTTAGTTCTTTATATATACTGAATATGAGTCCTCTATTAGATAAAGGGTTGGTGAAGATTCTTTCCCAAAACTCACTTTGTTTTGTGACGGTGTCCTTTGCTTTGCAGAAGCTTTTCAGTTTCATGAGGTCCCATTTAATGATTGTTGCTCTTAGAGCCTGTGCTCTTGTTGTTCTGTTCAGGAAGTTTTCTCCTGTACCAATGAGTTTTAGGGTATTCCCCACTTTTTTTTCTAGCCGATTTAATGTGTCTGGTTTTATGTTGAGGTCTTTGATACACTTGGACTTCAGTTTTGTGCAGGGTGATAAGTACGGATCTATTTTCATTCATGTAGACATCCAGTTGGACCAGCACCATTTGTTGAAGATGCTATCTTTTTTCCATTGTATGGTTTTGGCATCTTTGTCAAAAATTAGGTGTCCATAAGTGTGTGGGTTTATTTCTGGGTCTTCTGTTAGGTTCCATTTATCCATCATTCTGTTTCTGTGCCAGTACCATGCAGTTTTTATAACTATTGCTCTATATTACAGCTTAAGATCAGGGATGAAGAAACCTCCAGAAGATCTTTTATTGTAGAGGATTCTTTTAGCAATTCTGGTTTTCTTGTTATTCCATACGAAGTTGAGAATTTTTCTTTCCAGGTCTGTAAAGAATTGTGTTGGCAATTTGATGGGAATTGCATTAAATCTGTACACTTATAATCCAAATATTTAAGCATATAAAGTAGTAATTAGTAGAATGAGAACCTAGATTTAGGACTGAGTAACCTCTATCCTTTGGACACAGAAACTGTTTTTTATGGTATTCAAAGTTCACAATTGAGAAACACAATGAACAAATAAAAATTGGAAATATATTCATAATGTTTCTGTAAGTTTGTTTTTGTGATATGCTGTATTTATAGATATCTTGCCGTGCAAATATTCACATGGTTACAGGTTGATAAATGTATATGTAATAATCTATCCTAAATCAAACTTGGGTGTTTTTACTTTTTGCTTTCAGTCTTGTGCTTATGTGTGTTTGTGTGTCTGTGTGTGTGTGTGTGTGTGTGTGTGTGTGTGTGAAAGACAGGGTTTCTGAGAGAAAGAGAGAGAGAGATGATGATGATGATGATTATGATGAGAGAGAGAGTGAATGAGGGAGGGGGGAGAGGGAAAGAGAAAGTGTGAATATCTCAATCTCTCTCTCTGAGTAAGTGAGTGTGTGTGTGTGTGTTTGTATGTGTATCACAAAGAGATATTGTTTGCCTTCTCTTGCACAGGAAGTTAAGAGATACAAGATACCAACAACAGAGTGTACATTTCCAGGAAACTCTGCCTGTAACCAATAACTTTCTACTTAGGATATAATTTTGAGAGTTTAAATCATTGATTATACCAGTGTTATCAGCATCAATCACTTCCCAAAACACTCTCAGCTAGCAACCAAGCCTTTAACACATGAACGTTTTACTTCATGGCATAAAAATATACAAGATCTGTGAACTGGAAACCTAAACATTGTTATTTTCTGGCATATGCTAAGAAATACATATATAAATGGAGACATTAAGATTTTAGATTGCAGAAAGGGGAGGGAGGGTGGGATCGGGAGGGGAGGAGGGAGGGGCTTATGGGGGGATACAAAATGAATAAAGTGTAATTAATAAAAAATAAATAAGTTAAAAAAAGATTTTAGATTGAAAATCTCTGTACTTTAAATATTTTGATTCTTTTAAAACTACTGTAAAATCACAAGAGAACAAAAGCAGAATATTGCCTGAATTTTTAAGCTGAATTTAAAATTCAATTAGTAACATAAAACCAAGACAAGTCAAAGGTACCTTGTGGAAGGAAAAATTTGACAATATAAAATATCAATATGTGGATATATTATAAAGCAACAGCAACGTGAGCCAGTGATATACTGAAAAAAGCATAGAAGCATAGGTAAATGGTTAAGACAAAAGATCCAAGTGACTTATGTATACAGAGTCTTCTGATTTAGGACTAAAGGGATATTTTAATACAACAGAGAAAACATGTCTTTTTAAGAACTATCCTTGGTAAATTGGACATCCAGATGGAAAAATATCACTGACAACACTTGTGATTATCAAACCATATGCTAGGGATCTGTAGGGAATTCCTGAAGTTGCTCCATGAAGACCTGTGTTTGAATCTCCAGGGTTTGCTGCACCATACAAGATGCCATATTGTGCAGAGTCTGAGAGCATTGTCTCATTTCCTTATAAGACTTTGTCTCCTGGGAATACCCTCATCATAGTCCCAGATTCATATTAAGTCTCTCTGGCCACTGTCTGATTCCCAAGAATTTAGGCCTAAACTGCTTAGTATGATTCAGAAATTATAAAGTAGAAATAATCATTTGTCAGATATAGTATTAAAGAATATTCACATACTTGAACACATTAATAATCATCTTAAATGAAAAAAAATTAAATTTCTCAGGATCTACAGTCATTTAAGACATAAGTTTCTAGACAAGCCTGTGAGGGATTATCTAGATTAGATTATTTGAAATGAGAAGAGCCACTCTAATTTGCAGACCCAATAAATAGAGAAAACGAACTGAGTGCTATTTGTCATTGCTTTTTCCTTCCTGACTGCAGGCACTAGTGGTCAGTTGCATCAAGCTCCTGCCACAATAACTTCCCTGCCACCATGTACTGTACCATAGTACTGTGAGCCAAAATAAACCTTTTCTTCATTAACTGTTTCATAACAGGCATTTGGTCACAGCTAGAAGGGAAGTAACTAATGTAAACAACTGATATGTAAAGTGGAACCATTGTTATGACAGATATGAAAACATATTTCTTAGACCTTTAAAAAAGTTTGTTGGGGGGAATATTCAACACTTCAGAACTTTCAGCTTGAAAAGCCCTTTAATTTTGTAAGCAGAATATACTGGGCCCCTTTGATATAAATGTAAAGAAGAACATACACTGGGTATATTTACCTCATGAGGTTTTTAGATATAATATGCATGCTATCATGGAAATAGGAGCTCCTTCCTGATAGATTCTGGCAGAGACAAGGCCAGTTTACTAATAATTTGTATAAAGCTAGATTTAAAAATTATGAACTATTGTGAAAGATATTGTTTCTCTGACTGAGTTCTTAGTCTGTTTGTTATTTGTATATAGAGGGCTAATGATTGTTTTTTTTTTGTGTGTTTAATTTGTATACTGATATTTACTTGAAATTATTTTTAAAAACTGTAGTATCCCAGAGGGAGGAGGAAGGGAGGGATTGGGACGGGAGGAGGGAGGGAACCACAGGGGGGATACAAAGTGAATAAAGTGTAATTAATAAAAAATTTAAAAAATAAATAAATAAATAAAAGATAAAAAAAACAAAAAAACTGTAGTGTCATGGTAAGGTTTTTAGGCTCATTTTTATATTCAGTGATATCATCTGCAAATAAAGATACTTTGACTTCTTTGTATACTATTGATATCCACTAGCTGTCATATTTCTGTAGCTAAGAATTCAAGTACTATTGAATAGGTATAGAAAGAGTGGACTTTTTGTATGGAAAAGATTTGTCTTGTTCCTGATTTTATTGGAAATGATTTTAGTTTCTCTCCATTTAAGTTGATGTTGGCTATGGGTTTTTTGTAAACTGCCTTTATTATTTTGAGGTATGTCTCTTGTATTCCTAGTCTCTCCAATACATGGTGAGGTGTTGGATTCTGTCAAAGGCCTTTTCTACATCAAGGAGATGATATATATATATTTTTTTGTCTTTCAGTCTGTTTATATAGTAGATTACACTTACTGATTTATATATGTTGACTCATTCTTGCATTTTGGGGGTAAATCATGTTAGATGATATTATTATGTGTTCTTTTATTAGGTTTGCAGCTATTTTATAGAGAATTTTACATATATGTGTATAAGAAAAATTGGAATGCAGTTCTATTTTTGTCTTGTTCTTTGTGTAGTTATCATAGCAGGGTAATTGTGTCTGTAAAAGAAATTAAGAAATGCTCCTGCTTCCATTTTGCAGATCTATCATAATATCCAGCACACTTGAAGGGATTATTTTGATTATGATAATTGATGTGAAAGACCTCCTAGAAACAACCAGATCAATAAAAAGGCAGAAAGGAGCTGAACACTAGCAATCACTGTTACCTGCTTTCAGAGTGCTAATGCAAGATGCCCAGTGAACTTTAGTTGTTGTGTCATGCCTTCCCCACAATGATGTGTTATGCCCTCCAACTGTGAGAAACAACAACCCCTTTTCCTCCTAAAATTTCTTCTCAGGTGCTTGGTTACAGCAACAAGACAACTAACTATTACAGCACTTGGCTCCTTATCAACTATAATTGATGTGAAACTGTATTTTATTCAAAAGCTTAAATATAAACAGTAAGTTATTAAAAATGAAGGAGATGGGAAAATCTAATTTTATTTCAAAAATGGAAAGAAAAACTTCTTAGTAAATGTAACTGTTGTTTTGTAAAATAAAATTAGCTTACATAAAACCTTAATTTTATTAACACACTCATATTTTAACAGAATTAATTAATGTTTTGCTTTTTAAATATCATTTAATGCAACTGAAAATTAATAGATACCATTCATACAGACAAAGGCTATTTGCAGTGATCACTGGTTTTCAACTCTTCAGGATTATGTAGAAAGATTCATGTGAGAAGGACTATTAGAGATAAAACCTGTTTCAAATGAACTAATATGTAACAAAATATATTAACGTTAAACCACTTTTAGAGGAAAATGTGGGACATGATTATGGCTTTGAAGGATGTACATATGTCTTAACAGAAAACATACCGACTTAAAAGAAAAAAAAATATCCCATTAGAATATATTTCAAAGAACCAGCTTAGTTTCCTTGATTATTTGAATTGTTCTATTTTTTTCTAATTTACTGGTTTCAGCTCTGAGTTTGATTATTTCTACCCATCTCCTCTTTCTTGGTGTGTCTGCCTCTTTTTTTTTTCCCCTAGAGTTTTCAGGTGTGCTGTTAAGTTATTTGTATGGGATGTTTCAAATTCCATTATGAAGGCACTTAGTCCTATGAACTTTTCTCTTAACACTGCTTTCATTTTATCCCAGAAGTTAGGGTAGGTTATTAGATATTAGGATGACTACGACAGCTTGCTTTTTGTGTCTGTTTGCTTATGTTTTTGTTTTCTCTTAACACTGCTTTTCATTTTATCCCAGAAGTTAGGGTAGGTTATTAGATATTAGGATGACTACGACAGCTTGCTTTTTGTGTCTGTTTGCTTATGCTCTATCTTTGTTGCAGAGGCATGTTTCTTGAATGCAACAGGTAGGATTATGTTTCCTCAACAGAGCTGTTAGTTTGTGTCTTTTTATTGGACAGTTGAGACCACTGATGTTAATAGATATTAATGACTAATGATTGTTAATTCTTAATACTGTGGAGTTGGTGGTGATTGCATGTTTGTGTCTGTGTGTGTGTGTGTTTTCCTTTTGTTTTTTTGATTTGATGGTGTCTTTATCCTGTGTTTTATTGAGTACAATTGAAGTTGTTCAGTTAATGTTTTCTTTCTCGTATCCTCTGTAAGTCTGGATTGTTGTGTACATATTGTTTCAATTTAGCTATGTCATAAAATATTTTGTTTTCTCCATCTATGTTGATTAAAAGTTTTGCTGGATTTAGTAGTCTGGTTTGGCATCTATGATCTCTAAGCCACTGCATGATATCTGCCCAGGCCCTTCAGGCTTTCATAGTCTCTGTTAAGAAGTCTGGACACACATGGTATATACTCACTTATAAGTAGATACTAGACATATAATATAGGACAAACCTACAAAAATCTGTACACCTAAAGAAGCTGAGCTAGAAGGAGGACCCTGGGTAAGATGATCAGTCTTCTCTCAGAAAGGCAAATGGATGGACATTGGAAGAAGTTGAAAACAGGAAACAGGACAAGAGCCTACCACAGATGACCTCGGAAAGACTCTACCTAGCAGTGTATCAAAGCAGATACTGAGACCCATAAACAAACTTTGGGCAGAGAACAGGGAATCTTAGGAAACAAAGGGGGTGATCGTAACACCTGTAGAGAAGAGGAGCTCCGCAGGAAAAACAACAGAACCAAAATATCTGGGCACAGGTGTCTTTTCTGAGACTGAAACTCCAACCAAGGACCATTCATGGATATAACTTAGAACCCCTGCTCAGATGTAGCAAATGGCAGCTCAGTATTCAAGTGGGTTCCCTAGTAAGAGGAACAGGGACTGTCTCTGACATGAAAACATGACTGCCTCCCCTTGATGGGGGATCAGCCATGCCAGGCCACAGAGGAGGACAATGCAGCCAGTTTTGATGAGACTGGAAAAGATAGGGTCAGATGGCAGGGGAGGAGGACCTTCCTCATCAATGGACTTGAAGAGGGGCATAGGAGGAGATGAGGGACGGAGGTTTGGTTTGGGAGAGGAGGGGGGCTACAGGTGAGATACAAATTGAATAAACTTCAATTAATATAAAAATAAAAATTTAATAAAAAAGAAGTCTGATGCGATTTTGATCATTCTGCCTTTTTATATTACTTGGCCTTTTTCCCTTTTTACATTTAATAATTTTTTTTCTTTGTTCTGTAGATTTAGTGTTTTGATCATTATGTGGTGAAAGAAGATTCTTTTCTGGTCTAGTCACTTGGTGTTCGGTAGGCTTCTTGTATGTTTATGTACATCTCTTTGTTTAAGTTGGGAAAATTTTCTTCTAAGATTTTCTTGAACATTCCTTCTGGACCTCAGAGCCTGGAATCTTCTTTTTTGTCCATTCCTATTATTCTTAGATTTTGTCTTTTCATGGAGTCCTTTATCTCTTGGATGTTTTGTGTTTGGAACTTTTCTGATTTTTCTTTTTCTTTGAGAAATGTATAATTTTTCTGCAATTGTATCTTCAGAGCCTGGTGTTCTCTCTTCTAGCTCTTGTATTCTGCTGGTGATGATTACCATTGTGGTTCCTGATCTTTTCTCTAAGTTCTTCACCACCAGGGATTTCTCTGTTTCTGTTTTTTATATTGATTCTAATTCTGTTTTCATGTCTTGCACCATTTCCTTCATCTATTTGAATGTGGATTCTATCTTCCTACGATAGTTTCTATTTTTTTGTTGTTGTTGTTGTTCTTTTCCTCTCTAAATGCCTCTAATTGTGCCTCTATATGTGGCTCTATTTGTTTGGCTGTATTTGTCTGTATTTATTTGAGAGCTTTGTTTTTATTTTTTTCTTCTTTGTTTGTCTCTAATCACTGGAAAAGCATAGATTTGAGATCATTTCCCTGTGCTTCTGATGAATTAATAGTCCCATGATTTTTGTGGGTTGCTGGTGAAGCCAGCAAAATAAAGAGCTGGCCAACAAAACTGTGAAAAATAGATCAGTGGGTGAGAGGTTTTATTGTGTCTATGGCATTACACAACAGGTTTCTTATAGGTTATAACTGCATAATTTTATGAGTCAGCTTAAAGCATACTGACATAAATTTTCTGGATTCATCCTTTGATGACTATATTTCTATGTAGTCACTGTAGGTTGTGGAGGTATGTGGCAAAGACAAGTAGAGTTAATCCAGATTTTCCATGTATACATAATCACCAGGACTTTCATGTATACAGGAAATAGTGGAATTGACCTTAAGGATGACTAAATGAGTTAGTCAGATAGACACTGTCAAGGAAGCACAATTTTCACTTCTGGCACAAAATAATTCAATCTGTATTTAAAATGGACCTTGAGGAAACAAAACAAAATATATCCATTTATTAATTATTCCATAGACAGAATGGCCCTAGACAGATAACCAAAAGCTACTGTATGGAATCCTTAGGTGTAAAAGATTATATGGTGATACAAGTGTTGTAAATGTAAGTTAATGTGATTGTGAATTAGAGCTATTAGCCTAGCCCTGATCTGCTCACATGAATTCCTAATAGTCGAATACTTTCTGAGTAAATGTGAATAGATAAGATGTAAGAAAAATTAACAGACAGGGGGTACAGAGAGATTCCAAGGATGAGAAGTATTCTGTGTACCACAGAGACTATTTCCAAGTACTATACAGAAGTCTCCAGGTGCTAGGAACAACTCCTAAATGAAAGCCAGAATGGCAATAAGAACACTCATTTTTTTTTTCAATAACAAAAAAAGAAATTCTTCCAAATGCCTACATTAGCTCTGCAAACAGATCTCTTTCCAGAGGCTCCAAATGAAGACAGTTTCTTAATTTCAGCCAATTATATCAAGGATTCAAAACACAGAAGCTGAGATAAGTTGGTATGGTTTTTAACTGCTCAAGGTGTGAAAATACTCTAAGGCAGGAATAGATAGTTTACACTTATCCTTTATATAGTAGACACAGAACTAAGTGTCTTCAAGAAGACACTTATATATAGTAGACAAGACACTTTTATATACTAGACATAGACCTAAGTGTCTTCAAGAAGAAACTGGAAACATCTAATTCAAGCAACTTAATGGCTCACCTAAAAGCCCTGTGTGTGTGGGGGGGGGGGCAATCAGACACATCAAAGAGGAGTAGATAGTAGGAAATGATCAAACTCAGTCCTGAAATCAATAAATTAGAAACCTCACAAAGACCCAAAGAAGAAAGAGAATTTCAGGCCAATCTCCCTTATGAACATTGAAACAAAACAATTCAAAGAATCAATGAAACCAAGAACTGCGTCTTTGAGAAAATCAAGAAGATAGACAAACACTTAGCCAAATTAATTAAAGGCAAAAAGACACTCTCTACATCACCAAAATCAGAAATGAAATGGGGTACGTGAGAAGAGACACTGAGGGAATCCAAACAATTATGAGGTCTAACTTCAAAAGCCTATACGCCAAAAAATTCAAAATATAAATGAAACATTTTTATACATTTTTCTTTATTGATTCCACTTACCAAACTGAATCAAGACCAGATAAATCAATTAAATAGTCCTATATTTCCTAAGGAAATAGAAGCTGTCTTCAAAAGTCTCCCTTCCAAAAACAAACAAACAAACAAACAAACAAAAACACCAGGTCAGAGGGTTTCAGTTAAGAATTCTATAAATCTTCAAAGAAGTGCTACCACCAAGAGTCTTCAAACTATTCCACAAAATAGAAACAGAACGAATATTAACAAACTCATTCTATGAAGCCACACTCAACATGGAACCTAAACCTCACAAAGACCCAATGAAGAAAGAGAATTTCAGGCCAATCTCCCTTATGAACATTGAAACAAAAAATCCTCAACAAAATACTTGCAAACTGAATACAAGAACACATCAAATATATCATCCACTATGACCAAGTAACCTTCATCCCACATATACAGGAGTGGTTCAATATATGGAAATCCATAAATGTAATCCACCATATAAACTAACTGAAAAAAAAAATGATGATCTCCTTAGGTGCTGAAAAAAGTATTTCATAAAATCCAACACCCATTCATATCGAAGTCTTTTAGAGACCAGAGATACAAGGCACTCACCTAAACACAGAAAAGGCAATATACAGCAAGCCTATAGCCAACATCGAACTAAATCTAGGAGAGAAACCTAGATCAATACCACTGACATCAGGGACAAGGCAAGGATGCCCACTCTCTCCATATCTCTTCAACATAGTTCTTGAAGTCCTTGCTAGAGCAATAATACAATTAAAGAAGATTGAGAGGATACAAATTAGAAAGGAAGAAGTCAAAGTATCACTATTACAGATGATATGATAATATATAGGAGTGACCACAAAAATTCTACCAGGGAACTCCTACACCTGATGAACGCCTTCAAAAAATGGCTGGATACAAAATTAACTAATAAAAATCAGTAGCCCTCCTGTATACAAAAGACAAAATGGCTGAGAAAGAAATAAACAACACCCTTCATAGTACCATGAAGGAGATAAAGAACCTTGGTATGACTCTAACCAAGCGAGTCAAAGACATGTATGAAAAAAAAAAAATCCAGTCTCCGAAGAAAGAAATAGAAGAAGATATCAGAAGAAGGAAAGTCATCCCATGCTCATGACTTGGCAGGATTCATATAGTAAAAATGACCATCTTACCAAAAGAAATATACAGATTCAATGCAGTTCTCATCAAATTACCAACACAAATTTTTACAGACCTTGAAAGAAAAATTCTTAACTTTCTATGGAATAACAAGAAACCCAGTATCTCTAAAACAATCCTCTACAATAAACCGTCTTCTGGAGGTATCTCCATACCTGATCTCAAGCTGCACTATAGAGCAACAGTAGTAAAAACTGCATGGTACTGGCATAGAAACAGACTGGTGGATCAATGAAATTGAAAAGAAGACCCTGAAATAATCCCACAGACTTGTGGACACCTGATTTCTGAAAAAAGGGCCAAAATCATACAATGGAAAAAAGATAGTATCTTCTACATATCATGCTGTTCCAACTGGGTGTCTACATGCAGAAAAATGCAAATAGATCCATACTCATCAGCATGCACAAAACTAAAGTCCAATTTGATCAAAGTTGTCAACATAAAACAAGACACACTAAACATCTTAGAAAAAAAAATTGGGGAAGAGCCTTGTACTCATTGGCACAAGAGACAACTTCCTGAACAGCACAAGCTCTAAGAGCAACAATCAATAAATGGGACGTCATGAAACTGAAACACTTCTATAAAGCAAAAGACACTATTGACATAACAAAACAACTGCCTACAGATTGGGAAAAGATCTTTACCAACCCTGTATATGACAAAGGGCTAATAGCCACAATATATAAAGAACTCAAGAAGTTGAATAGCAAAAACTCAAGTAATCCAATTTAAAAATGAGCTACATTGCTAAATAGAGAATTCTCAATAGAGAAATATCGAATGGCTGAGAAACACTTAAATAAATGCTCAATATCCTTTGTAATCAAGAAAATGCAAGTGAAAATGACCCTGAGATTTTACTTACACCCATTAGAATGGTAAGATCAAAAATTCTAGTGACAACACATGCTGGAAAGGATGTGGAGAAAGAGGAACCTCCTTGATTGTTGGTGGAAATGTAAATTTATACAGCCACTTTGGAAATCAATCTGGCACTTTCTCAGACAATTAGGAATACAGCTACCTCAAGATCCAGCTACAGCACTCCTGGACATGTATCCAAATGATGCTCGAATATACAATAAGGACAGCTCTTCTGTGCCCACAGACTTTAAAATGGTTTCATTAGGCTGCCCAGATCATATACATCTGTGTAAGCTTAGGGCTATAGGCATCAATATGCCCCTGATATTTCATGACCATCTACCCACTTATGACCCTCAGCAGCTGTCTGTTCCAAGGACAAGAACTTAGCCTCATATCACTATGTCACTAAGAGTGACACATGCCACTCTTATCAGGATGGCCCCCTGAGGCAACAAAACCAAAGGACATCACCAAGTCATGGGTCAGCTACATAGACATTTATCTCAAGTTTCATCAAGTTCTACTACAACTTCTTTGACTGCAGACATTCACACCTCTCACATAAAAGCCTGTCTCTCCCCTCACTGACCAATGCATGGCTCTCCTCAGTTGATGACTTCAGCTTCTAGTGTTGATGCAGGCAAAGAAAGACTCATCCTTCCTGAGGGTCTGACCACTAAGAATTTGACCATGCTCTAGTGATTATATGGACAACATAAAATGAACATTTCATTTTTTCCTTTTTGGAGGGAGGTCATAAGGGAAAGGTCACACATGAGAAGACTGGATAGTGAGCATGATTAGGTACATGATAAGAGATTCCCAAATAATCAAAACAAAAATGTCTGGATTTATCTTTTTACTTCTACCTTTCTCCTCTTTATTCAACTTAGCAAGTAATTTTAAGCTCTCATAGCCTAGGCAGTAACTTAATACTTATACATTATATTATTCCCCTTATAATTACTTAAAGAACATAGCCTACATTTTGTTCACAGTTTAAAAAATTAACTTATTAACACTTTAATGATACTTATTAAAATTTAAACAACAACTTAATTTGTGTTTGCCTCCTTATTCATTATAATATGGTACTTACTCATACAGTTTGTTTAATAAAGTTTCTCTAGAGGAAGAGTTCCAAGAGGATGAATAACAACAGCAAAATCACACCCAAGAAATTGAGAACTCTTGCTCTTCCTTGAAGTTGAATGATTCAACATTCTGAGTTTTCCCACAACAGCTTTCACTCATGAGGGAAAGGGGAAAGGTAAAAATTCAATCTACCAGGTTATTTGCTTCAGTAGTCCCAATCTGACTCCCGAGTTCCAGAAGATAGGTGGAGATCCAACAGTCCTAATGTCAAGTTGAAAGCTTGAAGATACTACTTTTGCCATTAATGAAGCAATCAGCAGGGGCATCAAAAAACTGGGTCTATCCACATAGTGGAAGAAGGTAGGCCAAGCAAGTGAATGGCAAGATGATCTTCCTTTTGACATAGTCTTTATTTCGGCTGCTACCTGAAGTTCCTGCCCAGAATCATGGTGGACCTTCCCACATCAGTGAAGGCAACCAGGACTCTTCTACAGTTAAGGCTTTCTACTCAGGTAATTCTAATTTGTGCTAAATTGATGTAAATATCAACAATAATGACAGTCATTGTTCATTAACATTTATTTATATATTTACCTATTTTATTGCATTATGTTCTATTTAAGATAATTTTCCTGCTTTTAAAAGAGATACTTTAACTTTTTCTTCTAGAATTTAGCTGCTGGTCAAAACATCTCTTTCTGTCTTTTTCAAGACTTTAATTTATTATATAGCCTTCATTAAAAATTATACTCTGTGAACTGGAGAGATGGTTCAATGGTTAAGGGCTTGTGTTGCATTTTCAGAGATTTGAAATCTAGTTTTTAGCACCTACATGTCAGCTCACAACCATTCGGGGAATCTCACAACCATGTTCAGCTCACAACCAGTTCAAGGGAATCTTTTTGTTTAAACATATTTGTATTGATTATTTGGAAATTTCACACAATTCACCCCAATTACATTCACTTCCTAGTCCTTCCAGTTCCACCCCCACCTTGTAACCTTTCTCACAACCAATGAAGAAAAAAAAATAGACAGAAAAACAAAAACAGAACAAAATTCCAAGTCCAAATTGTGTTGCTGCATACTCCCTGGAGCATGGGCAAACTCCCAGTGGCCAGCCCCTTAAATAAAACTGAGTCTTTCCCCACCCCTGTCTCCAGTCAGAAGGTAACAACTATGAAGAGCTATACTTCAGCATCCCAATCACATGTCTTAAGTGTTTTCTTCAATAGCTTCTTATATAGACTTTTTTTTTTTTTTTTTTTGGTGTGTGTGTGTGTATGATAGAATGGGAGGCAAAGTATTCACAGAAGCTTTCTATGTCTCTTGTTTGCAAGTGTGAGTCTTTTTCATAGATATTGTTGCAAATTAAGCTTCCTTGCCCTTTATAGTAATCAGTAGCATGGATCATGGACTTCCACATGGTTTCTAGCTAAAACATGGGCCATGGACATCGGCATGGTTTCAGGTGGCAGCATAGAATATGAATATCCCTATGGCCTTCAGTGATCCATAGACATCATATGGCTTTCTGCCACATCATGACCATGGACATCAACATGGCCTTGGCTTCAGTAGGGTTATGGACACTGACATGGGCCTCAGTTGGCTTTAGAAACCTATGACATCAATGTGGGCTAAAGTAGCAGCACAGGCCATCCATGTTAGTGTGGCCTCAGCAACGACATGAACCACAAACGTCAATGTGGCTCAAGCATGCAGCATGGACCATGGACATCAACATGACTTCAAGCAGAAGCACAGACTATGGAAATCTCCAAGGCCTTCAGTATTAACATTGGCCACAGGCATCAACATGGTCTTCAGTCACTTCATGGAAATCAGATGCCCTCTTTTGATCTCATCAAACAGCCCTTGCACATGCATGCATGCAGCCACACATTGCAAGGAGTGTCTCCTCTTGAAATTTAAAAACAAAAAAACAAACAAACAAAACAATGATTACTACTCTGAATATTTCTCATTTTGCTTTGATAATAGTTTCCCAGTGCACATAGATTCCTCTGTAAGTCATCTTGCTACCTACTCATTGTGAGCACTAGGATTACAGGTATGTACCACTATACATGGTTTACTATTATATTTGTAGCTTTTTTCTTTCCTTTCTGGATGGTTTTTATGACTCAAATGTTCATCACGAAATAGAATAACATAGTACAAAATAGTCTTAGAAATATTGAAAATGTGTTTTAAATAATATGTTTGCTGATTTATGTTTCCTCACCTTACAATTTCTTTGCTGGAGAATTTGTACTACTAAAACTATGGAGACTTTACATTTGTAGATTACATACATGACTTAGTAAAAAAAATTTCCATGCTCTTTTATTCCCTAAAAATTATCATATAGATCCAAAGATTTATCATACTCATATCCAAACACTTCACCAAGTGTAAAACCTGTATTGGATTCTTTTATCAGGAGAGAAACAAAGTCTGTTGGGGGGTTTTTGTTTCTCTTTCTTTTTTGGTTGTTTTTGCTCTTTGATGGTTAACATTTGCTATCAACCTGACTATAATTGGAATATCCTAAGAAAGATGTCTCTTGAATCTTCTTTCTTTTGGTTTTCATAGATGTTTAAATGAGAAGAAAAGACCCCTTCTAAATGTGGGCAGCACCATTCCATGTACTAGAATCCTTGACAGAAATGAAAAGGGAAAAGGAAAAAGCAAGCTGTATAACACTATTCCTCTCTCTGCTTCCTAACTGTTATACAATTTGAATATAAGCCTCATGTACTTGCTGTGTCAACTATGAGCCAATCCCATCATGATACAGTCCCTGTCATGATGAACTGAAATCTTAAACCATGATCTAGAATATTCTATCTTCATTCAGGGGATGTTTGTTTGTTTATATTTTGGTCAGAACAAATGGGAAAATAGGTAACATACCTTTCCTTTATATCCATTTAATTTTGAAAACATTGATTTATTTTACAGTTACTAATTTGTAAGTTATACACAAAATATGAATACATGATTTTCTCAAATTAGGGACTCAAGTTTCCATATAATAAGTCACATCTCTGTCACCCTCAGTATTATTCCATGTAATTAAATCAAAATCTCAAGAGATTAAACATATTTTTTTGGATTTTAATATTTTGAAATGTGTGCACTTATTGAAACTGAAATTGTCTTATCCTTGAAATCTGGACTTCAACATATTGTCTTTAAATCTCTTTAAGATAACCTACATAATCATTGCTACCTTCTTTTCCATCTGGCATCTCAATATGTACTTGGTATTTTTTCTTCTGTATTTCCTGCTTCAGATTTGGATTGTTTTACTTTACACAAGAAATTCTGGCAGTTTTTCAATATGAAGTTGTACTTCAAGTGTATAACATGAGTGTACTAATAACATTATTTTATGTTGGATTAACCATCATTTCCTGGCTTAAAAAAATAAAGCTAGGATACATAAATACATGGATAAATGGGTTCTGTAGCTCCAGAAGCTTCCCTAATTTATAGTTTAAACCTGCTAACAGATATCTATCCTTCTGCCTTGTGAATTTTTTGTTCATATTTATTTTCTAATATCTTCATATATATATATATATATATATATATATATATATATATATATATATATATCTGCAAGCATCATCCATGTTGTCATGTACAGCAATTATTCATTCTATTTTTATGTGATGTTCTGTTGCATATATGCAATATATATGTATGTATGTGTTTATGTGTGTATGTGTGTGTGCATACAGTTCTTTGAGTGTTTGACATAGAGGGTCCTCACATTCTAAATTGTAGAATATATATGATATGAAGAGTGACTACTGAGAGGAGAACAAAGAAGATGGAATCCAGTTAAGTGGTGGAGCAAATTATAATTATATATGTATAAAGATGCAATAAAAAAGAGACAGATACAGTGACAGTGATATTAATAACAATTTAAAGAAGAAAGGTTTATTTAGGTTAACATGTTCTGAGGATCAGGCTATGGTTAGTTGACTACATGGGTTTGTTCATATATCCTGTCAGTTGGAGTGCATGAAGAAGTTAATATATCATGTCATATATAGCAGTCAACAGAGTGGTTATAATAAATAGCCAGGGCAAGATACAGTCACCAAGTTCAATTCCCAGTAACCTATTTTCTTTAGGTAATCCCAACTATTTTCTTTCTGCTCTCCCCAATAATGCCATCATGTTATGATTCCATTTAAGAATTCTTCCATTCATGAAGTCAGTTCCCTCATGCTCTAACATTCTTTGGAAACATTCTCACAGGCATAACCAGACATGTGGCTTTAATCAAGTTCCGGATCAAAATTAAGCATCACAGATGGACATGTATATCCAGCTATACGCATATTTATCTGTATGTGTGTCTTATATATGGCAATAAATCTACCTATGGGCATAGAGGAAATAAAAAAATACTTATTGATCAAAATATACTAAATCTTGTTAATAATCTTAAGAGTCTATGAAATTTCAACTACAACTCATTCTGAATCTAACTCCCCCTGAATTGTTAAAACAGATACTTCTCTGAAGCTGAATGTATCAAGAATACAATAATGTCTTTCCCCTAGTTTTCAGTTAAGGGTTATCATCGTCTGAGAAGTTCAAGCTGCCAACAGCATTTCTAATTTTTCCCTATTACTTGAAGAAGCTAAATTCTACTTGAATTCAATGGATTTATTTGATACTTCTTCACTTATAAAGTGAAAGTTCTACACCAAAGAAAACAAAAACACCAGAGGCTAACATTGTGTTCAAAATCTGAGTAGTGGCCTAGAGATCTTTTTCCAGGAAATGAAAAATTTCATAAAAACATGTGCTTTGAAATATTTCATAAGGCTGGTTGAAAAAATTAGAAGAGACTAGTTATTTCAGGATAACTTACAGACTACACTGTGGGCTATCTATGATGCCTTACAGCACCAGGAAGAGAAATAGCAAAGCATCTTTTGAATATAAGAAAAAAATTCAAATACTCTCAATAACTACTTCTGCAGAGCCTTAGACATGATAGAATAAAACTACGAGGCAATTTACTATCCAAAACAACATCATAACAGAAGAATCACTAGGCAAGCATAACAATTGGGATTGGTCAACAAAAGGGCATTAAAAAAAGGTACCATTTCAGAAAACAACAACTAGAAAAAAATTCAGAGTTTTGGATCTCAGTACCTAATGATGCAAATAGAACATACTCCTGTATCTAAGGTTCAGGCAACATTGCCTAAGAGGGCGCAGAAATATATTTAAGAACCAGAAGATCAAGGATATTGCTCTGACATTATCTCCTTGTAAAGTCAGAAGCTACACCCATGTCTCACTAACATGACTTTCCAAACATGAACTGAATGAGGACTACACCAATGTACATTGCAAAGTGGATGGGGACAAACATAGGACATGCAACTTTATACAAGACCCAACAAGCAACTAAGTAAAGCTGTGAGAACGAGAGGCCATCTTCTCCAGGGAAGAACATACCAATTGGTTGTGCAGTGCCCAACAATCAGTCCTAAAAGCATAGACACAACTAATATGGAAATTTAATACATGCAATACCAGTTAGTAGAAAAGAGGCCATAAGTTTGCTGGAGAGAATTGTGATGTATATAGACTTGTTTAGAGGACCAAAAGAGAAAGAATAAATGTTGTAATTATAATTTCAATAAGTCCTTTAATGTCATTTATCTAAATAATAGATAAAACTACTGTTCTAGAGTACTTTAATGTAATATATAAAACCATAAAATATTTTACCAAAAACATGAAAATCTTTATGATCATGGCTTAGCCAATAGATTTTTAAAACTATTATTATGATATCTGACGTGTATAGAGGTTTTGCCTATATGTAGTCTGTGTACCACTTGTACATATGGTACCATCAGATGCCATACAAGGAAGTCCAATACCTTGGAACCCAAGTTACAAATGGTTGCGAGCCACTGCCAGGTAGGTCCTGTGAATCATAACAAGATCCTCTGGAAGACAAGTACATTATCTTTTTTTTTTTTTTTCAATGCAGTTTATTCAGGAACATTGAACAATCCTCAGACCCCGGGGAAAGCCAGCCCACAGCTTAAATAGCCTCTGGGTAGCCAACCCAGGCGTGCCACGGGGGCAATGCAGATAGGTCCACATACATGGAAGCAAGCCAGATCCTCGGCCTTAGCCAAATGTGGAGTTGTTCATGACAGAGAGCACTCACCATCGGGAAGTTGGAAGGCAGAAACCAGCTCCATCTTTAAGGCATAGCATTCCGCAGCTCTCTACAGTTCCCCCTTTTTGTTTTAGACGCATCAGGCAAGAGTAGAGGTCTGATCTCTGATATTAGAAATAAATTGGGACTTTGTACAGATGTTCATTTAGGTGTCATCCACCCAAAGAGCATCAGACCTGTCCGATACCTTTTTCTCAGAGGCGGGACCTGGGGCATCAACCCGCATGCAATCAGACATGCTCTTCTCTGGGTCCAAAGCGGCTGACCCTGAGTGCAGTGCTTAGCCTCGCATCCTGAGCATATCATTTTAGCTTTTTATGGTATCCAACCATGCTTGGGGAAAATGTCCTGCTTCAATGGCTGTAAAGGCCTGAATGATCATGGCTGCATCACACTGTTGTGAGACTCTAATCTTGCATATATACCACAGGCAAACCAAGGAGACCAACACCAGAAGGCCTGCTAACACTCCCATGCCCGCCCATTCCTTCAGATGATTCATGGCTGCAGCAATCCATGTTGATAATCCTGTGGCTAGTCCTGCGTCCACTCCGGTAGAATTTACTGTGACAATGGCCACTCTCAGCTGCTCCATCGTAGTATCGAATTCTCCAGTCCAATTACCTAAAATATAGCTAGACAATTGTTTAGACAGATTTGCAGCACAGGAAAAATTCTCATGTTGTATGCTAGTGACACAAAGTCCAGCATACTTTCATTGACAGCCAGGTTGAGCGATTTGCCATAGGGTATCAATTTGCTCCTGCAAGAGGTCAATCCTCTGATTGAACACCATCAAGCTTCCTTTTAGTTGAGCATTAATTCCTTTATGTACAACTAAGGCATGAGCTACATTGGCTAAATGATTATTCAGGGTCTGAGCAGTCTGCCCAGTATGACTCATGGCTAATGCCCTGGTGGTAGCTCCAACAGCCGTCAATGAGATGGTAGTAACAATGGTGGCTGTAGTTCCAAGATCCCTTTTCTGTCTGAAGAGAGTCATAGCGTGAGGGGCATCAATGGGCACAGGCACCCAGTGAGGCATGCGAGTAACCAGGGCATACCTAAATTTACTAGCATTCCAGCATTGGGCAAAAAAGCAAGTATCATTACCACAATTACTTGGCTCTATCTGGCTAATAATGAATAAAAATGGGGGATATAGACAAACAGGTGTGGGCTTATAGAAAATATTATGAGAAGCCTTAACCCCTCGTTGGAACATCCTGCGTCAGTTCTAGAACTAGCAGTGGTGGTGTCCGAGGTCTGAGTAGGTTCAGGAGACCATTGCCCCCAGGGGCGAGACGTGCTCCATGCCAATTGACTAACTCCATGTTTTCCTCCAAATTTGAAAGTCATTTAAGGTTCTTAAATTATTTTTTTCCCTTTTTTCTTAAATTTTTCATCAATTACACTTTATTCATTCTGCATCCCCCCATAAGCCCCTCCCTCCTCTCCTCCCAATCCCACCCTCCCTCCTCCCTCTGCTTGCATGCCACTCCCCAAGTCCACTAATAGGGGAGGTTCTCCTCTGCTTTCTGATCTTAGTCTGTCAGTTCACATCAAAAGTGGCTGTATTTCCTCTACTGTGGCTTGGTAAGGCTGCTCCCCCCCCCAGAGGGAGGTGATCAAAGAGCAGGCCAATCAGATTATGTCAGAGGCAGTCCCTCTTCTCATTACTATGTAACCCAATTGGACTCTGAACTGCCCTGGGCTACATCTGTGCAGGGGTTCTAGGTTATCTCCATGAATAGTCCTTGGTTGGAGTATGAGTCTCTGGGAAGTTCCCTATGTTCAAATTTTCTTGTTCTGTTGCTCTCCTTGTGGAGACCCTGTCCTCTCCAGCTCTTACTATTTCCCAGTTCTTACCTAAAATTTCGTTCACCTGCCCAACAGTTGCCCATCCGGCTCAGCATCTGCTTTGATAGTCTGAAGGGCAGAGGCTTTCAGAGGCCCTCTGTGGTAGGTTCCTAGGTTGTTTCCTGTTTTCTTCTTCTTCTGATGTCCATCCTCTTTGCCTTTCTGGATGGGGATTGGACGTTTTAGTTAGGGTCCTCTCTCTTGCTTAGTTTCTTTAGATGCACAGGTTTTAGTGGGTTTGTCCTATGTTGTATGTCTATATGAGTGAGTATATACCATGTGTGTCTTTTTGCTTCTGGGACAACTCACTCAGGATGATCCTTTCCAGATCCCACCATTTACCTGCAAATTTCATGATTTCCTTATTTTTCATTGCTGAGTAATATTCCATTGTGTAGATGTACCACAATTTCTGCATCCATTCTTCAGTTGAGGGGCATCTGGGTTGTTTCCAGCTTCTGGCTATTACAAATAAAGCTGCTACAAACATGGTTGAGCAAATGTCCTTTTTGTGTACTTGAGCCTCTTTTGGATATATGCCCAGTAGTGGTATGGCTGGATCTTGAGGAAGCGCTATTCCTAGTTGTCTGAGAAAGCGCCAGATTGATTTCCAGAGTGGTTGTACAAGTTCAAGTACATTATGTTAACTGATGAGCTTCCCTCCTGTTTACCAATAGATATTTTTTTCATATGTATACTAAATCCCCCCCCCCAAAAAATAGCTAAATATGTATGATTAGACTTCTTCAGAATTAAAGAGTATGCTGGGGGTATAGTTCAGTGATGCAGCACTTGACTAACAGGCCCTGGGTTTAATCTGCTGAACTGTGAAAATAATTGAAATTTTATAAGGAACTTAAAAAGAGAATGAAATTAAAAGTTCTGTTTTTGAAAGGAAAATTCCAATAAAAAACATATTAAAGTGGATTAAAGTGGTTGTAACTAAGGAGAGAGGTTGGCATATACAACTTGCTGCTTTAGTATGAAGGTCTCTAGCACCTGTAACCCCAGTACTAGGCATCACAGACAGGGAGATTTCTGGGGTTCGCTGGATGAAAACCTAATGCCAGTTTTGTTGAGAGAGATACTGTCCAGTGATAGAGCTGGAAACCTCATGTGTTTATCTGACCTCCTTGTTAATTCATGTACATGTACTCACACATACATACCTGTATAAACCATATACTCAAAAATAAAATAATGTTTACAATTTGTATGTGATTAGACTATTAAATTTAGGTTCAGAATATTAAAATAACATAAGTCAATGTATAATGTCAGCTCAAATATAAAATGGAAAATTAAATGTATATATACCAAAATGCTGAACATTATTAATAAAAAATCCGAATGAAAAGCCTAAGGAGCTACTTCACACTCATTAGGCTGTCTGTACTGAAAGAGGAAAATAACAAGTGTTCACATGAATACCGAGAAATTGGAACTATCATATACTGCTGGTGGAAGTATGAAATAGAACTGCTTTGAAAACAGTCTGTTAGTTCCTCACAAGTTATGCTTAAGTTTCCATATGATCCATTAATTCTATTCTTAAGCACATACCAGGAAAAGAGAATTCATATGTCAGTGCCAGTACTTGTAATGGACAATTATGACCAGCATCATTCATACTAGAGAAATATGAAAGCAATACAGTTGTCTATAAGCAGGTGAATGGATAAAAAAAATGTGAGACAGCTTTACAGTGGAAATAGTCCTTGGCTAAGCAGGCAATGACAGATTTTACAACATAGACAGATTTTAAAAATCTAATGCTAAGAGGAAGAAGAAAATAACAGAGACTGCATAGGTATGATTTAGTTTACATGAAATTTCCATAGAAATGAATCTGTAGAGACAAAAAATAATTGGTTGCCTGTAACTGGATATATTGGAGGACTGATAGACAGTAGCTAAAAATTACAGATTGCGGGGGGTAGGATGAGGAAAATGTTCTGTAATTAGTTGAAGGGCTGGCTTTATACCCCAAAATATAATAGATACCTATTGAATTATGCCCTTTAAAATTTTATGACAGTTAAATATCCCAATGAAACCATTAACAAGACACAATAAACCTTTGATTATGACAATGTATGGTTTTCAATAAGGCTGTTTATATATTTTTTCATAATGATATTTTAAATAATCCAAATAAAATTTTATTCTTTATATTTGCATCATGAAAAGTATTAAATTACTTACTTGATACTAAGAAAAAAAGAATAAATTTACTTTATTGAAAATTGTTGTTGATATGCTGTTGGCAATGGCTTGAGTATATTCAGTATGTTTGAGGAATTCTGAGCTAAACTGTAACTAGTGTTCATGGTATATAATTATTCTGGCAAGTAGAAGCTGAATTCTAAAGACTATTTTGCTGCAAACAAATACTAATCAGCATTATAAAGACTGTGTGTATCTAAATTTACATATCACCTCCAAAACACAAACATTTGTCCTTGTAATATCACCGGCAGAAAAGAACTATAAATTTATGGCTAATAACCTTACCTAACAGCTAAAATCTTTACTATCTATATGTGGTTACTAAGTTTCCTAACCTTCCATGTGTTCATATAGTGAGATTCATATTTGAAAACTCAAAATGATTTGTGCTGGAGACATTGCTCAGCTTTCCTAGAAGACAAATCTGGTTCCCATCATTTATCTCAGGCAAAACACAGTATGGTTAAATTCTAACTCCAGAGGACCAGTATCCTCTTATGATCTCCCTGGACATGTGCACTCCCATAAACACCCACACAGATACAGACACACAAACATAACTGAAAATAAAAGAAATTCTTTTTTATTATAATTTTTTTAGTTTTTGTATTAATTACAGGTTATTTACTTTGCATCCCAGCTGTAGCTCCTCCCCTCATTCCTTCCCAATCCCACCCACATCTCCTCCCTGCCCCTCTCTATGTCCACTGGTAGGGGAGGTGGTCCTCCCCTTCCATTTCACCCTAGTTTATCAGGTCTCATCAGAAATGCCTGCAATGTCCTCCTCTATGGCCTAGCAAGGCTGTTCTTCCCTTCTTAAAAAGGAGAACCACATAAGGAACATCTTTTTTTTCCCAGATAAAAATCAAAACAGAAATTAGCAATAGTAAATAATAATAAATATAATAGAGAGAAAGTTGTGTTTTAGAGTTTTTAACCTTTTAGCAAAGCCAGTTTTGTTTTTTCAAGTTAGCCCAACTACCCTAGAAAGAGTATGAAAAACTATTTGCTTGTGGCAACCAGCCCTTAATCAATGTTTTAGGTGAATCAATTTGGGGGGCACTTTTTAAATAACTGCCCAACTTATTTTGGCACCAAAAAGGAACTGACTTTTACAGACTTAGTTCTTTAATTAACACTTGTCACTTCAACTCTACCTTTAAAGAGTCTCTATGACTCTTATACATGACTCACTTTTCATGCTTTAAGTTTTCACAAGTGATGTCTCTATGCCCTACACATTTCCGTATTTTCAAAAAGGCATTAAGTCTATAGAGTAAGAAAATAAGAATTAAATCATTCCCAATTATTTTCTGTATATGTGTCTTTATCATCTGTATGGTTTCAAATATTTCGTAGTTTTTGTTTGTTTGATTTCATTTGATTTTAGAATACTCAAATTTTCTTGAAAATTTAATAGTCTTTGAAAATCAAATCACGTAATATTTTGCACTGACCTCTCAGATTACCTACATATTATCATTCTCATGCTAACACAGGACAGGGTACACAGTTGGAATGTTATGTTGTTTTTTTTTTTTTTTTTTTCTTCAGAATAGTAAATCAAGTTTACATGCTTTCCCTAGCAAACTAAAGGTCAATAAATCAATCATTTGTCCCTTGGATTTAAAGTGTCAGTGGTTTTTATTTTCACAAAATTGTGAACTTATCTCATTTTCTTGGCATTTTTTTAGAACTATACATATGGATGTATGCATATGTAGATGTATATAAAGAGCTTATAATTCATGAAATTATCTTCTGATCTTTTGCAAGTTTTGTTTTCAATTATGTGTAGTGTCTGTGTGTGGTCACGTACATCTAAGTGTAGGTGCCCCCAGAGACTAGAGGTGTCAGAACCCCTGGGGATGGGGTTAATGATGGTTACAAGCCATGTGGTATGGAAAGAACAGTAATGGCTCTTAACCTCTGAGTCATCTCTCCCACTTCATTTTGTAAATATTAACCAATTTTAACTAATGCATTACATCACCTATAATACTGATAAATGATATTTTTCCCTGTTAACCAAAATCTTGTATACACAAACTTGTTTAAAACGTTACATGGCTTAAAAGACAGACTTTATTTGAGAAAATTACAAATTCAAATGTAACAAGATGAAAGCATGTAATTCTCATGTTTTTATCTTAGCAGAATTATGCTTCTTTACTCTTTTCATTTTTGTTTTATTCAGGGCACAATGAAAATTCAGTATGTCAAAATCTCTATTTTATAGAATTCAGAAATTCCTGTCTAGGGTAACTCTTCCAAATGTCATATTGGTTAATATTGTCGGGATGGCATGCTTTGTTAATCATAAATGCATTTGACATATAAATAATAATTTACTTATCACTCTGTTATTGCTTCTAGGCATAAAGTGCATATTAAAATTGTAACAACTGATTGTTTGAATCAGATCCTCCAACAAATGTCTTTTGCCACCCATATGATCTGTGCCTTTTGCCTCCCTCTGATTTTTAGCTTTGGATATGGATTCTTGAGTGATCTGCTTTCCAAGACACACTTCATCCCTGTTTCTTAGGGTATGATTGTTTTTCTTCATAGCTTTCCTTGAAGTTGATGAGAGCAAAGAAGAAATTTGCATCACTATCTCCATCACTCACCATGCAGAATACGTTGTGAGTTACTGTCAAACATCTTGCAATCATGCATGATACAAATTCATATCACATTGTACAGATTAGAAGAGACTACAGGAGAAATGTTTGGAAACCAGGGTGATTGTAGAGAAATATTCATCTTACCCATCCTTTCATTTTTTGATGTTTGAATTTGTTGTAAACCTGGGCCTTCAAAATTGAGACTGATGCATGCCAGACCCAAAATCAAAAATTAATCTTTTTATTCCAAGTTATTACAGCTATCTTAATGTTTCTGAAAATACATCCTGTGCATTGCAACCACTCATCCATTTCTTTATAGAAATTCAGACAGTAAACTCATTTTAGCTCTATCTCTGCTTTTCTGCTTCATTCACATAAACACATGAGTGACATATGCTCCTGAGCTTTAGAATACCTTACGGAAAATAAATGAAGAAAATCTCAGATTGGCACAACTTAAGTCAGGTTTCTCTCACTCTGTGTAGTAATTAGCTGTCAGACAGAAAAAAAAGATATTTCTGCATATAAAAATGATCCTCTGTCAAGGCTCAGCAATAAGGAAGAGTAGTTTGATTTGAAAAAAAAAAAAAAAGAAAGACTGAAGTAGGAAGAAAATATGAAAAGGAAGCTTAGGATAGATGATAGCAATCTTTAGATGCCAGACTCACTAGTTTGAACTTAATTCATCAAAGGAAAATCATTAAAAATCTTGTATTAGAAAGCATCATCTCATAGGTGGTTTAAGATTCAACTACGACAATTAAATGGTGTTTGATTAAGAAGGAGCCAAAATAATGGTCTTCAGGTATCTTTATCTCAAAAGTTATTTACTTATTTAATCATTTTCTCCAGAAAGCCTAAGAATGCTTATTAAGTCAACCAAACGCACAATGGTAGATAAAATAGGTCAAATCAAGTGCTACAGGAACATAATACATGGCCACACAAGCCTTTTCAGGAATTATTTAATTTTCAAGAAGACAGTTTCATATAGTCCGGGCTATCCTCTAACTTACTTTGTGACCATGGTTAGCCTTAAACATAGTATTTTTACATCCTGCTACTTCTTGAGAACTAGCATTACAAGTGTGTGCCAGTATCCAAGCTCCAGCAAGTATTTGAAACCTGAGCATCAAAAGGAAGTTTGAGAGGATAAAGAGTTATCCTGATAGATAGATGCATTCTTATCTCTTCTAGACAACCTAATCTCACTTGTCAGAACCTGAGATAGACAAAACTACCTGTATCTCCAACTCCAACAAATACATTGGCTTCCATTGGCATTTTCTGAGGCCGGTATACAACAAGCATGCACAATCACACATAAACAGAGTCAAACATGTACACAGTCTCTCTCATACACACAAACATATAGAAAAAAATTTTAAAATGTGGTTTTCAAGATATCTCCATCCCTGATCTCAAGCTGTACCATAGAGCAATAATACAAAAAAAAAATGCATGGTACTGGCATAGAAACAGACCGGTGGATCAATGGAATCGAATAGAAGACCCTGACATAAATCTACATACTTATGGACACCTGATTTTTGAGAAAGATGACAAAACCATTCAATGAAAAAAAGAGCATCTTCAACAAATGATGCTGGTATAACTGGATATCTACATGTAGAAAAATGCAAATAGAAACATACTTATCACCCTGCACAAAACTAAAGTCCAAATGGATCAAAGACCTCAATATAAAACCAGACACACTAAACCACTTAGAAGAAAAAGTGGGGAAGAGCCTTGAACTCATTGGCACAGGAGACTACTTCCTGAACAGAACACCAACAGCACAGGCTCTAGAGCAACAATTAATAAATGGGACTTCATGAAACTGAAAAGCTTCTGTAAAGCAAAGGACACTGTGGGCAGAACAAAATGACTGCCTACAGACTGGGAAAGGATCTTCACCAACCCTGTATCTGACAAAGGACTAATATCCAGTATATATAAAGAACACAATAAGTTAAACAACAAAAAACCAAGTAATCCAATTAAGAAATGGAGTACAGAGCTAAACAGAGAATTCTCAATAGAGGAATATCAACTGGCAGAGAAACACTTTATGAAATGTTCAACTTCTGTAGTCATAAGGGAAATGCAAATCAAAACGAACCTAAGATTTCACCTTACACCCATCAGAATGGCTAAGATAAAAAAGTGACAACACATGTTGGAGAGGTTGTGGAGAAAGGGGAACCCTCCTCCACTGGTGGTAGGAATGTAAACTTGTATAACCACTCTGGAAAGCAATCTGGCAATTCCTCAGACGAGTAGCAATAGCCCTTCCTCAAATCCAGCTATACCACTCCTAGGCATATACTCCAAATTGGCTCAAGTACACAATAAGGACATTTGCTCAACCATGTTTGTAGCAGCCTTATTTGTAATAGCCAGAAGCTTGAAACAGCCCATATGCCCCTCAGTTGAGGAACAGATACAGAAATTGTGGTACATCTACACAATGGAATATTACTCAGCAATTAAAAACAAGGAAAACATGAAATTTGCAGGTAAATGTTGTGATCTGGAAGGGATCATCCTGAGTGAGCTATCCCAGAAGCAGAAAGATGCACACGGTATATAATCATTCATATAGACATATAATATAGGATAAACCTACTAAAATCTGTACAACTAAAGAAATTAATCAAGAGGGAGGACTCTGGTAAAATGCTCAGTTCCTATCCAGAATGGCAAAAAGGATGGACATCAGAAGAAGGATTTATAATATGACTATAACCTTTCTCCCTTCCATTTTCTCCGTCCAAACTCTCCCTTATACAACTTATCACTTCTTTTCAAATGCATAACATTTCCCCCTATTAACTGTTTCTGTTTGTATGTTTTTAACTATACATTATTTAAATTATATCTCCCTTCTTGTTCCCTCCCTTCTTGTTCCCTCCCTTCTTCCCTCCTCCCCTCCCAATCCCTCCCTTCCTCTCCCTTCTCCACACACTCCCCTCCCCAAGTCCACTGGTAGGGGAGGGTTTCTTTTTCTTCCTTCTGATCCTAGTCTGTTAGGTCTCATCAGGAGTGGCTGCATTGTCTTCCTTTGTGGCATGGTAAGGCTGCTTCCCCCTCAGAGGGGGGTGATCAAAGAGCAGGCCAATCAGTTCATGTCAGAAACAGTCCCTTTTCCCATTACTATGGAACCCACTTGGACACTGAACTCCATGGGCTACATCTGTGCAAGGTGTCTAGGTTATCTCCATACATGGTACTTGGTTGGAGTATGAGTCTCAGGAAAGACCCTTCTGCTCAAATTTTTTGATTCTATTGCTCTCCTTGTGGACCTCCTGTCCTCTCCAGATCTAACTATTATTTCCCACTTCTTTCATAAGATTCCCTGCATTCTGCCCAAAGGTTACCCATAAGTCTCAACATCTGCTTTGATAGTATGCAGGGCAAAGCCTTTCAGAGGCCCTCTGTGGGAGGCTCCTAACTTGTTTCCTATTTTCTTCTTCTTGTATTGTCCATCCTCTTTGTCTTTCGGAGTGGGGATTGAGCATTTTAGCCAGAGTCTTCCCTCTTGATTAGTTTCTTTAGGTGTACAGATTTTAGTAGGTTTATCCTATAGTACATGTCTATATGAATGATTATATACCGTGTGCATCTTTCTGCTTCTGTGATAACTCACTCAGGATGATCCTTTCCAGATCCCACCATTTACCTGCAAATTTCATGATTTCCTTGTTTTTAATTGCTGAGTAATATTCCATTGTGTAGATGTGCCACAATTTCTGTATCCATTATTCAGTTTAGGGGCATCTGTATTGGTGTTTATACATATATATATAGTCATCAATATAGCCTCCTCAGTAATGTTACTTTTACTTCTATTTTCAGAAGCAAATGATTTGGTATTGAATAACCAGCTGGTGTGCTCTTCCCTGAGAAAGATTAGTTCTCCCACACTCAGCATATTTAAATGCCTATAGTTCTTGTATACTGTTCAGGGTTCATGTTTTTTTTTTTCTCTTCTGCTTTGGCATGTCTGTTTGCTAACCAGAAGCATTAATAAGGAGTGGATTGGTCTGTGGTAGACATTAGAACACAGGTTGTACCTAAACACAGAGCCAACCCTCAGATCCATCCAAAAACTGCCATTCAGAAACCCAGTGCACCTTTTGTTCAGGTCAGTGTGATGGTTTAATTATTCAAGAAAAAAAAACATATGTGTGATATATGAGTTATTTCAGTCTGTTAATGTTTAATTTGCTTTGTGTGGTCAGAAACTTAACAAGTTATTCAGTTGGCTTGACTCAGGGTAACGTGATATGAAGCTTATTTCCTATGACAGTCAATTTTTGTAACTTTTAGTTGATATGTGAGAAACCCCAGATTTGTTTGGCTTTCTATGCTATATTAGTTGCCTTTCCATTTCTGTGACAAAAAAAAAATCTTAGAGAATGAAAACTTTATTTTGGCTTGCTTTTCCAGAGGGATACACTCTATGTTGACTGGTTTTTGTCATCCTGACATAAACTTAGACACATCTGAGAAGAGGCAACCTCAACTGAGGAATTGACTTCAACAACTTGTCATGTAGAAATGACTGTAGTACATTTTATTGAATGATGGTTGATGAATGAAGGCCCAGGCAACTGTGAGTTATCTCACTCTCAAATAGGTGTTCCTGGGAAGTAAAAGGTAGGTGAACACAGGTCTTCTAGAAAGAAAGTTAAGATGCTCTCTTCTATTGCTCCAGCCTTAGATCCTGATTGAATTCCTTCTGTGACTTCCTTCAATTATGAACTGTGATGGGAGGTGTAATCTAAATATATGTTACCTCATAAAATTGGCTGTGGTCATGGTTTTTCAAGTCCACATGGAAGGGAAGGGAATATTTATCTACAGGAACACAAAGCATGGTGGTAGGATTAAGAATCTGTCTGATCACGTTTCTTCCATACTCAGGAAACACAGATTAAGAACAAGAAGTAGTCTGGGCATAATAGCACACACCTGTAACAACAGTACTATTATCCAAAGGAGGTAGAGGCAGGTTGATATCTGTGAGTTGGAAGTTTGAGGCCAGCTTGAGCTACAAATTAAGTCAAGGACAGCCAAGGCTACACAAGGAACTATGCCAAAAATGAAAAAAAAAAGGAAACAAACAAAAAAGAAAGAAATAAGGAAGGAGGAAGGAAAAAAAGAAAAGAAAAAAGGAAAGGAAAGGAAAAGAAGTGGGGCCAGAATGTAGAATTCCAAAATTTTCAATCCCTCCTACCCTGGAATTGATTTACCACCTAAAAGTTCTGCAACCTTCCAAAACAACAGTATCAATTGGGAAATCAAATGTTCAGACATAAGAAAATTTGGGGGACATTTTCTTCAAACTACACCATATGGCATTATATATACATTAGTATGTATATCGGGTTTCCGATATTGACAATGTCTACATAAATCAGTCAATAACACTATCAAATCAAGAACTTAACTTACACTAAACCAAAGATCCTGTTTTTGATCATTGCTTTAGAGGTGGTGACATTTCCAACTTAGCATTAAAATATACTTGCTAATTACATCTGAAGAAAACATACATGTTGTTAAATTTTGTCTTAAACTCCTTATGTTACATATATTTATGCCTTATTTTCTGTAACATGGTATCTGCTGTATGTTGTGCAAATGTTTTCCTACACTTACTATTCAAGAGTTTCTCTTGAAAGTAGCAGATGTTCTCCCAAGTGTCCTTTCTTCTTTTTTTATCAGCATTTTAATCTAGACAAATAACAGATTGCTTTTCGGCTGTCCTTTAGATTTAAGAAGAAAAAATATTCACCATTATAGATCTTTGTTTCTTTTTGCATATTGCAAGATTATTGAGAAACATTAATATCATATTATAAAATTTGTCTTTTACATGGAAACAGAATGGTGGAGCAATGGAATCGAATCGAGGACCCAGAAATAAACCCATACACCTATAGATATTTGATTTTTTGACAAAGAAGCCAAATCCATACAATGGAAAAATGACAGCATATTCAACAAATGGTGTTGGTGTAACTGGATGTCTACATGTAGAAAAATGTGAATAGATCCATTATCACCCTGTAAAATCTAAAGTCTAAGAGAAACAAAACATCAACATAAAACCAGACACAATAAATCTGTTAGAAGAAACAGAGGGGAAGATCCTTGACCTCATTGTCACAGGAGACAACTTCCTAAACAGAACACCAAGAGCACAGGCTCTAAGAACAACAATCAATAAATTGAAACTGAATAGCTTCTATGAAGCAAAGGTTATTGTCATCAGAACAAAACAACAGCTTACAAACTGGGCAAGGATTTTCACCAACCCTATATCTGACAGAGGGCTAATATTCAGAATATATAAAGAACTCAAGAACTTAAAAAACAACAAATCAAGTAATCCAATTAAAAATAAGGGCCAGATCTAAACAGATAATTCTCAATAGAGTACTATCAAATTGCAGGGAAACACTTAATGAAATGCACAACATTTTCATCAACAGGGAAATGCAAATCAAAACGGCCCTGAGAGTTCACTTTACACCCATCAGAATGGCTAAGATCAAAAACTCAAGTGACAACACATGCTGGAGGGCATGTGGAGAAAGCAGAACCCTCTTCCATTGCTGGTAAATTTGTACAATCACTTTGGAAATCAATCTGGCATTTATTCAGACAATTAGGAATAGTGCTACCTCAAGACCTAGCTATACCTCTCCTAAGCATATATCCAAAATATGTTCAAGAAAACAACGAGGACATTTGCTCAACCATGTTTGTAGCAGCTTTATTCGTAATAACCAGAATATGGAAACAACCCAGGTGTCCCTCAACTGAGCAATGGATACAGAAATTGAGGTACTTTTACACAATGGAATACTACTCAGCAATTAAAAACAAGGAAATCCTGAAATTTGCAGCCAAATGGTGGGAATGAGAAAAGATCATCCTGACTGAGGTATCAAGGAAACAGAAAGACACATATGGTATATACTCACTTATAAGTGGAAAGTAGACTTATAATACAGGATAAACTAAATTCTGTACACCTAAAGAACTAAGCACAAAGGAGGACCCTCGGCAAGATGATCAATCCTCACTCAGAAAGGCAAACGGGATAGTAATATGAAGAAGGAGAAAAGAGGAAACAAGACAGGAGCCTACCACAGAGGGCCTGTGACAGATTTTACCAGCAAGGTATCAAAGCAGATGCTAAGGCTCATAGTCAAACTTTGGGCAAACTGCAGGAAATCTTATGAAAGGAAGGGGAGACTGAAAGACCTGGTAGAGATAGGAGCTCCACAGACAGAGCAACAGAATCGAAAATTCTGGGACCAGTGGTCTTTTCTGAGACTAATACTCCAACCATGGACCAAGCATTGTGATAATTTAGAACCCCTCCACAGATATAATCCATGGCAGTTCAATCTCTAAATAGGTTCCTTAGTAATAAGAACAGGGACTGTCTCTGACATGAACTCAGTGGCTGACTCTTTGATCACCTTCTCCTGATGGAGGAGCAGCCTTAACAGGCCATAGAG
The DNA here is from genome assembly GCF_030254825.1 of Meriones unguiculatus. Lineage (NCBI taxonomy): Eukaryota > Metazoa > Chordata > Mammalia > Rodentia > Muridae > Meriones > Meriones unguiculatus. Next base: position 53,650,682 of record NC_083369.1, on the reverse strand, counting down.
GAAGACAATGCAGCCATTCCTGTTGATATTTGATAGGCTAGGGTCACTGGGAAAGACAGGAGGACCTCCATTATTAGTGGACTTGGAGAGGGGCATAGGAGGAGATGAGGAAGGGAGGGAAGAAGGGTGGGATTGGAAGTAGAGGGGAAAAGAATATAGCTGGGATATACTAAGTGAATAAACTGTAATTAATAGAAAATACAAATTTAAAAATACCTTTTACATCTTTTCCAGAATTATTATCTGTAGACTCTCTTGAACCAAATTACCTTTTCATTAGATTAAAACATATTGCTCAGATTCACAGAAAACTAATTTGTTTAAATATCAACAAAATATAACCCTTGCTAATTAGGGATAATTGTAAATTTTGTAATACACCTAAAGTTAATTCTTTTGTTTGTTGTAAAGAAGACCTGTGGGATAGAAATCAAAATATAGCTCTCAAATACTGGACTTTACTCAACTACTTAATAACAATTTTTAAGTAGTTATGTTCACAAATCAATCAAATCAATCTCACTGAAATCAGGGACAAGGCAAGGTTGACTACTCTCTGTCTCTCTTCAACATAGTATATGAAATACTAGCTACAGCAAAAAGAAAACTAAAGGAGATCAAGGTGATACAATCTGAAAAAAAGAGGTAAATGTGTTACTATTTGCAGATGATATGAAAGTATATTTTAGCGAGTCTAAAAATTCAACAAGAGAACTCCTTCAGCTGATAAACACCTTAATCAAAGAGGCTGGATCAAAAATTAGCTGAAAAGAAAAGGCTGCAAAGGAAAAATGCCAAGTATCACGCAATGGCAAACCCATCAGAATCACACCTGACTTCTCAACAGAGACTATGGAAACCAGAAGGACCTGGATGGATATCATGCAGACTCAAAGAGAACAAGGAAGTCTGCCCAGCCTCCTATACCTCTCAATCTAAAACACTCAATCATCATAGATGCAGAAAACAATATATTCAACAACAAAAACAAATTTAAATAATACCTACCCACCAATCCAGCCTTATAGAAGACACTAGAAGGAAAAATACAACCCAAGATAGTGAACTACATTCAGGAAAACACAGGAAATAAATAACCTCACTACAGCAAAACTAAAAGTAGCCAACCACACAAACACACTACCACAACCAATGTCAAAATAAAAGGTTCTAATAGCCACTAGTCATTAACTCTCTCAATATCAATGGACTCAATTCTCCAATAAAAAGACACAGACTAACAGAATGATGCATAAACAAGACCTAACAATATGTTGCATACATGAAACACACCTAAGTCACAAAGATAGACAATACCTGAGAATAAAGGGCTGGAAGGTGTCTTTCCAAGCAAATGGACTCAAGAAGCAAGCAGGAGTAGCTATTCTAATATCTTATCAAATACCAAAATTAATCAAAAGAGATGGGGAAGGTCACTTCATAATAATCAAAGAAAATTCCACCAAGAGGATATGAGAATTCTGAACATCTATGCCCCAAATACATGGACACCACATTTGTAAAAGGAACAGAAAGAAGTGGGAAATAGTAAGATCTGGAGAGGACAGGAGCTCCACAAGGAGAGCAACAGAACAAAAAAATTTGATCACAGGGGTTTTTCCTGAGACTAATACTCCAACCAAGTACCATGCATGAAGATAACCTAGAACCCCTGCACAGATGTAGCCCATGGCAGTTCAGTGTCCAAGTGGGTTCCATAGTAATCGGAACAGGTACTACTTCTGACATGAACTGATTGGCCTGCTCTTTGATCACCTCCCCCTGAGGGGGAAGCAGCCTTACCAGGCCACAGAGGAAGACAATGTAGCCACTCCTGATGAGACCTAACAGACTAGGATCAGAAGGAAGAAAAGGAATCCCTCCCCTACCAGTGGACTTGGGGAAGGGCATGTGTGGAGAAGGGGGAGGAAAGGAAGAATTGGGAGGGGAGGAGGGAGGGAACTAGAGAGGGGATACAAAGTAAATAAAGTGTAATTAAAAATAAAATAAAATAATTAAAAAGAAAAAAAAATAAATAAAATTAATAAAACCATTAATAAAACCACACATAGATCCCCACACATTAATAGTGGGAAACTTGAACAGTTACAACTAAGAACAGGTCAACAAAACAGAAATTAAACAAAGAAGCAATGACACTAACATTTGTAATGAATCAAACTGACCAAACAGACATCTATATAATCTTTCACTCAAACAAAAAGAATTTAACTTCCTCTCAGCTCTGCATGGATCCTTCTCCAAAAGAGATCATATATCAGGCACAAAGAAAGCATCAACATATACAAGAAGTTTTAAATAATCCCGTGTATCCTATCACAGCACCATGGACTGGAGCTTGACCTCAGCAACAGAAATAGAAAAACCTACACACACATGGAAGCTGATCAACTCTTATTCAAAGGCAATTGGGTCTGGAAGAAATAAACACAGAAATTAAAGACTTCCAAGAATTCAACGAAAATGAAGGCACAACATACCAAAACTTATGGAAAACAATAAAAGCAGTGCTAAAAGGAAAGTTCATAGTACTAAGTACCTTCAAAAAGAAATTCAAAACATCTCATTCAAGAAAATCAACTGTTTCTGGATTCTGCGAGTTCAGACTGGTACTGTCTCTCTCTGTCATCTGGAGAGTTCTTCAGGAAGCTGAGAGAGGTCCCATGGCCTCAACATGTGCATTGGTGCTTTAGCTGTACCTGTGGGAGGAAAGTCCCTGGGCTCAAAAGGGCAAATGCAGGCGTGTGTGTTTGTGTGTGTGTGTGTGTGTGTGTGTGTGTGTGTGTGTAAGTGTGTGTGGAAGTGTGCCTCGAGGAACAGAGTGATAGAGAATGTTGAACCTTTGAGCATGTGGGAGGGGTTCTGCCTTGCAGGCTTCTAGATGGTTACTTGTGCATGAAATGTAGATGTAGCAGGTGCTGGTGATATTCACGGCTCAAACCAAGGACCATGTATAGATATAACCTAGAACCCCTGCTCAGATGTAGCCTGTGTAGCTCAGTAACCATGTGGGTTTCCCTAGTAAGGGGAACAGGGACTATTTCTGACATGAACTCAATGGCATTTTATTTGACCTCCCCAACCTTCAAGGGAGGAGCAGCCCTGCTAGGCCACAGAGGAGGACTTTGCAGCCAGTCTTGAAGATACCTGATAAAACAGGGTCAGATGAAAGGGGAGGAGGCCCTCCCCTATCAGAGGACTTGGAAATGAGCAAGGAGGAGATGAGGGAGGGAGGGTGGGATTGGGAGGGAATGAGGGAGTGGGATACAGCTGGGATACAGAGTTAATAAAATATAACTAATAAAAAAATAAAAAAAAAGAAAATTAACTGCTCACATGAAAGCACTAGGGAAAAACAAAAAGAAATAGACACACACATGAGCCTGGAAATAATCAAATTCAAGGCAGAAATCAATAAACTAGAAACAAAGAGAACAATTGGAAGAATCAATGAAACGAAGAGTTGTTTGTTTGAGAAAATCAACCCTTAGCCTACTACCTACAAAGCAGAGAGAAGGAAGGAAGGAAAGGGGGACATAACAACAGAGACTGAGGAAATCCAAACAATCCTTCAGTCTTCCTTCTAAAATCTACATGCCACAAAATTTGAAAATCTATATGAAATGGAGAATTTTCTTGAAATCAATTCCATTTACCAAACCTGAATCAAGAACAGGTAAATAGTCCTATATCCCCTAAGGAAATAGAAGCTGCTGTCCTCAAAAAAAAAAAAAAAAAAAAAAAAAAAAAAAAAAAAAAGCCCAGAATTCTAGCAGACCCTCAAAGAAGAGCTTATTCAAAATCTCTTCAAACTACTCCACAAACAGAAGTAGCATTACAAAACCAATTCTATGAAGCCACAGTCACATTGTATAGCTAAACCTCACAAAGACCTCTCTCCCCCCAAAAAAGGAGGATTTCTGGCCTGTTTCCCTTATGAACATTGCTGCATAAATATTCAACAAAATGCTCACAAACCAAATCCATGATCACATCAAAGATATCAACCACATTGAACAAGTAGAATTCATTCCAGGTAGGGAGGGGGGGTTCAATATATGGAAATCCATCAATGTATTTTATCATAATAATAAACTGAAAGAAAAAAACAAATAATAATATCCTTAGAGGCTAAAAATTGTTTGATAAAATCCAACACTCACTTATTGTTAAAGTCCTGGAGAGATCAGGGATACAAGGGATTTACTAAACATAGTAAAGGATATATACAAGAAGCCTATAGACAACATCAAATTAAATGGAGAAGAATTTAAATAAATCTCACTGAAATTAGGGACAAGACAAGCCTGGGCCTCTCTAACCATATCTGAACAACATAATTATTGAAGTTTTTTTCTCTAGAACAATAAGACAATTAAAGGAGATCTAGGGGATTCAAATCAGAAAAGAAGTCAAAATGTCACTATTTGCAGATGATATGATAGTATGTATGAGTGACAGTGACATCCACAATTCCACCAGAGAACTCCAGCTGATAAATTCTTTCAGCAAAGTGGCTGGATACAACATTAACTAAAAAAAAAAAAAAAGCAGTAGAGCAGTAGGCCTCCGGTATGGAAATAACTAAAGGACTGAGAAAGGAATTAAGGAAGCAATAGCCACTAATAACGTAAAATGCCTTGGTATGACTCTAACCAAACAAAATAAAGACCTGTTGAAAAAAACTTCCAAGTCTCTGAAGAAAGAAACTGGACAAGACATCAGAAGATGGAAAGATATTCTATCTATGCTCATGGATTGGTAGGATTAACATAGTGATAATGGACATCTTGCCAAAAGCAATCTACAGATTCAATGTAATTCCCATCAAATTGCCAACACAACATTTTTACAAAAATTGAAAGAAAAATTCTAAACTTCATGTGGAATAACAAGAAACCCCGAATAGCTAAAACAATCTTGTACAGTAAAAGCTATTTTGGAGGTATCTACATCCCAGAGCTCAAGCTGTGCTACAGAGCAAAATAGAAACTGCATGGTACTGGCATAAAAACAGATGGGAGGATCAATGGAATAGAATAGAAGACCCTGACATGAACCCACACACTTATGGACACCTTATTTTAGGCAAAGATGCCAAATCCATACAATGGAAAAAAGACTGCATATTCAACAAATTGTGCTGGTCTACTGGATATCTACATGTAGAAAAATGCAAATAGATCCATACTTATCACCCTGCACAAAACTAAAGTCCAAGTGGATCAAAGACCTCAAGATAATGGCAGAGATACTAAATTGTTAGAAGAAATAGTGGGGAAGAGCCTTGAACTCATTGGCACAGGAAACAACTTCCTTAACCAAACACCAACAGGACAGGCTCTGAGAAAATCAATCAATAAATGTCACCTCATGCAAAGGAATTTTTTCTGTAAGCAAAGGACACTGTTGTCAGAACAATACAGTAAGCTACAGACTGGGAAAGGATCTTCACCAGCCCTATATCTGACAGAAAGGTAATATCCAGAATATATAAAGAACTCAAGAATTTAAAAACCAATAATCCTAGTACTCCAATTGAAAAATGGGGTACAGAACTACAAAGACTTCTCAATAGAGGGATATCAAATGACAAAGAAATACTTAAAGAAATTCTCAACATCCTTAGTCATCAGGGAAATACAAATAAAAATGAACCTGAGATTTCAACTTACATCTCTCAAAATGGCTAAGAACAAAAACTCTAGTGCCAACACATGCTGGAGAGGTTGTGGAGAAAGGGGAACTCTCCTCCATTGTTGTTGGAAATGAAAACTTGTACAACCACTTTGGAAATCAATCTGGTGCTTTCTTGGACAAGGAAGACTAGTGCTACCTCAAGATCCATGTATACTACTCCTAGGCCTATATCCAAAATATGCTCAAGTATACAACAAGGACATATGCCCAACACGTTCATAGCAGCTTATTTGTAATCTCCAGAATCTGGAAACAACCCATATATCCCTCAATTGAGGACTGGATATAGAAATCATGGTACACTTAAACAATGGGATTCTACTCAGCAATGAAAAACAAGTAAATCCTGGAATTTACAGATAAATGGTAGGAATTAGGAAAAATCATCCTGAGTTTGGTATCACAGTAGCAGAAAGACACACATGGTTTATACTCACATATAAGCAGGTATTAGACATATAATATAGGATAATTATATTAAAATCTGTACACCTAAATAAGCTAAGCAATATGGAGGACCCTGGGTAAGATGCTCAATCTTCATTCAGAAAGGCAAACTGGATAGACATTGGAAGAGGTATATAACAGGGAACAGGACAGGAACCTACCACAGAGGGTCTCTAAAAGACTCTACCCAGCAGGGTATCAAAGCTGATGCTGAAGCTCATAGCCAAATGTCAGGCAGAGTGCAGGTAATCTTATGAAAGGAGGGAGAGACTGAAAAACCTGGAGGGGAAAGAAGTTCCACAAAGAGAACAACACAACCAAAAATTCTGTGCCCAGGGTTCTTTTCTGAGACTGATACTGCAACCAAGGGCCATGCATGGAGATAACCTTGAACCTCTGCACAGATCTAAACCATGACAGCTCTGTCTTCAAGTGGGTGCCCTAGTACGGGGAGCAGGGTCTGTCTCTGACATGAACTCAGTGTCTGGGTCTTTGAACACCTCTACCTGTTGGAGGAGGAGCCTTACCAGCCAACAGAGAAAGACAGTACAGCCAGTCCTGATGAGACCTGATAGGCTAGTTTCGGATGGAAAAGAGGAGGACCTCCTCTATCAGTGGACTGGGGAAGGAAAATGAGAGGAGAAGAGGGAGGGAAGGCAAGATTGGGAGGGGATGAGGGATGGTACTACAGCTGGGATAAAAAGTGAATAAATTGTAAAAAATAAAAAAATAAAGAAATAAACTTGGGTTTGAGAAAAAATAATAAGTGCCATGATTTAGAATAAACTTACTAAAATCAACAGACCTCAAAAAGCTAAAAAGCTATGAGGACCCTAAGGAAGATGCTTAAATCTTATTCAGTAGGGCTAACATACTCCAACCAAGGACTATTCATAGAGATAACCCAGAATAGCCCAGGGCAGTTCAGAGTCCAATTGGGTTACATAGTAATGTGAAGAAGGACTGCTTCTGACATGAACTGACTGGCCTGCTCTTTAGTCACCTCCTCATGAGGGGGAGCAGCCTTACCAGGCCACAGTAGAGGACAATGCAGCCACTTTTGATGTGAACTGATAGACTAAGATCAGAAAGGAGAGGAGAACCTCTCTTATCAGTGGACTTGGGGAGTGGCATGCATGCAGAGGGAGGAGGGAGGGTGGGATTGGGAGTGGAGGAGGGAGGGGCTTATGGGGGGATGCAGAATGAATAAAGTGTAATTGATGAAAAATTAAAATAAAAAAAAAGAGTAAGAGCGAGTGAGGGTGGGACCAGGAGGAAATGAGGAAGTGGGCTGAAATGGGTATATAAAGTGAATAAATTATAAAAAAATTAAAAAGAGTCTTCAAATTGCATCTACTCTCTTAAATCAGCAATTTGACCTTCACCTATCAATTCATCTTTTACAGTATTAGGACCCTTAGTAGTAATTAGCATATCCATTATTGCAGCTTCTTTTGCCCCATGTCAGTCACTGTAACTAAGAACCATCTTCCACTACTGCTGCTGTTAAGTCTTTCCAGTCTTGCAAGATAATCTTGTTTTTTGCGAAGTCTGGAATTTAACATTGGTATCACAAAGGGTGGATGTGTTACATAAATAATATTGATTCTTTGAAATGTGTAAAATCGTTTATTTTCACAGGATTCCAGGCTACTTGTTTATTTTGTTAATTTTTTATAATTATTTTTATTTTTATTAATTACAGTTTATTCATTTTGTATCTCACCTGTACCTCCCTCCCACCTCCCCACCCAACCCCACCTTCCTCTTCCCCACCCTTATCCCTCTTCCAGTGCACTGATAAAGGAGGTCCTCCTCCCCTTCCCTCTGATTCTAGTCCATCAGGTCTCATCACTAGTGGCTGCATTGTCTTCTTCTGAGGCCTGGTAAGGCTGCACCCCATTTAGGGGTATGTGACAAAGAGCAAGCCAATAAGTTCATGACAGAGACATTCCCTGTGCCCATTACTATGGAGGTGACTTAGGCACTGAACTGTCATAAGCTACCTATGTGTGGGGATTCCAGGCCATCTCCATGGGTGGTCCTTGGCTGAAGTATCACTGTCAGAAAAGACCCATGTGACAAGACTTTTTGGATCTGTTGCTATCCTTGTGGAGCTCCTGTCCTCTCCAGGTCTTACTATCACCCACTTCTTTCATAAGTTTCCCTGCACTCTGCCCAAAGTTTGGCTATGAGTTTCAGTATCTGCCTCGATACCCTGAAGTGTAGAGACTTTCAGAGGCCCTCTGCAGTAGGCTCGTGTCCTGTTCCCTGTTTTCTCCCTCCTCTGATGTCCATCCTCTTTGCCTTTCTGAATGGGACTGAACATCATAGCCAGAGTCCTCCTTCCTGATTAGCTTCCTTAGGTGAACAGAATATGGTGTGTTTATTCAATATTATAGGTCTAATATCAACTTACAAGTGAGCATATACCCTGTGTATCTTTCTGCTTCTGGGATACCTCACTCAGGATGATCGTTTCCAGTTTGCACCATTTGCCTGCAAATTTCATGATTTCCTTGTTTTTCTTTGCTGATTAATATTCCATTGTGTAGATGTACCACAATTTCTGTATCTATTCCTCAACTGAGGGGCATCTAGGCTGTTTCAAGCTTCTGGCTATTACAAATAAAGCTGCTACAAACATGGTTGAGCAGATGTCCTTGTCGTATACTTGAGCATCTTTTGGATATATGCCTAGGAATATAATAGCTGGATCTTGAGGACGCACTATTCCTAATTTTCTGAGATAGCACCAGATTGATTTTCAAAGTGGTTGTACAAGTTCACATTCCCACCACCACATTCCCCTTTTTCCACATCCTCTCCAACATGTGCCGTCACTGCAGTTTTTGATCTTAGCCATTCTGATGGATGTAAGGTGAAATCTCAGGGACATTTTGATTTGCATTTCCCTGATGACTAAGGACCCTGAACATTTCTTTAAGTGATTCTCTGCTATTCGGTATTCCTCTATTGAGAATTCAGATTATGACCCTGTAAAGAAATACAGGAAGTTACAGCCAAACAGATTGTGGCCTTTAGAGAGGAAATACTTAAATTACTGAAAAAAAAAAAAGAGAAGAAACAGAGGATTGTTCAAACAAACAGGTGAAGGAATTAAAGGAAAAACAGGAAAATACAGTCAGACAGGTAAAGGAAATCAACAAAATGGTTCTAGATCTGAAGATAGAATTGGAAAAATTAAAGAAAACACAAATGGAGGAAATTGTGGAAAGAACTTAGGGAAGAAAACAGGAACTACAAAGGTAATCATAACCAATAGACTACAAGAGATGGAAGAAAGAACCTCAGGTGAGGAAGATAAAATGGAAGAAATCGATTGTATCTGTTAAAGAAAATAACAAATCTAAAAAATTTCTGACACAGACCGTCCAAGAAATTCAAGACAACATAAAAAGACAAAACCTGAGAATAAGAGGAGTAGAGGAAAAAGAAGATTCCCTGCTCCAAGGCCCAGAAAATATTTTCAACAAAATCATTGAAGAAAATTTCCCCAACTTAAAGGAGAGGACAATTAGAATACAAGAGGCCTACAGAACACCCAATAAATTAGACCAGAAAAGAAAATCTTCCTGCCACATAATAATCAAAAGAGTAAGTATACAGAACAAAGGAAAAATACTAAAAGCTGCAAGGGAAAAAGGCCAAGTAACATAATGGCAAACCCATCAGAATCACACTGGACTTCTCAGCAGAGACTATGAAAGCCAGAAGGGCCTGGAGGGATATCGTGCAGACCCTAAGAGAACAACAGATGTCAGCCTAGGCTAATATAACCAGTAAAACTCTCAGTCCTCTTTCGACCCAGAGAAGAGCATGTCTGATTGCATGCGGGTTGATGCCCCAGGTCCCGCCCGCCTCTGAGAAAAAGGTATCAGACGGGTCTGATGCTCTTTGGGTGGATGACACCTAAATGAACATTGGTACAAAGTCCCAATCTATTTCTAATATCAGAGATCAGAACTCTACTCTTGCCTGATGCGTCTAAAACAAAAAGGGGGAACTGTAGAGAGCTGGTAATACCACACCTTAAAGATGGAGCTGGTTTCCGCCTTCCACCTTCCTGATGGTGAGTGCTCTCTGTCACAAACAACTCCATATTTGGCTAAGGCTGAGGATCTGGTTTGCTTCCATGTATGTGGACCTATCTGCATTGCCCACGAGGCATGCTGGGGTTGGCTACCCAGAGGCTATTTAAGTTGTGGGCTGGCTTTCCCCAGGGTCAGAAGATTGTTCAAGGTTCTGAATAAACTGCATTGAGAAGAAAAAAAAAACCTCTCAGTCCTCATAGACAGAGAAAACAATATATTCAATGACAAAAACAAATTTCAACAATACCTACACACAAATCCAGCATTACAGAAAATACTAGAAGGAAAAATACAACCCAAGAAAACTAACTACATTCAAGGAAACACAGGAAATCATTAACCTCACTACAGCAAAACAAAACAAAAGTTAGGCAAATAGACAAACTTACTACCACAGCCAACATCAAAATCAAAGGATCTAACAGCCACTGGTGCTTAATCTCTCTCAACATCAATAGATTCAATTCTCCAGTAAAAAGACACAGACTAACAGAATAGATTTGTAAACAAGACCCAACAATCTGTTGCATACAAGAAACACATCTAAATCACAAAGAGAGACATTACCTGATGGTAAAGGGCTGGAAGACAGCTTTCCAAGCAAATGTACACAAGAAGCAAGGAGGAGTAGCCATTCTAATATCTGATATTTTGTTAATTTTTACCATTTTCTGGCATTTTTTCCTGATTATAAGCTAATAGGAATGGATGGTTGCTTTTTCTCAATTTTATTAAGAGGTGGTACTGTAGGTTCAATGGGCTGTCTATATTGATCTTTAATTACATTAGGTAACAGAGGTTCACAATTTAGCACTTCCTTTGTTTCTTATCTCTCAAGCCTTTGTATTATTATAACTTTTCTTGTTGTATAACTATTTTCTACCTTTTTTAAAGGAAATATATAAATATTGCAATTAAATGTAGGGAGGGGTTTACTTTAGTGTTCACAATTGTAATTGGTACTGCTATGGCTTTTTTCAAGTAATATTTCTATTCCTTTACCTTTCACCATTGGTCCTAAGGGATTTGAAATGGAGTCCTTCCCCTGCCCTCCACACCACATACACATTTTTTTTTGAAATTGGGTTTCTGTGTGTAGCTCTGACTGTCATGGAACTTACTTTGTAGACCATGCTGGCCTTGAACTCAGAGATCAACCTGCCTCTGCTTCCCAAGCGCTAGAATTAAAGGTGTGCACCAACATGCCTGCCTGAGTTTATTACTTTTTAATGCGGGAAATGTCTATCTATATAAGTAAGTTTATCTTTTGGGGTGGCTTACTGTAATTTGCTGTCTCAGAGACTCCTGCACCTTTCCTTGCTTCTTTTATTTGTCTTCTTTTCTGTCTCAGAACCTTTTTCATTGTTCCTTATTCTTCCATGGACCCAGAGTCTCCTGAGTGTTTCTGGACATCCAGCTAGACTGAAAAACTGATGCTTCCCCTGATGTTGGTGCCAGGTGAATTTTTACTCTTCAGTTTTCTGTCAGATGTCCCATGACCTCTGTTATGTTTCTACCTGGTGTCCTCTGGATTCTGTAATGTTGGTGGGCTTTCTTCTTCTCCAGTCACATTGGGTATAAGATGTTAATGTAGTTTTTATTTTCTCAGATGAGGACATGAGTTGAGAGACATAACCAAGTTTTATAAATACTTGGCTAGGACTGAAGCCAGACTGTTTCTATCCAACTATCCCTCAACTGGGCCTGGAAGATTTTAGCCACCATACAATCCAACCATTTGCAAGCCTGGACCTTGAAGACTTCAGTTTCCAGCCTCCATCTGCTAACTTAGACCTAGGATGTTTTTAGCCTGTGAAACTTACTACTGAATAATCTCACCCTTTCTAGTTCTATCTGAACTTTAGCTGGCTGGTTCAACTTAGCTAATTTGGCTCAGAACTCCTCTTCCAGCTTATTGATTCAAACTGGTTTCTGTCCACTTCTTACTGAATTGCTCTGCTTGAAAAATACTTTCTGTAAACTACCCTAACTGAACTATACATACTTAACTGAACTTCACAGAACTATAATGAACACCATTGTGCTCTTGAACTCTACTGAATTGTCTTCACAAATTTCTTTCTCTTTCTTTCTATGTGCTTCTTTTATAGAAATAATGGAACTTTAATCCTTATGACAAGGATTAGTAAACACTTTTAATCCCAAACAATGATATCTAACTGAGGGACAGACAAAGTAATGAATTAGAAAATGATTTGTCAGAATGAGTCAGAGATGAGATAATCACAATTCTTAGCAAAACAGATAGGAAAGAGACACTACTTAAAAGTCTAGCAGACCAGAGATTACAAACAGATGAGTAAGCCCAGCCATCACAGATCTGGGCCCAAGCAGGGAGCACAGAGGTATTGGGAACCCAGCTCCTGCAGGCTAGCAGGCGGGTGCATGCTCCACCAGCCCAGAGGCCTGCTTTGTACCAACTACTACTTACAGACAGAACTGTGGGCCCCAAGACACCAGAGTCTTAGAGACACTGTCTGGAGAAACCCTCACAAGGAACAAGGAACGAAGCAAAGAGAATGGACTTAGGCAACCCAGTATATCCCTGGAAAAGGTCCCACAGACTGCCCCGACCCAGGGAACTGCTGTGCCCCAGATAGCCTGCTGTTACCAGGAGAGCAGTACTCACCCGCCACAGATTACATCTTGGGTTCTGGGGCACCGGGAACCATGAGATCAACCCCCAGATACTGCTCCAAGGGGCAACCAGTTATCCCTAACAAAACTGACCAAACCATGAGACACACAGGTTACAGCAGCTGATCACTAAATTTACAGCAAGAAACCCAGAAGGAGGGCAGCTGTTTCCAGGAATTCTCCTGGTAAGAGGAGAGCCCTATTGACTAATCAGGACCACAGCTACCACCCAGGTCTCTAAGCTTGAGGTGAGCAGTAGCAACTCCTGAAAAACACCTGCCATCCAGGGACTATACCCAAAAAGCTGAGAAGGCTTCCTTCAGGAAAAACCATCTTCCTGCCAAAGGGATTCTCTCCACTACAGTAGTCAAGTAACAACCAGGAACTAACTTCAAACACCTAAGATAGCTCAATGGGTCGAGGACAGTGTAAAAGTTCAACCAACAAAAGCCAGAGCAATATGGCATCTCCAGAACCAAGTTATCCAGGAGCAAATAGACCTAGACACCCCAACATAACTGAAATTCAAGGAGATGACCTAACATCTATGCTCATGAAGAAGATAACAGAGGAAACAAATGAAATACAAAAAGAAATAGAGGAAGCTGCAGCTGAACAGTTTGTGACCTTTAAAGAAGAAATGCTTAAATCACTGAATGAAATAAAAGAAACAGTGGATTGCTCAATCAAACAGCTGAAGGAATTGACAGAAAAACATGAAAATACAGTTAGACAGGTGAAGGAAAACAACAAAATAGCTCAAGACATGAAGATAGAATTGGAAAAATTTAAAAAAAAACACAAATGGAAGAAATTGTGGAGAGAAAGAACTTAGGGAAGAAAGCAGGAACTACAGAGGTTAGCATAACCAATAGGCTACAAGAAATGGGAGAAAGAATCTCAGGTGTGGAAGATACCATGGAAGAAATAGAAGTATCAGTCAAAGAAAATGTTAAATTTAAAAAATTTCTGACACAGACCGTCCAAGAAATTCAAGACAACATAAAAAGACAAAATGTAAGAATGATAGGAATAGAGGAAAAAGAAGATTCCCTGCACCAAGGCCCAGAAAATATTTTCAACAAAATCATTGAAGAAAATTTTCCCAACTTAAAGGAGAGGCCAATAACAATACAAGAGACCTAGAGACCACCCAACAAATTTGGCCAGAAGAGAAAATCCTCCGACCACATATTAATCAAAACAGTTAAGTATACAGAACAAAGAAAAAATACTAAAAGCTGCAAGAGAAAAAGGCCAAGTAACATATAATGGCAAACCCATTAGAATCACACCTGAGTTTTCAACAGAGACTATGAAAGCCAGAAGGGCCTGGACGGATATCATGCAGACCCTAAGAGAACACAGATGTCAGCCCAGGCTACTATACCCTGCAAAGTTCTCAGTCCTCATAGATGGAGAAAACAAAATATAAAATGACAAAAACAAATTTCAGCAATACCTACAAACAAATCCAGCATTACAGAAGACACTAGAAGGGAAAATACAACCCAGGAAAACTAGCTACATTCAAGAAAACACAGGAAATAAATAATCCCACTAGAGTAAAACAAAAGCAACCAAGCACACAACTGTATGACCACAGCCAACATCAAATTCAAAGGATCTAACAGCCACTGGTCATTACTCTCTCTCAATATCAATGGACTTAATTCTGCAATAAAAAGACACAGACTAAAAGAATGGATGCATAAACAAAACCCAGCAATCTATTGTATACAAGAAACACACTTAAGTCACAAAGATAGACATTACCTGAAGGTAAAGGGATGGAAGACGGCTTTCCAAGCAAATGGATACAAGAAGCAAGCAGGAGTAGCCATTCTAATATCTGATAAAATAGACTTTCAACCAAAATTAATTAAAAGAAATGGGGAAGGACACTTCATACCCATCAAGGGAAAATTCCACCAAGAAGACACGACAATCCTGAACATCTATGCCCCAAATACAAGGGCACCCACATTTGTGAAAGAAACATTGATAAAACTTAAACCACACATAGGTCCCCACACACTAATAGTGGGAGAATTCAACACCCCACTCTCAACAAAAGACAGGTCAACTAAACAGAAATTAAACAAAGAAACAATATCTCTAACAGAGGTCATGAATCAAATAGACCTAACACACATTTACAGAACCTTACACCCAAACACAAAAGAATTTATCTTTTTCTCAGCACCTCATGGAACCTTCTCTAAAATAGACCACATAGTTGGTCACAAAGCAAGCCTCCAAGGATAAAAGAAGATTGAAATAATCCCTTGTATATTGTCAGATCACCATGGAATAAAGCTGGACCTCAATAACAACAGAAATAGCAAAAAGCCTACACATACATGAATACTGAACAACTTGCTACGAAAAGACAGCTGGGTCAGGGAAGAAATAAAGCAAGAAATTAAAATCTTCCTAGAACTCAATGAAAATGAACGCACAACATACCCAAACTTGTGGGACACAATGAAAGCAGTGCTAAGAGGAAAGTTCATAGCACTAAGTGCCTTCAAGAAGAAATTTGAGACAGTGCATTCAAGCAACTTAATGGCTCACTTAAAAACCCTAGAAAAAGAAGAAGCAGACACACCAAGAAGGAGCAGACGGCTGGAAATAATCAAACTCAGGGCTGAAATCAATCAATTAGAAACAAATAAAACAATTCAAAGAATCAATGAAACCAAGAGCTGGTTCTTTGAGAAAATCAACAAGATAGACAAACCCTTAGCCAAGCTAACTAAAAGGCAGAGAGACACCACCCAAATCAACAAAATCAGAAATGAAAACAGGGACATAACTACAGACACTAAGGAAATCCAAACAAACATTAGGACTTACTTCAAAAGTATATATGCCACAAAATTTGAAAATCTAAATGAAATGGACAATTTTCTTGATCGATTTGACTTACCAAAGCTGAATCAGGACCAGGTAAACCAATTAAATAGTCCTATATCCCCCAAAGAAATAGAAGCGGTCATCAAAAGTCTCCCAACCAAAAAGAGTCCAGGACCAGTTGGCTTCAGCGTAGAATTCTACCAGACCTTTAAAGAAGAGCTAACACCAATTCTCTTCAAACTATTCCACAAAATAGAAACAAAAGGAACATTACCAAACTCATTCTATGAAGCCATAGTCACCTTGGTACCTAAACCACACAAAGACTCAACAAAGAAAGAGAATTTCAGGCCTATCTCCCTTATGAACATTGATGCAAAAATACTCAACAAAATACTTGCAAACCAAATACAAGAACACATCAAAGATATCATCCACCATGACCAAGTAGGCTTCATCCCAGGGATGCAGGCGTGGTTCAATATATGGAATTCCATCAATGTGATCCACCATATTAACAAACTGAAAGAAAAAAAATATGATAATTTCCCTAGATGCTTAAAAAACATTTGACAAAATCCAACATCCATTCATGTTTAAAGTATTGGAGAGATCAGGGATACAAGGCATATATCTAACCATTGTAAAGGCGATATACAGCAAGCCTATAGCCAACATCAAATGAAAGGAGAGAAACTTAGAGCAATCCCACTGAAATCAGGGACAAGACAAGGCTGCCCACTCTCTCCATATCTCTTCAACATAGTTCTGGAAGTCCTTGCTAGAGCAATAAGACAGTTGAAGGAGATCAAGGGATACAAATAGGAAAGGAAGAAGTCAAATTATCACTATTTGCAGATGATATGATAGTATACATGAGTGACCCCAAAAACTCTACCAGGGAACTCCTACAACTTCAGCAAAGTGGCTGGATACAAAATTAACTCAAAAAAATCAATAGCCCTCCTGTATACAAAAGACAAAAGGGCTGAGAGAGAAATTAGGGAAACAACACCCTTCACAATAGCCACAAATGACATAAGGTACCTTGGAGTAACCCTAATCAAGGAAGTCAAAGACTTGTATGAAAAAAAATTTCAAGTCTCTGAAGAAAGAATTAGAAGATATGAGAAGATGGAAAGATCTCCCATGCTCATGGCTTGGCAGGATTAACATAGCAAAAATGGCCATTTTACCAAAAGCAATCTACAGATTCAATGCAATTCCCATCAAATTACCAACACAATTCTTTACAGACCTGGAAAGAAAAATTCTCAACATCATATGGAATAACAAGAAACCCAGAATTGCTAAATCAATCCTCTACAATAAAAGATCTTCTGGAGGTATCTCCATCCCTGATCTTAAGATGGACTATAGAGCAACAGTTTTAAAAACTGCATGGTACTGGCATAGAAACAGAATAGTGAATCAATGGAACCGAATAGAGGACCCAGAAATAAACCCACACACTTATGGACACCTGATCTTTGATAAAGATGCCAAAACCATTCAATGGAAAAAAGCATCTTCAACAAATGGTTCTCGTCCAACTGGATGTCTACATGTAGAAAAATTAAATTAGATCCCCACCTATCACCCTGCACAAAACTGAAGTCCAAGTGGATCAAAGACCTCAACATAAAACCTGACACATTAAATCGGCTAGAAAAAAAAGTGGGGAATACCCTAGAACTCATTGATACAGGAGAAAACTTCCTGAAAAGAACACCAACAGCACATACTCTAAGAACAACAACCAATAAATGGGACCTCATGAAACTGAAAAGCTTCTGTAAAGCAAAAGACACGGTCATCAAAAGAAAGCACCTGCCTACAGTTTGGGAAAGAATCTTCACCAACCCTTTATCTGACAGATGACTCATATCCAGTATACATAAAGAACTAAAGAAGCTGAACAGCAGCAAACCAAGTAATCCACTTAAAAAATGGGGAACAGAGCTAAACAGAGAATTCTCTGTAGAGGAATACTGAATGGCAGAGAAACACTTAAAGAAATGCACAACCTCATTAGCCATTAGGGAAATGCAAATCAAAACAACCCTGAGATTTCACCTTACACCCATGAGAATGGCCAAGATCAAAAACTCAAGTGACAACACATGCTGGAGAAGTTGTGGAGAAAGGGGAACCCTTCTCCACTGCTGGTGGGAATGTAAACTTGTACACTCTGGAAAGCTATCTGGCGCTTTCTCAGACAACTATGAATAGTGCTTCCCCAAGATCCAGCCATACCACTCCTAGGCATATATCCAAAAGAGGCTCAAGTACACAAAAAGGACATTTGCTCAACCGTATTTGTAGCAGCTTTATTTGTAAGAGCCAGAAGCTGGAAACAACCCAGATGCCCCTCAACTGAAGAATGGATACAGAAATTGTGGTACATCTATATAATGGAATATTACTTAGCAATGAAAAATAATGAAAAAAATCATGAAATTTGCAGGTAAATGGTGGGACCTGGAAAGGATCATCCTGAGTGAGTTGTCCCAGAAGCAAAAAGACACACATGGTATATAATCACTCATATAGACATACAACATAGGACAAACCCACTAAAACCTGTTCATCTAAAGAAACTAAGCAAGAGAGTGGACCCTAACTAAAATGTCCAATCCCCATCCGGAAAGGCAAAGAGGATGGACATCAGAAGAAGAAGAAAACAGGAAACAACCTAGGAATCTGCTACAGAGGGCTTCTGAAAGTCAGAAGAAGAAAACAGGAAACAAACTAGGAACCTGCCACAGAGGGCCTCTGAAAGCCTCTGCCCTGCAGACTATCAATGCAGATCCTGAGCATGATGGCCAACTCTTGGGCAGAGTGAATGCAATTTTATGTAAGAAGTGGGAAATAGTAAGAGCTGGAGAGGACAAGGTCTCCACAAGGAGAGCAACAGATCAAGAAAATTTGAACACAGGGAACTTCCCAGAGACTCATACTCCATCCAAGGACTATTCATGGAGATAACCTAGAACCCCTGCACAGATGTAGCCCATGGCAGTTCAGTGTCAAAGTGGGTTCCATAATAATGGGAAGAGGGACTGCCTCTGACATAATCTGATTGGCCTGCTCTTTGACCACCTCCCCCTGAGGGGGGAGCAGCCTTACCAGGCCACAGTAGAGGACAATTCAGCCACTTTTGAAGAGAACTGATAGACTAAGATCAGAAAGGAAAGAAGAACCTCCCTTATCAGTGGACTTGGGGAGTGGCATGCATGCAGAAAGGGGAGGGAGGGTGAGATCAGGAGGGGAGGAGGGAGGGGCTTATGGGGGGATACAAAATTACACTTTATTCAAGTGTAATTAATTAAAATAGTCTCAGGTAGTGTCTTTCCCATAGATTCCTGGGTGCCATCCCTGTCCCAGTGATACCCCCATAGATTTCCATTCTTTCTCCTAATCTTCACCCTCACCCACTCACCCCTCCTAATCCCTAACCCTGTTACCCTTCCCACTTTCTCCCACATCCAGTTCCCTCCCTCCATCTATTTCAGATACCTATTTTATCTGTGGTTATGAATGAGAATTAAGCATCTTTCCTTGGGCTCTCCTTGGCTTCTTTGGGTCTGTAGATTGTATCGTTATCCTGTAATTTGTAGCTAATATCCTCATATAAGCGAATATAAAATGTCATTCATAGTTACTGGCCATAAGCTTTCTTTTTTAGAGTGATTCTTATCTTTGACAATTTCATAAACGAACACCACTTGTTGTTGTCTTAATAGGAAATCCACACGATTAGGCCAGTAAATATTCACGTACAAATGGGGAGGATCTTAAGTGAGCCTATCGTGATTGTTGTTGTATGCATATATGTATAAGAGCATGTCATGATAGGTTATTCTGTATATTGTGATAACACAGGCTCTGAGGTATGTTCCAGTTATTGCTTTAGTAAATTCCTTTCAGCATAAAGAAATTTATAAATTTATCTTTTAACTAAAGAATTTAAACTTCAGGATGATTTTATGGGATTGCATAGCTTGCAACTACTGTGGTCTATATTCTTTACATGAGTGGATTCCAAAGGGTACTTCTTAGTGTACTGTGAGGCCAAGATTTTGTAAATACATGATATGTACACATTTTAAATTTCTTCAAATTTTGATAGTGTTTATTTTCATGAAAGTCTTGTGTTTCTATAACATGCAAATGAAAACCACCCAAATTAGTTTTTAAATGTAGATGCATGCAATATCAATCATTATATAGGAGGCTATGAATTTGAAAAGAAGCAAGGAGGAGTATATGGGAGGCTTTGAAAGGAAGAAAGGAAGGAAATAAATTATGTAATTTTATTATAATCTAGCAAAAAATAAAAATTTAATTAGCACATATAGTTTTTGTTTGAATGACATTTTCAAACAAAATAAATTTTTGTGATTCTACTTCCTCTTCTCACCCATACCAAAATGTCAAGGTTAAACACATTAGATTATGCTAGTTATATATTTCATTCATGCATGTTCACTAGAATAATATATATTTAAATTTTACCTTTTTATAAATTTTCCCAAAGAAAGAATACATCGATTTACATTTCACATATAAAATATTATTACAATATATTCTTTATTCTCTTTTACCAGGGCAGACTTCTTTCACTGGAGATAACTATTTTTAAAATAATTTCTTGAAAATTTTATTTTGAAATCTATAAACAGACATTTGGCATGTTCTTCGGCTATGATATTCTGTCCCTTGCTGACTTAGCAAGTTTTGTTTGTATAATTATACTATAAGTCCAATGTATACTATTCAAGATTCTGTGATTAGCTTTTCTAAAATTATTATTTGATGTTTATTAATTTATATTTAGTTTGAATATTTAAAATCTTATGCATCAAGGTCTGGAGAGGTTGGTTAGTGGTAAGCAATAATTGTCACTCTTGCAGATGGTTCATGTTCAGTTTCCAGCATTCACATGGTGGCAAAATAAATGACTCCTAATCATCTGCAACTCTAATTCCATGGGATCCAATACTCTATTCTGGATTCCATGGGCAATAGGCATATGCATGTATACATACACATACATGCATGAAAACACTCATACAAAGAAAAGTGTACTCGTGTAATTTTAATTTGTAGACAAAGTTCTGTCAGTTTTCTGTGGAAGACCTAGTATTAACACTTAGGATTGGAAAGGTAGCACAGTGGAAGAACATTTACTTTTATGTGTTTTATGTATTCATTTATTATGTATAAGACCTGGGTTCAATCCTCAGCATAACAAAAGATCATAAATTTTCTTGTATAATTAAATGGTTTCTGAAGTAATATGAAAGTCATAAAAGCAACAGTATAAAATAGTTTAATGTTCAGTATGATTAAAAACAAAAATGATACTACAAATAGACCTCTGAAAAAGAACAAGAAAAAATGTTTTTAAGTCACTTGTCTAATCATGATCTACAATGCACACTGAATAAATAGAATGCAATAAGCCAATTAAAGTAGGAAAATCATTTCTGTGAATATTTATTCAAAGAAGATATGTGAGTTGCCAATAAGCAGATGAAAAGATGCTTCTTATTGTTATGTATTGAGAAAACGTAAATCAAAACACAATGAGCTATGATTATAAACCAATGTAAATATCTGTGATAATGAAGAAAAAAGATAAAAATACTAGCAAGTATGTAATGATACTGGAATACTCATATTTCTGAATATGTACACAATAGCATTAATTGTGGAAAAAAATGAGTGCTTTGTTACCATTTAAGATAGAAATTCTTCTTCAAATGGTGAATTCCTAACTACAGAAAAGGATGCTGAAAACGAAAACAAAACATGTATAGTAGGCTTGGTGTGCCACACATTTAACCTTACTACTTTCAAGGCACTAGCAGATGTTCACTGTAAGTTCATGACAGCCAGGGCTACTTAGATAAAGTTAAGTCAAAAACAAAACAAAATCAAACAAATACAAAATATATGCAGCCATTGACTTGTCATCAGAAATAATGCTGCTGTGGAGGCAACACATTTCTCCATAGAGTGTGGTATGCTGTCAAGGCTAATATTGAATTTGAACTTTTCATATCTACCTCCAAAGTGAAGAGATACAAGGTGAGTAAAGTAGGGATGCAATATGATGGCACCTAAAGGACACTGTGTCTGAAGAGCAGGACAACAGTGACTGCACAGTGACTAACAGACTGAACTCTGGGCCTTAAAAGACCAGCTATTGTATTTCCCAGGAGAGAGGAAACTACACTGTGTCAGAAGCAATTGGGTCCAATCTCAGATCACCCAGCTAAACCCCAGAAGAGTTCCCTGGTCTCAGCAGGCACTGGGTAGCAAGCACAGAGCCACATGCCTACATGCTCTGATCACCAAGGTGAAGAAAGTAATAGGATTAAACAATCTCAGGTCACCCAGACAATCCTTGGAAAAGATCCCTGCTCCAGCAGGCACTCAGCCACCAGTTCAGAGACATGCCTGTGTTCCCCACTCACCATTCCAGACAGAACTGTGGGCCCAAAACAACAGAAACTGGGTTTCCATGTAGGGAGAAAAACCCATGGTGAAGGTCCACCTTAGCTGCCCCCTACCCCAAAAAAATTCCCAGGAAAAGTTCCCAGATTCCTGGAGGGGCCAAGTTGCCAGCAAGGAGCCTCTTGCCTGCGCCTGCATGTTCTACTCACAATGACAGACTTAATTGTGACCCCCAAACACTACAGACTGGGTCTGCATGTTGGGAGGAAGCCTCACAGTGAAAGAAACTATATGGTCCAACCTCCGGACACTCAGCTAATCCCCGGGAAAGTTCCTGGGTTCCCTCAAGCTCCAGGCACTAGGTCCCTGCCAGAAAACTGAGTGCTGTGTTCATCTGCCATTGCAATATACCTTTTGGATACTGGAGCACAGAGCTCAAACTTCAGACATACAGTTGTGTGGGACTCATGGGATCAGCCCTCAGACACTTCTCCAAGACAAAATCTGTCTCCCTAGCTAAACTAACAAAACCGCATTGTTCCCTGATTCTTCAAGAGGGCTGATCCCAGGAAACAGGGTAAGAGCAGCAGCAGCAATTCACTACCAACGACCACAATTATCACACAGGTCCATATACATGAGGTGAGGTGTGGCAATTCCTGAGAAGCACTGGCCATTCGATGCCCATCCAAAAAACAAACAAACAAAAAACAACAAACAAATAAAAAAACAAAATTGAGGAGGCCTCCTTCAGGAATAACCATCTGCTTGCCAAAGGGATTCTCCCCACCACAGGATTCCAGGAGACACTAGAAACTAACAGCCAACACCTGAGGGAAGCAGATGGGGAGAGACCAGCATAAAAGCACAACCAACAAAAGGCAAAGCAATATGGCATCTCCAGAACCCAGTTATCCAGGGGCAAGTAGCTGTGGGCATTCTAACATAAATGAAATTTAAGAAGATGACCTTACATCTATGCTTATGAAGAGAGTGATGCAAGAAACAAATAAAACGCATGAAGAAATAGAGAAAGATAAAGTCAGAGTGTGGCCACCCATAAAGAAATACAGGATGATGCAGCCAAACCTTTTGTGGCCGTTAGAGAGGACATAATTAAATCACTAAAAGAAACAGAGGAAAGTTTAAAAAACAGGTGAAGGAATTGAAGGAAAATACAGTCAAAAAGGTGAAGGAAATCACCCAAATGGTTCAAAGAAAACAAAAATGGAGGAAAACATGAAGAGGAATAACTTAAGGAAGAAAATAAGAACTACAGAGGTAAGCATAACCAACAGCCTAGAAGAGATGGAAGAAAAAAATCTCAGGTGTAGAAGATACAATAGAAGAAAAAAATGTTCCTTTCGAAGAAAGTGTATATCTAAAAAATTTCTGACACAAACAATCCAAGACAATATGAAAAGACAAACCTAAGAATAATAGGAATAGAGGAAAAAGAATCCTGTCTCCAAAGCCCAGAACATGATTTCAAGAAAACCATAGAAGAAAATTTCCCCAGTTTAAAGGAGAGGCCTATAAACATACAAGATGCCTACAGAACACCCAATAGATTAAACCAGAAAAGAAAACCCTCCTGTCACATAACAATCAACATAGTAAGGATACAAACAGAGAAAATAAAAAAAAAAGCAGCAAGGGAAAAGGGCCAAGTAACATGTAATGGCATACCCATCAGAATCACACCTGATTTCTCAACAGAGACTATGAAAGCCAGAACAACCTGGACAGATATCATGCACACCCTAGGAGAACACAGAAGTCAGCCCAGATTACTGTTACCAGCAAAACTCTCAATCATCATAGATGGAGAAAAAATAATATTCAACAACGAAAACAAATTTAAACAATAACTATCAACAAATCCAGCCTTATAGAAGATACTAGAAGCAAAACCACAACCTAAGAAAGCTAACTACATTCGGGAAAACAGAGGAAATAAATAACTTCACTACAGCAAAACTAAAAATAGCCAAGCACACAAACAAATTACCACAACCAATATCAAAATAAAAAGATACAGCCACTGGTTATTAATCTCTATCAACATCAATAGACTCAACACTCCAACAAAAAGACACGGATTAACAGAAAGGATGTGTAAAGAAGAGCCAACAATCTGATGCAAACAAGAAACATACCTAAGTCACAAAGGTAGATATTCCTGAGAGGAAAGGGCTGGAAGACATCTTTCCAAGCAAATGGACCCAAGAAGCAAGCAGGAGTAGCCATTCTAATATCTAATAAAATAGAATTTCAATCAAAATTAATCAAAAGAGATGGGGAAGGTCACATCATACTCATCAAAGGAAAATTCCACCAAGAAGACATAACAATTCTCAACATTTATGCCCCAAATACATGGACATATGTGAAAGAAAAATTAATAAAATTTAAACCACACATAGATCCCAATATATTAATAATGGTAAACTTTAACACTTGAAAGAAATGACAGATCAACAAAACAGAAAATAAATAAAGAAACAATGACACTAACATATGCAATAAATCAAGTTGCCCTAACATACATCTACAGAACCTTTCACACAAACACAAAATAACTTACCTTCTTTTCAGTACCTCATGGAACCTTTTCCAAAGTAGCCCATATGCTCAGTCATAGAGCAAGATTTAACACATACAAGAAGATTGAAATAAACCCTTATATCCTGTCAGAGCACCATGGACTGAAGCTTGACCTCAACAACAACAGAAATAGCAAAAAGCCTACACACATATGGAAACTAAACAACTCTCTACTCAATGGCAACTGGCTCAGGGAAGAAATGGAGAAAGAAATTAAAGCCTTCCTAGAATTCAATGAAAATGAAGGCATGACATACCCAAACTTATAGGGCACAAAGAAAGCAGGGCTAAGAGGAAAGTACATAGCCTTAAGTGCTTTCAAAGAGAAAATTTGAAACATCTCATAAAAGAAACTTAACAGATCACCTGAAAGTTCTAGGAAAAAAAAAAAAAAGGAAGCAGACACTGCCAAAAGGAATAGGTTGCTGGAAATTATCAAACTCAGTAGATGGCTGGAAATAATCCATAACCTAGAAACAAAGAGATTGGCAACTCAGTCTCCATGAGAATGTTCAGTGATGGGAGTAGGGTCTGCCTCTATCATGAACTCGCTTGACGGCTCTTTGATTGATGGCCCCTGGTGATTCATCCTTGCCAGGCCAAGGAGGAAGAGGAGCCAGGCATTCCTGATAAAACATAACAAACTGTGGACAGATGGCAATGATAGAGAATTCTCCCTTTCAGTGGACTAAGGGAAGGAGATAGGTGGCAAAAGGGAGAAAGGGTGGGACTGGAGAAAGTTGAGGGAGGGGCCTTCAATCAGGATGTATAATGAATAAATTATAAAGAAATAAAGAAAAATAAAAATAAATTAGAAATAAATGTAAAAAAGTGAATAAAGCCAGTCCTTGTTAAATTATTTTAAACACTGTAAAAAATAAATAACTAAAATTCACAAGAAATAAAGTGCTACAGGTGGGGCTGGAAAATGGCTCAAAAGTTAAGAACTCTTGTTGCTTTTGGAGAAGAGCTGAGTTCTATTCCAAGATCACATGGTGTCTCACAACCACCCATAACTCCAATTCTAGGGAACTCAGTGCCCTATTTTGACCTCTCTATGCACCAGGCATATGCACAATGCATAGCCTTACATGTGAGCAAAACATACATACATATAAAATAAAATCAATAACTCAAAAAATAAGCTTTGAAAATTAAGAGGTTTAGATTCCAGTACCAGGATGCATTTACATCTGATAAAACGGTTGTCCAAAGGGTTGCTTTCCATGGAAATCCCCAAACAACCCAGGCTGTTGCCAAGTATGTAGGTTGCTCTCTACAAACTGATTGAAAGGCTCCATTGCTGAAAACAATAAGGTCAACACAAATCATTGAACATGTAAATATCTAGCTGATACCAAAATAGAGCCTTCACCCCTATATTCTAGTACCTTTGGTATAGAAAGGTACTCTGCATGCTATCAAAAGAGAATTAAATGTAAACACCTCCCCAGCCATAAACCCTTTAATGTGAAATAGACTACAAGTTTCAGTGAGGTGCTGAGAAGAAGGTAAATTCTTTTGTGTTTGGGTGAAAAATTCTGTAGATGTCTGTTAGGTCCATTTGTTTCATGACATCTGTTAGTGTCATTGTTTCTTTGTTTAGTTTCTGTTTCATTGACCTGTACTTTGGTGAGAGTGAGGTGTTGAAGTCTCCCACTATTAGTATGTGGAGATATATATGTAGTTTATGCATCATTAATGTTTCTTTTACAAATGTTGGTGGCCTTTTATTTGGGGAATAGATGTTCAGAATTGAGATGTCTTCTTGATGGAGTTTTCACTTTGATGAGTATGATATTTCGTTTCTCATTTCTTTTGATTAATTTTGGTTGAAAAAGCCCATTTTGTTAAATATTAGAATGGCTTGCTTCTTAGGTCAGTTTGCTTGGAAAACCTTTTTCCAACCCTTTCTCTCAGATAAGGTTTCTCTTTGTGGCTGAAGTGTATTTCTTGCATGCAAGAGAATGATGGGTCCTGTTTACACATCCATTCTGTTAGTCTATTTTTTTTTTATTGGCCAGTCCATGGATACTGAGAGATATTAATGACATAAAGACTAACGACTGTTAGTTCATTTTATTTTGATGTTTATTGTGTTAGTGTGTTTTTGTGTTTGCCTAATTTTGTTTTGCTGTAGTAAAGTTATTTATATTCTGTGGGGTTTTTTTTGGGGGGGACAAGGGGTTGTAGCTAACTTCCGTGGGTAGGACTTTTTCTTCTATTATCCTCTGAAGGGCTGGGTTTGTGGATAGATATTGTTTATTTTGGGTTCTGTCACGGAATATCTTCTTTTCTCCTTCTATAGTGATTGTAAGTTTTGCTGGCAATAGTAGACTATACTGGCATCTGTGGTCTCTTAGGTTTTGCAAGACTTCTGTACAGGCCTTTCTGGCTTTTATTGTCTCTGCTGAGATGTCAGGTGTGATTCTGACAGGTTTGCCATTATATATTACTTGGCAATTTTTCCTTGCAACTTTTAATATTTTTTCTTTGTTCTGTACATTTAATGATTTGATTATCATATGTTGGGAGGATTTTCTTTTCTGATCTAATCTAGTTGTTGTTCTGTATGCCTCTTGTGTGCTTATAAGCTTCTCTTTGTTAAGATTGGGAAAATTTTCTTTGGTGATTTTGGTGAAAATGTTTTCTGGTGCTTCGAGCTGGACATCTTTTCTTTGTTCTATTTCCTGTTATTCTTAGGTTTTGTTTTTCATGGTGTCCTTGATTTCCTAGATGTTTTATATAAGGAATTTTTTTTGATTTAACATTTTCTTTGCTAGATTCACCAGTTTCTTTACATTGCATCTTCTACACCTCAGATTCTTTTCTTCATCTCTTCTATCCTGATGGCAATTCTTACCACTATAATTCCTGATTTCTTTTCTAAGTTTTCCCTCTACAGGATTTCTTATGTTTGTTCTTTCTTTACTATTTCTATTTCCATCTTTATATATTGAGCAGTTTTATTGATTGCCTTCACCTATTTCTTTGAATTTTCCAGCTTTTTATTAAGTTATTTGTTCAATTCTTTCAGTTGTTTATTTGTACTTTCCTTTATATTTTTCAGTGATTATTTTTTTTATTTCCTCTCTAAAGAACTCAAACTGTTGGTCTGCAACTTTCTGTATTTCTTTAACGGTTTTATTTGTTTTCTCAGTTATCATTTTGATAGGCATATATTTAATGCCTGTGGCAGCCTTTTTCGAGTTAATGGCATTTGAGCAGTGGAATTCGGCCTCTTGGCTTTGGCTATTTTCCAAAGTCCAGTTTCTCATAAACTGACCTTGGTGGTCCTACAGTGGACTGCTCTGACCCCGAGAAACTCTGTGCAACCATAGTAACCAGACAGCAGGCTCTGTGTAACCTTGAGTGATCTCTCCTATGTTTTGACCAAGTAAAGCTCCTACATGAGAAACTGCTTTTACTTTTTTGCCTACTTAAGTGTTAACCTGACATCCATTAAATCGACACCCGGATCAGCATGTAGACTTGGTGTCCTTCTCTGTGTAGCTCTCTCTCTCTCTCTCTCTCTCTCTCTCTCTCTCTCTCTCTCTCTCTCCCAGCCCTCTCTCAGGTGGTATTCAGGTGTCACTACTGGCCAGTGACAAATGCCATTTTCTTTCTTTTCAGGGGTGTTGGTGTATCCAAGGTTGCTTACCATGGGATAACTAGGTTCTGGGGATCCCATATTGTTCTGGTTTTTGTTGATTGTGTTTTCATGCTGGCCTTTGGCCATCTGGTTCTCTTTGGTGTTGGCTGATAGATCCTGTTGCTTACTGGAGTTCTTGTGGTTTCAGGAAGAGGCCCATGTAGGAAGCTGAATGCTCCTTCAAGAACCACAAGGAGAGTAACAGAACCAAAAAATCTGAGCACAGGGGTCTTTCCTGAGACTGATACTCCAACCAAGGACCATGCATGGAGATAACCTAGGATCCCTGCACAGATGTAGCCCACGGCAGTTCAGTGTCCAAGTGGGTTCCATAGTAATAGCAACAGGGACTGTCTCTGACATGAACTGATTGAACTGCTCTTTAATCACCTCGCCCTGCGGGGGGAGCAACCTTACTAGGCCACTGAAGATAATGCAGCCACTCCTGATGAGACCTAATTGACTAGGATCAGAAGGAATGAAAAGAAGACCTCCCATATCAGTGACTGGGGGCGGGGCATGCGTGCAGAGTGGAGAGGAAGGTAGGGATTGGGGAGGGAGGAGGGAGGGAACCACAGGGGAGATACAAAGTGAATAAAGTATAATTAATAAAGAATTTAAATAAAAGAACAAAGACCCCTCCTCATATTGGTAGGAATAATCTCAGACAGGTGGGAAGATCTCTGAATTTCTTAAGGCTCTCCTTAGATGTATGATCCTGGGAATCAATTCTGTTCCTCAGGAGCTCTGGTATCCTCCATTTTTAAAGGGAAGTCCTGGAGTAAACTGCCAATTAGTTGGTTTCTTGCTCCAAGGTTAGTGAGCTCAGACATTGTGCTCAGAGACTATGCTTTATGGACTCAACCTTTTTAGAGGACCTATGAACTCAAGTCTTGCTGTTGTCCTTAGAGAAATGGGTTGAACTTTGTAGCACTCTCTGAGGTTGCTTCCCTAGGTGTCTAGCATCAGGAGGCCCAGGGTAGGAGCTGTGTGCCCAAGATGGTGAAAGTTAGTGCCTGAGTTTAGATTAGGTACCAGTTTAGACTTGGTACCCTGGTACCAAAAGGTCTCTACTTCACAGGAGGGTCAGAATAGGCATAGGCACCTGGGATTCTAGCCATGAGCTGCCCATGCACAGAAGGTATACACAGACAGTGGGATTGGGGAGGTGGCCTGAAACTGAGGTCATGCCATGTGGGAGCCCAGAAAATGTTCCTCAGATTAGCCCAGTGACCTGAGTTTTGACAAGAGCATTTCCTTCACTGTGGGCTTTCTCTCACCTGGGAACAAAAAAGGTTGATGTGGTTTGGGGTTCCCCAGCATGGCCTGTTGGTCTCTTTGTTCTCACTGCTGTGCTCCTATTCATATACCTTGCATTTTCAGCTCCACCATCTTGGCTCTACTTCAACAAATAATTTAATTCATAATAAAGACTGAAAAACATCTGTAGTATAATATTTTTTAAACAAAATACAAAAAGTCTTTTATATAAGTGCATATTTAGATATTAAAACACACATGTGAAAATATGGAAGTATGTCTAATATTATATATATATATATATATATATTAACATGGCATACTGAGAATATTTTTGAGGTATGAAGACTGGAACTGAAAGTAAATTAAAAGATTAAGAAATTTCTTCTAAGACATAAATGGTACAAATTATAATCCTTTCTTATTTATATATTATCATACATGATTGTTAAAATAATGATAATAATTATGGTTGTTGGCTGTTTGTTTTGTTAGGACTCTTGGCAATAGGAGTGAAGGTGTCTCTGACTCTTTTCCCTAACATGAGAACTTTTTCTTCTTAATGGCTTACTTGCTCAGACTTTATGTGAGTGTTTGTGCCTGCTATTATTGTATCTTGTTATGTTGTATCTGTTCTATGTCCCAAGGAGCCCTGTTTTCTTTTTTCTTTTAAATCATTTTTATTTTTTATATTAATCACAGGTTATTTACTTTGTATCCAAGTCATAACCACCTCCCTCATTCCCTCCAAATCCTACCCTCCCTCCCTCAACTAATGCGTGCTGCTTTCCAAGTTCATTGATAGAGAAAGTCCTCCTCCCCTTCTATCTGACTCTAGTTTATCAGGTCTCTCCAGAACTGGCTGCAATGTCCTCCTCTGTGACCTAGCAAGGCTTTTCCTCTCTCTGAATGGGGGGGTGTCAAAGAGCCAACAATTTAGTTCATGTCAAAAATAGTCCCTGTTCCTCTTACTAGGCCACCCACTTGGAGACTGAGCTACCATGGGCTGCATCTAAGCTGGGGATCTAGGTTATATTCACACATGGTCCTTGATTGAATAAACAGTCTCATAAAAGACCCCTGTGCCTAGATATATTTGGTCCTTGTGGAGCTTCTACCCTCTCCAGGTCATACAAACTCCCCCTTCTTTCATATGATTCCCTGCACACAGGCAAAAGTTTGGTTATGAGTCTCAACATCTGCTTTGATACACTGCTAGGTACTCTTTCAGAGGCAGTCTGTGGTAGGCTCCTGTCCTGTTACTTGTTTTCTCCTACTTCAGATGTCCATCCCATTTGTCTTTCTCAGTGAAGATTGATCATCTTACCCCGGATCCTCTTTCTTGTTTGTCTTCTTTAGGTGTACAGATTTTAATATGATTATCCTATCTTATAGGTCTAGTACCCACTTATAAATGAGTATATACCTTGTGTGTCTTTCTGCTCCTGGGATACCTCACTCAGGATGATCTTTTGTAGATCCTACCATTTGCCTACAAATTTCAGGATTTCCTTGTTTTTAATTGCTGAGTAGTATTACATTGTGTAAAAGTACCTCACTTTCTGTATCCATTCCTCCATTGATAGACATCTGGTTTGTTTCCAAGTTCTGGCTATTACGAATAAAGCTGCTACAAACATGGTTGAGCAAATGTCTTTCTTGGATCCTTGAGCATCTTTTGGATATATGCTTAAGGGTTACAGAAAAGCAATGGATCCAGGAGAGAGGATAGTTGGAAGGAAACTTGGAGTAGTAGAGGACAGGGAATATACAGTCAAGATCGAGTGTATGAGAGAAGAATAAAAAAAAATATGTAAAAACTCAAACTATTGTTTATATCATGAACACATGCACAATTTTATTCAATTCCATGACTTTTTTATTTGCATCATTTTGGTTTAAAAATCTCTCCTCCCAGTCCCCAAAGGAAGAAAATGCAGCTAGTCCTGATGAAACCTGATAGGCTAGGTTCAGATGGAAAGGGGCGGGGGGGGGGGAGGACTGCCCTTATCAGTGGCTTGGGGGAAGGAAAAGGGAGGAGAAGGAGGAGAGAGGGTAGGGTTGGGAGGGGATGAGGGAGAGTCCTACAGATGGGATTCAATGTGGATTAAATGTAATTAAAAATAAATTAATTAAACAAGATTAAAAAATCTCTCCTCATTTTTCCATTGAATGGTTTTGGCTTCTTTGTCAAAAATCAAGTATTCATAGGTGTGTGGATTTATTTCTGGGTGTATTATTCAGTTCCATTGATCTTTCTTTCTGTTTCTATGCCAACACCATGCAGTTTTTATTACTATTGCTCTGTAGTACAGCTTGAGATTGGGGATGGAGATACCTCCAGAAGATCTATTGTTGTACAGGACTGTTCTGGAGATTTTGGGCTTTTTGTTTCTCCATATGAACCTGAGAATCTTTCTTTCAATGTCTGTAAAGAATTCAGTTGGTATTTTGATGGGAATTGCATTGAATCTGTAGACTGCTTTTGGCAGGACAGCCATTTTTCACAATGTTAATCCTACCAATCCATGAGCATGGGAGATCTTTCCATTTTCTGACATCTTCTTCAACTTTTTTCTTCAGAGACTTAAAGTTTTTTTGTCACTTGCTTGGTTGGTGTCACCCCAAGGTACTTTATGTTATTCGTGGCTTTTGTGAAAGGTGTTGTTTCCCTTATTTCTTTCTTGGCCCTTTTGTCTTTAATGTACAGGAGGGCTTCTGATTCTTTTGAGTTGATTTTGTATCCTGCCACTTTGCTGAAGGTTTTTATCAGCTGAAGGAGTTCTCTGGTTGAATTTTTGGGGTCACTCTTGTATACTATCGTATCATCTGCAAATAGTGACACTTTGACCTCTTCCTTTCCAATTTGAATCCGCTTGATCTCCTTTAGTTGTCTCATTGCTTTAGCTAGGACTTCAAGTACTATGTTGAAGACATATGGAGAGAGTGGGCAGCCTTGTCTTGTCCCTGATTCAGTGGGATTGATTTAAGTTTCTCTCCATTGAGTTTGATGTTGGCTATAGGTTTGCTGTATATTGCCTTTACTATGCTTAGGTATGTGCCTTGTATCACTGATCTCTCCACGTCTTTAAACATGAATGGCTGTTGGACTTTGTCAAATGCTTTTACAGGATCTACAGAGATGACCATGTATTTTTTGTTTTTTGTTTTTCCTTCAGTTTGTATGTGGTAGATTACATTGATGGATTCCGGTTCAACTGGATGTCTACATGCAGAAAAATGAAAATAGATCCATATTTATCACCCTGCACAAAACTAAAGTCCAAGTGGATCAAAGACCTCAACATAAAACCACATACTCTAAATCGGTTAGAAGAAAAAGTGGGGAAGAGCCTAGAACTCATTGGCATGGGAGATAACTTCCTGAATAGAACACCAAAAGCACAGGTTATAAGAGCAACAATCAATAAATGGGACTTCATGAAACTGAAAAGCTTCTGTAAAGCAAAAGACACTGTTGTCAGAACAAAATGACAGCCTGTATACAGACTGGGAAAGGATCTTCACCAACCCTATATCTGACAGAGGGATGATATCCAGAATATATAAAGAACTAAAGAATTTAAAAAGCAATAAATCAATAATCCAATTAAAAAATGGGGTACAGAGCTAAACATAGAACTCTCTGTAGAGGAATATAGAATGACAGAGAAACACTTAAAGAGATGCTCAACATCCTTACATATCAGGGAGCTGCAAATCAAAACGACCCTGAGATTTCATCTTTCACACATCAAAATGGCTAAAATAAAAATATCAATTGACAACACATGTTGGAAAGGTTGTGGAGAAATGGAACCCTCCTCCATTGCTTGTGGGAATGTAAACTGGTACAACCACTTTGGAAATCAATCTGGCACTTTCTCAGACAATTAGGAATAGTGCTTCATCAAGACCACTCCTAGGCATATCTTCAAAAGATGTTCAAGTACACAACAAGGACATTTGCTCAACCATGTTTGTAGCAGCTTTATTTGTAATAGCCAGAACCTGGAAACAACCCAGGTGTCCCTCAACAGAGAAATGGATACAGAAATTGTGGTATTTTTTCACAATGGAATACTACTCAGCAATCAAAAAGGAGGAAATCATGAAATTTGCAGGCAAATAGTGGGATCTAGAAATGATCATTCTGAGTGAGTTATCCCAGAAGGAGAAAGACAAACATGGTATACACTCGCTTATGTACACCTACAAGATATTACAAACATAATGAAATCTATACAACTAAAGAAGATAAACAAGAAAGAAGACCCGGGTAAGATGATCAATCCTCACTTAGAAAGACAAATGAGATGTGCATTGGACATATAACAGGAGTCTACCACAGAAGGCATCTGAAAGACTCTATCTAGCAATGTTAAAAAGCAGATACTAAGACTCATAACCAAACCTTTGGCAGAGTGCAGGGAATCATATGAAAGAAGGGGAGTTAGTATGACATAGAAAGGATAGGAGATCCACAAGGACCAAATATATCTGGGCACATAGGTCTTTTCTGAGACTGACACTCTACCAAGTATCATGTATGGATATAACCTAGAACCCCTGCTCAGATGTAGCCAGTGGTAGCTCAGTAACCAATTGGTTTCCCATAGTAAGGGGAACAGGGATTATTTCTGGCAGGAACTCAATGGCAAGCTCTTTGACCTCCCCACCCCCCAAAGGAGGAGCAGTCATGCTATGCCACAGAGGAGGACTTTGCAGCCAGTCCTGAATATACCTGATAAAACAGGGTCAGATGGGAAGAGAGGAGGTCATCCCCTATCTGTGGACTTGGAAAGGGGCAGGGAGGAGATGAGAGAGGGAGGGTGGGATTGGGAGGGATTGAGGGAGTGTGATAAAGCTGGGATACAGTAGAGTTAATAAAATGTAAATAATAATAATAACAATAATAATGATAATAAAAGCTCCTCTACATCTTTCTGTAAACCCCAAATATGAGATGAAGCTCTGTTTATACATTTCTATTGATTCTCACACACAACCTGATTGTTCAAATAGATTTCAACATTCAGTTTTACATTGAAAGTTAAGAGCAATTTTCTTCATATTTTAGAGAAAGGTTTATATAGAATAACGCACCGAAAGATGAATCTTAAATAGAAATAGATACATTGAAATTTTTTGAGAGTTCAAAAGCTTAATGACAAAGATCAGAGAAGTGAAAACATGTAAGCTCATTTTATATAGCTGATTGAAAAATAAATTCATTCTCTCTCCTGGTCCTCTGCTCCCACCCATTACCCATTCTTTTCCCATACCTGAAACCTACCCGTGACACCCTACCTACCTTCTCTGCCACCCAGTTCCCTCCAACCATCCACTTCATATGTCTTTGGGCCTGCCTTGGGGTCTTTTGTTTTTTGGTTTATAGCATGGTTACCTTGCACTTTATGGCTAATATTCACTTATAAGCACATACCATGCATGTCTTCCTGCATCTGGGATAATCATTTCTAGTTCTATTCATTTGGCTTCAAATTGCAGGATGCCTTTGTTTAAACTGGTGAGTACTATTCCATTGTGAAAATGTACCAGAAATCAGCAAGAGGAAGCATATCTGGGACAGGAAAAGCTCCTGGTAGTTTTTGGGATGACCGTAGTTGAAACTTCTAGCAGCAGAGGATGAGGAATTTAAAGTTGCTAACTCCTGTAGCCCATTGGGATTTCTATGGAGGGAGGGGTACACTGCCTCCATAAACCTTACACCCAAATTTTTTTTTTTGAATTTTATTTTTTTCTTATCAGTTACATTTTATTAACACTGTATCCCAGCCGTGTCCCGATCCCTCATTCCCTCCCAGTCCCTCCCTCCTTCCCTCATCTCCACCGTGCCCCTTTCCAAGTCCAATGATAGAGGGGGACCTCCTCCCCATTCATCTGATCCTGTTTTATCAGGTATCTTCAGGACTGGCTGCAAAGCCCTCCTCTGTGGCCTAACAGGACTGCTCCTCCCTTCGGGGGTGGAGAGGCCAAAGAGCCAGTCATTGAGTTCCTGTTAGAAATAGTCCTTGTTCCCATCACTTTGGGAAACCAATTGGTTACTGAGCTACCACAGGATACATCTGAGTGGAGGTTCTAGGTTATATCCATACATGGTCCTTGGTTGAATGTCAGTCTCAGAAAAGACCCTGTGCCCAGATATATTTGGTCCTTGTAGAGCTCCTATCCTTTCCATATCAGACTAACTCCCCTTCTTTCTTATGATTCCCTGTACTCTGCCAAAGGTTTGGTCATGAGTCTTTGCTTTGAAAACACTGCTAGATAGAGTCTTTCAGATGCTCTCAGTAGACTCCTGTCATACGTTCAATGCACATCCCATCTGTCTTTCTAAACGAGGATTGATCATCTTACCCCATGTCCGTTCTCTTGATTATCTTTTTTAGGTGTATAGATTTCATTATGTTTATCATATCTTATAGGTCTATATAAATGAGTATATACCGTGTTTGTCTTTCTCCTTCTGGGATATTTCACTCAGAATGATCTTTTCTAGATCCCACCATTTGCCTGCAAATTTCATGATTTCCTCCTTTTTGATTGCTGAGTAGTATTCCATTGTATAAAAATACCACAATTTCTGTACCCATTCTTCTGTTGATGGACATCTGCGTTGTTTGCAGGTTCTGGCTATTACAAATAAAGCTGCTATAAACATGGTTGAGCAAGTATCTCTTTTGTGTACTTGAGCAAACTTTGGGTATCTACCTAGCAGTGGTATAGCTGGGTCTTGAGGAAGCACTATTCCTAATTGTCTTAGAAGGCGCCAGATAGCTTTCCAGAGTGGTTGTACCAGTTTACATTCCCACCAGCAGTCGAGGAGGGTTCCCCTTTCTCCACAACCTCTCCAGCATGTGTTGTCCCTTGAGTGTTTCATCTTTGCCATTCTGATGGGTGTAAGGTGATATCTCAGGGTCGTTTTGATTTGTATTTCCCTGATGGCTACTGAGGATGAGCATTTCTTTAAGTGTTTCTCTGCCATTTGATATTCCTCTGTTGAGAATTCTCTGTTTAGCTCTGTTCCCCATTTTTTAATTGGATTACTTGGTTTGCTGCTTTTCAGCTTCTTTAGTTCTTTGTATATAGTGTATATTAGTCGTCTGTCAGATAAAGGGTTAGTGAAGATTCTTTCCCAATCTGTAGGCAGTAGTTTTGTTTTGATGACGGTGTCCTTTGCTTTACAGAAGCTGTTCAGTTTCGTGAGGTCCCATTTATTGATTGTTGCTCTTAGACCCTGTGCTATTGGTGTTCTGTTCAGGAAGTTGTCTCCTGTGCCAATGAGTTCCAGGCTGTTACCCACTTTTTTTCCAATTGATTTAGAGTATGTGGTTTTATGTTGAGGTCCTTGATCCACTTTGACTTTAGTTTTGTGCAGGGTGATAAATATGGATCTATTTTTATTTTTCTGCATGTAGACATCCAGTTGGTCAAGCACCATTTGTTGAAGATGCTGTCTTTTTTCCATTAAATGGATTTGGCATCTTTGTCAAATGTCGAGTATTCATAGCTGTGTGGGTTTATTTCTGGGTCTTCTATTAGGTTCCATTGATCCTCCTTTCTGTTTCTATGCCAATACCATGTAGTTTTTGACCTGTAGTACAGCTTGAGATCAGGGATGGAGATACCTCCAGATGATCTGTTGTTGTACTGGATTGTTTTGGAGATTCTGGGATTTTTGTTTCTCCAAATGAAGCTGAGAATATTTTTTTCAAGGTTTGTAATGAATTGAGTTGGTATTTTGATGGGAATTGCATTGAATCTGTAGATTGATTTTGGCAGGATGGCCATTTTCACAATGTTAATCCTACCAATCCATAAGCACGGGAGATCTTTCCATCTTCTGATATCTTCTTCGATTTCTTTCTTCAGAGACTTGAAGTTTTTCTCAAAAAGGTCTTTCACTTGCTTGGTTAGAGTCACCCCAAGGTACTTTATGTTATTAGTGGCTATTGTGAAGGGTGTTGTTTCCCTAATTTCTTTCTCAGCCTTTTTGTCTTTGGTATACAGGAGGGCTTCTGATTTTTTTGAGTTGATTTTGTATCCTGCCACTTTGCTGAAGGTGTTTATCAGCTGAAGGAGTTCTCTGGTTGAATTTTTGGTGTCGCTCATGTATATTATCATATCATCTGCAAATAGTGACACTTTGACCTCTTCCTTTCCGATTTGTATCCCCTTGATCTCCTTTAGTTTTCTTATTGCTCTGGCTAGGAATTCAAGTACTATGTTGAAGAGATATGGATTCAATGGGCAGCCTTGTCTTGTCCCTGATTTCAGTGGGATTGATTTAAGTTTCTCTCCATTGAGTTTGATGTTAACTACAGGCTTGCTGTATATTGCCTTTACTATCTTTAGGTATGTGTCTTATATCCCAGATCTCTCCAAGACTTTAAACATGAATGGGTGTTGGACTTTGTCAAATGCTTTTTCGGCTTCTAAGGAGATGATCATGTGGTTTTTCTCCTTCAATTTATTTTTGTAGTGGATTACATTGATGGATTTCTGTATGTTGAACCATCCTTGCATGCCTGGGATGAAGCATACTTGGTCATGGTGGATGATATCTTTGATATGTTCTTGGATTCGGTTTGCAAGTATTTTATTGAGTATTTTTGCGTCAATGTTCATAAGAGAGATAGGCCTGAACTTCTCTTTTTTTGTTGGATCTTTGTGTGGTTTAGGTATCAAGGTGACTGTGGCTTCATAGAATGAGTTTGGTAGTGTTCCTTCTGCTTCTATATTGTGGAATAGCTTGAGGAGAATTGGAGTTAGCACTTCTTTGAAGGTCTTGTAGAATTCTGTGCTGAAGCCATCTGGTCCAGGGCTTTTTTTGGAGGGGAGACTGTTAATGATTGCTTCAATTTCCTTGGGAGATATAGGGCTATTCACTCTTTCTACCTAATCTTGACTTAGTTTTGGTAGATGGAATCTGTCAAGAAAATTATCCATTTCATTTAGATTTTCAAGTTTTGTGGCATATAGGCTTTTGTAGTATGACCTAATAATTGTTTGGATTTCCTCAGTGTCTTTGGTTATGTCCTCATTTTCATTTCTGATTTTCCTGATTTGGATAGTTTCTCTCTGCTTTTTAGTTAGTTTGGCTAAGGGTTTGTCTATCTTGTTGATTTTCTCAAAGAACCAGCTTTTTGTTTCATTGATTCTTTGGATAGTTTTATTTGTTTCTAATTGATTGATTTCAGCCCTCAGTTTGATAATTTCCAGCTGTCTGCTCCTCTTGGGTGTATCTGCTTCTTTTTTTATCTAGGTTTTTCAGTTGGGCCATTAAGTTGTTTGTATGTGATGTTATGAATTTCTTCTTGCAGGTACTTAGTGCTATAAATTTTCCTCTGAGTACTGCTTTCAATGTGTCCCATAAATTTGGGTATGTTGTGCCTTCCTTTTCATTGAATTCTAGGAAGTCTTTAATTTCCTTCTTTATTTCTTCCTTAACCCAGCTGTCATTGAGTAGTAAGTTGTTCAGTTTCCATGTGCGTGTCGGCTTTTTGTTGTTTCTGTTGTTGTTGATGTCTAGCTTTATTCCATGGTGGTCAGATCGTATACAAGGGATTATTTCAATCCTTTTGTATCTGTTGAGGCTTGCTTTGTGACCCACTATATGGTCTATTTTGGAGAAGGTTCCATGTGGTACTGAAAAGAAGGTGTACTCTTTTGAGTTTGGGTGAAAAGATCTGTAGACGTCTATTAGGTCCATTTGATTTAGGGATTCTGTGAGTGCTTTTATTTCCCTATTGGGTGTCTGTCCCTTGGTGAGAGTGGAGTGTTGAAGTCTCCCACTATTAAGGTATTAGGATCAATGTATGATTTATTCTTTCATAATGTTTCATTTACGAATGTCGGTGCTCTTGTATTTGGGGCATAGATATTCAAGACTGTGATGTCCTCTTGGTGGATTTTTTCTTTGATGAGAGTATAGTGGCCCTCCTTATCTTTTTGGGGTTTGCTGGTGAAGTCATGATGTCCTGATTTATGTTGGGAGTGTTCTTTCGCCTACCCCTGGCCATTGGCTTATCTGAAACCTTCCCTGTTTGTTTTTGGATTCTGCAGATCAGACTGGTACTGTCTCTCTCTGGCATCTGGAGAGTTC
Source organism: Meriones unguiculatus (assembly GCF_030254825.1). Lineage (NCBI taxonomy): Eukaryota > Metazoa > Chordata > Mammalia > Rodentia > Muridae > Meriones > Meriones unguiculatus. Next base: position 53,610,772 of record NC_083369.1, on the reverse strand, counting down.
TTCAGGAAGCTGAGAAATCTCAGCGTGTGCTGAGGACTAACTGTACCTGTGGGAGGAAATTACGCAGGAGCAAACGGTGCAAATGCAAGTGTGCGTGTGTGTGTGCGTGTGTGTGTGTGTGTGTGTGTGTGTGTGTGTGCGCGCGCGCGTGGACGTGTGTCTCGAGGGACAAATTGATTGCTAATGTTGAACCCTTGAGTGTGTGGGAGGGGCTCTGCACTGTATATGTTGCAGGCGCTAGTGATGATCGCAGTGCAATTTCTGGCATTAACTGCTTTACCTCCTCAATTAGACCCACAGAGCAGGAACTTCAATGTCCCTAGTGCCCCTCTGTTTCCCAAAGTTGGTATGTGGGTGGGAGGAGGTTTGATGCCTGGCTTCTGTTTTAGAAGGACCCAGGATCTGGGGATCTGCAGATTCTCAATGATGCACTCACTTACAGGCAGGTCACTTGGCAGAGATTGTGGTATCCGGGCACTGTGCTCTCTGGTTTTGCCCTGCTTCTTTGATGTGCTCTGCCAGTTCTGTGCTGCTGTCACTGCCAGGTTCTGAGGTCTTGCTGCAGCTGGAGATTTCAGGGTGGTCACATCAGCAGGGATGGGGTAACCAGGCTCTCTGTTCTCTGGTTTGACCCTGGTTAGTCTTAAACTGGAGGGCTGTTGTGCCAGGCCAGCTCAGTGCTGCTCCGCCGCCAGGTTAGAAAGTCCCGCTTTAACTGGAGACTGGTTCCCTAGTTCTGATGCTTTCTGGGAAGTCCTGGGGTCTCTTCACTGTGCTCTCCAATCTTGGGAGGCCCAGAGCCTGGTGTGTCTAGGTTTTAAGACGTTTCTGCCTGGTTTTGGTGAGTATATAGCATATTCTCTGTCACTGTGGGATTGGGCGGGCCGTACCGTCAGTGATGGCAATCCTGTGGAGCTAGTATGATGTCTAGCAGACTCTGGCCCTGGGAGGATGGTGCAGCCACCTCGAGAATCTGGGACTTCGGGACACGTACTGCTGGCCTTTGCCTGCTGCTAAAGGGCTTGGAGCTCTGCCTCAGCGGCTGTATACCCCAGGCAGTTAGGTCTGTGCTGAGAAAGACGAGTCTGCTATGCTGCTGTGCAGAGGAGGAAGGAGGTCTGGGGGAGAGGAGTGCAGCGAGATCAAAGGATCGTTTCTCTGCTTCCCCAAACAAGTCCCCGGGAGACCCAAGACCAAAGTTTTTACCTCCTGTGATGTTCCCTGTTGTTTAGAAAGCCTCACCATTGTTTTCCTGGGTTAGAGGTCCTTCCATTCACCAACTCAGAAGTTCAGGTATTCCACCGCTCAGAAACTGTGTGTGCTAGTCGCCATCTTGGCTCTGCCCCCTCCCCAAATTTTTTCTTGCCTATAAGAAGTGTAGGAGTAAAGATGGAGCAGAGGTTGAGAGAATGGAAAACCAATGTTTGGCCTAAGTTGAGACCAACCTCATGCGAGAGAGCCTGTCACTATTAATGATTCTCTGCTATGCTTACAGACAGGAGTCTAGCAGAACTGTTTTCTGAGGGGCTTCATCCTGCATCTGGTAGAAGCATATACAGAAACCCACAGCCAAAGAATAGGCCAAGTTCTGGTAATTTAGTGGAAGAGTGTGAGGAAGTATGCAGAGAGTCATAGGGTCAAGGACACCACAAGAAGACCTACAGACTAAACTATCCAGAGCCTATGTGGGCATACATGTATGGGCTGGACCTAGACCCTCTACATATATATAGCAGATGTGCAGCTTGGTCAACATGTGGGTCCCCTCACAAAGGGAATAGAGGATGTCTCTGACTCTGTTACCTGCCTTTAGATAAATTTTGCCTTGCTGGGCTGCCTTGCCACGCCTCAGTTTTAGAAGATGTGTTTAGTCCTGCTGCCACTTGATGTTCCAGTGTGAGTTGATACCCCTTTGGGACCTCCTGAGAAGAACAGGGCAAAAGGGTGTGAGTCGGACTGGAGAGAGAGGAAGGAGAGGGCTGGTATCAGGCTATAAAGTGATTAAATAAATTAAAAAAAATAAAATTCAAGAAAGTAAATAGAATTTAATACAGTCTTAGCTCTTCTGAAGAAGGTGGGACAAATATAAAAGGTCATTGCTATGGCTAAATAACCCTTCATTTGTAATTTATGTCACTGCAGGCATGGAATTGCCTTTCTTTGTCTTTCCTTTGTTGGTAATGCTGATTAGATAGAGTGGACATGTCTTTTGTCTATTGGCTTCTGGGCCTCCTTAACTTCCTTCTACAATGTTCAACTACAATACTATATTCTTCCTTCTACCCTATGAGGTCAAATATGCTTATTTTTTAAAATGAAATTTGTTAAGTATGGAAGAACATTCTTTGAATAGAAATCACAGCATTTCATTAATACAACTTTTGAAAACACACTGTAAACTCTACATAATATCTTAATCATTTATTATTTATGTCTCTGAAGAGTCAACAGAACAATATAAAAAACTTTAATATAAGAAATATTACTAGATCATGAAGAAATTCTTCCAAATTACTATAATTTTATATACTTTTATTTTATATTATCAACCATTTTTATATAAACCAGTGTTCAGATCTGTCATAATTTCAATATGAAAAGGAAACTTAACTTAAAATGCATGTGGGATTTGCATTTTTCATTCATCAGTTGATCAGTCTTCCTGGTGTTTCATGACCTTTATCAAATGGAGAAGAGGCAAAAAGATTTTATTATTTTTGTACTTTGATTTTCCTTTTTGAGAATTCTGTTAACCAAATACCAACTCTTTTATCATTCAATATTTGTCTTTCTGTAATTCTGAAAAATGCAGTCATTGTTTGGCTCCATAAATTTTTAACTAAAATATACTTAGCTTTCTTATTTTCACCTCTGATGATTGTAGCTTTGAAATCTACCCATTAGACAGCACATCCAAAAATTAGGATACAGCCTCACATTGTTTATAAAACAACCACATAAGAAAAAAAATAAACAACAAACATTTATTTCTAACAAACACAAATTCACATTAAACAGTATTTTAGGTTGAATTTTTGTCTATTTTTCTTACTATATAAAACTACACACAAAATGTGAGTTAATGAATTTAAAATGTTGGATTCAGATTTTTCATCACAGTTATTAATTGAACATATGAACATAGATTTAATTTAAACAGCCTTTTTATCTGAGTCCTTTGAAACACAAATGAAATGTAGAAGAAATACAGTTGCTTCAATTTAAAAACTATTTTTGTTGCTATGATATGAACTGAGTCTGATTACCTGCATAAATCTTTTCAGTGTAAAATCTTCCTATTCTTTTGATTTTCCTTTTATTTCTATATCATCCACTATCACCATCCTTTAGAAATAGAATAAAATACATCATTTATGAACACCTCATAAAAATAGCAAACTTGAGTTATGAACTCTAAGCTTGATTATAACCCCTGGTGGTGAATTTTGTCTAGGACTGAGAGAAAGTCTTCTTTTTGTAATTTTTTGTTTTGTTTTGGTAAAGAATTATAGTTCTTACTTGACTTCACATACTTTACCTCTAAATCTTCCCCATGTCAAAAGCCATTCTCCTTTCCTATAATTAGTCTGTTGGTCTTTGAGATTGCTTCCCCTAAACACACACACACACACACATACACACACACACACACACACACACACCAAAAACCTTTTAATTTGTAGCAGCCATAATGCAGTTTTTGTAAGATACACTTTTGCTTATACAAGTTTGGAATAATGTTGACATCATAAACCAGAAATCAGCAAGCAGATGGGAAGAAATGTGAGTCATACCATTCACCATATTTAAAACCAAGCCTAGGATCTCTCTCTCTCTCTCTCTCTCTCTCTCTCTCTCTCTCTCCTCTCTCTCTCTTTTTGAGTCTTCTCTTAGTCCTTTACTTTACTGATGGCATTGACAACATGGTTTCCCAGTAAATCTTCCAATAATCTTCTGCATCTCTCCCTAACAAAGTACAATTATTTCTTTTTACTTATTAAGCTATTTTATCTGAATGATATTTCCTTAAACAGTGCAATGCTAAGTCAACATCAGCTGTTGACTGCTCTAAGTCTTGCTAGATAAGTAAAGCTTAGGCATAAATCTTCATAACATAAGCACATTTTAATGTGTGTGTGTGTATGTGTGTGCACTCATTTGTGTGTGGGAGACTATTTGGGGGGGAGCGAAGATGGCGACTAGCATGCACAGTTTCTGAACTCTGGAAGAGCTGAACGCCTGAGCGGGTTAGTGGAAAGACTTCTGAAGCTAGGGAAACAACAGTGAGGCTTTCTAAATGACAGGGAATATCACACAAGGTAAGAACTTTGGTCTTGGGTCACCCGTAGACTTGTTTGGGGAATGAGAGAAACGATCCTCTGATCTCCCAGCACTCCCCTTTCTTAGACTTCCCTCCTCCTCGGTACAGCTGGCTCATCGAGATTCTCAGCTCAGAGCTAACTGCCTGGGGTCTGCAGTGGCTATGATGGAGCACCTAGCCCCTGAGCAACAACTACCAGCTGTACCAGTCTTGGAGTCTCAGACCCACGGCACCATCCTCCCAGGGTCCCAGGTCTGCCAGCCACCATACTGACTCCACAGGGTCTCTCAACCACTGACTATATTGCCCGCCCAAACCCTCAGTGACTGATAATAAGCTATACACCCACCAAAGCCCAGCCGACCGGACAAACAAGCTAAGCATACCAAGCACTAGGCCTCCCAGGCCAGCAGAGCACAATGGAGGGTCCCCAGGACTTCCCAGAAGGCATCTGGACTGGCATCCCAGCCTCCAGCTGCAGCTGGGCTTCCTATCCTGGAGGCTGCAGCAGCACTGAGCTGGCAGGGAGCATCAGTCCTCCTGCATAAGACCAAGCAGGGACAAACCAGAGAGCAGAGAGCCCAGATACCCCAATCCCTGCTAATGTGACCTGCTTGAGAGTGAGTGCGCCCTTGAGTGTCTGCAGAGGCCCAGATCCAGGGTCCTTCTAAAATAGAAGCCAGGCATTGGAGCCCTCCAACCCACATACCCATGTGTGAAACAGAGAGTCACTTGGGACATTGAAGCCCCTGCTCTGCAGGTCCAGACCCGTGGCACCATAATCCTAGGATCCCAGGTCTGCTAGCCACCATACTGGCTCTTCAGGGTCTCTTAACCACTGACTGTATGGCCCTTCCAAACCCTCAGTGACAGATAATAAGCTATATACCCCCCCCCAAAGCTCAGCAGACCCGACATACAAGCTAATCATACCAAGCACTGGGCCTCCCAGACCTGGAGAACACAGTGGAAGACCCCCGGGACTTCCCAGAAGCCATCTGGACCAGCATCCCAGTCTCTTGTTGATGTGACCAGCTTGAGAGTAAGTGAGCCCTTGAGTGTCTGCAGAGCTTGAGATCCAGGGTCCTTCTAAAATAGAAGCCAGGCATTGGACCCCTCTCACCCATATACCCACTGTGGGAAACAGAGGGTCGCTTGGGACATTGAAGCCCTGCTCTGTGGGTCCAACTGAGGAGTTAAGGCAGTTAATACCAGAAATTGCACAGTGACCATGACCAGCACCTGCTAAATATACAGTGCATGCACAAATAACCACCTAGAAGCCTGCAAGGCAGTGCCCCTCCCACACACTCAAGGGTTCAACATTCTCCATCACTCTGTCCCTCAAATCACACTTCCACGCACACTTACACACACACACACACACAAACACACACGTCTACATCTGCATTTTGCACCCAAGTACTTTCTGCTCACAGGTACAGATAGAACACCAATGCACACGCTGAGGCCACAGGACCTCTCTCAACTTTTTGAAGAACTCTCGAGACAACCGAGAAAGACAGTACCAGTCTGAACTGCTGAATCCAGAAACAAACAGGGAAAGTTTTAGATAAGCCAGTGTCCAGGGGTAGGTGAAAGAAAACATCCAACATAAATCAGGACATCATGACTCACAAGCATCTCCCAAAATTGATGGATAATCCAATTCATCAGAAGCACAGGAAAATGATTTTAAAGCTATGCCTATCCAATTATTTGAGGCTCATAAAGAAGAAACAAACAATTCTCTCAGAGCAATAACAATGCAAATTCAGGGAGTTAAAGAGGAAATGAACAAATCTATCAAAGATTTGGAAATCAATTAGAGTCAAAGAATCAGGAAATGGACAGAATTCTTAAAGAAGCACAGGCAATTATGGCCAAACAAATAGAGGCACAAGTAGAGATACAGTTAGTGGCATATAGAGAGGAAATGAACAAAAAAGTAGAGACCATCATAGAAAGACTGGAATCCATATTCAAACAGATGAAGGAAATGGTGTAAGGCATGAAAACAGAATTAGAATCGATAAAGAAAACATAAACTGAGAAAACCCTGGAGCTGGAGAACTTGGAGAAAAGATCAGCAACCACAAAGGTAAGGATCACCAACAGAATACAAGAGATGGAAGAGAGAATCTCTGGAGCTGAAGATACACTCACAGAAATTGATACTTCTCTCAAAGAAAAAGTGAAATCAGAAAAGTTCCAAACACAAAATATCCAGGAAATCAAGGATGCAATGAAAAGACGAAATCTAAGAATAATAGGAATTGATGAAAAAGAAGTCTCCAGGCTCCAAGGTCCAGAAAATATTTTCCGAAAATCATAGAAGAAAATTTTCCCAACTTAAAGAAAGAGATGTCCATAAATATAGAAGAGGCCTACAGAACACCAAATAGACTAGACCAGAAAAGAAATACAACACGTCACATCATAGTCAAAACACTAAATGTACAAAACAAAGAAAATATATTAAAAGCAGCAAGGGAAAAAGGCCAAGTAACACATGAAGGTAGACCTATCAAAATCACACTGGACTTCCTTCTCATCAGAAACTATGAAAGCCAGAAGTGCCTGGGCAGGTGTCATTCAGACTGTAAGAGACCACAGTTGCCAACCCAGACTACTATACCCTGCAAAAGTTTTGGGCAACATAGATGGATAAAACAAACTATTCCATGTCAAAACTAAATTTATTCAATATTTACACAGCAAACCAGCACTACAGAAGGACAACTAGATACTAGAAGGACAACTCCAATCCAATAAAAACAACTTCACCCAAGAGAACATTGCATACAGATAATATCCCAACAAAAATTTAAAGAAAACAAGCAATGGAACACAGTAAGACCACTGATTCCAATATAAAAGGAACTAATGTTCATTGGTCACTATTATTTATCAACATCAATGGTCTCAACTCTACAATAAAAAGACAAAGACTAACAGAATGGGTACAGAAACAAGATCCAAAATTCTGTTGCATCTAAGAAACACACCTCTGCAATAAAGACAAACACTACCTCAGAGTAAAGGGATGAAAAAAAATCTTTCAAGCAAACGGACCAAGAAAACAAACTGGGGTAGCTATCCTAATATCTAATAAAATAGACTTTCAACCAAAATTAATCAAAATAGATGCAGAGGGGCACTACATTCTCATCAAAGGTAAAATCGACCAAGAGGACATCACAATTCTTAACATCTATGCCCCAAATACAAGAGCACCTACATTATTAGAACTCAAATCCCACATTGATCCCAACACCGTAATAGTGGGAGACTTCAACACCCCACTTTCACCAAGGGAAAGATCATCTAGACAGAAGGCTAATAAAGAAATAAAGGCATGTACAGAGGTCTTAAATCAAGTGGACCTAATAGGTCCACAGAACTTTCCACCCAAACTCAAGAGTATACCTTCTTTTCAGCACCTCATGAAACCTTCTCTAAAATAGACCATAAAGTAGGTCACAAAACAAGCTTCAACAGATACAAGAAGACTGAAATAATCCCCTGTATTCTATCTGACCACCATGGACTAAAGCAGCACCTCAACAACAATGGAATTAGAAAAAAGCCTACAAGCACATGGAAACTGAACAACTTGCTGCTCAATGACAGCTGGGTTAAACAAGAAAGAAAGAAAGAAATTAAAGACTTCTTAGAATTCAATGAAAATGAAGGTACAACGTACCATAATTTATGGGACACAATGAAAGCGGTGCTCAGAGGAAAATTCATAGAACTAAGTGTCTTCAAGAAGAAATTTGTGATATCTCATACAAGCAACTTAATGGTCCAAATGAAAGCCCTAGAAAAAAAAAAAAAGAAGCAAATACACTCAAGGGGAACAGACAGCTAGAAATAATCAAAATCAGGGCAAATATCAATAAATTAGAAACAAATAAAACTATTTAAAGAATCAATGAAACCAAGAGCTGGTTGTTTGAGAAAATGAACAAGATAGAAAAACCTATAGCCAAACTAACTAAAAGGCAGAGAGAAAGTATCCAAAACAGCAAAATCAGAAATGAAAAGGGGGACATAACTACAGACACTGAGGAAATCCAAACAATCATTAGGACTTAGTACAAAAGCCTATATGCCACAAAATTCAAAAATCTAAAAGAAATGGACAATTTTCGAGATAGAGTCCATCTACCAAAATTAAGTCAAGATCAGGTAGAAATATTGAATATTTTCTGTATCCACTAAGGAAATAGAAGCAGTCATCAACACTCTACATTCAACAAAAAAGACCTGGGCCAAATGGATTCAGTGCAGAATTCTACCAGACATTCAAAGAAGGGCTAACTCCAATTCTCTCACAAAATCGAAACAGAAGGAACATTACCAAACCCATTCTATGAAGCCACAGTTGCCTTGATACGTAAACCACACAAAGACTCAAGAAGAAAAGAGAACTTCAGACCTATCTCTCTTATGAATATTGATGCAAATATACTCAATAAAATCCTTGCAAACCAAAGTGGCAAGATACAAAATCAAATAAAAAAAATCAGAAGCCCTCCTGTACACCAAAGACAAAATGGCTGAGAATGAAATTAGGGAAACAACACGTTTCACAATAGCCACTAATAACATAAAGTACCTTGGGGTGACACTAACCAAGCAAGTGAAAGACCTGTTTGAGAAAAACTTCAAGTCTGTGAAGAAAGAAATTGAAGAAGATATCAGAAGATGGAAAGATCTCCCATGCTCATGGATTGGTAGGATTAACACTGTGAAAATGGCCATCCTGCCAAAAGCAGGATGCAATGCAATTCCCATCAAATACCAACAGTACCAACTCAATTCTTTACAGACCTTGAAAAGAAGATTTTCAGCTTCATATGGAGAAACAAAAAAACCCAGAATCTCCAAAATGATCCTGTACTACAACAAGTCATCTGGAGATATTTCCATCCCCAATCTTAAGCTATACTACAGAGCAATAGTAATAAAAACTGCATGGTATTGTCATAGAAACTGAAAGGTCAATCAATGGAACCTAATAGAAGATTCAGAAATAAACCCACACACCTATGAATACTCAATTTTGGACAAAGAAGCCAAAACCATTCAATGGAAAAAAGAAAGCATCTTCAACAAATGGTGCCTGACCAACTGGATGTCTACATGCAGAAAGATGAAAAGAGATCAATATTTATCACCCTGAACAAAACAAAAGTCCAACTGGATCAAAGACCTCAACATAAAACCAGATACTCTAAATCAGTTAGAAGAAAAAGTGGGAACAGCCTGGAACTCATTGGCACAGGAGACAACTTCTGGAACAGAACACCAACAACACAGGCTCTAAGAGCAACAATCAACTTGAAACTGAAAAGCTTCTGTAAAGCAAAGGACACCATCATAAAAAAAAAAAAAACAAAAAACTAACTAACAAACAAACAAACAAACAAAAAAAAACGGAAAGAATCTTCACCAAACCTTTATCTGACAGAGGGCTAATATCCAGTATATATAAAGAACTAAAAAACCTGAAAAGCAACAAACCAAGTAATCCAATTAAAAAATGGGGAATGGAGCTAAACAGAGAATTCTCGATAGAGGAACATTGAATGGCAGATAAACACTTAAAGAAATGCTCAACCTCTGTATATACTGGATATTAGTCCTCTGTCAGATAAAGGGTTAGTGAAGATTCTTTCCCAATCTGTACGCAGTCGTTTTGTTATGATGATGGTATCCTTTGCTTTACAGAAACTTTTCAGTTTCATGAGGTCCCATTTATTGATTGTTGCTCTTACAGCCTGTGCTCTGTTCAGGAAGTTGTCTCCTGTGCCAATGAGTTCCAGGCTGTTACCCACTTTTTTTCCAATTGATTTAGAGTATGTGGTTTTATGTTGAGGTCCTTGATCCACTTTGACTTTAGTTTTGTGCAGGGTGATAAATATGGTTCTATTTTCATTTTGGTCTTCCCACCCCCGAAGGGAGGAGCAGTCCTGTTAGGCCACAGAGGAGGGCTTTGCAGCCGGTCCTGAAGATACCTGATAAAACAGGATCAGATGAATGGGGAGGAGGTCTCCCCTATCAGTGGACTTGGAAAGGGGCACGGTGGAGATGAGGGAGGGAGGGAGGGACTGGGAGGGAATGAGGGATCGGGACATGGCTGGGATACAGAGTTAATAAAATGTAACTGATAAAAAAAATAATAATAAAATAAAATAAAAAAAAGAAAAAAAATGCTCAACCTCATTAGCCATTAGGGAAATGCAAATCAAAACGACCCTGAGATTTCACCTTACACCTATCAGAATGTCCAAGATAAAAAAACTCAAGTGACAACAGATGCTGGAGAGGTTGTGAAGAAAGGGGAACCCTCCTCCTTTGCTGATGGGAATCTAAACTGGTACAACCACTTTGGAAGTTTATCTGGGGCTTTTTCAGACAATTAGGAGTAGTGTTACCTCAAGACCCATCTATATCACTCCTAGGTATATACCCAAAATTTGCTCAAGTACACAACAAGGACATTTGTTCAACTATGTTTGTAGCAGATTTATTTGTAATAGCCAGAACCTGGAAACAACCCAGATGTCCATCAACGGAGGAATGGATACAGAAATTGTGGTATTTTTACACAATGAAATGCTACTCAGCAATCAAAAAGGAGGAAATCATGAAATTTGCAGGCAAATGGTGGGATCTAGAAATGATCATTCTGAGTGAAGTACCACAGAAGGAGAAAGACAAACATGGTATATACTTGCTTATATAGACCTACAAGATATGATAAACATCATGAAATCTACACACCTAAAGAAGATAATCAAGAAAGCAGACACAGGCGAAGATGATCAATCCTCATTTAGAAAGACAAATGGGATGTGCATTGAATGTATGACAGGAGTCTACCACAAAAGGCATCTAAAAGACTCTACCTAGCAGTGTTTCAAAGCAGACACTAAGACTCATATCCAAACCCTCGGCAGAGTGCAGGGAATCATATGAAAGAAGGGGAGTTAGTATGATATAGAAAGTATAGGAGCTCTACAAGGACTGAATATATCCGGGCACAGGGTCTTTTCTGAGACTGACACTCAACCAAGGACCATCTATGGCTATAACCTAGAACTTCTGCTCAGATGTGGCCTGTGGTAGCTCAGTAACCAAGTAGTTTTCCAAAGTAAGGGGAACAAGGACTATTTCTAACAGGATCTCAAGGGCAGGCTCTTTGACCTCCCCTACCCACAGGGGAGGATAAGTCCTGTTAGGCAACAGAGGAGGACTTTGCAGCCATCCCTGAAGATACCTGATAAAACAGGGTCAAATGAAAGGGAAGGAGGTCCTCCCCTATCTGTGGACTTGGAAAGGGGCAGGGAGGAGACCAGGGAGGGAGTGTGGGGTTAGGGAGGGAAAGAGGGAGGAGGATACAGCTGGGACACAGAGTTAACAAATGTAACTAATAAGAAAAATAAAATAAAATAAGATATTTTCAAATATCCCATAATTATTATGCTATCTGTAAGTTAAAGTGATGTTTCTCATGTATGAGTTTAACAAAAATAAATAAATAAATAAATAAATAAATAAATAAATGCAACCAGGTCTTTCATAGTAAAAAAAAAAAAAAAAAAAAAAGAAAGAAAGAAAGATTCTCAGCTTCATATGGAGAAACAAAAAACCCAGAATCTCCAAAACAATACTTTACAACAACAGATCATCTGGAGGTCTCTCCATCCCAAATCTCAAGCTGTACTACAGAGCAATAGTAATAAAAATTTCATGGTATTGGCATAGAAACAGAAAGGAAGATCAATGGAACTGAATAGAAGACCTAGAAATAAACCCACATACCCATGAATCCCTGATTTTTTACAAAGAAGCCAAAACCATTCATTGGAAAAAAGACAGCATCTTCAACAAATGGTGCTAGTCCAACTGGATGTCTACATGAAAAAAGATGACAAGAGATCCAGATTTATCACCCTGCACAAAACTAAAGTCCAACTGGATCAAAGACCTCAACATAAAACCAGATACTCTACATACATCTGTTAGAAGAAAAAGTGGGTAACAGCCTGGAATTCATTGTCATAGGAGACAACTTCCTGAATAGAACACCAGCAGCACAGGCTCTAGGCGCTTCACAAGGACCAAATATATCTGGACACAGTGGTCTTTTCTGAGACTGACACTCAACCAAGGACCATGTATGGATATAACCTAGAACCTCTGCTCGGATGTAGCCTGTGGTAGCTCAGTAACCAATTGGTTTCCCATAGTGAGGGGAACAAGGACTATTTCTAACAGGAATTCAATACTAGGCTCTTTGACCTCCCCACCTCCCATGGGAGGAGCAGTCCTGCTAGGTCACAGAGGAGGACTTTGCAGGCAGTCCTGAAGATACCTGATAAAACTGGGTCAGATGATTGGGAGGAGGTCCTCCCCAATCAGTAGACTTGGAAAGGGGCAGTGAGGAGATGAGGGAGGGAGGGAGGGATTGGGAAGGAATGATGGAGTGGGATACAGAGTCAATAAAATGTAACTAATAATAATAAAAATAAAAATTAAAAAAGGATATTTGGCCTCTGTACTACATGGGTATCTGGTGGTATTGGAATCCAGAAGATGGTGTTGCATACTCTGGAGTTAGAGCTACAGACATTTGTGAGCTGCCTTTTGGTTGCTGAGAATCAAATCTTGGTCCTAAGTAAGAGCAGCTAATGTTCTTAGAACAGAGCTCTTTCAATAGCCCCAGTAACTGTTTCTAGCTACTTTCCCTTTCTTTTTCTTTTTTTTTAAGATTTATTTATTTATTTATTTACTTATTTATTAATTAATTATTCATACAGTGTTCTGCCTGTATGTGTGCCTGCAGGTCAGAAGAGGGCACCAGATCTCATTGTAGATGGTTGTAAGCCACCATGTGGTTGCTGGGAATTGAACTCAGGAACTTTGGTAGAATAGCCAATGCTCTTAACCTCTGAGCCATCTCTCCAGCCCATACTTTCCCTTTCTTAAATGACCACAATTTTATGGATATGTGCCAATTTAGGTGACATAACATTTTTTTATTAAGATATTTAATGTTTGGGTTAGAAGTTGGTTGAATGTGTCAAAGCCAAAAAGATCCCCAACCATTGTGTTAAAGTAGATTCCAGAAACTAAATTTATGTCCTACATTAAGGAGTCAAATGTTTATTTCCCTTGAAAGCTATGGAAATCGTACACATTTTCTTCTATGGAAATTTGTATTGTTGTTACTCTTACCAAGTAAACTCCCAGATTTTCTCTTCTCAGCTAGCATTTCTTTCAGTAAACTTTGACTTTAGTTTTTAAAATTAATTTTCCACATACCTGATCCTTTCTATGATTTGTATTTCATTTTTGTACAGTGTATGATTTATTATATTGAAAAATCTAGGTCAGCATCAAGCCTCCTGATGCTGTTTCTATTTTAATGACTAAGAAACAGAAGATGAAAAGGTTTTAGTGACCTGTTCAAGATGTCACAACTACTAAGACTCAGTACAGGGATAGAACTAGTTCTTGATATTCACTTGTAGCACTTTACATTAAAATATTTAGCCATCATTTCTTCCAGTGCTTACATTTTTGCAGTCATTCTGTTAGGAAGTTATGAAGTATCAGGATTTCCTTTTTATTATCAGCTATTTGGCACTGATGGGATTTCCAAGACATCAGTTATAAGCTACATTCTTACTATGGAAAAAGAATGACAAAGTCAAAAATAGATGAAATGATAGAATAAAAGCTGGGAAAGTGCTTTGAAGGCAAAGGTCATAAAAACACGAAGGAATGTTCTCACAAATCCTTTCACTGGGAAAAAGGAGTCTTTGAAATGCAATTTCATAGTAAAACAGAAGTCATGAGCTAACCAAAATACCAAGTCTCTGTGTTCTTCAGCCACTAAATGTATAGAATTACTTTGGAGTTGCAATGATATACTTTCACCTAAGAAATAATGACAAATTCTCCATATATTTACCTAAATTGCAATGCCCAAGTGGTCATTAAAAATCATTTTAAGATCCTCATCACACTTAGAGTAGATGAGTAAAAGCTTTGAACTAATTCTATACAAAAAATATAAAAATTAATGACTTTTTACTGCCTTTGGGTTGGAAAAGTTCTCTTTGAATCATCGGTGTACAGTTATCAAATATATAAATGCTTCCTCATCTTACAAAGCACCTCCAATTTTAGAGCAATACCCCACTATTTTCTGAACAATGCTTTGGCTAAAATATGACATTCTGGAAAACAAAATGCAAGAATTAAAACACTGATATCTTCAGTGTGCTCTCATTGTGGTGTTAGTGTCTGAATGCATTTCAAAGCCTTTCAACAGTGTGTTTTCCTTATATAAACTGTTTTTGGTTATTTTATTGATTCACTTATTTTTCTTTGTCGTCACTGCTTTGTAGAAATTCTTTCCAATTCTGATATCTATCAGTTTTGTGTATTGCAAACATTATCTACCATTCAGTGTTTTGCTATTTAATTCTTCTGAAGGTGTTACTTAGTAATCAAAGGTTGTTCAGTTTTTATCTGAACAAGTTTGTATAGACAACAGATATATAAAGACATCTACTTGAATTATGCTTGTTGACTAGGATACTACGGTACTGTATATATTTGATTTCTCAGTTACACAAATAAACTCAAAAAACCCTCATATGACTATGAGTATATGTGAAGTAAAAAATTACAGTTTTCTTTCTGTACTCAACTGCTCATTTAAGGTTAACCAGATTTGGTTATGGAAATGGAGGTGGTGGTGGTGGTGTGTGTGTATGTTTGTGTGTGTGTGTGTGTGTGTGTGTGTGTGTGTAAAGGCAATAGAAAAAGTGCAAACACTTCTATGCAGCCTTGAAAATTTGTTTCACCCTTTTCTTTCAGTGCCTTCCTTTAAAAACAAAGATATATACTTGTCAGAGTATTTATGATGTTAAGAAGTTTCAATACACAAGAAACATTGCTCATTGCATTAAACATTAAAAGATAACAGTTATTTAGCTCTTTCTAAGTATCGAGTACCCTTCATGTACAAGTAATCTATTTAATCTCAATATTAATTGCTTTTTTGTGCCTGTATTAAATACCTGGCAAGAAACAACACAGTAGAAGAAGGATATGCTTTGGTTCAATATTTGAGGAGATCCAAACCATCATTGTAGGAAAGGCATGGCAGTTGGCAGCACCATAGTGGCAGGAGCATGCAATAGGTTCATTGACTAGAAGCAGGGCCAGGTTGTAATACAGAATATTTTACCTGCCAGTGACCAATGTTCTGCAGCTAAGATGCACCCTATGAAGGATAAACAGCCTCCAAAAACAGCACCACTAGTTGAGGGGTAAGATTTAATGTACTTTTTAGTTGAAGACAGTACTGAGGACTAAAGTTACAGTTTTGTGTCCAAAGGACATATTAATAATCACTCACAAAAGGGTTCCATATATGTTTTCTGACATTGTGTACTCATACAAAGGTATGATTTGTTGTCTTTTATCACACAAATAATACCATGATACATATATTATGGTAATAATTTCTTTCAACAAAATATTTTTTTCCCTTTATGATTTTATTTCATAGACTAAAACATCATACAGAATATAGGCACATAGGTAGACCCGGCTGTGGATCTCAACCCACTCTTTTTTTTGGAATTTTTTTTTATTAATTACACTTTATTAATTTTGTATCCCCCATAAGCCTCTCCTTCCTCCCCTTCCAATCCCACCCTCCCTCCCATTTCTGCATGCCCCTCCCCAAGTCCACTGATAGGGGAGGTTCTACTCTCCTTTCTGATATTAGTCTATCAGTTCTCGTCAAAAGTGGCTGCATTGTCCTCTTCTGTGGCCTGTTAGGACAGCTCCCCCCTCAGGGGGAGGTGATCAAAGAGCAGGCCAATCAGATTATGTCAGAGGCAGTCCCTCTTCACATTACTACATAACCCACTTGGACACTGACCTGCCATGGGCTACATCTGTGCAGGGGTTCTAGGTTATCTCCATGAATATTCCTTGGTTGGAGTATGAGTCTCTGGGAAGTTCCCTGTGTTCAAATTTTCTTGTTTTGTTGTTCTCCTTGTGGAGACCCTATCCTCTCCATCTCTTAATATTTCCCAGTTCTTACATAAAATTCCACTCACTCTGCCCAACAGTTGGCCATCAGGCTCAGCATCTGCTTTGATAGTCTGCAGGGCAGAGGCTTTCCGAGGCCTTCTGTGGTATGTTCCTACTTTGCTTCCTGATTTCTTCTTCTGGATTTCAGAGGCCCTCTGTAGCAGGTTTCTAGGTTGTTTCCTATTTTCTTCTTCTTCTGATGTCCATCCTCTTTGCCTTTCAGGTGGGGATTGAACATTTTAGTTAGGGTCCTCTCTCTTGTTTGGTTTCTTTAGATGCATAGATTTTGGTGGATTTGTCCTATGTTGTATGTCTATATGAGTGAGTATATACCGTATGTGTCTTTTTGCTTCTGGAAAAACTCACTCAGGATGATCCTTTCCAGGTCCCACCATTTACCTGCAAATTTCATGATTTCCTTGTTTTTCGTTGCTGAGTAGTATTCCATTGTATAGATGTACCACAATTTCTGCATCCATTCTTCAGTTGAGGGACATCTGGGTTGTTTCCAGCTTCTGGCTATTACAAATAAAGCTGCTACAAACATAGTTGAGCAAAAGTCCTATTTGTGTACTTGAGCCTCTTTTGGATATATGCCTAGGAGTGGTATGGCTGAATCTTGAGGAAGCTCTATTCCTAGTTGTCTGAGAAAGCACCAGATAGCTTTCCAGAGTGGTTGTACAAGTTTACATTCCCACCAGCAGTGGAGAAGGGTTCCCCTTTCTCTACAACTTCTCCAGTATGTGTTCTCACTTGAGTTTTTGATCTTGGCCATTCTCATGGATGTAAGGTGAAATCTCAGGGTTGTTTTGATTTGCATTTCCCTAATGGCTAATGAGGTTGAGCATTTCTTTAAGTGCTTCTCTACTATTTGATATTCCTCTCCAGAGAATTCTCTGTTTAGCTCTGTTCCCCATTTTTTAAGTGGATTACTTGGTTTGCTGCTTTTCAGCTTCTTTAGTTCTTTATATATACTGAATATGAGTCCTCTATCAGATAAAGGGTTGGTGAAGATACTTTCCCAATCTGTAGGCACTCACTTTGTATTGTGACGGTGTCCTTTGCTTTGCAGAAGCTTTTCAGTTTCATGAGGTCCCATTTATTGATTGTTGCTCTTAGAGCCTGTGTTCTTGGTGTTCTGTTCAGGAAGTTTTCTCCTGTACCAATGAGTTCTAGGGTATTCCCCACTTTTTTTTTCTAGCCGATTTAATGTGTCTGGTTTTATGTTGAGGTCTTTGATCCACTTGGACTTCAGTTTTATGCAAAGTGATAAGTATGGATCTATTTTAATTTTTCTACATGTAGCCATCCAGTTGGTCCAGCACCATTTCTTTTTCCATTGTATGGTTTTGGCGTCTTTGTCAAAGATCAGGTGTCCATAAGTGTGTGGGTTTATTTCTGGGTCCTCTGTTCGGTTCCATTGATCCACCATTCTGTTTCTATGCCAGTACCATGCAGTTTTTAAAACTGTTGCTCTATAGTACAACTTAAGATCAGGGATAGAGATACCTCCAGAAGATCTTTTATTGTAGAGGATTGTTTTAGCAATTCTGGGTTTCTTGTTATTCCATATGAAGTTGAGAATTTTTCTTTCCAGGTCTGTAAAGAATTGTGTTGGTAATTTGATGGGAATTGCATTGAATCTGTAGATTGCTTTTGGTAAAATGGCCATTTTTGCTATGTTAATCCTGCCAAGCCATGAGCATGGGAGATCTTTCCATCTTCTCATATCTTCTAATTATTTCTTCAGAGACTTGAAATTTTTTTTTTCATATAAGTCTTTGACTTCCTTGGTTAGGTTTACTCCAAGGTACCTTATGTCATTTGTGGCTATTGTGAAGGGTGTTGTTTCCCTAATTTCTTTCTCAGCCCTTTTGTCTTTTGTATACAGAGGGGCTACTGATTTTTTAGAGTTAATTTTGTATCCAGCCACTTTGCTGAAGGTGTTTGTCAGCTGTAGGAGTTCCCTGATAGAGTTTTTGGGGTCATTCACGTATACTATCGTATCATCTGGAAATAGTGATAATTTGAATTCTTCTTTTCCAATCTGTATCCCTTTGAACTCCTTCAACTCTCTTATTGCTCTAGCGAAGACTTCCAGCACTACGTTGAAGAGACATGGGGAGAGTGGGCAGCCTTACCTTGTCCCTGATTTTAGTGGGATTGCTTTAAGTTTCTCTCCATTTAGTTTGATATTGGCTATAGGCTTGCTGTATATCGCCTTTACTATGTTTAGATATGTGCCTTGTATCCCTGATCTCTCCAATACAATAAACATGAATGGATGTTGGATTTTGTCAAATGATTTTTCAGCATCTAGGGAGATTATCATGTGTTTTTTTTTTCTTTCAGTTTGTTAATATGGTATATCACATTGCTGGATTTCTGTATATTGGACCACCCCTGCATACCTTGGATGAAGCCTACTTGGTCATAATGGATAATATCTTTGATGTGTTCTTGGATTCAGTTTGCAATTATTTTGTTAAGTATTTTTGCATCAATGTTCATAAGGGAGATTGGCCTGAAATTCTCTTTCTTTGTTGAGTCTTTGTGAGGTTTAGGTACCAAGGTGACTATGGCTTCATAGAATGAGTTTGGTAATGTTCCTTCTGTTTCTATTTTGTGGAATAGTTTGAAGAGAATTGGTGTTAGCTCTTCTTTGAAGGTCTGGTAGAATTTTGTGCTGAAGTCATCTGGTACTGGGCTTTTTTTGGATGGGAGACTTTTGATGACCACTTCTATTTCTTTGGGGGATATAGGACTATTTAATTGATTTACCTGGTCCTGGTTCAGCTTTGGTAAGTCAAATCGATCAAGAAAACTGACCATTTCATTTAGATTTTCAAATTTTGTGGCATATAGACTTTCGAAGTAAGTCCTAAGGATTATTTGGATTTCCTCAGTGTCTGTAGTTATGTCCCCCTTTTCATTTCTGATTTTGTTGATTTGGGTGGTGTCTCTCTGCCTTTTAGTTAGCTTGGCTAAGGGTTTGTCTATCTTGTTGATTTTCTCAAAGAACCAGCTCTTGGTTTCATTGATTCTTTGAATTGTTTTATTTTTTTTCCAATTGATTGATTTCAGCCCTGAGTTTGATTATTTCCAGCTGTCTACTCCTTTTTGGTATGTCTGCTTCTTCTTTTTCTAGAGTTTTTAAGTGAGCCATTAAATTGATTGAATGAGTTGTCTCGAATTTCTTCTTGAAGGCACTTAGTGCTATGAACTTTCCTCTTAGCACTGCTTTCATTGTGTCCCACAAGTTTGGGTATATTGTGTCTTCATTTTCATTGATTTCCAGAAAGACTTTACTTTCTTTCTTTATTTCTTCCCTGACCCAGCTGTCATTTAGTAACAAGTTGTTCACTTTCCATGTGTGTGTAGGCTTTTTGCTATTTTTGTTATTGTTTAGGTCCAGCTTTATTCCATGGTGATCAGACAAGGTACAAGGGATTATTTCAATCATCTTCTATCTGTTGAGGCTTGCTTTGTGACCAACTATATGGTCTATTTTGCAGAAGGTTCCATGAGGTGCTGAGAAGAAGGTAAATTCTTTTGTGTTTGGGTGTAATGTTCTGTAAGTGTCTTTGAGGTCCATTTGATTCTTGACCTCTGTCAGAGACATTGTTTCTTTTTTTAATTTCTGTTTTGTTGACCTGTCCTTTGTTGAGAGTGGGGTGTTGAAGTCTCCCACTATTAATATGTGGGGATCTATATGTGGTTTAAATTTTATCAATGTTTCTTTAACAAATGTGGGTGCTCTTGTATTTGGGGCATAGATGTTCAGGATTGTGATGTCTTCCTGGTGGAATTTTCCTTTGATGAGTATGTAGTGTCCTTCCCCATCTCTTTTTATTAATTTTGGTTGAAAATCTATTTTATCAGATATTAGAATGGCTATTCCTGTTTGCTTCTTGGGTGTGTTTGTTTGAAAAGCTGTCTTCCAACACTTTTCCCTCAGGTAATGTCTATCTTTTTGTCTTAGGTGTGTTTCTTGTATGCAACAGATTGCTGGGTTTTGTTTACATATCCATTCTGTTAATCTGTGTCTTTTTATGGGAGAGTTGAGTCCATTGATGTTGAGAGAGATTAATGACCAGTGGCTGTTAGATCCCTTGATTTTGATGTTGGCTGTGGTCATACATTTGTGTGCTTGGTTGCTTTTTGTTTTACTGTAGTAAGGTTATTTATTTCCTGTGTTTTCTTGAAAGAAGCTGTTTTTTTGGTGTTGTATTTTCCCTTCCAGTGTCTTCTGTAATGCTGGATTTGTTTGTAGGTATTGTTGAAATTTGTTTTTTTCATTGAATATCTTGTTTTCTTCATGTATGAGGACTGAGAGTTTTGCGGGGTATAGTAGCCTGGGTTGACATCTGTGTTCTCTTAGGGTCTGCATGATATCCGTCCAGGCCCTTCTGGCTTTCATAGTCTCTGTTGAAAAGTCAGGTGTGATTCTAATGGGTTTGCCATTATATGTTACTTGGCCTTTTTCCCTTGCAGCTTTTAGTATTTTTTTCTTTGTTCTGTATACTTACTGTTTTGATTATTTTGTGGCGGGAGAATTTTCTCTTCTGGTCAAATTTGTTGGGTGTTATTTAGGCTTCATGTATTCTTATTGGCCTCTCCTTTAACTTGGGGAAATTTTCTTCAATGATTTTGTTGAAAATATTTTCTGGGACTTGGAGAAGGGAGTCTTATTTTTCCTCTATACCTATTATTCTTCGGTTATGTCTTTTCGTATTGTCTTGGATTTCTTGGACAGTCTGTATCAGGAATTTTTTGGATTTAACATTTTCTTTGACAGATACATCGATTTCTTCCATTGTATCTTCTACAACTGAGATTCTTTCTTCCTTCTCTTGTAGTCTGTTGGTTATGCTTACCTCTGTAGTTCCTGTTTTCTTCCCTAGATTCTTCCTCTCCATTATTTCCTCCTTTTGTAATTTCTTTAATTTTTCCAATTCTATCTTCAGGTCTTGAGTTGTTCTGTTTACTTCCTTCACCTGTCTGATTGTACTTTCCTATTTTTCTTTTAGTTCCTTTAACTCTGTTTCTTTTATTTCATTCAGTGCTTTTAGCATTTCCTTTCTAAAGGCCTTAAACTGTTTGGCTGCAGCTTCCTCTATTTCTTTATGGATGGCAATATTCTGTTTCAGTTTATCTTCCTCTATGTCTTTACGTATCTCATTTGTTTCCTCTGTTATCATCTTCATGAGTATAGTTGTTAGGTCATCTTCTTGGATTTCAGTTATGCTGGGGTGTCCAGGGCTACTTGCCCCTGGGTAACTGAGTTTTGGAGATGCCATATTGCTCTGTCTTTTGTTGCTTGAGCTTTTACGTTGGCCTCTACCCATTGCGCTATCTTAGGTGTTTGGGTTTATTTTCTGGTGGTTCCTGGGGATCCTGTTTTGGAGAGAATCCCCTTTGCCGAAAGCTGGTTTTTCCTGAAGGATGTCTTCTCAGCTTTTTGGGTATAGTCCCTGGATTCCCTGCCTTTTTTCAGGGGTTGCTGCTGCTCACCTCAGGGATAGAGACCTGAGTGGTATCTGTGGACTTTGTTAGTCGAGGGGTTCTCCTCTCACCCAGGGAAGTCCTGAGGACAGCTGCCCTGTTTCTGGGTTTCTTGCTGTAAATTTAATGATCAGCTGCTCTGACCCAGTTGTACATCTGGTGCCCAGCAACTGTTTGTGCCTGTGTCTGGAGCACAGCTGAGTGATGGCGGCTAGGCCCCTCTGGTCGTTGCTAGACTTTTTCCAGGGAAGGATTGGGTGATTTAAGTCAGTACATTTTCCTTCCTTCCCTGTGGATTCTCTGGAGACAGGGACTCTTCGTCTCTCTCTCTCTCTCTCTTTCTCTCTTTTTTATTTATTTATTTATTTATATATATATTTATTTATTTATTTTTATTTTGCCCTGGTGCGCACTGCTTGGTCTCTGTCAGCTGGCTGGCCGCAGAAACTGCCTGTGTCTGGAGCACAGCTGAGTGATGGCGGCTCATTCTCCACCTTTCTGGCCTTTGGGAACCTGGGTGTTTGCCTAAACTGGGTAATTTTCCCGAGACCTTTTCGGGGTGGGGGTGTCGGCTGAGTGTTCTGAGATCAGACCAGCCGTTTCCCTCCCTGTGTTTTTGCACCGGACAGTGAAACTCATTTGTTGGTGCCCTGGTGCCCACAGTTCTATCTCAGGTGGCAAATCAGCTACGCAGGCAGGCAGGCAGGTCTCTATGCCAGAGCCTGGGTCCCCGGCTCTGGCTCCGGGTTGGTTCCAGGGGAGCCTGTGGAACCCGAATCTTTTCCAGGGGATGTCTGGGTGACCTAAGGTTGATCCCAATCGTTTCCTGTACCTTTGGGTTATCTCTCGACTGAAAATTCTAGTCTCTGATAGTGTGGTGCGCATGGTTCAGTCTGGGACCGTGACCAGAGACACTGGCTTGTGGCTCTGGGCTGGGGCTGGGGCTGGCGGCCGGCAGCAAGCATCTGGCGGAACAGGGATCTCTTCAGCGGTTTATCTGGGTGAGTTAAAAGCTGATTGAATCCCCCACTGTGGGGTATCCTCTCACCTGGGAAACACAATGACTGTGTTTTATGGCCGAGAGTTCTGATTGCTGGTCACTGTGCTGATCCTGCTGCTGCTGCCCAGAATGAGAATCCTCCTGGTGCCGCCATCTTGCCCCTCCCTCACCAAAATATTTTACAAATGGATTATACAAATTTATATATTTATGTACTATGTAATAAAGCATGCATTATATATTAGCAATCTTTTTGTTATTGTTTTGTAAATATCTGCTGGTATGTCATAGAATAATTTCTTGCAATACATTTAAACATTTATTTGTTTATGAACATTTAGGTCGTTTCTATACTTTTGCTATTACAGTGTAAAAGTGATCCTTCTACAGGTATCTTTCTGTACGTGTGCACAAATATTTCTGCAGAGAAGATACTTAATAATAAAAATTTCAAGGCAAAGCATTTGATGGTTAAACATTTTCTTAGGCAGGACATCTCTGCATAAACAGATTTTATAGGTTACCTAAAATTTACATTATAAATCTTGATTCATTTACTTTCCAAGACCAGAATTTGTTGAATCTTCTTTGCTTGCTTCTCTCTACTATTGCCCAAATGCCTAGCTTGGCAAATAATTTTTTATTTCTTTTACTTATAAGGAACGTTTCTAAAGAAATCTCATAATATATTTAGGTAAGACTTTTATGAGCATCCTATTTTCATTCTTTTTTCCTTTAAGCCAACCTCAAAATGTTTATCAATTCATTTGTTTTATTGGTAAATTGCATGCTCTAAAGTTTCTGCTTTCCACATCTACACAAATGATCTAAAGTGTTTGTGCAGTGCCGCCTCTGTGTCTGTTCATCATCCTCTTGTACCACAAACAAGTTATCAATCATTTGGGCAGCAGCATAAAAATTACCTATCTGCTCAAGAAAAAAGGATTGGATACAGACAACTGTAAAGATCCCTGAGCATTCCACTCAGTCAGGGCTTCTCTTGGAAACTTAACAAAACCATTTGCCATAGTTACTCAGTCCAGTCCCCTTAATTTTTTTCATCAGCCTGAGAGTCAAAACAATACAACAGAATTTCATGTATTGTTTGTTTCTCCATGTGCCCATCTTTAATGTGTCTGCCAACCAACAGAGTAGTCTCTCTTCTGATTTCATCTCTGTTAAAATAGCCCCCACTGTACTACATTCCTCCCTTTTTATCAATTTGTATTTTATTCAAAATCTCTTCATTCTTCTCTGAAGACTTTCACATTATTGGGAGGCATTTACTTGTGGGAGAAGTTAAGTATTTTCAGGACATCTAGAGGAAATCCTATTCTTTGAAATCACTTTGGAAACATGAGGGCTTTCTTGATCTTCTTTCTGGTGTCCATCTGTAAGCCTGAATAGGTGAGTTGTTTCCCTTTACAAAATATTTATTTTTAAGATGAAGTTTTTCACTGGAGTTGAAAAGCAAAATACTTGATTTATTGCATGTTCATAATCTTCAAAAAAAGCAAGTAGATATTCATGAAAATTGATAACAAGAGTGACTTCCTGTGCAGAATTGAGCATAAGTATAGTAACTTTTCTAAAGCTGTCACCCTTTCATGCCTAATAAATTTTTTTTCTAAAAAATATATAACTGTTATCTGATGCTGGAAGCTCCAGATTGCTCACGAGCACTTTGAGTTCTTACTATATTCTAGGACGTCTGCCTTCCCCTGTCCTCAGATTTGCATGTAGTAATCAGATTAAACATTCTTGGTATATTGGGAGAAAGGTAAACACAAAATATCATTATCATTAATCTTTTTTTTTCCTCTCTCAACCACCATCTTCTAAGAGAAAAAAAATGCACATGACACTGAGATGCCAAACCACATATACAGTCCCTTATTTAATATCACAACCATTTCTTTGACAAGGGGTGGAAAATTGTGTCCAAGTCCAGATGAGAGTAAAACCTCAAATTTCTACAACATTAACTACCTTAAACAATGTAGCTGAAATTCACATATTTTTTTTCCAAAAAGTCGCTTATGAGGGTTATGAAAAGTGATTTTAGAATTATAGAAACATATGACAAGGAGTATATATATCCTTATAAATCCTTACACACACACACACACACACACACACACACACACACGTGTGTGTGTGTGTGTATGATGTCTTCATATACTAGAGTATACCATAGGCAACTGTCACTTGTTGTTTTGAAAGAGAGGTCTGCTGTGTAGCACTGACTCACCTTCAATGCATGGTTACCCTTTTGCTGTAACCTCACAAGTATTAGGATTATATGCATGAGCTACCATGCACAACTTCCAAGAGTAATCTTTTGTAAGCTGGTATGAAGTCATGATATACATTATTTTCCAAATTCTAATGTTCTAGCTTTGTTATAAAACATTTAATTTAAATCAGAAATAACATTTCAGTAACATTTTTCACTCTCTGAAATATTCATATTTATATTATTCATATATATGTAGATAGATAAATAGATAGATAGATTAGAAATCTATCCAAAACTACCTCACTATAACTTCATCCAAAACTACCTCACTATAACTTCCTCTACTGTGACCTATGTCAATTTCATCCTGGTTTGATTTACTTTTTTATTTTTATTTTATTTTTTTATTAATCTCCATGTGTCCAATTAGTGTTGTCCATATGCACATCAGCATCTGGCAATCCACTTGGGCCTGATCAACCTACCAGTAACCCTAAGTGAGGAGAGTTAATCTCCTTCTCTCAGCAGCCATCAACTACAATAGATCCTCCTCTGAGGATCTATTGTGAATTTCAGGGGTCCCTTCCCTGAATATTCATGCTGGAATATTGACTGACTAGATCTTGTGTAGGTAGATAACTACAGCTGCTGTGATACAATTCTGGAAACAACTGTGTCATGTTGGTTAGTACTCAAGAATGTCATTATTTTATTGGCAACATTTTATCTAAAATCCAATAGCATGAATCTCAGTAGAAGAGAAAATCTTGATTGGTGAGACCTTCAGAAGGAAAAATGGTGTCTTAAATTGCTTCTAATATCTTTAGTAAAGTGTTTTATCTTTTTCAGCTTTGATGTCTTATATCAGGCTTGTCTGTTGAAAAGATATTCATTAGCTTTTGCTTTTTATTATCTTGTTTTTCACATTTAGCTAATATCTGTTTGATTTTAATTTCTGTCCTTTGTTCTCATAGCTCAAAACCAACCTCTTCTACCCAATAGTCAAAATTTTTCTCCCTTTCACTTGTGATGGAATAGTGAAAATCTAAAACTAGTTATTAGCTTTTACCCACAAAACCTATTTTCAGGGCTAAGGTGTTCTATCTTTGGCCTGTAAGTCAATCATGAACATATTGCCCTTTTTGGTGAGGCAACATACATGGTAGTTGCAAGTGTAGGCTGAGGAATCATATAGATTTCTTTGCAAATCTTTTTTTTTTTTTCAAATCTTGTTCTGGCCTTTCACAGGATCTTGTATTCTCCAAGAAAGAATTTATATGAGAAAAAATGTAGCAGAAAAAACAGAGTAGATTACAGTGTAAAGTACAGTTCTCTTAAGGAACGAAAGCAGATGATAGCAAGTGGGATTGTTGCAGAATAAGTCTCCCATAGAGTGAGAATTGACTAAGGGAAAGAAAATCTTGTTTGCCTACATGCTTAAGTTGATTGCATGTTATTTTCCATGTTTTCTAGAACAAATGTTTAACTTTCTTGTGGATTTTGTCATTGTCCCTCTCCAGGAGAAAGACAGGCTTATTAGGATTAATGCTTAGAGAAGGAAGCAATATTATAAACTTCTTGGCAGTTTAGACAGTTATATCTCCAGCCAGCTTCTGACATCTGATTCATATCCTATTCTGTTGTACAAATATCATTTTAAAAAGTAGGTTAAATAAAAATAAATAACTTTTAACCATAAGAAAAGCCATACTTTATCAAGATGCTTTCCTTAAATGGCCTCCAGAGTACTCTGCTATTTCCATCTTCCTCTCATATGGTATTTTAAATACTAAAGAGGGAGTAATTGTGGTTCTTTTTCTTTTCATGTGTTATTTAAATTCTGAGGAAGGATCACCATGCTTTCCCAAACCCTCCAGACAATGTATTAACACAGAAGGCAGGGTCCAAAATTGTTTGTATGGGAAAGACACATTCTCAATGATCCTGTAATTTCTAACTAGCTACCTAAGATGAGTCCTAACTCATCTGGGAAATGGATATGTTGATATCCAGGTATGTTGGTTAAAGAGTAAAATGCTGAACAAAACCTCTTACATTCTTCCCTGATACTCTGAGGCTCCTCTCTGTTTCTCTGAATTTCCTACTTCTTATACAGCTATTTGCTGAACCTACCTACTGTGTTGGGCCCTAACTAAAAACGCAGTGCTTTCTCTTTTCTTCTTATTCAGTTCCCTCCTCCCAGTAGCTGCCAACACTTGCAGCTTGCATGTCTTGTTTTCTCTTAATTTTTAATAAAATATTATTTCATTCTGAATTAGATTGTAATTTGTTTAATGAAATAGATTAACAACTTCCAAAAGGAAACTCCAATTCCCTAATAATCCTAGGAAATTCAGAACCTTGCAAGACAGACAACCCTTTTATCAGAACATAAACCGAATTATCCATGAGAGCAAGGTTGAACCCTGGAAAAGAATTGATCACCTTTTAAGAACCATCTGGTCGCTTCAATCAATAAAGACTTCTTTGGGCCGCTTTAAAGAAACATTATTGAGAGAATTATTATTTGAGAAACTGAGGTAGATTTCCTTCTGTGTTCTCAGTCTTACTGATAATTTAGAAATGACCATAGAAATAAAGGTTTTAATATTAACTAAATATGTTCTTTACAAAAATCACAGTTAATGTTAAATGATAGGTATTTTAGTATGAGAAAATGAATCTCAGGCACATTTGTACCTTTGAATCTGCCTTCTTCAGATACTGTGGAGCAGCTTAATTTTTTTTTCGAGACAGGGTTTCTTGTGTGTAACCTTGGCTGTCCAGTACCTGCTTTGTGTATAGATTAAAGAGGACCTTTGCTCAGCTTCAGTTTTGAAAGTGTTTTCCATTTTCCTATTTGCGGCTTATTGATAATGCCAAAATGTTGGCTATTGGCACATTGGGGAAATAGGATAGTAGACATGGTCAAGTCAATTTTGGCTCTGAACTTAAGAAAATCACTTACAAGTGTAATCGATGTCATTAATGGCAGTCTTTACTGGGAACTGAGCAGTCTGCTAAATATTCAAGAAAAGGTATTGGACAGATGTCAAGTATCAATTCCTTGTTGTATGTAGTCTAGTCAGAGCAACCCCCCACTGGGGTTGCACACAAGAATCCCTAAGTTCCAGTAAGTGTCTGCTAGTGTTTTGAATGTGTGAGCACCATTTAGGTGCTAATTGTAGCTGTTTATCATCCTTGGCTATAAACCTATAAATTTCAGGAAGATATATTTACATGATAATTACTATTTAGTTCTTCAAAAGAAAAAAAAAATACCTGAAGCAATTTACTTATTCTACTAAGCAGAGTTTGACAAGCCAGTTTTGCCATGAATTTTTTGAAAGTCTATGATCTTGGCAATGTTTCCTAATCAGTGCTCCATGATAGTTTGAGCCATTGTCAAAACACTCTCTGTGTTGAAATAGCCTGAGTTTCCTTACCCCAGGCAATTGCTTTTATGCCAAAATCCTAACTTGTGAACTCACTGCTTTCAGCTTCTGTCTGCAACTGAGAGATAAAAGCCAACTAATTCCTTTGAGGAACATAAACAACTGAATAGGGCAATCAAGATTAAGTAGGAGACCTTCAGTGAAAATGCAGTAGGTGCCCTGGACTGAATTCTAAAACTCTTTGCAAGAATGCAGTGCTAGAGTGTAACATGAAGAATGAAAAAAATGTTAAACAAAATCTACATTCATAAAACCCTCTTTGGTGCATATAGCAAAAGTACTCAAAGTTTGCAGTTAAAGAATTGAATCCTAGAATGTCTAGTAATGCTTATGGAGATGGGAAAGGGTATTAGATAGATATTTAAACATCTATTTTCACATGTCCAAAAAATATATACCTCATAAACACTCTTAGTTATATTTAGTAACATTGGTTAGTAAGATGTTATTTTTTTACCAAAAACATGAATGACTTCTAATTAAAATGGACCATGATTGTTAGAGACCACCCCCATCTTAAGAATGCTTATGTGGTCGTGGTCTTATACGGTTTCCAGACTGTCTACAAAATAAGCTCTTCCTATTGTCCATGCCATATTTCTAAGTTTAGTTATTGAACAATAGAATCTTTTCCAGCTTATTCATTATAACAGAATATTGTGCTGGAGACTCTTCTTTCTTCTAGCTGTCCGACAACATTAAGAATAGCTTTCTAAATGTGATTTGAGGAAATAATTCATCTCACAACAGTAAATGTTCTTTATGACAAAATGAAATGAGGAATTAAGCATGAATTAAGTGAATTGGAGACGACCAGTACTAGTTTAGACAGTTCCCAAATCATGTGAATTATTTAAACTCTCTTTCTCTGCTACCAGGGGATAAAAGTTAATTGTTTAATGATTTATTTCTTTTCTTTTTCTTTGTTGCTGTTATTGTTTAGCTCAATGTATCAGTCTCTCAAAAAAACTTTGATAAAGCTAGCATTTGCCTGTAGACTTAGATTTTCACCAAACCTAATTTATTTAGGGTTCTTAAGCAGCTTTACCTCCTTCCCAACCCTGCACAACCTTATATAGGAGATTAGTAGGGAAAAGGGCTATAGTCCTCTTTTATCTATTTCCTGCCGATCATGGAGAAAACCAGACTCAGGCATCAGGATACCAGCAGTCCAGTCCAAAGGCAAACAGAGTAGCAACATGAAATCAGTCTGGAATGTTTCTCTCTGTTAAGTCAAGTGTTGAAGCACCAAGATAAGCACAGCAATGTTGATCAAAAAAAGCAGTCTCTCACTTTATGTGGATCTCTATATATGTCCTTTCCTCAAAGTCTACCTACAGATGTTCTCAGCTGACCAAAGTCATGCTGCTCGCACATGAGGTGTCACAGAAAAACATGCCCTCTCACAAGCCAACCTGGGCAAAACATCACATGCCCAGGTTGCAGCAAAATATCACGTGACAAAATTCAGTCTTCAAAGAAACCAGAAATTTCTACTTCATTTGTCAATGGTAAAAAAATAGAAAATGGAGGCCTTCCCCCTCTCATTCATTTACCAAACACATGTTTGACATCACTATTCATTAGTTATATTACACAATTTTGATGGAAGTTTTTAACAAAATAAATGTATCAAGATGTAATAGAATCCAAAATAAGTAAGAAAGCCTCTTAAGAGGAACCCTCAGCTTGGTTTGATAGATGAGAGGTATATACATGAATATCTGGAGTATGAGGTAATCCTCTGTTATGTAGCTGGTCTGAGAATACATGAGAGTATGTTGCAAAAAGAAAAAAATAAAAATAAAAGGAAAAGGAAAAGGATAGGGAAAGAAAAAGCCCAGAAACCTCCAGTGTTTTATATGGTAGTTTAAGGGTTTTTTTGTTTGTTTGTTTGTTCGCTTATTGAATTATTTGTATTTTTATTAGTTAATTTAATTTATATCTAGATCATATTCCTTCCCTCCTCTCTTCCCAGTCCCTGCATCCCCAGACCCTATTCCTCAGAATAGGGGAGCCCCCTACCTAGACACCTTCACTCATCTATTCATGTGAGGACTGAGTTCATCTTCCTCCCCTGTGGCCTGGTAGGACAGTTGCATCAGGAGGAAGTGATTAAAAATCATGCAACATAGTCCATGTCAAAAATATCTTCCACTCACCTAAATAGTGTGCCCATCGGCTAATTATAAGTAGAGAACCTAATTCCAGACCATGCATTGACCTTGGTTATTCCATAGGTCCCTATGGGCCCTGGTTGATTGGCTCTGACAGTATTCTTGCAGAGCTTTTGTCACCTCTAAGTCCTTTTATCATCCCCACCCTGTTTTTTTTTTTTTCCAGTAAATTCCCTATACTTCACAAAATGTTTGACTGTGAATATCAATATATGTTTCAAGCCCTTGCTGGGTAGAGCCTCTAAGAGGACAACTCTGTTAGGCTCCTGTCTGCAAGCATATCAGAGTATCGTTAATAGTGATAGGGGTTGGCTTTCTTCCATGGGATGGGTCTTAGGGTTGGGCTTGGCATTGGATGGACATTCCCTCAATCTCTGCTCTGTCTGTTCTATCTTTATTCTTTCAGGTCTTATAGGTAAGGTAAGTTTTGGATTGTATTTTCTGTTGGTCGTTTGGTGATCTCCTCCATTCACTAGGAGTCTTGTGTAGATAAAGGATGTCCTGTTCCATTCCCATGGTCACACTACTAGGAGTCTTAGCTAGCATCCCCCTCATATCCACTCAAAGCACTACTCTGATTTAAGTTTGCAATGCATCTCAGAGATGCCCCACCATGTCCCTTCTCTCTGTGGACCTTCTGCAATCCTACTCCTACTTTCTCCTGGTCTTTCTCCACCCTTGATTTTCTCTACACTCCCTCTTCTACTTTGTTGCCACTCTTAAACCACTACCTCTGTCAATGCTATTTCCCCTTCTAAGTGAGATTTACATGTCCTACCTTGGGTCCTCCTTGTTATTTATGTTCTTGGGGGTCTCTGCATTGTAGTATGTCGACCCTCTATAATATGACTAGAATCCTCTTATTTGTGAGTATATATCATGTGTGACTTTCTGAGCCTGTGGTACCTAACTGAGGATGATCATTTCTAGTTCACACCGTTTGCCTGAAAATTTCATTATTTCCTTGTTTTTAGTGGCTAAGTAGTATTCCATTGTGTAAATGCACCACACTTTCTTTATCCATTCTTCAGTTGAGGGACATCTAGTTTGTTTCCACTTTCTGACTGTTACAAATAAAGCTGCTATTAACATGGTTGAGCACATATACTTGTTGTATGGTCAAGCATCTTTCAGGTGTATGCCTAGAAGTGGTTTTGCTGGGTTTTGAAGTATGACTATTTCTACTTTTCTGAGAAAGTGCCAGATTGATTTCCAAAGTGGTTATGCAAGTTTACATTCCCACCAGCAATGGAGAAGGGTTCCCCTTTCTCAACATCCTCTCCAGCATGTGTTTTCACTTGAGTTTTTTATCTTAGCCTTTCATTTGTATAAAAGATAGAATTTCAGAGAGGGGAAAAAGGGTCAGTATATGTATCTGTGTGAGAGAGAGAGAGAAAGAGAGAGAGGTGAATCAAAAGGGGGCTTTTGAATTTTTGGTGCCCACCATTGTGTGACACCTCTCTCAGTAAAATAACACCTAACCCTTCCTAGACAGTCCACCAACTAGAGAGCCAACCTTTAAATATATTGGCCTATGAGGGGAGGGTTTTCTAATTAATACCACAACCACATGTCAGTTATATCTTTATCTAATTTCCTGAATTGATAGAGTTCAAAAATTTCCCTATTGTTTTGCAGGCCTTTATATGCATTCCACTTCTTCAAAATTGTTTACATCAAGCATATTAATAACATTCAAAAACAACCTGTCACATGAGTGCCAATGTTTGAAGTCTATATGAAGAGTGTAAATTTGAGGAGGATTATTTTTACTAGGAGGCCTTCTCCAGACTGGCCTTTCTAGGTAATTTTCTGGACATTTCCTACCTCTCCCAAGTGACACTCACAACAAAATACTTTCTTTTGATTGTTTATGCCCATTTTTGACAGAATCATCTAAATATGGATCCTCAAATTTTTAGTCTTGGGTAATATCAGATCAATGCTGAGAAGTTTGTAAGCCTTAGATTTTCATATAACAAGCACATTTCTAATTGTTCCTATATCACAATAACCTATTTGAAATGTGTAGTACTTTTCTTAATAACTTTAAAGTAAATTACATTTTAAATATATCAACTAAATCACTTTTCAGCCTTTAATGGCTCAAAGAGCTGGTAAAGCTTAAATTTCGGCGAGTTGGCATTCATAAATAAGATGGCTTCATTTTATACAAGTAATAAATTGGCAAAAAATATCAGTTAATTAGCATTTGATAATTGTGTCATCATGGAAGCAAACACTTGCATGCACCTCAAGAAGAATTAAATGAAAAAATTAACTGGGATGTGCATTGTAAATTCTTTGTAATAATGTGTGATGGGTTCATTAATATTATTTTCTTGTCTACCTGACCCATTATGAATCTTTCAAATCAAGACTGTTTTCTAACATTGTCACATTAATACTAAACTTTCCATTAACATTATACAATGACAGACAATATCAGACAGATATTAACACAGTGAGTTTCTTTTTAAATATCTTTCATTTTTATAAAAATTATACCTGGTTACAGGTAGGTGGGTGTTTTTTTTTAATGCAGTTTATTCAGTCATCTGACCCTGGGGAAAGCCAGCCCACAGCTTAAATAGCCTCTGGGTAGCCAACCCCAGTGTGCCACGTGGGCAATACAGATAGGTCCACATACATGGAAGCAAGTCAGATCCTCAGCCTTAGCCAAATGTGGGGTTGTTTGTGACAGAGAGCACTGTTTTAATTAGGGAGGTCCATCAATTTGATCTGATCATGGAAATTAAAAACAATAAGCTCCTCTGGTTTGAATACTTTTATTCTTTGAAAGAAATTGTGATGACAGTCACTTAAAATACAAAAATAAGGCAGCATGTTTACTAAGTGGGATTATTGGAAGGTACTGGTTCTTCTACATACTACCTTGTATACATAAATTTTCTCCTTGAACAAAGTATGAAAGCAAAATGCAGAGGGTACTTCTCAGATTTACACATTATGGACTGTCAGTAAGATTTTGTGCTCCACATATTTACTCTCTCAACCAATGTTGTACTTGCCTTCCACAAGCAACCAGTCATTAGTAGCTTTCACCTGAGCCTAGTTCCAATCACCTTAACAAAGAGAATTATTATATGCTTCTGATATGATCCAATATGCTACATAGGTGACCACTTACCTACATATCGAAGAATTACATATCTGTCTATACATACCCATGCAGATGAATTCACATTTACTATACATGCATTTTTCTTTTTAGTGTATATATATATATATATATATATATACACTCAATCAGAAGTAAATCCTGCTTATCACTTGAAACTTAGCCATCTTCCTGTGACTAATGATGTCATGGAACTTAGAAAAGCATCTACTACCACCAACTTCCTATATCAATAAAATTACTTACTATATTCTAAATCTTATTCTTATACCCATAGATAGGTGTAGCTAGAACTACTCTTTAAATAAATGTTTTTTTTTAATATAACAAATGGAGTCAATCACAGACCCAATGCCAGAGATCAATAGATCCTGGGGAGAACAGCAACAATGAAAACATCTACAAGCCAGCTCTTACATAAATGAATCAGGGACCATCACAGAAGAGTGGGTAGAAAGACTATGACAGTTAGAATTTTAAAAATTATTCTGGGGGAAACTCTGTCTTAGAACTGGCTATATAAACAAACCAGAATAGTATCAGTATCAAGGAACATGATAACATTGAAGGGTAAAATTTTGTGTGTCCACACCCTTGATAAAGAATGATAGACAATTATTGACTATTTGAAGAAGAAGAATAAGCCTCTTACATGAATTAGCCCACTTATTTGTTATCCAATACAGAGTAGTCAACCTTGAAGGCATATACACGTAACACAGAAAAGACTCAGCAGGTTGTATTTATATATAGTTGTGCATAATAACACATACATATATGTATTGTGTAAAAAAAAACACATCAGGAGACTGGGTTGCATGATAGCGGTTTGAGGGAGAGACAGGAGGGAGAGAAGTGATATAATTTTATTTTAATTAAAAAAGAAGAAATAGGATATCCAATATGCCAACCAAGCATGGTGCCTGAAAAGCAACTCAGCAATGAGAGCAGAGCAAACCATAGGCAGTACCGTAGACCCAAAAACCCTGACATCTGTGTTTCTTGTGGGGAAACATGAAGGTTCAACTTCAAGCCACCAGGCTAAGCTCAGGAAAAGTTCCTGGGTTCCAGCAAGGCCCTGCCACAACCCTAGGCCACCTGCCACTCATTGTGGATACATTCTGGTACCTGGAGTGAGGCTTAAATCTTGGGCACTAACTCTCATCGTCCTGTGGAGTTGATACCTTCCAAGTACCTGCAGCTATCAGCTCCAATCTCTGGTCTCCACTCTCACTGTTCAGGGCTTAAGGATCCAGCAGAAGGCCTCCTGATGATGTGGACATATGGAAGCAAACCCAGACACTACTACAAAGCTCAAACCATCTCTAATAGGAGACCAACAGGACCCTGTACCTTATGGGTTCTCTGAAAAGGCAGTGCCCAGAAAGCAGAGTCTGAGCACAGTAACCTTGGAGCAAGGAAGCCAGTGGCTGAGCACCTGACTCCAGGATTTCCCTTGTCAAAAGGAGGATCACGGAGCTCCTGAGGAATCCACTTATTTCCCAAGGATCATAAATCTGATGAGAGCAAGTCCCTGAGATCTACCTGAAAGGTAGAGATTATTCCCACCACGCTGAGGAGGGCTCCTGCAGGAACATCTAACTTCCTGCCCAAGGTTCTTCTTGAATCCCCGAGAACTCCAATAAGCAACAGGATCAAACAGACAGCATCAGAAACAACCAGATGCCTAAAGGGCAGTATAAAAATACAATGAACAAAAGCCAGAACAATATGGCATCCCCAGAATCCAGTTATCATAAGACAAGCATCCCTGGATACTCTAACACAACTAAAACATGATAAAATGATCTTAAATCTATGTTTATGATAATGAAGAAAATAATTAAAATTCATAAAGAAATACAGGAAGATAGAGTCAAACACACAGACTTTTAGAGAGGAAATAAATTAATCACTGAAAGAAATACAGGAAACAAACAAACAAACAAAAAAGGTAAAGAAATGTAACAAATTTTACTTGGTCCTGAATAATATAAATTTTGTATTCACTGCATATACCAGACATTCCTAGGAAAGCTGGAAAAATTCACTCTTAGAAATTAGATAATTATGAGAGGGAATTCAAGATTGCTGCACCGACTAAGCAGGGTATCTGAACAGTTGCTCATTAGTGAGAGCAGCGTGACCAGCAGGCTGCACTGTGGACCACAAAAGCCTGACGACAGTTTCTCAAGTGACAGGTGAATCAATGGGGATACTTGAAGGTCCATCTCCAGCCCACACTGCTAATAACGGGTAAATTCCCTGGACTCCCACCTGGGCACATCTCTGCAGCAGCCCTAGGCCACCTGCCTAATCCCATCATCTGTGGGTACCTTCCTGGGACCAGCGGCAGTTCACAGGGCACTGACCCTGAAGCCTAGGCTACTTGCCCAAACTCAACATATTTGGATACATTCCTGGGAACAGTGGTGCAGTTTGCTTGGCTCTGACCCCGCAGCCCTAGGCCACCCATTGAAAACACCATCAGTGGATATTTTCCTGAGACAGGCAGCATGCATGCAGGGATTCTAACCTACAGCCTTAAGACACCCACCGGCCCAAACACACCATGATACCTTCTGGGACAGGCAGCAGCGGGGCATGAAGGGTTGTGACCCCACAGCTTTAGGCCACCCACAGCCTAAGCCCACTTCTGTGGATTTCTTCCTGGAACCAGAACCTGGCATCTCTGACCTTGGGCACTCACTCTCACTGCATATAGAGTTAATACCTTCCTGTACTGTGGGTGAGACTCCTAACCAGGGTGCCCAATCTCACAGTCCTGTGGCCACCGTCTGGGTACTAGAGGCTCCTGTTCCCAAACCCTGGAGATCACACTCAACATCTTGTGGACTCTTCCTGGCTGCAACAGCTAGTGGCTCTCACTCTCACTGCCCAGTGGAGGTGGTACAATCTGGTACTGTGCAGGAAGGCATAGCTCTACTCTGCCTACTTCCCACCTGGCTGGCTCACCCAGATCAGAATCAGCCAGCACAGAACAGTTAACAAAGCAGAGCTGAGCTAGGCCTAGGACCCAGGTTCTATTCTCCACCATCTAAGGCAAGCCCTTGGAACATTCAGCATCTCTAGGCAAAGAGATCTATCTGTCAGTGCCTCAGCAGCCTGGTTCACATAGGCCAAAATCAGTGAGCCCAGCACAGACAGAGAACCCAGTGAAGCTGAATTAGGCACCTGACCCAAGTTCCATTGTCCTCCTCCCCAAGGAGGTTTGTGGGGCACTCTAGCTGTTCTAGGCTCTGAAATCTTTCTGCATGCTCCACGGCAGCCTAGCCCTCCTCGGGCAGAAACACTGTGGCCAACACAGCCAGTGAACCATGCAGAGCTGTGCTGAGCCAGGCCTGGGACCGAAATCCCACCCTCCACTTTCTTAAGGAAGCCTGTGGGACACTGGAGCAGCTCTAACCTCAGAGTTTTTTTTTTTTTTTTTTTTTTTTTTTTTTCTGCCTGTGCCCAAGAGACTGATACTCCAACCGCAGACCATGCATGGAGAGGAATAAGACCCCCTGTTCAAAGGAAGTCCATAGGCTGCTCAGTTTCCAAGTGGGTTCTCTAGTAAGGGGTTACGGGAGCTATCTCTGACATGAACTCAGACGCTGGCTCTTTGATCACCTCCCACTAGGGGGGGAGTAAGTCTTGACAGGCCACAGAGAAAGATGATGTAGCCAGCTTTGATGAGACCTGATAAGCTACGGTCACATAGAAGAGGAGGAGGTCCTCCCCTATCAGCGATATAGGGAAAGAGTATAGGGGGAGAAGAGGGAGAGTGGTGGGATTGGAAGGGCATAAGGAGGTGGCTGCAGAGAGAATAAACAGTAGAAAAAATAGTAATGAGTAAATAAAATTTAAAAAAAGAAGTTAGGTAATTAATATTCATTTACCACATTCTTTTTTTTAAGAAAACATTTTAAATTTTTTCTTCACAATTTATTCATTATATATCATGATTGAAACCTCCTCCCTAAACTCCACCAAGTTTCACCCTCCCTCCCTCTTCCACCTTATCCCCTTCTTATAGTCCTTTGAAGGGGTTCTTCACCATTGATATCTGCTCATAGTCTCATCAGTACTGCCTTGATCCTCATAGTCATATATTTTGTTTTATTTGGAAAATCAGAGTTTCCTGTGAACATAGTGTCAATATGTCAATTATACCAACTACTGGTAGCATCTTATATTTCTGCCAACTTTAAAAAATCAGTACATTCAAAGCAAAATATTTTATCTTTCTCCAAATATAGCTTTGTATTTTCTTATATCCACGAGTGAAGGTTATCTCAGCTATTTTAAGCTGTTCCTTAGGCTTATCTTTTACTCTCATCCCTAAATATCATGTTCATGATGACCTATATGCCCTGATACACAAACTATGACATGTTAGTATTTATGAAAACAGCAGAGGAAGGAAAATCACTTTTAATGGCCTTTGCCCATCTCTGAATAGAATATTTAAACCTTGCAAGGTTACTTCTAAGCTCATTGTTCTTTTCTTCCTTGAATCAAGTCACGGAGTCCTCATTCAGGTTTCTTCTTTTTACTCAGAGGATAGGAGACAAACTGAGTGATGAGATGTACAAAGAAGCTGAGAAAAAGCCTTGTTGTGGCTGTCCTATTTATTGCCATTAGATCATATACTTGTGCCCTCAGGTCAAACTCTCGCCTACCAGACATAAGCATGAAATGTCCAAGCTTAATTGTTTGTTTGTTTGTTTTTGAGTCTATAGTTTGAAACATCCTGAAAATTGCATAATAGTTAAATCAAATAAATGTTTATGCTTTTCTTCTGTTAATCTTATTTTTATTAGAGTTCCAAACCATGAACCTAGCAATGGGTAAGGAAGTACTAATTCATTTCTTTTATACAAATAAGCTCTGATAAAACTATAGCTGAAATCACATTCACAGATATGACCTAATCCATCTTTTTTATTTCTAGTCCTCATTACTATATACCCTACTTAAAGTTCTCATTTTCTCCTCCTTGGATTGTTTCTTGATGACAACTGATTTTTTGCAGACCTCTCAGAAAAAATACTCACAAATAGTTTTCTGACTAATAAATTCCCTTTGAATCTATCTGGCTTCTTACAATGTTTTGTTGCCTTGTAACATGGTTATGGAGTCTTTCACATCTCCGGAGTCAACTGCTGTTATGACCCCTATATAATAATGTACATTTAAATAGGCATTCTTCACTCTCCACCTGAAGATATTTCTAGGATCTTCACTGTGTTATTTTCACTGAAAATAATAGCTATATCACTGTGGAAAACAGCATATTTTATCAATATCTCACTGCCTGGGCTTAAAATGTAACATATTTTACCCATTTATAAACATGGATTATACGTTAATATTAACTTTCATCTTTATAACTCTACCTCTTCTACAAATAAAAGTATCAACTCTCCCTTCATCGCAGTGATAACTTGGGAAAAATTAAAAAAATCTTCCTGAATTTTTTATACCCTTTCCTCCAGGGGACAAGAAACAGCTCCCTGGTGTGTCTTGAACATGTGCAACATGACACAGAATTTGGAAAGCTTCAGATAATAACCAAGAACATGCAGGTTTTTCTGACAGTTTTTGAAATCTTTCATTTAAATATTTATAAAATACATAATTTTCAACCTTAACTGAGCTCTTTTTAGAAAGAAAGCTTTATACTCTATTTCACATAAGACATTAGTTGTGTTGAGAAAAATTTTGTCATCTAACAGCAAATAAGTTTGTGAAAATAATTTGTAAATTGAAAGAAGAAAGGAAGAAAGAGAAAGAAAACATACAATTGCATCAAGAAAATCTGGATTAAGGGGAAAATATTATAACAATAAAGAAGGTGTTTGGAATGTACTTGAAACAAATCTTAGGACCTCCCTTCTTGTCTAGGTATCAAATCTTTCCCTTTTCAGAGCTCTTTTTCAGGAGTTATTAGAATGATAAGGCTGTTTTTATTTTATTTTGAGGTATGATTCTTAGTTTTCTGTTATAAAGGAATACAGGTTCATGTGTGATTATATTAGAAATTTAAAAATGAAGAAAAAATGCTCCCTGAGGGGGGAGCAGCCTTACCAGGCCACAGAAGATGGCAATGCAGCCACTTCTGATGAGAACTGATAGACTAAGATCAGAAAGAAGGAGAGGAGGACCTCCCCTATCAGTGGACTTGGGGAGGGGCATGCATGCAGAAAGGTGAGGGAGGGTGGGATAGGGAGGGGAGGAGGGAGGGGCTTATGGGGGGATACAAAATGAATAAAGTGTAAATAATAAAAGATAAATAAAAAATTTTAAAAAAAGCATATAACATTTCATCCTTCAAAGAGAATGATTATTGCCATTTGAAGATAATTCCTTCCAGGCTTATTTTCAGGTCTAAATTTTGAAGTCCATCTCTTTTTAAACTGGAAATGATTACTAGTACCTATGGGTAACACAAAGGATGTTCATTTAGAATAAGAGAAAAATAAGTGTAATGAAGCAAGTAAAAAAGAGTATTTTGACAGAATGCTGTTGCTTGCTCTTTAAGAAAGAAAGCTCAGAAGCTGGAAACAACCCAGATGCCCCTCAAATGAAGAATGGGTGCAGAAATTGTATTCCATCTACACAATGGAATATTACTCAGCAATGAAAAATAAGGAAATCAGGAAATTTGCAGGTAAATGGTGGGACCTGGAAAGGATCATCCTGAGTGAGTTGTCCCAGAAGCAAAAAGACACACATGGTATATACTCACTCATATAGACATACAACATAGGACAAACCCACTAAAACCTGTGCATGTAAAGAAACTAAGCAAGAGAGAGGACCCTAACTAAAATGTCCAATCCCCATCCTGAAAGGCAAAGAGGATGGACATCAGAAGAAGAAGAAAACAGAAAAATAACTTAGGAACCTACCACAGAGGGCCTCTGAAAGCCTCTGCAGACTATCAAAGCAGATGCTGAGCCTGATGGGCAACTGTTGGGCAGAGTGAATGGAATTTTATGTAAGAACTGGGAAATAGTAAGAGCTGGAGAGGACAGGGTCTCCACAAGGAGAGCAACAGAACAAGAAAATGTGAACACAGGGAACCTCCCAGAGACTCATACTCCAACCAAAGACTATTCATGGAGATAACCCAGAACCCCTGCACAGATGTAGCCCAGGGCAGTTCAGAGTCCAATTGGGTTACATAGTAATGTGAAGAGGGACTGCCTCTGACATAATCTGATTGGCCTGCTCTTTGATCACCTCCCCCTGGGGGGGGAGCAGCCTTACCAGGCCATAGTAGAGGACAATGCAGCCACTTTTGATGTGAACTGATGGACTAAGATCAGAAAGGAGAGGAGAACCTCCCCTATCAGTGGACTTGGGGAATGGCATGCATGCAGAGGGAGGAGGGAGAGTAGGATTGGGAGGGGAGGAGGGAGGGGCTTATGGGGGGATGCAGAATGAATAAAGTGTAATTGATGAAAAATTAAAAAAGGGAAAATAATAATTTAAGAACCTTAAATGACTTTGAAAAGTGGAGGAAAACATGGAGTAGTCAATTTACATGGAGCATGTCTCGCCCCTGGGGGCAATGGTCTCCTGAACCTACTCAGACCTCAGACACCACGACTGCTAGTTCTAGAACTGATGCAGGATGTTCCAACGAGGGGGTTAAGGCTTCTCATAATATTTCCTATAAGCCCACACCTGTTTGTTTATATCCCCCATTTTTATTCATTATTAGCCAGATAGAGCCAAGTAATTGTGGTAATGATACATGCTTTTTTGCCCAATGCTGGAATGCTAGTGAATTTAGGTATGCCCTGGTTACTAGCATGCCTTGCTGGGTGCCTGTGCCCATTGATGCCCCTCACGCTATGACTCTCTTCAGACAGAAAAGGGATCTTGGAACTACAGCCGCCATTGTTACTGCCATCT
Organism: Meriones unguiculatus; assembly: GCF_030254825.1. Classification (NCBI taxonomy): domain Eukaryota; kingdom Metazoa; phylum Chordata; class Mammalia; order Rodentia; family Muridae; genus Meriones; species Meriones unguiculatus. The sequence goes on along the minus strand of NC_083369.1, from coordinate 53,568,869 downwards.
CATTGGCGGCTGTTGGAGCTACCACTGCAGCATTAGCCATGAGTCATACTGTGCAGACTGCTCAGACCCTGAAAAATCTTTTAGGCAATGTAGCTCATGCCTTAGATGTACAAAAAGGAATTAATGCTCGACTAAAAGGAGGCTTGATGGTGTTCAATCAGAGGATTGACCTTGTGCAGGAGCAAATTGATACCCTATGGCAAATCACTCAACTTGGCTGTCAATGAAAGTATGCTGGACTTTGTGTCACTAGCATACAATATGAGAATTTTCCCTGTGCTGAAAATCTGTCTAAACAATTGTCTAGCTATATTTTAGGTAATTGGACTGAAGAATTCGACACTACGATGGAGCAGCTGAGAGTGGCCATTGTCACGGTAAATTCTACCAGAGTGGACGCAGGACTAGCCACAGGATTATCATCATGGATTGCTGCAGCCATGAATCATCTGAAGGAATGGGCGGGCATGGGAGTGTAAGTAGGCCTCCTGGTGTTGGTCTTCTTGGTTTGCCTGTGCTATATATGCAAGATTAGAGTCTCACAACAGCGTAATGCAGCCATGACCATTCAGGCCTTTACAGCCATTGAAGCAGGACAGTCTCCCCAAGCATGGGAGCTAAAATGTTATGCTCAGGATTCGAGCTAAGCACTGCACTCAGGGTCAGCCGCTTTTGACCCAGAGAAGATCAAGTCTGATTGCATGCGGGTTGATGCCCCAGGTCCCACCTCTGAGAAAAAGGTATCAGACGGGTCTGATGCTCTTTGGGTGGATGACACTTAAGTGAACATCAGTACAAAGTCCCAATTTATTTCTAATATCAGAGATCAGACCTCTACTCTTGCCTGATGCGTCTAAAACAAAAAGGGGGAACTGTAGAGAGCTGCATAATGCTGTGCCTTAAAGATGGAGCTGGTTTCTTCCTTCTACCTTCCAGATGGTGAGTGCTCTCTGTCACAAACAACTCCACATTTGGCTAATGCTGAGGATCTGGCTTGCTTCCATGTATGTGGACCTATCTGCATTGCCCACATGGCACGCTGGGGTTGGCTACCCAGAGGCTATTTAAGCTGTGGGCTGGCTTTCCCCAGGGTCAGATGATTGTTCAAGGTTCCTGAATAAACTGCATTGAAAAAAAAAAGAAAGAAAGCTCAGAATTTACAACTTAAATATCCATTTACAAAGTATTGGAAACATTGTAAAAACCAGAAAGAAAGTAATCCATGACCACCATTAACATATTGACTTTACAATATTGCCTTATGAAAGAAAAGTTGGGCAAATTAAAATGTTTCTTCACAACCTCATCTAGGAATGATTTCCTCACGAAAAAGACTTCAGGCAAGCTTCCTATAATGCAACATGGAAGGATTAAATTAAAGGTCAAGAATATGTTAGCTGTGGGTATTCAAAGTCAAGAATCCCTTTATTCCTGCCAACTTACTACTTCTTGGCATTCTATTTGTTGTCCTTGCCTTCAAATAATCTTCTGATTCTGTCTAACTATATTGCTTTGCAACTGTTATCAACAGCAGAATTGTTCTAGGAATCATAAATATCGGAACCCTCTGAAGAAGGTAACAAATGATGACTTAAAATGTTTAAGTTTCAACCGAATCTCCTAACTCTATGATTAAATTGCTACCCATACAGACAATCTCAGACCACAAACACTCCCATTTGCATATTAGAATATGGCACCTGAATTATTCTCTCCATAGAAAACAGGAAACAATAATTTCTCAAAAGAACTGTTTATTTGAAATAAGCAACTTTTACCATTCTTGAAATATAATTAAGTAAACTATAGGCTAATATTACCCCTGAAAAATAGACTTCTTCTTATTGGTTAAAACATTCAATCAGTGCTCACTTTGGCAGCACGTACACTAAAATTGGAATGATACAGAGAAAATTAGCATGGCCCCTGTGCAAGGATGACACATGAATTCATGACACATTCCACATTTTTATCAGAAAAAAAAATCTCCTCATATCACATAATATTAAAAACACGAAATCTACAGAACAAAGAAAAATATTAAAAGCAGCAAGGGAAAAAGCCCAAGTAACATATGAAGACAGACCTATCAGAAACACACTAGACTTCTCAATAGAGACCATGAAAGCCTGAAGGGACTGGGCAGATGTCAAACAGACACTAAGAGACCACAGATGACAACACAGACTACTATATCCAGTAAAAATTTCAATCAACATAGATGGAGAAAACAAAATACTCCATGACATAACTAAATTTAAACAAATATACACAGCTACCCAGCCCTACAGAAGATACTAGAAGGAAAACTCCAACCCAACAAGAACAAGTACACCCAGGAAATCAGAGGATAACGACACCTTCACAACATAAAAGCAAAAGAAAATGAGCATACAAACACTGTAACATCCAATTCCACAATTAAAGGAAAGAACATTCATTGGTCACTGATATCTACCAACATCAGTTGTTTCAACTCTCCAGTAAAAAGACAAAAAAGAACCGAATGGTTGTGGAAACAGGGCCCAGCATTCTGCTGTATCCAAGAAATACACCTCTGCAACAAAGATAAATACTACCTCAGAGTAAAAGTCAGGAAAAATGTTTTTCAAGCAAATGGACCCCAAAAACAAGCTGGGGTAGTTATACTAATATCTAATAAAATAGACTTTCAACCAAAATTAATCAAAAAAGATGAGGATGTACACTTCATTCTCATCAAAAGAAAAATCCACCACGAGGACATCACAATCCTGAACATCTAGACCTCAAATATAAGAGAGCCTGCATTTGTAAATGAAACAGTTTAAAGTTTATATCACATATTGATCCCAACACCTTAATACCAGGAGACTTCAAATACTCCACTCTTACCAAGGGATAGATCACATAGTCAAATACTAAATAGGGGAATTAAGGTGCTTACAGAGGTTCTCAATCAAATGGACCTAATAGATGTGTACAGAACATGTCAACACAAATCGAAAGAATATACCTTCTTTTCTGCACTTCATGGAACCTTCTCCAAAATTGACCATATAATGGGCACAAAGCAAACCTCAACAAATACAAGATCAAAATAATCCCCTCTATTCTATCAGACCTAAAACTAGACCTCAGCAACAAAAGAAATAAAAAAAACCCTACATAAACAGGGAAACTAATCAACTCTCTAATCAATGATAGCTTGGTTAGGGAAGAAATGAAAAAAGAAATTATAGATTTACTAAAACTCAATGAAAATGAAAGCATGACTTATCTAAACTTATGGGACACAATGAAAGCTGTACTAATAGGAAAGTTCATAACATTAAGTACCTCCAGAAAGAAGTTTGAGATATATCATGCAAGCAACATAATGGCACACCTAAAAGCCATAGGAAAAAATAAAGCAGACACACCCAAGAATAATAGATGATTGGAAATAATCAAACTCAGACCTCAAATAAATGCCTTAGAAAAAAAAAGAAAATAATTCAAAGACTCAATTAGATCAAGTTCTGGTTCTTTGTGAAAATCAACAAGATAGACAAACCCTTAGCCAAACTAAAAGTCTGAGAAAAACTATCCAAATCAATAAAATCAGAAATGAAAAGGAGGACATAAGAACAAACTCTGAGGAAATTCAAAGAATCATTTGGTCCTACTTCAAAAGTGTTTGCACCAAAAAATTTAAAATCTAAATGAAATGGACAATTTTCTTGATAGATTTCATTTACCAAAGCTAAACCAAGAACAGTTAAATTGATTAAATAGTCCTATATCCCCTAAGTAAATAGAAGCAGTCATCAAAATCTCCCTTCAAAAATAAGACCATGGCCAGATGGTTTCAGTGCAGAATTCTACCAGAGCTAACTCCAATTCTCTTCAAACTACTCCACAAAATATAAACAGAAGGAATGTTACCAAACTCAATTTTCAAAACCACAGTCACCTTGATACCTAAACAAGACAAAGGACCAACAAAAAAAGAACTTCAGACCTATCTTTCTTATGAACATTGATGCAAAATTACTCAATAAAATACTTGCAAACCATAACCAAGAACACATAAAAGATATCATCTACCGTGACCAAGTAAGCTTCATCCCAGGCATGCATGGGTGGTTCAATATGTGGAAATCCATCAATGTAATCCACCTCATAGACAAACTAAAGGGAAAAAACAACTTGATCATCTCCTTAGATGCTTAAAAGCATTGGACAAAATTCAATACACATTCATGTTTATATTCTTGGAGAATCAGGAATACAAGGCACATACATAAACATAGTAAAGGCATTATATAGCAAGCCTATACATCAATCTAAACGGAGAGAAACTTAAATCAATCCCACTGAAATAAGGAACAAGGAAGGCTGCCGACTGTATCCATATCTCTTGAACATAATTCTTGAAGTCATTGCTAGAAAAATAAGACCACTAAAGGAGATCAAGGGGATACAAATGGGAAAGGAAGAATTCAAAATTTTACTATTTGCAGATGATATAATAGTACACATGAGTGAGGCCAAAAATTCTACCAGAGAACTCTTTTCAAAAGGTGATAAACACTGTCAGCAAAGTGGCTGCGTACAAAATCAACTAAAAAAAAAAAAAAAAAAAAGAAAAAAAGAAAAAGAAAGTCTGTATCCCTCCTGCATATTAAAGACACAAGGGCTGAGAAAGAAACAACTATGGAAACTGATCCTTCACAAATGCCACTAAAAACATCAAGTACCTTGGTGTGACTCTAACCAAGCAAGTAAAAGACCTTTTGGAAAAAACTTCATCTCTGAAGAAAGAAATTGACAAAGACATCAAAAGATGGAAAGATCTCCTATGTTCATGGAATTAACATAGTGAAAAAGGTTATCCTACCAAAAGCCATCTACATATTCAATGCAGTTTCCATCAAGATACCAACACTATTCTTTTTTTTTTTTAGTGGTGCATGATTTTATTTATTTATTTATTTATTTATTTATTTATTTATTTATTTAATCAGTTACATTTTATTAACTCTGTATCCCAGCCGTGTCCCTATCCCTCATTCCCTCCCAGTCCCTCCCTCCCTCCCTCCCTCATCTCCACCGTGCCCCTTTCCAAGTCCACTGATGGGGGGGACCTCCTCCCCATTCATCTGATCCTGTTTTATCAGGTATCTTCAGGACTGGCTGCAAAGCCCTCCTCTGTGGCCTAACAGGAATGCTCCTCCCTTCGGGGGTGGGGAGACCAAAGAGCCAGTCATCGAGTTCCTGTTAGAAATAGTCCCTGTTCCCCTCACTTTGGGAAACCAATTGGTTACTGAGCTACCACAGGCTACATCTGAGTGGAGGTTCTAGGTTATATCCATACATGGTCCTTGGTTGAATGTCAGTCTCAGAAAAGACCCTATGCCCAGATATATTTGGTCCTTGTGGAGCTCCTATCCTTTCCCCATCAGACTAACTCCCCTTCTTTCTTATGATTCCCTGTACTCTGCCAAAGGTTTGGTCATGAGTCTTTGCTTTGAAAACACTGCTAGTTAGAGTCTTTCAGATGCGCTCAGTAGACTCCTGTCATACGTTCAATGCACATCCCATCTGTCTTTCTAAATGAGGATTGATCATCTTACCCCATGTCCGCTCAATTGATTATCTTTTTTAGGTGTATAGATTTCATTATGTTTATCATATCTTATAGGACTATATAAGTGAGTATATCCCATGTTTGTCTTTCTACTTCTGGGATATTTCACTCAGAATGATCTTTTCTAGATCCCACCATTTGCCTGCAAATTTCATGATTTCCTCCTTTTTGATTGCTGAGTAGTATTCCATTGTATAAAAATACCACAATTTCTGTACCCATTCCACCGTTGATGGACATCTGGGTTGTTTCCAGGTTCTGGCTATTACAAATAGAGCTGCTATATACATGGTTGAGCAAGTGTCCTTTTTGTGTACTTGAACAAACTTTGTGTATATACCTAGCAGTGGTATAGCTGGGTCTGAAGGAAGCACTATTCCTATTTGTCTTAGAAAGTGCCAGATAGCTTTCCAGAGTGATTGTACCAGTTTACATTCCCACCAGCAGTGGAGCAGGGTTCCCCTTTCTCCACAACCTCTCCAGCATGTGTTATCGCTTGAGTTTTTCATCTTGGCCATTCTGATGGGTGTAAGGTGATATCTCAGGGTCGTTTTGATTTGCATTTCCCTGATGGCTAATGAGGATGAGCATTTCTTTAAGTGTTTTTCTGCCATTCGATATTCCTCTGTCGAAAATTCTCTGTTTAGCTCTGTTCCCCATTTTTTAATTGGATTACTTGGATTGCTGCTTTTCAGCTTCGTTAGTTCTTTGTATATACTGGATATTAGTCCTCTGTCAGATAAAGGGTTAGTGAAGATTCTTTCCCAATCTGTAGGCAGTCGTTTTGTTTTGATGACGGTATCCTTTGCTTTACAGAAACTTTTCAGTTTCATGAGGTCCCATTTATTGATTGTTGCTCTTAGAGCCTGTGCTGTTGGTGTTCTGTTCAGGAAGTTGTCTCCTGTGCCAATGAATTCTAGGCTGTTCCCCACTTTTTTTTCCAATTGATTTAGGGTATCTGGTTTTATGTTGAGGTCCTTGATCCACTTTGACTTTAGTTTTGTGCAGGGTAATAAATATGGATCTATTTTCATTTTTCTGCATGTAGACATCCAGTTGGTCCAGCACCATTTGTTGAAGATGCTGTCTTTTTTCCATTGAATGGAATTGGCTTCTTTGTCGAATATCGAGTATTCATAGGCGTGTGGATTTATTTCTGGGTCTTCTATGCGGTTCCATTGATCCTCCTTTCTGTTTCTATGCCAGTACCATGCAGTTTTTATTACTGTTGCCCTGTAGTACAGCTTGAGATCAGGAATGGAGATACCTCCAGATGATCTGTTGTTGTACAGGATCGTTTTGGAGATTCTGGGTTTTTTGTTTCTCCATATGAAGCTGAGAATCTTTTTTTCAAGGTCTGTAAAGAATTGAGTTGGTATTTTGATGGGAATTGCATTGAATCTGTAGATTGCTTTTGGCAGTATGGCCATTTTCACAATGTTAATCCTACCAATCCATGAGCACGGGAGATCTTTCCATCTTCTGATATCTTCTTCAATTTCTTTCTTCAGAGACTTGAAGTTTTTCTCAAACAGGTCTTTCACTTGCTTGGTTAGGGTCACACCAAGGTACTTTATGTTATTAGTGGCTATTGTGAAGGGTGTTGTTTCCCTAATTTCTTTCTCAGCCTTTTTGTCTTTGGTATATAGGAGGGCTTCTGATTTTTTTGAGTTGATTTTGTATCCTGCCACTTTGCTGAAGGTGTTTATCAGCTGAAGGAGTTCTCTGGTTGAATTTTTGGGGTCGCTCATGTATACTATCATATCATCTGCAAATAGTGACACTTTGACCTCTTCCTTTCCGATTTGTATCCCCTTGATCTCCTTTAGTTGTCTTATTGCTCTGGCTAGGACTTCAAGTACTATGTTGAAGAGATATGGGGACAATGGACAGCCTTGTCTTGTCCCTGATTTCAGTGGGATTGATTTAAGTTTCTCTCCATTGAGTTTGATGTTAGCTATAGGCTTGCTATATATTGCCTTTACTATGTTTAGGTATGTGCCTTGTATCCCTGATCTCTCCAAGACTTTAAACATGAATGGGTGTTGGACTTTGTCAAATGCTTTTTCGGCGTCTAAGGAGATGATCATGTGGTTTTTCTCCTTCAGTTTGTTTATGTAGTGGATTACATTGATGGATTTCCGTATGTTGAACCACCCTTGCATGCCTGGGAGGAAGCCTACTTGGTCATGGTGGATGATATCTTTGATGTGTTCTTGGATTCGGTTTGCAAGTATTTTATTGAGTATTTTTGCGTCAATGTTCATAAGAGAGATAGGCCTAAAGTTCTCTTTTTTTGTTGGGTCTTTGTGTGGTTTAGGTATTAAGGTGACTGTGGCTTCATAGAATGAGTTTGGTAGTGTTCCTTCTGTTTCTATTTTGTGGAATAGCTTGAGGAGAATTGGAGTTAGCACTTCTTTGAAGGTCTTGTAGAATTCTGCGCTGAAGCCATCTGGTCCAGGGCTTTTTTTGGAGGGGAGACTGTTAATGACTGCTTCGATTTCCTTGGGAGATATAGGGCTATTCAGTCTTTCTACCTGATCTTGACTTAGTTTTGGTAGATGGAATCTTTCAAGAAAATTATCCATTTCATTTAGATTCTCAAATTTTGTGGCATATAGGCTTTTGTAGTATGACCTAATAATTGTTTGGATTTCCTCAATGTCTGTGGTTATGTCCCCATTTTCATTTCTGATTTTGCTGATCTGGATAGTTTCTCTCTGCTTTTTAGTTAGTTTGGCTAAGGGTTTGTCTATCTTGTTGATTTTCTCAAAGAACCAGCTTTTTGTTTCATTGATTCTTTGGATAGTTTTATTTGTTTCTAGTTGATTGATTTCAGCCCTTAGTTTGATTATTTCCAGCCGTCTGCTCCTTTTGGGTGTATCTGCTTCTTTTTGTTCTAGGGTTTTCAGTTGGGCCATTAAGTTGTTTGTATGTGATGTTACGAATTTCTTCTTGCAGGCACTTAGTGCTATAAATTTTCCTCTGAGCACTGCTTTCAGTGTGTCCCATAAATTTGGGTATGTTGTGCCTTCCTTTTCATTGAATTCTAGGAAGTCTTTAATTTCTTTCTTTATTCCTTCCTTAACCCAGCTGTCATTGAGTACTAAGTTGTTTAGTTTCCATGTGCGTGTCGGCTTTTTGTTGTTTCTGTTGTTGTTGAGGTCGAGCTTTAGTCCATGGTGGTCAGATAGTATACAAGGGATTATTTCAATCCTTTTGTATCTGTTGAGGCTTGCTTTGTGGCCCACTATATGGTCTATTTTGGAAAAGGTTCCATGGGGTGCTGAAAAGAAGGTGTACTCTTTTGAGTTTGGGTGAAATGATCTGTAGATGTCTATTAGGTCCATTTGATTTAGGGATTCTGTGAGTGCTTTTATTTCCCTATTTGGTGTCTGTCTAGTTGATCTGTCCCTTGGTGAGAGTGGAGTGTTGAAGTCTCCCACTATTAAGGTATTAGGATCAATGTATGATTTAAGCTTTAATAATGTTTCATTTACGAATGTGGGTGCTCTTGTATTTGGGGCATAGATATTCAAGATTGTGATGTCCTCTTGGTGGATTTTTCCTTTGATGAGAATATAGTGGCCCTCCTTATCTTTTTTGATTAACTTGGGTTGAAAGTCTATTTTATTAGATATTAGGATGGCTACTCCAGCTTGTTTTCTGGAACCGTTTGCTTGAAAAACAGTTTTCCAGCCCTTTACTCTGAGGTAGTGTTTGTCTTTGTTGCATAGGTGTGTTTCTTGGATGCAACAGAATGTTGGATCCTGTTTCCTTAACCATTCTGTTAGCCTGTGTCTTTTTATTGGTGAGTTGAGTCCATTGATATTGATAGATAATAGTGACCAATGCATGTTAGTTCCTTTTGTAATGGAGTCGATGATCTAACCCTGATTCATTGCTTGTTTTCTTTTCATTTTTGTTGGGACATTATCTGTATGCCCTGTTTTCTTGGGTGAATTTGTTTTCATTGGATTGGAGTTTTCCTTCTAGTATCTTCTGTAGGGATGCTTTGCTGTGTAGATATTGTATAAATTTAGTTTTGTCATGGAATATTTTGTTTTCTCCATCTATGTTGATTGAAAGCTTTGCAGGGTATAGTAGTCTGGGTTGACATTTGTGATCTCTTAGAGTCTCCATGATACTTGCCCAGGCCCTTCTGGCTTTCATAGTTTCTGATGAGAAGTCCGGTGTGATTCTGATAGGTCTACCTTCATATGTTACTTGGCCTTTTTCCCTTGCTGCTTTTAATATCTTTTCTTTGTTCTGTAGATTTAGTGTTTTGACTATGATGTGACGTGATGTGTTTCTTTTCTGGTCTAGTCTATTTGGAGTTCTGTAGGCCTCTTGTATATTTATGGACATCTCTTTCTTTAAGTTGGGAAAATTTTCTTCTATGATTTTCTTGAAAATATTTTCTGTACCTTGGAGTCTGGAGTCTTCTTTTTCGTGAATTCCTATTATTCTTAGATTTTGTCTTTTCATAGCATCCTTGATTTCTTGGATATTTTGTGATTGGAACTTTTCTGATTTTACTTTTTCTTTGAGAGAAGTATCCATTTCTGCAAGTGTGTCTTCAGCTCCAGAGATTCTCTCTTCCATCTCTTGTATTCTGTTGGTGATGCTTACTTTTGTGGTTCCTGATCTTTTCTCCAAGTTCTCCAGCTCAAGGGTTTTCTCATTTTGTGTTTTCTTTATTGATTCTAATTCTGTTTTCATGCCTTGCACCATTTCTTTCATGTGTTTGAATTTGGATTCCTGTCTCTCTACGATGGCCTTTATTTCTTTTTTCATTTCCTTCTTATATGCCACTAATTTTTCCTCTACTTGTGTATCTATTTGTTTGGCTATGTTTGCCTGTGTTTCTTTAAGGATATTGTCTATTTCTTCTTTCTTTGCCTCCAATTGACTGGCCATCTCTTTGAAAGACTTGTTCATTTCCTCCTTATGAGCCTCAAATAATTGGGCAAGCATGGCTTTAAAATCATTTTCCTGTGCTTCTGCTGAATTGGTGTATCCATCGATTTTGGGGTTTGCTGGTGAAGTCATGATGTCCTGATTTATGTTGGAAGTGTTCTTTCGCCTACCTCTGGCCATTGGCTTATCTGAAAACTTCCCTGTTTGTTTTTGGATTCTGCAGATCAGACTGGTGCTGTCTCTCTCTGGTGTCTGGAGAGTTCTTCAGGAAGCTGAGCACTCTCAGCGTGTGCTGAGGACTAGCTGTACCTGTGGGAGGAAATTACGCAGGCGCAAACGGGGCAAATGCAAGCATGTGTGTGTGTGTGCGCGCGCGCGCGCGCGCGCGTGTGTGTCTGTGTGTGTAAGTGTGCGTGGATGAGTTTCTAGAGGGACAGAGTGATGGCTAATGTTGAACCCTTGAGTGTGTGGGAGGGGCTCTGTACTGTATATGTCGCAGGCGCTAATGATGATCGCAGCAATTTCTGGTATTAACTGTCTTAGCTCCTCAATCAGGCCCACAGGGCAGGAACTTCAATGTCCCTAGTGCCCCTCTGTTTCCCAAAGTGGGTATGTGGGTGGGAGGGGGGTTCGATGCCTGGCTTCTGATTTAGAAGGACCCAGGATCTGGGGAACTGCAGATTCTCAAGGGTGCACTCACTTACAGGCAGGTCTCTTGGCCGAGATCGTGGTATCCGGGGCTCTCTGCTCTCTGGTTTGGCCCTGCTTCTTTGATGTGTTCCGCCAGTTCTGTGCTGCTGTCACTGCCAGGTTCTGAGGTCTTGCTGCAGCTGGAGATTTCAGGGTGGTCACTTCAGCAGGGATGGGGTAATCAGGCTCTCTGTTCTCTGGTTTGGCCCTGGTTAGTCTTAAACTGGAGGGCTGTGGTGCCCCGCCAGTTCAGTACTGCTCCGCTGCCATATCCTGCTGTAACTGGAGACTGGCTTGCTAGTCCCAATGCTTTCTGGGAAGTCCTGGGATCTCTTCGTTGTGCTCTCCAAGCTTGGGAGGCCCAGTGCCTGGTGTGTCCAGGTTGTATGACGTTTCTGCCTGGTTTCGGTGAGTATATAGCGTATTCTCTGTCACTGTGGGATTGGGCGGGTCGTATGTCAGTGATGGCGATCCTGCGGAGCTAGTATGGTGTCTAGCAGATTCGCGCCCTGGGAGGATGGTGCAGCCGCTGCGCGAATCTGGGACTCCGGGGTACGTACTGCTGGCTTTTGTCTGCCGCTAAAGTGGTTGGGGCTCCGTCTCAGGGGTTGTATACCCCAGGCAGTTAGGTCTGCGCTGAGAAAGATGAGTCCGCTGTGCCACTGTGCCGAGGAGGAAGGAGGTCTGGGGGAAGGGAGTGCAGCAAGAACAAAGGATCTTTTCTCTCCCTCCCCAAGCAAGTCTCCGGATGACCGGAGGCCAAAGTTTTCACCTCCTGCGATGTTCTCTGGTGTTCAGAAAGCCTTGCTGTGGTTTTCCTGGGTTGGGGGTCCTTCCATTCTCCAACTCAGAAGATCAGGTATCCCACTGCTCAGAAACTGTGTGCTAGTCGCCATCTTGGCTCCGCCCCACCCCCAACACTATTCTTTACACAACTTGAAAGAACAATTTTCAATTTCATATGGAAAAACAAAACAAAACAAACAAACAAAAAAACAAAAAAACAAAAACAAAAACAAACAAACAAACAAAAAAATCCAGTACTTCTGAAACAATCCTGTTCAACAACAGATCTACTGGAGGTATCTCCATCCCTGATATCAAGCTGTGTTACAGAGCAAGTATAATAAACACTTCATGATTCTGGCATAAAACCAGAATGGTTAATCAATGTAATTGAATAGAAGACCCAGAAAAAACCCGACACACATATGAATGCTTGATTTTTGACAGAGAAGCCAAAATCATACAATTGAAAAAAAAGATAGCATCTTCAACAAATGGTGCTGGTGTAACTGGATAACTACATATACAAAAAACGAAATATATCTGTATTAAGCACCCTGTACATCACTAAAGCCCAAGTGGATCAAAGACCTCAGTATAAAAACAGACACACTAAACCTGTTAGAAGAAAAAGAGGGGAAGAGCCTTGAACTAATTGGCACAGAAGACAACTTCCTGAATAGAACACCAACAGCACAACCTCTAAGATCAACAATCACTAATTGGACCTCATGAAACTTAAAAGCTTCTGTACAGAAAAGGACACTGCTGTCAGAACAAAACCACAGCCTACAGTTTGGAAAAGGATCTTCACCAACCCTATATCTGACAGAGAGCTAGTATCCAGGATATATGAAGACATCAAGAAATCAAAGAGCAACAAATCAAGTAATCCAATTAAAAATGGGGTACTGAGTTAAACAGAAGATTTACGATAGAGGAATATCGAAGGGCAGAGAAACACTTAAAGAAATGTTCAACATCCTTAGTCATCAGGGAAATTCAAACCAAAATGACCCTGAGATTTCACCTTACATCCATCAGAATGGCTAAGATCAAAAACACAGGTGACCTCACATGATGGAGAGGATATGGAGAAAGGGAAATTATCCTCCTTTGCCGGTGGGAATGTAAACTTGTACAACCACTTTGGAAATCAACCTGGCATGTTCTCAAACAATTAGGAATAGAGCTACCTCAAGATCCAGCTATACCACTCCTGGATATATATCCAAAAGATGCTCAAGTATAGAACCAAGATATTTGTTCAAACATGTTCCTAACAGCTTTTTTCATAATAGTCAGAATCTGGAAACAACCCAGATGTCCTTCACCTGAGGAATGGATACAGCAAGTGTGGTAAATATACACAATGGAATACTCCTCAGCAATTAAAACAAGGAAATCATGAAATTTGTAGGCAAATTGTGGGAACTAGAAAAGATCATTCTGAGTGATGTATCCCAGAAGCAGAAAGAGGTGCATGGTGTATACTCACATGTAAGTGGATATTAGCCATATAATAGAGGATAAACCTACTAAAATCTCTTCACCTAAAGAAGCCAAGCAAGAAGGATGACGCAGGGTTAGATGCTCAATCCTCATTGAGAAAGGCAAAGAGGACAGCCATTGTAAGAGGGAGAAAACAGGGGAATCATGTTTTCTCAATTTGAGATATATATCATTGCCTTACACCCATGGCTTTCTAAATCCAGAAATCTCTCCTTGAAATATAATGACTCGTTTCCTATTGTAGTCAAAGTTCTAAAGTGTACAAATTTAAGAAAGTTATATCTAGCTATATGAGTTCTTACATATAAATATCCAAAGACATAATACATAAGAAAGAAATACTCAATTAAAATGCTGCTGGTGGTCTGTTTCCTAGTGGTATTTACAAATCTGTGTTGCCAGTATTTGTTACCTTTTAGGTTCTAGTTTTAATCTTCCCATAAGTGATTCACTTCACCAAAATCTGAGCCCTTAACTCTTTCTTAGTGCCCATCTGCTGGCATAAGTACAGCCTAGTTACTTTTAAATCATTCAGCCTTAAAAAAAATTAAATTCTTATTTGCGTAGGAGGTTACTGGCATTTGGATTTTAGCTGCCTGAATGTAAAAAAAAAAAAAAAGATGCTGTTTATTTCACAATTAGTATTCCATATCCTGTATGAACTCTACTTTGGACCTATCTAATTGAAGGTCTGGATGTGGTGTCATTTCTAATGCAATGCTATTTAATCTTCACATTTCCTTCCTGGGTCACTTTGTATTCATTTAATCTATTTAGCATACCTAATTTTAGCTATATACAAATTCTGTCAAATTATAACAATTCTGCTGGTAACTATAGCGACATGTGTTCCCTGCTCCAAATCAAAAAGTAGAAACTTTAGATCACATGAGAGTTTGAGAGTTTATTTTATGCACCTCAGAAAAACCAATATTCTTGGGTATTTTATAACAGTATGCATTCAGAAACCTTCTGTTGGAAGACTATAACAGAAAATATTTAGACTTTCATAGATTTAGGAAATCAAATGATGTGTGGCACTAATAATATTTTCATAAAAAACTGACCAGGAATTTAGATCCTGCTACTTTGTAATTATGCACATTTTGTTAGAAAAATAACTGACAATAACCATTGTACATTCTTCAATATCATGTTAACCATCCAGAAATCCATAAAAGTGGAAACAAAAGAAAGTTTGAATCAAGCATGCTCTGAAGGTTTATTGGTCATCCATGTTAATGATGTAAATTATTTTGGAATTGTTTGTTCTTCCTGTCAATAGGTAGTACAAGTGAGACAGAAGTAACAGTTAACAAAACTGACTTTTTATTGTTTATTATACTACCTATTCTACATGAACTTAATTAAAACATAACAGCAGCCCTGAGCTTTAGATATTATTAAATTTCTCCTTCCATGCTAAGGAAAATGAAATTCTTTGAATTTAAGCATATTGCTTAAATTACAAAGCTAGTAGGTTCAGGACAAACCCCACTCCACCTACTTGGAAAGTTTTGTTTGTATTTTAGGATCCTGTTACCTTTAGGCATAGCATTCCGCAGCTCTCTACAGTTCCCCCTTTTTGTTTTAGACGCATCAGGCAAGAGTAGAGGTCTGATCTCTGATATTAGAAATAAATTGGGATTTTGTACCCATGTTCATTTAGGTGTCATCCATCCAAAGAGCATCAGACCCGTCCGATACCTTTTTCTCAGAGGCGGGACCTGGGGCATCAACCCACATGCAACCAGACATGCTCTTCTCTGGGTCCAAAGTGGCTAACCCTGAGTGCAGTGCTTAGCCTCGCATCCTGAGCGTAACATTTTAGCTTTTTATGGTATCCAACCATGCTTGGGGCGAATGTCCTGCTTCAATGGCTGTAAAGGCCTGAATGATCATGGCTGTATCACACTGTTGCCTTCTGGAAATATGTGAAAGTGAAACAAAATGCAGGTCATTTAAAATAAATGTTTTAAAGTTTATTATAATACTGTTTCTATGTGATTTATATATATATAAATTTATATATGTATATATATATATATTTTTTTTTTCAGTAAAAGCTGATGAACCATTCAGGACAGTCTATTTTCTTTGTAATTTACTGCCGATTAAGCTCAAAAGTAAGAAGTTGTCTTTCTATCTCCCCATTCTTCCTTAAGATTCCATGCACTCTGCCCAATGTTTGGCTATGAGTCTTAGAATCTGCTTCAGTACCCTGATGGGTAGTCTTTTAGAGGAACCCTGTGGAAGGGTCCTGTCCTGTTACCCGTGTTCTCCTACTTCTGATGTCTATACTGTTTGCTCTTTGAAATAATGTTACAGCCTCTTCCCTAGGGTCCTCCTTGTTTTTTAACTTCCTTAGGACCATAGATTTTAATATGTTTATCCTATATTATATGGCTAATATCCACTTATAAGTGAGTATATACCATGTGTGTCCTTCTGCTTTTGGGTTACCTCACTCAGGATGATATTTTCTAGTTCCCACAATTTGCCTGCATATTTCATGATTTCCTTGTTTTTAGTTGCTGAGTAGTATTCCATTGTGTTAAAGTAGCATGATTTCTGTATCCATCCTTTTGTTGATGGACAGATAGGTTGTTTCCAGATTCTTGCTATTATGAATAAATATTCTATGGACTAGTGGAGCAAATGTTCTGTTCTATGGTTGAGTATCTTTTGGCTATATACTCAGGAATGGTATAGCTGGATCTTGAGGTAATACTATTCCTAATTTTCTGAGAAAGTGCCAAATTGATTTCCAAAGTGGTTGTACCTTAAGGGGACAGGAGCTCCACAAGGAGACAATCAGAGCCAAAAATTCTGCACTTGGTGAGTCCTGCAGAGGCTGATGAATCAATTAAGGATCATGCATGGAGAGGAACTAGATCCCCTGCTCACGTGTAGCCTATGGGAAGCTCAGTCTCCATGTGGTTTTCCTAGTAAGGAGATCAGGGACTGTCTCTGACATGGACTTAGTGGCCGGCTCTTTGATCACCTCCCTCTGATGAGGTGGCCTAACTAAGCCACAGAGAAAGAGGATCCAGACAGTACCAATGAGACCTGATAGGTCAGATAGTAGTGTAGGAGGACTAAGGGAGTGTCATAGTGGTGGAAGAAGGAAGGGAGGGTGGGTGGGGCCAGGAGGAGAAGAGGGAGGTAGCTACAACCACGATACAAAGTGAATAAATTATAAAATATAAAAAAATAAAGACAAAAATTAAAAATATAACAAAAATGAAAAATTTAATTGGTCAGATGCAATAAGGAAGTAACATTTTGAGTAAACACTAGTAATGTGGTTTTGTGAAAGGCATTAATTGTGAAAGGCATTAATTAATAAGTTAATATTCCCAAAATAAGTTGTTGATAACTATATAGTGTCGGGAGACAAAGCTATCTAGTGAAGACAAAGCTATCTACTGAAGCCTAAGTCAATTAGTGAATCAAAGCTATCTAGTGGAGACAAAAGGTGTTTGTTAGGAAAAGCCAAATAGTGAGCAAAGGTCATTTAGTGGAGACCTAAAGCTATTTAGCGAAAGTTATCTAGGACCCTAACTCATGGGTGAGAGGCTGTGAGAACATCCCTTTGTTAGAGCATCCCTGAGAAAACATCCCTAAGTTATCTTGCAGGCACCCTATTTAACACATGAAAGCACTCTTCCTGTCTCCTGCAGCAGCTAATTACCTTCCCCTTTTCCTGCCTTCTCCCTATATAAGTTGGGTAAAAATTTCTAATAAAGGAAGCCTTGATCAGACAAACAGACTTGGCTTTCTTCCTTGAGCTTCTTGTTCCCCTCCCCAATTCCTTCCACTCTCCTCCCTTAGGAATCAGCTTTCAAGCCCCGCTGGTCGGGGCCATAATATAGTTGAATAATTTCAATCTAACCAGAGGATTAGATTTAGGGTATGTGATTAGGATTAGATTTAGGATTAGATTTAGGGTATGTGAAATATTATGTGTATGTTTTTATTCTACAGGTTAATATTAGGGTCTTACCAACTCAGAACATGACATAAGCACCAAATGAGTGTTTATGCCTCAAGAAGAAATATGATGCTCTTCCTCTAGTTTAGTTTTTCTCAACCTTCCTAATACTGTGACCCTTTAATACAGTTCTTCGAGGTGACCGCCAACCATAAAATTATTTTCATTGCTACTTCATAACTATAATTTTGCTGCTAGCATGAATCATAATGTAAATATTTTTGGAGACAAAGGTTTGCCAAAATTGTCATGACCTCTAGTTTGAGAATTGCTGCTCTAGTCCAATTCTTGGCTGAGGATTTATTTGAAAAAATTATATTGACTTGTTATTCATTTCCACTGAGTTAATTAATATTCAAGCATAGAAAGTAATTTCACCTAATTTTATAATGTGCACAGTATGTGCAACTTGATGCAAATCCTAAGATTTGAGTTATCGTTTCTAAATTTAAGCAATCTCCTATTTATTTTATAGATTAAAATGTAAACTCTCCACCCCATATGAAATTTAGAGGAAGAATATATTTAGGTTAAAAGACAGTGCAAACTGAGAAATAGAAGATCAATTCTAAAGTCAGTATATACTTGCAATTCCTTCCCAAGTTTCTAATTTTAGTCCTAGAACAAATGCCAGCATTCCCTTCTTCTGAACATACACAGCCTGTAACCTTTACAAGGCAAAGCTTTGATCACTTTAATTTTACATATCCTGTAATATTTGAAGAATGAAAGGAAATGAAAACTTCCTTCTTTTTAAACTTACAAAGCTGGAATCAAGAGTTGTGTAGCTTTTTATTGGCTTGGTTGAGGTGTACTACTGGCTAAGCTAGGATTTGGCATCTAAATCAAACTTCCACTTCACAGAAACTTCAGACTTTGTTTGTAGTACCTACTGGCTAGATTAAATCAAACAATGATGTCAGATATAAAAATAGAGATTCCCTGCCCATAGCATTTAGCATTTAAAACAGCAACTGTGTACAATGTGGTAATTTAGCATATGTATGGCATTAAAAATTTAATATTACCTCTTGTTCAAAACCAAAAGAATGGTACATAATTTCAATGAGGTTTAGGGGCTTATAATTTTAGCATTCTTAGAGGCTGCTAATTGTGTTTAATGGCATTTCTTTTTCTTATCTATGCTTATAACAAGAGGTTTAAACATTTGCAAAAGCAGTTTACTCTTCTAGTCATAGCATAAGCCTCATCCAATGTTCTAAAATGGAGAAAGGGCAAGCCATTTTTTCTAACAGAGGAACATTCTTCATGGGGTTGGGATATGTCTACATTAAACAGCCCCTCTCTGAGGATGAATTTTAATGGGACAAGGTTGCAAGCAATAGTGTTACCATGAGAATAGCAGCATTCTGTATTCCTAGTTATTTAATTAATTACTTTTCTCTTTTAGAGTTAAAACCCATGCATATTATCATAAAGTGTTTTCAACGGTATTATTATTAAAACTAGAAAAAAGTCTTTTAAGTTTATAAAAATCTTATGAAGATAACACATTTGACACAAGCATTAAGGTACTTTATATGTCTAGCAGACCGTGCTAGAAGTGAAATTGGATTCGAGATATACATGTGTTTCCTTCATCTTTCTTGCATGCTTACTCCTTGAAATAAGTTTGTCACCTCTGAAGTAACAAGTAAACATTACACACCATAGCAATGTTTATCAACTTGTTGGTTTTGTTTTCCTTGCCTTACTAATTAGCCTATTATTATTATTATTATTATTATTATTATATACTTTACAAGAATATAAAGAAATAGAGAACATTTACCTAGCATCTCACCTGAATTCTAACAAAGTGAGCTTTCACACCATTAATTACAATGGAGTTTAGCTCACTAAATAACAGAGAATATAGGTGTGTTGTGACCTTAGAAAAGGACATGTGATAACACACCTACAGAAAAAGGTTGTGAGCTGAAATGAATAAGCGAACCAACCTGCTCTGAAACCTTTAATAATAAGCTTCATTCTCCTTCTTAGTGGGTGGCAAACCAGCTTGACAAGCTTTGCTCAAGCATTCAGTATAGTTTTTGACATTAAATCAGAAAGACATGATGACATTTCTAAGTTCACGAACACTCAGATTTCACGGGTAAACTCTAAGAACTGCAAGGAAAGGAAAGATGGCGTGAAAAGCATAACTATGCACAGTTTCCGATAAATGTCAAAGTACTGCTCTAACCAGAGGGCCTTTGAATAATGTGAGAAAAGTAAGGCCAAGGAGGGCCTTTCCAAGAGCTCATTGAGTTTTGAAGGGAATATTTGCAACTGCAATAATAAAACTGTGTTGTAAATTCAAGAGGACATAATTTTAGCTGAAATGATGAATGTTTTTCAATGATGATAAAAAGAATGTAAGAGAAATGAATAAAAATACCTATCAGTGTTACTACCTATAAAGGAGGCCCATCTCAGTGAAGTTGGGCCTTTCACATTCATTAGATATTGTTTATCATCAGAAAATGTGGCAATGAAGGAAATAACTGACAGATGTAGAAGTGAATTCTCTTCCCACAATAACTATTGATTTAAGTAAGATCTTTTATTGTTAAAAAAATACTGAAAAATGTTAACATTTCAATAGTCTTATATCTCCTTGTTTATCCAATTCTAAGATTGATAGGAACCCTGTATTTAAAAGGAAAAATTTCTAAATGTCTTTTCTGACTGCTAATAAAAATAACAATTTATTCAAAACCCACTCTTGGGCATATAGCCAAAAGATGCTCTACCATACCACAAGGCCACTTGCTCAACTATGTCCATAGAAGCTTTATTCCTCATAGCCAGAAACTAGGAAAAAAAAAACAATACAAAACAAAACAACAACAACAAAAACCTAGATGTCCTCAAACAAAGAATGTATTTATAAAATATATTGGTACATTTACAAAATGGAATATTACTCAGCTATTAAAAAGAAAGACATCATGGAATTTGTAGGCAAATGGATGGAACTAAAAAAAAAATTCTGATGGAGGTAACCCAGACTGAGAAAGACACACAGAGTATGTACTCACTTATAAATGGATCTTACCCATATAGCTCAAGATAGCAATGCTACAATCCACAGACCCCAAAGAAGTAGGTAACAAGGGAGGATGTTTGCATATCACTGAGAAGGGGAAATAAAATAGACACTGGAGGTGAATGAAGGGAAGTGGGCAGGAGTGGAGGTGGGGAGGACAATGAGAGTCAGGATCAGGTATGGAAAGAGAAAGCAGAAGACAGGGCCAAGCTGCCTGAAAGACAGAGAACAGAAGAAAATCAGTGGGTAGCATTTCTTGGATGAGCCAGAGACCTGGCTGGGACAGATTCTTGGAGTCTATGATGGTGCCCCAAGATGAGAATCTTAGCAGCTAGGGATAGAGAGGCTGAAGTGGCCACTTCTTGTAGCTAGATGGGGCTTCAAATGGAGGGAGGGGGCACCACACCTCCCACAAAACCTTTTATCCCAAAATTTTTCCTGCCTACAATATGTCAGGGTTAAAGATGAAGCAGAGATTGAGGGAATGGCCAACCAGTTTCTGGCCCAACATGACATCCCACCAATGGAAGACAGCCAACCCCTGAAGACAGGAGCTTATAATAATTGTCTTCTGAAAGGCTTCATCCAGCACCTGATGGAAACGGACAGAGAGACCCACCACCAAACAATAGGTAGAGCTCAGGAATCTTGTGGAGGAGTGGGAAGAAGGATGGACGCTTCAGGAGGAGTCAAGATCAAAGAGAGTAAACCACCAACCAAAGAACGTGCATGAGCTGAACCTAGGCCCCACTACATATATGTAGCAGATGTGCAGATGGTCTCCATGTGGGTCTTCTAACAATCAGAGCAGGGGTTGTCTCTGTGAAATGCTGAAGTCACATTGGGAGACAATTTGGTGGTTTCCTAGAAAATTAAATGTATGTTTGTATCTTATAAGCCCAGCAGTACACTTCTTGGAATTTACATACATTTGTTAAAAACTTACATTAACCCCCTTATTTGCACATAGTATGCACATAGAAGGCATTTTTATTTACAAAAGTCAAATTAAAATAACCAAGAAATCATTCCAAAGATGAAAAGATAAACAATCAGTAGGGCATCAAACTGATAGAATATTACTCCATAGTCAAAATAAATGAAATCACGAAAAGATATGAAGAACTGTGGGCAAGATGATCAAGTAGCCAGTAAAGGAAATTGTTTCCAAGCCTGACAATCTGAATTTAATACCTGGAAGGAAAGAATTCATTCCCACAAGTTGTCCTCTGACTTCTACATATGTGTTGATGCGTACACACATAATAAATAATTCTAAAAACTGTAAAAGGCAAAAGAAAATTAACTATGTATTTCTTTTTTTTCTTTATTAATTACACTTTATTCACTTTGTATCCCCCCTGTGGCTCCATCCCTCCTCCTGACCCAATCCCTTCCTTCCTCTACCCTCAGCATGCATGCCCCTCCCTAAGTCCACTGATAGGGGAGGTCTTCTTTTCCTTCCTTCTGATCCTAGTCAATTAGGTCTCATCAGGAGTGGCTGAATTGTCTTCTTATGTGGCCTGGTAGTGCTGCTTCCCCCTCACAGGGAGGTAATTAAAGAGCAGGCTAATCAGTTCATGTCAGAGATAGTCCCTGTTCTTATTACAATGGAACCCACTTGGATACTGAAGTGCCATGGGCTACATCTGTACAGGGGTCTTAGGTTATCTCTATGCATAGTCCTTGGTTGGAGTATCAGTCTCCGGAAAGACCCCTGTGCTCAGATTTTTGTTCTGTTGTTCTCCTTGTGGAGTTCCTGTCCTCTCCAGACCTTACTGTTTCCCACTTCTTTCATAAGATTCCCCACATTCTGCCCAAAGTTTGCCCATAAGTCTCAGCATCTGCATTGATAGTCTGCAGGGCAGAGCTTTTCAGAGGTCCTCTGTGTCAGATCATCCTGAGTGAGCTATCCCAGAAGCAGAAAGATGCACACGGTATATACTCACTCATATAGACATATAATATAGGATAAACCTACTAAAATCTGTACACCTAAAGAAACTAATCAAGAGGGAGGACTCTTGCTAAAATGCTCAATTCCTATCCAGAAAGGCAAAGAGGATGAACATCAGAAGAAGGAGAAAAGAGGGAACTATGTATTTCTATGGGGCATATGCCAATATAGAAAATGCTTAGACAAAGTCTCACATAACACAAGTTGAAAAAACCCTGCAGTGGAGGGTGACTTTGGATTTTTTATCCTTTTTCTTTTTTCTATTCATTCTTCTTTCTATTCATTCCAAGTAGTTGGAATGAAGGCAAGCACTAACATGTGATACTGGGAATCCAATCCAGGCTTTCATGAATACAAGGCTAACATTTTACAAAATGAACTACACCTACAACCCAAGACAACACCCCATATGACTATTAACTGTAACAAATGAAACACACTTAACCCAGTTTTAAGACTAAGGGATGGCAAAAGTAGACAGGGAAAAGCCTAAGATGCCAAGCAACTGAAATAATGCTGGGAGTTAGGAACATAGTCTTTCCCAAGGAAGGGCATATGAACTCGTTATCCAATAACAGATGGTGAGCTCTCAAACCACAAATAAGAAAAATATTGTACAGACTGAAAAGATATATATGTGTGTGCCTGTTTGTCTCTGTGTGTATATTTAATACACATAGGCATGCAATAAAAATAATGAAAAAGAGAGGCCATAAATTCAAAAGATAGAAAGAAAAGGTACATGAGAGGGTTTGGAAGGAGGAGAAGGAAGGAATACTGTAATTATTTAATCTCAAAACTAGAAACAAGACAAAACAGAATAAGGTAGTCTGAAGATGTTGGGGGTGCTAGTGAGAGAATACATCAGAGCTTTATATATCCGTAACTCTGATTTTATCAGACAAAAGCTGCTCAAAAATTAAAATCTAATAATACAAAGTGTGTTCAGAATATCATGGTTGAACTGAGAATCTCTTGCTCCAAATCTAATTTTGCAAAAGCTAAGTATAGAGGGTAGACATACATTGGCCATATCTGTATAGTAACATAAATTTGAGAAAATAATAGCACTAGAATTGGTTAAAATAGATAATACAGTAAATAATCTGTTTCCTTTAAAAATTTCTCTCTACTGTTTCCTAATTGAGGAAAGCACTTCATGATTTCGGCATAGATGAAAACAACTCCCACTCAGGATATGTAGCAAGCACTAACAAATGGGATTGTTTCAAATTAAAGTACTTCAGAGGCAAAGCAAACAATTAGCCCAGAGAAGGGCAAGTCTGCACAAGGAAAGAAACATCTCTGTCATAGGATTCATATCTAGGATGTATCAAGAATGCAGAAATTTATATAACAAAGAAAATCAATCAACAAAACTCAATCAACCAAACCCAGCTCCCCCCAAAAAAAGTGTAAATGGAAGATCGAATGGCCAAGAAACACATGAAAAACTATTCAATATTCTTAGGTATCAAAGAAATTAAAATCAAAACTACCGGCTCCTCCATTGTTATCATCAGGAAAGCAAACTGTGGTGAAGATGAAATGCAAAAGGACTCTTCTATTCTAATGGTGAATAAATAAATTAATAAATGAATAAACTGACTGGTTATTTAACAGAAGAGGTGATTGTAATCACAAAAGACTAAGGCACTGTATGAAAACTATATGATGAGTAAAAATAAAAGGTTTATAGTGACTTTACTTACACACATTAGAAAACATACTTGAAGATTTTTTAAAGTATATGACAAAAAGAGATCATTTTATATATAATATTTTTCATTTATTCTGGAACATTAAACACTTAATTTTTGAAATTAAATTTAAGAAATATTTGACCATTCTATAGTATGTTTTAAAAATATGATGAACAATTAAATAAATTAAAATTTTATTTAAGAGTGTAAATTTATGTAACCACTATGTAAATTACTATGTAGGTTTTCTAAAATACTAAAAGTATTAATACATTGTGATTGAACTATATTATTCCTGGGAGGAAACCTGAAGGACTATACTTTGTCCTAACTCAAAGATAATTACACACTGAAGTTTACTGCTTCACTGTCCACAGTAGCTAGCTAAGACAGAAACTAGCCAAGATGCCTGTCAATATATGGATGATTAGAAAAAATATGAAACATAGACACAACAAAGTTTACTCAGACACATAGAAGAATAAAATTATTTTATTGGCGGGAAAACTGATGGAATGGAGATAGGGGTGTTATTTGGGAAGAGTAAAAGGAAGAATATTGGTGAGAGGAGAGAAAAGGGGAAAATAAATGGTCAAACTATATGACTCACACACACACACACACTCATACACACACACACACAAATAAAAAAAAACAAGACACATTTGGAAAAAGAAACTTCACTGTAAAAGAGTTTCACTCTGTAAAACACTAATAACATTTTAGAAGAAATATGTTAAGAGACAACAAATTTATCATACAAAGGACCAGCTTTCTGGAATTTCTGGCTCTGACAGATTTTTTTAAACGCTGACCTTTTGTTTTGACTACAATAACTCAACTTTCAGTACAACTTTATTAATGCTAATAACTAAATTTATATGCCAGAAAACTGTTCTTCCTCTGCTTTTTTTGCATTATAAAAATATAAAAGTTATGTTCCTCCAATGGGATGTTTAAAAACAAGTGACAGTGTTATTCTGCCATTCGATATTCCACTACAGAGAGTTCTCTGTTTAGCTCTGTTCCCCATTTTTTAATTGGATTACTTGGTTTGCTACTTTTCAGTTTCTTTAGTTCTTTATATATACTGGATATTAGCTCTTTGTCAGATAAAGGGTAGGTGAATATTCTTTCCCAATCTGTAGGCAGTCCTTTTGTTTTGATGATGGTATCCTTTGCTTTATAAAAACTTTTCAGTTTCATGAGGTCCCATTTATTGATTGTTGCTCTTAGAGCCTGTGCTGTTGGTGTTCTGTTCAGGAAGTATGCTCCTGTGCCAATGAGTTCTAGGGTATTCCCTAATTTTTCTTCTAATCGATTTAATGTGTTTGATTTTATATTGAGGTCTTAAATAAAATAAAAATAAAAAAAGAAACTAATCAAGAGAGAGGACCCTGACTAAAATGCTCAATCTCCATCCCGAAAGGCAAAGAGGATGGACATCAGAAGAAGAAGAAAATAAGAAACAGCCTAGGAACCTGCCACAGAGGGCCTCTGCAAGGCTCTACACTGCAGACTATCAAAGCAGACGCTGAGACTTATGGCCAACTGTTAAGAAATGTGCATGGAATCTTATGTAAGAAGTAGGAAATAGTAAGATCTGGAGAGGACAGGAACCCCACAAGGAGAGCAACAGAACCAGAAAATTTGAACACAGGGAACTTCCCAGAGACTCAAACTCCAGCCAAGCACCAGGTAGGAGATAACCTAGAACCCCTGCACAGATGTAGTCCATGGCAGCTTAGTGTCCAAGTGGGTTACCTAGTAATGGGAACAGGGACTGCCTCTGACATTATCCGATTGGCCTGCTCTTTGATCACCTCCCCCTGAGGGGAGAGCAGCATTACCAGGCCACAGAAGATGACAATGCAGCCATTCCTGATGTGATCTGATAGACTAAGATCAGAAGGAAGGAGAGGAGGACCTCCCCTATCAGTGGACTTGGGGAAGGGCATGCATGAAGAAGGGGGAGGGAGGATGGGACGCCCAGGGAAGGAGGGAGGGCCTTATGGGGGATACAAAGTGAATAAACTGTAATTAAGAAAAATAAATAAATTAAAAAAAAACAAGTGACAGAATGAATTTGTTCTGCAGTCTGTAACTTGTTGACTTCTTACCCAAAGAACAAAAATCTAAAATTTATTGATTCTGAGGAATAAAGTTTTAAAGCACATAGAAAATAAGTCATTCAAAATTTTGAAAAATTTGTTTAATTTCCCCATTTGTCCTCTGAAAGTTAGCTCTAAATAACTCAAACTAATGAATATAATAATAAGTAATGTAAATTATAATGGTAAATACTGTTTTAAATTTTTATTTCAACTAAAACATCTACATTTTTAAATTTAATGAAATCTAATTAAAATTTGCAAAAATGAAATGATTGCAATTCTAGTGATCAGTTTTCATAGATTTGCAAAGCATATTCCATGTATGGATTTATGCATAAATTCAGAAATAATACAAATTAAGTAATACTTAAAAGATTTTTATTTGCATTTTTTATTATTTTATTTATTACAAATTTTTCACTTTGTATCCTAGCTGTTGTCCCCTCGCTCTTCCCATCCCAATACCACCCTCCCTGCCTCTTATCCTCTCATGCCCCTCCCCCATTCTACTGATAGGGGAGGTCTTTCTCCCCTTCTATCTGACCCTAGCCTATTAGGTCTCAACAGGACTGTTTGCATTGTCTTCTTCTGTGGCCAGGAAAGGCGGCTACCCCTAAAGGGGAGGTGAACAAGAGCCAGTCCTGGACTTCATGTCAGAGACAACCCCTGTTCCCCATACTATGGAACCCCCTTAAAGACTGAGATGCCATGGGTTACATATTTGCAGGGGTTCTAGGATATTTCCATTCATGGTCCATGGTTGGAGTATCCATTTCAGAAAAGACCCCTGGACCTAGACTTTTTAGTTCTTTGCTCTCCTTGTGGAGCTCCTGTCATCTCCAGGTCTTCTTATCTCCCACTTCTTTCATAAAATTCCCTGCATTCTGTCCAAAATTTGGCTATGAATCTTAGCATCTGCTTTAATACCCTGCTGGGTAGAGTCTTACAGAGGCCTTCAGTGGTAGGATTCAGACCTATTTCCTGTTTTCTCCATCTTAGCATTTCTATCTTGTTTGCCATTCTGAATGAGGATTGAGCATATTACCCAGGGTCCTCACATTGCCTAACTGTTTTAGGCATACATATTTTAGTAGGTTTTTCCTATATTATTTATCTAATATCCACTTATAAATGAGTATATACCTTGTGTGTCTTTCTGTTTCTGGGATACCTCACTCAGGATGATTTTTTTCTAGTTCCCACCATTTAACTGTGAATTTCATGATTTCCTTGTTAATAGTGGAGTAGTATTCCATTGTGTAAATGTACCACAATTTCTCTATCCATTCCTCAGGTGAATAACATCTGGTTTGTTGCCAGCTTCTGCATATTACGAATAAAGCTGCTATGAACATGGATGAGCAAATGTCCTTGTTGTATAGTTGAGCAACTTTTGGATATATGCCTAGGATTGCTGTATCTGGACCTTGAGGTAGCACTATTCCTAATTGACTGAGAAAGCACCAGATTGATTTCTAAAGTTGGTGTAGAAGTTTACATTCCCACCAGAAATAGAGGAAGGTTCCTCTTTCTCCACATCCTCTCCAGTATGTATTGTCACTTGAGTTTTTGACCTTAGCCATTCTGATGGGCATATGGTAAAATCTAAGGGATGGTTTAATTTGCATCTCCCTGATGACTAAAGATATTGAGAATTTCTTTAAGTGTTTCTCTGCCATTCAATATTCCTGTATTGAGAATTCTCTGTTTAGCTCTGTTCCCCAATGTTAATTGGATTATTTGATTAGACACAGTTTAACTTCTTGAGTTCTTTATATATTCTGCATATTAGTCCTCTGTCAGATACAGGGTTACTGAAGATACTTTCCCAATCTGTAGGCTGTTATTTTGTTCTGACAACAGTTTCTATTGCTTTACAGAGTTTTCACTTTCATGAGGTCTCATTTATTGATTGCTTATCTTAGAGCCTGTGCTGTTGTTGTTTTGTTCAAGAAGTTGTCATCTGTGCCAATGAGTTTAAGGCTCTTCCCCACTCTTTCTTTTAACAGGTTTATTGTGTCTGGTTTTATATAGATGTCTTTCAGCCACTAGATTTTAGTTTTGTGCAGGGTGATAAATATGGATTTATTTGCATTTTTCTACATGTAGATCTCCTGTGGACCAGCACCATTTGTTGAAGATGCTATCTTTTTTCCATTGTATGAGTTTGGAATCTTTGTAAAAAATTTCATGTCCATAGGAGTATGGTTTTATTTCTGTTTCTTCTATTCAATTCCATTGATCTAGAGTTTGTTTTAATGCCAGTGCCATTTCATTTTATTATTTTTGCTCTATAGTACATTGAGATCAGAAATATAGGTACCTCCAGAAGATCTTTTTTTTTTTTTTAACTATTCAAGGTTTCTTGTTATTCCATAGGAAGTTGAGAATTTTTTAAAGTCTATAAAGGATTGTGTTGGTAATTTGATGGGAATTACATTGAATCTGTAGATTGCTTTTGATAAGATGGCCATTTTAACTATGTTAATCCTGTTCAGCTTTGAGCATGGGAGATCTTTTCATCTTCTGATATCTTCTATTCCTTTCTTCAGAAAATTGACCTTTTTTTAATACAAGTCTTTGACTTGCTTATACCAAAGTACTTTCTGTCTTTTGTGTCTATTGTGAGGGTGTTGTTTCCCTAATTTCCTTCTCAGCCCATTTGTATTTTGTACACAGAAGGGCTACTGATTTTTTGAGTTTATTTTGTATCCAGCCACTTTGCTGAAGGTATTTAACAGCTGGTAGAATTTTTGGAGTCGCTCACTTATACTATCATATTATCTGCAAATACTGAAACGTTGAATTCTTCCTTTCCAATTTGAATTCCCTTGATCTCGTAAATTGGCTTATTGCTCTAGCAAGAAATTCAATAACTATGTTTGAGAGATATGGAGAGAGTGGGGCAGCTTTGCCTTGTCCCAGATTTCTTTCCATTTAGCTTGATATTGGCTATAGGCTTGCTATATATTGCTTTTACTATGTTTAGGTATGTGCCTTGCATCACTGATCTCTCCAAAATTTAAACATGAATGACTGCTGTATTTTATCAAGTGCTTTTTTAACATCTATGGAAATGATCATGGTTTTTTTTCTTTCTATTTGTCATAGTTGATGATATCTTTGAAGTATTCTTGGATTCAAATTGTAAGTATTTTGTTGAGTATTTTTGCAGCAACGTTTATAAGGGAGACTTGCTTGAGATTGTTAGGAAACGTGCGCGGAAACATGCGCCTGTAGAGCTTACACGTGGGTTCACAAATCACACTACGAGATCGTTCCACGTGGGAGGTTTATTAGGGGAAGGGGGTTGGGGAGCAGAGACAGAGAGAGAAGAGAGAGAGAGGGAGAGGGAGAGGGAGAGAGAGAGAGATAGAGAGAGAGACAGAGCCAGAGAGCGGAAGAGGAAGAAGAGAGAGGGAGGGGAGGGCTCCAGTTCTCTTATAGGGTGATCCAGGGCATGCGCAGATAATTCCAGGTGGTTAGGGTGTCTTCACAAATGCCTGATAACTGGTTAGGTCCCTTGGAGCTGGCAGTAGAAGTGCCTGCTTACTGGTCCCAACAGAGATTCAATTTCATTGTTGGGTCTTTGTGAGATTTAGGTATCAAGGTGGCTTTATAGAATGAGTTTGGTAATGTTCTTTTTGTTTCTATTTTGAGGAATATTTTGAAGAGTATTGGTATTAGCTCTTCTTTGAAAGTCTGGAAGTATTCTGTGTTGAAGCCATCTGTCCCTGTGCTTTTTTTGGGTGGAGAACTTTTGATGACAGCTTCTATTTCCTTAAGGGATATAGAAATATTTAATTTATTTACCTGGTTTAAATTCAGCTTTGGTAAGTAGACTCAATCAAGGAAATTGTCCATTTCATTTAGATTTTCAAATTTTGTAGCATAAAGTGTTTTGAAGGAAGACCTAATGATTGTTTGGATTTCCTCAGTGTCTGTTGTTATGGCCCCCTTTTCATTTCTGATTTTGTTAATTTGGATAGTGTCTCTGCCTTTTAGTTACTTTGGCTAAGGATTGGTCTATATTGTTGATTTTTCTCAAAGAACCAGCTCTTGATTTTATTGATTCTTTCAATTGTTCTCTTTGATTCTACTTTAGTGATTTCAGCCCTGAGTTTGATTATTTCCAACTGTCTGTTCCTCTTGGGGGTATCTGCTTCTCCACCCTCCCCCCCCTGCCCTGGAGTTTGCAGGTAAGCCATTAAGTTGCTTGTGAGATGCTTTGAATTTTTTTTTTATGAAGGCACTTAGTGCTATGAACTTCTCTCCCAGCACTGCTTTCATTGTGTCCTATAAGTGTGGGTATGTTGTGCCTTCATTTTTAGTGAATGCTAGGAATTCTTTAATTTCTCTCTTTATTTCTTCCCTGACCTTTCTGTTATTGTATAGCTAGTAGTTCAGTTTTCATGTGTATGTAGGCTTTTTGCTATTTCTGTTGTTGTTGAGGTCCAGGTTTACTCCATAGTGGTCTGATAGAATACAAGAGATTATTTAAGTCTTCTTGCATCTGTTGAGGCTTGCTTAGTGACCAACTATATTGTCTATTTTGTAGAAGGTTCCATGAAGTGCTGAAAAGAAGTTAAATTCTTTTCTGTTTGGGTGAAGGGTTCTGTAGATGTCTGTTATGTCCACTTGATTCATGACATCTGTTAGAGTCCTTGGTTTTTGATTAATTTCTTTTTTGTTGAATTTCATTTATGATAGGGTGTCCAGGTCTACTTGCGCTTGGATACCTGGTTTATATGAATGCCACATTGTTTTAGCTTTTTTTGGTTGTGCTTTCAGTCTGGCTTCTACCCATCCAGTTGTCTCAGTTGTTGGCTGTTAGTTTCTGGTGCCTGCTGGAATTCTGTGATGGGGAAAATCCACTTGGCAGGAAGATGGTTGTTTCTGAAGGTGGCCTTCTCAGCTTTTTGGGTATGGTTATCAAATAGCCAGTGCTTCTCAGGAATTGCCATTGCTCACCTTAGGTGTATGTCTGTTTGGTTACTGTAGTCGTTGGTAGACAGGGGGCCTCTCCTCTCACCAGGAGAAAACCTGTAGACAGCTGCCCTTCCAATGGTTTTCTTGCTCTGAATTTAGTAGGCTGCTTCTGCTGCTCTTATACTATGTTTGTCAGGTGCAGCATTCTTGAAGAACCAGGGAAGCCCTGAGGTTTTGTCAGTTTAGCTAGGGAGAAAGGTTGTGCCTTGGAGCAGTGTCTGGGGGCTGATTCCTTGGGTCCTGAGCTTCTGTAGGTCTGAGTTTGGAGCTCTGCTCCCAGTATCCAAGAGGTAATCAGGGACAGGTGTGCTCAGCAGTGAGGTGTGTGGCAAGAGGCTAGAGTGAGGAGCCTGCAGGAACCTAGGAACTTTTTTGGGGATTAGTTGGATGTCTTGAGGCACCACTGCTTGGTTTCTTCTTGACAGGGAGAGCCAGTGTTTGGTATTTTGGAGACCAGAGATCAATTTGGGATGATGAGTAGAGCATGCATGAGCAGGTAAGTGGCTCTGTGCCGGCAACTAGGTACCTGTAGGAACCAGGAAACTTTTCCTGGTAGGGGATGGGATTTGGCTGGATGTCCGGAGGTCGGACCTGGGACCTGATGCTTCCTTTACCGTTTTTAACTCCTGACAGGGAAACACAATCTCTGTTGTTTTAGGGTACACAGTTCTGTCCGAGACAGTTCTGTTGGGTGTGCAGGTCTGTGGCCGTGAGCTGGAGGCTGAGTACCTTGGCACTTTTTCAAGTGTATGAGTGACTGGAGGACAATCTTGCCTGATTTCTTCCTTTCCTGAGGTATTTTCACTCAACTGGAAAACCCAGTCTCTGGTGCTGTGGGGCCCACAGTTAGGTCTGGTATGTGATCAGAGCATACAGGCATGTGGGTCTGGGCTGGCGACAGAGCACCTGCTGGACCCAGGAATTCTTCTGGTGTTTAGCTTGGTAATCTGAAAATGGACCTGATTTTTCCCCACACCATAGGGTTTCCTCTCATCTGGAAAACAAAATCGCTGGTGTTTTAGGGCCCAGAATTTGGTCTGTTGGTCATGATACAATCACAACTATCCTGCTCTTCAGACACTGTGTTCTTTTGGCACACCCATATTCGGTATCCCCCCCCCCATACACACATACACACTGAACAGATTTTTTTAAGCTGCTCTGTATAGTTTTGTGATAATTACATAAATGTATAAGCGCCTATATAAGAATAAATTTATATATAAAATTATTTAAGAATATGGGTAATGAACACTTAGAAATGACTGGAAAATAATGAATCATTAGGTACTACCACCAATTACATTCATCTTATCTAGGAATAAGGATTTGTCAAGAATTCTTTTGTCTTTTTTTTTTCTTAAATACTTTTGTTTTAACATCTTTCGGTGCTGAGATTATTACTTATCTCTAAGGTTGGCACAATTAAAAAAAACACTTTGTACCATGTAAATGCAATCACTTTTTATTTAAAACACAAAAATACAAAAAAGAAAAAAAGAAGAAGCTGGACGTGGTAGTATAGTTAGTGCACTCATATAAATTTTGGGAAGCTGAGACTGGGAGATGGTGCACCAGATCCCCATAAACAGACAATATGTTTCATACAGTTATTTGGGTATGTGTATGTTTCAATACATGGCCTGGTGAATAAGTATAAATTAATTTAATGCTTAAACTTTCTTTCACAAATGTAGGGGCTTTAAATATGTATTCATTTGTTATTGCTTTCTGTGGGCTAGGAATTCAGGCACAGCTTAGCATTGTTCTGAAGCTCTAAGACTGCATTCTAGGTATCAGATGGGAAAAGAGTCATATGAGAATTAATGAAAAAAGGACTCACTTCCAAGTTTATTCAGTTTGTTGACAGACTCCAGGTTTTGTGGTTGTAGAATGAGAGATTCATTCTCTTTATGGCTGTTGGCTACAAACCCTTGTCAGCTGTCAGCTGGAGGACACAGTCAATTTCTGGAAAGCACCCAGAGTTTCTTGCCATGCTGTACTTACAAACATGTCTGTTTGCTTCCTTGGAGCCAGAGAAAATGGAGAATCCCAGTGCTGGGATTACAGGTGTGCACTTCCTTGCCAGGCTGGAAGCAATATTTGGCAATCTTAGACAATCCTATAATTGTGTGGATGCCATCACATAGATCCTGCGATCCTTTAGTTTTCTAATGTCAAAAGAAAGAAACTCATCAGATAGTCCTCACACTCAAAGTGAGAGTTTATACACATATATCCATATCAAGAGGCAGAGATCATAAGGACCATTCTAAAATACCATTCACTATAGAGACTGTTTTAATACAATCAAGATACCCCTACCAAATAAAAAGATTTACTATTTTTCATTTCAAAGAAGTCATTTTATTACAGAATATTGAATTGTATGATTCTTTTGCCAATATTTGTTCATGCACAAAAGCATTTGTTTTATCTTTTCACAACAGTATAGATTTTGTGTATTAACTTAGGATTCCTGTTCATTCAAAGGAAAGAAGAGGAGAAGAACATAATAGAAAGAGAGGGAGACATAGAAAATAGTGAAGAAGAAAAAGAGGCAGAATTCAAACAAGTGTGTTAGGAGGAAGAGGAAAGGAAGAAGTACTAAAGAGAAGAAAAAATGGACAGAAGGAAACACAGCAAAGTGAGAAAAGGGATAAAGAAGATGGATGGTAAAAAAAAAAAAAAAGGAAGACGTGGTTAAAAAAGAAAGTCTTGTACTTGGAATCAGTAAGTCATTCCAAGAAGGTGATGGTGCCTTCTATAGAGGTCAAAAGAGTCATCTGTTCCTACAGGTGATAATATCAGGATTCTGGATGTGCAATTCGAGAGAATTCCAGAGGTTCATGCTTCAATTTTCTTTCTAAGCTATGTGTTATGTCAATAAAGCCAGGTTCTTCTTTCTCTGATGTCTGATCATGCACTTGAACTGTCTGGCAGGGACCTGCTTCCTGCAAACCTTTCAAGGATGATTATAGGCTCTTTCAAGTGTCAAAGACTTGTCATATAGATCTTATTCGTACACATAAGCATGGGTTTAGATAGCAATATAGGGTATGGCTGTAAACAATCTGTCATATAAATTATAATGTGTGTTTGTAATTAGCTATTAATTTAACTTTTACGTTGCTTGATTTTATTACTCATTTTGAAATTTCAAATCATGAAACTGTCATAAATCTCAAGAGCAACCTAATAGAGCTGAGTCAGTCTTTTTTATTATAATTTATTCACTTTGTATCTTGGATATATTCCCTTCCCTTATCTCCTCTCAGTGCAACCCACACTCCTTCTTCTCCCCCTATGCCCCTTCCCTAGCACACTCATAGAGGACGACCTCATACTTTTCTATTTGACCCTAGCCTATCAGATCTCATGAATCATCTTCCTCTGTGTCTGACAAGGCTGTACCTCACAAGAGAAGGTGATCAAAGAGCCAGCCACTGAGTTCATGTCAGAGACAGACTCTGCCTCCCCTCTTACTAGGGAATTCATTTGGAAATTGAGCAACCTATGGGTTTCATCTGAGCAGGTGTTCTATGTTCTCTTCATGCATGGTCCTTGGTTGGAGTATCAGTCTTTTCAAACCTCCTGGTCCCATGTTTTATGGTTCTGTTGTTCTCTTTGTGGAGTTCCTGTCCCCTCCAGGCCTTTCCATCTCCCTCTTCTTCCATAAGGTTTCCTGAACTCTGCCAAAAGCTTGGCAAAGAGTTCTCAGCATCTCCTTAGATAACCTGATGGGTAGAGTCTTTCAGAGGCCCCATGTAGAAGG
The DNA here is from genome assembly GCF_030254825.1 of Meriones unguiculatus. Lineage (NCBI taxonomy): Eukaryota > Metazoa > Chordata > Mammalia > Rodentia > Muridae > Meriones > Meriones unguiculatus. The sequence continues at coordinate 53,533,766 of NC_083369.1, read as the reverse complement.
CTTCTGTCCTCTTCCTTGTCTTCTCCTACTTCCAGTGTCTATCTTGTTTGTCCTTCTCTGTGAGGCTATACCAATCCTGGGCATATATTTGAACGATGCTAAACCAAGAAGGACATTTATTCAACTATGTTCATGGCTGCTTTATTCATAATAGCCAGAATTTGGAAACAACCTAGATATCCCTCAGCTGTAGAATGGATACAGATATGAAGGCACATTTTACACATTTTAATTCAGCAATTAAAATAAGGAAATCATGAAATTTGCAGGCAAATGGTGGGAACTCCAAAAGATCATCCTGCGTGAGGTATCCCAGAAGCAGAAAGACACACATGGTATATACTCACTTATAAGTGGATACTAGACCTATAAGACAGGATAAACATACTAAAATCTATAGTCTTAAAGAAGCTAATCAACAAGGAGTACCCCAGAATAAGTCTTTGTATGTATACATACTTGCACTGTTCAGAAAAAGTACACAAAATGTTTAAATGTGCATTTAAGAAGTTAAATTATATGTCAAACGCAAGTCAACGATGTTGTTTACTATAACAGAATATATACTGTAAATTATGACACATGGGATCAGCTTGAAGTTAAGATGTAAAGGAAAGGGCCTGTGAGACAGTTTGCTAATAAGGCTGCTTGCCACTTGTGTTCATCCCTCAACTTACATGACCGAAGATAATTCACTCCAAAAAGATCCAATGGAGGATGCATAAATCTCACTTGGAAGGGGAGACAGAATAGACAGGGGTAGTGGTTGAAGAGAGGGAACAAGGTAGGTGAGAGTGTGCAGAGAGTTAAGAGAGTGGAAATCAGATCTCAGAAGAGTGAAGGCCAGAGGAAAGAGTCCTGTAGAGAAAAGAGAAATTGAGGGTGACATGTTGGACACCGAAGTCAGGGTAGGCTCCTGGGAGTATATGAGGGGGATTCTTGCAAATACTGCTAGTATCAGAGGCCACAGAGACTGAAGAGGACATCCACTAACTAGACTAGTCTCCTAGTAGAGGGAAAGGATCACCAACCCATCCACAAAAACTTTAATCGCAAATTTACTTTGCCTACAAGATGTGCAGGGATGAAGATAAAGCAAATAGAGCAGAAACTGAAAGATTACGAATGCACAATCCAAACAAGGACTCACTATATCAGAGAGCACCAACCCCTGCCACCATGACCTGTCTGCTAAGATGGCAGACAGAAGCCTGTCAGAGTTGTCATCTGAGAGATTCTATCCAGCAGTACCTCAAAACAGATACTGTGACTCACAACCAAACATAATGCTATGCATAGGGAATCCTGTGGAAAAGTAGGAGGAAAGTGAATCGGACTTGGAGATGATAGGAGCTCTACAAGAAGACCACATGGTATCCAATTTTAACTGGATATGACATGTAATCATGCTAAAATATGTACACCTAAGAAAGCTAAGCAAGAAGGAGGACCAGGGGTAAGATGCTTAATCTTCATTCAGAAAGGCAAATGAGACAGCCATCAGAAGAGGGAGAAAACAGAGAACAGGACAAGAGCCTATCACAGATGGCCTCTGAAAAACTTCACCCAGCAGGGTATTAAAACATATGCTGAGATGCAAAACCAAACTTTGGGCAGAGTGCAGGGAATCTTATAAAAGAAGGGGGGATAGAAAGACCTGGAGGGAACAGCAGTTCCAGAAATGGAGCAAAAGAACCAAAAAATCTGGAAACAGGGGTCTTTTCTAAGAGATACTCCAAACAAGGACCATGTATGGAGATAACTTAGAACCCCTGCACAGAAGCAGCTCAAGGCAGCTCAGTATCTAAGAGGGTTCCACAATAATAGGACCAAGGACCATCTCCGACATGAACTCATGGGCTGGCTCTTGGACAACCTCCACCTGAGGGGGGATCATCCATGCCAGGACACAGAGGAAGACAAAAAAGCCAGTTCTGATGAGACCTGATAGACTATGGTCAGATAGAAGGGGAGGAAGACCTCCTATATCAATGGACTGGGGGAGGGGAATAGGAGAAGAAAAGGGAGGGAGGGTGAGATTGGGAGGAGGAAAGGGAGGAGGATACAGCTGGAATACAAAGAGAATAAACTGTAATTAATAACAAAAATAAATAATTGAAAAAAATAAAAGATGACCAACAGAGCCAACTAAGCAGAGCCTAGAGGGGCTTGCTGAGACTGAAGCATCAATGAGTGTCCACACATAAACTGAATCAGGGCCCCCAACAAAGGTGTAGCAGATGGGCAGCTTATGCTCCATGTGGGTTCCCTACTAAGGGAATTAGGGAGTGCATTGGCCATAGAACCACTTGCCTGCTTTTTAATCATTTCCTCCTGGAGGAATTGCTTTGCCAGGCCACAGCAGAAGAGAACATGTTCAGTCCTGATGCAACTTGATGACCTGGGGTGGACGGGAAAGGGAGCTCCTCTTGGCTGAGAAAAGTGAGAGTAGAGGAGAGGAAAGAAGGGATATGGCTACACCGAGATGTAAAGTGAATGAAAAATAAAATATAAACAAACAAACACAGCTCAAAGTTGGTGGCAACCAATGCACACTTTCTCTGAGGCAGAGGGTCTGTAACTCTGAAACTGTTGAGTGGATGGGCAGCTGAAGCCAAAGCATTGACTTTGAGCTTCCCAGGGTAGAGAGGACAACTTGTGAGCTGGGACAAATTGGATCCAGGTCACCTGTGGATGTCTGCCAGGTCTGAGAGTTGCGAACTATCTACCCACTGGACTTTCAGCTGCACCATCCTTTTCTCCACTTGCCACTGCACAGCAGCTGCAAGGAGTGCATAGCCCCAGATACTGGGTACCTCCTTACTTTAAAGGCCAAACAGGGGACCCAAATCTGAGAGTAGAAAACTGTGGGCTCTCTGAGGTTACCACATATGCCTGTGAGTGAATAAGCAGGCCATTAGCTCTTTGTACACCCACCTGTAAGTGAGTGCTCATGGGCCCTCTGCACTTCACACACATGCCTGCCAGTGAGTACCTGCAGGCACTCTGTGCTTTCCACACAGGCCTACTAGAAAGTTATTTTGCAAGCAAGTGCTTACAGAGCCCCAGATGGGGGTCCCTCTATACTAGCAACCAGATGGGGGTCCCTCTATACTAGCAACATTGGATCCCTCCCACCCACAACCTTGCTGTCGGCAACATAGGAATCCCTGGGGTAGCATTCTCAACAGTGAAGCCCCTGTTAGGTGGATCTCCCAGTGGAGGCCAGCCAAACAATTCCTGGAACCAAGTTGGTGCACCTCAGATTTAAGCTCATGGAGCACAAGAAGAAGACAAGCCCACGGGCCACTGAGCCATTCAGGGCTCCTGAGCACTTGTACTGCAACTGCAAAGAGCAAAGGGCACCTGGACTACAATCTACTCTTATACTTCACCCTTCCAGGCACACCTTCCAGGCACACCTTCATGCATATTCCTGGGCTTGTGTACTTGTGTTTGTGACCTTCCTCCTTTAGCTAAATCTGAAATGCCAACACCTACTCTCAAATCAAAGGATCTCTCTGACCTTCCTGAAGAATACTCCAGACTCCAGAGAAAGAAGGACCCAGGTTGCAGTACAGGTTCCAGTAACAAACAGCAAATGTGACTGACCGTCAGATAGCTAGAGAGAGGCATAAGAAATATTCCAACAAAAATCAGGACATCAAGGCTTCACCAGCAACCCCCCAAATCAAGGGATATGTTAATTCATTGGAAACACAGGAAAATTATTTAAAATCCATGCATTTCCAGTTATTAGAGACACATAAAGAAGAAACAAACAAACAAAAATAGATGCCATCATGGAGCGACAGGAATACACACTCAAACAGATGAAGGAAACGGTGCAAGACATGAAAACAGAATTAGAATCAATAAAGAAAACACAAACAGAGAAAACACTGGAGATGGAGAAGTTAGAAAAGAAATCAGGAACCAGAAAATTAAGCATAACCAACAGAATACAAGAGATGGAAGAGAGACTCTCAGGTGCTGATGATACAATTGCAGAAATTGATACATCGCTCAAAGAAAAAAAGAAAATCAAACAATGCCAAACACAATACAGACAAGAAATCAAGGACACCATGAAAAGACAAAACCTAAGAATAATAGGAATAGATGAAAAAGAAGATTCCAGGCTCCAAGGTCCAGAAAATATGCTCAAAAATTATAGAAGAAAAATTTTCCAACTTAAAGAAAGAGAAGTCCTTAAACAAGCAAGAGGCTTACAGAACACCAAATAGACTAGACCAGAAAAGAAACTTCTCACATCACATAATAGTCAAACACTAAATCAAGAACAGGATCAAGGAAAAATATCAAAAGCAGCAAGGGATAAAGGCCAAGTAACATACAAAAGTAGAGCTATCAGAATCACACCAGACTTCTCAACAGAAACCATGAATGCCAGACAGACCTGGACAGATGTCATGCAGACTCTAAGAGAAAACAGATGTCAAAACCTGACTACTATACCCAGCAAAATTTCAATCAACATAGGTAGAGAAAACAAAATAGTCCATTCCATGACAAAATATAACATAAAGAATATCTACACAGACCTACAGAAGATACAAGAAAGAAAACTTCAATCTAATGAAATCAGCTACAATAAGAAAACACAGAACAAAGATAACGTAACAACAAAAAATCAAAAGACAAAAAGCATACAAACACACTGTCACTACCAACTCCACAATGAAAGGAACTAACATACATTTGTCACTATTATCTGTCAACATCAATGGACTCAAATCTCCAACAAAAAGACACAAACTAGCAAAATGATTGGGAAAACAGGATCTAACAATCTGCTACATCCAAGAAACACACATTTGCAACACTGACAGACACTACCTCAGGGTAAAGGAATGGAAAAGGTTTTTCAAGCAAATGGACCCAAAAAAGAAGCTAGAGTAGCTATCCTAATATATAATAAAATAGACTTTCAACAAAAATTAATCAGAATGAAGAGAAGGGACACTCATTCTCATCAAAGAAAAAATCCACTATGAGGACATCTTAATCCTGAACATCTATGCCCCAAATAGAGGGGCACCTGCATTTGTGAAAATGACACATTATTAAAGCTTAAATCACTCATCAATCCCAACACCTTAATAGTGGGAGACTTCAACACTCCACTCTAACTAAGACAGATAGATCATCAATACAGATGTTAAATAGGAAAATAATGACACTTACATTTGGCCTAAATCAAATGGACTTAATGGATGTCTACAGAACCTTTCTCCCAAAGTCAAAACTGTACACCTTTTTCTCAGCATCCCACAGAACCTTCTCCAAAATTGACCATATAGTCAGGTACAAGCAATCTTCAACAGATACAAGAAGATTAAAATAATCCCTTGTATCCTATCAGACCACCATGGACTAAAACTAGACCTCATCAAGAACAGAAATTACAAAAAGCCTACACATGCATGGAAAATAAACAACTTTCTATTCAATGACAGATGGATAAGGGAAGAAAGAGAGAGAGAGAGAGAGAGAGAGAGAGAGAGAGAGAGAAATTAGAGATTTCCTATAAGTCAACGAAAATGAAGGCAAGCCTTCCACAAATTTAAGGGACACAGTATAAGAAATATTAAGAGAAAAGTTTATAGCACTAAGTGCCTTCAGGAAGATTTGAGACATCTCATTCAAGCAACTTAATGGCACACCTGAAAGCCCAAAAGAAGGGAAAAAAAGAAGCAGACACACCCAAGAGGAGTATATGATTGGAAATAATGAAACTCAGGGCTGAAATAAATACATTAGAAACAAATAAAACAATTCAATTAATCAATGAAACCACAAGCTTTTGCTTTGAGACAACAGGATAGACAAACCCTTAGCTTAACTAACTGAAAGACAAAGAGTAACTATCAAAATCAACAAAAACGAGGACATAATGACAGACAATGAGGAAATTGAAAGAAACACTGAGTCTTACTTCAAAAGCCTATATGACACAAATGTTGAAAATCTAAATGCAATGGACAATTTTCTTGATAGATGCCATTTACCAAAGCAAAACCAACATCAGGTAAATAGATTAAATAGTCCTATATCCCCAATGAAATAGAGGCAGTCATCAAAATTCTCCCTTCCAAAAAAGCCCGGGGTCTGATGTTCTCAGCACAGAATTCTACCACACCTTAAAAGAAGAGTTGATGCCAATTCTCTTAAACTATTCACACACACACACACACACACACACACACACACACACGCCAGAAGGGAAATTACCAAAGTCATTTTATGAGGCCACAGTAACCTTGATACCTAAACCACAAAAACGTCCAACAAAAAAGAATTTCAGACTTATCTCTCTTATGAACATTTACCCCAAAATACTCAATAAACTGAATCCAAAAACACCTAATAGATATCATCCACTATGACTAATTAGCCTTCATCTCAGGCATGCAGAGGTGGATCAATACACTGAATATCATCATTGTGTTCCACAACATAAAAAAAAAAACAGAAGAAAACAAAAAAACATGATCATCTCTTAAATGCTGAAAAAGCATTTGATGAAATCCAACACCCATTGATGTTTAAAGATTTGGAGAGATCAGGGACACAAGGCACATACTTAAACATAGTAAAAACAACATAGAGCAAGTCTACAGCCAACATCAAACTAAATGGAGAGAAACTTAAATCATTCCCACTGAAATCAGGGACAAAACAAGGCTGCCCACTCTCTCTGTATCTCTTCAACATAGTACTTGAAGACCTACTAGAGCAATAAGACAGCTAAAGGAGAAAACACATTGGAAAAGAAAAAGTCAAAGTGTCACTATTCACAGGTATGATCGTATACATGAGTGACCCCAAAAATTTTACCAGAGAACTCCTTCAGTTGGTAAACGCCTTCAGCAAAGTGGCTGGATACAAAATTAACTCAAATAAATCAGTAGCCCTTCTGTATACAAAAGGCCAAAGTTTTGAGAAATAAATTAAGGTAACAGCACCCTTTACAAAAGCCACAAATAATATAAGGTATGTTGGTGTGACTCTAATAAAGCATGTGAAAGACATGTATTAAAAAATTCAAATTTCTGAAGAAAAAAATTGAAGAAGATATCAGAAGATGGAAAGATCTCCCATGCTCATTGATCTGTAGGATTAACATAGTGAAAATGGCCATCCTACAAAAAGCAATCTACAAATTCAATGTCATTCTCACCAAAATACCAACACAATTCTTTAAAGAACTTGCAAGAATAATTATCAATATCATATAGAAAAAAAAACAGAATTGCTAAAAACAATCTTGTACAATAACAGAACTTCAGGAGGTAACTCCATCACTGATTTCAAGCTGTCTATAGAGCAACAGTAGTAAAAACTGCATGGTACTGGATGGTGGATCAGTCTGGGAAAAAACCCAGAAATAAATCCACACAGCTATGTATACTTGCTTTTTGACAAAGAGTCAAAACAATATAATGGAAAAAAGATAGCAAAGGATGCTGGTCTAATTGAATGTCTACATATAGAAACATACAAATAGATCCATATTTCTCACTCTGCACGTAAGTAATACAATTTAAAAATGGGGTACAGGGCTAAATAGAGAGTTCTCAATAGAACAATATCTAATGGCAGAGAAACAGTTAAAGAAATGTTCAGCATTCTTAGTCCTCAGGAAGATGTGAATCAAAGCAACCCTGAGATTTCACCTTATACCTATCAGCATTGCTAAGATAAAAATAAAATAAAAACTCAAGTGTGGATTATAGAGAGAATATGCAGATAAGGGAACACTCCTCCTTCGTTGGTGGGAAGGTAAACTTGTACAACCACTTTGGAAATTAATCTGGCTCTTTCTCAGACAATCAGGAATAGTGCTACCTCAAGATCCAGCTATACGACTCCTAAATTTATATCCAATATGTTCAACTATACAATTAGGACATGTGCCCAACCATGTAGGTAGCAGCTGTGTTCATATATGCTGTTAGCTGAAAACAAACTAGATGTCCCTCATCTGAGGAATGGATACAGATATTGTGGTACATCTACAAAATGGAATATTTCTCAGGTAATAAAAACAAGGAAATCATGAAATTTGCAGGAAAATGGTGAGAAGTAGAAAAGGTCATCTTGAGTGAGGTTACCCAGAAGCGAAAGACACACATAGTACATACTCACTCATAAGTGGATGTTAGCCATATGATATAGAATAAACATACTAAAATTTATACTCCTTAAAAAGCTAAGCACAAGAAAGACCTTAGGTAAGATGCTCAATCCTAAATAAAAAATAAAAACGTGTAACAGCTTTGTTTGCAATAGCCAGAACCTGGAAACATCCCGGTGTCCATCAACGGAGGAATGGATACAGAACTTGCGGTAATTTTACACAATGGAATACTACTCAGCAATTAAAAACAAGGAAAACATGAAATTTACAGGCAAATGTTAGGAATTAGAAAAGATCATTCTGAGTGAGGTATCCCAGTAGGAGAAAGACACACATGGTATATACTCATTCATTTAGACCTATAAGATAAACATAATGGAATCTATACTCCCAAAGAAGATAAACAAGAAAGAGGACCCTGGGTAAGATAATCAATCTGCACTTAGAAAGACAAATTCAACAGTTCATAGGTAGAGAATGGTATGGGCATTGGATGTAGGAGAAAACAAGTAACAGACAGAAGCTTACCACAGAGGACCTCAGAATGGCTCTAACTAGCAGTGTATCAAAGCAGATACTGAGACTCATAACCTTCTGTAGAGTGCAGGGAATCACATGAAAGAAGGGGGAGTTAATATGACCTGAAGAGGACAGGAGCTCTACAAGGACCAAATATATCTGGGCACAGGGGTCTTATATGAGACTGTTTCTCTAACCAAGGACCTTGCCTGGATATAACCTAGAACCCCTGCTCACACATAGCCTGTGGTAGCTTAGTATCCAAGTGAGTACCCTAGTAAGGGGAATAGGGACTATTTATGACATGAACTCAATGGTAGGCTCTTTGAATTCCCCACCACCCAAGGGAGGAGCAGCCTTGCTAGGCCACACAGAGGAGGACTTTGCAGCCAGTCCTGAAGATACCTGATAAAACAAGGTCAGATGAAAGGGGAGAAGGGTCTCTCCTATCAGTGGACTGGGAAAGGGGCAGGGAGGAAATGAAGGAAAAACGGTGGGTTTGGGACGGAATGAGGGAGAGTAATACAGCTGGGATACAAAGTTAATAAAATGTAACTCAAAAAAAAAAATAAGGACAAACCCAATAGACTTTGGAAGCAGGAGAAGACAGGTAAAAAGATAGGAGCCTACCACAGATAGCCTGTGAAATACGCTACTGTTGGAGCTATTGAAGCAGAGGCTGAGATTCAGTCAAACTTAGGGCAGAGTGCAGGCAATCCTATGAAAGAAAGGGGAGATAGAAAGACCTGGAAGGTACAGAAGCTCCAAAAGGAATCCAAGAGAGCCAAAACAACAGACACCTGGGTGTCCTGCATAGATTGATACCCCATCTATTTACAGTGCATGGAGAGTACCTAATACCCCTGCTCAGATATAACCCATATATTTAATATACAAGTGGATTTTTTATAGTAATTTTTTAATTTTTAATATTAGCTACATTTTTTCTTTATTAATTACACTTTATTCACTTTGTATCCTCCCTGTGGTTCCCTCCCTCCTCCCATCCCAATCCCTTCCTTCCTCCACCCTCTGCATGCATGCCCCTCCCCAAGTCCACTGATAGGGGAGGTCTTCTTTTCCTTCCTTCTGATCCTAGTCAATTAAGTCGCATCAGGAGTGGCTGCATTATCTTCCTTTGTGGCCTGGTAATGCTGCTTCCCCCTCAGGGGGAGGTAATTAAAGAGCAGGCCAATCAGTTCATGTCAGAGACAGTCCCTGTTCCTATTACAATGGAACCCACTTGGATACTGAACTGCCATGGGCTACATCTGTGCAACGGTCATAGGTTATCTCCATGCATAGAACTTGGTTGGAGTATCAGTCTAAGGAAAGACCACTGTGCTCAGATTTTTTGGTTCTGTTGCTCTCCTTGTGGAATTCCTGTCCTCTCCAGACCTTACTCTTTCCCACTTCTTTCCTAAGATTCCATGCACTCTGACCAAATGTTGCCCATAAGTCTCAGCATCTGCATTGATAGTCTGCAGGGCAGAGCTTTTCAGAGGTCCTCTGTGTCAGGCTCCTGACTTGTTCCCTCTTTTGTCCTTCTTCTCATGTCCATCCTCTTTGCCTTTCTGGATAGTAATCGAGCATTTTAGCAAGAGTCCTCCCTCTTGATTAGTTTCTTTAGGTGTACAGATTTTAGTAGGTTTATCTTATATTATATGTCTATATGAGTGAGTATATATCGTGTGTATCTTTTTGCTTCTGGGATAGCTCACTCAGGATGATCTTTTCAAGATCCCATCATTTACCTGCAAATTTCATGATTTCCTTGTTTTTAATTGCTGAGTAATATTCTATTGTGTAGATATACCACAATTTGTGCATCTGTCCCTCCACTGAAAGGCATCTGGGCTGTTTCCAGCTTCTGGCTATTACAAATAAGGCTGCTACAAACATGGTTGAGCAAATGTCCTTATTGTGCACTTGAGAATCTTTTGAATATATGCCTAGGAGTGTTATAGCTGGATCTTGAGGAATTGCTATTCCTAGTTGTCTGAGAAAGTGCCAGATTGCTTTCCAGAATGGTTGTACAAGTTTACATTCCCACCAGAAGTGGAGGAGGGTTCTCCTTTCTCCACAACCTCTCCAGCATGTGTTGTCTCTTGAGTTTTTGATCTTAGCCATTCTGATGGGTGTAAGGTGAAATCTTAGGGTCGTTTTGATTTGCATTTCCCTGGTGGCTAATGAGGTTGAGCATTTCTTTAAGTGTTTCTCTGCCAAGTGGATTCTTAGCAAGGGAAGCAGGGGCTTTGTCTGGCAACAACTCAGGGACAGGCTCTATGATCAGCTCCCCTTTGTGTGATTAGCCTTGCCTGGCCACAGAGGAAAACAATGAAAGCAGTCCTGATGAGAACTGACTGGGTAGGGTCAAAGAAAAATGAACAAGGACCTCCAGTATCAGTGGACTAGGGGAGGGGTATAGGGGGAAGAAGAGGGAGGAAGGGTTGTATTGAGAAGAGATGAGTGTGCCACAGCTGGGATTACAATTTGAAAAAAAGTGTAATAAATGATAATAACAATTAATTAATTAATTAATTAATTAGAATAAAAGATGATTTGCTATTGCTTCTTTCAAGAACAGCTCATAATAAATACCAAAATTCAACTGTCCTGCACATTTTAGGATTAGAGTCTGGCTAAATGTTTTATTTGTTATGGGAAAGAGAGTAAAAGAAACCTTAGTGGTCATACAGTTTACAAGAGTAAAAATTAATGATTATAGAAAAATATGTAAATGAAAATATAAAGATTTGATAACTGAATATGGTGGCCTTAAGTGAGTCACAACATTATTAAACAAATAAACTAGAAAAAACAACCTTATATTTTGGCTATGATTATAAGAACTTGAAGCATTTGCAAAAAATGTTTCTTAGTGTCAAACTCACACGCACGTTACTGTAGTTAAATTGAGGATAAATGAATTTCACTTACCATGTAATGAATAGAAAAAAGTGACGAACTCCTCTTGAATTTTTGCCAATAATATTTGCATCAAACCCCTCTCAAATATCACTGTTATTGTGAGTATATTTGGCACATTTCTCTCCTCAACATTCAGTGCAATATAGTTCATTGACTGAAAGATACTAAAAACAGCAAACACAAAGAAAACCCTTAGTTTTAGTACCACGTGTAAATTCTACCAAACTATTTAAATCAAGCAAAAACCTTCCAAATCCTATTCAATATATATTAATCAGCCAAGCATGGTTTAATTTTAGATTATGGAAATTATGACAGCATGAATAAGAGATAAAGAAGAGTGTGTGTGAGTCTCTTTCCTTATGGCTCTTACCAAAGGCACAGTGTCGTAGATTTTCTCATACATTGATTTTAACTGAATTATTGAACCTGTTTAGAGGTGAAAATATTCCATCATGTAAAATGTGTTTTATTTCCACATATTCAATATGCATCTATATTGCTTTAGTACTAAACAGCAGGCAAAATGAAGATGGTTAAAAATGCATTTAAATGAGTTTGACCCATAATGCCCTGGTTCTGTTTCTTCATAGCAATTGATTCTGTTATAAACTTAATCAGAAACCTTTTAATGTTGAGAAAAAGCATTTTAAAATCACTGCTTCTGTATGTAGTATTTTCAAATCTTATTAAATGGCTGATTTATAGTTACACTAAATTGATTTTTTATTTTTAATATACCTAGTAGGATGATGGTAAAAAAGCTTTTAAGGAAGCCAATGAATCTTTTTGAATGGACTATATGCCATTTGAATATGTTTGGATTAAGCTACAATTGTCATACATAACAAATAAATTAACACAATGAAGTTTTGGGTGCTAGCATAGGTGAAAGCATAGTTTTCAGCTATATATTTATGGCTAACCTACAGAAATACATATACTCTTTAAAATGAAAATAATAAGAGTTTTCTGTGAAAACTGTATTCTCTTGCATTTGCCTACTGATTTGTACTTATTGCAAATTATTAGCCATTCTAAAAATTTAAAGTATGAATGGGATTAAAATCTACCTAAAATTTACTGCAATCAGTAAGGAATTAAAGCTTTGAAACTTTAAAATTAAAACTCAAGCTTTGAAATCATCTACCACGAAGTGTTTATTCCCCATATAAAATCTTACTGTATGACAGAAGCTTTTCAGTTTCATGAGGTCCCATTTATTTATTGTTGATCTTAGAGTCTGTGCTGTTGGTGTTCTGTTCAGGAAGTAGTCTCCTGTGCCGATGAGTTCTAGGGTATTCCCTAATTTTTCTTTTAATCAATTTAATGTGTTTGGTTTTATGTTGAGCTCTTGGATCCACTTGGACTTTAGTTTTGTGCAGGGTGATAAATATGGATCTATTTTCATTTTTCTGCATATAGACATCCAGTTGGACCAGCACCATTTGTTGTAGATGCTGTCTTTTTTCCATTGAATGGTTTTGGCTTCTTTGTCAAAAATTAAGTATTCATAGATGTGTGGGTTTATTACTGGGTCTTCTATTCAGTTCCATTGATCCTCCTTTCTGTTTCTATGCCAATACCATGGAGTTTACTAAACGATAGCCTACAGACTAGGAAAGGATCTTCACCAACCCTACATATGACAGAGAGCTAATATCCAGTATATATAAAGAACTCAAAAAGTTAAAAAAAAAAAAACCAACAACAACAAATCAAGCAATCAAGTTAGAAAATGGGGCACAGGGGTTAAAGAGAGAACTCTCTGTAGAGGATTGTAGAATGGCAGAAAAACACTTAGAGAAATGTACAACTTCCTTAGCCATCAGGGAGATGCAAATCAAAAGGACCCTGAGATTTCACCTGACACCCACCAGAATGGCTATGATTAAAAACTCAAGGGACAACACATGCTGGAGAGGTTGTAGAGAAAGGGGAACCCTCCTCCATTACTGGTGGGAATGCAAACTTGTACAACCACTTTGAAAATCAATCTGGCCATTTCTCAGACAATTAGGAATAGCAATTCCGCAAGATCCAGTTATACCACCCCTAGGCATATACCCAAAAGAAGCTCAAGTACACAACAAGGACATTTGTTCAACCATGTTTCTAGCAGCTTTATTTGTCATAGCCAGAACCTAGAAACAACCCAAATGTCCTTCAGTTGAGGAATGATACAGAAATTGTGGTACTTTTACACAATGGAATACTACTCAGCAATTATAAATGAGGAAATCATGAAATTTGCAGGCAAATGGTGGGACCTAGAAATGATCATCTTGAGTGAGGTATCCCAAAAGCACAAAGACACACATGGTATATACTTGCTTATATATACCTATAAGACGGTGTAAATATACTGAAATCTATACACCTAAAGAAGATAAACAAGAAAGAGGACCTGGGGTAAGATGATCTATCTTCACTTAGAAAGAAAAATGGGATGGACATTGGATGTAGGAGAAAACAATTAACAGGACGGGATCCTACTACAGAGGGCCTCTGAAAGACTCTACCAAGCAGTGTATCAAAGCAGATATTAAGACTCTTAACCAAACCTTTGGCAGAGTGCAGGGAATCATATGAAATAAGGGGTAGTTAGTAAGACCTGGAGAGGACAGGAGCTCCACAACTACCAAATATATCAGGATACAGGGGTCTTTCATGAGACTATTTCTCCAACCAAAGACTATGTATCGATATAACCTAGAATCCTGCTCGGATATAGCCCATGGTAGCTCAGTATCCAAGTGGGTTCTCTAGTAAGAGGAACAGGAACTATTTCTGACATGAAATTAATGGTGAGCTCTTTGACCTCTCCCCCCCATCCCCCGAGGGAGGACCAACTTTGCTAGGCCACAGAAGAGGACATTGCAGGCAGTCCTGAAGAGACCTGATAAGCTGTTCTGCCCAGTTCACGAACCCCAAAAGACCAGGAATAACTAGACTCTGCTGTAAATACATGAGGTTCTTTTTACTGTAAATTACAAGCTGCAGCTTGAGCCCACACACCCCCACTGCTGAAGTGGTGTGAGCTGAGCGTGCCACTCCCAAGTTATTTGGGTGATATATAGATTCTGGTCCCTCCCAGCATGCCCAAGGCAGGAGCAAGTCCTACCTGGTAAGCATCTATTGGTCAAAATGCTACATTTCGAATTGGTTGGCTAGAGGAATGCTCCCAGACCATAATGACCTGGTGTTCCTCCCTAGGGGGATGGGCCAGTTTCCTAGCAACTGTTATATCTGGTGGGTGGGGAAAGAATGCAGTAAGGTGGTCCTTCCCCTCAGGGCATTACTAGACTTCTCCACCCACATAGTTCAGGTCTTAATTAATAATAGCTGCTAATTTTTAATCTTTTTGGTCTCTCAAAGCTAGGGTCAGGTGGAAGGGGCAGAGGTCCTCTCCTATCAGTGGACTTGAAAAGGGGAAAGGAGGAGATGAGGGAAAGTGGGATTGGGAGGGAATGAGGGAGGGGGCTACAGCTGGGATACAAAATAAATAACCTGTGATTAATATAAATAAATAAATAAGTAAATAAATAGATAAATACATAAATAAATAAAATCTTACTGTATATTGTGTCCCAATGATATAAGAGCTGCAACCGAGCAGAATGCTAAACATCCCAAATATTAATGTATTGGCTTTCAGAGCTGTGCATGCAGACATACAGAGTAGCAGATCAGGGGCTGTTAAGAAAGAGTAAGTGAGATTTGACAATTCTGTTGGAATCTTCTGTGGTTTAGAACTGGAATACTTTAGGGCAACCTAAGTTGAGAAAGATATTTTGAATAAATAGCTTCATAAAGTGAGTCTGTTTTAAAATCTAAACGGATTTGAGAAATTATTTTTTATTCCTTAGAAATAATTAGAAGTGGGAAGCAGTTTATTGAAAATATCAGAAAACCAAACAGTGCAAACTCCCTGTGAGTTAGTATTTATCTTGTTATTGTTTCACCCCAGTGTGAGCTGCAGCCTCTCTAGCACAGGTGTTTCTGTCTTCAAAAGACATGTATCCCTCAACCTGAGAATTTTATTTTTTATTTCTATGAATATGCTGGCAACAACATCAGGTTTTGTACATATACAATAGCTTTTCATATGATAAATGAACCATGCCTCAGAACAATTTGCATTTGGATAAAAAGCACTTTGTGGTTAATCGATAGACTGAGAGTCTCTGGCATAGAGTGTTAGATTTGAAAAAAAATGATTTGAAGAAGAGAGGAGAAAGCAAGAATTTGCTTTTTGCACAACCTTAGTAACCGGAAGAACATACTGAAACAATAAACAGTAGTTTTTTTTAACATAATATAATGATTTGAAAATAATTGAAAAAAAAAATGTTATACTTTACTGATTCATCTTAAACCCTGGGGTGAAGAATGAAGCAAAACAAGAGATTCAAAAAACAAAAGATATCTCCAAAGACTGATATTTATTATTTCCCATTCATAATTTTCTGCTTTGATCTTATTTTTGCATTTTCAGTTTCAACATCTGCCTTTTAAAATTTTGTCTCTATAACATTTCTATTATTCAGATATAGTTGAAGAGTCTTTTTCTTTTCTTATTCTGTTTTTCTTAAAATGCTGAAAATATGCCTGTCTAAAGAGAAACCTCCCATCCTTAGATCGTTGCTTTAAAAACAAACTGACCTTGAATCCAAGAAAATGAAGTGACATCTGCATGTAACCAACATTCTTCCATCACTAAAGAGGCCATGCTGAGGCTTCAAGACAGAAAGACATTTCACTTTCTCAACACATAATTTGCATGTGGGAACAAAATTAATCTACCTCCTAATAATGAGAGATATTCTGTTTTCCCACTAGTATTACACGTGATTTCTATGCAGTCATCTTCTCTTTCTATGACCTCTGTATTGGTGCAACTGAGATCTGATTTTCCAGCTAACACAGTTATTTACCTTATAACCAGTCCCTGGAGCCCCACAGTCCTTGCACCTTTCTGCTTTGTAGTGCCAACCCCCTTCATGCCTCACTGAAATTGCATAACATTAAACACATGCTGCAGATAGATCTTCAAATTAGAGATGTAACAAACTATCCATTGAGAATCCACTAAATCACTGAAGCAACAAACCTGCACATCCAGACTTCACATCAGTAAATTACAATATACTCCCCATGATGATCAAAGTAAAACATATTTTATTTTAAAATGCTGACAATAACTTCTGAGCAATCAATACCTTTCAAGAAGCAGGAAAATTACAAAGCCCCAACTGCTACTGTACATACATTGGAAAGGACGGTTGAACTATAGTTCTGAGCCCTTCAGCAAAAAACAGGTATGAAACATCTTTGGCATCTGGCACTTAGATTGGATTCAGCAGTCAGCCCTTGAACTCTTTATGTTACAGGCACTGAGCTTCTCACATTTGACAGCATGTTGTCTTGCAAGCTTGAGGGATGTCTAAAATCAAACACAAAGACACTCCTGACAAATGTGTGGCTTTTCCCCACCTCCACTTCAGGGAAGGCAAGCTGAGCTTGTGAGATAAAAGCAGAGCAGCTGGTGATATTGTATGTGATTATTGTATGTGATAGTATGAGGAAAATATGCATTTCTGAAGTGTCAAGTGCTTGATGATGAAGACATGTTATCCCTTTAAAAATTGTTTTAGGGAACAGAAAAAATGAAACCTCTTTCAAATGAAATATGACTCTATCTAGTGGCTTATATTTCTATTTGTGTGAGGTGAAGTTAGAATGCTGGAAGATTGTGCTTCAGAACATTATGCTGATATAGTAAATGTAAGTTACTAGTAGAGAAGATGATGTACCGAGAAACGGTCCCAGACAATGCATACATCAGGATGTTTGTTGATTAGGTAGCAAATACAGGAAATCTCATTCTTATGATCACTGTCTAGTTATTTCTCTGCAAGTTGCATAGATGAAATATCAGCAACTTTAGTTATCATATGGCTTAATGTCAAAGCCCATTTCATTTGTACAGTTGTATCATGGCTACATCTGTAAATGTTTGAAAATACTTTCAGGCTTGGGAAATTTACTTTTCACCTTGAAGTGTTTTTCATTATTTTGAGCTAGTTACTTCCATTTGGAGCAATTGCTGGATTACTGTCTACACGTGTCCTTCAGAAAAATTTAATAACTCTTAGTTTATTCCAGATTATAATCTATATTAGGGTATAGCATCTTTAGGATGCTTCCAAATGGAATACACTGAAGCAAACATGAAAAATAGCTTTGACATTACAGTATAAATCTGAACACTTCCAAAAGGAAAAAAAAAATTTCCTTTAAAACACTTCTACAAAGTACCCAGAATGATAGGATTATTTCATTGCTTAGGAAAAAGTATGTTTTGCACACGGGGTTAGAAGCTCATGCACCTCATTTTATAAAACAAGTAAGGCATAATCTTGTCATCTGTGAATCCCCTTTCCCAAACATACTTTTCAGACTCCAAAGAACTATGTGATGGGATTCAGTAAAATGAAGTGCAAGAAGAGAGAACTATGTTTGTGGGGCAAAAGGCAAAGGTGTTTGTGTTCACAAACTACTTGAATGCATATATGTGCCCATTAGACACACATGAGGATTATGAAAGAGATTAAAGGCTGTCCCTTGCTTTAAAAAAAATAAACTCTGACTAGAAAAGACTCTATAAATATGTTCTTCAGTGGTGAATATTTATTTTCTCAGTATTTTTGAGAACACTGTGTTAGCTTTTATTTCTATAGTAAGAAATTCCTTAAGTTAAAAGTGGAAAATTCTAATTATGAGAGCAAGCCTTATTCCATTCCTCCTATCAGTCTTGACTTTTAAAATATTTATTTCTTCATCTTACACCCTAACTGTAGTCCCCCTCCTCCTCTCCTCTCTGTCTGGACCCACCCTTCCACCCTCTTCTCCCTATCTCCTTTCCCCTACATTAGAATAGCTAAGATCAAAATCTCTAGTGACATCACATGCTGGTGAGGATGTGGAGAAAAGGAAACAATCCTATGTTGCTGGTGGGAGTGAAAACTTGTACAACCATTTTGTAAATCAATCTGGGGCTTTCTCAGAAAATTAGGAATAGTTCTATCTCAAGACCCAGTTATACCAGTCTTGACTATTTGAGACAAAACATTGAAAACCTTGGTATGGTTTCTTATATTCCTTTGATTTCTCTTTATGGATCTGAATTGTCTGCAGTTGCAACTGAATTTCTTTTCCTTATTCCCTCTTTCCCTTATTCTTTGAAAAGTTTCTATTTGAAAAGGTTCTATGAAACAGGATGATCTTAAATTGACTATGAAGGAAAATATAACATTGAAGTTCTATTCATTTGTGTGTGCATGTTGGATTATAGGCTTACACGACTGCATCTGGTATATGTGATGCTGAGAATGAAACCACGAGCTTCCTACATGCCTGGCACTCTACATTCTGAGCTATATCTCAGTATTTGTTCTGTTTCTCCAACCAAGGACCATGTATGGATATAACCTAGAACCTTTGCTCAGACGAAGCTCATGGTAGCTCAATAACCAATTGGTTTCCCATAGTAAGGGGAAAAGGGACTATCTCTGACAGGAACTCAATGGTAGGCTCTTTGACCTCCCCACCCCCCCCATGGAGGAGCAGTCCTGCTAGGCCACAGACTTTGCAGCCAGTCCTCAATATACCTGATAAAACAGGGCCAGACGAAAGGAGAGGATGTCCTCCCCAATCCGTGGACTTGGAAAGGGGCAAGGAGAAGCTGAGGGAGTGAGGGTGGGATTGGGAGGGAATAAAGGAGCGGATACAGCTGGGATACATAGTTAATAAAATGTAACTAATAATAATAAAGAATAATAAAAAAATCTGAAAAAATTATTAAGTTAGTTATTTCAAACAAACACACACACTGAATTCAGATTACTACCACGGTTATCCTCCCTCTTCCCCTCTTATCATCCAGATTCCCTTTAAGTGTCCTTTACACACCATGTCCCTCTGTTTTGTTTTGTGACTGAGAGGAACAAAGGACAAAAGCAGTACCCCAGAAAGAAACACACAGAGTGAAAGCAGTTCTGTTTTTGCATTTGATTTCTGGAACAAAATTACTAAGATCCACGCTAGTACACCTAGCCAAGATGACATCAGTATTCAATCCCTGAAAGAGGTGATAACCATATCTCATCTCATTGTAAGAGATTAGCACAAAGGAAAAAGTAAAGTTTTTTTTTTCTCTTTTCTTTTTTAAATTATTTTAATATTAGTTACAGTTTATTAGCTTTGTATCCCAGCTGTATCACTCTTGCTCATTCCCAACCAATCCCACCCTTCCTCCCTCCCTCATCTCCTCCCTGCCCCTTTCCAAGTCCACTGATAGGGGAGGATCTCCTCCCTTTTCATCTGACCCAGTTAAAACAGGTATCTTCAGGAATGGCTGCAAAGTCCTCTTCTGTGGCCTAGCAGGGCTGCTCTTCCCTTGGGAGGGGGGGTAGGTCAAAGAGCTCACCATTGAGTTCATGTCAGAAACAATCCCTGTTCCCCTTACTAGGGTACCCACTTGGATACTGAGCTACTATGGGCTACATCTGAGCAGTCTAGTTTATATCCATGCATGGTCCTTGGTTGGAGAAACAGTCTCATATAAGACCCCTGTGACCAGATATATTTGGTCCTTGTGGAGCTCCTGTCCTCTCCAGGTCATATTAACTCCCCCTTCTTTCATATGATTCCTTGCACTCTGCAGAAGGTTTGGTTGTGAGTCTTAGTATCTGCTTTGATACACTGCTAGGTAGAGTCTTTCCTCTAGAGGCCCTCTGTGTTAACTATCAGAGAGATGCAAATAAAAACTTCCCTGAGATTTCACCTGACACCCATCAGAATGGCTAAGATCAAAAACTCAAGTGACAACACATGCTGGAGAGGTTGTGGAGAAAGGGGAACCCTCCTCCATTGTTGGTGGAAATGCAAACTTGTATAACCACTTTGGAAATCAATCTGGTGCTATCTGAGACAATTAGGGATAGTGCTTCCTCAAGATCCAGCTATACCACTCTTAGGCATATATGCAAAAGATGCTCAAGTACACAACAAGGACATTTGCTCAACCATGTTTGTAGCAGCTTTATTTGTAATAGCCAGAAGCTGACAACAACCCAGATGCCCCTCAGTTGAGGAATGGATACAGAAATTGTGGTACATCTACACAATGGAATATTACTCAATGATAAAAAACAAAGAAATCATGAAATGTACAGGTAAATGGTATGAATTGGAAAAGATCATCCTGAGTAAGGTATCCCAAAAGCAGAAAGACACACATGGTATATACTCACTTATATAGTCCTATAAGATAGGATAAACATAGTGAAATCTATATACCTAAATATGATAAACAAGAAGGAGGACCCAGGGTAAGATGATCAATCATTATTTAAAAACAAAAATGGGACTTTGTACAGATGTTCATTTAGGTGTCATCCACCCAAAGAGCATCAGACCGTCCGATACATTTTTCTCAGAGGCGGGACCTGGGGCATCAACCCGCATGCAATCAGACATGCTCTTCTCTGGGTCCAAAGCGGCTGACCCTGAGTGCAGTGCTTAGCCTCGCATCCTGAGCGTATCATTTTAGCTTTTTATGGTATCCAACCATGCTTGGGGAGAATGTCCTGCTTCAATGGCTGTAAAGGCCTGAATGATCATGGCTGCATCACACTGTTGTGAGACTCTAATCTTGCATATATACCACAGGCAAACCAAGGAGACCAACACCAGAAGGCCTGCTAACACTCCCATGCCCGCCCATTCCTTCAGATGATTCATGGTATCAGAGATCAGACCTCTACTCTTGCCTGATGCGTCTAAAACAAAAAGGGGGAACTGTAGAGAGCTGCGGAATGCTATGCCTTAAAGATGGAGCTGGTTTCCGCCTCCCACCTTCCCGATGGTGAGTGCTCTCTGTCACGAACAACTCCACATTTGGCTAAGGCCGAGGATCTGGCTTGCTTCCATGTATGTGGACCTATCTGCATTGCCCCCGTGGCACGCCTGGGTTGGCTACCCAGAGGCTATTTAAGCTGTGGGCTGGCTTTCCCCGGGGTCCGAGGATTGTTCAATGTTCCTGAATAAACTGCATTGAAAAAAAAAAAAAAAAAAAAAAACAAAAATGGGAAATTGGATGGGCATTGGATGTAGGAGAAAACAAGTTAACAGGACATGAATGTTTTAAGTGATGTTATTCCTTGTCTAGCTAATCACCTTTGATTGAAACAACTTTTCTCTTATGACATATAGAGGATACTTTTTTTTCTGCCTTATTTGTTCTCTCATATTAAAACAAATTTTCATGTTTTTTCTTTTCTCCAAGCTTTCTTTTTTATTAATTAAATCATCAATCAATCAATCAATCACTTACTTACAATTTATCACTTTATATCCAGTCTATAGCTCCCTCACTCTTTACCTCCCAGTTGCACCTACCCTCCCCTTCTCGATCCCCCATCCCCTTTCCTTAGTTGCCTGATAGGGGAGGACCTCATACTCTTCTATCAGACCCTAGTCTATCAGGTCTCATCAGGGCTGGCTACATCATCATCCTTGTGGCTTGGCAAGGCTTCACCCCACAGGGGGAAGTGACCAAAGATCCAGCCGCTGAGTTCATGTCAAAGAGACACTGTCCCCTTTACTAAGGAACCCATTTGGAAACTGAAAAGCTTATGAGCTTCCTCTGAGAAGCGGGACTAGGTTCTCTCTTTGCATGGTCCTTGGTAAGAGTACCGATCTCTGCAGCTTCCACTTCCCATGGCCCAAGATTTTTGTGGCTCTGTTGATCTTCTTGTGAAGTTTTTTTTTTTTTTTTTTTTCCCTCCAGGTCTTTCAGTCTCCCTCTTCTTCCATGTTACCGGCACTCTGCCCAAAGTTTGGCTATGAGACTCAGTATGTCCTTCGATATCCTGATGGGTAGAGTCTTTCAGAGGTCCTCTGTGGAAGGCTTCTGTCCTATTCCTTGTTTTCTCCTACTTCCAAAGTCTATCCTGTTTTCCCTTTTGAATGAGGTTTTACCCTTTTCCCTAGGGTCCTCCTTATTTTTAGCTTCTTTAGAACTATAGATTTTAGTATGTTTATCCTATGTTATATGGCTAATATACACTTATACGTGAATATATACCATATGTGTCTTTCTGCTTCTGGTTACCTCACTCAAGATGATCTTTTCTAGATCTCACCATTTCCCTGCATATTTCATGATTTCCTTGTTTCTAATTGCTGAGTGGTATTCCATTGTGTAAATGTACCACAATTTCTGTATCTATTCTTCAGTTAATTAAGAAGTCAATTTTGGCAGGTAATGATTTTTGAAAAGATAGAGTGAAACATCACCTTTATAAATGCCAGGTTGTCCCTTTCTAAATAAATATTAAAGTAAGCCACTTTTTGTTTTATTCTTCACTCACTTCTGAGGGGAAAATACATAACATATGGTTGCTTTGGCAACAGACACATTAATCAATAACATCTAAAGCATCCATGTAAGCTGTAAATATAGTAATAATTAAACTAGCACATGTTAATTTTTAGGAAGATATGATTTATTTTTATATTTTACTAAGAGAGTATAGGGTCATATCTGCAAGCATAGCAGGGCATCATTAATAGTCTCAAGTTGGACCAGTCATTGGTTAGTCATTCCCTCAATCACTACTCCATCTTTACCCCTACACTTCCAGACAAAACAAATTTTAAATTTTTGAATGTTTTGTGGGCGGTTTGTTGTCCCCTTCCTTCCACTGTAATTTTCACTTGGCTATAGGTGGTAGCATCTTCAGGGTACATATTCATCCCTGCTAGGAGTCTCAGCTTGGGTCATCTCCCATAGATTCCTAGGAACCTCCCTTGTCCCAATTTCTTTTCTCCCTTACTGTTCTTATGCCACGTCCCCACTCTCTCCACACCTGATCATTACCCCAGTTACTCTCCCAAATCCATTTTTTCACACTGTCATTATGGATTCTATCTCAATAAAATAAAAAGCCAAAATAAGTAACTTTTTAAAATAAGTTGCTTTTGGTCAAGAGATTTTTATTACAACAACAAGAAAGTTATTTTATTTTCATCAATATGGCCTCTTTAAGGGAAGCATTTCAAAATAGAAAAGCCCAATGTGAGTTAATCTATTATAGCAACATACAATGTGATTTCCCTTCTACCTCTGATAAAAAGGACTAGAGCTGTGTGAAGATACAGAGATACAGAATGGAAAGGGGAAAGAGGGTGTAGTAAGGGGTTTCAGAAAGTCCTCATGTTACAAGCTTTTTCTGACACCTTAACTATAGGGCCAATTACACTAAATCATTTTAACTTGTCAGTACTCTACTTCTCTACTTCCTTTGTATATATTTCCTATATTCTCAATTAGCTGTTAATAAAGACATTCAATCCCAACTGTCAGTAGCAAAAAGTTCTGTATGAATGAATATATATATATATATATATATATATATATATATATATATATATATTACTTAGGTGCAATGCTTTCTTACAAATTAGAAATTGATCAACAATAAATACAATACAATTATTTTGAAAACTAGTTTAAAGAACAACATTTAGTTTAATTTTAGATAAGTGTATATAAACACTTGCTGGATAAGCATTTTTTTTTTCTTTTTCCTCTTGGTTTTTTTTTTTTTTTTTTTTTTTTTTTTTTTTTTTTTTTTTTTTTTTTTTTAATTTTTAGTGATGATCACTGTGGGGCCAAGAATGCTGTGAGACTGGGGAGCCAGTCTGGAGCAAGAATGAAATAGAGATGTATCCAAACCCCAAAAATATTATCCTGAAAACAGTAGGAATAGGAATACTTCCTCCCTGTTCTGAGCCTGTGTGTCCAAGCAAATGCAAGTCTTACCACATTTGCAGCCATTTAGGTAGTCATGTAGTCTTGTGGCCAGGTTATTGGTTATACTTCTTCTCATGCTTATAAGGATGTGTTCAGGGAATTCCTCTTCATGCAAATGAAACATTTCCAGCACATTAGCCCCAGCCAATGATGTTCACTCACCACCCTCCGCCCCCCCCCAAAAAAAAACCCTACCCACTTCCCAATATTTATACAGCCTTTTCCCATACCCCTAATAAAAAGAGCTGTTTTACTGAAAACTGTTTCAGAGGAAGACTGTTTTTCTTGCACTTAAGATCCTGACTAACCCACCTCACCTCCCCTTAGCATCACTCCCTCCAGTTCAGCGTGGTGCTTAATTGTATGTGGATAACCCATGGGAAAAAGCAGACCTGGAGTGTCAGTGCACTAAAAGAAGAAAGAAGCAAAATACCTTTGCCTTTAAATACAGCAAGGTTTCTGTTCCTTTCTCTGCTAATTACTATTAACTTTAAAGATATGACCTTTTACCAAAGCTTCCTAAAATGCGTAATCACAAGATATGTGATGTTAAATACTCAACATATACAATGAAATTTATGGAATATTAACATGCAATATTTTTCTTCCTTAGTAATTAGTCTCTGTTAACATCATTTCTTTTATAATTATTTGTTATGTTTACCCCTTTCTTTTCAAATAATTTATGAAATATAGCTGAAAAAATTCTTATTTTATGTATCTATAGAACAAATAATAACAAACCTGCCCTTGTAATGTCAAAAGAGAAAGCCACAAGGCACATTTCTTCATATCTATAATGACAAGGGAGCTATTACAGAGGTCTAAATGCAGTATCGTTTCAATACAAATTTTATTCATGTTTCTTACTATTTCACTGTCCTTGGATAAGGTACGTGGTCCACTTAATAAGTATGCTTTTGTTTTCAGTTTTAAAAAGAATAACAAATTTTATAAAATCAAATTAGGGCATTGAGAATTATTCATCTTTAAAGAATATTTTAGCACTAAAAACAAGACTAAAGAAAATGTACATGTTATATTTATCTTTGAGTATGTATTTTGTATTGCTCTGTTGTATTACCTCAAGATAAATGATTGTTTATATTTATACTAGTGTAATAAAATAACCTAATACTTTACCTAAGATAAACATACAGTTTTTTACATTCCATATATCTTATTACCTATATACATAATTATTTTCCATGTATAATTACAAAGTAGCAGAATACACTTTATGATGCCTTACCTTGTATATATATTTCATTGTTTGCTATTTTTTTGTTATCAAAGACACAGGGAGTGGTAATAGATGTTAAAATGCCTAAGTTGAGATTTGGAATTTTGAAGAAATGATTTTGTAGATGACTTTGTAATGTATATGATTTTGTAATGACAATTATTGTAAATTAAAAAAAAAGTTTCATTAATATATCCTAATTTTGTAAATGGTATGTTTGAATATCCTCATGAACAGCTGTATATAAAGCCAATATTCATCAAAAAGTTGAATTATTATTAGGCGGGATAGCTTGGTGGTTAAGACACAGTGGTACACCTCTTTTTGAAGGCCACATTTCCTAAGTTTCCCAACAAGTTCCACCTACTTGGGACCAAACATACAAATGTATGAGCCAGTGATGTACATTCTCATTCAATTCACCAAAGGTATGTTTATCTCCTGTATGCCAGCTACCATGCAAAGATTAAGAAAAAAGGAGAGCAAATGTCCTGGTTGTATACTTGAACATATTTTGGATATATGTGTAGAAGTGATATAGCTCAATCTTGAGGCAGCACTTTTCCTAATTTCCTGAGAAAGTGCGAGATTGATTTACAAAGTGGATGTACAAGTTTACATTCCTACCAGCAATGAAAGAGGGTTCCCCTTTCTCCACATCCTCTCCAACATGTGTGGTCACTTGAATTTTTGATCTTAGCCAAACTGATTGGTATAAGGTGAAATCTCATCATTGTTTTGATTTGCATTTCCCTAATGACTAAGGACGTTGAGCTCACTACCCCATTTTTTAATTAGATTACTTAATTTACTGCTTTTAACTTCATGAGTTATTTAATTATACTGGATATTTGCCCTCTGTCAGATAGAGGGTTGGGGAAGATCCATTCCCCATCTGTAGGCTGTCCTTTCATTCTGAGGACCGTGTCCTTTGCTTTGCAGATGCTTTTCAGTTTCATGAGGTCCTGTTTATTGATTGTTGCTCTTAGAACCTGTGCTGTTGTTGTTCTGTTCAGGAAGTTATCTCCTGTACCAATGAGTTCTAGGGTCTCCCCACTTTTTCTTCTAACTGATTTAATATGTCTAGTTTTATGTTGAGGTCTTTGATCCACTTGGACTTTAGTTTTGTGCAGAGTGATAAGTATGGATCTATTTGCATTTTTCTACATGTAGATATCCAGTTAGACCAGCACCATTTGTTGAAGATGCTATCTTTTTTTCCATTGTATGGTTTTGGCATCTTTGTCAAAGATCAGATGTCCATAAGTGTGTGGGTTTATTTCTGAGTCTTCTGTTCGGTTCTATTGATCCACCCTTCTGTTTCTCTTGCAATAACATGCAGTTTTTATTATTATTGCTTTATAGTACAGCTTTAGATCAGGGATGGAGATAACTCCAGAAGATCTTTTATTGTGGAGGATTGTTTTAGAAATTCTGGGATTTTTGTTTTTCCAAATGAAATTGAGAATTGTTCTTTTGAGTTCTGTAAAGATTTGTGTTGGTATTTTGATGGGAATTGCATTGAATCTGTAGATTGCTTTTGGAAGGGTGGCCATTTTCACTATGTTAATATTACCGATCCATGAGCATGAGAGATCTTTTTATCTTCTGATATCTTCTTCACTTTCTTCAGATAAATACTTGAGGTTTTTTTCAAACATGTCTTTCACTTGCTTGGTTAAAGTTAAATCAAGATACTTTATGTTATTAGTGGCTATCGAAAAGAGTCTTGTTTCAGTGGGATTGTTTGAAGTTCCCCTCCTTTTAGTTTGATATTGCCTATATGCTTGCTGTATATGTATTTACTATATTTAGGCATGTGCCTTGTTGCCCTGATCTCTCCAAGACTTTAAGTATGAATGGTTGTGGGATTTTGGCAAATGCTTTTTCAGCATCTAAGGAGATGATCAGCTTTTTTTTTTTTTTTCTGTTGCTTTATGTGTTGGATCACATTGATGGATTTCTGTATATTGAAGCACGCCTGCATGCCTGAGATGAAGCCTACTTGGTCATGGTGCATGATACCTTTTATGTGTTCTTAGATTCGGCTTGTGAGTATTTTATTGAATATTTTTCAATCAATTTTCATGGAGAGAGAGTTTTGAAGTTCTCTTTTTTTGGTTGGGTCTTTTGTGGTCTAAGTTTCAAGGTGACTGTGGCTTCATAGAATGAAATTACTAATGTTCTTTCTGTTTCTATTTTGTGAAATTATTTGAAGAGAATTGGAGTTAGCCATTCTTTGAAGATCTGGTAGAATCCTGTGCTGATACCATCTGCTGTTCCTGGGCTATTTTTTTTAAGGGAGACTTTTGATGAAAGCTTCTATTTCCTTGGGGGATATAGGATTATTTAATATATTTACCTGATCTTGATTCAATTTTGTTAAACTGAATCCATCAAAAAATTGTCCATGTAATTTGATTTTCAAATTTTTTGGCATATAGATTTTTGTAGTAAGACCTAATGATTGTTTGGATTTCCTCAGTGCTTGTTGTTATGTTCCTGTTTTTGTTTTTTATTTTGCTGATTTACTCAATCATGTTCGTAGTAGCAGTATTCATAATTTCCAGAATCTGGAAACAACCCAGATGTCTCTTAACTGAAGAATGGGTACAGAAATTGTGGCACATTTATACAATGGGATACTACTCAGCAACTAAAAACAAAGAAAACCTGAAATTTACAGGCAATTGCTGGGAACTAAAAAAGATCATCCTGAGTGAGGTATTCCAGAATTAGGAAGCCACACATAGTATATACTCACTTATAAGTGGATATTAAACATATAATATAGGATAAGCATACTAAAATATGTATACTTAAAGCAGCTAAGCAAGAAAGAAGACCCTGATTAGGATGATCAATCCTAATTCAGAAAGACAAATTTGATAGACATCGGACAAGGGTGAAAACAGGGAATAGTACAGGAACCTATCCCAGAGGGCCTGAGAAAGACTGTACCCAGCAGAGTATTAAAGCAGATGTTGAGACTCATAGCCAATCTTTGGGCAGAGTGCAGGGAATCTTATGAAAAAACAGAGAGATTAACTCCTGGAGGAGACAAGAGTTCCACAAGGAGAGCAACAGAACCAAAAATATGGGCACAGCTTTCAGAGTCTAATACTCCAACCAAGGACCATGCATGGAGACAACCAGTACCCCTGCACAGAGGTAGCTCATGGAAGCTCAGTCTCCAAGTGTTTTCCCTAGGAGTGGAAACAGGAGCTGTCTCTGACATGAACTCAGTGGCTGCTTCTATGATCACCTTCCCCTAAGGAGGAGAGCAGCATTACCTGGCCATAGAGGAAAACAATACAGCCAGTCCTAATGAGACCTGATAGGAAAGGGTGAGATGGAAGGGAGGAGAACCACTCCCCCCTGGGGGAGTGGTATAGGATGAAAAGAGGGAGGAAGGGTGAGATTGGAAGGTCATGAGGGAGGGGGCTACAGTTGGGATACAAACTGAATAAATTTAAATAAATAAATAAATTTTAGAGTAGAATAAAGCAGAAAATAATGTAGACATGCTTCTTTTCTTTTACAGATTTTATAGTGTGTTAGGAATGATATACAAGTAAAGACAATAACATAAGAAAGTATATAGAAGCAATAAGAAATTCCTTACACTATGGAAGTCTATTAAGAGGTGTCCTCCCTTTTCTTTGTCAGGTTTTTTTTTTGTTTGTTTCTGTTGTGTTTTGTTTGTTTATGATGTTGTTGTATTTTCTGGTTGAGTGAGCATGACGTGAATTCTTTGGTCTTAAAATTATGACTTTTTTTGTTATAATATTTTTTGTGCCCACGACCCCCACATACCTCTTAAGTTAAAAGCTTCAATCATGATTTCCATTTTCCTTTTCATGTAAGGCACTCATTGTAGTTTTGTATCCTGATGCTCAGCACTGAAATGTTACATTTTTATCCAATCCCCTTACAATCAAGAGTAGCACCTACTCTTTTTAAGCAAATAAGTTATTATCCTGTAGCCAGAATACTTTCTGGCTAGCCATGGCTGTTTCTCAAGTGAGTGTCTCAAAAGAACGGTGATAGTGAGCTTATGCACTTTTCATTTCAAATTGCTCTTTTCTATGTGACATTTTTAGCAATACTATTATGTCATCTTGGGTAGTTCTTGCTATATCCTCTCACCCTTCTATTTCTTTCTGTACCCTCACCTCTCATACTTTCACTACTACCTTCATTATAGTGGTTTAGATCTGGATATGTATTTGTGAGATCTTACATAAAAGA
The DNA here is from genome assembly GCF_030254825.1 of Meriones unguiculatus. Taxonomy (NCBI): domain Eukaryota; kingdom Metazoa; phylum Chordata; class Mammalia; order Rodentia; family Muridae; genus Meriones; species Meriones unguiculatus. The sequence continues at coordinate 53,503,775 of NC_083369.1, read as the reverse complement.
AATGGAAAGAGCCAGGAACTTCTATAATCCCAGCATCTTATGAGTCAGAGGAAGAAGGATCACTGTGAGTTCAAGGCCATCCTGGACTACATAGTGGGTCCAGAACTGCCAAGGCCACACAGAGAAACCATGTCATGAAAAAAAAAAAAAAAAGAAAGAAAGAAATTAAACAGTTTTCTTCTTTTTTTTTCAAATTATATTTTTTATTGAATTATTTTTATTTTTATTAATTACAGTTTATTCACTTTGTATCTCCTCTGTACCTACTGCTCTCCTCCCCTCCCAATTCCACCCTCCCTCTTCCCCACCTCTGTTCCTCTCCCAGTCCACTGATAAGAGATGTCCTCCTCACCTTCCCTCGTATTCCGCCCTGGTTGTTAACAATAAAATAACTTAGAGTTAGTAATTAAAAACAGAAATGTATACCTTGCTGTATGATGAAAAGCCCAATATCAAGGTACCAAAATACTCAAGATCTGTTGGAACACAAGTAGCAACTACCATATTAGAAACAGCAAACAATGCAATGGTTGTTTGGTACTTTTAGTATGCTGATTGTGTTCTAATAGAGGGGCCATTAGGACTATATGCACAAAAAAGGGCATCATTCTTATGATCTATACACATCTTCCATGACTTAAGAAAGTAGATAATGGAGTACCTTAAATGTCATCAACTTAGGGATTAGATTTCCACAGAGAAATTTTGCATAAACATCAACATTCTTACCAAAGCAGTAAGTTCTTTTTGCATTTTGAAGCCTACAAAAAAAAGTCATACATAATGTCTTACCAGTGAAAAGTTATGTTTATTATTATTATTATTATTATTATTATTATTATTTATTCACATTGTATTCCTGCTATAACCCCCACCTTCATCTCCTACCTGTCCTACCCTCCATCCTTCATCCCTCTCTATGTCCTTTCCTTAGCCAATGATAGCAGAGATCCTCTTCCCCTACTATCTGACCCTAGTCTATTAGATCTCATCAGGAGTGTCGGGATCCTCTTTCTCTGTGGCCTTGTAAGGGCACCCTTCTAGGAGGAGGTGATCAAAGAGCAGGCAACTGGGTTTATGCCAATGACTGCCCGTTTCCTTTTGAAACAACATGGAGACAAAAATGTCTTGGGCTACATCTGAGCAGAGGTCTAGGCCCTCTCCATGCATGGTCCTTGTTTGATTCATCACTCTCTGCAGGCTCCTCTGGTCCCAGATTTTTTGGCTGTATTGGTCTCCTTGTGGAATTCCTGTCCTCTCCAGGTCTTTCTATCTCCCCCTTCTTCCATTAAATTATTTGCACTCTGCCCAAAGTCTGGCTATGTTTCTCAACATCTGCTTCGATACCCTGCTGGATAGAGTCTTTCAGCAGCCCCCTGTGGAAGGCTCCTGTCCTGTTCCCTGTCCTCTACAGCTTCTGATGTCCATCTTGTTTGCCCTTCTGAATGAAGATCAAGTCCTTTCCCTACGGTCCTCCTTGTTATTTAGCTTAGTTAAGATTATAGATCTTAGTATGTTTATCCTAATTAAATGGCTAACATCCACTTATGAGTGAGTATATACCATTCATCTCTTTCTGCTTCTTGGTTACCTCACTCAAGATGATCTTTGCTAGTTCCATCTATTTTCCTGAGATCATCCTGAGTGAAAGCAGAAACAGAAGCAGATAGATACACATGGTATGTACTCACATATAAGTGGATTTTAGCCATATAATATAGGGTAAACATACTAAAATATATAGTCCTTGGGCTGGAAAGATGGTTCATCCATTAAAAGCCAGGCTCACAAATATAAACATAAGTTGTGGGTTTTTTCAAACAGAAATCCTATACAAAACATTTCAATTTAACTCTGAGAATGATTTCTATTACTGCATTATCTACTGTAATTTTGGCAATTAAAACAGAAAGACATCATTTTTTGTGTAGTTATATTTAATTAAATTTCTATTTTTTTACATTAGCTACATTTTATTCACTTTGCATTCCAGCTGTAGCTCCCTCTCTTATTCCCTCCCAATCCCACTCTCCCTCCCTCATCTCTTCCCATGCCCCTCTCCAAGTCCACTGATAGGGGAGGTAAGCCTCCCCTTCCAACTGACCCTAGCTTATCAGATCTCATCAGGATTAGCTACAATATCCTCCTCTGTGGTCTGGCAAGGCTGCTCCTCCCTCGGGGAGGGGGCTGGTCAAAGAATCAGACACTGAGTTCATGTCAGAGACAGTCCTTTCCCTTACTAGGGAACCCACTTGGATACTGAGCTGCCATGGGCTACATCTGAACAGGGATTCTAAGTTATCTCCTTGCATGGCCCTTCCTTGGAGTATCAGTCTCAGAAAAGACCCCTGTGCCCAGATATTTTGTTACTGTTACTCTCCTTGTAAAGCTCCTCTCCTCTCCAAGTATTATTTTTTTTTCCATAATTTTATTTTTCTCATTAGTTACATTTTGTTAATTCTGTATCCCAGCTGTATCCCTCATTCCCTCTCCAATCCCACCCTCCCTCCCTCATCTCCTCCCTGCCCCTTTCCAAGTCCACTAATAGGGGAGGACCTCCTCCCCTTTCATATGACTACCTTTTGTCAGGTATTTTCAGGACTGGTTGCAAAGTCCTCCTCTGTGGCCTAACAGTACTGCTCCTCCCTTGGGGAGGTGGGGAGGTCAAAGAGTCAGTCATTGTGTTCCTGTTAGAAATAGTCCTTGTTCCCCTTACTATGTGAAACCAATTGATTACTGAGCTATCACGGGGCACATCCGAGCAGAGGTTCTAGGTTTTATCCTCTCATGGACTTTGGTTGAGTGTCCATATCAGAAAAGACCCTGTGCCCAGATACGTTTGGTCCTTGTGGAGCTCCTATCCTTTCCACATCAAACTCCCCTTCTTTCATATAATTCCCTGCACTCTGCCGAAGGTTTGGCTGTGAGTCTTAGTATCTATTTTGGAGCACTGCTAGGTAGAGTCTTTCAGATGCTTTCTGCAGGAGTCTCCTGTCATACGTTCAATGCATATTCCATTTGTCTTTCTAAATGAGGATAGATCATCATACCCTGTCTCCGCTTTCTTGAATATCTTCTTTAGGTGTATAGATTTCATTATGTTTATCCTATCTTTTAGGTCTATATAAGCGGGTATATTCCATGTTTGTCTTTCTCCTTCTGGGATACTTCACTCAGAATGATCTTTTCTAGATCCCACCATTTACCTGCAAATTTCATGATTTCCTCCTTTTTGATTGCTGAGTAGTATTCCATTGTGTAAAAATACCACAATTTCTGTATCCATTCCTCTGTTGATGGACATCTGGGTTGTTTCCAGGTTCTGGCTATTACAAATAAAGCTGCTACAAACATGGTTGAGCAAATGTCCTTATTGTGTACTTGAGCAAATTTTGGGTATATGCCTAGCAGTGGTATAGATGGGTCTTGAGGAAGCGCTATTCCTAATTGTCTGAGAAAGCGCCAGATTGACTTCCAAAGTGGTTGTACCAGTATACATTCCCACCAGCAATGGAGGAGGGTTCCCCTTTCTCCACAACCTCTCCAACATGTGTTGTCATTTGTGTTTTTCATCTTGGCCATTCTGATGGGTGTAAGGTGAAATCTTAGGGTAGTTTTGATTTGCATTTCCCTAATGGCTAATGACGTTGAGCATTTCTTTAAGTGTTTCTCTGCCATTCTATATTCCTCTACAGAGAATTCTCTGTTTAACTCCGTTCCCCATTTTTTAATTGGATTACTTGTTTTGCTGCTTTTCAGCTTCTTTAGTTCTTTATATATACTGGATATTAGCCCTCTGTCAGATAGAGGGTTGGTGAAGATTCTTTCCCAATCTGTAGGCAGTCGTTTTGTTTTGATGACGATGTCCTTTGCTTTGCAGAAGCTTTTCAGTTTCATGAGGTCCCATTTGTTGATTGTTGCTCTTAAAGCCTGTGCTGTTGGAGTTCTGTTCAGGAAGTTGTCTCCTGTGCCAATGAGTTCTAGGCTGTTCCCTACTTTTTCTTCTAACAGATTTAGCGTATCTGGTTTTATGTTGAGGTCTTTGATCCATTTGGACTTTAGTTTTGTGCAGGGTGATAAATGTGGATCTATTTTCATTCTTCTGCATGTAGACATCCAATTAGACCAGCACCATCTGTTGAAGATGCTATCTTTTTTTCCATTGAATGGTTTTGGCTGCTTTGTCAAAAATTGAGTATTCTTAGGTACATGGGTTTATTTCTGGGTCTTCAATTCGGTTCCATTGATCCTCCTTTCTGTTTCTATGCCAATACCATGCAGTTTTTATTACTATTGCTCTGTAGTACAGCTTGAGATCAGGAATGGAGATACCTCCAGATGATCTGTTGTTGTATAAGGTTGTTTTGGAGATTCTAGGTTTTTTGTTTCTCCATATGAAGCTGAGAATCTTTTTTTTCAAGGTCTGAAAAGAATTGAGTTGGTATTTTGATGGGAATTACATTGAAACTCTAGATTGCTTTTGGCAGGATGGCCATTTTCACAATGTTAATCCTACCAATCCATGAGCACGGGAGATCTTTCTGTCTTCTGAGATCTTCTTCAATTTCTTTCTTCAGAGACTTGAAGTTTTTCTCAAACAGGTCTTTCACTTGCTTGGTTAGTGTCACCCCAAAGTACTTTATGTTATTAGTGGCTATTGTGAAGGGTGTTGTTTCCCTAATTTCTTTCTTGGCACTTTTGTCTTTGGCTCTCCAAGTATTATTATCTCCCCCTTTTATAAGATTTCATGCACTCTGCCTAAAGATTGGCTATGAATCTCAACATCTGCTTTGATACTCTGCTGGGTACAGTCTTTCACAGGCCCTCTGTGGTAGGTTCCTGTACTATTCCCTGTTTTCACCCTTGTCTAATGTCTATCCCACTTGTCTTTCTGAGTGAAGATTAAGAATCTTACCCAGGGTCATCCTTCTTGCTTGATTTCTTTAGGTGTACAGATTTTTTTAGGTTTATCCTATATTATATGGGAAGACTTCATTTTGAGACAAAATCTTGCTGTTGTGTCATGTTGGCTTTGAACTCATAGCCCTCCTGCCTCTGCATCCAGAGTTCTAGAATTAGACATGTACCATGATAACTGATTAGAATTCGCCAACTGTTGATTCTGGGAATTGTTTAATATACAAAGATAATATAAATCCAGTGAAGTTAAATTCTAGCCCAATGTAGTCACTAACTATGAAATTACTTTAATGTTATTGGACCTTAACCATGCTGTAAAATGAAGATACATATATTACCTACAAGAAAAATTTTAGCCTGTCTCATATGGTTACCAGGATACTTGAATATGATTAAAATTTTTAGAATTTCTTTTGTGTCTCTAGAGAATTTCATATATAGGAGATTTTTGTTCTTTTATCAAATTCAAACAGTTGAATTTCACCTTTATTACTGTCACACAATTTTACCTTACAATCCTAATGATCCTCTACTGAATGTTACTGTCAATTCTGGATTTCAAGTAAGAAAATTCTTTTTTTTGACTACAGTGTTATTTTATTGAATTCAAACAACTGACAATGCCCTTAATGTGAACAGATATATGGCCAATATCCAATAGGTTAGTCGGTGACTGAGCCCATCTTTTAATATTATTTTCTTTTGATCTTAACACCAATATTTTGAAGATAACCAACCTGAACAATAATAATAATAATAGGGGGGAGCCAAGATGGCGGCACCAGGAAAACAGCACATCTGAGAAGCAGGACAGCACTTTCCATGCAGAGACCAGGAGACTGAACTCGGGGCCCTGAAACTACATCAATCCTGTTTCCCAGGTGAGGGGAGGCTCCCACGGCTTGGGAATCGGTCGGGTCCACTCACGGCTACCCAGCCAGAACCCGGAAAAAATCCCAGGTAACGCAGGCTTTGGGTCTCCGGGCTGGAGCCGCAAGCGGGCATGTCCCAGCCACTTTCCCAGGCTGATCCGTGGGCACAAGGGTACCTGAGACTGGGAGTCCCAGTCGCGGGGGGACCCCAAGGGGAAGCAGGGTTGCGGGTCTGATCGCAGGTCACCCAGTCTTTCCCCAGAAGGTCTCTGCCACCATCACAGCCTAGCTCCTGCCACGCGCAGAGAACTTTACACTCAGCTCAGCGGTACAGACAAGCTGTGCACCCCAGTATAACAGGGACTGGGAACCCCTGTCTGGAGAGGACCCCCACAGAGAAGGAAGATACCGTGCTGCTGGGGTCACCTAGGGAAAGTCTAGCAGACTGCAGATTGCAAACAAACAGAACTGTGTGCCCCAAGACACCAGAGCAGTACTCACCCGCCACAGATCACCTCAGCTGATCACTAAATTTACAGCAAGAAACCCAGAAGGAGGGCAGCTGTCTCCAGGACTTCTCCCGGTGAGAGGAGAGCCCTCTTGACTAATCAGGACCACAGTTACCACCCAGGTCTCTATGCCTGAGGTGAGCTATACCAACTGCTGAAAAACACCAGATATCCAGGGACTATACCCAAAAAGCTGGGAAGGCTTCCTTGAAGAAAAACCATCTTCCTGCCAAAGGGATTCTCTCCACTACAACAGTCCAGGAACAACCAGAAACTAAATTCAAACAACTAAGATAGCACAATGGGTAGAGGACAGCGTAAAAGTTCAACCAACAAAAGCCAGAGCATTATGGCATCTCCAGAACCCAGTTATCCAGGGGCAAATAGCCCTAGACACCCCAACATAAATGAAATTCAAGGAGACGACCTAACATCTATGCTCAAGAAGATGATAATGGAGGAAACAAATAAAATACGAAAAGAATAGAAGAAGCTGAAGCCAAAAAGTATGTGGCCTTTAGAGAGGAAATGCTTAAATCACTGAATGAAATAAAAGAAACAGTGGATTGTTCAAACAAACAGCTGAAGGAATTGACGGAAAAACATGAAAATACAGTCAGACAGGGGAAGGAAACCAACAAAATAGCTCAAGACCTGAAGATAGAATTGGAAAAATTAAAAAGAACACAAATGGAAGAAATTGTGGAAAGAAAGAACTTAGGGAAGAAAGCAGGAACTACAGAGGTTAGCATAACCAATAGGCTACAAGAAATGGAAGAAAGAATCTCAGGTGTGGAAGATACAATGGAAGAAATAGATGTATCTGTCAAAGAAAATGTTAAATCTAAAAAATTCTTGATATAGACAGTCCAAGAAATTCAAGACAACCTAAAAAGACAAAACGTAAGAATAATAGGAATAGAGGAAAAAGAAGATTCCCTGCACCAAGGCCCAGAAAATATCTTCAACAAAATCATTGAAGAAAATTTCCCCAACTTAAAGGAGAGGCCAATAAGAATACAAGAGGCCTATAGAACACCCAATAAATTAGACCAGAAAAGAAAATCTTCCCGCCATATAATAATCAAAACTGTAAGTATACAGAACAAAGAAAAAAATACTAAAAGCTGCAAGAGAAAAAGGCCAAGTAACATATAATGGCAAACCCATTAGAATCACACCTGACTTTTCAACAGAGACTATGAAAGCCAGAAGGGCCTGGACAGATATCATACAGACCCTAAGAGAACACAGATGTCAGCCCAGACTACTATACCCTGCAAAACTCTCAGTCCTCATTGACGGAGAAAACAAGATATTCAATGACAAAAAGAAATTTCAACAATACCTACAAACAAATCCAGCAATACAGAAGACACTGGAATGGAAAAATACAACCCAAGAAAGCTAGCCATATTCAAGAAAACACAGGAAATAAATAACCCCACTACAGTAAAACAAAAAGCAACCAAGCACACAAACGTATGACCACAGCCAACATCAAATTCAAAGGATTTAAAGCCACTGGTCATTACTCTCTCTCAATATCAATGGACTTAATTATCCAATAACAGAATGGATGCGTAAACAAAACCCAGCAATCTGTTGTATACAAGAAACATACCTAAGTCACAAAGATAGACAATACCTGAGGGTAAAGGGATGGAAGACAGCTTTTCAAGCAAATGGACGCAAGAAGCAAGCAGGAGTAGCCATTCTAATATCTGATAAAATAGTCTTTCAACCAAAATTAATCAAAAGAGATGGGGAAGGACACTTCATACTCATCAAGGGAAAATTCCACCAAGAAGACATCACAATCCTGAACATCTATGCCCCAAATACAAGGGCACCCACATTTGTGAAAGAAACATTGATAAAACTTAAACCACATATAGATCCCTACACACTAATAGTGGGAGACTTCAACACCCCACTCTCAACAAAGGACAGGTCAACAAAACAGAAATTAAACAAAGAAACAATATCTCTAACAGAGGTCATGAATCAAATAGACCTAACAGACATTTACAGAACCTTACACCTAAACACAAAAGAATTTACCTTCTTCTCAGCAAATCATGGAACCTTCTCCAAAATAGACCACATAGTTGGTCACAAAGGAAGCCTCAACAAATACAGGAAGATTGAAATAATCCCTTGCAACCAGTCTGATCACCGTGGAATAAAGCTGGATCTCAGTAACAACAGAAATAGCAAAAAGCCTACACATACATGGGAACTGAACAACTTGCTACTAAAAGACAGCTGGGTCAGGAAAGAAATAAAGAAAGAAATTAAAATCTTCCTAGAACTCAATGAAAATGAAGACACAACATACCCAAACTTGTGGGACACAATGAAAGCAGTGCTAAGAGGAAAGTTCATAGCACTAAGTGCCTTCAAGAAGAAATTTGAGACAGCGCATTCAAGCAACTTAATGGCTCACTTAAAAACCCTAGAAAACGAAGAAGGAGACAAACCTAGAAGGAGCAGACGGCTGGAAATAATCAAACTCAGGGCTGAAATCAGTCAATTAGAAACAAACAAAACATCTCAAAGAATCAATGAAACCAAGAGCTGGTTCTTTGAGAAAATCAACAAGATAGACAAACCCTTAGCCAAGCTAACTAAAAGGCAGTGAGACACCATCCAAATCAACAAAATCAGAAATGAAAAGGGGGACATAACTACAGACACTGAGGAAATCCAAGCAATCATTAGGACTTACTTCAAAAGTCTATACAGTAAAAATTTGAAAATTTAAATGAAATGGACAATTTTCTTGATCGATTCCACTTACCAAAGCTAAATCAGGACCAGATAAATCAATTAAATAGTCCTATATCGCCCAAGGAAATAGAAGCAGTCATCGAAAGTCTCCCATCCAAAAAAGCCCAGGACCTGATGGTTTCAGCGCAGAATTCTACCAGACATTCAGAAAAGAGCTAACTCCAATTCTCTTCAAACTATTCCACAAACCCGAAACAGAAGCATCATTACCAAACTCATTCTATGAAGCCACAGTCACCTTGGTACCTAAACTTCACAAAGACCCATCCAAAAAAGAGAACTTCAGGCCAATCTCCCTTATGAACATTGATGCAAAAATACTCAACAAAATACTCGAAAACAGAATCCAAGAACACATCAAAGATATCATCCACCATGACCAAGTAGGCTTCATCCCAGGTATGCAGGGGTGGCTCAATATATGGAAATCCATCAATGTGATCCACCATATTAACAACTTGAAAGAAAAAAAAAACCACATGATAATCTTCCTAGATGCTGAAAAAGCCTTTGACAAAATCCAACATCCATTCATGTTTAAAGTATTGGAGAGATCAGGGATACAAGGCACATATCTAAACATAGTAAAGGCAATATACATCAAACCTATAGCCAACATCAAACTGAACGGAGAGAAACTTAAAGCAATCTCACTGAAATCAGGACAAGACAAGGCTGCCCACACTCTCCATATCTCTTCATCATAGTTCTGGAAGTCCTTGCTAGAGCAACAAGACAGTTGAAGGAGATCAAGGGGATACAAATTGGAAAGGAATAAGTCAAATTATCACAATTTGCAGATGATATGATAGTATGCGTGAGTGACCCCAAAAACTCCACCAGGGAACTCCTACAGCTGATAAACAACTTCAGCAAAGTGGCAGGATACAAAATTAACTCAAAAAAATCAGTAGCCCTCCTGTATACAAAAGACAAAAGGGCTGAGAAAGAAATTAGGGAAACAACACCCTTCACAATAGCCACAAATGACATAAGGTACTTCGGGGTAACCCCAACCAAGGAAGTCAAAGACTTGTATGGAAAAAATTTCAAGTCTCTGAAGAAAGAACTAGAAGAAGATATGAGAAGATGGAAAGATCTCACATGCTCACGGCTTGGCAGGATTAACATAGTAAAAATGGCCATCTTACCAAAAGCAATCTACAGATTCAATGCAATGCCCATGAAATTACCAACACAATTCTTTACAGACCTGGAAAGAAAAATTCTCAACTTCATATGGAATAACAAGAAACCCAGAATTGCTAAAACAATCCTCTACAATAAAAGATCTTCTGGAGGTATCTCCATCCCTGATCGTAAGTTGTACTATAGAGCAACAGTTTTAAAAACTGCATGGTACCGGCATAGAAACAGATTGGTGGATCAATGGAACCGAACAGAGGATCCAGAAATAAACCCACATACTTATGGACACCTGATATTTGATAAAGACACCAAAACCATACAATGGAAAAACGATAGCATCTTCAACAAATGGTGCTGGTCCAACTGGATGTCTACATGTAGAAAAATGAAAATAGATCCATACTTATCACCCTGCACAAAACTGAAGTCCAAGTGGATCAAAGACCTCAACATAAAACCAGACACATTATATCTGCTTGAAAAAAAAGTGGGGAATACCCTAGAACTCATTGTTACAGGGGAAAACTTCCTGAACAGAACACCAACAGCACAGGCTCTAAGAGCAACAATCAATAAATGGGACCTCATGAAACTGAAAAGCTTCTGCAAAGCAAAGGACATCGTCATCAAAACAAAGCGAACGCCTACAGATTGGGAAAGAATTTTCACCAACCCTTTATCTGACAGAGGACTCATATCAAATATATATAAAGAACAAAAGAAGATGAAAAGCAGCAAACCAAGTTACCCACTTTAAAAATGGGAACAGAGCTAAACAGAGAATTCTCTGTAGAGGAATACCGAATGGCAGAGAAGCACTTAAAGAAATGCTCAACCTCACTAGCCATTAGGGAAATGCAAATCAAAACAACCCTGAGATTTCACCTTACACCCATGAGAATGGCCAAGATCAAAAACTCAAGTGACAACACATGCTGGAGAGGTTGTGAGGAAAGAGGAACCCTTCTCCACTGCTGGTGGGAATGTAAACTTTTACAACCACTCTGGAAATCAATCTGGCATTTTCTCAGACAACTAGGAATAGTGATTCCCCAAGATCCAGCCATACCACTCCTAGGCATATATCCAAAAGAGGCTCAAGCACACAAAAAGGAAATTTGCTCAACCATGTTTATAGCAGCTTTATTTGTAATAGCCAGAAGCTGGAAACAACCCAGATGCCCCTCAACTGAAGAATGGATGCAGAAAATGTGGTCCATCTACACAATGGAATATTACTCAGCAATGAAAAATAAGGAAATCATGAAATTAGCAGGTAAATGGTGGGATCTGGAAAGGATCATCCTGAGTGAGTTGTCCCAGAAGCAAAAAGACACACATGGTATATACTCACTCATATAGACATACAACATAGGATAAACCCACTAAAACCTGTGCATCTAAAGAAACTAAGCAAGAGAGAGGACCCTAACTAAAATGTCCAATCCCCATCCGGAAAGGCAATGAGGATGGACATCAGAAGTAGAAGAAAACAGGAAACAAGCTAGGAACCTACCACAGAGGGCCTCTGAAAGCCTCTGCCCTACAGACTATCAAAGCAAATGCTGAGCCTGATGGGCAATTGTTGGGCAGAGTGAATGGAATTTTATGTAAGAACTGGGAAATAGTAAGAGCTGGAGAGGACAGGGTCTCCACAAGGAGAGCAACAGAACAAGAAAATTTGAACACATGGAACTTTCCAGAGACTCATACTCCAACCAAGGACTATTCATAGAGATAACCCAGAACCCCTGCACAGATGTAGCCCAGGGCAGTTCAGAGTCCAATTGGGTTACATAGTAATGTGAAGAGGGACTGCATCTGACATGAACTGACTGGCCTGCTCTTTATTCAACTCCTCCTGAGGGGGAGCAGCCTTACAAGGCCACAGTAGAGGACAATGCAGCCACTTTTGATGTGAACTGATGGACTAAGATCAGAAAGGAGAGGAGAACCTCCCTTATCAGTGGAATTGGGGAGTGGCATGCATGCAGAGGGAGGATGGAGGGTGGGATTGGGAGGGGAGGATGGAGGGGCTTATGGGGGGATGCAGAATGAATAAAGTGTAATTGATGAAAAATTTAAAACAAAAAGGGAAAAAATAATTTAAGTACTTTAAATGACTTTCAAAAGTGGAGGAAAACATGGAGTTAGTCAATTTACATGGAGCACGTCTCGCCCCTGGGGGCAAAGGTCTCCTGAACCTACTCAGACCTCGGACACCACCACTGCTAGTTCTAGAACTGATGCAGGATGTTCCAACGAGGGGGTTAAGGCTTCTCATAATATTTCCTATAAGCCCACACCTGTTTGTTCATATCCCCCATTTTTATTCATTATTAGCCAGATAAAGCCAAGTAATTGTGGTAATGATACTTGCTTTTTTGCCCAATGCTGGAATGCTAGTAAATTTATGTATGCCCTGGTTACTCGCATGCCTCGCTGGGTGCCTGTGCCCATTGATGCCCCTCACGCTATGACTCTCTTCAGACAGAAAAGGGATCTTGGAATTACAGCCGCCATTGTTACTGCCATCTCATTGGCAGCTGTTGGAGCTACCACTGCGGCATTAGCCAGGAGTCATACTGTGCAGATTGCTCAGACCCTGAATAACCTTTTAGCCAATGTAGCTCATGCCTTAGATGTACAAAAAGGAATTAATGCTCAACTAAAAGGAGGCTTGATGGTGTTCAATCAGAGGATTGACTTCATGCAGGAGCAAATTGATACCCTATGGCAAATCGCTCAACTTGGCTGTCAATGAAAGTATGCTGGACTTTGAGTCACTAGCGTACAACATGAGAATTTTCCCTGTGCTGCAAATCTGTCTAAACAATTGTCTAGCTATATTTTAGGTAATTGGACTGGAGAATTTGATACTATGATGGAGCAGCTGAGAGTGGCCATTGTCACGGTAAATTCTACCAGAGTGGACGCAGGACTAGCCACAGGATTATCATCATGGATTGCTGCAGCCATGAATCATTTGAAGGAATGGGCTGGCATGGGAGCGTTAGCAGGCCATCTGGGGTTGGTCTCCTTTGTTTGCCTATGGTATATATGCAAGATTAGAGTCTCACAACAGCGTAATGAGCCATGACCAATCAGTCCTTTACAGCCATTGAAGGAGGACAGTTTCCCCAAGTATGGTTGGCTACCATAAAAAGCTAAAATGTTACGCTAAGAATGCGAGGCTAAGCACTGCACTCAGGGTCAGCTGCTCTTGACCCAGAGAAGAGCATGTCTGATTGCATGCGGGTTGATGCCCCAGGTCCCGCCTCTGAGAAAAAGGTATTGGACAGGTCTGATGCTCTTTGGGTGGATGACACCTAAATGAACATCAGTACAAAGTCCCAATTTATTTCTAATATCAGAGATCAGACCTCTACTCTTGCCTGATGCGTCTAAAACAAAAAGGGGGAACTGTAGAGAGCTGCGTAATGCTGCACCTTAAAGATGGAGCAGGTTTCTGCCTTCTACCTTCCCGATGGTGAGTGCTCTCTGTCACGAACAACTCCACATTTGGCTAAGGCTGAGGATCTGGCTTGCTTCCATGTATGTGGACCTATCTGCATTGCCCAGGTGGCATGCTGGGGCTGGCTACCCAGAGGCTATTTAAGCTGTGGGCTGGCTTTCCCCAGGGTCAGATGATTGTTCAAGGTTCCTGAATAAACTGCATTGAAAATAATAATAATAATAATAATAATAATAATAATAACAATAATAATAATAATAATAATGAGTTTGTGGTATAAGGCAGATAAGAGTTGTATATATCATGGAACATATAAGTACAGCTTTCTGAAGTCAATGTTTACTTTTCATTTTATTTATGTTCCAAGTATCAAACTCAGTTTTCAAGGCTCCTGTGGCAAGAGTATCTGCTGAGCCATCTCACTAATTCCTAGCAAAGTATGTTTTACATATGAGTTCTCAAAGAGGAAGTAACTTGCTTCTTTCAAATTATTATTTTTGGATATAGAGATTTTACTGTGGTTAAAATCACAGAAGAGAGTTGGATCTGAGCACACAGATGCTGGCTCACAACCACTTCTAACTATAGTTATAGGATATTCAATTCCTCCATCTGGCCTTCATGAGTACATGATGCACATGTTTATACTCAAGTAAACAAAACATATCTCTATATTTTAAAATAATAAATTTAAAGGAGAGGTTGGCAAGTAGGTTTCATGATTAAGAGTCAGGTTGTTCTTCCAGATATCCCCCCCAACCCCCAACACCTACAGGGTAACATAAAGAGTATGAAACTCCCATTTCAGGTGATTTTAAATTTTCACCTATTTTTGTAGGCACCAAGCACTAATGTGGTTTTCACAAGGCATAAAATGCAAGACAGGAACTCATGAATTTGCATTAAAATAAATAAATCTTAAAAATGAAATAAGACACACACAGTATATACTCACTCATATAAACATATAATATAGGATAAACCTACTAAAATCTGGACACTTAAAGAAACCAATCAAGAGGGAGGACTCTAGCTAAAATACTCAATTCCTGCATCCATTCCTCCACTGAGGGGCATCTGAGCTGTTTCCAGCTTCTTGCTATTACAAATAAAGCTGCTAAAACATGGTTGAGCAAATGTCCTTATTATGTAATTGAGCCTCTTTTGGATATATGCTTAGGAGTGGTATGGCTGGATCTTCAGGAAGCATTTTTCAAAATTGTCTGAGAAAGCACCAGATTGCTTTCCAGAGTGGTTGTACAAATTTACATACCCACCAGCAGTGGAGGAGGGTTCCCCTTTCTCCACAACCTCTCCAGCATGTGTTTTCATTTGAGTTTTTTATCTTGGCCTAATCATGAAATTTGCAGGTAAATGGTAGGACCTGGAAAGGATCATCCTGAGTGAGCTGTCCCAGAAGCAGGAAGACACACATGGTATACACTCACTCATATAGACATATAACATAGGATAAACCTACTAAAATCTCTACATCTAAAGAAACTAATCAAGAGAGAGAACCCTGACTAAACTGCTCAATCCCTGTCGCCATCCTGAAAGGCAAAGAGGATGGACATCAGAAGAAGAAGAAAACAGGAAACAACCTAGGAACTTGCCACAGAGGGCCTCTGAAAGCCTCTTCCTTGCAGACTATCAAAACAGACAATGAGACTTATGGCAAACTGTTGGGAAGAGTGCATGGAATCTTATGTAAGAAGTGGGAAATAGTACGAGGTGGAGAGGACAGGAACCCCACAAGTAGAGGAACAGAACCAGAAAACTTGAACATAGGGGTCTTCCCAGAGACTCATACTCTAACCAAGGACTATTTGTGGAGATAACCTAGAACCCCTGCACAGAAGTAGCACATGACAGTTCAGTGCCCAAGTGGGTTCCATAGTAATGGGAAGAGGGACTGCCTCTCTGACATAACCTGATTGGCCTGCCCTTTGATCACCTCCTCCTGAGAGGAGAGCAGTCTTACCAGGCTACAGAAGATGACAATGCATCCACTCCTGATTTTATGTGATAGACTAAGACAAGAAGGAAGGAGGAGAAGACCTCCCATATCAGTGGACTTGGGGAGGGAAATGCATGAAGAAGGGGAAGGGAGGTTGGGGGAGGGAGGGAGGAGGGAGGGGCTTATGGGGGGATACAAAGTTAATAAAGTATAGTTAATAAAATAAAAATAAATAAAAAAGAATAAGGAAACCAGAAAAACTGCTCAATTCATATCCAGAAAAGAACAGGGATGGACATCAGAAGAAGGAGAAAAGAGGGAACAAGTCAGGAGCCTGAAAGAGGGGACCTCTGAAAGGCTCTGCCCTTCAGACTATCAATGCAGATGCTGAGACTTATGGGCAACATTTGGGCAGAATGCAGGGAATCTGAGGAAAGAAGTAGGAAACAGTAAGATATGGAGAGGACAGGAACTCCATAAGGAGAGCAAAAAGAACTAAATAATCTGAGCACGGGGGTCTTTCCTGAGACTGATACTCTAAACAAGGACCATTCATGGAGATAATCTAAGACCCCTGCACAGAGGTAGCCCATGGCAGTTCAGTATCCAAGTGGGTTCCATTGTAATAGGAACAGAGACTGTCTCTGACATGAACTGATTGGCCTGCTCTTTAATTACCTCCCCATGAGGGGGAAGCAGCATTACCAGGCCACAGAAGAAGACAATGCATCCAACTCCTGATGATACCTAATTGACTAGGATCAGAAGGAAGGAAAAGAAGACCTTCCCTATCAGTGGACTTGGGGACAGGCATGCATGCAGAGGGTGGAGAAAGGGAGGGATTGGGAAAGGAGGGGGGAGGGAACCACAGGGGGGTAGAAATTGAATAAAGTTTAATTAGTAAAGAATTTAAAACAATATAAAATTTCTACCCTTTTATATGCACTATGACAGAGAGGCAATTAATTCATAAACTCACAATTTAGAACTGTGGATACAATGATTATTAAGCTGTGTTCATATGGTATATATCCTACTTAATATTAGTTTGTTAAAAGTGAAACAATCTAGAGAAGTATTAACTCCTAAAAAGTTCAACTTTGGCTTATCACACTTATGATTATTGATGAAAAAAAAAACTCAATAAATAACTGGCAAACTAAATCCAAGAACACATAAAGATCATCCACCAGGACCAAGTAAGCTTCATCACAGGCATGCAGGGGTGGTTCAATATACAAAAATCCATAAATATAACCTGTCATATAAACACACTAAGGAAAACAAAACACATGATCATCTAAGATGCCGAAAAATCATTTGACAAAATCCAACACACATTTATGTTTAAAGTCTTGGAGAGATCACTGATACAAGGCACATGCCTAAACATAGTATAGACAATATACAGCAAGCCCATAGCCAACATCAAACTAAACAGAGAGAAACATAAATCAATCTGACTGATATCAGAGACAAGGTACTGCCCACTCTCTCCATATCTCCATATCTCTTTAACATAGTACTTGTAGTCCTAGCTATAAGAATAAGACAACTAAAAGAGATCAAGGTGATACAAATCAGGAAGAAAGACTTCGAAGTATCACTATTTGCAGATGACATGATAGTATACATGAGCAAACTCAAAAATTCAAACAGAGAACTTCAGTTGATAAACACCTCCAGCAAAGTGGCTGGATACAAAATTAACACAAAAAATCAGAAGCCCTCCTTTATAACAAAGACAAATGGGCCAAGAAAGAAATTAGGGAAACAACACCCTTCACAATAGCCACTAATCACATAAAGTTCCTTGGGGTGACACTAACCAAGCAAGTGAAAGACGTGTATGAGAAAAACTTTAAGTCTCTGAAGAAAGAAAATGAAGAAGATATCAGAAGATGGAAAGATCTCCCATGCTCAAGGATAGGTAGGATTAACATAGTGAAAATGGCCATCCTGACAAATGCAATCTATAGATACAATGCAATCCCCATCAAAATAACAACATGATTCTTTACAGACCTTGAAAGAAAAATTCCCAACTTCATATGGAAAAACAAAAAACCCAGAATGGCCAAAACGATTCTGTACAAAAACCAATCATCTGGAGGTATCTCCATCCCTGATCTCATGTGGTTATACAGAGTAATAGTAATAAAAACTGCATGGTACTGTCATAAAATCAGAATGGTGGAACACTGTAACCAAATTGAAGACCTATAAATAAACCCACACAACTATGGATACTTGCTTTTTTACAAAGAAGCAAAACCATAAAATGGAAAAAAGACAACATCTTCAACAAATGCTGCTGGTATAACTGGGTGTCCACAGGTAAAAAAGGAAAATACATCTATATTTATCATCCTGCATAAAACTAAAGTACAAGTGTATCAAAGAACTCAACATAAGACCAGACATAGTAAATCAGAAGAAAAAGTGGGGAAAAACCTAGAACTCATTGGTAGAGTAGACAACTTCTTGAACAGAACAACAATATCACAGGGTCTAAGAGCAACAATCAATAAATGGGACCTCATGGAACTGAAAAGCTTTTGTAAAGCAAAGGACACCGTCATCAAAACAAAATGACTGCTTACAGATTGGGAAAGAATCTACA
The DNA here is from genome assembly GCF_030254825.1 of Meriones unguiculatus. Taxonomy (NCBI): domain Eukaryota; kingdom Metazoa; phylum Chordata; class Mammalia; order Rodentia; family Muridae; genus Meriones; species Meriones unguiculatus. Next base: position 53,485,474 of record NC_083369.1, on the reverse strand, counting down.
CCAACCCCTTATCGGGCAGAGGGCTAATATCCACTATATATAAAGAACTAAAGAAGCTGAAAAGTAGCAAACCAAGTAATCCAATTAAAAAATGGGGAACAGAGCCAAACACAGAACTCTCTGTAGAGGAATACTGAATGGCAGAGAAACACTTAAAGAAAGCTCAACATCATTAGCCATTAGGGAAATGAAAATCAAAATGACCCTGAACCTTAAATACATCAGAATGGCCAAGATGAAAAAGCCAAGTGACAATACATGCTGGAGAGGTTGTGGAGAAAGGGGAACACTCTGCCAATGCTGACGGGAATGTAAAATTGTACAACCATTCTGGAAATCAATCAGGCACTTCCTCAGACAACTAAGAATAATTCTTCCTCAAGATCCAGCCATATCACTCTTAGGCATATATCCAAAAGAGGCTCAAGTACACAGTAAGGACATTTGCTCATCCATGTTTGTAGCAGCTTTATTTGTAATAGCCAGAAGCTGAAAACAGCCCATATGCCCCTCAACTGAAAAATGGATGCAGAAATTGTGGTACATCTACACAATGGAATATTACTCTGCAGTGAAAAATAAGGAAATCATGAAATTTGCAGGTAAATGGTGGGACCTGGAAAGGATCATCCTGAGTAAGCTGTCGCAGAAGCAGAAAGACACACACGGTATATATATATATATATATATATATATATATATATATATATATTCACTCTTATACACTTGTAATATAGGATAAACCTACTAAAATCTCTACATCTAAAGAAACTAATCAAGAGAGAGGACTCTGACTAAAATGCTCAATCCCCATCCCAAAAGGCAAAGCAAATGGACATCAGAAGAAGAAGAAAACAGGAAACCATCTAGGAACCTGCCACAGAGGGCCTCTGAAAGGCTCTGCCCTGCAGATTATCAAAGCAGATGCTGGGACTTATGGCCAACTGTTGGACAGAGTGCATGGAATCTTATGAAAGAAGAGGGAAATAGTAAGATCTGGAGAGGACAGAAACTCTACAAGGAGAGCAACAGAACCAGAAAATTTGAACACAGGGGTCTCCCAATAGACTCATACTCCAACCAAGTACCATGCATGGAGATAACCAAGAACCCAAGCACAGATGCAGCCCATGGTAATTCAGTCTCCACGTGGGTTCCATAGTAATGGGAAGAGGGACTGCCTCTGACATAAACTGATTGGCCTCCTCTTTGATCACCTCCCCCTGAGAGGTGAGCAGCCTTACCAGGCCACAAAAGATGACAATGCAGACATTCCTGATGAGATCTCATAGACTAAGATCAGAAGGAAGTAGAGGGGGACCTCCTCTATCAGTGGACTTGGGGAGGGGCATTCGTGAAGAATGGGGAGTGAAGGAGGAATTAGGAGGGGAGGAGGTAGGAGTTTATGGGGGGATGCAAAGTAAATAAAGAGAATTAATAAAAGTCAAAAAAAAAAAAAAAAAGAAATGCTCAAAGTCCTTAGTCACCAGGGCGATGAATACCAAAAAGATCCTGGTATTTCATATTACATACATCAAAGTGGTTAAGATCTGGCTATTATGAATAAAACTACTATAAACATGGTTGAGCAAATGTCCTTGTTTTGTACTTGAGAATCTTTTGGATATATGCTTAGGAGTGGTATAGTTGCATCTTGAGAAATCATTATTCCTAATTGTATGAAAAAGCACCAGATTAATTTCAAAAGTGGTTGTACATGTTTGCATTCCCACCAACAATGGAGGAGCGTTCCCCTTTCTCCACATCCTCTCCAACATGTGTTGTCACTTGAGTTTTTGACCTTAGCCATTCTAATGGGTGTAAGTTGAAATCTCAGGGTTGTTTTGATTTGCATCTCCCCGATGGCTAAAGACATTGAGCATTTTTTAAAAGTTTTTCTGTCATTCTACAATCCTCTACAAAGAGTTCTCTCTTTAATTCTGTGCCCTATTTTTTCTTTATTAATTACACTTTATTCACTTTGTATCCCTCCTGTGGTTCCCTCCCTCCTCTCCTCCCAATACCTCCCTTCCTCCACCCTCTGCATGCATGCCTCTCCCCAAGTCCACTGATAGGGGAGGTCTTCTTTTCCTTCCTTCTGATCCTAGTCAATTAGGTCTCATCAGGAGTGGCTGCATTATCTTCCTCTGTGGCCTGGTAATGCTGCTTCCTCCTCAGGGGGGAGGCAATTAAAGAGCAGGCCAATCAGTTCATGTCAGAGACAGTCCCTGTTCCTATTACAGTGGAACCCACTTGGATACTGAACTGCCATGGGCTACCTCTGTGCAGGGGTCTTAGATTATCTCCATGAATGTTCCTTGTTTGGAGTATCAGTCTCAGGAAAGACCCCCGGGCTCAGATTATTTGGTTCTGTTGCTCTCCTTGTGGAGTTCCTGTCCTTCCATATCTTACTGTTTCCCACTTCTTTCCTAAGATTCCCTACACTCTGCCCAAATGTTGCCCATAAGTCTCAGTATCTACATTGATAGTCTGCAGGGCAGAGCTTTTCAGAGGTCCTCTGTTTCAGGCTCTTGACTTGTTCCCTCTTTTCTCCTTCTTCTGATGTCTATCCTCTTTCCCTTTCTGGATAGGGATTGAGCATTTTAGTAAGATTCTTCCCTCTTGATTACTTTCTTTAGGTGTACAAATTTTAGTAGGTTTTTCCTATACTATATGTCTATATGAGTGAGTATATACCATGTGCATTTTCTGCTTCTGGGATAGCTCACTCAGGATGATCTTTTCCATATCCCACCATTTACCTGCAACTTTCATGTTTTCCTTTTTTTTATTGCTGAGTAATATTCCATTATGTAGATATGCCACAATTTGTGCATACGTTCCTCAACTGAGGGGCATCAGGGCTATTTCCAGCTTCTGGCTATTACAAATAAGGCTGCTATAAACATGGTTGAGCCAATGTCCTTATTGTGTATTTGAGACTCTTTTGGGTATATGCTTAGGAGTGGTATTGCTGGATCTTGAGGAAGTGTTTTTCCTAGTTGTCTCAGAAAGCACCAGATTGCTTTCCAGAGTGGTTGTATAAGTTTACATTCCCACCAGCAGTAGAGGAGGGTTGCCCTTTCACTACAACCTCTCCAGCATATGCTGTCTCTTGAGTTTTTTATCTTAGCCATTCTGATGCGTTTAAGTTGAAATCTTAGGTTCGGTTTTTTTTTTGTTTTTTTTTTTATAATTTTTCATTAATTACACTTTGGTTCATTTATGGTTCATCTATGGTATACTCTGAGCTATACACATCTATTGATTTCTCCTCCATCCCATATATCTTTGCCTGGTAGAAATGGTTACTGAGGAAGAGTCCCTGATTCTTGTTATGATCCCATTCAAATGACTCAGAGAATTTCAACCATGATAATTACATTATGTAATACTTTGCAACTTAGAACACATTGATTTTATACTACAAGTAAACACCATTTGGTCTTTTAAATTCATTTGAGAATGAAGGTGGTAGTACAAACGAAGTGGAAGTTTGTGGTTTCTTTGAAGACTCAGTTGAGTCATGTGATATTTTGCTAGAATCTGTCTTGTGAGAGCGCATGTGATGTTTTTCTGTGAGCCGTCTTGTGTGTGGTGCATGAATTTGGTTAGCTGAGAACATCCATGGGTGGACTCTGGAGAGAGGAGATATATAAAAGCCCAGAGACAATGAGACATCACTTTTGGACCAATGTCACTGCAATGGTCTTTTTGTTTCTACACTTGACTTTGCAGATAGAAACATTCCAGAAAACTTCTGGGGCAATCCAACTGAATATTCCTGTTTTCACTGACTTTTCCAGATCTGCTGAATTATGCTGATTCCTGTTGCTCTTTTGTGTTGGCATGTGTATTGAACTGCAGGTCTTCAGACAACAAACAGTGGACTCACGCAAAGAAACTTCTTCTAAAAAGAGAAAAAGTTTCAGAGAACTCAGGACAATCCAACTGAGTTTTGTGGCTTTCAATAACTTGTCTTGATTATCTGAATCACTGATTCATGTTGCTGCTTGGTGTTGGCCTTTGGACTGGATTGGTGCTATCTGGACAGCGAAGAGTGGACTCATCCCAAGAAATTACGTCTAAAATTGTCTACAGTCACCTTTACCTAATAATATTCTTTCTACTTTACCTCTGCTCAGTGGGTGGAAAGAAGGTGTATGTGTTTAAGAACCCTAAATAAAGCAGGTCAGGTGACAAATCTAAGCCTACATGCAAGTGTATAAACAATCTTTATGTGTGGATCTGCAAGTGGGTATGACTGCAAATCCTAATGGTGGAGTTTCTTTTTATGTTCTAAGTTTGTTAGGTACCACATGCTTGTGGATAGAACTTATATCCCATTATCTCACTGGAAAAGAAAAGAAAGCAGTCCACTAATTCTTCTCATTGCTTCTCAGTTCACTTTCACCCTCCAAAGTGCAAGTTGCAGGGGCAGATTTACACTATCAATGCAAGACATTGACTACTGAAAAAACTAGGGTGAAGAACCCCAAAAAAGTCTGCAATTATTCTTCTGTACACATGCTCATAAAGTTAGTATATATTCTTTTTTGGAAAACAATGTCTGACAAGGGACACAGCATGTGGTTCAGTCCCAGTCATGAATTTGACATAAGGTTTGTCAGGAAGTAATCCCAAAGGGCAATATTAGTCTACTTATCAGCGTTCTACTTTTATTCTCACATGGTGCATTTGCTGATCCTTTGCTTTATTAGGAACTAGATTACAGAACTGCACATGTATTCTAACAAAAAAATCACTCTGGTGAAGATCTGTTTTGAACTCATTTTACAAATCGACACTGCAATAAAAAATGCATACAACATAACAGAAATGCATAGTTAAGTTGCAAAATTATTTTGAGATCTCTGTGCTTTTTGTCTATGACTAATTACTGACAAACAAATAAGAATGTGTATCTAAAGAAAGTAAAAATGCAACATGGAAATAGAGAACAGTTTACAAAACTGGAAAGCATACAAACCAAAGCAAATAAATGCAGTATGCTTTTGGATTGGATTTCTAACATCAATATAGAATCCTTCCTCGTTTGATGTCACAATCCTTAATATGAAAAGAACATTTAGGTTTCAATAAGATACCAATGAACAGTCCATAAAGAACAGAAAAGATAATACAGCAGTCGATAAATCTATATGGTCAATCATGAGTACAGGTCAGCCTAGGTTACAGAGACCCTTTCTTAAATACAAAATTACATGGTTAGTAAACTAATTAAAATACAATGTCAGGGGCTAAAGGTCAGAGAGACAGTCTGGGTAGTAAAATGTTTGACATTTAAATATGAAGATATGAATTTGGTCTCTATGCTCACTAAAAAGATAGATGTACACTTGTAATATTAGCTGTGGAGAGGTGGAGACAGAAGGATACTTTTGCATCCAGTCTAGCTCAGTAAGTGAATACCAAGTGAAAGGAGAAGGAAATGACATCAAAGGCTATCCCTCTGGCTTTTACATACAAGTCTCTCATATGTGTATGAGAACACATACACATAAACACACAACCATGCACATACAAACACACACACACACACACACACAAACACATACAATTTATAGTCTATTCCAATAATGTTACATTTTAATGTATCATATTAGAAAGTTGTTTCAAGACATAATATTTGCTACTGCTAAAGTTGCAGAAGAATGTATATTGATTTCCATAATTTGTGAAACAGGAGTTAATATTCTCTTTCTTGAAAAAATATATTTATGTTTATCAAAAATATATACTATTTTAAACACAGAGCCTTGTCCTGAAGTAATTATACATGATCACCAAGGATTTTTGCAAGCATACTTTGCAGTGTTACTTGTAAAATTAAAAAATGGCAACAAATTGCACAGTAATATTCACTAAGTAAAAACTGTAAATCCCTGTTTAAAAAATACAAATAACCATTAAGTATGGTGCTGAAGAAACATTAAATGAAGTGGGAAATATTCATAACAAAAATTAAATGAAAGATCATATAATTGTGAATCATGACCTTGTTTACTCTTAAAAGCAGAATATATACATTATATACATCCACATGTACACACAAAAGATTTAGAGTCTATAGACAAAAAATAAGCAAACAACTAAAATAAATAAATAAATACAACAATAATAAGCAAGGAATTGTGAAAAAAAGTGTTTTTTTTAATTTAGTTAAAATTTTTTATTTTCTAGAAAATGTGTCCTAATACAAATACTCAAATATGCAAAAATCTTTTGAAGATTATAGAACTGGAATATTCATAGTTGTTTGTTTTATAGCACCATATATTCAAATTATTGCATAGAACATGGGATAAATTAAACTAACAAAGCATTCAAAAAAGTCTAATAAATTGGTTATGGTCTAAAATGGGCTCATAGATTAAAAAAGACAGATTAAAAGAAGAAAAACCACTAATTATTCATCAGTTAATATAATACTGGATTATACAATTTCTTATAAAATTTCTTGCTGAGCAGAGCAGCAATAACGTGGGTGTTCAAGTTCCTCTGTAGTAGGATATAGCATCTTTTGGGTTATACCTAAGAATGCTATAACCACTTGGATCAAAAATCTATTTCTTGGATTTTTTTGAAAAACAAATCATGGTGATTTCCATAGTAACTGTATCAGTTTACACACCCACCAATAGTAAGTAAACCTCATTTCCCTACATCTTCACCAGTATTCATTTTCATTTATTTTCTTTTTTTTAATTACAGTTTATTCACTTTGTATCCTCCCTGTAGATCCCTCCCTCCTCCCATCCCAACCCTACCCTCCTTCCCCCTTCTCCACCATGCCCCTCCCCAAGTCCACTGATAGGGGAGATCTTCCTCTCCTTCCCTCTGATCCTAGTCTATCAGGTCTCTTCAAGAGTGGTTGCATATTCTTCTTCTGTGGCCTGGTAAGGCTGCTCCCCCTTCAGGGGGAGGTGATCAAAGGCAGGCCAATCACTTCATGTCAGAGACAGTCCCTGTTCACCTTATTATGGAACACACTTGAACACTGAGCTGCCATGAACTACATCTGTGCAGGGGTTCTAGGTTATCTCCATGAATGGTCCTTGGTTGGAGTATCAGTCTCAGAAAAGACCCTTGTGCCCAGATTTTTTGGTTCTGTTGCTCTCCTAGTGTAGCTCCTGTCCTCTCCATGTCTTTCATCTCCCCCTTCTTTCATAAGATTCCCTGCACTCTGTCCAAAGCTCTGGGGAGATGAAACACACTTTGCCTATTCACCATGGATAAGAACCACAGAACAGACCAAAGTATGAAGACCACCAAAGCACACCTGGCTGAACCAGTGAGTTTAATTGGGGTTGTGGGAATGTGGGTGAGGGGTTACTTATAAACACAGAAGTGTCTGAAAGAAAGCTGCACCACCAACGTCCACCCTGGCATGGGTAACAGCTCACAGAAGCTGGGAGACCTGCACAGACTGCAGAGAGCAAAACGGGTCCACATGCTTATAATGTAAAACATAACTTCATGATCCTCTATTTTTGCTTCAGACAGATTCTCTCAGAATAGTCTGGTCAGCCCTTGAACTCCCAATTCTGCTGCCATTGTTTTCAAAGAAGCTGGAATTACATGTCTGTGCCACTAGGTTTGGATATCATTACTGCCTTGTAATTATATTTTATTTCATTTATTTTTATTTTTTTATTTTTTGTATGACACAGGTTATTTACTTTGTATCCCAGTCATAGCCCCCTCCCTCATTTTTTCTTGATAGCAGTTATTCTGACTACAGAAATGGAATATCTCAAGATTTTATTTATATTTAACAGATGGCTAATGATGTTGTATAGTTTTTTAAAAAATATTTACTTTCCATTTGCATTTCATTTGAGAACTCTTTATTCAAATCCATATTCCATTTTGATGATGTATTTTCTGTTCAGGTTTTCTTTTAGTGTTGCTTTTATTCTTTAATTTTAATTTTTTTTATTTTTTAAATATTAGTTATAGTTGATTAATTTTGTATCCCAACTGTAGTCCGCTCATTCCCTCCCAATACCACCTACCCTTCCTCATCTCCTCCCTGCCCCATTCCAAGCCCACTTATAGGGGAGATCTTTTCCTCTTCTATCTGACCCCAGCTTATCAGGTTTCTTCAGGACTGGCTGCAAAGTCCTCCTCTGTGGCCTCACCAGGCTGCTCCTCCCTCTGGGGCATGGAGGTCAAAGAGCCAGCAATTGAGTTCATGTCAAAAATGGACCCTGTTCCCCTTACTAGGCCATCCACTTGATTATTGAATTACCATGGGCTACATCTGAGCTGGGATTCTAGGTTATATCCATACATGGTCCTTGGTTGGAGAATCAGTTTCAGAAAGAACCCCTGTGTCCAGATATATTAGATCTTTGTGGAGCTCCTGTCTTCTCCATATCATACTAACTCCCCCTTCTTTCATATCATTGCTTGCACTCTGCTGACGGTTTGGTTATGAGTCTCAGCATCTGCTTTGATACACTGCTAGGTAGAGTCTTTCAGAGGCCCTCTCTGGTAGGCTCCTGTCCTGTTACTTGTTTTCTCCTACTTCCCATGTCCATCCCATTTGTCTTTCTAAGTGAGGATTGATCATTTTACCCTGGGTCCTCTTTCCTGTTTATCTTCTTTAGGTATGCAGATTTTAGTATGCCATAAAATAGGATAAATATACTAAAATTTTTTCTTTTAGTTTTTATATTCTAGATATTAATTCTGTCAGACATATAGACGACAAAGTTTCTCTTTGTTTCTTCTTATTGACATTCTTCACTTTTTACCATATAATGTTTAATATTCTATTTTCTCACTAGAATATATGTACCTCATCTTTACTGGCTTTTCTAAATATTTTTGTCGTGTGACTTTTTAGCTAAATTACTCCTATGCTATATTGAGTGAGGAAGACTTTGAACTATATACTGTGTACTCTTAACTTCAAAAGGCAGGGGATCTAAATTAATAAAGTTTTTGACTATTGAAATATTATATATATATGTGTGTGTATAATGCATCTCATAACACAGAAAGGATCCTCAAAGTTATACTATATCAATATGAAAGAACTGTGATAGAGTGCTGAGTCAAATAATGGTTTCAGGCTAGTATATACAACCATTCTCCTTGTCTTTTTAAAAAGTGATTATTTCTCCACATAAAGTAAGTGATTGCATGAGCACTGAATAGAAACTTTCAGGAATGTTCATGAAAATGTGAACTCTTAAAATTTTGAGCTGAATTTTTGTGTTTGCTGCTTCCTCATCTCTAATTTACAAATAGCTTATGGATAGTTCCTAAGATTTTTAAATGCTAAAGTCTACAGTCTTCATAGACCCATAAAAGAATCTTTAGAATTCTGTAACAAAAGAATTTTGATAGCTACAGTAGTTTTAAGTAGTTGCAGTTCTCACTGACTACTACCATGAGCAATAAACCATTGTGGTTATTCCTTTAGGTAAAAACCAGAAATGATATTTTCAATTTGAAAGAGTTGCTTAAGGACTTAAATAGGTTAACTAATCTGATTCATAATCTAAAAATATATATACTTTCATAAATAGCAAGATAGCTCTGTTTACTTGATCCTAACAAGTGAATAACTGATAACAAAAAGGTGCTATTATATATTTTACCTGATAAGCGTTTTTATTTACTATAGAAAAAACTCATAGTGAGCTTCTGATTCTAGTTTGTACCAGCAACTTGAAGAATAATAAGAGTTAAAAATTCATAGTTGGCTTCTGGGTTCTAGTTTGTACCAACAACTTGGAGAATAATAAGAGTTTTGTAACAAAGATCACTTCATCAGAAGTAGAAAACTTTGCTAAGTGAGTATGAATCATAAAAGTTAATCTATAGTTGGCATGGTTGTGCTATGGTTAGTAACAATCTGGAATCAACCAAACCCTGTCTCGGATTAGACATACAGGAAAGTGGTAAAATACAAGTACCAATATTATGTAATATTCACAATAGCCCGAAACTAGAAACAGCCTAGATGCCCCTCAACTGAAGAATGGATAAAGAAACCATGGTACCTTAACACAATGGACTAATACTTAGCTACTATAAACAAGGAAATAATGAAATTTGCAGACAAATGGATGGACCTAGAAAAGATCATCCTGAGTAAGGTAACACATCTAGAAAGACATGTATGGTGTATATCAACTTGTAAGTGAATATTAGCCATGAAGTACAGGATAACCATGCTACAATCCACAAACCCTGGGAAGCCAAGGAAGGGCCAACAGTGGATGTTTGAATCTCACTAAGAAAGGGAAATAAAATAGACATCTGAACTAGATGGAAGGAGGGAACTGTGTGGGAGTGGGAGAGGGGAGGGTAACTGGGGTGTGGATCAGGTGTGGGGGGAGTGGGAGATGGGAGAGAAAAGACCAGAAGAGAAAAGAGAAGTGAGTTTTTTGGGGCATTTCTGAAATAGGGGAGGCTCACAGGAGACTATGAGGGTGACCCTCGCCGAGACTCCTATCAGAGGGGAAAATGGAACCTGAAGTTGTCTCCTCCTGTAGCCAGGTGGGACTTCCAGTGGAGGAGGAATGGGATCACCAACCCACCCATAAAATGTTCCACCCAGCATTTGTGTTGCCTCCAAGAAGTATAGGGATAAAGACTGAGCAGATATTGAAGGAATGTCAAACCAATTATTGGTCCTACTAGAGATTCACCCCATTTGTGTGAGACAAACAATGACACTGTTATTTGAACTCTACAATGATTGCAGACAGGATTTAGCAGAACTGTATTCTGAGACTCTTCATCCAGCTGATGGAAACAGATGTAGAGATCCATAGCCAAAAATTAGGCTGAGTTTGGGGAGTTTTGTGGAATGGGGGGAAGGACAAAGAGAGATGGAAGGGTCAATAACACTGCAAAAAAAAAACAAAAAAAAAAAAAAAAAAAAAAAAACACAAAAACAGAGTAAACTAACCTGGGAAAATGGAGGTTAACAAAATCTGAACCACCAACCCAAACGCATGCAACAGCTGAATTAGGCCCCCTATACAAATGAAGCAGATGTATAGCTTTGTAATCGTGTGGTCCCCTAACAATGGGAGTAGAGGCTGTTTCTGACTATGTTGCCTGCTTTGGATCATTTTCCTCTAGCTGGACTTTATTATCAGTCCCCAGTGGGAGAGGATGTACTTAGTCCTTCTGGGACTTGATGTGCCAGAGTGTGTTGGCAGGGGGGCCTCCCATTCTCTGAGAAGAAGGAGAGGGGGGAAGAAGGGGAGAGATAGGACTCGAAAGAGAGGAGAGAGGGGCCTGGGGTCAGGTTGTAAAATGATTAAATAAAACAACAACAACAAAAGTACCAAATAAAATACTTTTGAAAATGTCAGTTCTCATTTGAGCCTGTATTAGGAGGTCTACTGATTAGGTGGCTCTTGAGTTGTTGGTTAGTCATGAATGCAATTTGCTCATGATCCATCACTGAGTTAACTCCATACAGGCACAGCCCAGTGGACTGATAACAGGATGCAGATGGTGGCAAAAGGAAGAAACATAAGCACATTCTTAATGATCTATTTTTTTAAATATTTCTAGTTAATAAAAAGCCAAAACCTGAGAACTATTGATTGTTGTTGTTACATTCTGCAAAACCAAATGTGTAGTTTCCTTATAGGGATACCTTTATAAATAATCAAATTCAACAGCAACCCAAAAAGTTTTAGAATAACACATATAGAAAGAAAACAAAAACAAAAACAAAATACAAAAAACCTTTCTCCAGAAGCCCCCCATTCTGGCTGGTCTGAAACATACCATTTTAGATTATGAAAGGTTTATCTTTTGCATGCATATATATATATATATATATATATATATATATATATATATGCTTGTGAGAGAGTGTGTGTAGGTATACATATACAACACTGTGTCTCTCTCTGTGTGCATAGGTATATGCATACTCTCTCTCTTTCTCTCTCTCTCTCTCTCTCTTTCTCTCTCTCTCTATCTCTCTGGGGTGTGTGTGTGTGTGTGTGTGTCTGTTTGTGTGTGCATTTGTGTGTGTAGGTCAAGGGACAGCCTGCAGTCATAATTCTCCCTTTCCACAGTATGGGTTTATGGATTGAATTTAACGTATCAGGCTTGGTGACAGGTATCTTTATTCACTGAGATATTGTTTCTGCCCCAAAGAATTGTACCTAAATACAGCATTTTACTTGATTTTGTTTATTTTATTTTAGTGTACATGTGTATGTGTGTATATGTGTATTGCATGTGTATAATATATGTATATTCAACTGTGGATGCAGGGACTCACATATATGTTTACATTGCCTAGAGGAAGGCATCACATGTCTTGTTCTACCACTCTCCACCTTATTTCACTAGCCTGAAGCTATTAGCTACTGGGGATTTGATCTCTGATCTATGTGTTTATAAAGGGAACAAGCTAAAAAAAAAAAAAAAAAAAAAACCAACCTTCTAGCCACTCTCAATAATATAACCCAGAACTAATACCTCTAGCTCCCATTCATTTGTCTAAGTGGCTTACTATTCTTATACTAAATGGAGGAAAATATCTTAAAGGTAAAAAGGGGACACAATCAAGAAAAAACAAGTTGTGGACTTTTAATGAGATATATTAGGCATCAAACCTTGGAACCTAGCAAGGTAGGGAAAAAGTTGTGGCAGCTGGAGAGGAAGATAAGTGCTATAGATCAGTGAAACAAGGACTTGGGATTATGGTCATGTGCTGTTCAGCTTCTTTATTCAGGAGTAAGGAGCAGGATCTAAAACCATAACTATTTCTGGCTTTAAAATGTTATGGTGCTAATCTGCATATACCAAAAACTGTCTTAAGGCAATGTGTAAAGATGATGGAGCAATGCCTATGTGTTTGATTTTGTTCATCCACTCTCTCCAATATGTTCTTTCTCTTTTGGACCACCTTCATTAGGTTATCAAGTATCAAGTTCATACATTCTTTTTCACATTTGCATTTTATCTATTTTTTTTTCATATTTTCACATTCATACAGGAAAAAAGAAGGCAACGGTTTTTTCAGAGGTTTTGATGGAGTAAGTTAAGGTCAATGTTTTCAGCATTAACTCTGAATGTCCTTGTTTTTATGAAGTTAAGTCAGACACTTAATATACAATTTAAATGCAGCTTTGACTGACTGGGAAATGTTATTTAAAATCCCCAGAAGACACAGATCAAGGAATAGTAAAAAATGCATCCTATATAAGATTTAATGATGCTTTAAATTAAAATAAATGAAACATATGTCAATACCTTGATCCATTGATTATTCAAATTCTGTTTAAGGCTAACCTGCTATAGCTTCACATGAGTCTATTGCTTAATATATAATGCAGTATATATTACTAACATTGCCTGTTAGTAATAAATATCTATGACTTCAAAGGCATTATAAATTTCTAAGCCTAAATTAGTGTTGTGTTTACAGCTTTAAATGGCATGTTTTTTTTCTTCTCTGAGATAGGAGATCCCACCTTCTTCTGCCATGCCCTGAGAAACTTTAATAAAAGCTACACAGTTGTTAATGTGTAGTAAAGACTGAAATTTCCTTATCAGGTTCCTAGGTTTTTATTTTTTTCCTCATTACACTTCATCGTGCTGAACTTAATAGTTACTGTGATGTCTATTCCCTCATCTTCCATTCTCATTATTTGTAATAATTTTAACATTTACTTTAGCCAACCCAGAGCATCTGTTTTCACTTTTTGCAACAACCTTGCATATTTCTTTATTTTTTCTCTTTCATGATTCACGTTTATTACCTACATTCAGGTTTTTTAAATTTAATTTTATTCATGTATTTATTTATTTGTATTTATTCACTTTGTATCCTCAGTGCAGCCTCCTCCCATGTCTCCACACAGTCCTACCCACTCTTCGTCTTCTCCCTCTGTGCCCTTTCCCTAGGACCCTGATAGGGGAGAACCTCCCCTTCTATGTGACCCTAGCTTATAATCAAGGCTGGCTGCATCATCTTCCTTTGCGGACTTGGGGAGATGATCAGAGAACCTGGTACTGAGTTCATGTCAGAAACAGACCCTGTACCCCTTACCAAGGAACCCACTTGGAAACTGAGCAGCCAATGGGCTTCTTTTAAACAGGGGGTCTATGTCTTCTCCATGTATGGTCCTTAGTTGGAGTATCACTCTCTGCAGGACCCCATGGATCCAAGTATTTTGGCTGTGTTGCTTTCCTTGTGGAGTTCCTGTCCCCTCAAGTTCTCTCTATCTCCCTCTTCTTCCGTAAGGATTCTGTCACTCCCCCACCCAAAGTTTGGCTATGAGTCTCAGCATCTCCTTCGATACCTTGGTGGGTAGAGTCTTTCAGAAGTCCTCTCTGGAAGGCTCCTGTCCTGTTCCTTGTCTTCTCCTCCTTCTGATGTCCATGCTGCTTGCCCTTCTGAATGAGGATTAAGCTTTTTCACTAGGGTCCACCTTGTTGTTTAGCTTCTTTAGAGCTATAGATATTAGTATCTTTATCCTATATTATATGGCTAATAAAGACTTATAAGTTAGTATAAGGCATGAGTGTCTTTCTGTTTCTGGGATACCTCACTCAAGATGATCTTTTCTAGTTCCCACAATTTGCCTGAAAATTTCACGATTTTCTTGTTTTCAATAGCTGCATAGTATTCCATTGTGTAAATGTACCATGCATTCTGCATCCATTCCTCTGTTGAGGGATATCTAGGTTGTTTCCAGATTCTGGCTGTTACTGGATAAGGCAGCTATGAACATGTTTCAGCAAATGTCTTCATTGAATGGTGGGGCATCTTTTGGGGATATGCCTAGGAATGGTATAACTGGATCGTGAGGTAGCACTCTTCCTAATTTTCTGAGGAAGTGCCAGATTGATTTCCAAAGTGGTTGTACAAGGTTACATTCCCACCAGCAACCTTGCTTATTTCTTACACATGCTTCTATAGGCTTGATTCACATCTCCAATTGGATATCCCACTTGTCTTTGCAACAAATATCTTTCACTCCATTTTCTGTTAATAGTAAAATCTTCTCTCCCAGTCACTCAGGCTTGAGCACTTCTGTCACTCTAGATTCCTTTCTCTCCCTGGCCCTTCACACACAATCAATTTCTAAGAGCTCTTGATCTTACTTGCTCTGCATCTCTTGCACCTGTACCTTTCATTCTGTTTCCATAGCCAACACTAGTTAATGCTCTCATTACCTTTCATCCTTGGCTACTTTAATAGCTTTTTAATTACTCTCTCATCATTTATCCCTCTTTGCTCTGCTTCATGCTGTATTCCCTGTCAGAAGACTCTCTTAAGATCATTCTGATCAAGTTCTCACCAAGCTCAAAAATTTTAGCACCTGCCTATTGTCAACCAGCCAGCCAAGTACTAACTACGATTTCTGTCTTTAGAGTTTTATATGTTGTTCAATGACATTTCAACTTTTTGGTTGATTTGTGTTCTTTAAGTGATTTGTGTCTATAAAACTGGGATAAACTTTAGGAAAGTGAGCTATCCAATATTTCTCTCCAGACCAACATTCTCTTCTTCTCTCCATGTAAAAACATTAGCAATTCTTAGAGGTTCATCTAAAATTGACTTTATCCTGAAGTTTGTTATACATGCATCTGAAGCTACTTTGATAATCTATAGTTGTTATTCTAAAGGGATGCTTTAGGAGGCACTGTGAAGAAAAGTTAGATAAAATTTTCAGTAGAGACTCAAGTTCAGGAGAAGTTTTCTTCAGAGGCTACATAGAAAAATATTTTATGTTGATAATTATTAAAAAATTAATAGAAGATCAATCAGATTCAGTAACATCCGAATGGTGAATGGTGAATATCCATCAGGCATTGTGCTTATTCCTTTCTTTTTATTATCTTAACAGTTTGCAATAGGTTTCGTTTTTATAATTTTTATTAAATTTACAGGCTTGCTGTACCCCATTTTTCTTCCCCTTACAGTACCACCTTCCCTCTTTTCCCTGTCCTCTTTTCTGTACTCCTTCAGAAAAGGGGAGTTCCCTTCCCCATCCTACTCAGATCATAAAGTTGCACCAGGAATGAACATGACTTCTTTCACAGATGTCTGGCAAGGAACTCCAACCAGTAGAAAGTGATCAGAGAGCTGGCAAATGAATCTTGTCCTATTCAGTCCCTGCTTTCCTTAAGAGGACCCACATGAGACCTAAGTTGTCCATCTGCTACATCTTTGTATGGGGCCTAGGTCCAGTTCATGCTTAGTTGATGCTTCAGTTTCAGCAAGCCCCTCTGAGCTGTGGTTAGTTGCCTTTGTTGGTCTACTTTTGGAGTTCCTGCCACCACTAAGTCCTTTCTCTTTACTCTGACTGTTGTACAAATCTCCCTACACATCATCCAATGTTTGGCTGAGTCTTAGCATCTGATTTGAGGTGTTGCTGGGTAGCACCTCTCAGAGGACAGCTCTGACACATTCGTGTCTGCAAGTTTAGCAGAACATCCTTCACAGTGTCAGGAGTTGTCACTCTCCCATAGGCTGGGTCTGTGGTTTGTCCAGACATTGTTCTGCTCTATCTTTATCCCTACACTTCTTGTTGACAGGATAAATTTTGGGTCGAAGTTTTCGTGTGTAGGTTGGTGTTCCCCTCTCTTTTCTGGGAGATTAGTCTAGGTACTGTATGTCCTCTTCAGTCTCTATGGCCTCTGCTACAGAATCTGTGCTTGAGTACCCATCATATCCTCCAAGGAGCCTTCCCTTAGTTCTTCAGCTTGTCCCAGAGATAAACACACACTCAGTTTCTCTTTTTTTCTACAGTCCTACTGACATCTTATCCTTGATCTCCACAGGTCTGTTCTTCATCTCCTTAACTCTCTGTCCCCAGTTTCCCACCTTGTCCACTCTCTTCAGCTACTAGCTCTATCTACAATATTTCCCCTTCCAAGTGAGATTTATAATACTCCCTTGGATCCTTTATGTTACTTATCTCCTTTGAATCTGTGCTTCATAGTATGCTTCTCCTCTACAATATGGCTAAAATCAACTTATAAATAGTAATGTCATGTCTGTGTCTTTCTGATTCTGGGTTACTTCACTCAGGATGGTCTTTTATAGCTCCATCCATTTGCGTGAATTTCATGATTCCTTTGTTTTTAATAACTGAGGAGTATTCCAATATGTAAATGTGCCATAGTTTCTTTACCCATTCTTCAGTTGCAGGGATTTTAGGGATTTTTCTAGGGTCTGCTTATTGTGAATAAAGCAGTTATGACCATAGCTGAGCAAGTGTCTTTGCTGCATGATGGAGTGTCTTTTGGGTATATACCCAGAGGTATATAACCAAAAACTGAGTCTTGAAGTTAAGCTATTCCCAATTTTCAGAGAAAGTGCCAGATTGGTTTCCAAAGTGGCTGTAAAAGTTTATACTCTGATCAGCAACAGAAGAGTGTTTCCCTTTCTCCACACATTCAACAGGATGTATTGTTGCTTGAGATTTTGATTTGGGCCATTCTGACCAGTTTGAGATGAAATCTCAGTCTTTTTGATTTGCATTTTCCTTGTGACTAAGGAAGCTGAACATTTACTACTACTACTACTACTACTACTATTATTATTATTATTATTATTATTATTATTATTGTTGTTGTTGTTGTTGTAATTCACAATTTTTTCGCTTTGTATCCTGGCTATAGCCCCCTCTCTCATCTCCTTCTAGTCTCACCCTTCCACCCTCTTCCCCTCTATGTCCATCCCCTAGCCCACTGATTCATCATCCACCATCATCCATTCATCTGGCATTAGCCTATCAGGTCACATCAGGACTATATGGATTATCTTTCTCTGTGGCTTACTAAGGCAACCCTGCTGGGGGAGCAGGGATCATCAAAGAGCATACCATCAAGTTCATGCCAGAGATCTCCCCTGATCTTCTTACTAAGGAATCCACACAGATACTGCGCTTCCCATGGACAGAATAGGGTGTCTAGATACTTTCCATGCATGGTCTTTTGTTGATTCATCAGTATTTGCAGGCCCCCGTGAAACCAAAATTTTTGGCTCTGTTGGTATACCTGTGGAGTTCATGTCTCCTCAGCATCTTTCTGCCTTCCCCTTCTTCTATAAGATTCTCTGTACTCTGCCCAAAATTTGACTATGAGTCTCATATCTGCTTCAATGCCCAGGTCGGTAGAGTCTTTCAGTGGCCCTCTGTGGTAGGCTCTTGCCGTGTTCCCTGCCTTCTTCATCATTCTATGCCTTATCCTGTTTGCCGTTCTGAGGGAAGATTAACCATCTTCCTTGTTTAGCTGCTTTAGGGCTATAGATTTTAGTATGTTTGTCCTATATTACATGGCTAATATAGACTTATAAGTTCATATAAGGCATGAGTGTCTTTCTGTTTCTGGGATGCCTCGCTCAGGATGACCTTTTCTAGTTCCCATCATTTGCCTGAAAATTCCATGATTTCCTTGTTTTTAATAGCTGAGTAGGAGTCCATTGTGTAAATGCACCATGATTTCTGTATCCATTCTTCTGTTGAGGGACATCTAGGTTGTTTACAGATTCTGACTGTTACAAATCAAGCTGCTACAAACATGTTTGAGCATATGTCCTTATTGATTGGTGGGACATATGTCGGGAGCCATGACTCAGTGGCTTGCTTTGATATTTAAATCTCGGCTGAGAGATGGCTTTTAGCAGGCCTTTACTAATGGCCGAGGAGAACTTGCAAGTCCATCTCCTTTTGTTTGTGACAACAGGTGGGATAGCTTGTGAGGGTTACACCTCTTCCTCAGGCTCTTTGTGCAAATTAACCTATTGTTCTGAGATGTTTTACTGGCTAAAGTAACTCCTCAAAGAATAAAGTGGTCAGAAGGCTGGAGGCAGAGGATGAGGCAGCACTTGAGACTTGATGCTTATGCAGCAGTCTGCCTTTTGCTGTGGCTGTCAAGTCTGGACCTTTAAAAGGTTTCCTGTGTGCTGTGTGTTTGTTTTATTAATTTTAATCCTCACACCCAACTCAAGAACCGTTCCACTCTGCCCGGCTGGCCCTGGCAGACATATTTTGGGTATATGCCTAAGGCTGGATCTTGAGGTAGCAATATTCCTAATTTTCTGAGAAGCACCAGAATGTTTTCCAAAGTGGTTGTAAAAGGTTACATTCCCACCAGCAATGGAGAAGGGTTCCCCTTTCCCAGCATCCTCTCCAGCATAGATCATCACTTGAGATTTTGATCTCAGCCATTCTGATGTTTGTAATTTGAAATCTCTGAGTAGTTTGATTTGCATTTTCCTTATGACTAAGGACGTTGAACATTTCTTTAAGTGTTTCTCTGCTATTCAATATTCCTCTATTGCCAAATCTCAGTTTAGCTCTCTAACCCATTTTTAATTGGATTACTTGATTTGTTGCTGTTTTAATTTCTTGAGTTCTTTATATATTCTGGATGTTATACTTCTGTCAGATATAATGTTAGTGATGATCCTTTCTCAGTCTGTAGGCTGTCCTTTTGTTCTGATGACAGGGTCCTTTGCTTTACAGAAGCTTTTCAGTTTCATGAGGTCCCATTAATCAATTTTTGCTCTTACAGGCTGTGCTGTTGGTGTTCTGTTCAGGAAGTTGTCTTCTGTGCCAGAGAGATTTACTGGCTGGTTTTATCTTGAGGGCTTTGATCCACTTGGACTTTAGTTTTGTGCAGGGTAATAAACATGGATCTATTTGCATTTTTCTGTATGTGAACATCCAGTTAGACCAGCACCATTTGTTGAAGATGCTATCTTTTTGTCTATTGTATGGTTTTGGCATCTTTGTCAAAAATCAAGTATCTTTAAGTGTGTGGGTATATCTCTGGGTCTTCTTTGAACCCATTTTTTAAATTGGATTATTATTATTGGTGTTTGATTTCCTGAGTTGTCATATGTAGTGTTGTTGAAGAAATTTTCAACAAATATCAACTAGTGTTTTATTGTATTGACAATATACTTTTCCTTACAGCTTTTCAGTACCAATAGGACCTATTTATTAATTGTTGTTCTCAGAACCTGAGCTGTTGATGTTGTTCAGGTTGTTGTCTCCTGTGTCAATGAGTTTGAGGCTTTGTCTCACTTTTCCTTCTAATAGATATAGTGTATCTGGTGTTACATTGAGGTCTTTGATCCATTTGGATTTGAGTTTTGTGCAGGGAGATAGATATGAATCTATTTGCATTTTTATGTGTAGACATCCAGTTAGGCCAGCACCATTTGTTGAAGATGCTATCTTTTTACCATTGTGTGGTTTTGGCTACTTTGTAAAAACAAAAAAAAATAGTTTATTTCTGATTCCTCGATTTGATTCCATTGATTGACTAGTCTATTTTTATGCCAGAAACTTGCAGGTTTTTTTAAATAACTCTTGCTCTGTAGTATAGCTTGAAGTAAGGGATGGAGATATCTCCAGAAATTCTTTTATGTATTGGATTGTTTTGGGTATTCTGTGTTTTCATATTAAGTTTCGAATTTTTTTTTCACATTGTTGGTATTTTGATGGAAATTTCATTAAATGTATAGATTGGTTCAGGAAAGATGTCCATTTTACTATCTTAATCATATGGATCCACAAGCATAGAGTATCTTTCCATCTTCTAATACCTTCTTCTATTTTGTTCTTTAGAGACTTGAAATTTTTGTCATACAGGTCTTTTACTTGGTTGGTTAGATTTTCAAGAATATATTTTAAAATTATTTGTAGTTTTTCTAAAGGGTGTAGTTTTGGTAATTTCTTTCTCAGCCTATTTGTCCTGTGTGTACAGGAGGGCTACTGATATTTTTGAATTAATCTTGTACCCAGCCACTTTACTGTTTATAAGCTGTAGGAGCTGTTGTTGGAATTGTGGTTGTCACTTACATACACTATCATATCATCTGCAAATACACATATTTTATATTTTCTGTCTCTACTTGTATTCCCTTGATCTACATTAGTTGTCCTTTTGTTCTAGCTAGAACTTCAAGTACTATATTTAACAGGTATGGAGAAAGTGGATAGCCTTGTATTGTCCTTGATATTAGTGGGATTTCTTTGAACATATCTCCATTTACTTTGATGTTGCAATCAGCTTGCTGAATTTAGTTATTTACTTTTTAATATGAGCTTCCTATCACTGATCTCTCCAATACTTCCATCATGAAATTGTGTTGGATTTTGTCACAGGCTTTTTCTGATTCTAATGAGATAATTACGTAATTCTTTTCATGGAAATTGTTTGTACAGTGGATTACAATGGAAGATTTTCTTTTTTTGTAATGTATACATTTTTTTGAACTTTTATTAGTTACAGTTTACTCACTTTATATCCACCGATAAACACCTCCCTCCTCCCCTCCTAATTCCACCCTCCCTCTCCCTTCTTCAAGCATTCCCTTCCCCGAGTCCACTGATAGGGGGAGGTCCCCCTCTCCTTCCTTCTGATCCTAGTCTACAAGATCTCATCAGGAGTGGCTGCATTGTCATCTTCTGTGGCCTGGTAAGGCTACTCCCCTCTCAGGGAGAGATGATAAAAGAGCAGGCCAATCAGTTTATGTCAGAGGCAGTCCCATTTCCCATTAATATGGAACCCACTTGGACACTGAACTGTTACATCTGTGCAGGGGTTCTAGGTTATCTCCACGCATGGTACTTGGTTGGAGTATGAGTCTCTGAAAAGACCCCTGTGTTCAAATATTCTGGCTCTGTTGCTCTCCTTGTGGAGTTCCAGTCCTCTCCAAATCTTACTATTTCCCACTTCTTTCATAAGATTCCATGCACTTTGCCCAACATTTGGCGGCCATAATTCTCAGCATCTGCTTTTGATAGTCTGTAGGGAAGAGCCTTTCAGAGGGCCTCTGTGGCAGGTTCCTAACTTGTTTCCTGTTTTCTTCTTCTTCTGATGTTCATCCTCTTTGACTTTTGGAATGGGGATTGAGAATTTTAGTCAGAGTCCTCCCCCTTGAATAGTTTCTTTAGATGTAGAGATTTTAGTAGGTTCATCCTATATTATATGTCTATATGAGTGAATATATACCGAATATGTCTTTCTGCTTCTGGGACAGCTCATTCAGGATGATCCTTTCCAGATCCCACCATTTTCCTGCAAATTTCTTGATTTGCTTATTTTACATTGCTGAGTAATATCCCATTGCGTATGTACCACAATTTCTGTATCTTCAGTTGAGGGGCATCTGGGTTGTTTCCAGCTTCTGGATAGTATAAATAAAGCTGTTACGAACATGGTTATGAATATGTCTTATTGTGGCCTAGGAGTGGTATGGCTGGATCTTGAGGAAGCACTATTCCTAGTTGTCTGAGAAAGTGCCAGATTGATTTCCAGAGTGGTTGTACAAGTTTACATTTCCACTAGAAGTGGAGAAGGGTTCCTCTTTTCTCCACAACCTCTCCAGCATGTGTTGTCACTTGAGTTTTTTATCTTGGCCATTCTGATGGGTGAAAAATGAAATCTCAGGGTCATTTTGATTTGCATTTCCCTGATGGCGAATAAGGTTGAGCATTTCTTTAAGTATTTCTCTGCCATTCGACATTGCTCTATCGAGAATTCTCTTTTTAGCCCTGTTACCAATTTTTTAATTGGATTACTTGGTTTGTTGCATTTGAGCTTTTTACATTCTTTATATATACTGGACATTGCCCCGTTGTCAGATAAAGTGTTAGTGAAGATTCTTTCCCAATCTGTAGGCATTCCTTTTGTTTTTATGATGGTGTCCTATGCTTTACAGAAGCTTTTCAGTTTCATGAGGTTCCATTTTATTGATTGTTGCTCTTAGAGTCTGTGATTTTGGTGTTATATTCAGTAAGTTGTCTCCTGTACCAAGGAGTTCTAGGGTCTTCCCCACTTTTTCTTCTAACTGATTTAATGTGTCTTGTTTAATGTTGAGGTCTTTGACCCACTTAGCCTTTAGGTTTGGGCAGGGTGATAAGTATGGATCTATTTGCATTTGTCTACATGTAGATAACCAGTTAAACCAGCACCATTTGTTGAAGATGCTATCTTTTTTTCATTGTATGGTTTTGGCATCTTTGTCAAAGATCAGGTATCCATAAGTGTGCTGAAATATTTCTGAGTCTTCTGTTTGGTTCTGTTGATCCACCATTCTGTTTCTCTGGCAGTAACATGCAGTTTTTATTATTATTGCTTCATAGTATAGCTTAAGATCAGGGATGGAGATACCTCCAGAAGATCTTTTATTGTAGAGGATTGTTTTAGCAATACTTGGTTTCTTCTTATTCTGTATGTACTTGAGAATATTTTTCCAGGTCTGTAAATAATTCTGTTGGTAATTTGATGGAAACTTCATTGAATCTGTAGATTGCTTTTGGTAAGATGGCCATTTTTACTATGTTAATCCTGCCAAGCCTTGAGCATGGGAGATCTTTCTATCTTCTCATATCTTCTTCTAATTCTTTGTTCAGAGACTTGAAATTTTTTTTTATACAAGACTTGATTGGTTAGGGTTACACCAATATGTACTTTATGTCATTTGTGGCTATTGTGAAGTGTGTTCTTTCCCTAATTTCTTTCTCAGCCCTTTTGTCTTTGGTATACAGGAGGGTTACTGATTTTTTTTTTTTGAGTTAATTTTGTTTCTGGCTACTTTCCTGAAGGAGTTCATCAGCTGTAGAATTACCATGGTAGAATTTTTGGGGTCACTCAGGTATACTATGATATCATCTGCAAATAGTGATAATTTGACTTCTTCCTTTCAAATTTGTATCCCTTTAATCTACTTCAACTGTCTTATTGCTCTAGCAAGGAATTCCAGAACTATGTTGAAGAGATATGGAGAGAGTGGGCAACCTTGTCTTGTCCCTAATTTCAGTGGGATTGCTTTAAGTTTCTCTACACTTAGTTTGATGTGGGATATAGGCTTGCTGTATATTGCCTTTACTATGTTTAGGTATGTTCCTTATCTGGCGGATCTCTCCAAGACATTAAAAATGAATGGATGCTAGACTTTGACAAATGCTTTTTCATCATCTAAGGAGATTATCATGTGTTTTTTTTTTTTTTTTCAGTTTGTTAATATGGTGGATCACAATGATGGATTTTTGTTTATTGAACCACCCCTGCATAACTGGATGAAGCCTACTCGGTTATAGTGGATGATATTTTTGATGTGTTCTTGGATTTGGTTTGAAAGTATTTTTTTGAGTATTTTTGCATCGATGTTCATAAGGGAGATTGGCCTGAAATTCTCTTTCGTTTTTAGGGCTTTGTGAGGTTTAGGTACCAAGGTGACTGTAGCTCCAGTGTATGAGTTTGGTATTGTTCCTACTGTTTCTATTTTATGGAATAGTTTGAAGAGAATTGGAGTTTGTTCTTCTTTAAAGGTCTGGTAGAATTCTGTGCTGAAACCATCTGGTTCTGGATTGTTTTTGTTTGTTTGTTTCTTTTTGGATGGTAGACTTTTGATGATGGCTTGAATTTCTTTAGGGGATATAAGACTATTTAATTGATTTACCTGGCCTTGATTCAGCTTTGGTAAGTCAAATCGATCAAGAAAATTGTCCATTTCATTTAGATTTTCAAATTTTGTGACATATAGACTTTTGAAGTAAGTCTTAATGTTTGTTTGGATTTCCTCAGTGTCTGTAGTTATGTCCCCATTTTCATTTCTGATTTTCTTGATTTGGATGGTGTCTCTCTACCTTTTAATTAGCTTGGCTAAGGGTTTGTTTATCATGTTGATATTCTCAAAGAACCAGCTCTTGGTTTCATTGATTCTTTGAGATGTTTTGTTTGTTTCTAATTGATTGACTTCAGCACTGAGTTTTATTTTTTCCAGCCGTCTACTCCTTTTTGGTGTGTCTGCTTCTTCTTTTTCTAGGGTTTTTAAGTGAGCCATTAAGTTGTTTGAATGAGCTCTCTCGAATTTGTTCTTGAAGGTACTTAGTGCTATGAACTTTCCTCTTAGCACTGTTTTCATTGTGTCCCACAAGTTTGGGCATGTTGTGCCTTTATTTTCATTGAATTCTAGGAAGACTTCAATTTCTTTATTTCTTTCTTGACCAAGCTGTCATTTAGTAGCAAGTTGTTCAATTTCCATTTGTGTGTAGGCTTTTTGCTATTTCTGTTGTTGTTGAGGTACAGTTTTTGTCCATGGTGATCATGTAGGATATAAGGGATTATTTCAATCTTCTTGTATTTGTTGAGGCTCGCTTTGTGACCAACCTTATGGTCTATTTTGGAGAAGTTTCCATGAGGTGCTGAGAAAAATGTCAATTCTTTTGTGTTTGGGTGTAAGTTTCTGTAAATCTCTGTTAGGTCCATTTGATTCATGACTTCTGTTATAGACATTGTTTCTCTATTTAATTTCTGTTTTGTTGACCTGTCCTTTGTTGAGAGCAGGGTGTTGAATTCTCCCAATATTAATGTGTGGGGATCTATGTGTGGTTTAAGTTTTATCAATGTTTCTTTTACAAATGTGGGTGCCCTTGTATTTGGGGCATAGATGTTCAGCATTGTGATGTCTTCCTGGTGGAATTTCCCATTGATGAGTATGAAGTGTCCTTCTCTATCTCTTTTGATTAATTTTGGTTGAAAGTCTATTTTATCAGATATTAGAATGGCTACTCCTGATTGCTTCTTGGTTTCATTTGCTTAGAAATCCATTTTCCAGTCCTTTGCTCTCTGGTAATATCTATCTTTGTGACTGAGATGTGTTTCTTGTATGCAACAGATTGCTGGGTCTTGTTTATGCATCCATTTTGTTAGTCTGTGTCTTTTTATTGGAGAATTGAGTCCACTGATGTTGAGAGAGATTAATGACTAGTGGCTGTTAGATCCTTTTATTGTGATGTTGGCTGTGGTCATCAGTTAGTGTGTTTGATGGCTTTTTGTTTTACTGTAATGAGGTTAATTATTTCCTGTGTTTTTTGAAAGTAGCTAGTTTTTGTGGGTTGTATTTTTCCTTCTAGTATCTTCTGTAAACCTGGATTTGTGTGTAGGTATTGTTGAAATTTGTTTTTGTCATTGAATATCTTATTTTCTCTGTCTATGAGGACTGAGAGTTTTGCTGTGTATAGTAGCCTGTGCTGACATCTGTGTTCTCTTAGGGCCTGTGTGATATCTGTCCAGGCCCTTCTGGCTTTCATAGTTTCTGTTGATAAGTCAGGTGTGACTCTGATGCATTTGCCATTATATGTTACTTGGCCTTTCTCCCTTGCAGCTTTTAGTATTTTTTCTTTATTCTGTACACTTACTGTTTTGATTATTATTTGACAGGAGGATTTTCTTTGCTGGTCTAAGTGTAATTTATTGGGTGTTCTGTAGGCTTCTTGTATTCTTTTTTATTTTATTTTTTATATTAATTACAGTTTATTCACTTTGTATCCTAGCTGTAGCCATCTTTCTCATTCCCTCCCAATCCCATCCTCCCTCCCTCATCTCCTCACATTCCCCTCTCAAAAGTCCATATGTGCCTTTAAAAGACAAATCATCAACTTTTCTCATTTTTTGAAATAGAACAAAAATTTTGTTTTTTTTTCTATTGAATTGGAACACTCCATTGAAATCATTGCAAGTAAATATAATGTGGAATATACTTCTAAAATTTTCTTATTCAGAGTAAATAATAAAATATTGCAATATAATTTATTTTCAAAGTGTTTTCATCAGTGATATCTTATGTATTACTCTGAAACAAAGAAAATAATTTTCTAGCTAGTATCTTTACCTAAAGCTATTTCCACAAGCTCAGCAGTGTTTGTCTGCTTTGTTTTATTTATTATTTATTTATTTTTATTTTATTATTTTTAAAATTTTTTATTAATTACAGTTTATTCACTTTGTATCCTCCCTGTGGTTCTCTCCTTCTTCCCATCCCAAAACCCTCCCTTCCTCCATCCTCTGCATGCATCCCCCTCAGTGGCTTCTATTTTTATAGGCCTCTCCTTTAAGTTGGGGAATTTTTCTTCAATGATTTTGTTGAAAATATTTTCTGGGCCTTAGAAGAAGGAATCTTCTTTTTCCTCTATTCCTATTATTCTTAGGTTTTGTCTTTTTATGTTGTCTTGAATTTCTTGGACGTTCTGGTTCAGGAATTTTTTAGATTTAACATTTTCTTTGGCAGATACATCAATTTCTTCCATTGTATCTTCCACACCTGAGATTCTTTCTTCCATCTCTTGTAGTCTGTTGCTTATGCTTACCTCTGTGGTTCCTGCTTTCTTCCCTAAGTTCTTTCTCTCCACAATTTCCTCCATTTGTGTTTTCTTTAAGTTTTCGAAATCCATCTTCAGTTCTTGAGCAGTTTTGTTGATTTCCTTCACCTGTCTGACTATTTTCCTTCAAGTGCTTTAGCTGTTTTTTGTTTTTGTTTTTAACAATCTTCTGTTTCTTTTATTTCCTTCAGTGATTTAAGTATTTCCTCTCTAAAGGCCTCAGACTGTTTCGTTGCAACTTCTTGTATTTCTTTACAGATGGCCATAATCTGTTTTTCTTTATCTTCCTGTATTTTTTTTTTACAGATGGCCATAATCTGTTTGGATTTATCTTCCTCTACTTTTTACAGGTGGTCATAATCTGTTTGAGTTTATCTTCCTCTAGGTCTTTACACATTTTGTTTCCTCTTTTATCCTCTTCATGAGCATAGATGTTAGGTCATCTTCTTGAATTTCATTTATGCTGGGGTGTCCGCGGCTACTTTCCCCTGGATAACTGTGTTCTGGAGATACCATATTGCTCTGTCTTTTGTTGTTTGAGCTTTTAATCTGTTCTCTACCCATTGGGCTATTGTAGGTGTTAGGTATTAGTTTAGGGTGGTTCCTTGAATCCTGTGGTGGAGAGAATCCCCTTGGCAGAAAGATGGTTTTTCCTGAAGGAAGCCTCCTCAGCTTTTTGGGTATGGTCACTGTATGGCCGGTGTTTTTCAGGAGTTGCCACAGCTTACCTCAGGCACACAGTCCTGAATGGTAACTGTGGTCCTTGTTAGTAGAGAGGGCTCTCCTCTCGCCCAGAGAAGTCCTGGAGACAGCTGCCCTGCTTTTGGGTTTCTTGCTGTAAATTTTGTGAGATGCTGCTGTAACCTGGGTGTCCCATGGTTTGGTCAGTTTTGTTAGGGATAACTGGTTACCCCTTGGAGCAGTATCTGGGGGTTGATCTTGGGTGATCCCAGGCTTCTGAGGGTCTGAGGTTGTGGCTCTGTACCCCAGTACCTAAGCGGTAATGTGTAGTACATGTGTACTGCTCTCCTGGTAAGAGCAGGCTATCTGGTGCACAGCAGGAACCTGGGTTGGGATGGTGTGGCACCTTTTCCAGGGATATACTGGGTGGCCTAAGTCCATCCCCCTTTGCTTCATTCCCCATGGGGATTTCTCCCGACAATGACTCCAAGTCACTTGTGCCCTGGGGCACACAGTTCTGTCTGTGATGGAGAGCTGGGAGAGCAGCTAGTCTCTATGCTCACAGCTGTAGCCCAGTTCAGTGATGGCAGCTTGCACCAGCGATTCTGCAAGACCTTTTCCAGGGAAAGACTGGGTGACCCAAGGCCAATCCCATTTCCTTCCTTCCCTGAGGGTTTTTCTCATGACTGAGGCTCCCAGTCTCTGGTGTTTTGTGCCCACATTTTAGCCTGGAAGGTGATCAGGACATGCAGGTGTGTGGCTCTTGTCTGGTGACCTAGTGCCTGTGTGACCTGTGATGTCTTCCGGGTTCTGGCTAGGTGACCTGAGTGTGGACCCGACTGATTCCCACACTGTGGGGGTTTCTCTCTCCTGGGAAACATGATCACTGTTGTTTTAGGGTCCAGAGTTCAGTCTTTTGGTTGCTGTATGGAAAATGTTGTCCTGCTCCTCAGACACAATGTTCTTCTGGCATTGCCATCTTGTCCTGTTGGAAGATTTTTTTATGTTGAGCTATCCCTGAATCCCTTGGATGAAACCTACTTGATCATGGTGGATAATGTATTTGATGTATTCTTGGATTTGGTGTTCAAGTATTATATTGAGCATTTTTGTATGGATGTTCGTGATTGAAATAGGTCTGAAACTCTCTTTGTTGAGTTTTTGTGTGGTTTTGGTATCAGGTTGACCATGGCTTTGTAGGATGAGTTTGGTAATTTATTTACCTGATCTTTATTTAACTTTGGTATGTGAAATCTATCCAGAAAATCATCTTTTTCCTTTACATTTTCCAATGTTATAGAATACAAGCTTTTGAAGTAAGGCATAATAAGTTTTTGGATTTCCTCAGTGTTTGTTGTTATGTACCTCTTTTTATTTCTGATTTTGTTAACTTGGATACTCTCCCTCTGCAATTTAGTATGTTTTTCTAAGAATTTGTATATTTTGATGATTTTCTCAAAGAACTAGCTCTTGTTTTAATTGATTTTTTTATATTGTTCTTCTTGTCTCCAATGTATTGATTTCAGCACCTAGTTTGATTATTTCCTCTCATATACTCATCTTTGATGTGTTTTCTTGCTTCTAGTTTAGAGATTTCAGGTGTGGTCCTAAGTTACTAGTATGGGATCTCTGCAATTTCTTTGTGAAGGCACTTAGGTCTATGAATCTTACTCTTAGCACTTCATTTTCATTAAATAAGAGAAAGTCTTTAATTTCTTACTTTATTTCATCCCTGAATCAGTAGTGCAGTATCCATGGATTTGTAGGCTTTCTTTTATTTTCGTTGTGGTTGATTTCCAGCATTAATCCATGATGGTCTGATAAGATGCAATCAGTTATTTCAATCTTATTGTATCTTTTGAGGCTTGCTTTGTGACCAAATATATGCTCAATTTTGGAGAAGGTTCTATGAGGTTCAGAGAAAAATCTATATGCTATTGTGTTTGAGGGAAATGTTCTTTAGATATTTGACAGATTCATTTGATTTATGGAGTCTGCTAGTTTCTTTATTTTCTCACTTACTCTCTGTCTTGATGATCTGTCCATTGGAGAAAGTGTGGAGTTGAACTCTTCCACTATTAATGTGTGGGGTTCAATGTGTGATTTAAAGTTTAGTAATGTTTCTTTTATAATGGTACATTTGCATTTGGGGCATTGATGTTCAGAATTGAAATGTTGTCTTGGTGGATTTTTCCTTTGATGAATATGAAGTATTATTTTCCATCTCTTTAGATTAATTTTGGTAAAAGTCTATTTTCTTAGATGCAAAAATGACCAGTCCAGCTTGCTTTTTGGATCTGTTTGCTTATAAAACCTTTTTCCAGCACTTTGCCCGAGGTAATATCTATCTATAGTAGTGAGGTGTATTTCTGTATGCCACAGAAAGATGGGTTCTCTTTTGGTATCTGTTCTGTTAACCCTTGTCTTCTTATTGAGGATATGAAGCCATTGATATTGAGAGAATTATTGACCAAGTATTGTTACTTCCTGTTCTTTTGATGTTGGTGGTGGTAGAGTACTTGTGTGTGCTTTCCTTCTTTTGGTTTTGCTGATGTGGGATTATATATTTCCTGTGTTTAACCAGGTGTAGTTGCCCTCTTTGGGTTGGAGTTTTCTTCTAATATCTTCTGTAGGGCTGGATTTGTGGAGAGGTATTGTCTAAATTTGTTTTTGTTGCAGAATATCTTGTTTTCTCCCTTTATGGTGAATAAAAATTTTGCTATGTATAGTAGTTGGGGCTGACATTGGTGGTCTCTTAGTGTCTGTATGATATCTGTCCAGGTTCCTCTGGCTTTTAGAGTTTCTGATGAGAAGTCATGTGTAATTCTGTTTGGTATGCCTTTATATTTGACTTGTCAGTCTTCCTTTGCAGCTTTTAATATTCTCTCTTTGTTTAGTATATTTATTGTTTTGATTATGTGGTGGAGTGATTTTCTTCTTTTAATTAAATTTTTATTTTTTATATTAATTACAGTTTATTCAGTTTGTATCCCAGTTATAGCCCCTCACTTCTTCCTTCCTAATCTCACACTCCCTCACTCATTTCCTCCTATGCCCCTCTCCAAGTAATGGATAGGGGAGGTCCTCCTCCCCTTCCATCTCTGAACTGGCTGCATTGTTATTTGTTTTTTTATAAGCTTTTTATATGCTAATAGGCCTGGATTACTTTAGGTTGGGGATGATTTCATCTATGATTTTGATGAAAACATCTTCTGAGCCTTGGAGATGGGAGTCATCCTCTGTTCCTATCATTTTTAGGTTTGGTATTTTCTTAGTGTCGAAGATTTGTTGGATGTACTGTGTCAGGAGCTTTTTAGTTTTTTAACATTTTCATTGACTGAAGTATTGACTTCTTCAATCTTATCTTCTACCCCTGAGATTTTCTCTTCCATTTCTTGTATTCTGGTGGGGATTCTTGTGTCTGTAGTTCCTGTCTCTTCCCTAGGTTTTCCTTTGCCAGGATTGCCTCAGATTGTATTTTCTTTATTGCTTCTAGTTCCATTTTTAGGTATTGAATAGCTGTATTCATTTTCTTCTTCTCTTTGATTTTAGTTTACTGTTTTTCTTTACTGTCTTTAAGGTATTTGTTCAATTCTTTCATGTGTTTGATTGTATTTTCTGGTTCTACTTTTAAAGCTTTTGTTTCCTCCTTCAGATCTTCTATCATTTTTCATAACCTCAGATTTAAAATCTTTTTTTCCTGTGCTTTAGGTGTGATAGCTTTAGGGCTTGCTGTGGTAGGACCATGCGTTTTCCATGGTGCCATATAGCCCTGTGTTTTGTTGATTGTGTTCTTATGTTGGTCTCTAGCTTTCTGGTTGACTCTGGTTTTCACTGGCTTTTGGATGCTCTGCTTGTTTCCCTGTGTCTCATATGGGCCAGGTAAATGGAGTACCATCAGAAAGATCACCAAGCCTAAGAGCTTGTCAGAAGCTACATAAGATTCCTAGAAATGGAGAACAAATAGGCTTGGGTCTGGTGCCTAGCTACCTTTTACTCGGATCTTTGTCTGTCATCAGGTGGGACTGGCAGACTGGGGAGCCAGCAGAAATATTTCTAAGTAGAAAGCTGATATGGTGTCACACATCCCTCCTCAGAATGGGGGACAATGGGGCTTGCCTGTGATGACCAGCTCACCTCCACTGAGTTTGCTGTATCTGCTGCACTTTCTGTCTTTTTCGCAGGTGTGGCAGACAGATGAGGAGCAGGTGGAAAGGTAACTAAGCTGAAAATTGGCCCAGTGCCACACAGCTCTCCTTGGAATGGGGGTCAATGAGGTTTTAGTCCTGCTCCCAGCTCACCTCCTCTTATTCCTTCCTTATGTTCACAGTAGAGCCAATATAATCTTTTGCCCCCATGAGTCAAACTTGGATCTTGAATGATCGTAGGGCCTTAACTTGAGAAATATTAAGCCATGTAGCTAACTCCAACCTGTGTGCTTTCTAAACACTTATCTTTGTACCACAATTACATTTGGACTTTAGTTAATGGAATTGTTTCCTCTACACTGGACTATGGATGATTCTTGTATTTATTTTACTCTTCCTTCTTGGCTTGCATGATCCTTCAAAGAAATATTGTTACAATAGCTATAAGACCAAATTTCTAGTATAAGAGGAAAGCAGAGTTAGCATCCTAGTCAAAAGTGTGTAGCTGAAGGAGGGGTTTTAGGCTCAGAAGTTACCTTTTCATAATATAGTATTTTATTTATAGCAGTGTACTGGCCTGTACTTCTGGAGGTCATGAAAAGGTACCAAGTGAATTCTTTTGTTTTTTAAACTAAATCTTCTTCCTTATATAGTTATACATAGTTTGTAGCAGATAACTCTGTACCCAGCCTGGCTCATGTCTTCAGATGCTACATGACAAGGACTATCTTAAGCTTTTTATCTTCTGTTTATCACTCCTTCCCACATTTTTTTCCTTGATGTCCTCCTGGGATTGTTCCCTGTTAAAATGAATGCTTCAAGTCTATGAGAGCAGTTTTGGAGATCTGCTTTTTTTTTTTCCATTTTTATAACTGTAAACACATGATTCAATCTCTCTGTTCACTATTGTCTTCAGCTAGAGGTCTTTGATGGCATTTTCCCTTAACATGTGAAGTGGAAGAGTAATAAGTAGCTGCCTCTCAAGAAAAATGAGGTGCTTATCTACTAATTTTGGTTGTTCCCATTTTGTACAGCATGGATCCCATCATGAGTCTGAAAACTGAGACACATGGGTGGGAATGATTGAATGCCATGAATATTCAAACTAGGAAAGTCATGGTGTCTTTAATATGATTTATATAGTCTCATAATTTCAACATTTTAATTGAAAATTACCAGTTTTTTTTTTTTTTTTGGATTTTTTTTGGAACAAATAAAGAACCTTTGTGCAATGAGACAGTACAAATCCTCATTTCACTTATGCTATTATTTCACAAAATACCTCAGTGTTATTTATTTTGATTCTGGGAATGTAGACAAATAGTGTTTTTTATCATAGCATCAGCTGTGAATCTATGACATTTTACCATGCTAATAGGACTTATCTCAATAAGGATTTTCAGAAATAATTTTGCTGTCATTTGGACATTCTACTATCTTCTCAAAATTTAGCATGAAAATAAATGTTTTCTTTTTATACATTTGCATTGGAAAAATGAAATTTCATAATGTGTTTTCTAGCAAAATAGTGATTGCCTAATTTTTTTTTAGCAGATTCCCTACTCTTTCTTTGCTGATAATGATAAATTTAAATAGCACTTTACCATGAATGAAAATATACCATGAAATAATGCCATGAAATGAAAATATTTTCTTCAGTAAGTATAGGTCTTTCTCTTTGGAGGTCTATCTTAAAGAGTAAAGACAGTAACAGACAGAAGAACTGTCTTTGGGAATGACATAATTTATTGAATATCTCAAGTTTGAGTTCCTACCATTCTGTGATTCTCTATCTTTGCCCTTCTCTGGGGTGTTGGCTACATTGTCAGGTTAACAGTCAAGTGGCTACTGCAGTTAGGACCTCATATTCAGTCAGACAACATTACAATGAAGAAGACATGTATATAGTTCTTTATTTTGTTCAGTTTTAAAGTTGTTTATTTGTTTCTTTCTGGAGTAATTTGTGGTAACATAAGGTTCATATGATGGAAGAAAATTAAGTTGGTTTGTGTATACAGGTGCACAAAATATTTCATAAATCCAAGGCTTTGCCACCTGTATTCTGAGTGTCCTGCATAATACATTTGGATTTAAATTGTTTCTTTATTATATTTGAATGGCATATTGATGCCTTTACATTTTGATTTATTTTTAATTACATATATATATGCATGTGGACCTATGTGTTGTTTTGCGCAAGTGAGAACAGATGCTCTTGGATTCAAATAGAGTGATGTGTGATTCTCTGTAGCTGGAGTTGCAGACGGTTGTGAGCTAACTGACATGGATGTTGGGAACTAAACTTGTGATGGATGACACAACTCTTCAACTCTTAAATATCAGTGATATTTAAGAATATGTTTTCCACTTTCAGTTCCTGACAAACTGTCAATATACTTGTAGCAAATCAGACTATTCTCTAAGGAAATGTGATATTTTGTGTATGATGTTGAGCAACTGAATAAAATGGCAATTAAACAATGGAGATTATATGCCAGATACCATGTAAACATTATTTTTGACATGTCTGCATTTATTATCCTGGTGCAAGCTATATTTCTCTTTGAAGTTCTACACAGCTTCTGTCTACATACCAAGATGTATACTTTTATGCATAGTGAAGAGCCAGATAGCCATGTTGGAATTCTTGCTTCTTTTCCATGACTTTGTGGAGATTCAAAAAAATAATATTTTGCCATTTCTGTTTTTATTTATCTTTTGAATTTTTTTACAACTAAACCTTAAAAGTAAAGCTTGTAACCAAAATGATATCTTCCAGTAATATAAACAACCCCAAAAGATGTATTACCAGCCTTTCAAAAGCATTTTATACCATGCTTTTTTTATATTTCATTTTGACTTCTCAATCTGTCATTTCAAGTCAATTTACTTGAACAATTCAGCCCATTAAACAGGAAGTTGGCAGTTTTCTCATTTCCATTTCATTCTCTTTATATACTTGAGAACGATACTTTTTTAGTGTTTGTTATTTTCCTTATAGAAAATATATTCTTATCAATTTAGATTGCCAGTGTTCTTACAATACATTTTTCCCAATATACCCTTAATAGTGAGTTATGTTTGTCTTTGCCACTCTCATTTAACCTTCCATGTCTTCAATGTAAGAACATGTCAATGAAATATTTCATTCCTTTGAAAAAATGAAAGTAAAATTCTTAATGATAAAATGCACTAATTACTTACATTCAAGTTCCAATTAAGGATCAGTCTAGCAACAAATGTATTTGGTTGCTATGGTACACAGTGTATCCCTTAATTTACAACTGCTTCATCAGAAATATTTGAAATTAATGTCATCAGAAAATGAAGAAAACTGTGGTATGGTGAGAATTATAGATATCAAGGTAACATTGCTGTTAAGGAAAATTTTTTCCCCTTCCAGATTGCAAGTGGTCAATTACATATCACTTCAGGAAAGCTTTGATGAAGCTTCACTGTGTTTACTTAGATGAAAATTATTAGCATATCAATTTTGTAAGATTAATATTCTAGTGAATGGCCTCAAAGGTTTCAGATAACTGTTTTAATTTTGTGGGAAATTGTTACCAAAATTACATCTCATGTGAAACACACATTAATGTACCAGAGAAGATAAATACATTTTAATAAAAAAGCATTATGTTTCAAAGGAGTAGTATCTTATTTGAACCTGGTATAATGAGTAATGGAGCATTTCAGCTTGATACAATGAGTAATGAAACCTTTCACCAACACGAATGATTCACTGTATCATTAAAATAGACTGGAATTTTCAAAGAGAAACTTTAAAATCATCACAGACTCCTATTCATAGTCTACAAGAATAAAGCCTGAATTATTCTCCATGCTCTGACAGAGCAAGAGACAGAGGCTGCTAGCACAAGTTGTTCCTCAAATTCAAAAGTGAACAGAGGCTCAATAATTCATTTCTCCTGTAGTGACCTAGTACTGCACTACAAAATGGTATACCTGATGAAACTAACCCTTTGTAACTTGACATCTTAATAGCCTAGTGTTAATTTTGACTAGGTTTTATAGCATCATTTATTTGTCATCATTTCTGTAGATTTGTACAGCCTTTGTAAGATTGTTAATAACTGAATATAAAACTGGAGTTATAAATCAAGAATGAAAATGAGAAAAGTAACTCTGGTATCAAATAACAGTATATTGTTTACATGTCAATGACAGACTCAAATAAGTGATAAGTACTTGCAACAGCATCATTTCTTATTTTATGTTGTTCTCATCCTGTATTTTTTTTCTAAATTCCTCTTGAAATTTCTATATGAGTTTTAAGTGCTTTCTTCTTCAATATATTGGTGATACCTAATTCAGTGATACCAATGGCAGTGTTGCTGTAACAAATAATGTTAGACTACAAAATAAGAGTGCTACTAATATCATCCAATTCAATTTAAATTTCATCCAATGTCCAGGCCATTTGTCTTTCTAAGTGAGGATTGATCATTTGATCCAGGTTCGGCCTTCTGGCTAATCTATTTTTATTAATTACACTTTATTAACTTTGTATCCCCCATAAGTCCCTCCCTCCTCCCCTCCCGATACCACCCTCCCACCCCTTTCTTCATGCATGCCCCTTCCCAAGTACACTGATAGGAGAGGTCCTCCTCTCCTTCCTTCTGATCTTAGACTATCAGATCTCATCAGGAGTGGCTGCATTGTCATCTTCTGTGGCCTGGTAAGGCTGCTCCCCCCTCAGGGGTAAGTGATCAAAGAGCAGACCAATCAGACTATGTCAGAGGCAGTCCCTTTTCCCATTACTATGGAACCCACTTGGACACTGAACTGCCATGGGCTACATCTGTGCTAGGTTATCTCCACTCATGGTTGGAGTATGAGTCTCTGAGAAGACCCCTGTGTTCAAATTTCTGGTTCTGTTGCTCTCCTTGTGGAGTTCCTGTCCTCTCCAGATCTTATTATTTCCCAGTTCTTACATAAGATTCAATGCACACTGCCCAACAGTTAGCCATAAGTCCCAGCATCTCCTTTGATAGTTGGCAGGGCAGAGCCTTTCAGAGGCCCTCCGTGGCAGGTTTCTAGCCTGTTTCCTGTTTTCTTCTTCTGATGTCCTTCCTCTTTGCCTTTCGGGATGGGGATTGAGTGTTTTAGTCAGGGTCCTCTCTCTTGATTAGTTTCTTTAGATGTACAGATTTTAGTAGGTTTATCCTATATTACATGTCTATATGAGTGAGTATATACCATGTGTGTCTTTCTGTTTCTGGGACAGCTCACTCAGGATGATCCTTCCCAGGTCCAACCATTTACCTGCAAATTTCATGATTTCCTTATTTTTCATTGCAGAGTAATATTCCATTGTGCAGATATACCACAATTTCTGCATCCATTCTTCAGTTGAGGGGCATCTGAGCTGTTTCCAGCTTCTGACTATTACAAATAAAGCTGCTACAAATATGGTTGAGCAAATGTCCTTATTGTGTACTTGAGCATCTTTTGGATATATGCCTAGGAATGGTATGGCTTGATCTTGTGGAAGAGCTATTCCTAATTGTCTGAGAATGTGCCAGATTGCTTTCCAGAGTGGTTGTACATGTTTACATTCCCACCAGCAATGGAGGAGGGTTCACCTTTCTCCACAGCCTCTCCAGCATGTGTTTTCACTGGAGTTTTTCATCTAAGCCATTTTGATGGGTGTAAGGTGTAATCTTTGAATCAGAGCTAAGAAAATCATATAATTCCTTTCCAACTTATGTACAAGGAAAGTCCAAAAATATTTATAAGATGGGAAATATTAATAACTTATGTTTTTATACTTTGGCAAAATTCAGGTAATTGATTCTTGAGCTTTCAGAGCTGATAACATTTCAACTGCAACGGCCCTAAGAAATTCTTTTAAATGTAAGTCAATTATGAAAAATCTTCATATTTTGGCAATGCAAGAAACTTTAGCCTGAACTGGAAACATTTCCTGTCTGGGATTTCACAGCCTATGTATTATTATTGTCAATTTTACTTTTTTTCCAGATCAACTTAATGATTTTATTTGCCTCTGAGACTCTGTACTACTCTCATTAGACATACAAGAGATTCTAACCCTGTAGTAGCTAACTTACACATATGAGAATTCTTCTGACTTCCTTAGCACTGGTGCAAATGCAGCCATCACTTAATGGAAGGAAAAAAAAAACACTACAAGTTTGTCATGGGTTTAAAAATATGAATGTAAGGTTAGAAGCATAGACATAAATCATAAGTCTAAAACATAATTGCTTTGGGGCACACTTAAGGGGATATTTGTTTTTTGTAGCTAGTATCTTTCCCTTTTTCTCGTGTCTATCAGTTTCTTAACTTTGTGCATAGTTTTGAATGTACTACCAAAATAAATCTTTATTCTTGTTAACCATTTAAGAGTAATGACACCCAAATATTTTCCTTTTTTTTCTATCTGTTCAGTCACCAAAATGATGTACACAAATGAATCATTGTAAAACCAAGCAACAATGACCATTTACTGAAATAACTGCTTTTACATATAGTCAAAAACTCATCCCCAGTATTGGGTGGAAATTATTTCTGTTAATGATATTCTTACTTAAAGAAAATAACTGTCGTATTATATACATATAACATGAAAGGGGCTTATCTAGGGGAAAGGGGGGATTAAGTGAAGTGGAAAAAATCAGGTGTGGCGGCACACACCATTACTTCCAGCACTCAAGGAGGCAGAAAAAGAAATAGACCAACAATAACAACAGCAAAAAGTGGGAAGTAAGGAGAGGATGAAACAAAAGGGTTATATTCTGGAGGTACATTATAATATTTGGATGAAAATATCTCTTTATAACCCAATCCCAGGTATGGTGAATGTAGACCAATAGGGGTGGAAAAAATATGATGTTTGATATAAGCCTTCTAATACATATTGAATTTTCATCAGGACTGGCTGCACTGTGTTCTTCTGTGGCCTGTTAATGCTGCCCCCCCCCACACACACAGAGGGAGGTGATCAAAGTGCCAGCCACCGATAATTTTCTTAATTTTTGTAAATATGCCTTATCCTTTTGAAAGTGACTTCAAAATGACTTATGTATTTCAGGTAAAGCTTTTCAAAGTACCAAGTAAACCTGGATATTAATTTCTTTCAAACATTGTCTTATGCGTGTTGTAATACAAGTTTGAACTCCCACCAGGAATGGAGGAGGGTTCCCCTTTTTCCACATCCTCTCTAGTATGGGTTGTCCCTTGAGTTTTGATCTTAGCAATCTTTCACTGGACTAGGGGAAGGGGATAGAGGGTTAGAGGGAGGGAGGTTA
This sequence comes from Meriones unguiculatus, assembly GCF_030254825.1. Taxonomy (NCBI): domain Eukaryota; kingdom Metazoa; phylum Chordata; class Mammalia; order Rodentia; family Muridae; genus Meriones; species Meriones unguiculatus. The sequence continues at coordinate 53,446,195 of NC_083369.1, read as the reverse complement.
GGACTGGGGGAAGTTGAAGGAGGGGGCTTTCAATCAGGATATATAATGAATAAATTGTAAAAGAATTGATATTAATACAAATGAGTGTTGTAATAAAACTGAAGCTCATTGTAAACATCAGGACAGCAACATATAACATAGATGAGATTTAGGACTGTTTTGGGATTTTGTTTTGAGGGTTTTTTCTTTCTTTTTTAAATGAAATTTTTATTTTTATAGTAATTACAGTTTATTTACATTGTATCTCAGTTGTAGCCCCTCTCTCACTCACTCCCACCCTACCTTCTTTCCCTGATCTCCCCCCATTCTGCTCTCCAAGTCCACTGATAAGGGAGGTCCTCCTTCCCTTCCATCTGACCCTAGTTTATAAAGTCTCATCAGGACTGGCTCTTTCTTTTTTGAGGCAACATTTCCCATAGCCTTAGGCTGAGCTCAAAGAAGCAGTAAAGCAAAAAGTAACCTTAAAGTCCTGACCCTAAAGCTTCTAAATCCCAAGTGCTGAGATTATAATGTGTACCACCAGACCCAGGGATATTAAGTTGTCAGGTGAATATGTTTCTTGATAATACTATTAGTTATTCCCTCCACATTGTCACACTAATAGATCTCAAATCTAACAGAAACTTGCTTTCAAACACCAAATTATTTGTTGGCTCATTCTCTCATGTTTAGTAAGGTGTAGTGCATGAAGAACATTTGTGTTATGAAAGTGTTCTCATTTTGTTTTCCCAGTGTGAGTTTTATTATTCCTTTTGCAATCCTTTTGCCTGACTTAGATTTATCACCAACTGTCTTGCCAATATCATCACTAGTATAAATAATGACTGAGGGCAACTCCCTATGCATATTGAGGCTGGTGTTCACTCAAATTTAGGCTACATGAGAAGTGAATAATTTTGTAATAGTTCAAGGCTTTTTTCTATGCAAGATAATTAACAAACAAGGATTTTCAAATACAGGCTATACCAAAGGAACTGAACTATAAATGTTCCGCTTTAAAGCAGTAGTTGGGTTAAGAAAAACTAGGTTGTTAGAGACTGTAGGATCAAATATTATCTACTTCAAACCATCAAATTTCAGTTATCCAAATGAAATTGATGTGAATAAGATGATGGTCAAATGAGAGGGAAAATTAAATGCATTTTATGTACATATTCCTAACTTACAAAATTGATCCCCATTAAATGGCATTTTGTGATGAAGACTGATGAGGGAAGCTCAACTGTAAAATTCAGTGTAAAAGTAAAGAAAAAATGTAATTTCATCTGCATTTCATATTCCACACATTTTCTTCCACATTAAATTCAGGATATTAGAGTCCTTATGAAAATGTGACTATTAATACTTTCTCATCTTCTGCTGCACTTCCAGATGATCACCAGAAATGGTATATATAAGTGAAAAGCATTCTTAGGAACAAGACATCTAAGGTCAATTTAAGACTTACAGTTCTCTGCACATTTTATGCAAATAAATTTTTATTTTTCAAGGACTCCACTGTTTAAACTGATGTTGAAGCACATTGATCGACCTAATTAGATATAAAACCCTGTCACTGAAGTGACCAAGTGTACATGATCTCATGCCCTAAGTAACATATTCAGTAATTTTTTAAATTATTATTGTATGATAATTCCCTAGTTTTTTCTGTAAGGAAGTTTCTCTGGGCTACATTACTGGTAATTTCTTTCACATGTTTTCATAGTCTTCAGTAGAAAAAAAAAGTTCTGAACAAATGCTATCTACTATGAAATACTATTGGAACTGCATTTATTTCCACAGCAGATTTTCCTAGTTGACCATTTAATTACAATATATAAAGGTCTTTTTAAACAGTGTTTAAAAAACTTTTTAAACAGTGTACACCACTGATCTGTTGGATCTCCTACACTCATTTGCCCCTGCAGGGCCACATCTGAGAGTAGAGAAGAGTGGGAACCCCTGTGTTTTTTAGTAAGACTACAAGCAAGGGAGTGAACCTATAAGTGAGTTCTTGCAGAGCTCCAGATCCAAGGACCCTCTACACTAGAAGCCAAGTCCTTCCCACCCACAACCCTACTGTGGGCAACATAGAGATCCCTGGGACAGCATTCTCAACATCAAAACAACAAAATGATTAAAGTTCATTGTTCTCATCTTGAACTGATTCTGGTAATATAAGCAGATGTGTCACATATACCTTTTTAATATTGTTAAGAAAAGAAATGAATATATTTAAATATACTTAAATATATTTAAATAAGCTATATATATATAAATTTGTCATTAAAATAATATGGTCTTTGACTTTTATTCTTATTAGTATGGGAACTGGAGTCTTAAATCTACCTACAAGCATTTTTGAACACTGTTAAAGAAGGTATTTTGACCTAGATAACATTTATAACTGTGAAATACATAAACAAGTGCCATTATCAGTAGACTTAGATTTAGATATTAGAAATTAGTAGATATTAGTAGACTTAGATTTGTGTAACATAAGAAATAAGTTTAGAGGACAGTAGAGACTGAATTAATTTATCCTAAGATTGTCTGTGTTTTTGGAACTAGACTTATTTTTTTTTTAATGCACAAGAGAAGAGGTTGTTTGGATATTTCAGTGTGTGTGTTTGAGAGGCATACAGCTACAGCAGTGTCTTTATCTTTGACTCAAATATTTATAACAATTTTGGAAACCTTGATTTAGAGTGACTACATATGCTTTTAAGGTAAAATTGTCACATATGAAGCTAAGAACTACAGAATGACAGAAGTAAAACTGTGATTTTTTTTTTACTCCCAGTATTTTTCTGTTTAAGGCTATTATACATCATTTATGTAAAGAACCATTCAAATATAGTGCACTATGTATACAAATATAGTAAATGAACAAATGAGGATCTACAAATTAATTATAATACAAGTCACCATTTGACAAATATCTACATAATGAGTATGCACCAGGCTTGCTCTAATTCTTAAAACAGCTATTGTGTAGAATCATATTGCACATAAGTCACACCATTAGTTGTTAAAAACATTATACTCTAATTTAAGATAATATTTACTTTCTAAGTAGTATTTTTCTTTTAACATCTATATGTTAGGGGTGGTCCAAGGTGGCAGCAACCAGCAGGCACCTTACCTGAGGAACACAGGATCCATAACTCCAAAATTGGTGAGTGGAGAGGCAACTGAAGCCAGAACATCCACATTGAGGTTTACTGGGCAAGAGGGGACAATCTGTGAGCTGGGACAGTTTGGAACCAGGTCAAACATGGATGTCTTCCTGGATTGAGAGTGGTGAATATTCAACCACCTTGAAACTTCCCCTTGCCTCAAGTACTGGTCTCCCTGTTCCACAGAGGTGGCCAGCAGTGGTCTCTGACCCAAGCATGGGCCTCCCTGCTCACCTAAGGCCTCAGTGGTTGCCCCAAGAATAAGCTCCCATACTTTGTGACTGAAACTGCACAGGGCACCTCCCAGAGCTGCAGCTGCAATGGGGTGCCAGTTAGCACAAACAGGAACCTCCATGTTTTGTGAATGAGACTGCAGAGGTAGCTACCACAAGCACAGGCCTCACTGCCCAGTAGCCAAACAGTGTACACCAATGATCTGTTGGATCTCCTACACTCATTTGCCCCTGCAGGGCCACATCTGAGAGTAGAGAAGAGTGGGAACCCCTGTGTTTTTTAGTAAGACTGCAAGCAAGGGAGTGAACCTATAAGTGAGTTCTTGCAGAGCTCCAGATCCAAGGACCCTCTACACTAGAAGCCAAGTCCTTCCCACCCACAACCCTACTGTGGGCAACATAGAGATCCCTGGGACAGCATTCTCAACATAGAAGCCCCTGTTCTATGGGTCTACCAGTGGAATCCAAGCAAAAAAAATCCTGGAGCCCAAAAAGATCTGAAAACCAGGAGGACAGTACTATAAGCCTGGAGACCACTGAGATATTCAGGGCACCTGCTCATGCACATTGAGCATGGAAACAGCAACTGCAAACCCACCCCCTTCAATGCTTAAGCTCCACACTTCCACGCATCTATTTACTCTAGCACCCTCTCCCTCAAGGCACACTGCCATGCTCATGCCTTGCTTGTGACATTCCTCTCTTAGCTACAGCTGAAACAACAGTATCCACTCTTAAACCAATGGACCTCTCTAGTCTTCCTGAAGAATACTCCAGACACCAGAGACAGACGGACTGAGTCTGAAGTAGACTCCTGGAACTAACAGCAAAGGTTACAGATAAGTAGATGGCTAGAGGTCAGCCATAAGGACACATCCAACAAAAATCAGGACACCATGGCTTTACCAGCAACCCCAAAATCAATGTATATTTTAATTCATCAGAAATATAAGAAAATGATTTTAAAGCTATGCATATCCAGTTATTAGAGGCATACAAAGAGGAAACATACAAAGCTCTCAAAGAAATACATGCAAATGGAGCCAAAGAGATAGAGAAAGAAGTAGAAGAACAAGAAGAGGCACAAGTAGTGGCATATAGAGAGGAAATGAACCTACCCCCCCAAAAAAAAAAAAAAAACAGAGGCCATCATGGAAAGACAGGAATCCACATTCAAACAGATGAAGGAAATGGTGCAATACATGAAAACAGAATTAGAATAAAGAAAACACAACCATAGAAAACTGTGGATCTGGAAAACTTAGAGAAAACATCATGAACCACAAAGGTAAGCATCACCAGAACTCAATGGCTGGCTCTTTGACCTCCCTACCCCCCAAGGGAGGAGCAGTTCTGTTAGGCCACAGAGGAGGACTTTGCAGCCAGTCCTGAAGATACCTGATTAAACAGGGTCAGATGAATGGGGAGAAGGTCCCCCCCTATCAGTGGACTTGGAAAGGCACAGGGTGGAGATAAGGGAGGGAGGGTGGGCTTGGGAGGGAATGAGGGAGCGGGATACAGCTGGGATACAAAGTTAATAAAATGTAACTAATAAGAAAAAAAATAAAATTAAAAAAAGAGATGGAAGAGGAAATCTAAGGCACTGAAAATACAATTGCAAGAATTGATACAACTCTCAAAAGAAAAAGTAAAATCAGAAAAGTTCCACACACAAAATATCCAAGAAATCAAGGATGCCAAGAAAAGATGAAATACAAGAATAATAAAAATAGACAAAAAAGAAGATTCCAGGCTCTGAGGTCCAAAAAATATTTTCAAGAAAATCACATGAGAAAAATTTCCAAACTTAAAGAAAGCAATGTCCAATAACGCACAAGAGGCCTACAGAACACCAAATAGACTAGACCAGAAAACAAACTCCTCAAGACATATAATAGTCAAAAAACTAAACCTACAGAACAAAGAAAAATATTAAAAGCAGCAGGGAGACAGGCCAAATAACATATAAAGTTGGACCTATTAGAATCATACCAGATTTCACAACAAAAACTATGAAATCTGGATGGTCTTGGGCAGAAGTCCTGCAGATTCTAAGAAACCACAGATGCCAACCTAGGCTACAATACCCCGCAAAACTTTCAATCAACACAGATGGAAAAAACAAAATATTCCATGACAAAACTAAACTTAAAGATATCTACACAGCAACTCATCCTTACAGAAGATTCTGGAAGAAAAATGCAGTCTTATGAAATCAACTTCATCCAAGAAAACACAGGATATAGATAATTTCACAACAAAAAATTAAAAGAAAACAAGCATGGAAACACAGTAACGCTACCAACTCCACAATAAAAGGAACTAACATTCAGTGGTCACTATTATCTATCAACCACAACTGTCTCAACTCTCCAATAAACAGACACAGACTAACAGAATGGTTGTGGAAACAGGATCCAACATTTTGCTGCATCCAAGAAACACACCTTGGCAACACAGATTAACAATACCTTGGAGTAAAGGGCTGGAAAAATGTTTTTCAAGCAAACATACCCAGAAATCAAGCTGGGGTAGCTAAACTGATAGTTGATAAAATAGTATTTCAACCAAATTTAATCAAAAAAGATGAGGAGGGATACTTCATTCTCATAAAAGGGAAACTCCACCAAGAGGACATCACAATCCTGAACATCTATGCCCCAAATACAAGAGCAATTGCATTTGTTTTTCTTAATTAAATTTTATTTTTTTTACAATAATTACATTTTATTCACTCTGCATCCCAGCTGTAGCCCCATCTTTCATTCCGTCCCAATCCCACCTTCCATCTCTAATCTCTTCCCATGCCCCTCTCCAAGTCCACCGATAGGGAAGAAAAGTTCAAAGCATTAAGTGCCTAAACAAAGAAGTTTGAAACATCTCATACAAGGAACTTAATGGCATAGCTGAAAACTCTAGGAAAAAAGAAACTGACAGACCCAAGAGGAGTAGGTGTTTGGAAAGGATCAAACTTGGAGCTGAAATCATTGAATTAGAAACAAAGAAACAAATCGAAGAATCAATGAGACAAAGAGCTGGTTCTTTGAGAAAATCAACAAGATAGAAAAACCCATAGCCAATCTAACTAAAGGACTGAAAGAAGCTATACAAATCAGCAAAATCAGAAATAAAAATGGGTACTTGAGCATCTGTTTTATTCGTAATAGCCAGAACCTTGAAACAACCCAGATGTCCATCAATGGAGGAATAGATACAGATATTGTGGTACTTTTACACAATGGAATACTACTCAGCAATTAAAAATGAGGAAATCATGAAATTTGCAGACAAATGGTGGGACCTAGAAACAATCATCCTGAGTGAGGTATCCCAAGATCAGAAAGACACACATGGTATTTACTCATTTGTAAGTGGGAGCTAGACCTATGAGATAGCGTAAACATATTAAATCTGCTACCTAAAGAAGATAAACAAAAAAGAGGACCTGGGGTAAGATGATCAATCTTCACTTAGAAAGACAAATGTAATGGACATTGGAAGTAAGAGAAAACAAGTAACAGGACAGGAGCCTACCACAGAGGGCCTCTGAAAGACTCTTCCTAGCAGTGTATGCTGAGACTCATAACCAAACCTTCAGCAGAGTGCAGGGAATCCTATAAAGGAAGGAGGAGTTAGTATGACTTGGAGAGGATAGGAGCTCCTCAAGGACCAAGTATATCAGGGCACAGAAGTCTTTTATTAGACTGTTTGTCCAACCAAGGACCATGTATGGATATAACCTAGAACCCCTGCTCAGATGTAGCTCATGGTAGCTCAGTCTCCAAGTGGGTACCCTTGTAAGAGGAACAGGGACTATTTCTGACATGAACTCAATGGCTGGCTCTTTGACCCTCCCACCCCCATGAGGGAGGAGGAGCCTTGCTAGGCCACAGAGGAGGACATTGAAGCAAGTCCTGAAGATACCTGATAAGCTAGGGACAGATGGAAGAGGAGGAGGACCTCTCCTATCACTGGACTTGGAAAGGGGCAGGGAGCAGGTGAGGGAGCAAGGGTGGGAATGGGGGCTATGGCTAGGATACAAAGTGAATAACCTGTGATTAATATGAAAAATAAAAATTGTTTAAAAAATGAAAATGGGGACATAATGAGAGACATTGAGGAAATCCAATCATTAGGACTTACCAGAATAGTCTGTATGCCACAAAATTTAAAAATATAAAATAATGGACAATTTTCTTGATAGATTCCATTCACCAAAATTAAAGAAAAATCAGGTAAATAGATTAAATAATCTTATATCCCCCCAAAATATAGAAGCCATAGTCAAATATCTCCCTTTAAATAAAAGCCCAGTTCCAGAAGTTTCAGCACAGAATTATGCCATACCTTCAAAGAAGAGCTATATCCAATTCTCTTCAAATTATTCCACAAAATAGAAACAGAAGGAACATTAACAAATTCATTTCATGAAGCACAGTCTTCTTGTTACCTAAACCACACAAAGACCCAACAACAAAAAAGAGAACTTCCTACCTCTCTCTTTTATGAACATTGATGCAAATATATTCAATAAAATATTGAATCCAGGAACACATAAAAGATATCATCCACCATGATCTAGTAGGCTTCAACTCAGGCATGAAAGTGTGATTCAGTATAAGGAAACACAACAATGTTATCAACCATATAAGCAAACTGAAGGAGAAAAACCACATGATCGTCCCCTTAGATGCTGGTAAAACACTTGACAAAACTTCAACACCCATTCATATTTAAAGTCTTGGAGAGGTCAGGGAGACAAGGCACAGACCTAAGCATAGTAAAGGCAATATACTGCAAACCTATAGCCAACATCGAACTAAACAGAGACAAATTTATATCAATTCCACTGAAATCAGGGACAAGGTAAGGCTGTCCACCTCTCTCCATATCTCTTCAACACAGTATTTGAAGACTGAGCTAGAGCAATAAGACAACTAAAGGAGATAAAGGGGATACAAATTGGAAAGGAAGAAGTCAAATTATTACTATTTGAGTGGCTCCAAAAATTCAACCAGAGAACTCCTTCTACTGATAAACACTTTCAACACAGTAGATGAATACAAAATTAACTCAAAAAAAAAAAATCAGTAGCCCTCCTCTATATGAAAGACAAAAGGGCTGAGAAAGAAGTACCTTCGTTGGATTCTAAACAAACAAGTGAAAGACCTGTTCAAAAAAAAGAAAACGAAAAAGAAAAAGAAAAACCAAAGCAAAAGACTTCTAAAGAAAGGAATTGAAATTGAAGATGGAAAGTTCACCCTTGCTCATGGATCAGTAGAATTAGCATAGTGAAAATAGGCATACTGCCAGAAGCAATATACAGATTCATTGCCATTCCCATTAAAATACCAACATAATTCTTTACATACCTTGAAAGAAAAATTCCCAATTTCATATGGAAAAACAAAAACCCCCAGAATTTCTAAAAAAAACAACCTGTTCAACAACAGATCTTTTGGCGGTATCTCCATCCATGATCTCAAGCAGTACTGCAGAAAAATAGCATTAAAAACTACATGGTATTGGCATAGAAACAGAATGGTGGATGAATTGAATCAAATAGTAGATGCCAAAAATAAGCCCACACACCTATGCATACCTGAATTTAGACAAAGAACCAAAACACTACAAAGGAAAACAAAACAAAACAAAAATCTGCATCTTCCAAATGGTGCTGGTCAAACTGGAAGCCTACATGTAGAAAAATGCAAATATAACCATATTTATCACCTGCACAAAACTAATGTCCAAGTGGATCAAAGACCTCAACATAAAAAAAAATCTTATGAAAGAAGTGGGAAATAGTAAGATCAGGAGAGGACAGGCGCTCCATAAGGAGAGAGCAACAGAACCAAAAAAATCTGAGTACAGGGGTCTTTCCTGAGACTCAAAGTCCAACCAAGGACCATTCATGAAGATAACCTAAGACCCTTGCACAAATGTAGCCAATGGCAGTTCAATGTCCAAGTGGGTTCCATAGTAATGGGAAGAGGGACTGCCTCTGACATAAACTGATTGGCCTGCTCTTTGATCACCTCTCCCTGAGAGAGGAGCAGCCTTACTAGGCCACAGAGGAAGAGAATGCAGCCACTCCTGATGAGATCTGATAGACTAGGATCAGAAGGAAGGAGAGGGGGACCTCCCCCTATCAGTGGACTTCGGGAGGGTCATGTGTAGAGAAGGGGGAGTGAAGGAGGCATTAGGAGGAGAGGAGGAGAGGGTTCATGGGGGATACAAAGTGAATAAAGTGTAATTAATAAATTTTTTAAAAAAGATAAAAAAAAAACAGACACACTAAACCTGTTAGAATAAAAGTGGGAGGAGCCTTGAACTCATTGGCACAGGAGACAACGTCCTGAACAGAACACCAATAGCACAGTCTCTAAGATCAACAATCAATAAATGCAACTTCATGAACCTGAAAAACATCTGTAAAGCAAGAGACACTGTTATCAGAACAAAATGATAGCCTACAGACTGGAAAATGATCTTCACAAACCCTATATCTGAAAGAGGTCTAATATCCAGAATATATAATGAACTTAAGTTAAAGACCAACAAATCAAGTTAATCCAATTTAAAGATGGGTTACAGAGCTAAACAGGGAGTTCTCAATAGAGGAATATGGAATGGCAGAGAAACACTAAAAGAAATGCTCAACATCCTTATTCATCAGAGAAATGCAAATAAAAAAAGACCCAGAGATTTCACCTTACACCCATCAGAGTAACTAAGATGAAAAACGCAAGTGACAACACATGCTTGAGACGATGTGGTGAAAGGTGAACCCTACTCCATCACTAGTGGGAATATAAACTTGTACAGCCACTTTGGATCATCAATCTGCTGCTTTCTCAGACAATTAGGAATAGTACTACTTCAAGATTCAGCTATAGCACTCCTAGGCATATATCCAAAATATGCTTAAGTAAACAACAAGAACATTTGCTCAACCATGTTCAGAGCAGCTTTATTCATAATAGCTAAAATCTGGAAACAACCCAAATTTCCCTCAACTGAGGAAAGGATACTGAAATTGTGGTAGACTTACACAATTGAAGACTACTCAGCAATTAAAAACAAGGAAACCATGAAACTTATAGGCAAATGGTAGGAACTAGGAAAGAGCATCCTCATTGCGGTTTCACAGAAGTAAAAGACACACATGGCATATTCTCATTTATAAGTGGATATTAGACAGAAAATACAGGATAAACATACTAAAATCTAAATACTAAAATACTAAAGAAGCTAAGTAAGAAGGAGGATCCTGAGTAAGGTGATCAATCCTCAGTCAGAAAGGCAAACTGGATGGACATTGGAAGTGGGAGAAAAAAGGGAACCGGACAGAAGCCTTTGAGGGCCTTTGAACCACAGAGGGCCTTTGAAAGACTCTACCCAGCAAGTTATCAAAGCAGAAGCTGAGACTTATAGCCAAACTTAGAGTAGATTGCAGGGAATCTTCTAAAAAAAGGGGGAAACTGAAAGGACTGGAGGGGACAGGAGTTCCACAAGGAGAGTAACAGAACCAAAAATTCTGAGCACAGGGGTCTTTTCTGAGACTAAGCATGGAGATAACATAGAACACCTGCATAGATGTAGCCCATGGCAGTTCAATCTCTAAGTGGGTTCTCTAGTAAGGGGAAAAGGGGCTGTCTCTGACATGAAGTCAGTGGCCTGCTCTTTGATCATCTCCCCCTGGTGGGGGAGCAGCATTACAAGGCCACAGAGGGAGACAATGCAGAGAGTCCTGATGAGACGAAATAGACTAGGGTCAGATGGAAGGGAGAAGGACCTCCCCTAACAGTGGATTTGGGGAGGGTAATGTGAGGAGATGAGGGACACAGGGGGCGATTGGGAGGGGATGAGGGAGAGGGCTATAGCTGGGATACAAAGTGAATAAATGGTGTTTAATAAAATAATTAAATATTTTTTAAAAAATATGTATCAGTTAACAAGTCTCCTTATCAAAAAATGTGCTTTTTAAAGTTTAGGAATAGCATTTTCCTCCAAAGTAGTGTATCACCTTGATTAACAGCTTCCCAGAAGTCCAATTGATATTTGCTAAGGACAGGTGTTATGAATTTTCTCTTTGGGCCTACTGCTCTTAATATTTATATGAACCCATTGCTTCATTGGCTTTCATAGAAATGTTATTGCCCTACTGCTTAATGGCAAAAATGAGTCAGAAATTCTTTTGTGACACTTTCTCAGGAGATAATAACATATGTCTCTTCATACTAGATAAGGAACCAATGACCAACCAAAGCAGAGATATCATCAAAGTTCAACTTGAGGTTACTTTCAGAAATATTGGTGAAGGGTTGTTTATTAGAGCAAAAATGTCTTAAAAGCCGACCCTAACTTGATTGATAGATCCCAAAAGATGGATATACAGCTTGTAAACATTTCAACAGCTGGCTCATTTTGTCTAACTTCCTCCCCTTCCATCTGACCTTAGACTATCATGTCTCATCAGGACTGGCTGCATTGTCTTCCTCTTTGAATTGTGTCTGCCTCTCTTGGGTAATTTGACTGGTCTTCCAGGGTCTCAAAACTTCATATAGCTTACATATATATTGGGGAAGAGGAGATTACTGCTTTTAGTCAGTTTGAAGGACTTCCTAAAGCTGTTTTGAGTTGTTTACTCCTTGAGACTAAGTAGTATAGTTGCAGGATAAATGATCCACCTCACCTTAGAAATACTGTTGTTTTAATTCCCTGTAAACATCCTATGTATTATAGATCTTCCTCCAATGTAGAAGGTTGCAAACACAGAGGAAACTACTACACACCACTAATGCACATGGAAAAGAGCGATTTTTTTTTATAACCAAATCACATTGAAGAGCATATTGAGCAAAAATCCATATGGAGAAGATAGCCCTACATCTGTAATTTTAATATATATTAATGAGTGCAGTTTTTTTGATCTGAAAAGAAAAGTTTCTTTCATCAGTAACTAACAAATAATGCTAATATTATTTGCACTGGTAAGAATGCAGAGAATTATTGTGTGTGTGAAGTGCTTGGTCATAAATGAGACATCTAATTTACAATCCTTTTCACCAAGTTTCAGGATCCATAATGGAAGAGAGAGTAGAAAGTTTGAAAAACTCATGGTTTGCTGGGACTCAAACAGTTGATGGTTTCTGTGAGAGAGAAAGAGTAAGATTTCTTTAGAGATATAAGTTGGGAGTAAGTCAGGTAAATGTAGGAGAAATTTCGGGGAGGAGTAGAAAAATAAGATCAAAATAAATTGTATATATATGTATGTGAAATACCCAATGAATGAATAAGTATTTTCCACTGTTTTTTATTCTTATTTATTACAATTTATTCTTCTGTTATCCCAGCTGTAGCCCACTCTCTCATCTCCTACCAATACCACCCTCCTACCCTATTCTTCCCTTAAGCCCTTCCTCTAGTCCACTGATAGGGGAAGACCTCCTCCCATTCTATTTGACCCTATCCTATCAGGTCCCATCAGGACTGCTTGCACTGTCTTCTTCTGTGGCCTGATAAGGCTGCTCCCCTTCAGGGGAAGGTGATCAAAGAGCCAGCCACTGAGGTCATTCCAGAGACAGCCCCTGTTCCCCTTATTAGGGAATCCATTTGGAGACTGAGCTGCCACAGGCTATGTCTGTACAGGGGCTCTAGATTATTTCCATGAATGGTCTTTGGTTGGAGTATCAGTCTCAGAAAAGACCCCTGTGCCCAGATTTTTTTTTTCTTGGTTCTGTTGTTTTCCTTGTGGAGCTCAGAAAAAAAAAAGATATATTAAAAAAACTTGGAACCACTAATAATACATCTTTAGTCTTCATAATAAAACATTTTCCCACTAAAAAAAATAGTTTTGGTCACTTTGGTGTATATACTATTATCATTAGAAAATAACACCCAGTTTCTTTATCCATTCTTCAGTTTAGGGATATCTAGGTTGTTTCCAGTTTCCAGCAATTAAATAATGCTGCTATGAACATGGTTGAGCAAATGTCCTTGTTGTATGGTGGAGAATCTTTCAGGTGTATGCCCAGGAGTGGTACAGCTGGGTCTTGAGGTACGGCTATTCCTTGTTTTCTGAAAAAGTGTCAGATTGATTTCCAAAGTGGTCACACAAGTTTGCACTCCTGCCAGCAATGGAGAAGTGTTCCTCTTTCTTCACATCCTCTCCAGCATGTGTTGTCACTTGGGTTTCTGATCTTCACCGTTCTGACATATGTAAGATAGATTGTATCCCAGCTGTAGCTCCCTACCACATCCCAACCCAATCCCACCCTTCCTCCTCCTTCTCTTTCCATTCCCCTCCAGAAGTCCAATGATAGTGGCTGTCCTCCTTTCCATCTGACCTTAGCCTATGAAGTCTCACCAGGACTGGCTGCATTGTCTTCCTATGAGGACTGATAAGGCTGCACTCCCCCCCACATACCCCACGGCGAGGTGATCAGAGAGCCTGCCACTGAGTTCATGCCAGAGAGTCCCTGACCACCTTACTAGGGACCCACTTAGAACCTGAGTCTATGGGCTACATCTGAGCCAGGCATTGGGGTCCTCTCCAGGTAATTTCCTTGGTTGAGGTATCATTCTTATCAGGGCACACAGATCTCAGTTTTTATGGCTTTGTTGGTCTCCTTTTAGAAGTCATGACCACTCCAGGTGTTTCTATCTCTCCCTTCTTTCATAAGATTCCCTGCACTCTGCCCAAGATTTGGCTATGAGTCTCAGCATCTGCTTTGGTAACTCCATCAGTAGAGTCTTTCAGACGGTGTCCTATTCCCTGTCTTCTGCTTCTGATGTCTATTGAGTTTGTCTTCTGAATGAGGACTGATCATCTTTTCTAGGGTCTTCCTTATTGTTTAGCTTCTTTAGGATTATAGATTTTAATATGTTTATCATATATTATGTGGCTAACATCCACTTACAAGTGAGTATATACCAGGTGTGTCTTTCTGCTTCTGGGTTACCTCACTCAAGATGATCTTCCTAGTTCCCACCATTTGCCTGAAAAATTCATGATTTCCTTGTTTTTAATAGCTAAGTAGTATTCCGTTGTGTAAATGTACCACAATTTCTGTATCCATTCTAGGGACATCTAGGTTGTTTCCAGCTTCTAGGCAATATGAGTAGAGCTGCAATGAACACGGTTGAGAAAATGTGCTTGTCTTTGGTATACAGGAGGGCATCTGATTTTTTTGAGTTGATTATATATTCTGCCACTTTTCTGAAGGTGTTTATCAGCTGGAGGAGTACTCTGGTTGAATTTTTGGGGTCGCTCATGTATACTATCATATCATCTGTGAATAGTGAGACTTTGACCTCTTCCTTTATGATTTGTATCCCTTTGATCTCCTATAGTTGTCTTATTGCTCTGGCTAGGACTGCAAATTCTATGTTGAAGAGATATGGAGAGAGTAGGCAGCCTTGTCTTGTCCCTGATTTTAGTGGGAATATAAACTGGTACAATCACTTGGAAGTCAATCTGGCACTTACTCAGACAATTAGGAATAACACTTCCTCAAGACCCAGCTATACCATTGCTAGGTATATACCCAAAATTTGCTCAAGTACACAACAAGGTCATTTGCTCAACCATGTTTGTAGCAGCTTTATTCGTAATAGCCAGAACCTGGAAACAACCCAGATGTCCATCAACGGAGGAATGGATACAGAAAGTGTTTTATTTTTACACAATGGAATACTACTCAGCAATCAAAAATGAGGAAATTATGAAATTTGCAGGCAAATTGTGGGATCTACAAAAGATCATTCTGAATGAAGTATCCCAGAAGGAGAAAGACAAACATGGTATATACTCACTTATATAGACCTACAAGATATGATAAACATAATGAAGTCTATACACCTAAAGAAGATAAAAAAGAAAGCAGACATGAGGTAAGATGATCAATCCTCACATAGAAAGACAAATGAGATGTGCATTGGACATATGATAGGAGTCTACTACAGAAGGCGTCTGAAAGACCCTACCAA
Organism: Meriones unguiculatus; assembly: GCF_030254825.1. Taxonomy (NCBI): domain Eukaryota; kingdom Metazoa; phylum Chordata; class Mammalia; order Rodentia; family Muridae; genus Meriones; species Meriones unguiculatus. The sequence continues at coordinate 53,430,810 of NC_083369.1, read as the reverse complement.
GCAGAGTTTCAAAACCGATACTAAGACCTTCGGCAGAAGGGGAGCTAGTGTAATGGGGAAAGGATAGGAGCCCCACAAGGACCAAATATATCTGGGCACAGGTTTGTTTGTTTTTTTTTTCTGAAACTGTTTCTCCAAGCAAGGACCATGTATGGATATAACCTAGAACCTTTACTCGGACGATGCTTGTCCAGCCTAATAAAGGAGGTCCCTGGGTAAGATGTTCAGTCCTCACTCAGAAAAGCAAACTGGATGGACATCAAAAGAGGGAGAAAACAGGGAACAGGACTGGAGCCTACAGCAGAGGGACTCTGAAAGACTCTACCCTGCAGGGTAGACTGAGACTCACAGGCAAACTTTGGGCAGAGTGCAGGTAATTTTATGAAAGAAGATAGAGATGGAGAGATGTAGAGGGGACAGGAGCTCTACAAGGAGAGAAAAAAAAAATAAATCTGCTCATCTCAAGTTTATTATGGTCAGTGGTAAAGAGAAAGTATAAAAATGCTCCAGAGTGAAAGTTTGAATGACAATGTCCTTGATCATGATCGGCATGGGTGTTTATATTTCTCTTATTTTTACTGTGGTTCCTCCTCCAGGGCAAGTGCCTCAAGGAAATGAACACGTTCTTCTTGGGAACCTCCATTATCCACAATTCAGTGTATGATAAATAGACATATTAACAGCAGCACTATGTTAATGCATGGTGGTTTGTGATGTAATTTCATGATGAACTACTAAATTCTTGTTTCTTGAATCCTATTTTGCAAGATCCATTGGTTATCTCTACCAACTGATTAACAAACAATGCTAGGGTCAAAAAATGAGGGTCTTCTACATGCTGGGCTAGTACTGCTTCAGTAAATTGCATCCACTGGAGGGATATAAGTGTATATGAACTGTTTGAATAGATTATAGCCTGTAAGACATCTTTACTTGAAAATGTTACTTTTTCTGAAGTTTGTTTTCTTTTCTTCCTTCTAGAAGCTACCCAGTTCTGATGGTATTCATAAAGATAGTGTCCGAAAAGATGATGAAGTACAAAAGTGGAAGAATATTATAATCATGAATGACTCTGCCAAACTGGGTTGGAAATCCAACAGATCATTATGTGAGAAGCAAAGAAATATGTTTCATAAATAAATAACTTAAACATCTTATTTAAGATACTATTTTGATCCTTCATTATTGTGAAACTATATTTTGCTCTTATTTTTAAACTCATATAATTATCAAATATGGTAATGCCTACAGAATTGGCTTGACATACTACCCAACCCTCGGAATTCTAGTCCTATCATTTCCTGTATTAAAGACATAGATAATTTAAAAAAATCTATGTACTCATTTTCTCATCTGCAAAATAATAGTATCAATATCTACCTATATGAGATCTCAAGAAGTCAAGGGAGGTGTGTTATCTTATTATTGAACCCGAAATAAAGCGAGGTGCTTGATAAATGGATTATTCAGCCCTTTTATATTTCTTATAAGATAAAATGGTTTTTTTTGTTTGCCTTATTATTGGACTGCTGGTTTTTATACAGTGTTTTCCCTATTCCCATTAACCCAATTAATCCTATTTATATATTTTTTATCAAGTCAATATCTAATATTATACAACAAGATACATTTTTCATTTTAAAATAGATTTTGACATATTCAGAGTCATTTTAAGAATATGGCAGTTCACAAGAGAAATTCACTTGAACATACTTTCTGATTTTTTTTCAGAACTCCATGTCATAGATATGATGGCTGAGTGAACAAACAAATATGTTTTGTGTCTTCTGAAATGAGATGACTGATCAGAAAGGTTTTTGAATCACAACATCTCACAACATTCTAGTGTTAAAACAAGGAATGTGGTTAATCCCTGAAGTCTTTGTGAGATCTTATCATTGTGATGCAATGTCCAGATTTAAATAAACAAAATCACAGAAATTATTAGGCTGATATAGAAAGAGATTTTTCAACTGGGCATTGTTGCACACAGTGAATAATTTACTCAGTGTGTTACTCAGTCTAAATATCAAAAAGTCAATCTGAACATATTATTAATGTGTTGTTTGCAAAGGCTAGGCACTTTGTGAAATTGTAACATAGAGCAATTGATCCAAATTATGACTGAAATGGGTAGCCAAAGGTATCATTCAAAAACATACTAGATTACATTGAGAATTTCTTCTGTGAGCCTTAAAATCAGTTATTTAGGATCCCTAGTCCCTAGAGCTCAGGTGAGTCTCACAATTGATGTGTCACTGAAAAAAAAATTATGGCATCAGACAATTTTCTCTTACTGTACAGGTATCTATTTTGTAGAGGGCACATGGGTTAATAATACACCAATAGCTTCTGCTGCTGATAAAAATGTGAAAGATTAATATTTCGAGTGCTTGAAAATCCTCTCTGATTAACTAACCAAGCAGAGTAATGAGATAGAGGTGCTATTTCCTGTATCTAGTAATCAACAATGTCCAGTACCTGTGAGGGATTTTCCTCCCCAGATACTTGGAGAAATTGCAGTATGAGGTATTTTCCATCAAATAGGATTAACTTTGTTCTAGATGGAACACTCTTGATTTTCTCTGGCAAGGAGTAGAGCAATTTGGTGAGTCATGCATTACTGCTCACTACAGACCGTCAAACTCATTTCGTTTGTGACAAGAGCTGGAGTTAAAGCTTGTTCTCTAGAGATGTGATGCCTATGTATTAATCTCCTCTGAGCTTCCTTTTCAAGCCACCCTGTGTATTGTCACAGCATCTTCTCTTTTAGCTACTAAATCTACCTTGCTTGTTTGTGTCAGGAATAAAGAGAAAAGCTTTTTATTGTGTGTTTTCCCTATAGAATGAAATTACATTGCTTTTGTTTGGCATGAGCTCAACCTTCTACAAAGTTTAGTAGAGCCAGATAAGTAACCTCATCAAAAGTTCTTATTGCCTATGTGACTCTCTGTATCTTTTATTTCTAATTTAGAGGATTTCTCAAACACTACATATTATGTAAAGCTCCAAAATTCAAAGAATTGTAGATGGCAATATCTACCTATATAAAAGGACTATCTTTTTTTATGATTGTAATTCATTGCCTTTATAGACAGCAGATCATTTAGTTTAATGTTGGAGGATGAGTTGTTTATTATTATTAAAAGCTTAATAAATAAGTGCATGATTTACTTTTTTTAGTGCCACCTAATAATTTAATTCATGGTGGTGGATTTGACCAAAATCCACTGAATGTATATATGATTTATTAGTTGACCACTACTATGTGTATTAATTTTTTTACTCTAGGAGTTCACATTTTCAAAATATTTGAAAATTAAAATAAATAACACTTCCATTTTTGCTCAGAATTTTCTAACTAAAAAGGCTAAGGTCATTTTTAGTTGTCTTAGTTGATTTTGAAGTTGCATAAATAAAATGATTAAAACAAGAAACAAATGTGTCATTTGCTACCATAATTAAAAAAAATAGTAATGCATGGCCTCTGGAAATGTATATTCATTTAAATTTTGGTCAATCAAATTAAAAGGAAAGACAATATACTTGAAATGCAGCGTTTTAAGGAAGGCTTTTAATACTATTATTTTAGAAAATGATGTTTCTTGCAAAGGAATATGATTAGTATTAATGCAGTATTAATGGTCACATTTTGGTGTTTCTGACATTTTAAAACACTCTTATGATAATAGGAGTATCAATTCATTTTGCTTCTCAACTGACAAATATCTCTTGCTTAATCTTGGCGAAATGTCATTCCCCTGCAACTCTTGGCATAATGTTTCAGCATAACCATGTTGGAGGGTACACTTGTTGAAAGGTTTAGGCTCCAGCCATCAGACCATCAGCCTTCTTGTTAAGTTAGGTTTAATTTGCAAAACTGTGTCAGAAAATCTGGGCACTTAGCTTGTTTCTCTAATGGAACTTGGGGCCTCAGGCCTCCAGAAGAATGTGTTAATCAGAATATATTAATAAAGCTTTTTCTAATCCTTTATCTTTTTTTTACTAGGCTATTTCTTTGCTAATTAGGGGTAATATTTTATTTAATTGTTAGACTAAACATGGAAATTAACAAAATTAAATTCTGTCAATATAAGCATTTTGATAAGAATATATCTTTTGAGTCTTGGAACATATATTCAAATTGTGTTTTATTTTTATGCTTGGCAGTATAACACCTTTCTCAAGACCATTAAGCATATATATGGATTCAGAGTTCATCAGGACACATTTGTACTCTACTTTCTTTCAAAAAGCGTAAGGTAACAGCTGTCTCAAAGTTACAGTGCAAGAGGGAGACAGTGAATATATTGGGGTAATGCCCATGGTATTTATCACATACTTTCTTTTATAGGACAAATTATATCCATCAATGTTTCTCTCACTTTCTCTCTCTCTCTCTTTTTCTCTCTCCTCTTCTCTCTCACTGTCTCTCTAACAGTTTTTCATAATCACCTACACTAGACTTGAAGGCTTGACGTCCTAAACTTCCTGTCTCTACTTCTCAAGTGTTACAATTACAGGCATATGTTATATTGCCTATGTCTCTTCTTTCTATTTCAAAATAAATAAGACTTAAGGGAATTCTTTATTTGTTCACAATATACCAGTGGAAGAGCTAGAGGGCTCCTCACTTCACTATGGAGAATCAATAAATACTTTTTAAACATGAGGAGTGAAAATATTTCTATACCTTATGTACATGAAAATTAATCTTTGTCTTATCTTTTATGAAAAACTTTAAAAGACATGCAACATTAATACACAATAGTTACTGAAATCCATATTCAATGGAATGGAAGAGTGGCAGGTCACATTGTGAGATGTTGGTTCAATTACATCCACCATTTGGGTAACACAGACTCTGACACATTTATTTTTTTTTCTTATCATTTTTTTATTTATTTATCAGTTACATTTTATTAACTCTGTATCCCAGCCGTGTCCCAATCCCTCATTCCCTCCCAGTCCCTCCCTCCCTCCCTCATCTCCACCATGCCCCTTTCCAAGTCCACTGATAGGGGGGACCTCCTCCCCATTCATCTGATCCTGTTTTATCAGGTATCTTCAGGACTGGCTGCAAAGCCCTCCTCTGTGGCCTAACAGGACTGCTCCTCCCTTCGGGGGTGGGGAGACCAAAGAGCCAGTCATTGAGTTCCTGTTAGAAATAGTCCCTGTTCCCCTCACTTTGGGAAACCAATTGGTTACTGAGCTACCACAGGCTACATCTGAGTGGAGGTTCTAGGTTATATCCATACATGGTCCTTGGTTGAATGTCAGTCTCAGAAAAGACCCTGTGCCCAGATATATTTGGTCCTTGTGGAGCTCCTATCCTTTCCCCATCAGACTAACTCCCCTTCTTTCTTATGATTCCCTGTACTCTGCCAAAGGTTTGGTCATGAGTCTTTGCTTTGAAAACAATGCTAGTTAGAGTCTTTCAGATGCGCTCAATAGACTCCTGTCATATGTTCAATGCACATCCCATCTGTCTTTCTAAATGAGGATTGATCATCTTACCCCATGTCCGCTCAATTGATTATCTTTTTTAGGTGTATAGATTTCATTATGTTTATCATATCTTATAGGACTATATAAGTGAGTATATCCCATGTTTGTCTTTCTACTTCTGGGATATTTCACTCAGAATGATCTTTTCTAGATCCCACCATTTGCCTGCAAATTTCATGATTTCCTCCTTTTTGATTGCTGAGTAGTATTCCATTGTATAAAAATACCACAATTTCTGTACCCATTCCACCGTTGATGGACATCTGGGTTGTTTCCAGGTTCTGGCTATTACAAATAGAGCTGCTATATACATGGTTGAGCAAGTGTCCTTTTTGTGTACTTGAACAAACTTTGTGTATATACCTAGCAGTGGTATAGCTGGGTCTGAAGGAAGCACTATTCCTATTTGTCTTAGAAAGTGCCAGATAGCTTTCCAGAGTGATTGTACCAGTTTACATTCACACCAGCAGTGGAGGAGGGTTCCCCTTTCTCCATAACCTCTCCAGCATGTGTTATTGCTTGAGTTTTTCATCTTGGCCATTCTGATGGGTGTAGGGTGATATCTCAGGGTCGTTTTGATTTGCATTTCCCTGATGGCTAATGAGGATGAGCATTTCTTTAAGTGCTTTTCTGCCATTCGATATTCCTCTGTCGAGAATTCTCTGTTTAGCTCTGTTCCCCATTTTGTAATTGGATTACTTGGATTGCTGCTTTTCAGCTTCTTTAGTTCTTTATATATACTGGATATTAGTCCTCTGTCAGATAAAGGGTTAGTGAAGATTCTTTCCCAATCTGTAGGCAGTCGTTTTGTTTTGAATATGGTATCCTTTGCTTTACAGAAACTTTTCAGTTTCATGAGGTCCCATTTATTGATTGTTGCTCTTAGAGCCTGTGCTGTTGGTGTTCTGTTCAGGAAGTTGTCTCCTGTGCCAATGAGTTCTAGGCTGTTCCCCACTTTTTTTTTCCAATTGATTTAGGGAATCTGGTTTTATGTTGAGGTCCTTGATCCACTTTGACTTTAGTTTTGTGCAGGGTGATAAATATGGATCTATTTTCATTTTTCTGCATGTAGACATCCAGTTGGTCCAGCACCATTTGTTGAAGATGCTGTCTTTTTTCCATTGAATGGAATTGGCTTCTTTGTCGAATATCGAGTATTCATAGGTGTGTGGATTTATTTATGGGTCTTCTATGCGGTTCCATTGATCCTCCTTTCTGTTTCTATGCCAATACCATGCAGTTTTTATTACTGTTGCCCTGTAGTACAGCTTGAGATCAAGAATGGAGATACCTCCAGATGATCTGTTGTCTGACACATTTATATAGGTAAAACCAAAATAAAAAATATTATCTTTGATGAATTCACATAGCATTTGTTGCTTTCTCAATATTAGCTATTCTGACCTGATAGCATGAAATGTTGTTCTACAATGAAGAATGGCTCAAATATGTGTGCGTGTACGTGTGTGTGTGTGTGTTTATATATGTCTTTTGATATAGGGTTTATCTGTATAGTCTTGCTTGTCCTTGACTTGTTTCATAGATCAGGCTGGCCTGGAACTCACAGTTACCCACCTCCACCTGCCTTCCTGAGTGCTGAGATTAAAGGAGTGGCACTTGCAGCCACTCCTGGCAGAATAACTCAAATCTTAGGTAGAGTGATGCTATCATGTGGTCATTTTATTGCTAGGTATTATATTCTTTTTGCATGTGTTAAAATTTCTCTGATAATATGTCTGGCAAGTGAATTGATAAATAGACCAAATTATACAAAGTTGTGGCACAACTGTGAAAAGCCATGTCAAATCGCATACCTTGAAACACTCTTTCAAGAAGAATATTGTTCCTTGGATACATTACAGTTCAGTGGTGTAGCTCTTGCTTAGTATTTTGAGATCAGAAGTTTGATCCTAAAACTACGAAAAAATAACAGTCTCAAAACAACAAAACTGTTCATATCAGGGGAGTAAATAAATGCATTATGGTACAAAGAGCATGACATGTGCATATGTGTGTACTCAATGCAAAAACACATTTGAATGTTTACTGTAAGAAACAGAATACAAAGGAAGTTGATAATATATTTCATCCATTTTTTATGAAAAAAAAATCATTTTATTATACACACATACACACAATCAACTGCTGCTTAAAGCCTCACGCAGGAGTTATGCTGAGCTCTTGTTTATAAACATAGCAAAGTAGCATTAATTGTGTCAGGGGTTGACTCTTTCCTATGGGATTTGTCTTAAGTAGAGCCAGTCTTTGTTTGGCCATTCCCTCAATCTTTGTTCCACCTTTGTCCCTGTACATCTTGTAGGCAGGACAAATTTTGTGTTGAAGGTTTTGTGGGTGGGTTGGTGTCCTTATCCCTCCACTGGAAGCCCTGCCTGGCTACTGGAGGTGACCACTTCAGGCTCCATATTCCCTGTTTTCTATGAGTCTGAGCTAGGGTAATCCCATAGACTTCTGGGAACGTCCCCTCTCCCAGAACTTTGGAAAATCCCAGAGATGCTCTCCACCTCTGATTTCTCTTCTCTCACCAGGCCCTCTCTACCCTGCTCTTTCTATTCCTAATCTTCACCCATGTTTCTCCCCCTATCCCCTCTTCTACCCAATTTCTTCCCCCCATCCTCCTCCAATGCCTGTTTTATTTTTTCTTTCTGAGCTGTCATTTGCTTTTTAAACGTGATCCAGGTGAACATTATCCACCCTGCATTAGAGAAGCTTCCTTTACTGATTTGACTGACAGTGAACCAGAGAGTAATTTTGTATATCAAAGCCATTGCCACATAGTATGTTTTATCTGGAAGATTGTCTGAATATCAGGTATAAATAAACATGTGGATTCTTCTCATCATTAGAAAGATTCCCCTCAGTGTACTGACTGTTTCTTCTCCCTTGTTATGGTATTTGCTTTCTTCTCCCATACCAGTTCTATCAGTTCTAAAGCCTTTAATGCTTTAGTAAACTTGGTCTTGTCAACATTTCAAAAGCAGTTGGAAGCTTTAAACTGCTGCATGGACTCTTGTTTACTAAAGTAGCTCTCTTTCCTTCCTTATACTTTTACTACGAGATTCAGTATCACAGACTAATGTGGACCCAGCAAAAAAATTAAGAAGGAATACATTATGTTAATATAAGTGTTTTCTTTCATATTTCCCAATCCAGTGGTATTTTTTTAAAAAGATCCTTCTCACAAAAGCTAAGTTTTCACCTGATGGTGCCATTGCTATTTCATACAATAAAGAAATATTGAAGCGTGGTGGTGTCCTGCTGAGTTTTCTGACTGCTAGACTTCTTGTCCATTATAGCCAAAAGCTTTCTTTCTCAGACCTTTCTTCTGTCCCACCCTTCATCAGACCTTCAAAAAGGCCGTTTGCCTTGTAAAGTATAAAAGATTTTAAAAAAATCGCTGCTGTGACTCAAAGTCCCAAACTCTCCACTTTCATTTTTTAAACACTGTATTGTGAAGTTGGAAGAATTACCACAAAAGCAGTATATAGTGAAGAGTATAAAACATCTCAAGCTTAGAGCATAGCAACAGCCTCAAGTCCACTTGTAGAAACTTGAGATAGAAAGTGCACACACACACTCCACACACACCTCCAAATACACACACACACACACACACACACACACACACACACACACACGACCACACACCTATGTTAAACCACACACTTCAATTAAAAGTGGAAAATAGAGGATGGCAGCAATATTTAAGATGATTTACAATTGAAAGAGATGAAAATATAAATAGAAGTGTGGTAATTACATAAAGCAAAATGTGACTTGATTAAAACTTAGAGTTTTAAAATCTTGTTTAATCCAAGATTTTATAAGAAATTAAAATATAAATAGAGCAGATAACAAGTGAAAATCTCAGGCCTTCTCTCAGGTATATATTGGCCAGTTACAATTCTGCTTTAGGCTTCTTTCCCACCAAACTTCCTACACCTCCACGTCCTCTCCCATCTGTACCATTTCCTTTTCTTGACTTGTTTACACACTCAAAATTCACTTTTTCTATTATCTTTTGTTGAAGTAACAGCACAGTTGTTTGTGTCAGACTATCTGGCAGGTATTTTTTCCTACCTTCCTCTCTTTAACTTTTTATAAGCTCTCATAACCTCAGTTAGTCTAGATCCTTTCATTTTTCTTTCATTTTCTAAATGATTTGTAAGACATAATGAAAAATCAATCATTTTCATGTGAAAATTATACTGTTGACTTAGGAATCTGGGTCGATTCTCAAAGAAGAGAAAACATGGTAGCTGCATATTTTGTTGCTAAACTTCCACCAAACTAAGGCCAGAGGGTAGGCTGTCTGCCTATGCAAACTACTGACAGTAGACACCCTTTTCAAAGGAAGTCCATAGGCTGCTCAGTTTCCAAGTGGGTTCCCTAGTAAGAGGTACAGGGGCTGTCCCTGGCATGAACTCAGTGACAGGGTTTTTGATCACCTCCCCCTGGTGCAGCCTTGCCAGACAACAGAGGGTAATAATGCAGCCAGCCCTGATGAGACCTGATAGGGTAGGGTCAGATAGAGGGAGAGGAGGTCCTTCCTTATCAGGGGAATAGGGAAAGGACATAGGGAGAGAAGGTGGGGGAGAGGGCACTGGGAGGGAGCTCCATAGGAGATACAAAGTGGATAAATTGTAATTAATAAATAAATTAAATTTAAAATTAATTAATTGAATAAGAAACAGGAAAGAATGTTTTGGCTGTCATCCTACAGTCTCACCAGTCTGTGTTATTTTTGTTTGTTTGTTTTGTTTTGTGCCAGGTTCCTATGATGAGCACCACAGGAGACTGTCAGTTTTAGATAGATGCAGAAGGAAGAATAATAAGATTTCTTAAATTGAAATGTGAGAGGTAAACCTTTTTTAGTATTAGTTTCTATTGTGGGAAAACGTGTTTCTTTTAGAGACTTCTTGTTGTTAAGACTGCAATGTAAGAAAATAGGCTATGATTTAAATATTTTTATCATATGAGAAATCTCTTTCTTATAGGTTAAACACCTGATCCATCTATGGCTGTTAAAGAACTGCCAACTGGAAAGCATCAAATCTCTTGCAGTGCTAGCTTGTCTACTAATGGCTCACAGTAATGTTTTAATGACGAACTGTTTGTCAGTGTGGTAGTTGTGTTTTTCACCATTGTGTCACATAGAAATTTTCAAAGTAAATTGCATGAGCCTGTAAACATTTTATCTTTTTTTTTTCAACAGAGAGTTAGCTGGTGGGATCTCCAAAGAATACCCACACTACCAGACAGAGATGTAATTATTTCTAGAGACAAAAGGTTTTGTTCTAGTTTTCTTCTGCCAAAAATATTGATATTGGGAAACATGCAAACCAAAGAGGTACTTGAACTGTAAGAAAATTCTACTCAGAACAGTATAAATTGATAGTCTCTAGACTCTTCCAATCTGGCAAAATAGTTGGGTAATATTAAAACTCTTAAAGTTGGCATTTGTGAATTCAATTCTTTGTAACTGAATAAGGAAAAACATGACTTTCTTTGAACTATAGTCTATCTACATGATTCACAAATCATAGTTTAGGTAAGCACACTCAGTCAATCAGCTAGTAAACCCATTGGTTTAAATAAAAGGGTTTACAAACAAAATATTATTTTCCTGTAGCCCAAAATACATTTGATAGCCAACTCTTTTTTCATTTATCATTTTGCCAGTTGAACTGGCATTGTGAGGAAGGTATCCTAAGGCTATGATTACCAAGCCTGGATATGATCAGTTAATGCTATCTATATGAATGTCAAGGGCTTTCAAAAATTCTCAAAACAAAATCACTTTTAACTCATTTCAAATCATAAAATACCCCATGTAGCACTGTTATTAAAAGTCATAAACTTAAATACTTAATGTGTACAAATTTAAAATCAGTCTAGGATGAAATAAATTAGTCCAACAAAATTATAGGGATATTTTCTTTAAAACTCTGTAATGAATTTGTAAGAAGATTTGATTGTTGCATCCACTGCCTCAGACTCTTGCAATTGTTCAAGCCACTTTAAAACAAAAAAGGTATGTCATTTCCCCAAATCCTTTTTTAATGTTTCCTGTTGACCTTACATGAGGTGATTTTCTCTAGCATTGTTATATACCATGCTGCTACATGGATCTACAGGCAGCAGCTCACAGAGCCTACAAAAACATTTGAATCCAATAAGCATGCCTAAAAATTTTAGAAATCATGAGCCAAAATAAAACTCTTCTGTTGTAAGTTGATTTCTCAAGTCACAGAGATTAGTAGTGAAAAATGACTAACACAGAGTTCTTTCTCTAAATAGTATATATGTTTAAAACTGAATAAAATGTCAGAGCTGGAAATTAATCTTTCCAGTAATATGATTTGAGGGGCTGGATCAGGTTAGCATCATGATGACACACTAACCTCAGATAATACAAGCAACTCCATAAGTTACTTGTCTTATTTTTGTGGCAAAACAGCAGCAAATATAATTTAAAGATGGGTAAAAAAATAAATTAATCCTAAAGAAGCCAAAAAACAAAGAGAACCCAAGGAAAGAAGCTGAAACCTCATTCAAAAGAACCGGAATAGATAGGTAGTGGGAGAAATAGGTAACAGGGCAGGAGCCTTCCACAGAGGGCCCCTGAAAGACTCTATGTAGCAGGATATTGAAGGAGATGCTGAGACTCATAGCCAAATTTGAGCAGAGTGCAGGGAATCTTATAGGAGAAGGTAGAGATAAAAATACCTGGAGGGGACCGGAGCTCCACAATGAGAACAATAGAGCCAAAAAAAAAAAAAAAAAAAAAAACCAGGACCAAGAGGGGCCTGTAGAAATTGATACTCCAACCAAGGACCATGCATAGAGAGGACCTAGACCTCCTGATCAGATGAAGCAGATAGGCTGTTCAGTTTCCAAAAATGGTTCCCTAGTAAAGGGAGCAGAAGCTGCCTGTGAGATGAACAGAGTGGCTGGCTCTTTGATCACCTCCACCTGGGGGGTGCAGACTTACCATGTCACAGAAGATGATGCAGTCAACTCTGGTGAGACCTGATAGGATACGGTCAGATGGAAGGGGAGGAGGGCCTCCACTATCAGTGGACTAGGGAATTGGCATAGGAGGAGGAAATGGAGGGTGGGTGTGTCTGGGAGGAGACAAGGGATGGGGCTTCAGCCAGGATACAAAGTGAAAAAAATTGTTATAAATAATAAAAAAAAATAATTATGGGATAATACAAAAAATAAATGAAAAATAAATAATTTTTGTTTTATGTTTGCCTGCCTATATGTATGGACACTGTGTGAGTGCCTACTACCTGAAGGCCGGGAGAATGTTCTTAGTCCCTAATGGAAATAGAGTTACAGTCCATTTTTGAGTCACCTTGTGAATGTGAGAAATGAACCCAGGTCCTTTGCAAGAACAAAAAGTGCTCTTAACAAATGGGCAATCCATATGTTCTTCAGTCCATTTTTTAGACTTAAAAAGTTTTCCAGATAGGCAGCAAAATATGCCTACTTTCATTGTAATGATTCTTAGACTTTTCTTTAAAATATTTATTTTTGTTGTTTTTGTCATTGTCATATTACTATTGTATTTCTTTATAGTGTTCAGAAAATACCCACTCAATATTTGAAGACAACAACAACAACATTAATAATAACAATAATTTTGTGCCTATTAACTCACAAACTAAATGTTTCCTGAGATGGGTTAGTGGGTAACACTGATTGCTGGCAATCCTGACCATGATAGCCTGAATGTGATTTCACCTACATGGTAGAAGGAGAGAAACCACCACTGTAAGTTGTCCTCTTACTCCATACATAAGTGATCACCCACATATATTAAGTAAATGAACATATTTATTGTTTTATGATCCAAAATTATTTTTGCCACACACATGGCTAAATACAGATGCTTACTTCATCAACATGTTTTCTAGCTATAAATTCTGTAGAGTAATGATTGATCTGGCAAGATGCAGTCAATACTACAATATTAACACTAGTATCTTGAAGGTAACAAACAACTGTCTGGTTGGACTGAAAGCCTGCACAGTAGGAAGAAACTCATATCTGCTATTATACATCTTAATAAGAACTAGAGAGACTGTAGATTCTAGAGGAGAACCTATTATTTTGCTAAATTAATATATTACCTTAATACTTTGGAAAGACTTATCTTTATACACATTGACAAATGCAATTCTCATTTCTTATCAATGAAGCTTCCTTTTGAGTAGATGGAAGCCACCAAGGAGAATCACAACTGGTTAAAATGTAGAAAATAAGGGATTGTGAGGTGTCCAGCCCCAAATGGACATCTGTGATATAATAGAATCATTGTAGCCAAAGCTTCAGGAACATCATAGAAACAGGGAACAGAAGAATTCAAGATGCCAGTGAAAGAGGATAACTGCTGGTAGATACTGTCTTCTGGGCATGACAATGATATTTCACCCAGGACTTCTGAACAATATGGCTGCCTGAACAATACTCACAGAACACCACACCAATCAACTTGCCAACATAAACAGGAAAATAATTTCCTATGTAGTATTTTTATTGATTATTTGGGAATTTTATACAATGCACCAGGATCACTCCTCCAAGGTTCACCCTCCCATCCTTGTGCTTTGATCCCCAAAAGAAAAAAAAAAAGAGCCAAGTCTAATTTCTATTGCCTATATACTCATTGGAACATGGTCAAACTCCCTGTAACCTTAATGATAATTGGGTTCCTCCCTAACCCATTCCCACCACACAAAAAGCCATCAACTGTGAAGACCTGCACTTCAGCATCTTTATCACAATTTTTAAGGACTCTCTTCAGTGTCTTTCTGTTTGGACCGTTTCCATTTTTAGGGGAAAATGTTGTTTCAGAAGCCTTCAATGTCTCTGATTCTCAGTTATGAGTCTACAGTCATCAATATCACTGCAAGAGGAGTTTCCTTGCCCATAACATTCAATGGCTTCACAAACTATGGAATTCTACATGGTTTATGGTTGGCAGGACAGACCATGGACATGCACATCATCATTGGCAGCAACACTCAACCTGAATCTCAACATGGTCTCTGTTGGCAACATGGACCACAGACCTCAACATCATCTCCAGTGTCAGCATAGTCTATGGACACTAACAGATTACACATATCAATATAGCTTGAGGTGTCAGCATTGACTATAAACATTCACATGATTTTTGGCCTCAGCATGAAGTATGAAAACCCATATGGCCTCCAATGTAGTATGGACCATGGAGGCCTTTCGAGGAGGCTTAATCCAGAAAAAGAACTCTTCTCAGACATCTTGTTATAGCTGATAGGATGATCCTGAGCCTTGGCATTGTTTGTGGGCAGAGCCTGCAATGAGCTCCAGGCTGCGGTATACCAACCTGTCAATGGTGCGCCACCATACTCAACACTAACATGCTCCTTTGTTCACCACAGCTATGCTCTCTTACCTGTCACTGCCAACTCTGTATCTCTAGTTCTAAATCTCTTGTTGTGCACCACTCACCTCCTGTTGTTGGTCAGAATCAGGTCATCTTTCAGCTGGGCAGCACTGCTGGGAGCAGGATCCTGAAGGGGTCTAAACTGCTACACACTTCTTGCCCTTAACCTCATCTGCTTTGTTGACACACTGTGCATGACCATCATGCTTGCTCGCTACCAGCACATAGAATCAAGGTTGTATACTCTACTCCCCCACCACAATAAACAAGGAGAGATGCAGCAGGGGTGGCTCCATATGCTAGGATAGGCCTACCATCTCAGAAGGCCAAGGACCAGCCCTACTCAGCATTTGTCTGATGGAGGTGTAACCACATACCTTTAGGCACCTCACATGCTCCACTCCACCATATATATATATATATATATATATATATATATATATATATATGTATATATATATATATTTAATTTTGAGAGACAACGTTTTTAAAGCATCTTTCCATGAGACTTGTCTTCTTTTTTTATTAAGTTGATCCAGAAATACTGCAAGTTCTGCACACTCACTCTACACTGAAAAATCTCCCCTTGAAGGCCCTGTGGATCTCCAAAGCTCCTTGGTTCCAAGAGTACTGGCATCCACCACCATCTTGAAGTAATAAAATGTTTTACAAGACCTACTTCTATTTGAAGAGCTTTAGGAAGTTAATTGTTTCTGGAGAGGGGAAAGAAAGCTTTCATAAAAGGTTAGTCTTTTAACAGATTTCCCAAGTCTAAGTGGTCAACTCTAAATTATTTTCATACAGGCAACAATAATTGTACTCAGTAGGTTGCATACATGTATTTACACAATGGAATACTACTCAGCAATTAAAAACAAGGAAATCATAAAGTTGGCAGGCAAATGGTGGGAAGTAGAAAAGATCATCCTGAGTGAAGTATCCCAGAGCAGAAAGACACACATGGTATATATTAACTTATAAGTGGTTATTAGACATATAATATTGGATAATCATACTAAAATCTGTACACCTAAAGAAGTTAGTCAAGGGTGACCTAGGTAAGATGCTCAATCTTCATTCAGAAAGGCAAATGGGATGGACATCAGAAGAGGACTAGGGAAAAAACAGGGAACAGGGCAGGAGGCTAACACAGAGGGCATCTGAAAGACTCTACCCCGCAGGGTATCAAAATAGATGTGAGACTCATAGCCAAACTTTGGGCAGAGTGTAGGGAATCTAATAAAATAAGGGCGAAATAGAAAGACCTGGAGGGGAGAGGAGGTCCACAAGAAAAGCTACAGAACCAAAAAACATCTGGGCACAGGGGTCTTTTGTGAGACTGATACACTAAAACAAGGATGACACATGGAGATAACATAGAACCCCTACACATATGTAGCCCATGGCAGCTCAGTGTTCAAGAGGATTCACTAGTAATGAGTACAGGGACTGTCTCTGACATGAACTCAGGGGCTGGCACTTTGATCACCACCACTGAGGAGTAGCATCCTTACCAGGCCACAGAGGAAGACAATGCAGGCAGTCCTGATGAGATCTGATAGACTAGGGTCAGATGGGAGGGGAGGAGGACCTCCCCTATCAGTGGACTGAGGGAAGGTCATAGAAGAAGAAGAGGGAGCAAAAGTGGGATTGTGACTGGAGCAGGGAGAGTGGTAGAGCTTGCATACAAAGTGAGTAAACTGTAATTAAAAATAAATAAATAAATTTTAAAAATAAAGGAATAGTAATTATAAAATAAAGAAGTTATTCCCAGATCGTACCTGTATTCCCAATATTCACAGAGGCAGAGATGTTCAGATTTCTGTGAGTTTGAGGCCAGACTGATCTACAAAGTGAGTCCAGTACAGCCAATGAAACACAGAGAAATCCTGTCTCATAAAACTACAACAAATAGACACCATGGATTAAAGATGAGGGACATGAGATGAGTAGGATGGGAAAGAAAAGATGGAATAAATATAAATACTGTATACTCATTTTGAAATTCTCAAAATGGTGCTTATGAAACAATATTTATTATTATTATTAAATCCCTTGACTCAGCATTGTCTATCCTTATTGTGTATGCTTTTCTATACAGAGATAAAGCAGCCATTCTGTAATTGAAATGTTATATCTTAAAGCCAGCAACCTTACCATAAAAAGTAGTTCAACATATTCTTGTCTCACTCTGGTTTGCATTGGATAACATCTAAGTAAGTGAACAAAATACTTTTGACAAAAATCAGAACTGAGCAATACATCACATGAAAATGAAAGATGGCTGATTCCTCATCAGTAAATATTTTTTTATTTATTAAACCTTTATTAGTTATACTTTATTCACTTTGTATCCCCCCATAAACTCCTCCTTTCTCCCCACCTAGCCCCACCTTCCATCCCCCTTCTTCACACATGCCCCTCTCCAAGTACACTGATAGGGGAGGTCCCTCTCTACTTCCTTCTGATCTTAGTCTATGAGATCACATCAGGAGTGGCTGCATTGTCATCTTCTGTGGCCTGGTAAGGCTGCTCCCCCATCAGGGGGAGGTGATCAAAGAGCAGGCCAATCAGTTTATGTCAGAGGCAGTCCCTCTTCCCATTACTATGGAACCCACTTGGACACTGAACTGCCATGGGCTACATGTGTGCAGGGGTTCTAGGTTATCTCCATGCATGGTACTTGGTTGGAGTATGAGTCTCTGGAAAGACCCTTGTGTTCAAATTCTCTGGTTCTGTTGCTCTCCTTGTGGAGTTGTGTCCTCTCCATATCTTAGTATTTCCCATTTCTTTCATAAGATTCCATGAACTCTGCCCAACAGTTGGCCATAAGCCTCAGCCTCTGCTTTGATAGTCTGTAGGGCAGAGGCTTTCAGAGGCCCTCTGTGGCAGGTTCCTAGGTTGTTTCTGGTTTTCTTCTTCTTTGGATGTCCATCCTATTTGCCTTTCAGGATGGGGGTTAAGCATTTTAGTCAGGGTCCTCTCTCTTGATTAGTTTATTTAGATGTACAGATTTTAATAGGTTTATCCTATGTTATATGTCTATATTAGTAAGTATACACCGTGTGTGTCTTTCTGTTTCTGGGACAGCTCACTCAGGATGATCCTTTCAAGGTCCCACCATTTACCTGTAAATTTCATGATTTCCTTGTTTTTCATTGCAGAGTAATATTCCACTGTGTAAATGTACCACAATTTCTGTATTCTTCAGTTGAGGGGCACCTGGGTTGTTTCCAGCTCCTGGCTATTACAAATAAAGCTGATATAAACATGGTTGAGCAAATGTTTTTGTTGTGTACTTGAGCCACTTTTGGATATATGCCTAGGAGTGGTATGCCTGCATCTTGAGGAAGTATTATCCTTGTTGTCTGAGAATGTGCCAGCTTGATTTCCAGAGTGGTTGTACAAGTTTACATTCCCACCAACAGTGGCAAAGGGTTCCCCATTCTCCACAACCTCTCCAGCATGTGTTGTCACTTGAGTTTTTGATCTTGGCCATTCTTATGGGTATAAGGTGAAATCTCAGGGTCGTTTTGATTTACATTTCCCTGGTGGCTAATGAGCTTGATCATTTCTTTAAGTGTTTTTCTGCCATTTGATATTCCTCTATCGAGCATTCTCTGCTTAGCTCTGTTTCCCATTTTTTAATTGGATTACTTGGTTTGTTGCATTTCAGCTTCTTTAATTCTTTATATATACTGGATATTATCCCTCTCAAAGACCTGAACATAAAATCAGACACATTAATTCAATTCAGTTAGAAGAAAAAGTGGGGAAGACCCTAGAAATCATTGGTACAGGAGACAACTTCCTGAGCCGAACACTAACAGCACAGGCTCTAAGAGCAACAATGAATAAATGGGACCTCATGAAACTAAAAAGTTTCTGTAAAGCAAAGGACATTGTCATCAAAATAAAACGAATGCCTACTGATTGGGAAAGAATCTTCACCAACCCTTTATCTGACAGTAAATATTTAAAAAAAAATGATACATGAATATACATGTTGGCTGGGCAAAAATGTGATGCTATGCCCACAGTATAGGTTGCTCTTTCATTACTGCCATGTAGAAGTGTATACCATAGAATTATAATGTTATGTGTTTACAAAACAATGATAACATGCTCAGCCACTGTGCTTGCTTCTCTTCCCTTCTTAAGACTACTAGGGATAGGGTAAGAAACTGAGGCAAAGATAAGAAAAAAACAAAAAATAAAAACAAAAATCCCACAAAGTTTCTTGAAGTAGAAGGAAGAGAAAAAGAACCTTTAAGAATTCTAAGCCTTTTGAGGAAAAATTAGGGATTTTACATGTGCTTTTTATTCTTAAAGATTTATTTATTTTTAGCTTATGTGTGTATACTTGTGTTTGTGATTATATGCTCCATGTTTGTGTGTACCTGGGGAGGTAAGAAGAGGTTATCTTAGTCTTTGATCCTGAACTTCCTAGATATATGGTTAGGACCTGGTGGATATTGATGCTGCAAATAGGGTTCAAGTCATCTAAAAGATCAGCAAGTATAACTGTTGAAATATCTCTCTGACCCTTACACTTACTGACTTCAATCTTCATAGCAAAAAAAAAAAAAAAAAAAGAAAAAAAAAGGCAGTTTAAAAT
The DNA here is from genome assembly GCF_030254825.1 of Meriones unguiculatus. Lineage (NCBI taxonomy): Eukaryota > Metazoa > Chordata > Mammalia > Rodentia > Muridae > Meriones > Meriones unguiculatus. Next base: position 53,411,227 of record NC_083369.1, on the reverse strand, counting down.
AGATCCATCTTACAAATGAACAACCTAGGATTCTGTGGCACTAAATGATTTTCTCATAAACACAGAAACAGAGTGTAAGTTGATATAAAAATATAGGTGAGTATAGCTGAAAGCCTGCACTTTCCCTTCTGTTACTCAGCAATCCTGACTCATACTGTGCTTGATTATATGAATTTTTCATGAACAGGCAAAGTATTATACTTTGATCCTAAGATGTACGAACGGATAGAATGCAGTCTAATTTGGAAGAGCTGAAGCAGTACCTTGACACATGAAATGTAACAACAGCAAAACATTGTTCAATGTTTGAAGCAGAACAGAGTAGCTTTTCTCATTTGACAAGCCTGGTGACAGCAGAAACCAAATTAAAATCCCAGAACATCCTTGATCTTGTCATTCCACTCTTTGATTTCCAAATAACTGTAACTTAGAAATTAAATATTGTTCTCATAATTGATGCTATGTATAATGTGAATAGAACACCTCACATTAATGTTAGCTTATGTAATGCATTAGCTTTGAAACTCTTTTCAATAAGGTTTCTTTAGCAGAGAAATTAATGTTTAAAGATAATTCATTGAGAGCAAACTGCAATCACCCACAGAAATATTGAACTGGCCTATTACGACAAGTCAACTCTATCATGTAGAAGATCATGCATTATTTATAAATTAAATCTGGTAGTTATTCAAGGGAACATACCAAAAAGAAGACAGGCAGGGATTCTCAAATATTTTATTTTATTTTATTTTTTTGAATGTTCCCCCAACAATGCTTGATGTCCTTTTAATCACACATCCTAGAAATACTTCAGACGCTTACTGTTTTATTTTAATTACTTTAAACCTTGTAATGGACAGGTATACTATTCCAAACACAGTCTCCAGCTTTAACTTTTTTTTTCTGTTTATTTATTTATTTTTTTATCAGTTACATTTTATTAACTCTGTATCCCAGCCGTGTCCCAATCCCTCATTCCTCCCACTCCCTCCCTCCCTCCCTCCCTCATCTCCACCGTGCCCCTTTCCAAGTCCACTGATAGGGGGGACCTCCTCCCCATTCATCTGATCCTGTTTTATCAGGTATCTTCAGGACTGGCTGCAAAGCCCTCCTCTGTGGCCTAACAGGACTGCTCCTCCCTTCGGGGGTGGGGAGACCAAAGAGCCAGTCATTGAGTTCCTGTTAGAAATAGTCCTTGTTCCCCTCACTTTGGGAAACCAATTGGTTACTGAGCTACCACAGGCTACATCTACATCTGAGTGGAGGTTCTAGGTTATATCCATACATGGTCCTTGGAGTGAAATATCCCAGAAGGAGAAAGACAAACATGGGATATACTCACTTATATAGACCTATAAGATATGATAAACATAATGAAATCTATACACCTAAAAAAGATAATCAATTGAGTGGACATGGGGTAAGATGATCAATCCTCGTTTAGAAAGACAGATGGGATGTGCATTGAATGTATGACAGGAGTCTACTGAGCGCATCTGAAAGACTCTAACTAGCAGTGTTTTCAAAGCAAAGACTCATGACCAAACCTTTGGCAGAGTACAGGGAATCATAAGAAAGAAGGGGAGTTAGTCTGATGGGGAAAGGATAGGAGCTCCACAAGGACCAAATATATCTGGGCACAGGGTCTTTTCTGAGACTGACATTCTCAAATATTTTCAACTCCAGGTAAGTTTTTGGTTTGGTTCTTCTAATACAGTAACAATTTATTTGCTATCATCCTCTTTAATATTCTAACTGCTGTTAAATCTTTAACTTTTGTGAGTGTGAAGAGGCTATTTCCTTATGTCATTTGTAAAATAAAATGGGTCTCTGTGCTGCAGACTTACTTTCTATTAGGTGGCCCTGAGCAGCTTTCTGTGGTGAGATAGTTTGTCAGCAATTTCATTATCAGCATTTCTATTTTTCCCTCTGAGATATTCCACAACCATTCTAAATTGTATCTGCCCCAAACTTGGCATTGAAATTGCTGGCTTAAATAGAATTCTGTCTCAAAGAAAATCCCAATGTCAGTCTAATGAGCTGAATTGTGTATATATAGCACAGTCATTTTCAGGTAACTCCAGTCTATTTTTTTAATTAGAGCGGTATACTTAGAAATTACTTTTTACATTCTTCCTTGTACTCAACACATTTTTCTTTCCCCCCATTTTTATTATTAATATTTATTACAAATTATTCAATTTGTATCCCTGCTGTGGCTCCTTCCCACATCTCCTACCAATCCCATTCTCCCTCCCTCTTCTCCCCCTCTGCCACACCCCTAGTCCACTGATAGTGGAGACCCTCCTCCCCTTCTATTTGACCCTAGCCTGTTAGATATCTACATTGCCTTCCTCTGTGGATTGGCAAGGCTGCACCTCCCAGGTGGAGGTGATCAGAGAGTCTACAACTGAGTTCATGTCAGAAAGAGACCCTGGTCCCCTTACTAGGGACACCACTTGGAAACTGAGTCTATGGGCTACATCTGAGCCGGATTTGTGCTCCGTGCCATGCATTGTCCTTGGTTGGGGTATCATTCTCACCAGGGCAACCAGGGCTCAAGTTTTAATGCTCTGTTGGTCTCCTTTTGGAGGTCCTGTTCCCATCAGGTCTTTCTATTTCCCCTTACTTTCATAAGATTCCCTGCACTCTCCACAATGTTTAGCTATGAGTCTGAGACTCTTTTTCTATACCTTCATCACTAGTGTCATTCAGAGGCCTTCAGTGGTAAGCTCCTGTCCTGTTCCCTGTCATCTCCTGTTTATGATGTCTATCACATTTGCTTTCTGAATGAGGATTGAGCATCTTCCCTAGGGTAGTCATTGTTGTTTAAGAATATAGATTTTAATCTGTTCATTTTATATTATGTGGCCTATATCAACTTCTGAGTGAATATATAAATGTGTGTCTTTCTACTTCTGGGTTACTTAACTCAAGATGATATTTTTTAGTTCCCACCATTTGCCTGCAAATTTCAAGATTTCCTTATTTTTAATAGGAGTAGCATTCCATTGTTTAAATGATACCACAATTTCTGTATCCATTCCTCCATTGAGGGACATCTAGGTTGTTTCTAGCTTCTGGCCATTATGAATAGACTTGCTATTAACATGGTGGAGCAAATGCTGTTATTGTATACTTGAACATATTTTGGATACATGCCTAGGAGTGTTGCATCTGGATCTTGAGGTAGCACTATTCCCAATTTCTGAGAAAGTGCCAGATTGATTTCCAAAGTGGTTGTACAAGTTTACACTCCTACCAGCAATGTAAGAGAGTTCCCTTTTCTCTACTTCCTCTACAGATTGTGTTGTCACTTCTGATTTTGATCATAGCCATTCTGATGGACTTAAGGTAAAAATCACATGGTTGTTTTGATTTGCATTTCCCTGATGACTAAGTACATTGAACATTTCCTTAACTGTTTCTCTGTATCTAGAATTACTTTTTTGTTTGTTTGTTTGTTTTTTTGTTTGTTTGTTTGTTGTTGTTGTTGTTGTTGTTGTTTTTTGGTGTTTAACTTCTTAATTTCTTTATATGTTCTGGATATGAACCCTCTGTCAGATAAAGGTTTGATGAAGATCGTTTCCCAATCTGTATGCTGTCATTTTGTTCTGACAACAGTGTCCTTTGCTTTACAGAATTTTCACTTTCATGAAGTCTCATTCATTGATTGCTTATTTTAGAGCCTGTGCTGTTGGTGTTCTGTTCAGGAAGTTGTCTCCTGTGACAATGAGGTCAAGGCTCTTCCTCACTTTTTCTTGTAACAGGTTTAATGTGTCTGGTGGATCTTTTATCTGCTTAGACTTTTGTTTTGTGCAGGATGATAAATATGAATCTATTTGCATCTTTCTGCGTGTAGACATCTAGTTAGACCAGCACAATTTGTTGAAGATGCTGTCTTTTTTCCATTGTATGGTTTTGGCTTCTCTGTCAAAAATCAAGTATTCATAGCTTTGTGGGTTTATTTCTTGGTCTTTTATTTGATTCCATTGATCCACCATTCTGTTTCTCTGCTAGTACCATGGAGTTTTTACTACTGTTGCTCTATAGCATAACTTGAGATCAGGAATAGAGGTACCTCCAGAAGATCTGTTATTGTACTTTTAGCAATTTAGGATTGTTTTGTTTTGTTCATATGAAATTGAGAATTGTTCTTTCAAGATCTGTAAAGAATTGTGTTATAATTTTAAAGGGAATTACATTGTATCTGTAGATTCTTTTTGGTAGAATGGCGATTTTCCCTATGCTAATCCAGGAGCATATTAGATCTTTACATCTTCTGATATCTTCTTCAATATTTTTTCTTCAGGGACTTGAAGTTTTCTTCATACAGGTCTTCTTTTCTTTCCATTTTTTATTTTAATTTTTATCAATTACACTTTATTCACTTTGTATACCCCGTGGCCCCCTTCCTCCTCCCCTCCCAATCCTACCCTCCCTCTCCCTTCCCCTCACATGCCCTTCCCCAAGTCCACTGATAGGGAAGGTCTTCCTCTCCTTCCTATTGATCCTAGTCTATAATGTCTCATCAGGAGTAGTTGCACTGTCTTCCTCTGTGGCCTGGTAAGGTTGCTCCCCCTCAGGGGGAGATGATCAAAAGCAGAACAATCAGTTCATGTCAGAGACAATCCCTGTTCCCATTACTATGGAACATACTTGGATACTGAACTACCATGGGCAACATCTGTGCAAGGGTTCTAGTTTATCTCTATCAATTGTCTTTGGTTGGAGTATCAGTCTCAGAAAAGACCCCTGTATCCATATTTTTTTGGTTCTGTTGCTATCCTTTTGGAGATCCTGTCCTCCTCAGATCTTATTATTTCCTACTTCTTTCATTAAATTCCCTATACTTTGCCCAAAGGTTGGCCACCTCAGAACTGAGGTGTAGCTTAGTGGTAGAGTATTTGCCTGGCATATAGGTCTTTTACACCTAGAGTCACACCAAAGTACTTTGTTATTTGTGTCTATTATAAAGGAAAAAACCTTAATTTCTTCCTCAGCTCCTTTGTGTTTTGTATACAGGAGGGCTTCTAATTTTTTGAGTTAATTTTGTATCCAGCCACTTTGCTAAAGGTTTATTAGCTGAAGGATTTCTCTAGTAAAATTTTTGGGATTACTTATGTATACTATCATATCATCTGCAAATAGTTATACTTTGACGTCTTTTCACAATGTGCACTCTCCTTTAGTTGTCTTATTGTTCTAGCTAGGACTTCAAGTACTATGTTGAAGAAATATGGAGACAGTGGGCAGCCTTGCCTTGTCTCTGATTTCAGTAGTATTAACTTAAGTTTCTCTCCATTTAGTATGATGTTGGCTATAGGCTTGCTGTATATTGTCTTTACTATATTTAGGTGTGTGCCTTATATCTCTCCAAGACTTTAAACCTGAATGTGTGTGGGGTTTTGTCAAATGCTTTTTCAGCATCTAAGGAGATGATCATGTGGCTTTTATTCTTTTTTTTTTTAATGTGTTGCCTTACTTTGATGGATTTCTATATATTGAACTACTCCTCCATGCCTGGGATAAAGCCTACTTGGTCATTGTGGATCATATCTTTTTTGTGTTCCTGGATTTGGCTTGCAAGTATTTTATTGAGTATTTTTGCATTAATATTCATGAGAGAGATAGGTCTGAAATTCTCTTTTTTTTGTTGGGTCATTGTGCTGTTTAGGTATGAACATGACTGTGACCTCATAGAATGAGTTTGGTAAAGATCCTTCTGTTTCTATTTTGTGGAATAGTTTGAAAAGATTTGAAGGTCTGGTAGAATTCTTCACTGAAACCATCTGGCCCTGGGCTTTTTTTTTGGGGGGGGGGAGAATTTTAATGCCTGCTTCTGTTTTCTTGTGGGATATAGGACTGTTTAATCTATTTATCTAATCTTGCTTTAGCTTTGGTAAATGAAATTTATGAAGAAAATTGTCCATTTCATTTAGGTTTTCAAATTTTGTGGCATGTATTAGACTCAGCTAGATCTACATTATCAAGAAAATTATGATACCCAAGCCATTGTTAGTGAGAAGACTGTTACAACATTAATTTCTTCATTATCTTTCTCAGCTAAGACCAAGAATCTTGGAATGATTGTTTTCATCCTAAGAAGAAATTGATTCCTTTCAGCAATGCTGTCCTGAAGGCATTTTTCTTTTGCCGTTGTTATTTGGCACTATTCACTCAGGTGAGTGTTTTCTAAAGTGTAACAGTTTATCTTCAAACTTTTTCTTTCAACATCGACTCAGGATGTCTTCCAGTAGTTAAAGTGGGACAGAATCAATGTGTTGTATGCTTCCTCTGCTACTTTGTGTTATAAACCCTGTCTAACAAGTCTGCAAAAAATCCATTTGATGCTGTTTCCCCAATTAAACCTGTTAAATGCTCTTGAATGACTGAATTTGCCTATATTTTTACATCCAAATACATTGTTCTACTAATGTTTCAAAACAGAGTGAACTCCAGGACCATTAATAGTTATTTATAAAAAGTGAGGTTTTTGTTTTCTGTTTGTTTGTTTAATCATGCCTGGCCATGAACAAATGAAATTATAATTGTTTTCTTAAGATTCAGAGTAACTTGATTACCCTGTAAGTACTCAGTAATTTGGGAAATTTTGTTCATTCAATCTTAGCAGTTGCAGATGACTTGTTTGTATATAAGTAAACTATGTCATTAGTGCACATAGTGAGAATTCCTTTAAATATTTGCCCATATTTGGAAGCTCCCAAGGGAACAAATGTTGCATTCATTCAATGAGTCTTTGTTGCCCAGGAAAGACTCTGAGGTGTGTTCTCTAGGGTCTAAAATGTGATAAGAATACACTCAAGAAGCTTGTTATCCACCATAGTAAACAACATCTACATTAAATTTTAAAAGCTGGGCTTTATAGGCTAAAGATCAGAAAGAATGTGCAGTCATGGAGAAAAGCTCCAACATTTAATTTCTGCTGTTTCTAACAGGCAGTTCAAATGCACTGAATGTTTTATCATAATAATATCAACCCTATGTTTTGGTATGAATTGAAAACGCCTGATAAATCTGGTTTCTGGAAGATGGTTCATGATTTGCTGAGGCAAATGAAACTGCTTCACATACTTGGCAATTGTCAATCCTTCTGTAGTCTTGGTCCATAATTTTAAAGAGCCAGATTAAAAGCAAAGGCATGTTTAAGCTATTAAACTATTACCACTGTGCCTTTAGTGTTGTTAAAATCTCTAGTTCCAAAATGATAATTATATTTAAAACTGAAGTAGTACCTGTTTCAAAACTGGACTCTTGTGGGTATTATACTCTATAGATTGAGTTATCACGCTTGATTTAAAGAGAAGAAAAATTAAGACCAAAAAAAAGAGTGAAGTATTGCAAACTATAGCTTTAAACTTTCACATCAATGCTAATAATAAAACAACTTTACATTAAAGATTTGGGGTGCCAACAATGATGCTCATCTAACTGGGTTTCTACATGTAGAAAAATGTTACATATTTATCACTATGCACAAAACTCAAGTCCAAGTGGATCAAAAACCTCAACATAAACCCAGAAACACTAAATCATTTACAAGAGATAGTGTGAATCATCCTTGAATTCATTGGCACAGGACACAACTTCTTGAACAGAACACCATCAGCCCAGGCTCTAAGAACAACAATTAATAAAAGGACCTCATGAAACTGAAAAGCTCTGTAAGCAAAAAACAAACAAAAAACATGTCAACGGGACAAAACGGCAGGCTACAAGTTGGGAAACAATCTTCACCAACCCTATATATCTGACAAAGGGCTAATTCCCAATATATATGAGGAATTTAAGAAACCAACAAACCAAATAATCCAGTTTAAAAATGGGGTAAAAAGCTAAACAGAATCCTCAACAGAGGAGACTTGAATGGCTAAGAAGGACTTAGTGAAATGCACAAAGTCATTAATCATCAGGAAAATGCAAATCAAAATGATTTTTAAGATTCCATCTTACATCCCTCAGAATGTCTAAGATAAACTCAAATGACAGAACATTCTGGTGAGGATGTGGAGCAAAGGGAGCATTCCTTCATTGCTGGTGGGAACGCAAACTTGTATAACCACTTTGGAAATCAATCAGCACTTCCTCAGGAAATCTGAAATAGCTGTACCTCAAGACCCAGCAATACAATTCCTGGGCATATATCCAATAGATGCTCTACCATACAAGGACATCTGCTCAACTATATTCATAACACCTTTATTCATAATAGCCAGAATCTGGAAACAACCTAGATGTCCTTCAACTGGATAATGGGTAAATAAGTTTTGGTACATTTATACATGGAATCTTACTCAGTCAGTAAAAACAAGGAAATCATGAAATTTGCAGGCAAATGGATGTAACTAGAAAAGATCATCCTGAGTGAGGTAACCCAGACTGAGAAAGACACACGCGGTATGTACTCACTTAAAATCAGACATTACCCATTTAGTACAGGATAAACATGCTATAATTCACAAACCAAAAAAGCATAGAAACAAGGAGGGTCCAAGGGGGTATGATTTAAGCTCACTCAGAAGGGGAAGTAGTAATGAACAGTGGAAGTGGTTGAAGAGGGGAAACAGGATAGGAGAAGGAGTGCTGAGAGAAATGAGGGTGCAGATTATGTCAGAAGAGCTGGAGTAGGAAGACAGAGGGCTTGCAGAGAGCAGAAAAACCACAGCTATGGACATCTCTGAGATAAGCTGGAGACACAGGGCAGGGTAGGCTCCTGGGAGAATATGGTGGTGACTCTAGCTGAGACCTCAGAAAGGCTGGGTTATAGAGACTGAAGAGTCCATCCTCTAACAAGACAGGACTCTTAGTTGAGGCAAGGGAGCAGTATACCCAAAATTTACTCTGTTTACAAGATATGCAGGGATGAAGATACAGATTGAGGGAATGCCCAACCAATTTCTGGCCCAAACTGAGACCTGCCTCATAGGAGACAGCCAACCCCTCTCACCATTAACAAAACTTTGTTATGCTTGCAGATGGGAACCTGGTTTAGCTCTCCCCTGAGAGGCTACACCCAGCATCAGAGTGAGCAAATACTGAGACTGATAGCCAGACATCACGTGGAGCACAGGGAGCTTTGTGGAAGATGGGGGGGAGTAGAAGGATCTGGAGGAGACAGGAGCTCCATGAGAAGATCAACTGAGCCACCTAATCTGGGCCCAGGGGGATTGTGGAGACTCAAGTACAAACCAAGGACCATGCATGGACTGGGCCTAGGCTTCCTACACATATGTACTCAGTGGGTAGTTAGGTCTTCAGGTAGGTTCCCTGGTAAGGGGAGTGGAAGCCGCCTCTGACAAGGACTCTGTAGCATGCTTTTTGATCAACTCCCCTGGTTGGGCTGCCTTCCCAGACATTGTGGATGCACTCTGTCCTGATATGACTTGATGTGCTGGAGTGGGTTGGTGAGAAGGGATCACTTTTTCTGAGTGGTAGGGGAATTGGGAGATGTGGCAGATAGAGGAAGGGTAGGACCAGTAGAAAAGAAGGGAGGAGCAGTGATCTGGATATAAAGTGAATAAATAAATTAATTACTTAAAAATGATTTTGGAGTGCAAACTCTCTCCCTGTGGAAAAGTTAATGCTTTAAATTATGGTTGTGTTTCTAGATGATATCTTTTATACTAAAGCAGCCATTTCTCCTATTGATGATTCCCTATCAATTACTCCATCTATTTTGAGATAGAAAAATCAAAAGCAAAATCAACAACCTTAACTTCTTGCTACACATAACGAGATAAATGTGGTGATAGAGAAGGACATTGGGAAGATGTTATAAAAATTTAAACAGTATTAAAATAATTCAGAGAAATAGCAACTCACACTATAGAGATTTTAAACATACTGTTTAAGGAAACCATTTAGAGGTGAAAAGAGAGTTAAACCATGCTACTCACTTTTTCACAGCCAGGTTAATATGTCCTCATGTCTTGGTTCCTTAATATTGCTTTGCCACATAATATTCAGAATTATGTAGAGGTACCTCAGAGTACTTACTAATGAATCTACTCTCACTCACTGAGAATTTGTCAACCAATGTGTTAAGCTTTAATGGGAAAGTATCACTCATACTTTAGGTAACAGAGGATTTCATCCTATTGAAATATAACAAAACAGTCTTGAGAACACGTTTAATTTCATGCAGTCCTCACTAATATGATTACAATGTTTTTTGTACTAAAATTATATATCTGCTTTTTAGACTAAGGTGTGCACTATTGTAGAATAAAGGGTACTAATAAAAAATTACTTTAAATCAGTAACCAGCATATTTATAACAAATATACTTACAGTAAGGGTAAAAAGAAAATCTGTACAATGATGATGATGATGATTATGGCAGTTAAGTACTATCCACATTTAGTTGGATATATCATTCATTTTGTTGGCCACAATCAGAAGGAACAAAAATTTTAATTTAAGTTGTAGAATAAGTAATTCTAATTTACAATCCCAGGAAAAACTCCCTACTCCACTCCCATCATTCAAAATCTATTGTTAAGATTCAGAAAGAAAAACTCTTCCTCTTTAGTCAAAGGACACTACATTTTGTCAGCTATTGGTTGCTGTGATGAGATGCCCAACATAAAGAATCCCAAAAGGAGGTAATATTGACTTTGTTTCAAGATTTTAGTGTTTTGGTTTATGGTTAGTTGACTCTCTTAGTTCCGGGCTTATGAGATTGTAGTGGAATATAATGTGGTGGCTGTGGAAGAGCAGAGCTGCTCCTCTTATAGCAGACAGTAAGCAAAGAATGAGAACAAGAGACTCTTAACCAAACTTTGGGCAGAGTGCAGGGAATCCTAAGAAAAAAGGGGGAGATAGTGGTAACTGAAGAGGACAGGAGCTCCACGAGGAGAGCAAGAGAACCAAAAATCTGGGCACAGGGGCCTTTTCTGAGACTGATCTCTCAACCAAGGACCGTTCTTTGATATAACCTAGAAGCCCTGCTCAGATGTAGACCATGGCAGCTCAGTCTCTAAGTGGGTTCCCTAGTAAGGGGAACAGGGACTGTCTTTGACATGAACTCAGTGGCGGGCTCTTTGACCACCCCACCCCCCCAGCAGGGAGCAGCCTTACCAGAGGAGGACAATGTAGCCAGTCCTGATGAAACCTGATAAGCTAAGGTCAGATGGGAGGGGAGGAGGACCTCCCCTATCAGTGGACTGGGAGAAGGGAATGGAAGGAGATGGGGGAGAGAGGGTAGAATTGGGAGGGAATGAGGGAGGCAGCTAAAGCTGGGACACAAAGTGAATAAACTGTAATTAATATAAAATTTTAATTAAAAAAGATTTTCTGTTAGCAAGAATTTTTACTACTATAAGAATAGTTCTTCTACAATCCCCAAGCCTTTTAGGAAAATCCATTTATATTCAACTAGCACTCCTCACCCACACACACTGATTTGTTGTCTTGCATGCCATTCGTTTCTATAACCACCATGGAAAAAGTGCTTTCTAATAAGCAATTTGGCATCTTGCAATGTAATTTTGCTGACCATCAAGATTACCAATCATAATCATAAAATAAAAGGTCTTTTATATTTATTCCCTTGTCCACATTGATCAGCTATGGAGTCAAGAATATTGCGAATAGGAACAAGGTGAAGTCACTCTGGCCAGCTCAAACATAGCTCTGGTAGGCCTCGCCCTTCTTTTCCATTTCCGCTGCCCTGTTAAAAAACATTAGATTACCTTCCTAAAGCTAGTCACAAAAGTCTATTCTCTTATTTGGCCACTTCTTCCCCTTGAAGGAGGGAGGGTAGGATCCAAAGGAAATGAGGGAAAGGCTTGATACAAAGTTAATAAATTGTAAATAATGATAATAAAAAAGAAAAAATAAAATTAATTAAATTAAATGTCAGAAAAGTTGTAAAACTACTAGAAGACAGATTCAGTTTACTATTTTTCACTATGCCAAAGCTGGAAGATATTCTTAATTTTATGTGACTAAATAAGCTTACCTTATTTTATGTAATTGTCATAGACACTCATATATATTTTGCAGATGGGGAAACATGAATGCTACAGACTTGGTTATAGTAATAGAGCCAGTTTCCCCTTTTTATTCTTTGATTTTTTCTTTATCACTCTTTGAGAGTACTTTATGTTAGTGCATTATGAGCCTTCCTAACTCATTACATGGTAATTGAATAATTTGAATCAAATGAAACTCTTCACTCTCTTTCTTTTAACACAGTATTTTTTTTCATTCATTCCTTTGTGAGGATGTAACCCATTTTCCTCCATACTGAGAAGTTGCTAGAGATTGTATTTAAACATATTGATGCTAGAATGGAGTGACCTAGGTAGTTTCTTTTTAATCTGAATGTTAGGTTTTTTAAAAACAAAACAATTTTATTTGGAAAGAGTTACAACAAAGAAAATAATTGGATTTAAATATTAAAGCTGTTCTTTTCTGCATGTATTTTTTGTTTGTTTGTTTATTACTTCATTGCATACTTACCCAGGGAGAAAATTCAAATAGAACTCCAAATTGTTAACGTGGTTGTGTGTCCTATTTTACAAACATAAATGAGTTTAATGTTAAGGAAAAAGATTCAGTGAACAGATATAATTAATGCAGAAAAATGTATATTCAAAAATGAATTTGTTGAAGATGAAATTACTCTGCTCTTTCTCCATAGTAACTGACTACGTTTCATGTAGGTTAACTGTTTTCCAGAAGGCTGGTTCAGATATCTTTAAGTCATTCAAATTTATTGTTATAATCTGATAACATCATAAAAATCAAGTCACATAAAATATGAATTATGATTCCAAACTATTGATGCAGTATTGGCAATGTTGTGCATTTACAATTGTATTTCATATGCCATATCAAAATATATGGGGCAAACACAGAATGATTTTCTCACTGGAGTCTTAGAGTACCATGAATTGCAATGATAATTTACAATAAAAAATAAATCAATGGCATGATGTTAGAATGTAAACAAGAGCGGAATCTTATAATGCCCAGTTGCTCAATGGTTTTCCAGTTGTTCTTCAGGGATAGTTTGACAAATGGGCAGTGTCAAACTATTTAGATACCTTTCTTCTTTCTAATTGTTATGCTTGCCTAGGAAAATATGATAATCTGGATTTAAAAGCGCAATGATAATAACTCTTAATAAAGGCACATTGATCCCTGTTCATTTAAGCTTTGTAGATTCTTCTTTGATTTTTAAAAAAAATTAAAATACTGAATTGTTATATAATGTTACAGAGAAAAGAGAAAAATTGGAAATTCATGTGATAATTAAAATCTCATGGTTTGGCCAACTATTTCATGAGTATTTATTGTTTTTTTCTCAAATTTATGTGAATGGGTTACTGTTTTTATTAATGTTACAAAATACTTGACAAAAGTAGTTTAAAGAAGGACAGGTTCATGTTGGCTTACATTCCAAGGGTACATTATCATGGTGAAAAAGGCAAGGGAACCAGAGTTTGAGCTAGCTGATTGCATTGCATCCACAATCAGGAAGAAGAATAAGGTAAAGGTTGGTAATCCATGCTCTTTCTCCTTTTTCTTTAGCCTGACACCCTGGACCATACAATAGCATGGTTATTTCTACTTGTTTGGTTGTTGTTATGTTTTTGTTTTTATGTTTTAATTTTTTAAACAGGTCTATGTATGGAGGTCTCTCTATACAGATGTCTCTCTATGTGCCCTCTAATTCTTTAAGCTGGCCTTGAAGTCACAGAAATCGACCTGCCTCTGTCTATTCAGTGCTAGAATTAAGGCTGTGTGTCACTACATCAAATTCTTCTCACCTTAATTAATTAAGTCAGTCTAGAACAATGGTTTTCAATCTTTCCTAATGTTTGCTCATGCTGTGGTGACCCCCAACAGTAAAATTATTTTCCTTGCTACTTCCTAACTCTAATTTTGCTAATTTTATGAATAATAATCTAAACATCTATGTTTCCAATGGTTTTAGGTGACCTTTGTGAAAAAGTCTTTAGAACTCCCCCAACACACACACCTGACAAAGGGATTACAACTCATAGTTTGAGAACAACTGCTCTAGAAACTTCCCCACAGATGTGTTTGATCGTGCAAGTTGGCAATAGTAAGCAAAAAACACACGCTATTGCCCTTGGTTGACCACTAGAGGTTGAAGGTAAGTCCCTATTGCTGAAGACAATATACACAGGGTCCCTGAATTATAACTGACCTGAATGCTAGCAGGTACTGTGTAAGTTTCTAAGGAGGGAAGCAAGCAAAAGTCCTACCCAGTTATGTCTCCTATAAACCACAACAATGGCCAGCATGGCATGATAACCTTAACAATACAGTAGTGACTCACATACCTGACTGATAACCAACAGCTTTGTAATAGGCCTTAAGACCCACTCAACATGAGATAAACCATTCCTGGTACTGGAAACCTACCCACAGATAAATGTGGTCTTTACCCCTCAACCAGGAAACTTCCCTTTGCAACAGACAGAGACCAATACAGAAAACCATAACCAATCTAAGTGTAGATTTGTATAGACCAGTCTCAATTTGTATAGACCAGTCTCAATGAAAGGAACAACTATAAAACAGCTCTAGAACCTAGGACTTGGAAAACAATATGAAAGAAGAAGCAGAAAGATTGTCAGAGTCAGAAGACCAGAAAGTTTGCTACGAGAGTATTTTGTATACTAATGTCAGAAACTACACCTATAAAATCTCATCAAAAATTTAAAGTGTGTGTATGTGTGTGTGTGTCTGTGTTCGGTGTGATAGAGAAAGAGAAAGGAGGAGGGAGGGACAGAGGGAGAAAAAGAGGGAGGGAAGGAGAGGTGTATGTGTGAATGGGTGTGGGAATGCAAGTCACACACAAATGTAAAGGTTGGAATTTAGCTTTCTCTGTGAAATCAGTTCTGTCCTTCTCTGTATCAAACTCAGATTGTCTGGCTTGTGTTGTAAGGACTATTACCCACTCAGCCATTTTGTAGGCCTTTGATGATTCTTTTTATACCACCTCATTTGTGGTACATATGATAACAATTATTAAAAATTAAAAATAAAATAAATGAAACAAACCAAAAAAGAAAGAGAACTGAACAAGCCCAGGTGATCAAACAAGTAAGCAACAATCCTTCATAATCTTTACTCAGACTCTAGCTTCCTGCTTTGAGTTTCTGCCTTGTATTTTCCTCATTGTGGACTATAAGCTGCAAGATGAAATAGTTTATTCTCCAGGTTGCTTGTGGTCAGTAAAACCATCTAAAACATTTTGTGAAAGCAGAAAACATGGCAGCGTCTCTTGTTTATCCAGATATAAAGCAGAACTCCAACATGATTAGATGACATTATATGACAATATTTAACATTGAAAATACTTTCCAATTAGTCTTAATGGCCTGGTAAAGCAAATTGATGCTGTCTTTTCTACTTCACTTAAAATTTACCATATTGAAAATAATAATATTTGTAGTTCAAGATTTTCTATGAAACATGCTCCATAAAGGAATACTGAGATCATTCTAATGTTTTAAAGGAATAGTAAAATACAGGTATTCATTCTGGATTCTTAAAAACTCCTTGGTGTTTAAAGTCTTGTCTCAAACTTAAAGTGTTCTGCATACTTTTCATCAATGTAAATACTGAAATTCCCAGTTATGATATAGGAAATTCATAAGGGACACTAGTGGAGACACCTATTGTGCTCTAACAAATTTCCCAATAAATAATGGCTCAAAGTCACAAATATTATACTCTATTTTATGTGATGCAGGAATATAGATATACCTCTGTTGTGAAGGAAGAATGTATTTGTGTCAACATCTCTCTATTTTTTTAAATTCTTTATTAATTACACTTTATTCACTTTGTATCCCCCATGTGATTCCCTCCCTCCTCCAGTACCAATCCCTCCCTTTCTCTACCCTTTGCATGCATGCCCCTCCCCAAATCCACTGATAGGGGAGGTCTTCTTTTCCTTCTTTCTGATCCTAGTCAATTAGGTCTCATCAATGTCTCTCTTAATGCTACAATTAAGTTAGCACTTCAAGGTTCTTTTAAAAAGGTTGGTACTCTTCTAAACTTATAGAGCTGTTGGATGGCTGCTGCAGATATGTAAGTTCCTTGTCATGTGGGACTTTACATATGGATTTTTTTTAACGTATTAAAATGCTTTATTTGACAGCGATTAAAACTAGGGTTTGTTTTTTGTTTTTTTTTAATTTTTCATCAATTACACTTTATTCATTCTGCATCCCCCCATAAGCCCCTCCATCCTCCCCTCCCAATGCCACCCTCCCTCCTCCCTCTGCATGCATGCCACTCCCCAAGTCCACTGATAGGGGAGGTTCTCCTCTCCTTTCTGATCTTAGTCTATCAGTTCACATCAAAAGTGGCTGCATTGTCCTCTACTATGGCCTGGTAAGGCTGCTCCCCCCCAGGGGGAGGTGATCAAAGAGCAGGCCAATCAGATTATGTCAGAGGCAGTACATATGGATTCTTAAAAGACTGCTACTATTTTAATTTACAGTGAATGACAACGGGAACAAGAAGATATGCAGCTACACAAGCTTGTGAAGACCTCGTTTTAGTAGTGATATCATATCACATGTTCTATATTCCCTTGTTTAAAACAAAGACTCATGTTCTGGCTATGCTCAGAAAGAGAGACTGATAAAGGAACATGAATATATAGTGGTAGAGATCATTGCATGTCACCTGCTATACATGGCTAGCCATATGCCCTTTCCACAGTAATTATACCTCCAAATATGAATTTTTAAACATTTTAAGTGTTGTCATCTCATAAGTATTTAAAACATTGCTCAATATAAGTATTTCAATATTAAGTGTACTTATTTCTTGACTTGATTTATTCTTCTATTATAGGACATTTTAAATTGTCCCCATGAGACATTTAAATAAATAATGTTTGGATTTTGAAGACTTGCTGTTTGCCAGATATGTTATTATGCATTAAAATAGAGAAAATTCTCATCTTCTCTAAGGATGTTACTTCCTGAAGAGAGCCCTTTGACATTATGGAGGTACCAGTAAGGTCAATCAAGAGGGTAAGAAAATGAGCCCGAGTTACAGATTTAATTAGTAGAGAAAAGCAAAGTGAAGAAACACATGGCTCTCTTTTTGTTACAAACCTTAATTTTCTTTTACTACTTTAAAAAAATCTTAATTTTTTATTAATTACAGTTTATTCACTTTGCATCACAGCTCTAGTCCTCTCGATCATTCCCTTTCAATCCCACTCTTCTTCCCTCTTCTCATCCCATACCTTTCCTCAAATACAATGATAGGGACTTCCTCCTCCCATTCCTTCTGACCCTAGCCTATCAGGACTCATCAGGAATGGCTGATTTGTCTTCCTCTGTGACCTGGTAAGGCCGCTCTTCCATCAAGTGGAGGTTATCAGAGTCAGCCACTGAGTTTGTGTCAGAGACAGACCATGCTCCCATTACTAGGGAACCAACATGGAGACTGAGCTGCCATGGGCTATATTTGTGCAGGAGTTCTAGGTTATCTCCATTCATGGTCCTTGATTGGTGTATCAATCTCAGAAAAGACCCCTGGGCCCAGATTTTTTGATTCTGCTCCTCTCCTTGTGGAGCTCCTGTCAACTCCAGTTCTTTCTATCACCCCCTTCTTTAATAAGGCTCCCTGTGCTCTGCCCAAAGTTTGATTTTGATTCTCAGCATCTGCTTTGATAACCTGATGGGTATAGTCTTTCAGAGGCTCTCTGTGGTAGGCTCTCACTTGGTTCCCTTTTTCTCTGTCTTTTGATGCTCATCCTGTTTGCCTTTCTGAATGAACATTAATCATCTTACTCAGGGTCCTGTTTCTTGCTTAGCTTTTTTAGGTGTACATATTTTAGTATGTTTATCCTATATTATAAGTCTAATATCCACATACAAGTGAGTATATAATGTGTGTCTTTCTGCTTCTGGGATACCTCACTCAGGATGATCTTTACTAGTTCCCACCATTTGCTGCAAATTTTATGATTTCCTTGTTTTTGATTGCTGAGTAGTAGTTCATTGTGTAAATGCTGCACAATTTCCTCAGTTAAAGGACATCTGAGTTGTTTCCAGATTCTGGCTACTATAAATAAAGCTGCTACAAATGAGATATCAGAAGATTGAAATATCTCCCATGTTCATGGATAGGTAGGATTAACACACTGAAAATGGCCATCCTACCAAAAGCAATCTTCTGATTCAATACAATTCCTATCAAAATAAAAAAAATTCTTTACAAAGCTTGAAAGAACAATTCTCAAATTCATATGGAAAAACAAATTACCCAGAATTTCTAAGACAATCATGTACAACAACAGATGCTCTGGAGGTATCTCCTTCTGTGATCTCAAGCTGTACCACAGAGCAATAGTAATAAAAACTCCATAGTACTGGCATAGAAACAGAATGGTGGATCAATGGAATAGAACAGAAGACCCAAAAACAAACCTACACACCTACAGTTACTTGGTTTTTGACAAAGAAGCCAAAACCATACAATAGAAAAAAGACAGCATCTTCAACAAATGGTGCTAGTCTAAGTGGATGTCTACATGTGAAAAAATGCAAATAGATATAGATTTATCATCCTGCACAAAACTAAAGTCCAAGTGGTTCAAAACCTTCAACGTAAAACCAGACATACTAAACCTGTTAGAAAAAAAAATGTGGGAAGAACCTTGAACTCATTGGCACAAGGAGATACCTTCCTGAGCAGAACATCAACAGCATGGTCTCTAAGATCAATAAACAACAAATGGGAAAGGGGGACAAGATGGCTGCGCCAGGAGAACAGGGCATCTGAGGAGCTGGACAACATTTCCTGTACAATGACCAAGAGACTGAACCCTGGACCCTAAAACAACAGCGATCATGTTTTTCAGGTGAGTGGAAACCCCCACGGCGTGGGAATCAGTATTGACCACTCTCAGGTCCCCCAGCCAGAACCCAGAAGAGATCCCGGGTCGCACAGGCACTAGGTCCCCAGATCAGAGCCACACACCTGCTTGTCCTGATCACCATCCCAGGCTGATCAGTGGGCACAAAAACACCAGAGACTGAGAGTCCCTGTTGTGAGAGAATCCACAGGGAAGGAAGGAAGCTGTACTGACTTAAATCACCCAGTCCTTCCCTGGAAAAAGTCCCACAGACCAGCTGGGCCTAGCCACAATCACTGAGCTGTGCTTCAGACACAGGCAGTTTCTGCGCGACAGCTAGCTGGTGGAGACTGAGCAGTGCACCCCAGGGCAAAAAAGAGACTAGGAGTCCCTGTCTCCAGAGAATCCACAGAGAAGGAAGGAAACATAACTGACTTAAATCACCCAGTCCTTTCCTGGAAAAAGTCTTGCAGACCAGTGGGGCCAAGCCGACATCATTGAGCTGTGCTCCAGACACAGGCACAAACAGTTGCTGCTCGCCAGATGTCCAACTGTGTCACAGCAGCTGATCATTAAATTTACACCAAGAAACCCAGAAACAGGTCAGCTGTCTTCAGGACTTCCCTGTGTGAGAGGAGAACGCTCTCCACTAACAAAGACCACAGTTACCACTCAGGTCTCTATTCCTGAGGTGAACAGCAGCAACTACTGAAAAAATGCCAGCCATCCAGGGACTATACCAAAAAATCTGAGAATACTTCCTTCAAGAAAAACCAGCGATCTGCCAAGGGGATTCTCTCCACCACAGGATCTCCAGGAACCACCAGAAACTAACCCGAAATACCTAAGATAGCCCAATAGGTAGAGGCCAGCGTAAAAGCTCAAGCAACAAAAGACAGAGCAATATGGCATCTCCAGAACCCAGTTACCCAGGGAAAAGTAGCCCTGGACACCCCAGCATAACTGAAATCCAAGAAGATGACCTAACAACTATGCTCATGAAGATGATAACAGAGGAAACAAATAAGATACATAAAGACACAGAGGAAGATAAACTCAAACAGAATATTGCCATCCTTAAAGAAATAGAGGAAGTTGCAGCCAAACAGTATGTGGCCTTTAGAAAGGAAATGCTTAAAACACTGAATGAAATAAAAGAAAAAGAAGTTGGTTCAAACAAACAACTGAAAGAAGTGATGGAAAAACAGGAAAATACACTCAGACAAAATGGCTCAAGATCTGAAGATAGAATTGGAAAAATTAAAGAAAACACTAATGAAGGAAATTGTGGAGAGAAAGAACTTAGGGAAGAAAACAGGAACTACAGAGGATAACATAACCAATAGACTACAAGAGATGGAAGAAAGAATCTCAGGTGTGGAAGATACAATGGAAG
Organism: Meriones unguiculatus; assembly: GCF_030254825.1. Taxonomy (NCBI): domain Eukaryota; kingdom Metazoa; phylum Chordata; class Mammalia; order Rodentia; family Muridae; genus Meriones; species Meriones unguiculatus. Next base: position 53,390,942 of record NC_083369.1, on the reverse strand, counting down.
AAATAGATGTATCTGTCAAAGAAAATGTTAAATCTAAAAAATTCATGACACAGACTGTCCAAGGAATTCAAGACAACATAAAAGGACAAAATCTAAGAATAATGGGAATAGAGGAAAAGGAAGATTCCCTGCTCCAAGGCCCAGAAAATATTTTCAACAAAATCATTGAAGAAAATTTCCCCAACTTAAAGGAAAGGCCAATAAGAATACAAGAGGCATACAGAACACCCAATAAATTAGACCAAAAAAGAAAATCCTCCTGCCACATAATAATCAAAACAGTAAGTATACAGAACAAAGAAAAAATAATAAGAGCTGCAAGGGAAAAAAGGGAAGAAACATATAATGCCAAACCCATAAGAATCACACCTGACATTTCAACAGAGACTACGAAAGCCAGGAGGGCCTGGACGGATATCATGCAGACCCTAAGAGAACACAAATGTCAGCCCAGACCACTATACCCCGCAAAACTCCCAGTGCTCACAGATGGAGAAAACAAGTTATTCAATAACAAAAACAAATTTCAACAGTACCTACACACAAATCCAGCGTTACAGAAGATAATAGAAGGGAAAATACAACCCTAGAATACTAGCTACTTTAAAAAAAAAAAAACACAGGAAAAAATAAACTGCACTACAGTAAAACAAAAAGCAACCAATCACACAACCTTATGACCACACCCAATATCAAAATCAAAGGATCTAACAGCCACTGGTCATTAATCTCTCTCAATATCAATGGACTCAACTCTCCAATAAAAAGACACAGACTAACAGAATGGATACATAAACAAAATCCAGCAATCTGTTGCATTCAAGAAACACACTTTTGTCACAAAGATAAACATTACCTTAGCATAAAGGGTTGGAAGACGGATTTCCAAGCAAATGGCCTTAAGAAGCAAGCAGGAGTAGCCATTCTAATATCTGATAAAATATACTTTCAACCAAAATTAATAAAAAGAGATGGGGAAGGAAACTTCATACTCATTAAGGCAAAATTCCACCAGGAAGACATCATAAACCTGAACATTTATGCCCCAAATACAAGGGCACCCATATTTGTAAAAGAAACATTGATAAAACTTAAACCACATATAGATACCCACACATAAATAGAGACTTCAACACCCCACTCTCAACAAATGACAGGTCAACAAAACAGAAATTAAAGAGAGAAACAATGTCTCTGACAGAGGTCATGAATCAAATGGACCTAACAGACATTTACAGAACCTTACACCCAAACACAAAAGAATTTACCTTCTTCTCAGCACCTCATGGAACCTTCTCCAAAATAGACCACATAGTTGGTCACAAAGCAATCCTCAACAGATGCAAGAAGACTGAAATAATCCCTTGTATCCTATCTGATTCCCATGGAATAAAGCTGGACATCAATAACAATAAAAATAGCAAAAAGCCTACACACACATGGAAACTGAACAACTTGCTACTAAATGAGAGCTGGGTCAGGAAAAAAATAAAGAAAAAATTAAAGTCTTCCTAGAACACAGTGAAAATGAAGACACAACATACCCAAACTTGTGGGACACAATGAAGGCAGTGCTAAGAGGAAAGTTCATAGCATTAAGTGCCTTCAAGAAGAAATTTGAGACAGCACATTCAAGCAACTTAATGGCTCACTTGAAAACCCTAGAAAAAGAAGAAGCAGACACAAGAAGAAGGAGTAGACGGCTGGAAATAAACTCAGGGCTGAAATCAATCACTTAGAAACAAATAAAACAATTCAAAGAATCAATGAAACCAAAAGCTGTTTCTTTGAGAAAATCAACATAATAGACAAACACTTAGCCAAGCTAACTAAAAGGCAGAGAGACACCATCCAAATCAACAAAATCAGAAATCAAAAGGGGGACATAACGACATAACAACAGACACTGAGGAAATCCAAACAATTATTAGGACTTACTTCAAAAGTCTATATGCCACAAATTTTGAATATCTAAATGAAATGGACAATTTTCTTGATCAATTCAACTTACCAAAGCTGAATCAGGACCGGGTAAAGCAATTAAATAGTCCTATATCCCCTAAGGAAATAGAAGCAGTCATCAAAATTCTACCATGCAAAAAAAGGTCAGGACCTGAAGGATTCAGAGGAGAATTCTACCAGACCTTCAAAGAAGAGCTAACTCCAGTTCTCTTCAAACTATTCCACAAAATAGAAACAGAAGGAACATTACTGAACTCATTCTATGAAACCACAGTCACCTTGGTAGCTTAACCTCAAAAAGACCCAACAAAGAAAGAGAAATTCATGTAAATCTCCCTTATGAACATTGATGTAAAAATAATCAACAAAATATTTGCAAAAGAAATACAAGAACACATAAAAGATATCATCCACTATGACCAAGTAGGCTTCATCCCAGGCATGCAGGGGTGGTTCAATATACAGAAATCCATCAATGTGATCCACCATATTAAAAAACTGAAAGAAAAAAAAAACACATGATAATCTCCCTAGATGCTGAAAAAGCATTTGACAAAATCCAACATCCATTCATGTTTAAAGTATTGGAGAGATCATGGATACAAGGCACAAATCTAAACATAGTAAAAGTGATATACAGCAAACCTACAGCCAACATCAAACTGAACTGATAGAACCTTAAAGCAATCTCACTAAAATCAGGGACAAAACAAGGCTGCCCACTCTTTCCATATCTCTTCAACATAGTATTTGAAGCCTTTGCTAGAGCAATAAGACTGTTGAAGGAGATCATGGGGATACAAATTGAAAAGGAAGAAATCAAATTATCACTATTTGCAGATAATAGGATATTATACCGGAGTGACCCCAAAAACGCTACCAGGGAACTCCTACAGCTGATAAACAGCTTCAGCAAGGTGGCCGGATACAAAATTAACCCAAAAGAATCAGTAGCCCTCATGTATACAAAAGACAAAAGGGCTGAGAAATAAGTTAGGGAAACAATACCCTTCACAATAGCCACAAATGACATAAAGTACCTTGGAGTAACCCTAACCAAGGAAGTCAAAGATTTGTATGAAAAAAATTTCAAGTCTCTGAAGAAAGAAATAGAAGAAGATGGAAAGATCTCCCATGCTCATGGCTGGGCAGGATTAATATAGTAAAAATGGCCATCTTACCAAAAGCAATCTACAGATTCAATTCAATCCCCATCAAATTACCAACACAATTCTTTACAGACCTGGAAAGAAACATTCTCAACTTCATATGGAATAACAAGAAACCCAGAATTGCTAAAACAATTCTCTACACTAAAAGATCTTCTGGAGGTATCTCCATCCCTGATCTTAAGCTGTACTATAGAGCAACAGTTATAAAAACTGCATGGTAATGGCATAGAAACAGAATGGTGGATCAATGGAACCGAACAGAGGACCCAGAAATAAACCCACACATCTATGGAGACTTGATCTTTGACAAAGATGCCAAAAGCATACAATGGAAAAAAAAGATAGCATCTTCAACAAATGGTGCTGTTCTAACTGGATGTCTACATGTAGAAAAATGAAAATATATCCATATTTATCACCATGCACAAAGCTGAAGTCCAAGTATATCAAAGACCTCAACATAAAACTGGACACACTAAAACGGTTAGATGAAAAAGTTGGGAATACCCTTGAACTCATTGGAACAGGAGCCAACTTCCTGAAAAGAACACCAACAGCACAGGCTCTAAGAGCAACAATCAATAAATGGGACCTCATGAAACTGAAAAGCTTCTGTAAAGCAAAGGACACCATCATCAAAACAAAAGGACTGCCTACAGACTGGGAAAGAATCTTCACCAACTGTTTACCTGACAGAAGGCTAATATCCAGTACATATAAAGAACTAAAGAAGCTGAAAAACAGCAAACCACATAATCCACTTAAAAAATGGGGAACAGAGCTAAACAGAGAATTCTCGATAGAGCAATATCGAATGGCAGAGAAACACTTAAAAACAATGCTCCACGTCATTAGCCATTCAGGAAATGCAAATCAAAACCACCCTGAGATTTCACCTTACACCCATCAGAATGGCCAAGATGAAAAACTCAAGTGACAACACATGCTGGAGAGGCTGCGGAGAAAGGGGAACCCTTCTCCACTGCTGGTGGAAGTGTAAACTTGTACAATCACTCTGGAAATCAATCTGGCTCTTTCTCAGACAACTAGGAATAGTGCTTCCTCAAGATACGTCCTTAACACTCCTAGGCATATATCCAAAAGGGGCTCAAATACACAATAAAGACATTTGCTCAAACATGTTTGCAGCAGCTTTATTTGTAATAGCCAGAAGTTGGAAACAGCCCAGATGTCCATCAATTGAAAAATTGATGCAGAAATTGTGGTACATCTACACAATGGAGTATTACTCTGCAATGAAAAATAAGGAAATAGTGAAATTTGCAGGTAAATGGTGGGACCTGGCAAGGATCATCTTGAGTGAGCTGTCCCAGAAGCAGAAAGACACACACAGTATATACTCACACATATAGACATATAACATAGGATAAACCTACTAAAACCCTGAATATCTAAAGAAACTAATCAAGAGGGAGGACTCTGACTAAAATGCTCAATCCCCATCCTGAAAGGCAAAGAGAATAGACATCGGAAGAAGAAGAAAACAGGAAACAACCTAGAAACCTGCCACAGAGGGCCTCTGAAAGGCTCTTCCCTAAAGACTATCAAAGCAGACACTGAGACTTAAGGCCAGCCAACTGATGGGCAAAGTGCATGGAATCTTAAGTAAGAAGTGGAAAATAGTAAGATCTGGAGAGGACAGGATCCCCACAAGGAGAGCAACAGAACCAGAAAGTTTGAACACAGGGTTCTCCCCAGGTACTCATATTCCAACCAAGGAACATGCATGTAGATAACCTAGAACCTCTGCAGTAGGATGTAGTCCATGACAGAGTAGTATCTAAGTTGGTTCCATTGTAATGGGAAGAGGGACTGCCTCTGACATAATCTGATAGGCCTGTTCTTTGATCACCTCCCCCGGAGGGGAGAGCAACCCTACCAGGCCACAGAAGATGACAATGCTCCCATTCCTGATGGGATCTGATAGACTAAGATCAGAAGGAAGGAGAGGAGGACTTCCTCTATCAGTGGACTTGGGAGGGGCAAGGGAGAAGAAGGGAGAGGGAGGGTGGCCCTGGGAGGGGAGGAGGGAGGGGCTTATGGGGGGATTCGAAATGAATAAACTTTAAAAAAAAGTTAGAATGATGAGGATCACCCCTTGAGTAAGCATTTTACTAAATAATTTATAATTTTGTACTTTTACCTATCTTCTTTGTAGGATTAAGTTTCACTATTGTGCTTTCCAAATTATATTCATAGTTATTATTTTCATTAAGATTACTAAAAGCAAAAAAATATTCAAAGTCTTAAGCTGTTAATTCAGTTTATGTTACACAGGACACTGAACTGTCTGCTCTGAGATGAAAACATACCTGGAAAAATTAAATGAGTAATTACTCCAATGGGATACCTACCCCTATTCTATAGATACCAAGAGTGTTATGGCTTTTTATATTCATTAGCAATGAAAAGAGCTGTTAATATTAACATTCTGGATTATATATCTGTACTTAATATCACTAAAATTCAAAACTTATCTGTTATGAAATTTCAGCATGATTATTAGCCTCTGGTTTTAATAATTTCTCTTTTGGGTAGCATGAATATATTCATTTGTAAAATAAAAGACATACATATACAAAAGAAAAAAAACAAATGGGACCTCATGAAACTGAAAAATCTTCTTTAAAGCAAAGGACACAGTTGTCTAAACAAAATGACAGCCTACAGATTGGGAAAAGATCTTCACCAACCCTATATCTGAAAGAGGGTTAGTATCCAGAATATATAAAGATCTCAAGAGGTTAAACAGCTTTTTCTTTCTACACCTTCTTTCATAAAATTCCCTTCACTCTTTTCCAGAGTTTGGCTATGAATCTCAGCATCTGCTTTAATACACTGTTGGGTAGAGTCTAAGAGAGGTTCTCTGTGGTAGGCTCCTGTCCTGTTTCCTATTTTCTCTTTCTTCCAATGTCTATCCCATTTGCCTTTCTGAATGAAGATAGAACATCTTTCCCAGGGTCCTCCTTCTTGCTTAGCATGTTTAAGTGTACAGATTTTAGTATGGTTATCTTATATTTTATGTCTAATATCCACTTATAAATGAGTATATACCATGTGTGTCTTTCTGCTTCTGAGATGCCTCACTCAGGATGATCTTTTCTAGTTCCCACCATTTGCCTACAATTTTCATGATTTCCTTGTTTTTAATAACTGAGTAGTATGACCAGGAAGGGTCTGGATCTTGCTCCATAAGGAGAACAACAAATCCAAAAAATCTGGGCCTAGGGGTCTTTTCTGAGACTTATACCCCAACCAAGGACCATTCATGGCGATAACCTAGAACCTCTGCACAGAGGTAGCCCATGGAATCTCAGTCTCCAAGTGAGATTCCTAGTAAGGGGAGCAGGGTCTCTCTCTGATATGAAATCAGTGGCTGGCTCTTTAATCACCTCTCCCTGAGGGTGGAGCAGCCTTACCAGGTCACAGAGGAAGATGATGCAGCCAGTTCTGATGAGGCCTGATAGACTAGGGTCAAATGGAAGGGGAGGAGGTCCTCCACTATCAGTGCACTGGGGAAGAGGAATGGGAGGAGATGAGGGAGGGAAGGAGGGAAGAATTGGGAAGGTATGAGGTGGGGTTACGCCTGGGATACAAAGTAAATAAATTGTAATAAATAAAAGAAGAAGAGAGAGACAGAGACACAGAGACAGAGAGAGAAACAGAAAGATGAGCTTACTGTATGCTGCTATAAATTCCTATAGGGGAGAAGGACACACAGTTCACAAGGGTAGGATGAAACAGCCAGAACCACGTGGAGGACACAACAGGCTAAAGAATCGGACTTTAGTGTTGGAATCAAATTCATAGACAAATGTTCCACATATACTTTCAGTGGTTTGAGAGTAGTTGGGAGATGGTGCAGCTGGAAAAGTGTATGTTGAGCACCCTGCAGTTTTTGATCCTTTCCGGCTTCAACTCCCAGTTTGTTGTAAACTTACAGGCGAGACATTTATGCAATGTGAGGAGAGAGAACAGAGAAACGAACAGGGCTTGGAGAGGGGAAATATGAATAAATAAATGATTTTTTTCATGTTTCTCTTGTCTCTTCAGAGGTATGATGAGGTCAGACTTGCTAAGTTTAGAAGCTAGGTGTATCAGGACCCAATTCCCATCTATGAGGAGTTTCAAGCATGGGTCCGAGGCATCCCAGGTACCCAATGGAGACTGAATTGAGAAGGCACAGCTGTCCAATAAATTGTTATCAAGTGGACAGAGGCCAGGGCTAAGCCCCAGCAGATACGGTTTATCTCGTACCAGGATTTCTGAGAGCAGCCAAGAGGATGAAAACCATGCTGGAAAAATGAAACCTCATCCAGAAAAAATGGTGAGACTCAGAGAATCCAAGTTAAGAGAGAACTCAACAATTGCCAGTGTTGGATGGAGTGCATAGCAATCAGTGGACCAGAAAACAAATGTATGTAGGATCCCACTGAAGATAGATACTAGGAGAGCCCTCTCCCGCCAGGTCACAGCACCAAATCTTATGAAATATAATGTGACAAGGGAGTAACTTTAGTTGGCCCAGGAAAAATTGTGCCCCTAAGAAAATTACAAAGTACAATAGAGCTCGTGTAAAAGAGATTTATTGAGGGAGGGGAGATGAAAGAGGACCTGAGAAAGGGGATAGAAGACAGACAAGTAGACATAGAGAGAGGCAGACAGATGGGGAACAGAGACATGAGGGCAGAGAAGAGGGGACAAAGAAGAAGAGAGAAAAAGGAGAGAGAATTTAATTCCAAAAGCAGCCAATCCTAATCAGAGACATGTAGCCTTCGTGGATGCTATTCAATCCCAAATGAGGTCACCTAGCTGAATCCTCTTGAGTCTACTGGCATACTATCCCAGAAAGTCCTGATCTATTCTGATTGGTCCTGGTTGATGTTTGGGTAAGCTGGGGCAGACTTAACATCTATCTAGTTGGCTATCCTGACTCCATGACAGGCTTTGGCTTCTTGTGAGGCAGAGAAGGCCTAAGTCTGCATGCCTCAGAAATGAGATACCAGTTACAGGAAAAAAAAAAAACAAAACACATAGAATGTGCAACCAATCAGGAATGGCCAGGACATCTGGCCTGGGGAAGACAAGGTTGTTCAAGGCTGCTTAACTACCAGCTTGGGCCAATTTAAGCCAATTCAGAAAGCCCTTAACTCCTGATTGGCCATAGCCAATCAGCTTACCAGTTACCTCACCACATTGGGAAAGCCTTTAAAGTGAGCCTATGAGTTCACTACTGGGTCGCCATTTTTCAAAGATGGTGACCCCAGCATGTTAGAAACTTCTGCAGAATAAACACTCTTTGCTTTTGCATGAAAAAGAAGTGAAACAGCAAGTAATCTTAATTTTCATGGCAACAATTCATGAATGTAGCAGTCTCTGGAGTCAGGATAATTTTGTGTGCCTTTCAGTCACAAGATTTCAGCCAAATTGGTAGGTCATAGAATTTACATATAGTTCTTAAATTTTTTTTTTTTTTGCATTAGTTATTTCATACCAAGTTGGAAGAGGCATGGCTTTCACATCTCTTCAAATAATATAACATCATTACTAAATGTAAAATCCATATAAACATTTTCTAAAGTTCAAATGATGTCTACTTTATAAACCACATTGTCTCCTTGTAACCAATTTCATTAATCTTGTATAGATGGTGTCTTCTATAAGATTTCAACTTGATAAGATTAAGTCAAGTTGGATGAACATAATTTCATAGTTTAACCTGCCCTATAATGTTAATGTTTGTCCTTAGTTTAATTGAGTGTCTCAGAATTTGATATGTTTTGCTTTATGGTCAAAATAACCTTTGCACTAATATATCTGAAGTCAAGCCTAAAATACTTTGTGTTTGTACTTCAGTGAAGATGCTTTTGATACTTATTGAACACACTGTAGTATTTTCTCTGACACATTTTTAAGCTGTGTACTAGTTTGGTATATGTTTATGAGCTTATTTGATCCGTGTATATAATAGTTAAATATATGTTGAGAAAAATTATGCTGGCTGTCAGTGTTGTGACAGATATGAATGTCAGTGCTAGAATAGATGAAAACATTTACCTGTGAAATGACAAAGCTCAATAAATAAGAAAATCAGTCCTGGTGATGAAGTTTATGAAGGAGAAAAATATGCCCAGGAAAAAAGGGCAATAAATGCACCTGTGCCACAAAGCTTAAATGCTCATGATGCCAAATCACTAGTAAGCAAGACATGTGGAAAAATCATTTGCTGCATGAGAATTGACCAAGACTGATGAGAAAATTCACCAAGTGATTAAGATAAAAATGCCATTCTATGAGAATTACCACATTACCCAGGATTAGAAAGAAACAGTAGGGAACTGTTATATTAAGGCAAAAAAAGAAAAATTGAAGGAATTCTAAAAATTATAAGTAAGGAATATTAGCAAGAATTTATAAGAAACAGTATATAGTAGACGGAAATAATCAATGATTAATAAAAATCTAAATTTAAGTTCCTATGACAGTATTTATTGAGGAGCTTAGCATTTATAACAGTAAAGGACAAATGACTCTGTGAGAGATGTATGAAGCTGGGATGCACACAGCTCCAACATATTTTTCTTTATGCTCATTTATGAAAGATAAAAGCTATTTTTTAGAAATTCCTGCTGAGGAACATGAAATCCTCAAACAAAGCAATTATATTCATGTCATAGCAGGTAGCAACATAATTAGGATGATTAAATGCTAGTAAAGTTCAAGACTTGAGTAAAGTAACAATGAGTTCAAAGTGAAACATTGTTAATGAAAGATCTGCCCTTTGAAATAATTTGAGGATATTGAGAAAATGCTGGACACAACACAGCTTGCAAATGTAAAGATAATTTGTAAATGACACAAATAATAGATGACCAAAACATCATGTTGAATATCATAAAAATTCAGGCAAGAATTTCAATTTATTCTGCCTTATTCATCAGTGCTATTCGCTTGGCTCAGCAACCCCTGCAATCAATTGGCCATTTCTACCCTCTAGGCTTATAAATGTGTGATCGTGATCACACTTGACCTATTAGTCCACAGCTAACATTTTTTCTTCAACATCATCTTACAGCTCATTCTATGCAAGTGCATAGAAATCTACCACACCTTTATATTAGGTACAATGTAATTATGTGTAGCATGAATATAGAACATTGTTTTAACCATGACCATAATCGTAGACTTTTAACATATTTGAATTTTTTTCTCTCTAATATAAGCAATGCTGTAGTGAACATCCACGAAAAATAGCTCATTGTAAATATGTTCAAATAGATACTTCTCTGGAATGTAATGAGATTGCTTGAATAAAGAATATGATTGCCTTAGTTAGGGTTAATTTTGTTCTGATAAACACCATGACCAAAGACAACATAGGGAAAAAGGGGTTATTTGGTTTATACTTGCTGTCCACAATCCATCATGAATGGAAGTCAGGGCATGAATCTGCAGGCAAGAACTAAAGAGGCCATGGACGAATTCTGCTTATTGACTTGCTCTTGAATACTTGTTGAATTTGCTTTCTTACACAACTCAGGACCACCAGCTCAGAGGTGGCAATGCCAACAGTAGGCTGGAACCTCCCACATCAATCATTAATCAAGAACATCTCCTTCAGACTTGCCTACAAGTGAATAACACAGATATATTTTCTCAATTGAGGTTTCTTCTTCTCAAATGACCCAGTCTTTTGTCAGTCTGATAAAAATCTAACAGTCCACCTATGCCACCCAATGCTCCCATTGGGAGGAGCCAGCATCAGCTCTCCTACTCTCCTACTCTCACATTTAGTTCTCCTGGGACTTTCCCTTCAGAGCCAGCTCCACTGTGTTGTCCTGGGAAAAAGAAGGACTTACTCTCCTACTAGTCATATATAGGGCTCACTCTCCAGAATTTTGTAGCTCTTGAGATTGGAGTCCCAGTGAAGAGCCAGTAGAGATGATATCATAGAAGCCAGAGAACTTTAGCCATCCCAGTGATTATTGCAATGAACATTTCCTATTGAACATATGTGGAGAGATGTATATAATTTCGTAGATGCTGTCACACATTACATCTTCTATGATAAAATGTTTTTTATGATTTGTTTTATTTATTGGAGTGTGTGTGTGTGTGTGTGTGTGTGTGTGTTATTTGGGGCTGGTGTTTCAAGGGCAGAGGGTAGATATGAAGGGACAGGGAAATGAGTGAGACTGGGGTGCCTGATATGAAACTCAGAAAGAATCAATACACATTAAAAAAACAAACATCACAGTAGCTATTTTTTTTCTCTTTTTAAACATTTTTCTTATTATCATTTGTTACAAATTATTAACTTTGAATCCATTTGTGTCTCCCTCCATCTTCTCCTCCCAATTCCAACCTCCTTCCATATTCTCCCCCTAAGCCTCTCCCCTAGTCCCCTGATAAGTGAGGTCCTACCCTTATATTTGACCATATATATATATATATATATATATATATATATATATATATATGTGTGTGTGTGTGTGTGTGTGTGTGTGTGTGTGTGTGTGTGTGTGTGTGTGTCATCAAGACTGGTTCCATTGTCTTCTCCTGTGGCCTAGCAAGGCTGAACTCCCAAGTGGGAGGTGATCAGAAAGCCTGTCACTTAGTTCATGCCAGAGAAAGCCTCTGATTCCCTTATTACAGAACCACTTGGAGACTGAGACTACTGGGTACATTTGAGCCAGGGTTTAAGGTCCTCTCCATTCATTGTCCTTGTTTAAGTATCAGTCTCTGCAGGACCCACAGAGCTCAGGTTTTTTATTGTTTTTTGTTTGTTTGTTAGTTCTGCTCTATTGGTCTCCTTTAGGAGCTACAGGTCTTTCTATCTTCTCCTTCTTTCTTAGGATTACCTGGACTCTACCCAAAGATTGGCTATAAATCTCAGCCTCAGCTTTGATCAGCAGAGTCTTTCAGAGCCCATCTGTGGTAGGCTCCTGTCCTGTTCCCTATCTTCTCCAGCTTCAAATTTTTAGTGCTTTTGTCCTACTGAATGAGGATTTAGCACCTTTCCTGTGGTCTTTTTTGTTGTTTACCTTCTTTAGGTGTACATATTTTAGTATGTTTATCCTATATTATATGGCTAATATCCGTTTATGAGTGAGTATATATCATGCGTGTCTTTCTCCTTCTGGGTTACCTCATTCAAGCTGTTCTTTTCTAGTTCTGATCATTTGCCTGCAAATTTCATGCTTTTATTTTTTTTTTAATAGCTGAGTAGTATTCTACTGTGTAAATGTACCGCAGTTTCTGTATCCATTCTGCAATTGAGGAACATCTAGGTTGTTTCCAGATTCTGGCTATTACTAATATGCTATGAATATGGGTGAGCAAATGTCCTTGTTGTATACTTCAGCATCTTTTGAATATATGTCTAGTAGTGGTACAGCTGGATCTGTTTTTTTTTTTTTTTTGTTTTTTTTTTTTTACTTTGCTTCCTTCACTGTTAGCATTACTTTCTTATTATAATTTTTATTAATTACACTTTATTCACTTTGTATCCCCCCATAAACCCCTACCTCTTGCCCTCACAATCCCCCCTTGCCTCCCACTTCTCCACGCATGCCCCTCCCCCAGCCCACTGATTGGGGAGGTCTTTCTCTCCTTCCTTCTGATCCTAGTATAACAGATCTCATCAGGAGTGGCTTCTTTGTCTTCCTTTGTTGCCTGGTAAGGGTACTCCCCGATCAGGGTGCAGTGATCAAAGAGCAGGCCAATCAGTTCATGATAGAGGCAGTCCCTCTTCCCATTATTATGGGACCAACTTGGACACTGAACTGCCATCGGCTACATGTGTGCAGGGGTTCTAGGTTATCTCCATGTATGGTACTTGGTTGGAGTATGAGTCTCAGGAAACAATCCTGTGCTCAGATTTTTTGGTTCTGTTGCTCTCCTTGTGGAGCTCCTGGCCTCTCCAGATCTTACTATTTCCCACTTCTTTCATAAGATTCCATGAACTCTGCCCAACAGTTGGCCATAAGTCTCAGCATCAGCTTTGATAGTCTACAGGACAGAGCCTTTCAGAGGCCCTCTGAGGCAGGCTCCTAACTTGTTCCCTGTTTTCTCCTTCTGATGTCCATCCTCCTTGCCTTTCGGGATGGGGATTGAGCATTTTAGCCAGAGACTGCCCTCTTGATTAGTTTCTTTAGGTGTCCAGATTTTAGTAAGTATATCCTATATTATATGTCTATATGAGTGAGAATATACCAAATGTCTTTCGGTTTCTGAGATAGCTCACACAGGATGATGTTTTCCAGTTCCCACCATTTACCTGTAAATTTCATGATTTCCTTGGTTTTTTTTTTGTGTGTGTGTGTGTTGTTTTGGTTTGGTTTTTTTTATTGCTAAGCAATATTCCATTGTGTAGATGTGCCAAAATTTCTGTATCCATTCTTCAGTTGAGGGGCATCTGAGTTGTTTCCAGCTTCTGGCTATTACAAATAAAGCTGCTACAAACATGGTTGAGAAAATGTCCTTATTGTGTACTTGAGCCTCTTTTGGATATATGCCTAGCAGGGGTATGGCTGGATCTTGAGGAGGTGCTATTTCTAGTTGTCTGAGAATGCTCCAGATTGATTTCCAGAGTGGTTGTACAAGTTTACATTCCCACCAGCAGTGGAGGAGGGTTCCCCTTTCTCCACAACCTCTCCAGCATATGTTGTAACTTGAGTTTTTAATCTCGGCAATTCTGATGGGTGTACGGTGAAATCTGAGGGTTGCTTTGATTTGCCTTTCCCTGATGGCTAAAGAGGTTCAGCATTTCTTTAAGTGTTTCTCTGCCATTCCATATTCTTCTATAGAGAAATCTCTGTTTAGCTCTGTTCCCCATTTTTTAAGTGGATTACTTGATTTGTTGCTTTTCAACATCCTTAGTTCTTTCTAAATACTGGATATTAATTAGTCCTCTGTTGGGTAGAGGGTTGGTGAAGATTCTTTCCCGATCTGTAGGCATTCATTCTGTTCTGATGACAGTTTTACAGAAGCTTTTTCAGTTTCATGAGGTCCCATTTACTGATTGTTGCTCTTAGAGCCTGTGCTGTTGGTGTTCTGTTCAGGAAGTTGTCTCCTGTGCCAATGAGTTCTAGGCTCATCCCCACTTGTTGTTTTAACAGGTTTAGTGTTTATGGTGTTATATTGAGGTCTTTGATCCACTTGGACTTTATTTTTGTGCAGGGTGATAAGTATGAATCTATTTTCATTTTTCTACATGTAGACATTCACTTAGACCAGCACCATTTGTTGAAGATGCTATCTCTTTTCCATTGTATTGTTTTGGCATCTTTGTCAAAAGTCAGGTGTCCATAAGTGTGTGAGTTTATTTCCGGGTCTTCTATTCGGTTCCATTGATCCACCATTCTGTTTCTATATCATTACCATGCAGTTGTTATTACTGTTGCTCTATAGTACAACTTAACATCAGTGGTGGGGATACCTTTAGAAGATCTTTTATTGTAAAGGATTCTTTTAGCAAATTTGGGTTTCGTGTTATTCCATATGAAGTTGAGAATTTTTCTTTCAAGGTCTGTAAATAATTGTATTGGAAATTTGATGGGAACTGTATGGAATCTGTAAATAGCTTTTGGTAAGATGGCCATTTTTAATATGTTAATCCTGCCAAGCCATGAGCATGGGAGATCTTTCCATCTTCTGATATCTTCTTCTAATTCTTTCTTCAGAGACTTGAAATTATTTTCATACAAGTCTTTGACTTCCTTGGTTAGGGTCACACCAAAGTACTTTATGTCTTTTGTGGTTACTGTGAAGGGTGTTGTTTTACTAATTTCTTTCTCAGCCATTTTGTCTTTTGTACAAAAGAGAGCTACTGATTTTTTTGAGTTAATTTTGTATCTGGCCACTTGGCTGAAGGTGTTTATCAGCTGTAGGAGTTCCCTGGTAGAATTTTTGGGGTCACTCACATATACTATCATATCATCTGCAAATAATGATACTTTAACTTCTTCCTTTCAGATTTCTATCCTCTTAATCTCCTTCAATTTTCTTAATGCTCAGACAAGGACTTCTAGAACTATGTCAAAGAGATATGGAGAGAGTGGGCAGCCTTGCCTTGTCCCTGATTTCAGTGGGATTGCTTTAAGTTTCTTTCCATTTAGTTTGATGTGGGCTATAGGCATGATGTATATTGTCTTTATTATGTTTAGATATGTGCCTATGTGCCTTGTATCCCTGATCTCTCTAATACTTTAAATATGAATGAATATTGGATTTTGTCAAATGATTTTTCAGCATCTAGGGAGATTATCGTGTGTGTTTTTTTTTCTTTCAATTTGTTAATATGTTGGATCACATTGATGGCTTTCTCTATACTGAACCACCCCTGAACACCTGGGATGAAGCCTTCTTCTTCAGAATGGATGATAGCTTTTATGTGTTCTTGTATTTGGTTTGCAAATATTTTGTTGATTATTTTTTACATCAGTGTTCATAAGGGAGATTTACATGAAATTCTCTTTCTTTGTTGGGTCTTTTTGAGGTTAAGCTACCAAGGTGACTGTGGCTTCATAGAATGAGTTCAGTAGTGTTCCTTCTGTTTCTATTTTGTGGAATAGTTTGAAGAGAACTGGAGTTAGCTCTTCTTGAAGGTCTGGTAGAATTCTCCTCTGAATCCTTCTGGTCCTGGGCTTTTTTTGCATGGTAGAATTTTGATGACTGCTTCTATTTCCTTAGGGGATATAGGACTATTTAATTGCTTTACCTGGTCCCGATTCAGCTTTAGTAAGTCGAATCGATCAAGAAAATTGTCCATTTCATTTAGATTTTCAAATTTTGTGGCATATAGACGTTTGAAGTAAGTCCTAATTATTGTTTGGATTTCCCTGGTGTCTGTAGTTTTGTCCCCCTTTTGATTTCTGATTTTGTTGATTTGGATGGTGTCTCTCTGCCTTTTAGTTAGCTTGGCTAAGTGTTTGTCTATTATGTTGATTTTCTCAAAGAACCACTTCTTGGTTTCATTCATTCTTTGAATTGTTTTGTTTGTTTCTAATTGATTGATTTCAGCCCTGAGTTTGATTATTTACAGCTGTCTACACCTTTTTGGTTTGTCTGCTTCATTTTTTTTGTAGGGTTTTTAAGTGAGTCATTAAGTTGCTTGAATGAGCTTTCTCGAAATTCTTCTTAAATGCAATTAGTGTTATGAACTTTCCTCTTAGCACTGCTTTCATTGTTTCCCATAAGTTTGAGTATGTTGTGTCTTCATTTTCATTTAATTCTAGGAAGACTTTAATTTATTTCTTTATTTCTTCCCTGACCCAGCTGTCATTTAGTAGCACGTTATTCAGTTTCTATGTATCTTTATGCTTATTGCTATTTCTGTTGTTGAGATCCAGCTTTATTCCATGGTGATCAGATAGGATACAAGGGATTATTTCAATCTTCTTATATCTGCTGAACCTTGCTTTCTGACCTCCCATATGATCTGTTTTGGAGAATGTTCCATGAGGTGCTGAGAAAGTAAATTCTTTTGTGTTTGGGTATAAGGTTCTGTAAATGTCTGTTAGGTCCATTTGCTTCATGACCTCTGTTAGAGACATTGTTTCTTTGTTTAATTTCTCTTTTGTAGGCCTGTCCTTTGTTGAGAGTGGGGTGTTGATGTCTCTCACTCTTAATGTGTGGGGATCTATGTGTGGTTTAAGTTTTATCAATGTTTCTTTTACACATGTGGGTGCCCTATTTGGGGCACAGATGTTCAGGATTGTGATGTCTTCCTGGTGGAATTTTCCCTTGATGAGTATGAAGTGTCCTTCTCCATCTCTTTTGATTAATTTTGGTTGAAAGTCAATTTCATCAGGTAGGAGAATGGGTACTCCAGCTTGCTTCTTGGTTCTATTTGCTTGGAAAGCTGTTTTCTAGCCCTTTACCCTCAGGTAATGTCTATCTTTCTGACTTAGGTGTGTTTCTTGTATACAACAGATTGCTGAGTCTTGTTTATGCATTCATTCTGTTAGTCTGTGTCTTTTTATTGGAGAATTGAGTCCGTTGATGTTGAGAGAGATTAATGACCAGTGACTGTTTGATACTTTGGTTTTGATTTTGGCTGTGGTCATACGTATGTGTGCTTGTTTGCTTTTTGTTTTACTGTAGTGAGGTTAATTATTTCCTGTGTTTTCTTGAAAATAGCTAGGTTTCTTGGGTTGTATTTTTCCTTCTAGTGTCTTCCTTAATGCTGGGTTTCTGGGTAGGTATTGTTGAATATTTTTTTTTTCGTTGAATATCTTGTTTTCTCTCTCTGAGGGCTGAGAGTTTTGCTGGGTATAGTAGTCTAGGCTGACATCTGTGTTCTTTTAAGGTCTGCATGATATGCATCCAGGTCCTTTTGGCTTTCATAGTCTCTGTTGAGAATTCAGGTGTGATTCTGATGGGTTTGCCCTTATATGTTACTTGGCCTTTTTCTCTTGCAGCTTTCAGTATTTTTTCTTTGTTCTGTATACTTACTGTTTTGAATATTATGTAGCAGGTGGATTTTCTGTTCTGGTCTAATTCATTCGATATTTTGTAGGCCTCTTGTTTTCTTTTTGGCTTCTCCTTTAAGTTAGAGAAATTTTCTTCTATGACTCTGTTCAAAATATTTTCTGGTCCTTGGAGATGGGAATCTTCTTCAACCACTATCCTTATTATTCTTAGGTTTTGTCTTTTTATGTTGTCTTGGATTTCTTCTATGGCCTGTGTCAGGAATATTTTAGATTTAACATTTTCTTTGACAGATACATCAATTTCTTCCATTGTATGTTTCACTCCTGAGATTCTTTCTTCCATCTCTTGTAGTCTATTGCTTATGCTTACCTCTATAGTGCCCATTTTCTTCCTTAAGTTCTTTCTCTCCACAATTTCCTCCATTTGTGTTTTCTTTAATTTTTCCAATTCTATCTTTAGATCTTGAGCTGCTTTTTGATTTCCTTCACCTGTATGACTGTATTTTCCTTCAATTGCTTCA
The DNA here is from genome assembly GCF_030254825.1 of Meriones unguiculatus. Taxonomy (NCBI): domain Eukaryota; kingdom Metazoa; phylum Chordata; class Mammalia; order Rodentia; family Muridae; genus Meriones; species Meriones unguiculatus. Next base: position 53,372,831 of record NC_083369.1, on the reverse strand, counting down.
GCTGTTTGTTTGAACAATCCTCTGTTTCTTTTATTTCTTTCAGTGATTTAAGTATTTCCTCTCTAAAGGCCTCAAACTGTTTGGCTGCAACTTCCTGTATTTCTTTATAGATGGCCATAATATGTTTTTCTTTTTCTTCTATTTCTTTACCGATGGCATAATCTTTTGTTTTGTTTTTGTTTGTTTGTTTTTTGTCTTCTTCTATTTCTTTAAGGATGTCCTTAATCTGTTTGACTTTATCTTCCTCTAGTTCTTTATGCATTTTATTTTTTTCCTCTATTATCCTCTTCATAAACATAGATGTTAAGTCATCTTCTTGAATTTCAATTATGCTGGTATGTACAAGACTGGATAACTCGGTAAAAGGAGATGCCATATTGCTCTGTCTTTTGTTGATTGAGCTTTTATGCTGGCCTTTACCCTTTGGGCTATCTTCGTTGTTGGGTGTTAGTTTCTGGTGGTTTCTGGAATCCTGTGGTTGTAGAGAATCCCTTTGGCAGGAAGATGATTTTTCCTGAAGGAAGCCTTCTCAGCTTTTTGGGTATGGTTACTGAATGGCCAGTGTTTCTCAGGAATTGCCACAGCTCATCTCAGGTGTACAGACCTGAGTGGTAACTGTAGTCCTTGTCAGTCAAGAGGGCTCTCCTCTCACCAGGAGAAGTCCTGGAGACAGCTACCCTGCTTCTAGGTTTCTTGCTGTAAATTTAGCGAGCTGCTGCTGTAACGTGGTTGTCCCGTGGTTTGGTCAGTTTAATTAGGGGTAGCTGGTTACCCCTTGTACCAGTTCTGGAGGTTGATCTCTGGAATCCTAGGCTTCTGTAGGTCTGAGTTTGGGTCTGTATGCACCAGTACCCAAGCCGTAGTCAGTGGCAGGTATGCTCTGCTCTCATGCGTGCATCTGGAAGCTAGAGTCAGGATCCTGTGGATAGCCAGAAACTTTTCCAGAGCTAGATGTCCTGAGGTATGGCCAGGTGTTTCCGCCACCTTGGGGTTTTCTCCCAACAGGAAGGCCCAGGCTGTAGTGTTTGGGGTGGCACATAGAGTACGCAGGCAGGTGGTGGCTCCAAGCTGGTGACTGGGCAGAGACCTGAGACCTTTTCTGGGGAGCTTTCCCATGTGTGCTGGTGGTGGGGGGGGGCAGGGTGGCTGAGTGTTCTAAGCCGTCTCTCACCCTGTGGGGTTTTCTCCCGACAGGGACTCCCAGTCTCTGATGCCCTGGGGCGCACAGTTCTGTGTGTGACAGATAGTTTGTGCACATGTCATTGGACTGGCAGTGTGTGCCTGCCATTCTGGGGAACCTTTTCCAGGGAAAGACTGGGTGACCCAAGACAGTGCCATTTTCTTTCTTCCCTGTGGGTTTTTCTCTCAACTGGGACTCCCAGTCTCTGGTGTTTTTGCACCCACCATTGAGACTATGAAGGTGATCAGGACATGCTGGCATGTGGTTTTGGTTTTGGTCTGGCGACAGACTGCCTGCTTGACCTGGGATCTCTTCCGAGTTCTGGCTGGGTGATCTGAGAGTGGACCAGACTGATACCCACACTGTGGATATTCCCCTCTCCTGGGAAACATGTTTGCTGTTGTTTTAGGGCCCAAAGTTCAGTCTCTTGTTTGCTGTACCAAAAATGCTGTCCTTCTCCTCAGATGTGGCATCCTCCTCGTGCTGCCCTCTTGAATCCCATAGCACTAATCCCAATTTCTGAGAAAGCACCAGATTGATTTCCAAAGTGATTGTAAAACTTGATATTTATATGGAGGAGGGTTCCAATTTCTCCAAATCTTCTCCAGCATGTGTTGTCAATTTAGATTTTGGTCTTAGCCATTCTGGGGGGAATAAGGTGGAATATCAGGATCCTTTTGATTTGCATGTCCCTGATGACCAGGGACATTGGATATTTGTTTAAGTGTTGCTATGCCATTCATTATTCCTCTATTGAGAATTCTCTTTAGCTCTGTACTCCATTTTAATTGGATTATTCAGTTTGTTGGTATTTAACTTCTTAAGTTATTTATATATTCTGGATATTAGTCCTCTGTCAGATATAAAGTTGGTGAAGATCCTTTCCCAGATTACATCCTGTCATCTAATTCTGATGATAGTGTGCTTTGATTTACAGAAGTTTTTCAGTTTCATGAGGACCCATTATTGATTGTTGATCTTAAAGTACGTGCTGGTGGTATTCACAATGTTGTCTCCAGTGCCAATGAATTCAAGACCCTTGCACAGTTTTTTTTTTTAATTTTTATATTAATTACAGTTTATTTACTTTGTATAACAACTGTAACCCCCTCCTTCATTCCCTACCAATCCCACCCTCTCTCCCTCATCTCCTCCATTCTCCTCTCTAAGTCCACTGATTGGGGAGGTCCTAGTCCCCTTCCATCTGACCCTAGTTTACCAGGTCTCATCAGGACTGGCTGCAATGTCATCCTCTGTATCCTAGCAATGTTGCTCCTCCCTCGGGGGCGGGGAACAAAGAGCACTGCACTAAATTCATTTCAGAGACAGTCCCTGTTCCTCTTATTAGGCAACCCACTTGGATGCTGACCTGCCATGTGCTATGTCTTAGCAGGTGTCCTAGGTTATATACAAGCATGGTCCTTGGTTGGAGAATCAGTCTCAGAAAAGACACCTGTGTCCAGATATATTTGGTCCTTGTGGAGCTCCTGTCCTCCCCAGGTCTTACTAACTCCCCCTTCTTTCATATGATTCCCTGCACTCTGCCCAAGGTTTGGTTATGAGTCTCAGCATCTGCTTTGATACACTGCTAGGTAGAGTCTTTTAGAGGCCCTCTATTATAGGCTCCTTCCAGTTTCTTGTTTTCTAATTCCAATGTCCATCCCATTTGTCCTTCTATGTGAGGCTTGATCATCTTACCCTGGGTCCTCTTTCTTGTTTAGCTTCTTTAGGTGTATGGATTTTAGTATGTTTTTCATATCTTTTAGGTCTAGTACCCATTTATAGATGAGTATGTACCCTGTGTGTCTTTCTGCTTCTGGAATACCTCACTCAGGATGATCTTTTCTAGGTACCAGCATTTACCTGCAAATTTCATGATTTCCTTATTTTTAATTGCTGAGTAGTATTCCAGAGTGTAAATGTACACAATTTCTGTATCCATTCCTCCTTTGAGAAACATCTGGGTTGTTTCCAGGTTCTGGTTATTCTGAATAAAACTGCTATGAACATGGATGAACAAATGTCCTTGTTGTATACTTGAGCATCTTTTGGATATATGCCTATGAGTGATACAGCTGAATTTTGAGGAAGTGCTATTTCTAGCTGTCTGAGAAAGCACCAGAATGATTTCCAAAGTAGCTGCACAATTTTACATTCCCACCAGCAATGGAGGAATTTTCCCCGTTCTCCATAACCTCTCTAGCATGTGTTCTCAGTTGAATTTTTGATCTTAGCCATTCTGATGGGTGTATGTTGAAATCTTAGCTTTGTCTTGATTTGCATCTCCCTGATGGATAAGGATGTTGAGCATTCCATACACCATTTTTAATTGGATTACTTGATTTGTTGCTTTTTAACTTCTTGGATTTTTTATATATTCTGGATATTTGTCCTCTGTCAAATGTAGGTTGGTGAAGATCCTTTCTCAGTCTGTAGGCTGTCATTTTATTCTGATGACAGTGTTATTTTGTTTTTTTTTTTTAACAGAAGTTTTTCAGATTCATGGGGTCCCATTTATTGATTGTTGATATTAGAGCCTGTGCTGTTGGTGTTCTGTTCAGGAAGTTGTCTCCTGTGCCAATGAGTTCCAGACTCATGCCCAGTTTTTCTTCTAACAAATTTAATGTGTCTGGTTTTATGTGAGATCTTTGATCCACTTGGATTTTAGTTTTATGCATGGTGATAAATATAGATCTATTTATATTTTTCTGCATGTAGCCATCCATTTGGAACAGCAACATTTTTTGAAGATGCTATCTTTTTCCATTGAATGATTTTGGTTTCTTTGTCAAAAATCAAGTATCCATAGGTATGTATATTTTTTCTGTTTCATTCTATTCCCATTCGGTTTCATTCATTCCACCATTCTGTTTCTATGCCAACACCATGCAGTTGTTATTACTATTGCTCTGTAATACAGCTTGAAATCAAGGATGGTGATACCTCCAGATGATCTGATGTTGTACAGGATTGTTTTGGAAATTCTGGGTTTTTTGTTTTTCCATATGAAGGTCAGAATTTTTCTTTCAAGGTCTATTAAGAATTGTGTTGGTATTTTGATGGAAATTGCATTGAATCTGTAGATTGCTTTTGGCAGGATGGCTATTTTCACTATGTTAATCCAATCTATCCTTGAGCACTGTTTGTTCTTGGATTTTGCAGTTCAGACTAGTTCTGTCTTTCTCTGGTGTCTGGAGAATTCTTCAGGATTATCAAAGTTATCCAGTGGTTTGAAAGTGTGTGTTGGTGATTCAGCTGTACCTAAGGGAGAAAGATTCATGGGCACAGGACAAATGCAAGCTAGCATGCAAGTGTGTGTGTGTGTGTGTGTGTGTGTGTGTGTGTGCATGAAGGTGTGCCTTGACAAACAGGGTGTTAGAGAATGTAGATGCTTGAAGTGTGGGGCAGGGGCACTGTGCAGGCCCCAATGTAATTGCAGGAGCTTGAGGTCTTAGCAGGAGCAATTTGCTTATGCAAATTCCCTGAATACCTCAATGGCCTGCAGGCCACTGGTATTCAGGTCTGTCTGAGCTCCAGGAGTTATTTGCCTGAACTCCACTGTTAGACCGAGCAGGAGCCTCAATGTTGAGAAGACTGTCCCTGTTTTTCCCACAGTGTGTGCATGGGTGGGAGAGATCTGATGTCTGGCTGCTAGCTTCGAAGGACCTTGGATCTGGGGCTCTGCAAGCACTTGAAAGCACCTTCAGTCTATAGCAGGTAAAATCGGAAAGCAGAGGTTCCCCCTGTTCTCTACTCTCAGTTTTGGGCCTGTTTGGTCAAATGTAGTTGTAGGAGCTCATTCAGCTCAGTGGTGCTGCAGCTGCTGAACTTGGGAGTCCAGCTGCAGCAGCAGGATTGGGAGGCAGTATCAGGTGTCAGCTGGGAAGTTCTGGGAAGCCACAACAATGGTTTACAGACCTGGTGTACTTGGATAGTTTGGCCAGTTCAGTGACTTTGGTGGCTTTACAGCCAGCTGTCTGCTTCTGAGGGATTGGGTGGCCCATACATTCACTGGCTGGGAGGCCCTGCGGAGTCCCTACAGCAGACCTGGGAGGAGGAGGGAGGCCAGAAATGGGGAAGTGCAAGCAGTTAAATGTTCAGCACTCTTAGTCCCCAGAGAAGTCCGCAGGTGTCATGAATCTAAATGGACTCAGCTCATGTGGTGTCCCTTCTCGTTCAGGAAGCCTCAAAGTCAATTTTCTGGCATCAGTTGCCCCTCCACTCACCAATTTTGGAGTTTCAGATCCTGTGCTTCTCAGATATGGTGCCTGCTGATCGCCGCCATCTTGGATCCAGAACTTGCATTTTTTGTTCTAATAGGTTTAATGTGTGTGGTTTTATGTTGATCTCTTTGATCCACTTGGACTTCAGTTTTGTGCAGAGTGATAAATATGGTTCTATCTGAATTTTCTACATGTAGACATCCAATTCAACCAACACAGTTTGTTGAAGTTGCTATCTTTTTTCCATTGTATTGTTTTGGCTTCTTTGTCAAAAGCCAAGTGTCAGTAGGTGTGGGTTTGTTTCTGCGTCTTCTAATTAATTCCATTGATCCACCATTCTCTTTCTATGCCAGTACCATGCAGTTTTTTTTTATTTTTTAATTTTTTGCTCTTTAGTACCACTTGAGGTAAGGAATGGAGGTACATACAAATGAGCTCTTATTGTACAGGAGTATTTTAACAATTCTGGGTTTTTTGTTTTTCTGTATGAAACTGAGAATTGTTCTTTCAAGTTCTGAAAAGAATTGTGTTGGTATTTTGATGGAAAAGCATTGAATGTGTAGTTTGCTTTTGGTAGGATGGCCATTTTCACTATGTTTTTAAACTTTTATTTATTTTTTATTAATTACATTTGATTTAGTTTGTATCCCAGCTATAGCCACCTCCTTCTTTCCTTTCCAATCCCACCATTCCTTCCTCATATCCTCCCCTTTGCCTCCTCAAGTCCACTGATAAGAGAGGTCCTCCTCTCCTTCCCTCTGAAGGTAATCTATCAGTTCTCTTCAGAACTAGCTGTATTGTCTTCCTCTGTGGCCTGGTAAGGCTGCTCCCCTCTCAGAGGGAAGTGATCAAAGAGCCAGGCCCTGAGTTCATGTCATAGACAGTCCCTGTTTCAATTACTAGGAAACCCAAATGGAGATTGAGCTGCCATGGGCTACATCAATGCAGGGGTTCTAGTTAGTCTCTACACATGGTCCTTGGTTGGAGTATTAGTCTCACAAAAGACCCCTTTGCCCAGATTTTTGGGTTCTGTTATTCACCTTGTGGAGCACCTGTCCCCTCCTGGTATTTCTATTTTCCCCTTCTTTCATAAGATTTCCCTGAACTCTGCACACATTTTGACTATTAGTCTCAGCATCTGCTTTGATACCAGCTTGGGTAGAGTCTTTCAGAGGCACTCTGTGGTAGGCTCCTGTCCCGTTGCCTGTTTTCTCCCTCTTCTAATGTCTATTGCTTTTGCCTTGCTGAGTGAGGATTGATTATCTTACCCAGGGTCTTCTTGCTTAGCTTCATAAGGTGCACAATTTTTGGTATGCTTACCCCATGTTATATGTCTAATATCCACTTAAGTTAGTATTATACCATGTGTGTCTTTATGCTTCTGAGATACCTCACTCAGGATGATCTATTCTAGTTCCCACCTTCGCCAGCAAATTTCATGATTTTTTGTTTTAATTGCTGAGTACAATTCCACTGTGTATATGTATCATATGTATCACAATTTCTGTATCCATTCCTCAGTTGAGGGACATCTGGGTTGTTTCAAAATTCTTGCTACTTCTAATAAAACTGCTATGAACATGGCTGTGCAAATGTCCTTGTTGTATACTTGAGCATACTTTATGTATACCTAGGAGTGATGTAGATGGATCTAGAGGTAACACTATTCCCAGTTTTCTGAGAAAACACCATATTCTTTTTCAAAGTGGTTATACAAGTATTCATTCCCACCAGCAATGGAGGAGGGTTCCCCTTTTTCCACATGGTCTCCATGATGTATTGTCATTTGAGTTTTTTTATCTTAGCCATTCTGATGGTTATAAGGTGAAATCTCAGGGTTCTTGTGATTCGCATTTCCCTGATGACTAAGGATGCGGAGTATTTAAGTATTCCTCTTCCATTTGATTTTCCTCTATTGAGAATTTTCTGCTTAGCTCTGTATCCATTTTTTAATTGGATTACTTGATTAGTTGCTTTTTAACTCCTCGAGTTCTTTATATATTCAGGATATTAGCCCTCTCTCAGATATAGGATTGGTGAAGATCCTTTCTCAGTCTGTAGGAAGATTTTTTGTTCTGATGACAGTGTCCTTTGCTTTACAGAAACTTTTCAGTTTCATGAGGTACTATTTACTGATTGCTGATCTTAGAGCCTGTGCTGTTGGTATTCTGTTCAGGAAGTTGTCTCCTGTGCCTGTGAGGTCAAAGCTCTTCCCCACTTTTACTTCTAACAGGTTTAGTGTGTCTCTTTTTATGTTGAGGTCTTTGATCCACTTGGACTTTAGTTTTGTACAGGATGATAAATATGGTTCCATTTGCCTTTTCTTCATATATATATGAAGAAATTGAATATATATATATATATATATATATATATATCAGATGAGCACCATTTGTTGAAGACACTATCTTTTTTTCCATTGTATGGTTTTGGCTTCTTTCTAAAAAATAAAGTAACCTTAGGTGTGTCGGTTTATTGCTGGCTCTTCTATTCTATGTCTTTTATCCACCATTCTGCAGGTGAGTGCTTCTTGGTTGCAGCAGAATGTAGTATCCAGTTTCTGCAACCAATCTGTCAGTCTGTGTCTTTTTATTGGAGAGTTGAGTCCATTGATGTTGACAGATAATAGTGACCAATTAATGTTAGTTCCTTTTATTGCGGGGTTAGTGGTGACAGTGTGTTTGTGTCCTTGTTTTTCTTTGATTTTTGTTGTTGTTGTTGTTCTTGTGAGTTTATCTTTATCCTGTGTTTTCTTGGCTGTAGTTGATTTTGTTAGATGGGAATTTTCCTTCTAGTATCTTCTGTAGGGCTGTGTTGCCCTGTAGATGCTCTTTAAGTTTAGTTTTGTCATGGAATAGTTTTTTTTTTCTCCATCTATATAGTTATTGCTGTGTATAATAGTCTGGTTTGGCATCTGTGTTCTCTTAGAATATTCATGAAATCTGTCTTAACCTTATTGTTTTTCACGATTTCTGTTGAAAAGTCTGATATGATTCTGATAGGTCTACCTTTATATGTTATTTGTCCTTTTTCCTTGCTGCTTTTAATATTTTTCCTTGTTCTGTAGATTTAGTGTTTTGACATGATTTAATGTTTTAGATTTAGTGTTATGTGATATGAGTAGTTTCTTTTCTGGTCTAGTCTATTTGGTGTTCTATAAGCTTACTGTTGCTTAGGATATCTCTTTCTTAAGGTTGAGAAAATTTTCTTCTTTAGTTTTCTTGAAAATATTTTCTTGACCTTGGAACCTGGAATCTTCTTTTTCATCTATTCCTATTATTCTTAGATTTCATCTTTTCATGGTGTCCTTGATTTCTTGGAAGTTTTGTGTTTGGAATGTCTCTGATTTTATTTTTTCTTTGAGATATATATCAATTTCTTCAATAGTATCTTCATTGCCTGAGATTCTCTCTTCCATTACTTGTGTTCTGTTTGTGATCCTTATCTTTGTGGTTCCTGATCTTTTCTGTAAGTTCTCCAGCTCCATGGTTTATTCTGTTTTTTTTTTTTTTTTTTTTCTGTTTTTTGGTTCTAATTCTGTTTTCACGTCTTGTACCATTTCCTTCATCTGTTTGAATGTGGATTCCTGTCTTTCTATCATGGCATCTATCTTTTTTTGTTTATTTGTTTCCTCTTTGTGTGCTTCTAGTAATTCAATAAACATGAATTATAAATCATTTTCCTGTGTTCTGACGAATTGAAATATCCATTGATTTTTGAAGATGCTGGTGAAGCCATGATGTCCTGATTTTTTGTTGGATTCGTTCTCATGCTTTCTTCTACCCATCTGCTTATCTATAACTTTTGGTGTTTGTTCCTAGAGCCTGTATTGCAAACTGGGTCCCTCTGTCTTTGAAGTCTGTAGTATTCTTCAGGAAGATGAGAGAGGTCCATTTGTTTGAGAGTTGGTTTTGGTGTTTCAATTGCAGGTAAAGGAGGAAGATAGTAGGTCCAAGAGAATAAACACAGTAGGTGCTTGGAGGTGTGTCTGCCTGTGAGAGGGAAGGTGGGGGTGCTGCAGTATTTGGCAGGTGCAGTGCTGATGTACAGGTGCCCTGAATGGCTCAGTGTTACACATGCCTGTCTCAGTTTTGTGCTCCAAGAGCTTAGATCTGCCTGAGCTGCACAGTCTAGCTGTCTGGACTCCATTGAGAGACCCACTGAACAGGAGATTCAACATTGAAACTGCTGTTCCACAGATCCCTATGTTGCCCACAGATGGGGTATGTGTGGAAGAGTTTTGTTGTCTGGCTGGTAGTACAACCAAACCCCAGATCTGGGGCTCTGTATGCACTCTCTCACAGAAGCACTCACTTGCAGATCTTTCTGGAAAGTATGCAGGTGCACTCACTTGCAGGCTTGTGTGGGAAGTGCTGAAGGTCCACAAGCCCTCACTGGCAGATGCACGCTTAAAGCTCTACAGCCTGAGAACTCACTAGCAGGCATGTTGGTAAGCTCAGAGAGTCCACAGTTTTCTGCTTTCAGATTTGGGTCCCCTGTTTGGCCATTAGAATAAGGAGCACTCCTTGCCTCTGCTGAGCTGCTTAGACAAGTTGAGTGAGGGAAGGTGCAGCTGGGAAGGCAGGGAGTTGATATTTTAGCAGTCTCAACCACCCCACCCCCAAGACATCCATGGGGGGCCTGGACTCAATCTGCCCCAGCTCATAGGTTGTCTCCTCTATCCCTGGAAGCCTCAAAGTCAATACTTTGGTTTCAGCTGCCCCTCCACTCACCAGTTTTTGAGTTTGCGATCTTCAGCCCTTCAGAAATGGTGCACCCTGGTTGATGCCATCTTGGAGCGCTAGAGAAGAGTCTCCCACAATGGCTATTTTAAGTTTGGGTAGATACTATAAACTATGCCTTCAAAACACTGTTTCAATTTATAGTAGCAACATGTATTTAATACTTATTTTTCTAAATCCATAGACATGCTAGAACAGTGGGAATTGTCTTTTCTGCTGTATCCTCCCTGCCTTTCCTAACTTACAAGAAAAGTATGTCACAAATGTGTCAATATGTATTTTTATAAGTATACATGAGACAAAGGTCTTTTAATAGGCTTATTTAATTTCCATGTTTTTTTTTTGTATGAAGCTGTTTATTTTTTTTTGTATTTTCTTCTTTTTACATACCACATTTCTTATATTTTTCCATTTGAGATTTCAAATCTTTTTCAATTATATATGAACATAAAAATTTTTTTTGTCTGGTCTACATTTTTTTCTCTTAAACCTAATATATATATGAATGTATGTATATATATATATATATATATATATATATATATATATATGAATCTAGATGTTTAAAATTAACTTAATCCTTTTAATATATGGCCTATGTCCATTAGCTAGAAAGTAAAATACAGTATATCTTATACCATGAAATAAGCAATTATTTAGAGTAAATGTGGAAAATAACAATTATCTCACTCAAAAGGAGAGATATGATAGACAGAGGTCATGACTGATGAGAAGGAATAAGGAGGAGAGGGTGGACAGAGAGTTAAGAGGGTAAAGATCAGATCTGGGGAAAGGGCAAGAGAGCAGAAGGCCTATAGAGAAAAGGAAAACTGAGGGTTGTGTTGTGGATTTAAGCAGATTCAGATTATCCACAGCAGCAGACTATTTGCAGTCTGAGGGCTCTGAGAGTGGACTAAGAGCCCAAAGAGTGTTGAAAGAGCTCCAAGAAAAGAGACGGCTGCTGATGTTCACTGTTTTTGGTTGCTGTTGATGCATTTGGATAAGAAGTTGGAGATATCATGAAATAAAGATTGGACTTGTTTTCTCCTATTTCCAATGTCCGTCTCCTTTGTCTTTCTAGATGAGGATTGATCATCTTACCCCTGGACCTCTTTCTTCTTTATCTTCTTTAGTTTTACATATTTTAGTATGTTTATCCTATTTTATATATATATATATATATATATATATATATATATATATATATATATACAAGTGAATATATACCATGTGTGTCTTTCTGCTTTTAGGATACCTCACGCAGGATGATTTTTTTCTAAATCCCGCCATTTGCCTGCAAAATTCATGATTTCCTTGTTTTTAATTGCTGAGTAATATTCCATTGTGTAAAAGTACCACAATTTCTGTATCCATGTAACAGGACAGTAGCCTACCACAGAAGGCACCTGAAAGACACTACCTAGCAGTGTATCAAATCAGATGCTGAGACCCATAACAAAGCCTTCTGCAGAGTGTATGGAATCATATGAAGGAAGAAAGAATTAGTATATCCTAGAGGGAACAGGGAGCCCCACAAGGTCCAAATATATCTGAGCACAGGGGTCTTCTATGAGACTGTTTCTCCAACCAAGGAACATGCATGGATATAACCTACAACCCCTACTCAGACATAACCCATGGTAGCTCAAGTGGGTTCCTGGTATTTCTCAGGGAAGTGGCTTTTCTTCTAGCTGCAGGTTTCTCCAGGTTACCTTGCAAGTAGGAAGAACATCCAAAATGCTATGATCTATACAGGCTCTAAACATTTCTTGAAAGTACAAGTCTTCCTGACCTCTAATAATGTAGCTTTGGGCATCAAGTATCCTGTAGTAGCTTTAGTATTTCCTAGTTGTAATAGTGACCAGCAGACAGATGGCTCCAGAAGTTGATCCACCCTGAGGTCTCAGGCTCAACACGCCTAAACACCTGTATCCCTCTCTTTGAAGAAATAAGCTTCCATCAACTGAAGTTAGTGTTGCTTTTACCTGTGAACCTCACTGTCTAGGTTATTACTTCCTTCCATGTGTACTTTTTGTCTCCTTAGAGATAAAAATCCTTTTGCTCTTTACAACTGTCTTCCATGTATATCTTTTGCCCTGAGTATACAGAAGATTAAATTCAACCTTCCTTCTTATTTTATGGTTATTCCACATTCTTGACTCCTAAAGCTGTTAATTTTCAAACAATAGATTCTTTCATGGGATGCCATCCAGACTCTGCCCTCTGAGTCATACAGAATTATAACATGATCTTTTTGTCCACTCCTGGCCCAGATTCCAGAGTTATCACTGCATCATCAAAACCTACAACTACTTTTGAGGCTTGTGAGAGTGAAGTGTTTATCCTGAGGCTAAGATTGCCACAGAGATGGTGTTCTGTGAGGCTTGCTTCTTTTCTGCTGCATCAATATTTTTGCTTTGAAGACTTCATCCCATTTTTTTGTGTTTCACCCTTTGGAACAGGCTATACTTCTTAGCCTAACCCATAGAGCCAGTTTTTTTCAACCATTTTAAATGGAAGTGTTTTATATTTTCTTTTTTATGTTTTTTTCCTTTCTCTCTCTCCCTCTCTCTCTTTCTCTCTCTCTCTCTCCCTCTCTCTCTTTCTCTCTCTCTCTCTGTCAATTACTATGTGTATATTTTCTGAGGTTATATCATTCCTACAGATTTAAGAGTAAGTATATGTTTTATATAGTTATAATGCACATGTTAATTTAATTCACCATTTTGTAATTTTAATCATTTAACATATATTACAATTATTTTTATTTTTCCATGAAGAAAGAAATATTTTTCTGGAGGTGGCTTAACACAAAGAAAATATATCAAAAACTGTTTATAGTTTCAGGAAAAGAGAGAACACTCAGTTTTCAGCCATAAAACCTAACATTTTATCTACTCCAAACTGAAACCTTCTTTAAGAAGTGGCCAGAGTTTCATGAGGTCCCATTTATTGATTGTTGCTCTTAGAGCCTGTGCTGTTGGTGTTCTGTTCAGGAAGATGTCTCCTGTGCCAATGAGTTCAAGGGTTTTCCCTACTTTTTTTTTTCTAAGCTGTTTAGTGTGTATAGTTTTATGTTGAGGTCTTTGATCCACTTGGACTTTAGTTTTGTGCAGGGTGATTAATATGGATCTATTTGCATTTTTCTACATGCAGACTTCCAGTTAGACCAGCACCATTTGTTGAAGATGCTGTCTTTTTTCCATTGAATGGATTTGGCATCTTTGTAAAAAATCAGGTGTCCATAAGTGTGTGGATGTATGTCAGGGTCTTCTATTTGCTACCATTGATCCACCAGTCGGTTTCTATGCCAGTACCATGCAGTTTTTAGTATTGTTGCTTTATAGTACAGCTTGAGATCAGGAATGGAGATACCTCCTGAAGATCTTTCACTGTAGAGAATTTTTTTTAGCAATTCTAGGTTTCTTGTTGTTCTATATGAAGTTGAGAATTTTTCTTTCAAGGTCTGTAAAGAATTGTGTTAGTAATTTGATGGGAATTGCATTGAATCTGTAGATTGTTTTTGGTAAGATGGCCATTTTTATTATATTAATCCTGCCAAGACATGAACATGGGAGATCTATCCATCTTCTGATATCTTCTTAATGGGACCTCATGAAACTGAAAAGCTTCTGTAAAGCAAAGGATAACTGTCCTCAGAACAAAACGACAGCCTACAGATTGGGAAAAGATCTTCACCAATCCTATATATGACAGAGGGCTAATATCCAGTATAAATAAAGAACTAAAGAAGTTAAACAGCAAAAAATCAAGTAATCCAATTAAAAAATAGGGTACAGAGCTAAACAGAGAATTCTCTGCAGAGGAATATCGAATGGCAGAAAAACATTTAAAGAAATGCTCAACCTCATTAGCCATCAGGGAAATGCAAATCAAAACGACCCTAAAATTTCACCTTACACCCATCAGAATGGCTAAGATCAAAAACTAAAGAGAAAACACGTGCTGGAGAGGTTGTGGAGAAAGGGGAACCCTCCTCCACTGCTGGTGGGAATGTAAACTTGTACAACCACTCTGGAAATCAATCTGGCGCTTTCTCAGACAACTAGGAATAGCACTTCCTCAAGATCCAGCTATACCACTCCTAGGCATATATCCAAAAGATTCTCAAATACACAATAAGGACATTGGCTCAACCATGTTTGTAGCAGCCTTATTTGTAATAGCCAGAAGCTGGAAACAGCCCAGATGCCCCTCAGTGGAGGAATGGCTATACAAATTGTGGTATATCTACACAATGGAATATTACTCAGCAATTAAAAATAAGGAAATCATGAAATGCAGGTAAATGGTGGGATCTGGAAAAGATCATCCTGAGTCAGAAAGATGCACACAGTATATACTCACTCATATAGACATATATTATAGGATAAAACCTACTAAAATTTGTATACCTAAAGAAACTAATCAAGAGGGAGGACTCTTGCTAAAATGCTCAATTAATATCCAGAAAGGCAAAGAGGCTGGACATCAGAAGAAGGAGAAAAGAGGGAACAAGTCAGGAGCCTGACACAGAGGACTTCTGAAAATCCCTGCCCTGCAGACTATCAATATAGATACTGAGACTTATGGGCAACCTTTGGGAAGAGTGCAGGGAATCTTAGGAAAGAAGTGGGAAACAGTAAGATCTGGAGAGGACAGGAACTCCATAAGGATAGCAGCAGAACCAAAAAACTTTGAGCACAGGGGTCTTTCCTGAGACTGATATTCCAACCAAGGACTATGCATGGAGAAAACCTAAGACCCCTGCACAGAGGTAGCCCATGCCAGTTCAGTATCCATGTGGGTTCCATTGTAATAGGAACAGGGACTGTCTCTGACATGAACTGATTGTCCTGCTCTTTAATTTCTTCCCCCTGAGGGGGAATCAGCGTTACCAGGCCACAAAAGAAGACAATGCAGCCACACATAATGAGACCTAATTGACTAGGATCAGATGGAAGGAAAAGAAGTCCTCCCCTATCAGTGGACTTGGGGAGGGGCATGCAGGCAGAGGGTGGAGGAAGGTATTGATTGGGATGGGAGGAGGAGGGAACCATGGGGAGTATACAAAGTGAGTAAAGTGTAA
Organism: Meriones unguiculatus; assembly: GCF_030254825.1. Classification (NCBI taxonomy): domain Eukaryota; kingdom Metazoa; phylum Chordata; class Mammalia; order Rodentia; family Muridae; genus Meriones; species Meriones unguiculatus. The sequence goes on along the minus strand of NC_083369.1, from coordinate 53,357,597 downwards.
TTAAGAAAGAAAAACTAAAAAAAAAAGATTTATAAATTAAAAAAAAGAAGTGGTCAGAGAAAGTGTAGCTTTTTTTATAACAAGATGTTTTCATAATTATATACATTATTTTGATAGATTAAAAAAGATTTATATATGGTCAAATACATCTACAAATTAGAAACTAAAAACATGGATAATTACTGAGTTCTCAAGACTTCTGGTCTTGTATAATTTTTAAATGTTATCCCAGCTTGATTCCTGTTGCTGTCATAAAACATGGAACAACACCAACTTTAGAATTTACTTTTTTTTTTTTGTTCTTCTCAATGCAGTTTATTCAGGAACCTTGAACAATCTTCTGACTCTGGGGAAAGCCAGCCCACAGCTTAAATAGCCTCTGGGTAGCCAACCCCAGCTTGCCTTGTGGGCAATGCAGATAGGTCCACATACATGGAAGCAAGCCAGATCCTCAGCCTTAGCCAAATATGGAGTTGTTTGTGAAAGAGAGCACTCACCATCGGGAAGGTGGGAGGCGGAAACCAGCTCCATCTTTAAGGCACAGCCTTACACAGCTCTCTACAGTTCCCCCTTTTTGTTTTAGACGCATCAGGCAAGAGTACAGGTCTGATCTCTGATATTAGAAATAAATTGGGACTTTGTACTGATGTTCATTTAGGTGTCATCCACCCAAAGGGCATCAGACCCATCTGATACCTTTTTCTCAGAGGCGGGACGTGGGGCATCAACCCGCATGCAATCAGACATGCTCTTCTCTGGGTCCAAAGCGGCTGACCCTGAGTGCAGTGCTTAGCCTCGCATCCTGAGCATAACATTTTAGCTTTTTATGGTAGCCAACCATGCTTGGGGAGACTGTCCTCCTTCAATGGCTGTAAAGGCCTGAATGGTCATGGCTGCATTACGCTGTTGTGAGACTCTAATCTTGCATATACACCACAGGCAAACCAAGGAGACCAACACCAGAAGGCCTGCTAACCTCCCATGCCCGCCCATTCCTTCAGATGATTCATGGCTGCAGCAATCCATGATCATAATCCTGTGGCTAGTCCTGCATCCACTCTGGTAGAATTTGCCGTAACAATGGCCACTATCAGCTGCTCCATCATAGTATCGAATTCTTCAGTCCAGTTACCTAAAATATAGCTAGACAATTGTTTAGACAGATTTGCAGCACAGGAAAAATTCTCATATTGTATGCTAGTGACACAAAGTCCAGCATACTTTCATTGACAGCCAAGTTGAGCGATTTGCCATAGGGTATCAATTTGCTCCTGCACGAGGTCAATCCTCTGATTGAACACCATCAGGTCTCTTTTTAGTTGAGCATTAATTCCTTTTTGTACATCTAAAGCATGAGCTACATTGGCTAAAAGTTTATTTAGGGTCTGAGCAGTCTGCATAGTATGACTCATGTAAGAATTGGGAAATAGTAAGAGCTGGAGAGGACAGGGCCTCCACAAAGAGAGCAACAGAACAAGAAAATTTGAACACAGGGAACTTCCCAGAGACTCATACTCCAACCAAGGACTATTCATGGAGATAACCTAGAACCCCTGCACAGATGTAGCCCAGGGCAGCTCAGTCTCCAAGTGGGTAACATAGTAATGTGAAGAGGGACTGCCTCTGACATAATCTGACTGGCCTGCTCTTTGATCACCTCCCCCTGGGGGGGGGAGCAGCCTTACCAGGCCATAGTAGAGGACAATGCAGCCACTTTGGATGTGAACTGATGGACTAAGATCAGAAAGGAGAGGAGAACCTCCCCTATCAGTGGACTTGGGGAGTGGCATGCATGCAGAAAGGAGAGGGAGGGTGGGATCGGGAGGGGAGGATGGAGGGGCTTATGGGGGGATGCAGAATGAATAAAGTGTAATTGATGAAAAATTTAAAAAAAAGAAAAGATAATTTAAGAACCTTAAATGACTTTCAAAAGTGAAGGAAAACATGGAGTTAGTCAATTTACATGGAGTACGTCTCGCCCCTGAGGGCAATGGTCTCCTGAACCTACTCAGACCTCGGACACCACCACTGCTAGTTCTAGAACTGATGCAGGATGTTCCAACGAGGGGTTAAGGCTTCTCATAATATTTCCTATAAGTCCACACCTGTTTGTTTATAACCCCCATTTTTATTCATTGTTAGCCAGATAGAGCCAAGTAATTGTGGTAATGATACTTGCTTTTTTGCCCAATGCAGGAATGCTATTGAATTTAGGTATGCCCTGGTTACTCGCATGCCTTGCTGGGTGCCTGTGCCCGTTGATGCCCCTCACGCTATGACTCTCTTCCGACAGAAAAGGGATCTTGGAATTACAGCCACCATTGTTACTGCAATCTCATTGGCGGCTGTTGGAGCTACCATCGAATTTACTTAATCATATATTTTATTTGTCCATTATACAGTGAACACTTGGAAGGATCTCAAGGCAGGAACCTGGAAGTAGGAATTAAGCAAAGACAGTGGGGGAATTCTGCTTACTGTCTTGTTTTCCTGGCTTTCTCAGCCTGCTTTCTTACACAGTACTGGACAACCTACCTGGAGTAAAATAGCCCACAGTGGACAGGACCCTGTAACATCAACAACTGATAAGGAAAATGTCACCACAATTTTGCCTATAGGTCAACCTATTCTAACAATATCTCAATTGAAATTTCCTTTTTCCCAAGTGACTTTATTTTGTGCTCACTTTACAAGGACTAACAAGTACATATTTCCTGATAAATACCTCTACATATGTAGAAAGTGAGTGAGGCCATAGAGGAAAGTTTGAGAATTAACATGAAAATATATCTAGAACTGTGAATGATCACATAGAAATGACTAATGTACAAGAAACTCATGAAAAAATAATGGTATGAGACTAAACCTTACAAGTAATCCTGTCATCACAGACACATCACAATCTCCTTACAAATATCAGCTATCTCATGCTGATATCTGAGGAAAGAAACAAAACAGGAGGGTTTGTATATTCACTTCTATGCCTATGATAGAATACAATGATGAAACAACTTCAAGGTCAAACAGTTTATTTTACTTTAAATTTTGGGTCACTCTCCATCATTGAAGAGTAGTAGAGTCAGGAATTTGAAATATCTAGTCACATTTACAGTTAAGAGCAGTGAGTGATAAATATATGCCTGTTTAGTACTCAACAGTTTCTCTACAGTCTAGGGCCTAAAACTTACGAAATGGTGTCACCCAGTTTCAGGCTAGGCCTTTAACCATCAATTAAGGCTACCACAAAAATTCCATATAGATATGCTCAGAGAGTAAAATGACCTAGACAATCTCTCCTTAAGACATTTTTCCTGGTGATATGAATTCTGACTAGTGGGAGATGGAATGTAAAAATAGCTCGAGATAATGAAGGCTGATATGAATGTAGGATATATTTATTATTATACAATGTTGATGAAAAGGTAAAATAGTCCAATCATTCTGGAGAATCCTCCCCCTGCAAAAAAACAAAAACAAACAAACAGAAATAGAACTACCATATGATCAATCTATACTACTATTGGACACATAAACAAGGGACTCGTTACCATTTTACTACAGGAATATTTGCAGATCCTATTTCAAATTGCCTCTTTATTTACAATAGCTTGGGAATAGGATCAACATATATATTGATGAATAGATAATGAAAATATAGTGTATATATATACAATGGAATATTAATCAGCTATAAATAAATATTAAACCATGAAAATTTCAGGTGTATAGATTAAATTGTAAGGAAGTAGTGAGTGAGATCATCCAAGCCTCCAAAGATAAGTATCATTTATTCTGTCTAATTAATATAACTACAACTATTTTATTTTATATGTTTGTTATAGACACTATGCAAAATCTAGGAAAATAAAAATGGGCCACTGTCACGGTTGTGCATTTAGATGGGGAAGAAAGAAGAATGTGAAAATAGCAAGAGGATATATAGGGGGCACAAGGGTTCCAGCTGGTAATTTAATGATGGAATTCAGGAAACAAAAGACTAGTGGGAGTCGTATCCAACTTTATGTGTACATGTAATTGGGCTTCCCAGCCCATACATTCTGCCCTTACTATGACTGCATTCCAGATTAACCTAGTATAAATTGAGAGGTACATATTTTAAGTTTTCTTACATGAACGTCATAAATCACCTAGTATATAGTTACTATCTCTGTAGAAGTCTAGCTGAATCTAAAATCTCACCCAAGCAAGTCATTATAGATCATTAACTGCCTCAGATTCATAAAGACTATTTTTATCCACAAATGCAATAGGAGGAATTCATGGAGCTCAAGATCTAAGCAAGGATGGGGAAGGGCTATGAGAGAAAGGATGCACAAACAGTCTTTATGAATCACAACTAGTTTGTAAGCTAATTAAAAATTATAAATTTGGAAAAGAAGTTTAAACAGAAATATCCCATATTAGCAAACAATTCTGCTACTAGAAGACATTGATTTTTAAACAAAAATCTGAATGCCTGGCACAGGTTGTCTTCCCACAATTTATTGGTCAGTGAGGCACCTGGCACTGCTATTGCTCTTTGTTGCCTACCAAAACTAAATGATAAGACCCTATTGCTGAAGAGAGCACACAAATTGCTTACATGACACAAAGAAATCATTATTGAACTAATCAGAAAATTTATTCTTAGATGTCTAGCTTTCTTAGTGATGAAAGCTTCTATGCAGGATGATAAGACAAAATGACAATGATGCTCTTATACAGAGCTGGATCCTGGGATTTGGCATTACTGATCTGCAAGGCAAGAGACATCTACTGGTCTCAAACCTAGTATATGATTCCTGTAGCTTTGATTCACTTGAACATATTAGCATGAGTGTTTTTGAGTTGGTATCATTCATTATATTACTATGTTAACACTTAGCCTAAGTACATGTCCACATTAATGTAAATAAAATGTATGTGAAAGATTCTGTACAAATATGTAGCAGTTTCACAAAAGATTGCCAATGTTGTTTCTGTTTCAAAATAACATTTATTATGAAGATGTAGCTCAGTGTTAGAGTGCTTGCCTAACGTACAAGAGACACTATGTTTAATTTCTAGCAACAACAACAATAATAATAATAAATGCTTCAGTGAAGTAATCCAATGTTGAGCAATGGAATATCCATCTATTCAAAGCTGATATTACCTTTATCAATATATAGAAAAGAGAACCAAGGTTTGTTGACTGCCTTTTTTTTTTTTGCTTTAGCTTTGAAAAAAAAAATGTGTTTTTATTAGGCAAGTGATAATATTAAATAAAAATTATTTAGTATTTTAGTATTTCTTCATGATAGGCTTGAGCATACTCTTTAATATGAATAAATGACTTCATAAGAACAAACAGGAGTCTAGAAAGAAACAAATCTGTCATGTCAAACAAATGATGTCATGTCTATATTGATAAATTCCCAATCTCAAGAGTATAAAGTATGACAACTGCTATGCAATCACTGATTCTCCCTTGTCATTTTACCTTAAATTAAGTACAAAAGAAAAAAATATCCAATCTCTGTCTGCAGTTTTATTTCTGCCATTTACTTTCTCTTGGGTTCAGTTCTTTGCATATTAAAAGTCTCATGAAATATATGAAGTTTTGGATTTTTGTGCCTTTGATGAACTTTTTTGTGCTTGTTTACATCTGTGAGTGTGTCTCTGTTTGTCTGTGTATATATGTGTATGTGTATGGTTGTACAGGTGCCAAAGGGCATGTATGTATGTCAGCACACAGTTTGAGAGGTTCAGTTCTCTCATTTCATTTTGTAAACCTAGAGATCAAATCCAGTTTGTTAGACTCAACATCAAAATATTTTTCTTGTTGAGTTGTATTTCTGGCCTCAACGTCTTAATTCTTATGGAATTGTCCACCTCAATCCCGAATAGTATCACTTTATTAGAAGTCTGCCATGTTTGCTATTAGTACAGCATTCTAGTTCCTATGCCTTGCATGATATTCTTTTCTATCTTTTAACTTTTTAACATCAGATGTTTTCTTTAAAGTGAAATTTTTATATGTACGGTAATCTTGACAAAGCTTAAATTGTCTTTTCTTACCCAATTTGTAAGGGTATGATTTTAGAATAATAAATTTTATATTACTCATGAGATAGATTTATTTTGCAATTTATTTTCTCTCTCATGCTGCTTAATTTCTTGTACATAACTAGATAGATTAGAATTATTTTCTTCATCCATTGTCTTACTAGTTATATCTCTTCTACTATAAAATTATAGTTTTTGCCCTAGTAAATATACAATATACATATTTCTTTTATTGTATTCATAATTTAAATAATGTTCTCCAGTGTTTACTATACATCAGTATCTAAAGTGTTGATACATAATTGGTGTTAATTAAAGATTTATACTAATCTTCATTCTAAATCTATTCCTACAATTTCTAGTCACCCCTTTCCTAAATCAAAGATAAAAATTGACCCTTCTTTTTATGTCACCCTATCTTAAAAAAAATTGAGTCTTCCTTCACTAAATCTACAACTTTCTAAATGTATACTATTCATCAAGTTTCTTGGGAAAGTCTTGTTTTTTATCATTCTCAAGTGGATATCTTACTCGGTTGGTGGGAGAATGAAATGAAACAACAGAAGAAATTATCCAGTGCAGAAAAGGTGATCAGCTAAAATCTGTTTCATTTGTATGCAGTGAATTACACAATGTTCTGTAGAGTAACAGAACTTATAGAATGAAAATTATACATATGTACTCATATATATGTATAATTACATATGTGTATAATTATATATTATGTTTAATGGGATTTATTAGAATGACTGAAAGGCTGTGGTCCATCTAAATCCAACAATGGCTGGGTATCAATGGAAAGGCCAAGAATCCAGTAAGTGCTCAGTTCATGAGTACTGATATCTCAGCTGTTTTTTAGTATATGCTGGAATCCTGAAAAAATAGGCTCCAATGTCAATGAAGGAATAGAATTGTTAGCAAGGTGAGAGCAAGCAGAGAGACTAAAAGCTTCCTTCTTCCACATCCTTGTATAAGCTTCAGCAGATGGCATGGCCCAGATTAGAGGTAGATTTTCCCAGAACAAAAGATTTGGATTCAGGAAAGACCCCTGTGCTCTGATTTTTTGGTTCTGTTGCTCTCCTTGTGGAGTTCCTGTACTCTCCAGATCTTACTGTTTCCCACTTATTTTCTAAGATTCCCTGACCTCTGCCCAATAAGTCTCAGCATCTGCAATGATAGTCTGCAGGGCAGAGCCTTTCAGAGGTCCTCTGTGTCATGCTCCTGACTTGTTCCCTCTTTTCTCCGTCTTCTGATGTCCACCCTCTTTGCCTTTCTGGATAGGAATTACCAAGGACTATGCATGGAGATAACCTAAGACCACTGCATAAATGTAGCCCATGGCAGTTCAGTATCCATGTGGGTTCTATTGTAATAAAAACAGGGACTGTCTCTGACATGAACTGATTGGCCTACTCTCTAATTACCTCCCCCTGAGATGGAAGCAGCATTACCAGGCCACAGAAGAAGACAATACAGCCACTCCAGATGAGACCTAATTTACTAGGGTAAGAAGGAAGGAAAAGAAGACCTATCCTATCAGTGGACTTGGGGAGGAGCATGCATGCAGAGGGAGGAGGAAAGGAGGGATTGGCACTGGAGGAGGGAGGGAACCACAGGGGGGAAACAAAGTGAATAAAGTGTAATTAATAAATAATTTAAAAAAAGATTTTGAGACTGAGAGGGGGACAAGATGGCGGCACCAGAACACTGCATCTGAGGAGCAGGACAACATTTTCTGTACAGCGACCAAGAAACTGAACTCTGGGCCCTAAAACAACAACAACAACCGTGTTTCCCAGGTGAGAGGAAACCCCTGGCATGTGAATCAGTCGGGTCCACTATCAAGTCACCCAGCGAGAACCCGGAAGAGATCCTGGGTCACACAGGCATTAGGTCTCCAGACCAGAGCCACATGCCTGAGTGTCACATTCCCAGGCTGATCAGTGCACACACACACACACACACACACACACACACACAAAAAAAAAAAAAAACAGAGACTGGGAGTCCCAGTCGCGAGAAAACCCCACAGGGAATGAAGGAAAAAGCACTGACTTGGGTCACCCAGTCTTTCCCTGGGAAAAGTCTCACAGATCAGCTGATAAGAACCGCCATCATAGAACTGGGCTCCAGCCGCAAGCACAGACAGTTGCTGCACGCCTAGCTCTCCTGCACAGACAAAGCTGTGCATCCCAGGGCACCAGACACTGGGAGTCACTGTCCAGAGAAATCCTCACAGAGAACGATGCAAAGGGGACTGTCTTAGGCCACACAGTATATCCCTAGAAAAGGCCCCTCAGACCGGCACAACCCAGGGATCTGCTGTGCACCAGATAGCAGGCTTGTTACCAGGAGAGCAGTACCCACCCGCCACAGATTACTGCTTGGGTACTAGGGCACAGAGCCCCAGTCTCAGACATACAAAAGCCTGGAATACCTGAGAACAACCTCCAGATAACCCTGCAAGAGGCAACCAGTTATCCCTAACAAAACTGACCAAACCATGGGACAAACAGGTTACAGCAGCAGATCACTAAATTTACAGCAAGAGACCCAGAAGCAGGGCAGCTGTCTTCAGGACTTCTCTGGGTGAGAGGAGAGCCCTCTCAACTAACAAGGACCATGGTTACCACTCATGTCTCTATGCCTGAGGTGAAAAGCAACAACTCCTGAAAAACACCAGCCATCAAGTGACTATACCTAAAAAGCTGAGAAGGCTTCCTCCAGGCAAAAACATCTTCCTGTCAAGGGTATTTTCTCCACCACAAGATTCCAGGGACCACCAGAAACTAACCCCAGAGGCCAGCATAAAAGCTCAACCAACAAACGCCAAAGCAATATGGCATCTCCAGAAACCAGTTATCCAGGGGCAAGTAGCCCTGGACATCCCAGCATAACTGAAATTCAAGAAGATGACCTAAAATCTATGCTCATGAAGAGGATAATAGAGGAAACAAATAAAATGTGTAAAGGGCTAGAGGAAGATAAACTCAAACAGATTATGGCCATCCGTAAAGAAATACAGGAAATTGCAGCAAAATAGTTTGTGGCCTTTAGAGAGGAAATGCTTAAATCACTGAATGAAATAAAAGAAACAGGAGATTGCTCAAACAAACAGCTAAAGGAATTGATGGAAAAACAGGAAAATACAGTTAGACAGGTGAAGGAAATCAACACAGCAGCTCAAGATCTAACATATAATGGAAAATTAAACACAACTGAAGGCAATAATGGAGAGGAAGAATTTAATTAAAACAACAACAACAAAAAAAAAAACAGAAACTACAGAGGTAAGCATAACCAATAGACTACAAGAGATGGAGGAAAAAATCTCAGGTGAAGAAGATACAATGGAAGAAATCGATGTATCCGTCAAAGAAAATGTTAAATCGAAAAAAATTTCTGAGAGAGACCATCCAAGAAAGCCAAGACAATATGAAAAGACAAAACCTAAGAATAATAGGAATAGAGGAAAAAGAAGATTCCCTGCTCCAAGGCCCAGAAAATATTTTCAACAAAATCACTGAAGAAAATTTTCCCAACATAAAGGAGAGGCCAAAAAGAATACAAGAGACCTACAGAACACCCAATAAATTAGACCAGAAAAGAAAATCCTCTGGCCATATAATAATCAAAACAGTAAGTATATAGAACAAAGAAAAAACACTAAAAGCTGCATGGGAAAAAGGCCAAGTAACATATAATGGCAAACCCAAAAAAATCACACCTGACTTTTCAACAGAGACTATAAAAGCCAGAAGGGCCTGGACAGATATCATGTATACCCTAAGAGAACACAGATGTCAGCCCAGGCTACTATACTCAGCAAAATTCTCAGTCCTCATAGACAGAGAAAACAAGATATTTAATGACAAAAACAAATTTCAACAATACCTACACACAAATCCAGCATTACAGAAGACAGTAGAAGGGAAAATACAACCTAAGAAAACTAGCTACTTTCAAGAAAACACAGGAAATAATTAACCTCACTACAGTAAAACAAAAAGCAACCAAGCACACAAACTTATGACCACAGCCAACATCAAAACCAAAAGACCAAACAGCCACTCGTCATTAATTTCTCTCAATGGACTCAATTCTCCAATAAAAAGACACAGACTAACAGAATGGATGAGTAAACAAAACCCACCAATCTGTTGCATACAACAAACACACCTAAGTCAGAAAGATAGACATTACCTGAGGGTAAAGGGCTGGAAAACGACTTTCCAAGCAAATGGACCCAAGAAGCAAGTAAGCCATTCTAATATCTGATAAAATAAACTTTCAACCAAAATTAATCAGAAGATGTGGAAGGACACTTCATACACATCAAGGGAAAATTCCACCAAGAAAACATCACAATCCTTAACATTTATGCCCCAAATACAAGGGCACCCACATTTGTAAAAGAAACATTGATAAAAAGTAACCACACATAGATCTCCACACATTAATAGTGGGAAACATCAACACCCCACTCTCAACAAAGGAAAGGTTAGCAAAACAGAAATTAAACAAAGAAACAATCTCTTTAACAGAGATCATGAATCAAATGGACCTAAGAGACAGTTACAGAACCTTACACACAAACAGAAAAGAATTTAACTTATTTTCAGCACCTCATGGAACCTTCTCCAAAGTAGACCATATAGTTGGTCAGAAAGCAAGGTTCAGCAGATACAAGAAGATTGAAATAATCCCTTGTATCTTGTCTGATCACCATGGAATATAGCTGGACCTCAACAACAAGAGAAATAGCAAAAAGCCTACACACACATGGAAACTAAACAACTTGCTACTAAATGAAAGCTGGGTCAGGGAAGAAATAAAGAAAGAAATTAAAGTCTTCCTAGAACTCAATGAAAATGAAGACACAACATACCAAAACTTGTGGGACACAATGAATGCAGTGCTAAGAGGAAAGTTCATAGCACTAACTTCCTTCAAGAAGAAATTTGAGACAGTTCATTCAAGCTACTTAATGGTTCACTTAAAAATCCTAACAAAGAAGAAGCAAACACACCAAAAAAGAGTAGACAGCTGGAAATAATCAAACTCAGGGCTAAAATCAATAAATTATAAACAAATAAAACAATTTAAAGAATCAATGAAACCAAGAAGTGGTTCTTTGAGAAAATCAACAAGATAGACAAACCCTTAGCCAAGCTAACTAAAAGGCAGAGAGACACCATCCAAATCAACAAAATCAGAAATGAAAAGGGGGAAATAACTACAGTCCCTGGAAATCCAAACAATCATGAGGACTTATTTCAAAAATCTATATGCCACAAAATTTAAAAATCTAAATGAAATGGACAATTTTCTTGATCGATTCGACTTACAAAAGCTGAATTGGGATCAGGTAAATCAAATAAATAGTCCTATATCCCTCAAGGAAAGAGAAGCAGTCATCAAAAGTCTCCCATCCAAAAAAAAAAAAAAAGCCCAGGACCCGATGGTTTCAGCACAGAAGTCTACCAGACCTTCAAAGAAGAGCTAACTCCAGTTCTCTTCAAACTATTCCACAAAATAGAAACAGAAGGAACATTACCAAACTCATTCTATGAAGCCACAGTCACCTTGGTACCTAAACCTCACAAAGACCCAACAAAAAAAAAAGAAAATTTCAAACCAATCTCCCTTATGAATGCAAAAATACTCAAGAAAATACTTGCAAACTGAATCTAAGAACACATCAAAGATATCATCCACTATGACCAAGTGGGTTCATCCCAGGTTTGCAAGGGTGGTTCAATATATGGAAATTCATCTACATGATCCACTCTATTAAGAAACTGAAATAAAAAAAAAAAACATGATAATCTCCCTAAATGTTGAAAAAGCATTTGACAAAATCCAACATCCATTCATGTTTAAAATATTGGAGAGATCAGGGATAAAAGGCACATATCTAAACATAGTAAAGGCGATATACAGCAAGCCTTTAAAAACATCAAACTGAATTTAGAGAAAGTTAAAGTAATCCCACTGAAATCAGGGAGAAGGGAAGGCTGCCCACTCTTTCCATATATCTTCAAAATAGCTCTGCAAGTCCTTGTTAGAGCAACAAAACAGCTGAAAGAGATCAAGGGGATACAATTTGGAAAGGAAGATATCAAATTATCACTATTTGCAGATGATATGATAGTATATGTGAGTGACTCCAAAAAACTCTACCAGGGAATTCCTATAGCTGATAAACTCCTTTTCAAAGTGGCTGGATACAAAATAAACTAAAAAACATCAGTAGCCCTCCTGCATACAAAAGACAAAAGAGCTGAGAAAGAAATTAGGGCAACAACACCCTTCACAATAGCCACAAAAAACATAAGGTACCTTTGTGTAACCCTAAGCAAGCAAGTCAAAAACTTGTATGAAAAAAAATTTCAAGTCTCTGAAGAAAGAATTTGAAGAAGTTATCAGAAGGTGGAAAGATCTCCCATGCTCATGGCTTGGCAGGGTTAACATAGTAAAAATGGCCATTTTACCAAAAGCAATCTAGAGATTCAATGCAATTCCCATCAAATTACCAACACAATTCTTTACAGACCTGGAAAGAAAAATTCTCAACTTCATATGGAACAACAAGAAATGCAGAATTGCTAACACAATCCTCTACAGTAAAAGATCCCTGATCTTAAGCTGAACTGTACAGCAAAAGTTATAAAAACTACATGGTACTGGCATAGAAACAGAATGGTGGTTCAATGGAACCGAACCGAAGACTCAGAAATAAACCCTTACATTTAAGGTCACCTGATCTTTGACACAGATGCCAAAACCAATACAATGGAAAAAAGGTAGCATCTTAAACAAATGGTGCTGGTCTAACTGGATGTCTACATGTAGAAAAAATGAAAATAGATCCATACTTATCACCCTGCACAAAACTAAAGTCCAAGCAGATCAAAGACCTCAAAATAAAACCAGACACATTATATTCTTTAGTAGAAAAAGTGAGGAATACCATAGTACTCGTTGGTACAGGAGACAACTTCCTGAACAGAACAACAGCACAGGCTCTAAGAGCAACAATGAATATATGGGACCTCATGAAACTTAAAATCTTCTGCAAAGCAAAGGACACCGTCATCAAAACAAAATGAATGCCTAAAGACTAGGAAAGAATCTTCACCAACCCTTTATCTTAAAGAGGGCTAATATCCAGTATATATAAAGAACTAAAGAAGCTGAAAAGCAGCAATCCAAGTAATCTAATTAAAAAATGGAAAACAGCTAAACAGAGATCTCTCTGTAGAGGAATATCAAATGGCAGAGAAACACGTAAAGAAATGCTCAACCTCATTAGCCATTAGGGAAATGCAAATTAAAACAACCCTGATATTTCACCTTACACCCATCAGAATGGCCCAGATGAAAATCTCAAGTGACAACACATGCTGGAGAGGTTGTGGAGAAAGGGGAACCATCCTCCACTGCTGGTGGGAATGTTAACTTGTACAACCACTCTGGAAATCAATCTGGTGCATTCTCAGACAACTAGAAATAGCACCTCCTCAAGATCCAGCCTTATAACTCCTAGGCATATATCCAAAAGAGGCTCAAGTACACAATAAGGACATTTGCTCAACCATGTTTGTAGCAGCTTTTTTTTGTAATAGCCAGAATTTGGTAACAGCACAGATGCCCCTCAACTGATGAATGGATGCAGAATTTGTGGTACATCTACACAATGGAGTATCACTCTGCAATGAAAAAATAAATCATGAAATTTGTAGGTAAATGGTGGGACCGGAAAGGATCATCCTGAGTGAGCTGTCCCAGAAGCAGAAAGACTCACATGGTATAAACTCACTCTTATAGACATATAACATAGGATAAACCTACTAAAATCTGCCCATGTAAAGAATCTAATCAAGAGAGAGGACTCTGACTAAAACACTCAATCCCCATCCTGAAAGGCAAATAGAATGAACATCAGAAGAAGAAGAAAACAGGAAACAACCTAGGAACCTGTCACAGAGGGCCTCTGAAAGCCTCTGCCCTGCAAACTATCAATGCAGACGCTGAGACTTATGGACAACTGTTGGGCCGAGTGCATGGAATCTTATTTAAAAAGTGGGAAATAAATATTGAGAGGACAGGAACTCCACAAGGAGAGTAACAGAACCAGAAAATTTGAACACAGGGGTCTTTCCAGAGACTCATACTCCAACCAAGTACCAGACATGGAGATAACCTAGAACCCCTGCACAGATGTAGCCCATGGCAGTTTAGTGTCCAATTGAGTTACATAGTAATGGAAAAAGGGACTGCCTCTGACATGAACTGATTGGCCTGTTCTTTGATCACCTCCCCCTGAGGGGGGAGCAGCCTTACCAGGCCACAGAAGATGACAATGTAGCCACTCCTGATGTGATCTGATAGACTAGTATCAGAACGAAGGAGAAGAGGACCTCCTGTATCAGTAGAATTGAGGAGGGGTATGAGTTAAGAAGGGTGAGGGAGGGTGGGCCAGGGAGCTGAATAGGGAGGGGCTTATAGGGGTATACAAAGTGAATAAAGTGTAATTTATAAAATAATAAATTAAAAAAATTTAAAAACTGAAAAAATAGTTTTGGATTAAAGATAAGCCTTCCTTCCTCATCAACCTAAATAAAAGACATATCTTCCCACTTAATAGATTTGGAATAGAAATAGATCTTTTTACTTTAAATCAAACAAATATCTCATGCATGAATGCCCCCATTTTGGGACTTGAGTTAATTCCATATATTGTCAAGTTGACAGCCAAGAATACACATCAAGTTTAGGTTCAATGATAAGAGTCCATGTCAATTATTTATTTATTTGCTGATACTGCCATATATTTGTGAGTCATAAGTTGAAAGTTTTCACCTGTGATACTCTTTTAAGCAACAAACATATTATCACTTAAATTCTTTTTAATCCCTTCCTATTTTTTCTGTTCTACCAGAAACATCTTTCATTCTTCAATTATTGAGTACATTGAACAAGACAGTTTTCTCTGTATGTATTAGAAAGTAATTGCAAGCACTAAAGACAAAATGGACTTTGCATTTAAGGACAAAAATAGTCTTTATGAATCTGAGACAGCTAATAGTACTTCTGATATTTGATGAGTTGCTCGGGTGAGATTCTAGTTTCAGCTAGACTTCTACAGATACGGTAACTATACCCTAGGTGATTTAAGATGTTCATTTAAGAAAACTTCAAATATGTACCTCTCAATCTATAGTAGATTTATCTGCATTACAGTCATAGTAAAGACAGAATGCATGGGCTAGGTAAGCCCAATTACAAGATTTTTTTTTTTTCATTTGTTTTATTACTTTTCACCATACTGACTTGAGTAAAGATGAGATCTTAAGGTTTTTTTTTTTTTTTTTTTTTTTTTTTTTTTTTTTTGAGATCTTAAATTTTAATTTGCACTTCCTTGATGGCTAAAGATGTTGAACATTTTAAAAACTTTATTATTTATTCACTTACATCCCAAATGCATCCTCATCCTCCTCCCCTCTCAGTTCCACTTTCCCATCCTCTTTCCCTTCCTTTCTTCTCAGAAAGGTAGAGACGCCTTACCCTCAAACCAACCCGTCCAGGTACATCAAGTCACATCAAGTCTAAGTGAATTCTCTTCCACACAAGGCAGCCCTCCTAGTGGAAAAAAAGTAAAAGCAGACAATAGACTCCATATCAGAGACACTCCCTGCTCCAATTGCTGGGGGACACACATGAAGACCAAGCTTCCCATCAATTACATATGTGTCACAGGCCTAGGTCAGTCCATGCCTGCTCTTTTGTTGGTGCTTTAGTCCCTATAATCCTTATAGGTCTAGGTTGGTTGACTCTGTACATATTCTTGTGGAGTTCTTGTCTCCTCCTCGTCGTATTATCCTAACTCTCCACTATTCCACAAGTTTTTCCAAGCTGTTTTTAAAGTACATGTTTGCATTACATTCTCAGCATATAATTGGTAAAGCTCAGATTCAATGTTGTCAAGAGATAAAATTCAGAACATTAATATGATTAAAGTTTCAAACTGCATTATATATGTGGAAAACAATGGTGAAGAGACAATATC
This sequence comes from Meriones unguiculatus, assembly GCF_030254825.1. Lineage (NCBI taxonomy): Eukaryota > Metazoa > Chordata > Mammalia > Rodentia > Muridae > Meriones > Meriones unguiculatus. The sequence goes on along the minus strand of NC_083369.1, from coordinate 53,341,477 downwards.
CCTCAAGAAACAGCACTAAATGTAGTTTGAGGAAGATGTACCAGTAAATGATTAAGTGAATGCACATTTTATCTGTGAGAAGAAAAGCGTAATTGAGAAAATGCATCCAATGGAATGGCTTGTAAGCAATTGAGTGAGATATTTTCTTGATTAATGTTTGATGAGGAAGAACTCAGTTGTTAAAAATTCAAACCCTGGTCAGCTGTCCCTTAGTTGTATAAAAAGCAGACTGAACAAGTCATGAGGTATAAGCAGCACCTCTCCATCATTTTTTTTTTTCAGTTCCTCGCTCCAGATTCTTGTCTTTAGTTCCTGGCCCCCTCATGATGAACTGTGATCAGGACATGTAAGTGAGAAAAACATTTTCTTTCACAAATAATGCTTTATCATGGTGTTTTATCACAGCAATGTGAAACAAAATGGGACATCTACTTGCAAGATAGTGGCTGAGAAAGAGAAAAGTGATGTGGTAAATTCTAATTTATTTATTTATTTATTACATTAATTACAGTTTATTCACTTTGTATCCCAGCTATAGTCTTCTTCCTCATTCCCTCCCAACCCCATCCTCCCTCCCTCATTTCCTCCCTACTCCTCTCTAAGTCCACTGATATGGGAGGTCCTCCTCCGTTCCATCTGACCTTAGTTTATCAGGTCTCTTCAGGACTAGCTGCAATGTCTTCCTGTGTGGCCCAGCAAGGCTGTTCCTCTCTCCAGGGTAACAAAACAAACAAACAACAACAACAAAAACCCAGCAGAAAAAGGTATAAAGAAAATCTTGATAGAAATCATGCATGATGGGTTCTGTATGTAGTTCAGTATAACATTTATTTGGTATGCTTAAAGGCCTTTGATTTGCTCCCCAGTACCATACACACACACACACACAAACAAATGCATATACATGCAACACACACACACATACAGACAGCACACACACATACCACCACCACCACCGACAACAACAACAATGAAATGAAACAGAGAAAATTTATATCTATGAACTTCATAAGGAGTAGGTGTTAGGAGAACAATCGGTTCTCACTGTCCCAGTTTCATTCTTTTTTTCCTTTATTGATTGATTGATTGATTACAATTTAATCACTTTATATGCTAGCCATAGCCCCCTCTCTTGTTTCCTACAGTCCCAACCTCCCTCCTCCTCCTCCTATGTCCTTCCACAGTCCACTGATAGGGGAGGTCCTCCTTCCCCTCCTTCTGACCTTAGCCTATCAGGTATCATTAGGACTGTCTGCATTGTAGCATTGTCTTCCTCTGTGGCCTGGTAAGGCTGCTCCCCCCTCAGAGGGAGGTGACCAAAGAGCCAGCCACTGAAACAGACAGCCCCTGCTCCCCTTACTAGAGTGCAGGGGTGGTTCAATATATGGAAATCCATCAATGTAATCCATCATATAAACAAAGTGAAGGAGAAAAACCACATGATAATCTGCTTAAATGTTGAAAAAGCATTTGACAAAATCCACCATCCATTCCTGTTTAAAGTCTTGCAGAGATCAGGGATACAAGGCACATATCTCAGTTTCTTTTTTTAAATCAGTTATTAACCATATAACATTTACTAATGAAAATGAAAAACAAAATATTGTCCTACATGTTTTACAAATTACAAAGAAGACCACTGAAAAATATTTGCTTTTATTTTTAATTAAATTAATGATTTTTATATTAACTTTATTAGGACATACTCAGTCATTTCACATTATTTTTATTTTGGCTTATAAAATGTTTATTTTTAGGTACTACTATAATTCTGGGATTTAGAAATAGTAGAATATGTCCTCTTGCTATTTTTGTTCAAATATCAAAATGCAAGAAATGCTAAAAATGCCAAGTGGATTGATGTGAAATAAAAATAAAAAAAAAACTATTTTTGTCCAGCTTGTGAGACGAGTTTTTAAAGTGAAGGGATTCAGATCTCATTACTTAAAATAATTACTTACAGTTATAACATTATGGAGGATTTTGATGATACTCTGCAGTTGCTACTAAATATAGTTGATTTGGAATATCATCAATGTTTGTGAAAAATACATTTGGGCCAAGATTTAGAAATACATGAATTCCCGATAATGTTTTTTTTAAATCATCAAGTGACTTCATGTCTCTCCTTGCTACCAATAAATCATGACTATTATTTATATAAACAATAAATATAATAGACAGTCTCCAAAACTTGATAAGAAAGAGTAGTCTTGCTTTTATAACTATAAGTGGAAGGTAAGTATTCTACCATCAGAAAGTAAGAGGAAATGTTGATGGGAATGACATTTAGAGAAATAAGTCCCATACCAAAAGAAAAATACAAATTCTAGGATGAAGTTGGAGATGATAAAAGTTACACTGAGCATGACACTTTCTGCTTGCTTTCTAAAAGCATATTTCCTAAACATGTATTACTACACACTATATTGATAGATATGCATATGTTACAATTTAAATTAATTAAAATTAAATGACTGGTTAATCAACTTCTTTAGCAGTTTAAATATATTCTACAAGTTTATGTCTACCAAGAACAAAAAATATGCACACAACATATTTTACTGTTATAAACAAACATAAATATAATCAGTCATAGTAAGGACAATTTCAACCTGGTACTGTCAACCTCACCAACTCTTCATGGACCCTAGAGGAGAAACTGGTACTGCAAATTTTCTAAATCAGTACAATTTACACATATTCTAAATATTTACCTTTATATCCAGATACATGTACCTTCCACTCCTCATCAAAGAAACTTACACAAGATATGAATCACGAAGTGAAATGACAATGAGATAAAGCCTTTGAAATGAGTTAATATAAAACATTCATCTCTTCCTTTCTCCCTTAGCTACCCAAACAAATTTACTTTTTTATTTTATTTTATTTTATTTTATTTTATTTTATTTTATTTTATTTTACTTTAAGCCAATCATGAAATCTTATAGTTATTTCTAGGATTGGAGAAGAAAGAAAGCAGTGTTAAGAATGGGAAGACCATGGCTCAGTTGGGTTGATCTGATGAGGTGCAGTCAGTGAAGATCCACTGCAGCAGGTGGAGGAGCAGGCATTGATGTTTCTTGGAGCTCTTACACAATATCCTCAGGAGCTTCTAGGACATGTAGCTCAATCCATCTATCACTTTCAAGGTGACCAGGGAACCAGTAATCAGCTTTTCTTACCATGTTTGGCCTTCTATGCTTTCTACCAAGCTACCTAATTGGCTCCCATCACCTCTGTGAATTACCCAATCTTCAGATATATCTAAGATGCCTCTTAAAAGATGAGCTCACAGAGTTCACTCTGTGACATAATCAGATACTTGCCTAGAAACGAGGTCTTGCTGGGTGATCAGTTCTAAAGCATCCACATGAGCCTACATTAAGCTGAGTATCTGTGATGATACTGGCTCACCATAGTACTCATAGATACTGCCTTTGACCCTAGGAAGCCTGATGGCAAGTGAGCTAGAAAAGGATTCACAGAATAATATTATTTTCTAATGGGTTCCTTAGTTGAGAGTGGCAGTAGAAGACTGGTTTCTGTATCAAAAGGATGAAAAATATGAGCCATCTAGAACACAATGAGAATTGGTCTAGGATGACAGATATCTCTGTACACCATCTACATTACATAAGGTAAAATTCACCATGCTTTCTGAGACTTCTAAGGGCAAGCAGAATTTGCCAATGATCTCAAATACTTCAGATGCTGTGTTTCTTTCTTTTAGACACCCTCATACCTGCTTTGACTCTGACCACTACATGCATGTACATTTTAGTCATTTTAAATACCTACAGAAATCCTAGCAAGAAACAATTAATAGGATATTTCCTCTTTCAAGAGAAATTTGCTTTAAAAGGAATATATTTAAAATATATAGAATATTTTCCATATTTTGTGTACATAGAAATTTAATATGCTATGGATTTAAAGTGTTTTCAACAGTTATATTTAATTTTCCTCATTTCTAATAAACACTTTTTTGGCAAATTCATTTAAGTCTTTAAAACATCATGAACAAGAGCAACTTAGGAATTAAAGGGATTATTTCATCTATCCTACTATATCATAGTACATTGTCAAAGGGAAGTCAGGACATGAATTCTAGGCAGGAACTGATGCAGAGGCATACTAGAAGGCTGCTTACTGACTTACTCCGTAGCTTACTTCCAAGGTTGTCCCTACCCATAATTTTCTTGGCCTTCCAACATCAACTATGAATCAAGAAGATGTATTACAGACTTGTTCAAAAGTAAATCTTATGGAGTCATTTTTCTCAATTGAGAGTCTTTCTTCCTACATGGCTCAAGCTTGTGTCAAGAGGCTATAAAGCTATCCAGGAGAGTGAATATATAAATGATATCAGTATACTAGTTATAAAAACCAGGACTAAGAAAACAAATACCACAAATGGCAGCATTCCATGCCAAATCTTCAATAATGATTTTGAATATTTATAACCAACTCCCTCAATAAAACAATACACTACCAGGTTGGATTAGAAGACAAGGGCTGTAAATAGAATTAGCCTATGTTTATCACCTGGTGAATGGATAATGAAAATGTAGTTCATATATACAGTGGAAGCTTTACTCATCTTTAAAACATATTTTAAACTATTAAACTTTCAGGTAAGTAGATACTTCTAAATACAGACCTTATGTCCCCCTCAAAAATCAAATCCTGCCTTTTGACTCTTGCACATTTAACTTGGAGCACATGTCAAAGCCAAGCAACCAGAAAGGGAATTTTAGGCAAATGTCTATCTTATGGGAAGGGAGATAGTAGATCATATGTAAAATTAAGGTTGATAGGATAAATACTGTCACACAGAATGAGGTAAGGAGTTGAAGGAAACTACGAGACCAGTGAGCAGTATTTACCAAAATAAAAACCTATGTGCATGCACACTTACTTTCATGTACCCAAGTAAAGATGTAAAAAAGAATTTGAAAGGAGACTCCTTTTGATAATGACAATTCTAGGAATGGTAAGTTACTGAACAAAAATCCCTATGCTTGCTGTGGATTATTTTCTTAAGATTCATTAGCCTAGGAAGTACTGAAGGCCACCCAAACAGTATAGGCTTTTGCAGTTCTTCTTGGTTGTTTACCTGAAGTAGAAGACAAGACCAGTTCTTGAAGACAACACACAGGTTGGTTGCAAGATATAGAGAAAACAAACTGCTACTGACTTCATATTTCCTCCATGTGGATAGCTTTTAAATATTTGGATGGCTATGCTGGTTACAGATGTAGAAAAGGAATCAATGGTATTACCCAAATGTGAACTCTGAAACAAATCACCAACTTGCCAGGGGAGATGTGCTAACTCTTGCGTGATGGTAGCCTGTTTATTATGGCAGTAACCAACCACTCTAAGGTTATGAGGCCTGTTTTAGGGGGGAAAATCTATACTTGGCACTGAAAAACCTCATCAATAGCCCAAGAGGTGAAGTCTGGGTAGGGGAAGTCATACACCCTAAATGGGATTTTAGTGTCAATCTGCCTTCTAAATAGCTGAGTTTATACTCATAGAAAAATACACTCTTGACCCTATTTAGAAGCACCTCTTTGTAGCAAATCAAAGTGAATGCAGTGTCTATATTTACCCAAGATGCTGAAAATAATAACAGTAGAGAACACAATCATAAACAGAGTATGTTTACTACCTCCTCCAGGGCTCAAGAAACATTGAAGAAAAGTGACTAAAAAGACTGGAAAAGTCTTCAATTGCTATATTGTATCATGAACACACAGCAGCTGTGGCTACTTGCACTTGGACTGCAAGGGACTGGTCCTAACAGTAGTCAGCTTTGAGTGGTGCAGGAGCTCATGAAGCTCTCCCCGTTACTGTTAAACTATTTACTAGTGATATAGTCTAGAGGAGCAGAGTCAGAGTGTTCAGTTGTATACTCACTAGGAGCACACCGAGACCTAGTAGATCATACCAACCTGTGAGTACAGAGAGTCCTGATTAATGTCAATGGGTCATAAAAATAGAAAAATACGAATGAAGGGAAATGTACAGGGAGGAGGTGATATTGGAACTTCAGAGGAAATAAGAGTGACTTTTGCCTAAGTACTCGGGATGCATAGTGTGTATGTATAAAATTATTAAATGATATATTTAATTAGTAAAATTAAACATTCAGGATGTGTGATCCCTAAAGGGGATACAGCCCACAGGTTGAGAACCACTGTTCTATGATATCCTTAACATGTTTAAAATGTGTGTGATAAATAGGGGTATGTCTGTCTCTCTCTCTCTCTGTATATGTATATAAGTATGAGAGGGAGTGATTTTAATTTGAGGAAAAAATGATTTAAAATCATATCTAGAGATACTTTTCATATAGTGCTTTAAAAACTTACAACTCTCAAACAATCAAACATAGGATCAAATACTCAAGAAATATGAAACTTATTTCAGGTCTATACTTTCATTATTTTTTATGAAATTTCTACTTCACTGTTTCCTTGTCTGTTTTCTACATTTGTAGATAAGCAGAGCCCCTTTCTTATCAAAGATATTCTGTAGTATGCAAACACAGCAAAAGGGTAGTTGATTAATTTTACACTGTATCCAGATTGTGCAGAAAGTAGGCTATGCTTACTTTACTTGAATGTAAAAAAAAAATATCAGTTTGGGGAACAGAAATAGTAAAAAAAGTCTACATTTTTAGGCAAACTGATTTAGCAAGGCTTTTGCTGATGCTTTTTAGTGGGGCAAGCATTCCCTGTGTAGAATTTCCAGGATCCTTGGTATCAAATTAAACAAGGAAAAGAGATGTTAATAATGCCTTTAAGATTGAAAGAGGAAATGAAACATCAACATTAATGATATGCTCATTGCTAAGAAGTCTGATGCTATTTTGCAAAGCTTTCTGTGCCTTGAACTTGTGCAGAATTCTAAAGAAGCACAAAAGCTACATTAAGAATACTCAGTGATGCAATTGACAAAATTCACAAACTCAATGAGCTTCCTCTTATAGCCTGCACTGAAGTCCATAAGACAGCAATGTAAATGCAATCAAACAAGTATTTGAAGCCTATCTGTGGAGTTGAAATTGATTTTTACAGTATTTCCTTAATCATGACCCCATGACAATGACTGACACATTGCACAACTCAAAAATGATAAATTATATTGAATTGTGTCTTCAGTGAATTATAACCCCCAAAGTAAATATACATGTCACGATGTGGCCTGATAGAATTGTGTAGTATGACATTCCTATCCATGAATGTGTTAACATATAAGCTAATTTTCTCTTTAGGTCATGTTTCCTATTTTCAGTGACAACATCAGATCCTTGCCTATTTATAGATTGCCCCTATAGTCTCTTCTATGTAAGTCACTCCTCCCCAGTCTTCCTAGAATCCAATAAGATATAGGATCAGACATCTGATCCCTTTTAAAGACAGTAATAACCTAAGAAAAATACAAAAGTTACCTTAAAAGAGTTCATGGATAATTGTCTTTTTTCCTCTGAGTATACTACAGAGTCTGTTCTACTATGCTTATTAGAAGGTATATTAACATCACATCAAAAATACCTCTTAAAAGTCTTGGCAAATGGAAATGGGGAAGTTTAATATGTAATCTGGATCAAGAGACTGCATCAATTTATTATCACATCCCTGCATGTTTCACTGCATCATCAAAATGAGAAAAAAATGTGAAAGAATGTTGAAGATGGTCAGCACTAGGTAAAAATGGACTTAGTCTGTATGCAACTGAAAAGAAAATAAATTGAGTTCTTGATACCATAGTGCTACAAGCCATGAAGGAAGATATGAGAGATAGCTTGGAAGCACTCTACTTTTAACTCTTTAGAGAGTTAAAAAACTGGTCTATTCCTAACTCATTTAATATTTTAGCAATTGAGAAAGCAAAAATGTCTATATAGTAAAGACAGAAATTAGAATTTTATAACTCTCTTTCCATTGTGTCAGTTCTACTGTGTGAATCTGTCTTTAGGTGTTGGAAGGAATAATCTGAGCCTCATTGTAATTGATGAGCAATGTTACCACCACAGTATTTCCCCACTTTATACAAGACAGTCCAGGGAATATTTAAAGAGATGAATAAAGAGATAATTTGAGCTCTCTTGTTTTCTAAATGTTCTGTCTCTCTCCAAATTCTGATAATAAATCAAGTAAACACTTAATAGACATTGGAATAAATATGGTTGACACTTGGCACTGTTGCTACTGAAGAGTACCCATAGTAAGAACACAAGTTGTGAGAAAAAAGTTAAAGGTGTCTTCATCATGATTCTTGTCTTTACAAGGTTCATAACTCTCTGCAGTACTGTTTCCTTAAATAAGAATGAGATTTGTGACTTGCATTAGTTTGAAAAAGGAAGTAGAAGGTCATTCTCATGAAAAATATTTATCCTGTAAAATCACCCTGTTGGAATACTTGCTCTTTTATCCCAGGTGGCTTTGAAGATACACACTTCCATGAAATAAGAATGCATGTTGGAGATATCCATGTAATAAGATAATATAAGTGGTCTCTAAATACTGAAGAAAGGCTCCAGGAGGAGGAAAATTCTGAATTTGGAAACAACATGAAGAAGTCTGGAAATAGCCTGAGATCATAGCCTGGACACACCAGGATTGCTGCACAAATGAAATTTTACTGTTTATGCTTGGTTTTGAGCAATGAGAACATATACCAAGAAGTTTACAGTTTTCTCAGGCAATGTAAGGTGATCTTATCAGCAAGTCTTTGAGCTGAATGATGTCATTACAGCATGGGCATCAGATAATATCTGCTTTACCATCTACAAAGCATACTGTTCAAAGCAAAGACAGTAAGTTAAGAAATGTTTATAGAGGGTCAGGTAAAAGACTGTGAAGGGAGACATCTCTTTATTCATTAGAATTTTATTGTATTATTCTCCTTGTTCTCTTCTGTCACTTTCATTTCTGTCATTTTCCTTTCCTAGAGTTTTGAATTTGTTTTTTTGTTTGTTTGTTTTTACTCTTTACTCTTTCCCCACCTTGTATTTCTATTTCAAAGTTCTGAAAGAGAGGAATAAGTAAAATATGTGATTATAGTTAAAGTTTATTCTGTTTCTAGTTATTTACCCAACTCCACCTTTAAGAAATTTTCCTGTTTAATGTAAAATATATTAAATTGTTTGGAAAGGTATGCAGTATGCCAGAGAGTATGGCATATTCTTACTGAAAAAAGGGGTGGGGTATGTTTGACTAACTTTGTACACAAATTATTGGGGAAAATGAACTGTACACAAGTACTTTTATTTATTTATTTACTTATTTTATTATTAGTTACATTTTTAACTTTTCTTAATTACACTATATTGACTTTGTATCCCCCAATAAACCGCTCCCTTGTCCCCTCCTAAACAAACCTTCCCTCCTCCTTCTTCACACATGCCCCTTCCCAAGTCCACTGATAGGGGAGGTCCCCCTCTCCTTCCTTCTGATCTTAGTCTATCAGATCCCATCAGGAGTGGCTGCATTATCATCTTCTGTGACCTGATAAGGTTGCTCCTCCCTCAGGGGAAGGTAATCAAAGAGCAGACCAATCAGTTTGTGTCAGAGGCAGTCCCTCTTCCCATTACTATGGAACCCAGTTGGACACTGAACTGCCATGGGCTACATCTGTGCAGGGGTTCTAGGTTATCTCCATGCATGGTACTTGGTTGGAGTATGAGTCCCTGGAAAGACCCCTGTGTTCAAATTTTCTGGTTAGGTGCTCTATTAGTTACATTTTATTGACTCTGTATCCCACTCCCACATTCTCTCCCAATCCCACCCTACCTCCCTCATCTCCTCCCTGCCCCTTTCCAAGTCTGCTGATTGGGAGGACCCCCTTTCATCTGATCCTATTTTTTCAGGTATTTTCAAGATTGGATGCAAAGTCCTCCTCTGTGACCTAGCAGGACTGTTCCTCCCTTGGGGGGTGGGGAGGTCAAAGAGCCTGTCATTGAGTTCCTGTCATAAATAGTGCCTGTTCCCCTTACTAGGAAAAACCAGTTGGTTACTGAGGAACCACAGGCTACATCTGAGCAGAGGTTCCAGGTTATATCTATACATGGTCCTTTTGTGGAGTATAAGTTTCAGAAAAGACCCCTGTGCCCAGATATATTTGATCTTTGTGGAGCTCCTATCTTCTCCAGGTCATACTAACTCCCCCTTCTTTCATATGACTCCCTGTACTCTCCCGAAGGTTTGGTTATGAGTCTTAGTATCTGCTTTGATACAATGCTAGGTAGAATCTTTCAGAGGCCCTCTGTGGTAGGCTCCTGTCCTGTTACTTGTTTTCTCCTACATCCAATGCATATCCCATTTGTCTTTCTAAGTGAGGATTAATCATCTTACCCTGGGTCCTCTTTCTTGTTTGTCTTCTTTAGGTGTGTAGATTTCATTATGTTTATCATATCTTATAGGTCTATATAAGTGAGCATATACCATGTGTGTCTTTCTCCTTTTGGGATACCTCACTCAGAATGATCTTCTCTAGATCCCACAATTTGCCTGCAAATTTCATGATTTCCTCATTTTTAATTGCTGAGTAGTATTCCCTTGTGTTAACATACCACAATTTCTGTATCAGTTCCTCTGTTGATGGACATCTGGGTTGTTTCCAGGTTCTGGCTATTACAAATAAAGCTGTTACAAACATGGTTGAGAAAATGTCCTTGTTGTGTACTTGACCAAATTTTGGGTATATGCCTAGGAATGGTATGCCTGGATCTTGAGATAGCACTATTCATAATTTTCTGAGAAAGTGTCTGATTGATTTCCAAAGTGGTTGTAACAGTTTACATTCCCACCAGCAATGGAGGAGGGTTCCCCTTTCTCCACAACCACTCCAGCATGTGTTGTCATTTGAGTTTTTTAATTTAGCCATTTTGATGTGTGTAAGGTGAAATCTCAGGGTAGTTTTGATTTTCATCTCCCTGATGGCTAAGGATTTTGAGCATCTCTTTGTTTCTCTGCCATTCTATATTCCTCTACAGAGAATTCTCTGTTTAGTTCCGTACCTCATTTTTAATTGGATTACTAGATTTATTATTTTTAACTTCTTTTGATCTTTATATATTCTGGATATCAGCCCTCTGTCAGATATAGGGTTGGTAAAAATCACTTCCCAGTCTGTAGGCTGTCATTTTGTTTTGACAACAGTGTCTTTTTTTTTTTTTAATATTCAGCCTTGGGGATAAGGGAAATACAATTCAAAATGACCCTGAGATTCCAACTTATACATATCAGAATGGCTAAGATAAAAAACTCAAGGGACAACACATGCTGAAGAGATGTGGAGAAAGGGGAACCCTCCTCCATTGATGGTGGGAATGTAAACTTGTACAGGCACTTTGGAAATCAGACACTTTGTCAGAAAATTATGAATAGTGCTATCTCAATATCCAGCAATAGCACTCCTAAGTATATATCGAAAACATGTTCAAGTACACAACAAGGACATTTGCTCAATTATGTTCATAGCAGCTTTATTCGTAATAACCAGAATCTGGAAGCAACACAGATGTCCCTCAACTGAGGAATGGAAACAGAAACTGGTACATTTACACAATGGAATAATACTCAGCAACTAAAAACAAGGAAATCATGAAATTTGCAGGCAAATTGTGGGAACTAGAAAAGGTCATCTTGAGTGAGGTATCTCAGAGGCAGAATGACACACATGGTACATTCTCACTAATAAGTAAATACTAACCATATAAAATAGGATAAAGATATTAAAATCTAGAGTCCTAAAGATGCTAAATAATGTGGAGGATGTCACGGAAGATGCTTAATCCTCCTTCAAAAGGGCAAATGGGATAAACACCAGAAGTGGGAGAAGACAAGGAACAGGACAGTAGCCTTCCACTGAGGACCTCTGAAAGGGTATTGAAGCAGATGCTGAGACTCGTAGCCAAACTTTGGAAAGAGTGCAGAGACTCTTATGGAAGAAAAGGATGATAGAACATCCTGGAAAGGACAGAAGCTCTACAAGGAGGCCAACAGAGACAAAAATTCTAAGCCCAGTGGGGCCCTCAGAGGCTGACGAATCAACCAAGGACCATCTGTGGAGAGGACCTAGACTCTCTGCTCAGATGTAGCCCATGGGCTGCTTACTCTCCATGTGGGTTCGGAAAAGTGGAGCTGTCTCTGAAACAAACTCGGTTGCCAGCTCTCTGGTCACAACCCAAGCCTAAATAGGTGACAGAAGAAGAGGATCTAGACAGTCCTGATGAGATCTGATAGACAATGGTCAGATAGTAGGGGAGGAGGAACTCCCCTATCAGTGGACTAGGGGAGGGCCATCGGGAAGGAAGAGGGAGGCATGTTGGGACAGGAAGGGATTGAGGGAGGGGGCTACAGCTGTGATAAAATGTGAATAAAGTAAAATAAAAAAATAAGAACAAAGAAAAATATTAAAAATATATTCAGCTTTATGGTTTCAACAATTCCCTAACTAGAGGCATAAGAACATTGATGTAAAATGTCCTAGAAAAAATGACAAAGATCAAGGTACATTTCTTTATGGAATAGGTGAAGTTTCAAACACAGGAAAATCCAGATTATAAAGCATAACATAAGAGATACATAAGCCTATACTACTGAAGTTTTTTTTCCCTTGTTTTATGGAATTAATTAACAAAGTTTTCAGAGTGCTCCTGAGAATTACATGAATGAAATAGGGAAGAGTAACTTAGAAGACTAAATAAAATAAATTATTGAATACCTAAATGGGATTTTAAAATCCCAATCTATTTTTATTTTGAGCTATCAAAAATCCATCTCATTTTTTTTTTTTACTGAAAAAATAATGGTATTATTTTGAAATGTAGTGAAAATAAAATATCTTGTTAGAAGGTAATTTTCGTTTTAGAATACATCAATAGGGACTCCTATTGATGTATGAATACATCAATAAGGCTCCTTGGGAGCCGTACATGCAAGCATGAGGACCTGAGTTCAGGATCCTGTGAAAGATCCTGCTTAATCATGCTAGATTAAGCAGTGCAAGCATTTGTAGTCCCAACACATCCTATAAGGAAAAGAAAATGTAAAAGGAGAATACTTTAATGCTCGTGGGCTTGAAATAGGTAACGGCAAACAAAAGACCCTGTCTCAAACAAGTTGGAATTGAAGGACCAACATCAGCATGGTCCTTTAATTCTATACAGGGGTGTACGTTGGTATATGCCTGTACTCACATATACAAATACATAAGAATATTTGAAATATATACATATATTACCAAGCATACAATCATATACAATACATATATTATTGATAGGGTTCTGGAATGCTCCAGTTCTTGTTTACTAAGCAACAGACATATCTCAAGGCTTAGTTATTAGCTAAAATACTAATAACACTGACTTGAAATGTAATAGGAAGTTTTAGTTATGTATTCTAAAGTATATTCTATAGTTACTAGAGTTTGTGAGATATTAAGTATAATGTCAACAAATAGTACTTTAAAAAATGTTTTTGTCAGAGACAGTGCCACTTACTAGGGAACCCACTTGGTTGCTGAGCTGACATGGGCTACGTCTGAGCAGAGGTACTGTCTCTGACATGAACTCAGTGGCTAGCTCTTTAACCATCCCCCCCTGAGGGAGGAGCAGCCTTGCAAGGACACAGAAGTGGACATTGCAGTCACTCCTGATGAGACATGATAAGATAAGCTAGGTTGGATGGAAGGGGAGGTGGACCTCTCCTTTCAGTGTACTTGGAGAGTGGCATGGGAGGAGATGAGGGAAGGAGGGAGAGTAGGATTGGGAGGGAATAAAGGAAGGAGCTTTGCATCTGGGATGCAAAGCAAATAAAATGTAATTAATGTAAAAAAATTAAAATTTAATTAAAATTGTTCAATATTCATTCTGGATATTAGCCCTCTGTCAAATATAAGGTTGGTGAAGATCCTTTCCAAATCTGTAGGCTGTCCTTTTGTTCGGATGACAGTGTCTTTTGCATTACAGAATCTTTTCTGTTTCCTGAGGTCCCATTTACTGATTGTTGATCTTAGAGCCTGTGCTGTTGGTATTCTGTTCAGGAAGTTGTCTCCTGTGCCAATGAGCCCAAGGCTCTTCCCCACTTTTTCTTTACTGTGTTTTGTTTTTTATTGAGGTACTTTACTTTTGTGCAGGGTGATAAATATGGATCTATTTGCTTTTTTCTGCATGTAGAATTCCAGTTAGATTAGTATCTTTCGATGAAGATGCTTTCTTTTTTCTTTTCTTTCCCCCCCACCCCCATGGTATGGTTTTAGCTTCTTTGTAAAAAGTCAAGTATCCATAGGTGTATGGGTTTACTTCTAGGTCTTCAGTTTGAAGTCAGTCTGTTTCTATGCCAGTGTACCATGCAGTTTTTATTATTTTTGCTCTATAGTATAGCTTGAGATCTAGGATGGAGATACTTCCAGAAGATCTTTTATAGTACAAGGTTTTTTTAGCTATTCTTGTTTGTTTGTTTTTCTATATGAATCTGATATTTGTTCTTTCAAATCGTTTAAGCAAATAATGTAGCCACTATGGAAAAAATTTTCAGTTTTTCAAAGAGTAAAACATAGAATTATCACAAAACCTAGAATTTTCTTTCTCCTAATATACACACAGGAGAGTAGAACACATATGCTCACATGAAATCTTATTCATTGATATTCACAGCAGTATTAATTACACCAATCACACTTTGGAAATAGGTCACATGTTTATCTGTAGAATAAGAAATATGCAAACATATACCATATTTCTAAACAATGAATAGTCATTTGGCAATACAAAGTAGTAGAAAACTGATATATTTCACAAAATGAAATTACTTTGAAAATATTATATTAAGTAAAGTTTGTGTGTGTGTGTGTGTGTCTGTGTGTGTGTGTGTGTGTGTGTGTGTGTGTGTATAGTGGGTAGCTTCCTATAATGAATGTAAAAATGGATAGTTTTATACAGAATGAAGGTAATTTTAGAGTGGTTTGATGTAGCCCTGTGAAAAATATGTGCTTATGATTAAGAATGACAGAAATTTTGTGAAGTTAGAGAATGATGACAGATTCATAACTATGCCTATAATATAAAATGAAGCCTGTAGTCTATATTAATGCATTTTGTGGCTTGTGAACAATAGTTTTAAGAGGTTGTTAAAATTTAATTTTATTAAATGAAAGTAAAATCATTCAGTATTTACATAAATATTAATAACAGTATTAAGAAATTCATAATATACTTTTTATATTTGTCTATCATCTATCTACCTACTTAATGTATGTACGTGTGTGTTTGTGAGTGTGTGTGTGTATGTGTGTGTGTGTGTGTGTGTGTGTGTGTGTGTAGGGAGGACTTCTTTTCCTTCCTTCTGATCCTAGTCAATTAGGTCTCATCAGGAGTGGCTGCATTGTCTTCTTCTGTGGCCTGGTAATGCTGCTTCCCCCTCAAGGGGAGGAAATTAAAGAGCAGGCCAATCAGTTCATGTCAGAGACAGTCCTTGTTCCTATTACAATGGAACCTGACACAGAGGACCTCTGAAAATCTCTGCCCTGAAGACTATCAATGTAGATACTGAGACTTATGGGCAACCTTTGGGCAGAGTGCAGGGAATCTTAAGAAAGAAGTGGGAAATAGTAAGATCTGGAGAGGACAGGAACTCCATAAGGAGAGCAACAGAACCCAAAAAAATCTGAGCACAGGGGTCTTTCCTGAGACTGCTATTCCAACCAAAGACTATGCATGGAGATAACCTAAGACCTCTGCACAGATGTATCCCATGGCAGTTCAGTATCCAAGTGGGTACCATATGGTTTTGAACCTGATAATATACCCCTAAGGAACAATATTGCATAACTACAGATAGCAGGGTGTCCTGTGAATATAGTTAAAAAAATATTGGAATGCATGCTATTATCTACTAACTTTAATATATTATATTTATTTAAGTATCTTATGATAAAATTATGATAACCATGGTATGAGAGAAGGAGCTCTGTAGAGGAGGATAAAAAGACAGAGATTCTAAAAAGGGGAAAGGAGAAAAACTGCAGAGCGGGAATGGAAAATAATATAGAGGGAAAAGAGGGAAGAGAGATAAAGAACACTAAGGATATTTGCAAAAACCATGGATGTTTTCAGGGATAGTCCAGTGAATAAGAGCACTGGCTTCTCTTCCAGAGAACTCAGGTTCCATTCTAGATACCCACACAGAAGCTAAAATCTGTCTTTCTCTCTAGTTCCAAGGGATTTCATGCTTTCTTCTTAACACTACAATCACTTCACATCATCCTCAATAATTCCATAAGGAAATATTGTATTTATTTAAGTATACATATGTAATGTGTATGTGTTCATCTGTACACAAACATATATACACAAATATAATATATATATTATATATGTAACATGTTTTATATATTATATATAAAGTTACATCCCTTGGAGAGATAAAGCAATTTCCTCTCCCTAGATCCACAGACTATATAACAAAAACATTCCAGCACCAGATAGGGAATACAAAAATTGCATAGGCTATTCCTTATACCCTTGGTTTCCTCCCAGAACTTGAAGATAAGACTCTTCTGCTGAAGACACCAAACAATTTTGTCACTGGATTTGGAGGACTTGAGCTAGAACTGACCTGGAAGACTTTATCATAACAATTAGCTCTTATACTAACCAAAGTTCTATGCAAAATGCCTAGAGGAAAAAAAAAATTATCAATAGTCCTACCCAAATGAATAACGTTTGAAACCCAACAGTGACCAACTTGGCAAGAAATCTCAAATGATGAAATAGTGCTATTTATATCGTAGTACTAACCAACATCTGTCTAATTGGATTTAATGCCTGCTCAATAGAAAGGAATTTTTACCAAGTTATGAAAACCTAGACCATGACTAGAAACTGGTAAAACCATGGACCCTAAAAGAAGAATCTATTGCTGTCACATTCTTGAACCAGTACAATTTCTAAGTCCATTCTCAAAACATACCTTTATAACCACAGACAAATCTCTCATCCTCATCACAGAAACTTCTTTTTGTAGCAGATGGAAACTGTTACTGCAATCCACAACTGGTCAACACAGAGAAAAGCAGTATATAGTTTGCCCAAACCCAATTAATGCATCTACAATGCAGCCCTTGACTTGGGACATTGTGAAAGAGAGGATACAATTGTAAAAGCTTGAGGACTGAGACATTGCCTTCAATATGCTGTCTTCTAAATATGACTAGGAAGCTGCACCCATGAAATTTCAACAATATGATCAACGAAACAAGACTTACATTAGAACAACAGTTGCTTACACACTGATGTTGAGACAGGAAATTTCACAAGACCTCACCTCTAGATGAAGAACTACTATAGGTGGTTAATGCCTACTGAGAGAGTTCAAATTTGTCTTCTCCATGAATGAACCCATGAATCTCAAGTGGTCAGGTATAAATGCATAAATACATAAGCAAATTTTGTGTGTACCTAGGTGTGCATAAAATAATAAAAAAGGTTATCAACTTGAAAAAGGCATCACAGGAGGAGGTAGATAGTGAAAAGGGAAGCCAGAAATTATATAAATATTGTGTGTTTAATGGCTACTTCCATTCTTATCTTTATACCAAGGACAGAAGATTTTTGTTGTTTGTTTGTTTTGTTTTGTTTTAATCTGGGCTCCACAGGAAAAAATAAGTTGTCAAAATTCTCAGGAAGCAGGGGGAGCCAAGATGGCGGCGCCGGGAAAACAGCGCATCTGAGAAGCAGGACAGCACTTTCTGTGTAGAAACCAGGAGACTGAACTCGGGGCCCTGAAAGTACATCGATCGGGTTTCCCAGGTGAGGGGAGGCTCCCATGGCGAGGGAATCAGTAGGGTCCACTCATGGCTACCCAGCCAGAACCCGGAAGAAATCTCGGGTAACGCAGGCTTTGGGTCTCCGGGCTGGAGCCACAAGCGGGCATGTCCCAGCCACTTTCCCAGGCTGATCTGTGGGCACAAGTGTACCTGAGACTGGGAGTCCCAGTCACGGGGGGACCCCACAGGGAAGCAGGGTTGCGGGTCTGATCGCAGGTCACCCAGTCTTTCCCCAGAAGGTCTCTGCCACCATCACAGCCGAGCTCCTGCCGCGCGCAGAGAAGTTTGCGCTCAGTTCAGCGGTACAGACAAGCTGCGCGCCCCAGTACAACAGGCACTGGGAACCCCTGTCCGGAGAGTACCCCACAAAGAAGGAAGAAACCGTGCTGCTGGGGTCAACTAGGGAAAGTCTAGCAGACTGCAGATTGCTAACAGACAGAACTGAGTGACCCAAGACACCAGAGCAGTACTCATCCACCACAAAATACCTCAGCTGATCACTAAATTTACAGCAAGAAACCCAGAAGGAGGGCAGCTGTCTCCAGGACTCCTCCTGGTGAGAGGAGAGCCCTCTTGACTAATCAGGACCACAATTACCACCCAGGTCTCTATGCCTGAGGTGAGCTATAGCAACTCCTGAAAAACACCAGACATCCAGGGATTATACCCAAAAAGCTGGGAAGGCTTCCTTGAGGAAAAAACATCTTCCTGCCAAAGGGATTCTCTCCACTACAAGAGTCCAGGAACAACCAGAAACTAAATTCAAACAACTAAGATAGCCCAATGGGTAGAGGACAGCATAAACGTTCAACCAACAAAAGCCAGAGCATTATGGCATCTCCAGAACCCAGTTATCCAGGGGCAAATAGCCCTAGACACCCCAACATAAATGAAATTCAAGAAGACGACCTAACATCTATGCTCAAGAAGATGATAACAGAGGAAACAAATAAAATACGAAAAAAATACAAACACTTGCATTTGCATCGTTTGCGCCTACGTAATTTTCTCCCACAGGTACAGCTAGTCCTCAGCACACACTGAGATTTCTCAGCTTCCTGAAGAACTCTCCAGATGCCAGAGAGAGACAGTACCAGTCTGATCTGCAGAATCCAAAAACAAACAGGGAAGGTTTCAGATAAGTCAATGGCCAGGGGTAGGCAAAAGAACACTTCCAAAATAAATCAGGACATCATGAATTCACCAGCAAACCCCAAAATCGATGGATCCTCCAATTCAGCAGAAGCACAGGAAAATGATTTTAAAGCCATGTTTGCCCAATTATTTGAGGCTCATAAGGAGGAAATGAACAAGTCTTTCAAAGAGATGGCCAGTCAATTGGAGGCAAAGAAAGAAGAAATATCCTTAAAGAAACACAGGCAAACATAGCCAAACAAATAGATACACAAGTAGAGGAAAAATTAGTGGCATATAAAAAGGAAATGAAAAAAGAAATAGAGGCAATCATAGAGAGACAGGAATCCAAATTCAAACACATGAAAGAAATGGTGCAAGGCATGAAAACAGAATTAGAATCAATAAAGAAAACACAAAATGAGAAAACCCTTGAGCTGGAGAACTTGGAGAAAAGATCAGGAACCACAAAAGTAAGCATCAATAACAGAATACAAGAGATGGAAGAGAGAATCTCTGGAGCTGAAGACACATTTGCAGAAATGGACACTTCTCTCAAAGGAAAAGTAAAATCAGAAAAGTTCCAATCACAAAATATCCAAGAAATCAAGGATGCTATGAAAAGACAAAATCTAAGAATAATAGGAATTCATGAAAAAGAAGACTCCAGACTCCAAGGTACAGAAAATATTTTCAAGAAAATCATAGAAGAAAATTTTCCCAACATAAAGAAAGAGATGTCCATAAATATACAAGAGGCCTACAGAAATCCAAATAGACTAGACCAGAAAAGAAACACATCACGTCACATCATAGTCAAAACACTAAATATACAGAACAAAGAAAACATATTAAAAGCAGCAAGGAAAAAAGGCCAAGTAACATATGAAGGTAGACCTATCAGAATCACACTGGACTTCTCATCAGAAACTATGAAAGCCAGAAGGGCCTGGGCAAGTATCATGGAGACTCTAAGAGATCACAAATGTCAACCCAGACTACTATAACCTGCAAAGCTTTCAATCAACATAGATGGAGAAAACAAAATATTCCATGACAAAACTAAATTTACACAATATCTACACAGCAAACCATCCCTACAGAAGATACTAGAAGGAAAACTCCAATCCAGTGAAAACAAATTCACCCAAGAAAACAGGGCATACAGATAATATCCCAACAAAAATGAAAAGTAAACAAGCAATGAAACAGGGTTAGATCACCGACTCCATTACAAAAGGAACTAACATGCATTGGACACTATTATCTGTCAATATCAATGGACTCAACTCACCAATAAAAAGACACAGGCTAACAGAATGGTTAAGGAAACAGGATCCAACATTCTGTTGCATCCAAGAAACACACCTATGCAACAAAGATAAACACTACCTCAGAGTAAAGGGCTGGAAAACTGTTTTTCAAGCAAATGGTTCCAGAAAACAAGCTGGAGTAGCCATCCTAATATCTAATAAAATAGACTTTCAACCCAAGTTAATCAAAAAAGATAAGGAGGGCCACTATATTCTCATCAAAGGAAAAATCCACCAAGAGGACATCACAATCTTGAATATCTATGCCCCAAATACAAGAGCACCGACATTCGTAAATGAAACATTATTAAAGCTTAAATCATACATTGATCTTAATACCTTAATAGTAGGAGACTTCAACACTCCACTCTCACCAAGACACAGATCAACTAGACAGACACCAAATAGGGAAATAAAAGCACTCACAGAATCCCTAAATCAAATGGACCTAATAGACATCTACAGATCATTTAAACCAAACTCAAAAGACTACACCTTCTTTTCAGCACTTCATGGAACCTTTTCCAAAATAGATCATATAGTGGGTCACAAAGCAAGCCTCAACAGATACAAAAGGATTGAAATAATCCCTTGTATACTATCTGACCACCAAGGACTAAAGCTAAACATCAAAAACAACAGAAACAACAAAAAGCCGACACACACTTGGAAACTGAACAACTTACTACTCAATGACAGCTGGGTTAAGGAAGAAATAAAGAAATAAATTAAAGACTTCCTAGAATTCAATGAAAAGGAAGGCACAACATACCCAAATTTATGGGACACATTGAAAGCAGTGCTCAGAGGAAAATTTATAGCACTAAGTGCCTGCAAGAAGAAATTCGTAACATCACATACAAACAACTTAATGGCCCAACTGAAAACCCTAGAAAAAAAAAAGAAGCAGATACACCCAAGAAGAGCAGACGGCTGGAAATAATCAAACTAAGGGCTGGAATCAATCAACTAGAAACAAATAAAACTATCCAAAGAATCAATGAAACAAAAAGCTGGTTCTTTGAGAAAATCAACAAGGTAGACAAACCCTTAGCCAAACTAACTAAAAAGCAGAGAGAAACTATCCAGATCAGCAAAATCAGAAATGAAAATGGGGACATAACCACAGACACTGAGGAAATCCAAACAATTATTAGGTCATACTACAAAAGCCTATATGCCACAAAATTTGAAAATCTAAATGAAATGGTTCTTTGAGGATATCAACAAGATTGACAAACCCTTAGCCAAGCTAACTAAAAGGCAGAGAGACACCACCAAAACCAACAAAATCAGAAATGAAAAGGGGGACATAACTACAGATACTGAGGAAATCCAATCATTAGGACTTACTTCAAAAGTCTATATGCCACAAAATTTGAAAATCTAAATGAAATGGACAATTTTCTTGATCAATTTGACTTACAAAAGCTGAATCAGGACCAGGTAAATCAATTAAATAGTCCTATATCCCCCAAAGAAATAGAAGATGTCATCAAAAGTCCCCCTTCCAAAAAAAAGCATAGGACCAGATGGATTCAGCGCAAAATTCTACCAGACCTTCAGAGAATAGCTAACTCCAGTTCTCTTCAAACTATTCTACAAAATAGAAACAGAAGAAACATTACCAAACTCATTCTATGAAGCCACAGTCACCTTGGTACCTAAAAGTCACAAGGACTCAACAAAGAAAGAGAATTTCAGGCCAATCTCGCTTATGAACACTGATGCAAAAATACTTAACAAAATACTTGCAAACCGAATCCAAGAACATATCAAATATATTATCCACTATGACCAAGTATGCTTCATCCCAGGTATGCAGGGGTGGTTCAATATATGGAAATCCATCAATGTGATCCACCATATTAACTAAGTGAAAGAAAACACACACACACACACACACACACACACACACACACATGATAATCTCCCTACATGCTGAAAAATCTTTTGACAAAATCCAACATCCATTCATGTTTAAAGTTTTGGAGAGATCAGGGATACAAGGCACATATCTAAACATAGTAAAGGCAATATACAGCAAGCCTATATTCAACATCAAACTGAACAGAGAGAAACTTAAAGCAATCCCACTAAAATCAGGGACAAGACAAGGCTGCCCACTCTCTCCATATCTCTTCAACATAGTGCTGGAAGTCCTTGCTAGAGCAATAAGACAGTTGAAGGAGATCAAGGGGATACAGTTTGGAAAGGATGAAGTCAAATTATCACTATTTGCAGATGATATGATAGTATAAATGACTGACCCCAAAAACTCTACTAGGGAACTTCTACAGCTGATAAACACCTTCAGCAAAGTGGCCGGATACAAAATTAACTAAAAAAAATCAGTAGCCCTCCTGTATACAAAAGACAAAAGGGCTGAGAAAGAAATTAGAGAAACAATACCCTTCACAAGAGCCACAAATGACATAAAGTACCTTGGTGTAACCTTAACCAAGCAAGTCAAAGATTTGTATGAAAAAAATTTCAAGTCTCTGAGGAAAGAATTAGAAGAAGATATCAGAAGATGGAAAGATATCACATGCTCATGGCTTGGCAGGATTAATATAGTGAAAATGGCCTTCTCACCAAAAGCAGTCTACAGATTTAATGCAATTCCCATCAAATTGCCAACACAATTCTTTACAGACCTGGAATGAAAACTTCTCAACCTCGTATGGAATAACAAGAAACCCAGAATTGACAAAACAATCCTCTAAAATAAAAGATCTTCTGGAGGAATCTCCATCCCTGATCTGAAGCTGTAGTATAGAGCAACCGTTATAAAAACTGCATGGTACTGGCATAGAAACAGAATGGTGGATCAAAGGAACTGAACAGAAGACCCAGAAATCAACCCACACACTTATAGACACCTGATTTTTGACAAAGATGCCAAAACAATACAATGGAAAAAAAGATAACATCTTCAATAAATGGTGCTGGTCCAACTGGATGTCTACATGTAGTAAAATGAAAATAGATCCATACTTATCACCCTGCACAAAACTGAAGTCCAAGTGGATCAAAGACCTCAACATAAAACCAGACACATTAAATCGGCTAGAAAAAAAAGAGTGGGAAATACCCTAGAACTCATTGGTACAGGAGAAAACTTCCTGAACAGAACACCAACTGCACAGGTTATAAGAGCAACAATAAATAAATGGACTTCATGAAAATGAAAAGCTTCTGTAAAGCAAAGGACACCGTCATCAAAACAAAGCGACCACCTACAAATTGGGAAAGAATCATCACCAACCCTTTGTCTGACAGAGGACTCATATCAAGTATATATAAAGAACTAAAGAAGCTGAAATACAGCAAACCAAGTAATCCACTTAAAAAATGGGGAACAGAGCTAAACAGAGAATTCTCTGTAGAGGAATATAGAATGGCAGAGAAGCACTTAAAGAAATGCTCAACCTCATTAGTCATTAGGGAAATGCAAATCAAAACAACCCTGATATTTCACCTTACACCCATCAGAAAGGCCAAGATTAAAATCTCAAGTTACAACACGTGCTGGAGAGGTTGTGGTTAAAGAGGAACCCTTCTCCACTGCTGGTGGTAATGTAAACTTGTACAACAACTCTGGAAATCAATCTAGTGCTTTCTCAGAGAACTAGGAATAGTGCTTCCTCAAGATGCAGCCATACCACTCCTAGGCATATATCCAAAAGAGACTCCAGTACACAAAAAGGACATTTGCTAAACCATGTTTGTAGCAGCTTTATTTGTAATAGCCAGAAGCTGGAAACAGCCCAGATGCCCCTCAACTGAAGAATGGATGCAGAAACTGTGATACATGTATACAATGGAGTTTTACTTAGCAATGAAAAATAAGGAAATCATGAAATTTGCAGGTAAATGGTGGGACCTGGAAAGTATCATCCTGAGTGAGTTGTCCCAGAAGCAAAAATACACACATGGTATATACTCACTCATATAAACATACAACATAGACTAAACCCACTAAATCTGTACATCTAAACAAACTAAGCAAAAGAGAGGACCCTAACTAAAATGTTCATTCCCCATCCTGAAAGGCCAAGAGGATGGACATCAGAAGAAGAAGAAAACAGGAAACAACCTTGGAACCTGCCACATAGGTCCTCAGAAAGCCTCTGCCGTGCAGACTGTCAAAGCAGATACTAAGCCTGATCTGAGCCTGAGCCTGAGCTAACTGACGGGCAGAGTGAATAGAATTTTATGTGAGAACTGGGAAATAGTAAGAGATGGAGAGGACAGGAATTCCACAACAAAACAGAACAAGAAAATTTGAACACAGGGAACTTCCCAGAGACTCATACTCCAACCAAGGACTATTCATGGAGTAACCTAGAACCCTGACAATGCAGCCTCTTCTGATGAGAACTAATAGCCTAAGATCAGAAAGAAGGAGAGGAGGAGCTCCCATCAGTGGACTTGGGGAGGGTCATGCATGCAGACAGGGGGGGATGGTGAGACTGGGAGGGGAGGAGGGAGGGGTTTATGGGGGGATACAAAATGATTAAAGTGTAATTAATAAAAGTAAAAAAAATAAAAATAAATGTTCAATCTCATTAGCCATTAGGGAAATGCAAATCAAAACGACCCTGAGATTTCACCTTATACCCATCGGAATGGCCAAGATGAAAAACTCAATTGACAACACATGCTGGAGAGCTTGTGGAGAAAGGGGAACCCTCCTGCATTGCTGGTGGGAATGTAAACTGGTACAACCACTTTGGAAGTCAATCTGGCACTTTCTCAGACAATTACCAATAGTGCTTCCTCAAGACCCAGCTATACCACTGCTAGGTATATACCCAAAATTTGATCAAGTACACAACAAGGACATTTGCTCAACCATGTTTGTAGCAGCTTTATTTGTAATAGCTAGAACCTGGAAAAAAACTCAGATGTCCATCAAAGGAGGAATGGATACAGAAATTGTGGTATTTTTACACAATGGAATACTACTCAGCAATCAAAAATGAGGAAATCATGAAATTTGCAGGCAAATAGTGGGATCTAGAAAAGATCATTCTGAATGAAGTGTCCCAGAAGGAGAAAGACAAACATGGTGTATATTTGCTTATATAGACCTACAAGATATGATAAACATAATGAAATCTATACACCTTAAGAAGATAAACAAGAAAGCATACATGGGGTAAGATGATCAATTTTCACTTAGAAAGACAAATGGGATGTGCATTGGATGTATGACAGGAGTCTAATGCAGAAGGCACCTGAAAGACTCTACCTAACTTTGGTTCAAAACAGATACTAAGCCTCCTAACCAAACCTTTGGCAGAAGAGGAGTTAGTATGACATGGAAAGGACAGGAGCTCCACAAGGACCAAATATATCTGGGCACAGGGGTCTATTTTAATTCCTACTTATGTAATATATATAATTATTTGTTGCTACAAATTACAAGTGGGATTTATCTTATAAGATTGAGCTAATAGTCTCATTGTTTTCAAAAAACATTTTCTTAATTCTAGGATATTTACATATTCATTTGGATTTTATGTGTAGTTTTCTTGACTACAGAGAATGAAATATTTGCTTTTTTCTAGTTAAATGTGCATCTTACTAACTCGAGAAGAACACCCATTATAATGTTAGTTGGAAGATGTTAATATCCACGAAAATGTTAATATCCACGAAAGTCTTCTTGCATTTTATGTTGTGTGTGTGTGTATGTAGTCGTATGTGTGTTGTCAAGTTCATTTGTATGCACATGTGAACGCTGGCATAAGTGTGTGTGTGTGCATGTGTTTGTATTTGCATATGAAGATCAGAGATCAATGTTAGGTGTCTTAAGTGTTTTCTATTTAATATATATATATAATTTTATTAATAAGGGAGGATATATGCTCTAATTTCATAATGCATACCTGTTACCTGTTATCACTGTAAATGCTTATAAAAGCATTCAATAAGGAAATCTTAACTTAAAATAGAGTGCATAAGTAGTAATAAATTCAGCATAGAAATATTTTAAAATATTTTAAACACACACACATCAACAGTTGTGATCAAAGAATCCCTTTTCAATGCTGTGTAATAATATCTCTGGTACAAAAAATTCTGTACCTGAAATTTTCTCCAAAAGTGAAAATTACATTGAAGAAATAGCTCTTAGAACTTGATTGCTTCCTTTCATAGTCTTTCAGTTTGAATTTTGTGGTTCTGAGGCCCACTATAAATATTCTCAGCCACACTGCAACTTTGTTACCTGCAACCTTTTAGTCCATGTTTGTATTTTATTTACATGCAAGCATTTTGGTGTTCATACTATCAGTGAAACCTGTTCTCAAAGAAATATATGGACATTCTCATACCACAATCAGGTTTATATTGCTAGGTACTTAAGAGAAACCCTGGCCAGAAGTATAATATTTAAATATCCATGAGAAGGTTTGATCAAGATGGAAGAAAAATAGAAGCTTCTTGAGGATTTTTTTTTCGTTCTCAAATGCATGTTGCAATTAATTTCTTTTTTTTTTTTTTTCAATGCAGTTTATTCAGGAACCTTGGACAATCTTCTGACCCTGGGGAAAGCCAGCCCACAGTTTAAATAGCCTCTGGGTAGCCAACCCTAGCATGCCACCTGGGCAATGCAGATAGGTCCACATACATGGAAGCAAGCCAGATCCTCAGCCTTAGCCAAATGTGGAGTTGTTCGTGACAGAGAGCACTCACCATCTGGAAGGTGGAAGGCAGAAACCAGCTCCATCTTTAAGGCACAGCATTACACAGTTCTCTACAGTTCCCCCTTTTTGTTTTAGACGCATCAGGCAAGAGTAGAGGTGTGATCTCTGATATGAGAAATAAATTGGGACTTTGTACTGATGTTCATTTAGGGGTCATCCACCCAAAGAGCATAAGACCCGTCTGATACCTTTTTCTCAGAGGCGGGACGTCGGGCATCAACCCGCATGCAATCAGACATGCTCTTCTCTGGGTCCAAAGCGACTGACCCTGAGTGCAGTGCTTAGCCTCGCATCCTGAGCATAACATTTTAGCTTTTTATGGTAGCCAACCATGCTTGGGGAGACTGTCCTCCTTCAATGGCTGTAAAGGCCTGAATGGTCATGGCTGCATTACGCTGTTGTGAGACTCTAATCTTGCATATATACCACAGGCAAACCAAGGAGACCAACACCAGAAGGCCAGCTAACGCTCCCATGCCCGCCCATTCCTTCAGATGATTCATGGCTGCAGCAATCCATGATGATAATCCTGTGGCTAGTCCTTCGTCCACTCTGGTAGAATTTACCGTGACAATGGCCACTCTCAGCTGCTCCATTGTAGTATCGAATTCTCCAGTACAATTACCTAAAATATAGCTAGACAATTGTTTAGACAGATTTGCAGCACAGGGAAAATTCTCATGTTGTATGCTAGTGACTCAAAGTCCATCATACTTTCATTGACAGCCAAGTAGAGCGATTTGCCATAGGGTATCAATTTGCTCCTGCACGAGGTCAATCCTCTGATTAAACACCATCAAGCCTTCTTTTAGTTGAGCATTAATTTCTTTTTGTACATCTAAGGCATGAGCTACATTGGCTAAAAGGCTATTCAGGGTCTGAGCAGTCTGCACAGTATGACTCCTGGCTAATGCCGCAGTGGTAGCTCCAACAGCCGCCAATGAGATGGCAGTAACAATGGAGGCTGTAATTCCAAGATCCCTTTTCTGTCTGAAGAGAGTCATAGCGTGAGGGGCATCAACGGGCACAGGCACCCAGCGAGGCATGCGAGTAACCAGCTAGTAAATATACTAGCATTCCAGCATTGGGCAAAAAAGCATGTATCATTACCACAATTACTTGGCTCTATCTGGCTAATAATGAATAGAAATGGGGGATATAAACTAACAGGTGTGGGCTTATAGGAAAGATTATGAGAAGCCTTTACCCCCTCGTTGGAACATCCTGCATCAGTTCTAGAACTAGCAGTGGTGGTGTCCGAGGTCTGAGTAGGTTCAGGAGACCATTGCCCCCAGGGGCAAGACGTGCTCCATGTAAATTGAATAACTCCATGTTTTCCTCCAATTTTGAAAGTCATTTAAGGTTCTTAAATTATTTTTTTCCCTTTTTTAATTTTTCATCAATTACACTTTATTCATTCTGCATCCCCCCATAAGCCCCTCCCTCCTCCCCTACCAATCCCACCCTCCCTCCTCCCTCTGCATGCATGCCACTCCCCAAGTCCACTGATAGGGGAGGTTCTCCTCCCCTTTCTGATCTTAGTCTATCAGTTCACATCAAAAGTGGCTGCATTGTCCTCTACTATGGCCTGGTAAGGCTGCTCCCCTCAGGAGGAGGTGACTAAAGAGCAGGCCAGTCAGTTCATTTCAGAGGCAGTCCCTCTTCACAGTACTATGTAACCCAATTGGACTCTGAACTGCCCTGGGCTACATCTTTGCAGGGCTTCTGGGTTATGTCTATGAATAGTCCTTGGTTGGAGTATGAATCTCTGGGAAGTACCCTGTGTTCAAATTTTCTTGTTCCTTTGCTCTCCTTGTTCCCTGTCCTCTCCAGCTCTTACTATTTCCCAGTTCTTACATAAAATTCCATTCACTCTGCCCAACAGTTGCCCATTAGGCTCAGCATCTGCTTTGATAGTCTGTAGGGCTGAGGCTTTCAAAGGCCCTCTGTGGTAGGTTCCTAGGTTGTTTCCTGTTTTCTTCTTCTGATGACCATCCTCTTTGCTTTTCCGGATGGGGATTGGACATTTTAGTTAGGGTCCTCTCTCTTGATTAGTTTCTTTAGATGCACAGGTTTTAGTGGGTTTGTCCTATGTTGTATGTCTATATGAGTGAGTATATACCATGTGTGTCTTTTTGTTTCTGCGACAACTCACTCAGGATGATACTTTCCAGATCCCACCATTTACCTACAAATTTCATGATTTCTTTATTTTTCATTGCTGAGTAATATTCCATTGTGTAGATGGAATACAATTTCTGCACCCATTCTTCAGTTGAGGGGCATCTGGGTTGTTTCCAGCTTCTGGCTATTACAAATAAAGCTGCTACAAACATTGTTGAGCAAATTTCCTTTTTGTATGCTTGAGCCTCTTTTGGATATATGCCTATGAGTTGTATGGCTGGATCTTGGGGAAGCACTATTTCTAGTTGTCTGAGAAAAAGCCAGATTGATTTCCAGAGTGGTTGTACAAGTTTACATTCCCACCAGCAGTGAAGAAGTGTTCCTCTTTCTCAACAACCTCTACAGCATGTGTTGTCACTTTAGTTTTTGATCTTGTCTATTCTCATGGGTGTAAGGTGAAATCTCAGGGTTGTTTTGATTTGCATTTCCCTATTGGCTAGTGAGGTTGCGCATTTCTCTAAGTGTTTCTCTGCCCTTTGGTATTCCTCTACTGAGAATTTTTTGTTTAGCTCTCTTCACCCTTTTTTAAGTGGCTTACTTGGTTTGCTGCTTTTCAGCTTCTTTAGTTCTTTATATATACTTGATATGAGTCCTCTGTCAGATAAAGGGTTGGTGAAGATTCTTTCCCAATCTGTAGGTGTTCACTTTGTTTTGATGATGGTGTCCTTTGCTTTGCAGAAGCTTTTCAGTTTCATGAGGTCCCATTTATTGATTGTTGCTCTTAGAGCCTGTGCTGTTGGTGTTCTGTTCAGGAAGTTTTCCCCTGTACCAATGAGTTCTAGGGTATTCCCCACTTTTTTTTCAAGCTGATTTAATGTGTCTGGTTTTATGTTGAGGTCTTTGATCCACTTGGACTTCAGTTTTGTGCAGGGTGGTAAGTATGGATTTATTTTCGTTTTTGTACATGTAGACATCCAGTTGGACCAGCACCATTTGTTGAAGATGCTATCTTTTTTATATTGTATGGTTTTGGTGTCTTTGTCAAATATCAGGTGTCCATAAGTGTGTGGGTTTATATCTGTCTGAGTCCTCTGTTCAGTTCCATTGATCCACCAATCTGTTTCTATGCCAGTACCATGCAGTTTTTAAAACTGTTGCTCTATAGCTTAAGATCAGGGATGGAGATACCTCCAGAAGATCTTTTATTGTAGAGGAATGTTTTAGCAATTCTGGGTTTCTTGTTATTCCATATGAAGTTGAGAATTTTTCTTTCCAGGTCTGTAAAGAATTGTGTTGGTAATTTGATGGGCATTGCATTGAATCTGTAGATTGCTTTTCGTAAGATGGCCATTTTTACTATGTTAATCCTGCCTAGCCATGAGCATGGGAGATCTTCCCATCTTCTCATATCTTCTTCTATTTCTTTCTTCAGAGATTTGAAATTTTTTTCATACAAGTCTTTGACTTCCTTGGTTAGGGTTACTCTGAGGTACCTTATGTCATTTGTGGCTATTGTGAAGGGTGTTGTTTCCCTAATTTCTTTCTCAGCCCTTTTGTCTTTTGTATACAGGAGGGCTACTGATTTTTTTGAGTTAATTTTTTATCCGGCCACTTTGCTGAAGCTGTTTATCAGCTATAGGAGTTCCCTGGTAGAGTTTTTGGGGTCACTCACGTATACTATCATATCATCTGCAAATAGTGATAATTTGACTTCTTCCTTTACATTTTGTATCCCCTTGATCTCCTTCAACTGTCTTATTGCTGATGCAAGGACTTCCAGAACTATGTTGAAGAGATATGGAGAAAGTGGGCAGCCTTGTCTTGTCCCTGATTTCAGTGGGATTGCTTTAAGTTTCTCTCCGTTCAGTTTGATGTTGGCTATAGGTTTGCTGTATATTGCCTTTACTATGTTTAGACATGTGCCTTGTATCCCTGATCTCTCCAATACTTTGAACATGAATAGATGTTGGATTTTGTCAAAGGCTTTTTCAGCATCTAGGGAGATAATCATGTGGTTTTTTTCTTTCACTTAGTTAATATGGTGGATCACATTGATGGATTTCCGTATATTGAACCACCCCTGCATACCTGAGATGTAGCCTACTTGGTCATGGTGGATGATATCTTTGATGTGTTCTTGTATTCGGTTTGCGTGTATTTTGTTGAGTATTTTTACATCAATGTTCATAAGGGAGATTGGCCTGAAGTTTTCTTTTTTGGTTGGGTCTTTGTGAGGTTTAGTTACCAAGGTGACTGTGGCTTCATAGAATGAGTTTGGTAATGTTGCTTCTGTTTTGATTTTGTGGAATACTTTGAAGAGAATTGGAGTTTGCTCTTTTTTGAATGTCTGGTAGAATTCTGCGCTGAAACCAGCAGGTCCTGGGCTTTTTTTGGATGGGAGACTTTCGATGACTGCTTCTATTTCCTTGGGGGATATAGGACTATTTAATTGATTCACCTGGTCCTGATTTAGCTTTGGTAAGTGGAATCGATCAAGAAAATTGTCCATTTTATTTAAATTTTCAAATTTTGTTCCATATAGACTTTTGAAGTAAGTCCTAATGATTGCTTGGATTTCCTCAGTTTCTGTAGTTATGTCCCCTTTTTCATTTCTGATTTTGTTCATTTGGATGGTGTCTCGCTGCCTTTTAGTTAGCTTGGCTAAGGGATTGTCTATCTTGTTGATTTTCTCAAAGAACCAGCTCTTGGTTTCATTGATTCTTTGAATTGTTTTATATGTTTCTAATTGATTGATTTCAGCCCTGAGTTTGATTATTTCCAGCTATCTGCTCCTTCTTGGTGTTTCTTTTTTTCTAGGTCTGTTTCTTCTTTTTCTAGGGTTTTTACGTGAGCCATTAAGTTGCTTAAATGCGCTGTCTCAAATTTCTTCTTGAAGGCACTTAGTGTTATGAACTTTCCTCTTAGCACTGCTTTCATTGTGTCCCACAAGTTTTGGTATGTTGTGTCTTCATTTTCATTGAGTTCTAGGAAGACTTTAATTTCTTTCTTTATTTCTTCCCTGACCCAGCTGTCATTTAGTAACAAGTTGTTCAGTTTCCATGTGTGTGTAGGCTTTTTGTTATTTCTGTTATTGTTGAGGTCCAGCTTTATTCCGTGGTGATCAGACAAGATACAAGGGATTATTTCAATCTTCTTGTATCTGTTGAGGCTTGCTTTGTGACCAACTATATGGTCTATTTTGGTGAAGGTTCCATGAGGTGCTGAGAAGAAGGTAAATTCTTTTGTGTTTGGGTGTAAAGTTCTGTAAATGTCTGTGAGGTCCATTTGATTCATGATCTCTGTCAGAGATATTGTTTCTTCATTTAATTTCTGTTTTGTTTACCTGTCCTTTGTTGAGAGTGGGGTGTTGAAGTCTCCCACTATTAATGTCTGGGGATATATATGTGTTTTAAATTTTATCAATTTTTCTTTTAGAAACATGGGTGCTCTTGTATATGGGGCATAGATGTTCAGGATTGTGATGACTTCCTGATGGTATTTTTCCTTCATGAATATGAAGTGTCCTTCCCCATCTTTTTTTATTAATTTTGGTTGAAAGTCGATTTTATCAGATATTAGAAGGGCTACTCCTACTTGTTTCCTGGGTCCATTTTCTTGGAATGTTGTCTTCCAACCCTTTACCCTCAGGTAATGTCTATCTTTGTGCCTTAGGTGTGTTTCTTGTATGCAACAGATTGCTGGGTTTTGTTTACATATCCATTCTGTTAATCTGTGTCTTTTTACTGTAGAGTTGAGTCCATTGATGTTGAGAGAGACTCATGACCAGTGGCTGTTAGATCCTTTGTTTTTGATGTTGGCTGTGGTTGTAAGGTTGTGTGCTTGGTTTTTCTTTCTTTTACTGTAGTAAGGTTAATTATTTCCTGTTTTTTCTTGACAGAAGCTAATGTTCTTGGGTTGTATTTTACCTTCCAGTGTCTTCTGTAGTGCTGGATTTTTGTGTAGGTATTGTTGAAATTTGTTTTTATCATTGAATATCTTGTTTTCTCTGTCTAAGAGGACTGAGAGTTTTGCAGGGTATAGTCACCTGGCCTGACATCTGTTTTCTCTTAGGGTCTGCATGATATCCATCCAGGCCCTTCTAGCTTTCATAGTCTCTTTTGAAAAGTCAAGTGTGATTCTTTTGGGTTTGCCATTATATGTTACTTGGCCTTTTTCCCATGCAGCTTTTAGTATTTTTTCTTTGTTCTGTATACTTACTGTTTGGATTATTATTTGGCGGGAGGATTTTATTTTCTGGTCAAATTTGTTGGGTGTTCTGTAGGCCTCATGTATTCTAATTGGCTTCTTCTTTAACTTGGGGAAATTTTCTTCAATGATTTTGTTGAAAATATTTTCTGGGCCTTGGAGCAGGGAATCTTCTTTTTCCTCTATACCTATTATTCTTAGGTTTTGTCTTTTCATATTGTCTTGGATTTCTTGGACGGTTTGTGTCAGGAATTTTTTGGATTTAACATTTTCTTTGACAGATACATGGATTTCTTCCATTGTATCTTCTACATCTGAGATTTTCTTCCATCTCTTGTAGTCTGTTGGTTATGCTTACCTCTGAAGTTCCTGTTTTCTTTTCTAAATTATTCCTCTCCATTATTTCCTCCATTTGTGTTTTCTTTATTTTTTCCAGTTCTATCTTCAGATCTTGATTAGTTTTGTTTACTTCCTTCACTTGTCTGATTGTATTTTCCTCTTTTTCTTTTAGTTCTTTCAACTCTGTTTCTTTTATTTCTTTCAGTGATTTAATCTTCTCTGAAGGCTGCAAACTCTTTGGCTGCATCTTCCTGTATTTCTTCACAGATGGCCACAATCTGCTTGTCTTTAACTTCCTCCATTTCTTTAAGGAGAGCCATGATCTGTTTGGTTTTATCTTCCTCTAATTCTTTCCGTATTTTATTTGTTTCCTCTATTATCTTCTTCATCAGCATAGATGTAAGGTCATCTTCTTGATTTTCTATTATGCTGTGTTGTCCAGGGCTGTTCGCCCCTGGATAGCTGGGTTCTGGAGATGCCATATTGCTCTGTGTTTTGTTGGTTGTGCTTTTATGCTGACCTCTACCCATTAGGCTGTTTTATGTGCTGTTAGTTTCTGTGCTTCCTGGACTCCTGAGGTAGGGAGAATACCCTTGGTTGGAAGATGATTTTTCCTGAAGGAGTCCTTCTCTGCTTTTTGGTTATGGTCACTGTACGGCCAGTGTTTCTCAGGACTTGCCACTGCTCACCTCATGTGTATAGCCCTGAGTAGTAATGTCGTCTTTGTTAGGCAGGGGAGGCCCTCTTCTAACCCATAGAAGTTCTCAAGACAGCTGCCCCACTGCTGGGTTTCTTGTTATAAATTTAGTGAGCTGCTGTTGTTGTTACAGTTTTCCAGGTACAATCCTCTTGAAGATCCTGCTGTTTCCCTACCTGTGGGGTTTTCTCCCAACAGGGAAACTCAGTCTGTTATCCTGGGGCACACAGTTCTGTCCGGGAAAGTGAGAGGAGCGCCCAGCAATTCTCTGGGCCAGAGGCTGAGTGCTCTGCTCTGGGCCTGGAGAATGTGCACCTAGTTTGAGTTGGTGCCTGTGGGTGCTGCTCTGGTCTGGAGGCTGGATGCCTCAGTCTGGTCCAGAAGCTGTGTGTCCCTGTCTGGTATGTCGGTTGTGGGCACTGCTCTGGTTCAGACACTGTGGGTGCAGTCCTCTTGAAGGGCCAGGAATTCCCACAGTTTTGTCAGTCTAGGTAGGGATAACTGGTTGATCCTTGACACAGTATCTGAGGGCTTCTGTAATGGCTCTCTGGCTTTTGTAGGTCTGAAGATGCAGCTGTGTGCCCCCGTGCCCTAGGGGTACTCAATAATGGTCGCTGAGCACAGCGCTCCTGCCTGCATTAGAAAGCTATAGCCTAGAGTCTGTGTGAATCCTGAAAGATTTTTGGTGATGGGTGTACTGAGCGTTAGACCTGATGATCCCCCTGCTGTGGGGTTTCTGCCTGCCAGGGACACCCAGTCTTTGCTTTGGGGACCAGAATTCTGTCTGGGGTGGCGAGTTGTACCCACAGGCACAGACACCTGCCTGTGGCTTTGCCTTTTTGGCCTTTGGGAGCCTGGGTGTCTGCCTAAACTGGGTAATTTTCCCGAGACCTTTTCGGGGTGGTGGTATCAGCTGAGTGCTCTGAGATCAGACCAGCCATTTCCCTCCCTGTGGGTTTGCACCTGAAAGTGAGACTGAGTCTCTGGTGACCTGGGGCCCACAGTTCTATCTGAGGCGGTGAATCAGGCAGGGCTCTGTGCAGGTGCCTGGGTCCCCGGCTCTGGCTCCAGGCTGGCTCCTGGGGTCAAGCAGAACCTGAGTCTTTTCCAGGGGATGTCTGGGTGACCTAAGGTCGGTCCCAATCGATTCCTGCTCAGTGTGGTTATCTCTAGACTGGAAAATCCAGTCTGTGATGTTGTGGGTCCACAGTTCAGTCTGGGACAGTGACCAGATCACGCTCGTGTGTAGCTTTGGCAACCAAGTGCCTGGCGGAACTGGGATTGCTTCCAAAGTTTAGACAGGTGAGTTAAAGCTGATTGAATCCCCCACTGTGGGGTATCCTCTCACCTGGGAGACATAATCCCTTGTGTTTTATGGCCGTGAGTTCTGATTGCTGTTCACTGTGCCATTCCTGCTGCGCTGCTGCTCAGAATGAGAGTCCTCTTGGCGCTGCCATCTTGCCCTGCCTCCCCTGAACATTTAATTAAGTGTGTCTCTGCCATTCAATATTCCTCTATCAAGAATTTTGTTTAGCTTTGTTCCCCATTTTTTAAGTGGATTGCTTGGTTTGTTGCTTTTCAGCTTCTTTAGTTCTTTATATATACTGGATATTAGCCCTCTGTCAGAGAAAAGGTTGGTGAAGATTCTTTCCCAATCTGTCAGCATTTGTTTTGTTTTGATGATGGTGTCCTTTGCTTTACAGAAGCTTTTCAGTTTCGTGAGGTCCCATTTATTGATTGTTGCTCTTAGAGCCTGTGCTGTTGGTGTTCTGTTCAGGAAGTTGTCTCCTGTGCCAATGAGTTCTAGGCTGTTACCTACTTTTTCTTTTAACCGATTTAATGTGTCTGGTTTTATGTTGAGGTCTTTGATCCAGTTGGACTTTACTTTTGTTCAGGGTGATAAATATGGATCTATTTGCATTTTTCTGCATTTAGACATCCAGTTGGACAAGCACCAGTTGTTGAAGATGCTGTCTTTTTTCCAATGAATGGTTTTGCCTTCTTTGTCAAAAATCAAGTATTCATGGATGTGGGTTAATTTCTGGGTCTTCTATTTAGTTCCATTGATCCTCCTTTCTGTTTCTATGCCAACAACATGCAATTTTTATTACTATTGTTCTGTAGTACAGCATGAGATTGGGGATGGAGATGCCTCCAGGTGATCTGTTGGTGTACAGGATCGTTTTGTAGATTCTGGGTTTTTGTTTCTCCACATGAAGCTGAGAATCTTTTTTTTCTAGGTCTGTAAAGAATTGAGTTGGTATTTTGATGGGAATTGTGTTGAAACTGTAGATTGCTTTTGCCAGGATGGCCATTTTCACAATGTTAATCCTCCCAATTCATGAGCACGGGAGATCTTTCCATCTTCTGAGAACTTCCTCCATTTCTTTCTTCAGAGACTTGAAGTTTTTCTCAAACAGGTCTTTCACTTGCTTGGTTAGTGTCACCCCAAGGTACTTTATGTTATTAGTGGCTACTATAAAGGGTGCTCTTTCCCTAATTTCTTTCTTGGCCCTTTTGTCTTTGGTATACAGGAGGGCTTCTGATTTTTCTGAGTTGATTTTGTATCCTGCCACTTTGCTGAAGGTGTTTATCAGCTGAAGGAGTTCTCTGGTTGAATTTTTGGGGTCACTCTTGTATACTGTCCTATCATCTGCGAATAGTAACACTTTGAACTCTTCCTTTCCAATTTGTATCCCCTTGATCTCCTTTAGTTGTCTTATTGCTCTGGCTAGGACTTCAAGTACTATGTTGAAGAGATATGGTTAGAGTGGGCAGCCTTGTCTTGTCCCTGATTTCAGTGGGATTGATTTAAATTTCTCACCATTGAGTTTGATGTTGACTATAGGCTTGCTGTATATTGCCTTTACTATGTTTAGGTATATGCCTTTTATCCCTGCTCTCACTAAGTCTTTAAACATGAATGGGTGTTGGACTTTATCAAATGCTTTTTCATCATCTAAGGAGATGATCATGTGGTTTTTCTCCTTCAGTTTGTTTATGTTGTGGATAACATTGATGGATTTCCATATGTTGAACCACCCTTAGATTCCTGGGATGAAGCCTACTTGGTCATATTGGATGATATCTTTGATGTGTTCTTGGATTCTGTTTGCAAGTATTTCGTTGAGTATTTTTGCATCAATGTTCATAAGAGAGATAGGTCTGAGTTCTCTTTTTTTGTTGGGTCTTTGTGTGGTTTAGGTATCAAGTTGACTGTGGCTTCATAGAATGAGTTTAGTAAGGTTCCATCTCTTTCTATTTTGAGGAATAGTTTGGAGAGAATTGCAGTTAGCACTTCTTTGAAGGAAGGTCTGGTAAAATTATGGACTGCATCCATCTGGCCCAGGGCCTTTTTTTTTGGAAGGGAGACTGTTGATGACTGCTTCTATTTCCTATAGGACTCTTCAATCTTTCTACCTGATATTGACTTAATTTTGGTAACTGGAATCTATCAAGAAAATTGTCCATTTCTTTTAGATTTTTGAATTTTGTGGCATATAAGCTTTTGTAGTATGACGTAATGATTTTTTGGATTTCTTCGGTGTCTGTAGTTATGTCCCCCTTTTTATTTCTGATTTTGCTGATTTAGATAGTTTCTCTCTTCCTTTTAGTTAGCTTGGCTAATGGTTTGTCTGTGTTGTTAATTTTTTTCAAAGAACCAGCTCTTGGTTTCATTGATTCTTTGAATAGTTTTATTTCTTTCTAAATGATTGATTTCAGCCCTGAGTTTGATTATTTCCAGCAGACTGATCCTCTTGGGTGTATTTGCTTCTTTTTTTCTCTAGGGCTTTCAGTTGGGCCATTAAGTTGTCTGTATGAGATGTGACAAATTTCTTCTTGAAGGCACTTACTGCTATGAATTTTCCTCTGAGCACTGTTTTCCTTGTGTCCCATAAATTAGGGTATGTTGTACATTCATTTTCATTGAATTCTAGGAAGTCTTTTATTTCTTTCTTTATTTCTTCCTTAACCCATCTATAATTGACAAGCAAGTTGTTAAGTTTCCATGTGCTTGTAGGCTTTTTTCTATTTCCATTGTTGTTGAGGTCCAGCTTTAGTCCATGGAGGTCAGATAGAATACAGGGAATTATTTTAATCATCTTGTATCTGTTGAGGCTTGTTTTGTGACCAACTATATGGTCTATTTCGGAGAAGGTTCCATGAGGTGCTGAAAAGAAGGTATACTCTTTTGAGTTTGGGTGGAAAGTTCTGTAGACATCTATTAGGTCCATTTGATTTAGGACCTCTGTAAGTGCCATTATTTCCTTAATAAGCTTCTGTCTAGATGATCTGTCCTTCGGTGAAATTGGGATGTTGAATTCTCCCACTATCAAGGTGTTGGGATAAATGCGTTATTTAAGTTTTAGTAATGTTTCATTTATGAATGTAGGTGCTCTTGAATTTGGGGCATAGATGTTCAGAATT
Source organism: Meriones unguiculatus (assembly GCF_030254825.1). NCBI lineage: Eukaryota > Metazoa > Chordata > Mammalia > Rodentia > Muridae > Meriones > Meriones unguiculatus. Next base: position 53,302,673 of record NC_083369.1, on the reverse strand, counting down.
GTGATGTTCTCTTGGTGGATTTTTCCTTTGATGAGAATGTGTTGTCCCTCCTCATCTTTTTTTTTTTATTAATTTTGGTTGAAAGTCTGTTTTATTAGATATTAGTATAGCTACCCCAGCTTTTTTTCTGGGTCTGTTTGCTTGAAAGACATTTTTCCGGCCCTTAAGTCTGAGGTAGTGTTTATCTTTGTTGCAGAGGTGCGTTTCTTGGATGCAGCAGAATGTTGGATCCTGTTTCAGCACCCTTTTTGTTAGTCTGTGTCCTTTTATTGGAGAGTTGAGTCCATTCATGTTGATAGATAATAATGACCAATGAATGTTAGTTCCTTTTATGTTGGAGTCGGTTTTACTATATTTCATGGCTTGTTTTCTTTTCATTTTTGTTGGGAAATTATCTGTATCCTATGTTTTCTTGTCTGAAGTTGTTTTCATTGGATTGGAGTTTTCCTTGTAGTATCTTCTGTAGTGCTGGGTTGCTGTTTAAATATTGCATAAATTTAGTTTTGTCATGTAATATTTTGTTTATTCCGTCTATGTTGATTGAAAGCTTTGAAGGGTATCGTAGTCTGGGTCGACATTTGTGTTCTCTTAGAGTCTGCATGACTCCTCCCCAAGCCCTTCTGTCTTTCATAGTTTCTGAAGAGGATTCCAGTGTGATTCTGATAGGTCTACCTTCATATGTTACTTGGCCTTTTTCCCTTGCTGCTTTTAATATCTTTTCTTTGTTCTGTATTTTTAGTGTTTTGAGTATGGTGTGACATGATGTGTTTCTTTTCTGGTCTAATCTATTTGGTCTTCTGTAGGCTTCTTGTATATTTATGGACATCTCTTTCTTTAAGTTGGGATAATTTTCTTCTATGATTTTCTTGAAAATATTTTCTGGACCTTGGAGCCTGGAGTCTTCTTTTTCATCAATCCCTATTATTCTTAGATTTCGATTTCTATGGTGTCCTTGATTTCTTAGACATTTTGTGTTTGGGACTTTTCTGATTTTACTTTTTCTTTGAGAGAAGTATCAATTTCTGCGAGTTTATCTTCGGGTCCAGAGATTCTTTCTTCCATCTCCTGTATTCTCTTGGTGATGCTTACCTTTGTGGTCCCTAATCTTTTCTCCAAGTTCTCCAGCTCAAGGTTTTTCTCAGTTTGTGTTTTCTTTATTGATTCTAATTCTGTTTTCATGCTTTGCACCATTTCCTTCATATGTTTGAATGTGGATTCCTGTCTTTCTACAATGGTCTCTATTTTTTTGTTGTTTTTGTTGTTCATTTCCTCTCTATATGCCACTAATTTTATCTCTACTTGTGCCTCTGTTTGGCTATATTTATCTGTGTTTCTTTAAGAATTTTGTCCACTTCCTCTTTCTTTACCTCCAATTGACTGGCCAAATCTTTAATACACTTGTTCATTTCCTCTTTACCTGTCTGAATTTGCATGGTTACTGCTCTGAGAAAATTGTTTGTTTCCTCTTTATGAGCCTGAAATAATTGGGTAAGCATAGATTTAAAATAATTTCCTGTGCTTCTGTTGAATTGGAATATCCATCAATTTTGAGCATTGCTGGTGAAGTCATGATGTCCTTATTTATGTTGGATGTGTTCTTTCGCCTACTCCTGGCGATTGGCTTATCTGAAACCTTCCCTGTTTGGTTTTTGATTCTGCAGTTCAGACTGGTACTTTCTCTCTCTGGTGTCTGGAGAGTTTTTCAGAAAGCTGAGAGAGGTCCGGTGTCCTCCGCGTGTGCATTGGTGGGCTAGCTGAACCTGTGGGAGAGAAGTATGCAGGCTCAAAAGGGGCAAAAGCAGGCACATGCACATACATGTGTGTGTGTGTGTGTGTGTGTGTGTGTGTGTGTGTGTGTGTGTGTGAGTGTGCGTGGAGGTGTGTCTTGAGGGACAGAGTGATAGATAATGTTGAACCCCTGAGTGTGTGGGAAGGGCTCTGCACTGTATATGTAGCAGGTGCTAGTGACAGTCGTGGCGCAATTTCTGGCATTAACTGCTTTAACTCCTCAATTAGACCCACTGAGCAGTGGCTTCAATGTCCCAAGTGACCCTCTGTTTCCCCAAGTGTGTACGTGGGAGGGAGGGGTTCGATGCCTGGCTTCTGTTTTAGAAGGACCCTGAATCTGGGGCTCTGCACATACTCAAGGGCACACTCACTCTCAAGCAGGTCACTTTGGCAAGGATCAGTGTATCCGGGCTCTCTGCTCTCTGGTTTGGTCCTTCTTGTTCTCATGCAGGAGGACTGATGTGCTCCGCCAGCTCAGTGCTCCTGCTGCTGCCAAATTAGGAAGTTCCGCTGCAGCTGGAGACTGGGATGCCAGTCCAGATGTCTTCTGGGATGTCCTGGGGGCCCTCCACTGTGCTCTCCGAGCCTGGGAGGCCCAGTGCCTGGTGTGCTTAGCTTTTATGGTGGGTCTGTTTGGCTTTGGTGGGTGAATAGCGTATATATGTCACTGAGGGTTTGGGCAGGCCGTGCAGTCAGTGGCTGAGCAACCCTGTGGGGCCAGTATGGTGGCTAGCAGACCCAGAACCCTGGGATGTTGATGCTGCAGTGCATGGGCCTCAATGTCCCAAGTGACCCTCTGTTTCCCAAAGAGGGCATGTGGGTGGGAGTGATCTGATGCCTGGCTTCTATTGTAGAAGGGGCATGGGTCTGGGGCTCTGCAGACATTCATAGACATACTCACTCTTAAACAGGTCATATTGGCAGGGATCAGGGTATCTAGGCTCTCTGCTCTCTAATTTGGCCCTAGTTGGTCTTATGCTGGAGGACTGATGTGCTCTGTCAGCTCAGTGCTTCTGCTGCTGCCAAGTTAGGAAGTCCTGCTGTAGCTGGAGGCTGCGTTGCCAGCCCAAATGTTTTCTGGGAAGTCTTGCTCTCCACTGTATTCTCCAAGCTTGGGAGGCCCAGTGCCTGGTGTGCCTAGCTTGTATCGCATTTGTGTCTGGCTTTGTTGAGTATATAGTGTATTATCTGTCACTGAGGGATTAGGCGGGCCATACAGTCAGTGGCTGAACAACCCTTTGGAGCCAGTATGGCAGCTAGCAGACCTGGGACCCTGGGAGGATTGTGCTACATTGGTTTGGGACTCCAAGACTGGTATCGCTAGCATTTGCCACTAAGGGGCTAGGAGCTCCGCCTCAGCCACTGCAGACCCAGGCAGTTAGGTCTGAGCTGAGAATCTAGGTGAGTCCTCTGTGCTGAGGAGGAAGGAGATCCAAGAAAGGGGAGTTCCAGGAGATCAAAGGATCCTTTCTCTCCTTCCCCAAACAAGTCCCTGGGTGACCTGAGACCAAAGCTCTCACAGCATGCGATGTTCTCTGTTGTTTAGAAAGCCTCACTGTTGTTTTCTTGGCTTCAGAGGTCCTTCCACTCACCAACTCAGGCGTTCAGCTCTTTCACAGCTCAGAAGCTGTGTGTGCTAGTCGCCATCTTAGCTCTGCCCCCTCACCTTGATACCTAAAACACACAAAGAGTCAACAAAAAAGAGAACTTCAGAGCAATCTTGTTAATGAATATTGATGTAAAAATACTCAATAAAATACTCTCAAACCAAATCTAAAAACAAGTCAAAGGTATCATCCACCAGAACCATGTAGACTTCATTCCAGGCATGCAGGGTAGGTTCAATACATGGACATCCATCAATGTAATCCACAATAATAATAAATAAATAAATAAACTGAAAGAAAAAACACATGGTCAGCTCCTTACATGCCAAAAAAGCATTTGACAAATCCAATGCCCATTCATGTTTAATGTTTTGGGGAGATCAAGTATACAAGGCACATACATACCTAAATACAGTAAAAGCAATATACAGCAAGCCTATAACCAACATCAAACTCAGTGGAGTGAAACTCAAACCAATCCCACTGAAATCAGGGACAAAACATGGATGCCCACTCTATCCTTACCTCATCAACAATGTATTTGAAGTCCTAGCTAGAGAAATAACACAACTAAAGGAGATCAAGAGTATACAAATCAGAAGGGAATACATCAAAGTATCACTATTCTCAAATGGTATGATGGAATACATGAGTGACCCTAAAAACTCAATCATAGAACCTCTTCAGCTGATAAACATCTTCAGCAAGTTGGTTGGATACAAAATTAAGTGTGTGCTAGTCGCCATCTTGGATCCGCTCCGTTACTTCTCTTAAAATAATGTTTTCCAGTTCCTGAAGATTTTATGATTTTTTTTCTAAAAGTTAATAATACATATGTACCACATTTTCATTATCGATTCTTCTGTTTATGGACAACTAGGCTGATTCTGTTTCCTGACTACTATAAAGAAAACAGTGAGAAACATGAATATTTCCATGTAACTATACTAAATCAAAGTAAAGATAATCCACCTTAGCTTTTGAGGCAAGTTCTTTTCAGTAAATGCAAAGCTCTTTGGTTGTCTAGATTGGCTGGCCTGAACTTACTGACTAGAACACCATCAGCACAGTCGCTAAGATCAACAATCCATAAATGGGACCTTATGAAACTGAAAAGCTTCTGTAAAGCAAAGGACACTGTCATCAGAACAAAAGAAGAGCCTACAGAATGGGAAAGTATCTTCACCAATCCTATATCTGACAGAGCTATAATGTCCAGAATATATAAAGAACTCAAAAAGTTAAAAAGCAACGAATCAAGTAACCAAATTAAAAAATGTGGTACAGAGCTAAATAGAAAATTAGCAATAGAGGAATATTGAATGGCAGAGAAACACTTAAAGAAATGCTCAACTTCACTAGTTATCAGGGAAATGCAAATCAAAGTGGCCTTGAGATTTCTCCTTACACCCAACAGAATGGCTAAGATCAAAATCTCAAGTAACAACCCATGTTGGAGAGTATGTGAAGGAAAGGGAAGTCTCCATTGCTGATAGGAATGTAAATTTATACAACCACTTTGGAAATCAAATGGGTGCTTTCTCAATTAGGAATAGTGTTATCTCAAGATCCAGCTATACCACTCCTAGGCATATATCCAAAAGATACTCAAGTACACAAAGACATTTGCTCAGCCATGTTTGTAGCAGCTATATTTGTAATACCCAGAATCTGGAAACAAAGGTGATATCCTTCAACTGTGGAATGCATCCAGAAATTGTGATACATTTACACAATGGAATACTACTCAGCAATTAAAAATAAGGAAATCATGAAATTTGCAGGCAAATAGTGGGAACTAGAAAAGATCATGTTGAGTGAGGTATCCCAGGAACAGAAAGACTCACAAGGTACATACTCACTTATAAGTGGATAATAGCCATATGATATAGGATAGCCATAATAAAATACAAGAGACTTACTGATTGTTTTGAGTTAATTTTGTATCCAGCCACTTTGCTGAAGATGTTTATCAGCTGAAGGAGCTCTCTAGTAGACTTTTGGGGGCCACTCAATTATAATATCATAGCATCTGAGAATAGTGATATTTTTATTTCTTCTTTTCCAATTTATATCCATTAGTTGTTTTATTGCTCTAGCTAGGACTTCAAGTTCTATGTTGAAGAGATATGGAGATAGTGGGCAGCATTGCCTTGTCCTTTATTTAAATGGGATTGATTTAAGTTTCTCTGCATTTCATTTGATGTTTGCTTTAGGTTTTCTGTATATTGTCTTTACTATGTTTAGGTATGTGCCTTGCGTCCCCGAGCTCTCCAAGACATGAAACTTGAATGGGTATTGAATTTTGTCAAATGATTTTTGGGCATCTCAGGAGATGATCATGTGGTTTTTCTCCTTCAGTTTGTTTATATGGTGGTTTACATTGATGGATTTCTTTCTTACTGGAGACACTTAGTGATATGAACTTTCCTCTTAGCACTGCTTTCCTTGTGTCCCATAAGTTTGTGTAAGTTGTGCCTTCATTTTCATTGAATTTTAGGAAGTTTCTAATTTCCTTATTCATTCCTGCCCTGATCAAGCTGTCATTGAGTAGTGAGTTGTTTAGCTTCCATGTGTATGAAGGCTTTTTATTATTTTTGTTGTTGTTGAGGTCTAGTTATAGGCCATGGTGGTCTGATAGGATACAAGGAATTATTTTGATCTTCATTTATCTGTTATGGCTTGCTTTGTGCCCGACTAAATGGTCAATTTTGGAGAATGTTCTGAGAGGTGCTGAAAAGAGGGTATACTCTTTTGAGTTTGGGTGACATGTTCTGTAGACATCTATTAGGTCCCTTTGCTTTAGGACCTAAGTGCCATTATTTCCTTACTTAGCTTCTGTCTACATGATTGGTCCCTTGGTGAGAGTGGGGTGTTTAAGCCTCCCACTATTAAGGTGGTGGGATAAATGTGTAACTTAAGCTTTAATAATATTTCATTTAGAAATCCAGGTGCTCTTGTATTTGGGGCATACATGTTCAGGATTGTGATGTCCTCTTTGTGAATTTTTCTTTTTATGAGAATGAAGTGTCACCCCTCATCTTTTTTGATTAATTTTGGTTGAAATTTTATTTTATTAGACATTAGGATAGCTACCCCAGCTTGATTTCTGGGTCCATTTGCTTGAAAAAAAATTTCTAACCCGTTGCTCTGAGGAAATATTTACCTTTGCTGCAGAGGTGTGTTTTTTGAATGCAGAATATTGTTGAATCATGTTTGTGCAACCATTCTGTTAGTCTGTGTCTTATTATTGGGAAGTTGATTCTGTTGATATTGATAGATAATAGTGATCAAGGAATGTTAGTTCTTTTTTATTGTGGAGTTGGTGGTGTTACTGTGTTTCTGTGCTTGTTTTCTTTTGTTGTTGTTGTGAAATTATATATTTCCTGTATTTTCTTGGGTGTAGTTGATTTCACTGGATTGGAGTTTTCCTTCTAGTATCTTGTACAGGGCTGCTTTGTTGTGTAGATATTGTTTAAGTTTAGTTTTGTCATGGAATATTTTGTTTTCCCCATCTAAGTTTATTGAAAGCTTTGCTGGGTAAAGTAGTATGTGTTAGCATCTGTGGTCTCTTAGAGTTTACATAACATCTGTCCAGGCCTTTCTGACTTTCATAGTTTCTGTTGAGAATTCTGGTGTGATTTTGATAGGTCTACTTTGATATGTTTTTCCCTTGTTGTTTATAATTTTTTTGTTCTGTATATTTAGTGTTTTGACTGTTATGTGACATGAGGAGTTCCTTTTATGGTTTAGTTTATTTGGTATTCTGAAAGCCTCTTGTTTGTTAATGAACATTTCTTTCATTAAGTTGGGAAAATATTCTTCTATGATTTTCTTGAAAATATTTCCTGTACCTTGAATCCAGGAATTTTATTTTTTGTCTATTCCTATTATTCTTAGATTTATCTATCTTATGATCATTGATGCAAAAATGCTCAATGAAATGCTTGCAAACCAAATCCAAGAATGCATAAAAGATATCATCTACCATGACCAAGTAGGCTTCATCCCAGACATGCAGGGGTGGTTCAGATAATGAAATCCATCAATGTAATTGGCCATATAAACAAATTGAAGGAGAAAATACACATGATCATCCCTTTAGATGCCCAAAAAGCATTTGACAAATTTGACACTGATTCATATTAGATTCTTGGAGAGACCTAGGATACAAGGCACATACCTAAACATAATAAAGACAGTATACAGCAAGCCTATAGCCAACATCAAACTAAACAGAAAGAAACATAAATTGATCCCACTGAACTCAAGGAGAAGGCAAGACTGCCCACTCTCTCCATATATCTTCAACATAGTACTTGAATTCCCAGCTACAGCAATAAGACAAGTAAAGGAGATCAAGGGGATAGAAATTGGAGTGGAAGAAGTCAAAGTATCACTTTGATGATATGAGAGCATACAAAAGTGACACCAAAAATTCTACCAGAGAATTCCTTCAGCTGATAAGCACCTTCAAGAAAGTGGCTGAATACAAAATCAACTCAAAAATAAATCAGTAGCCCTTATGTATACGAAAGGCAAAAAGGGTGAGAAAGAAATTAGAGATATTACACCCTTCACAATAGCCACAGATATAAAGTATCTTGGTGTGACTCCAACCAAGTAAGTGAAAGACCTGTTTAAAAAAAAAAGAAAAGACTTCAAGTCTCTCAAGACAGAAATTGAAGAAGTTGTCAGAAGATGGAAATATCTAACATGCTCCTGGATCAGTAGGAATAGCATAGTGAAAATGGCCATCCTGCCCAAAAGCAATCTATAGATTCAATGTAATTCCCATTAAAATACCAACAGAGTTCTTTACAGAACTTGAAAAAGAATTCTTAATTTCATACGGAAAAACAAAAGCCCAGACTTGTTAAAAAAAAAAAAATTCCTGTAGAACAACAGATCATCTGGCGGTATCTCCATCTCTGATCTCAAGCTATACTACAGAGTAGTAGTAATAAAAACTGCATGATACTGGCATTGAAACAAAAATGGTGGATCAACTGAATCAAATAGAAGACCCAGAAATAAACCCACACACCTACAGATACTTGATTTTTTACAAAGAAGCCAAAACAATGCAATGGATAAAAAGATAGTGTCTTCAAGAAATGATGCTGTTCTAACTCGATATCTACATATAGAGAAATGCAGATAGATCCATATTAATCTCTCTATAAAATAGTAAAAGTCTAAGTGGATCAAAGACCTCAACATAACACCAGACACACTATATCTGTTAGAAGATAAAGTGGGGAAGAACATTGACCTCAGTGACACAGGAAACAACTTCTTGAACAGAAAACCAACAGCACAGGCACTGACATCACCAATCAAGTAATGGGACCTCATGAAAGTGAATAGCTTCTGTAAAGGAAAGGACATTGTTATCAGAACTGAATGACAGCCTACAGACTGGGAAAGGATCTTCACCAACCCAATATCTGACAGAGGGCTAATATCCAGAATATATAAAGAACTCACTTGGTTAAAAAGCAACAAATAAAGTTATTCAATTAAAAAATGTGGTACGGATTTAAATAGTGAATTCTAAATAGAGGAATATCAAATGGCAGAAAAACACTTAAAAATGAACAGAGTCCTTAGTCATCTGGGAAAAGCAAATCAAAAGGACTCTGAGATTTCCCCTACACGCATCAGAATGACTAAGATCGAAACTCAAGTGACAATAGATGCCTGAAAGAATGTTGAGAAAGGGGAACACTCCTCCATTGCTTTTGAGAACATAAAATTGTACAACTGCTTTGGAAATCACTGGCATTTTCTAAGAAATTTAGGAATAGTGCTACCTCAAGATCCAGCTACGACAAGGATCTCTGCTCAGTCATGTTTGTAGCAGCTTTATTCATAATACTCATAATCTGGAAACAACCTAGATGCCCCTCAACTGAGGAATGGATACAGAAATTGTGGTACGTTTACACAATGGAATACTACTCAGTAATTAAAAACAAGGAAATCAAGAAATTTGCAAGCAAATGGTGGGAAGTAGAAAAGATCATCCTGAGTTATTCCAGAAGCAGAAAGACACTCAGGGTAAATACTCACTTGTAAGTGGATATTAGACATGTAATATAGAATAAATATACTACAATCTGTACATCAAATAAGCTAAGCAAGATGGAAGACCCTGGGTAAGATGATCAATCCTCATTCAGAAAGGCAAATGGGACAGACATTGGAAAAGGGAGAAAACAGGCTACTGGGCAATAGCCTACCACAGAGGGTCTCTGAAAGACTCTATCCAGCAGGGTATCAAAGCTGATGCTGAGACTCATAGCCAAACTTTTGGCAGAGTTCAGGGAATCTTACAAAAGAAGGGGGAGAAATAAGACATGGAGGGGACAGGAGCTCCACAAGGAGAACAACAGAACCAACAAAGCTGGGCCCAGATGTCTTTTCTGAGACTAATAATCCAAACAAGGACCATGCATGGAGATAACCTAGAACCCTGGCACAAATTTAGCCCATGGCACCCCAGTCTCCAAATGGATTACCTAGTAAGTGGAACAGGGTCTTTCTCTAACATTAACTCAGTGGATGGGTCTTTGTTCACTTACTCCTGATGGGGGAACACCCTTACCAGGCCCCAGAGGAAGACAATGCAGCCTTTCCTGATAAGACCTGATAGTCTGGGTTTAGGAGGAATGGGAAGAGGACCTCCCCTATCAATGTACTTGGGGAATGGCATGGGAAGAATAAAGTGAGGGAAGGTGAGTTTGGGACAGGTTGAGGGAGGTAGCTACAACTGAGATACAAAGTGAATAAATTATAATTAATTAAAAAGAAATTTTAAAAAATATGTGGCATCTTAATTGTGTGTATTGTTGTTATTTAGGATTATGATTCCTTGATTTTTTTCATTATACATTTGATTATGAATTATATATTTGTGTTCCTTTTAGATTTTCAAAACTGTGAATCTATTTTCATTCACATAGCTTTGTCACTTAAATGTAACATTGTTAATAAGATTGTAATCTGTATAAATATTTTCACCCATTTGCTGAAGCACTATTTGTGGAATATTTTATTGTCATTTCTCATAAACATCCTATCCATGCTTCAGAAAATTGTATTATACAGTTCTTGATTGCATAATATTTTGCAAATTCATAAAATCTTACTTATGATATCTATAATTGTTATGACTTAATTTATGTTTCGTGCAAAACAATCCTTAAAAAATCTTTTGGAACCTTGGGATTTTGTGTTCATAATTAGTTTAGAGATTTAGTATTTTCTTCATTAGATATACATTATGATAAAAATTATCTGAATCCCTAAAAAAATTTTTAACTTAAAATTACTTTCACTCACATTAACAGAACATTGGGATTTCATTGACATACATTTTCTACTTCTCCTTGCTAATGATTTTATGATTTAACGTGTTATAAATAGTAAGCTTTGTTCATGTTTGCTGATAGATTTACCTACATTTAGACTGTTTTCTGCCATGTTATTTTGTTTCATATTTTACCTATATTATTGTGCTTCTCTTATTTTAAATTATGTGTTCAAAAATCTCATCAGGTCAGATAGAAAGGGAGGAGCTTCTTCCCTATCAGAGGACTAGGGAAAGTGCATAGAGGGAAAGGAGGGAGGAAGGGTGGGACTGGAACAGATGAAGGAGGGTACTGCAGTGGGGATACAAAATGAAGAAATTATAATTATTTAATTAATTAATTTAAAAAATCAATATAATTGTTCATGCCTGTAATTGCAACAGTTAACATGCAGAAGCATAATCCCACATCCCAAGTCACTCTGTACTACAAAGTGAGATGCTGTGTTTTGTTGCTGTGAATAGATGCTATAACCATGGTAACTCTTATGAAGGAAAACATTTAGTTGGAGCACCAGTACAAAGGCTTAAATTCATTATTTTTATGGCAGGAAGCATGTATCATGCAGGCAGACATGGTGTTGGAGAAGTAGTTAAGAATTCTACATTTGGATCTTCTGGCAGCAGGAAGAGAGAGTGATACTGGCTCTGGCTTGAGCTTCAGAACCCTTAAAATCCACCCCTTGTAATACACATCCTCAAAGAATTCCACACTTCCAATAATGCCTATGGGCCTATGAGTCTATTGGAGCCATTTTCATTCAAACTACCACATTCCACTCCCTGGCCCTCATAAGTTTGTAACTATATTACAATTCAAAATTCATTTATTCTAATTTTTAAAATCCCGATAGTAGGTAACAGTCTCAATTCTGTTTAGAAGTACAAAGCCCCTTCGTAGAATCATTGCAATCTCTTCTTTTTTTCTGTTAATGCACAATTTTATTGTTTAATTGTGCTTGTGCATTTTTTTTAATTTTTTATATTAATCACACATTATTTACTTTGTATCCCAGCTGTAATCCCCTCTCTCATTCCCTCCCAATCCCACCCTCCCTCCCTCGTCTTCTCCCTGCCCCTTTCCAAGTCCACTAACAGGGGAAGACCTCCTTCCCCTCCATCTGACCCTAACTTATCAAGTCTCCTCAGGACTGGCTGCAATGTTCTCTTCTGTGGCCTAGCCAGGCTGTTCTTCCCTCGTGGGAGGGGAATGGAAGAGCTCGCCATTGAGTTCATGTCAGAAATAGTTCCTGTCCTAGGCATATATCCAAAAGATGCTCAAGTACACAACAAGGACATTTGCTCAACCATGTTTATAGCAGCGTTATTCATAATAGCCAGAACCTAGAAACAACCCAGATGCCCCTCAGTTGAGGAATGGATACAGAAATTGTGGTACTTTTACACAACGGAATACTACTCAGCAATTAAAAACAAGGAAATCATGAAATTTGCAGGCAAATGGGAGAACCTAGAAATGACAATGTTTTTCTCTCTGCCTCTGGGTTACTTCACTTACTGTTTCTAGCTCCATCCATATATCTGTGAATTCCATACTTAGCATACTAATAATAGAGTAAAATTCCACTGTGCAAATGTAGCACATTTGCATTATCCATTAACTACTTGTGAACATCTAGGCTATTTGTTTTCCTGGCTGTTGTGACTAGAACAGCAATGAACATGGATGAGCATACATCTCTAGAATAAGTATATGGAGTCCTTTGCATATATACCCAAGAGTAATATAGCCAGATTATGTGGAAGATCTATTTCTAGCTTTTTTGAGTAATTTCCCTACTGATTTCTATTTTAGCTACACCAGTTTGTAAGTCCATCATGTGTGAATAAGTGTTTGCATTTCTGACACTAAGAACCTATTGTTGAAGACACCATGTTCTTGGATCTTAAAACATAGTAAGCAGGCTCATACATACTTGGAAGCTTCACTCCTACTGCCTAGATTCTAATGCTCTAAGATTATATGCATGCCACTGGGAGAAGAAAGCAATCACCAGTCTTAATCACCTGGTTATCATGTGACATATAATAATAACTAACTTGACAGGACATGTCAACTTATGCAATAGTGTCATAAGTGACATAGAAGTAGTTCTCTACTTTCTGTCTGGATTTAACGCCTACCTTATGCATACCTAGCAATAATATTGATGCCAAGAACCTACAACACATGTAGTAGACCCTAGCATAGAACCTACTACTATGACTCTGCTAAATGAATATATTGTAATACTTTCAGTAACTTATTGTTATGAGCATCTCTCAAATCTCATTGTCTGTTTGTTTTAACACACAACAGACCAAAGCACAGTGAAAAAGAGATTGTGTCACACTCTGCCCTAAATGTGGCATCAATACCTCTTCCTTCTTCCTAATACTCATGGATCATTGCTGTAAAAGATGAGGAAAGACTGTAAGAGATGGGCATGGTTGATGACTACAAGGAGTTCAGCATACAAATTCATAGTAATTGAAACAGCATCCAGAAGAACTACACATGTTCAAGCCAGACAAAATCCAGGCATGGAGAGAGGACTGGATTATGAAATCCCACGTCTCACTAAGGAACTACTGGAATTTTTTTCACCTTGGTTTGCTGAATGTGGTGATTTCAATGAGGATGACCCAAAAAGGTTCATATGTTTGAATGTTTGGTCTCTAGTTGAAGTAATTCCTTGGGAAAGCATAGGGGGAGTGACAAAGATTTCAAAACCATACAATGGAAAAAATATAGCATCTTCAACAAATGGTAGTAGTCTAACTGGAAGTCCACATGTAGCAAAATGCAAATCGACCCATGTTTATCATCGGGCAAAAAATTAAAGTTCAAGTGGATCAAAGATAAAAACAGACACACTAAATCTATTAGAAGAAAAAAGTGGGGAAGTGTCTTGATCTCACTGGCACAGGAGACAACTTCCTGAACAGAACAACAACAGCTCAGATTCTAAAATCGACAATTAATAAATGGATCTTTGGGAAACCGAAAAGCTTCTGTAAAGCATAGATCACTATCAATAGAACAAAACGACAGCCTACAGACTGGGAAAGGATCTTCAACAACCCTACATCTGATGGAGGCCTAATATCCAGAATATATAAAAACTCAGGAAGTTAGACACCAATAAAACAAAACATTCAATTAAAAATGGGGTACAGAGCCAAGCAGAGAATTCTCAACAGAGGAAAATCGAATGGTGGAGAAACACTTAAAGAAAAAGTAAAACAAACACATTTTCAGCTACCTCTTTTTAGGGTCATACACATTGCTACAAAAAACAGGTTTTAGGCCAGTGTTTCTCAATCTGTGGGTCACTTCCCTTTGAGGGGTTCAAATGACCCTATCAGAGGAGTTGCATATCAATATCCTATATCAGATATTTGCATTATGATCCCTACCACTAGCAAAATTGCAGTTATGAAATAATAATAAAAATAATTTTATGGTTGGAGTCACCACAACATGAGGAACTGAATTAGTAGGTTGCTGCATTAAGAATGATTAAAACCACTATTTTAGGCAAATTCACTATTCATTACCTTTTGATCTTTTCCTAATACCTGCATGTCCATCACAAAGGTCTTTCCCAGCTAAGAGTCTCTTGACTGGAAAAAGGAGTTTCCAGAAGCAGTCTCTTTTCATCTTCTCTACCCAATGACCCACAGGAAAAGATTTGGGCAAGCACAGAACTTTTTGTTGTCTACTTATTTGATTGATTTGAATTCTCTTCTGTTTCTTCATTTGATGTACAAACCATTTAGAATATAAACTTTTGATTTTTTAATGGATATGGCTTCTTATATTTTAAAGAACTGTTTTGGTACTTTGAAAAAAATTTGAAAATAAAATTTGTGTAATACAAAAAAAAAGAATTCTAAGCATCCTTAGTCATCAAGAAAATGCAAATCAAAATGACTCTGAGAATCCATCTTACGCAGATAAAAATGGCTAAGAGGACAAGAGTCTTATGATGTCAGTTATTTCAGAAACATGGAATTATTCTTGGACTGTGTTTTCATACTCCTCCCAGGTATAGTATATAGGAGTGAGTTTACCTTAGATTATCCATTACACCTGAATAGTGTTATTTATTCATATACCTCTATGAAAAAATAAACATTTATCACTGGTGGCTTGGTGACAACAGTGGCTGTTATTTTCCCTTTTGTTGTACACTTTTCTTTTGTAACTTCATTTTTTAAGTTAATTTCTCTTTTTTTATTAAACAATTCAGTTTACCTCTCTCCCAGTCCTACCCTCTCTCCCACATCCCCTTTCCTCTGTTCCTCAGAATAGGGAAGTCCACCTACCCAGACAACCCAGTTCATCTAGTCACATAAAGACTCAGTTCATCTTCCTCCCCTGTGGCCTAGCAGGGAAGTCCCATCAGGGGTAAGACAAAAAATCAGGCCACATAGCCCAGGTCAGAAATATCTCCTATCCCCTAACTAGTGGGCCCACTTGAAGCTTAAACATGCACATCAGACTTATTTTCCTGGGATCAGCTTATTATAGTATATCTATCCTATACTATATGACTAAAATCCAGTTATAAGTGAGTGCTTGGTCTGTTTTGCTTGGTCTGGGTAACCTCATTCACCATGATCTTTTCTAGTTCCATTAAGTTACCTGCAAATTTCATTATTTCCTTGTTTTGATGGCTGAAAAATATTCCATTGTGCAAACTGACCATATTTTATTTATCCATTCTCCAGTTGAGGGATATTTAGGATGTTTCCATTTTTTGGCTATTACAAATAAAGCTCCTATGAACATGGTTGAGCAAATATATTTTTGTATGGTGAAGCATCTTTTGGGTGTATGTCCAGGAGCAGTATAGCAGGGTCTTGAGATATATCTATTCACGAAAGCACCTGATTGATTTCCAAAGTGGTTGTGCAAGTTTATATTCCCATCAGCAATGGAAGAGGGTTCCCTTTCCTTCATATCCTCTCCAGCATGTGTTGTCCCTTGAAATTTGATCTTAGCCATCCTGACATTTGGAATCACAGAATCATTTTGATTTGCATCTTCCTGATGACTAAGGATGCTGAGATTTCTTTAAGTGTTTCTAGGTCATTGGAAATTCCTCTGTTGAGAATACTCTTCTGTGCCCTTTTTTTAAATTGGATTATTTGGTATGTTGGTAGTTTTTTTTTTTTTCTTTTAATTGTTATTATTACAATTTATTCACTTTGTATCCCAGCTGTGGAACTCTCCCTCATCTTCTCCCAATCTCAACCTCCTTCTTTCTTCTTTCCCTATGCCCTTCCCCTAGTCCATTGAAAAGGGAGGACCTCCTCCATTTCTATCTGACATTATCCTCAGAGTATCAATAGTCTGGTGTTTTGAATGAAGTTAGCTATTATATAAGATTTTAATTGCTTCATTTAACACCTCTGTTCTTCCAGTTCCCACCAACTTTAGAGTGGTAGACTGTATATGTGTATGTGTATGCATATGTTTATACAGATATCTACACACACACACACACACACACACACACACACACACATATATATATATATATATACATACACATGTAACCATAATAATTAAAAAAGGGAGCATGAATTGTGGATGGAGAGAAGAATTTGTGTTAAGTGAGGGAATGCTGTAGATACAATACTTGTGTGTGAAGTGATAAAAAAGAAATCAAGTTGTAAAAAAAAAACTAGAAAATATAAACAAAAATAGTAAGTGTTGACCATAAATATCAAATAACAGTTGAAGTTTTAAAAGAAGCTTTCATAAGATGCATAACATAGGATAAACATACTAAAATCTGTATACCTAAAAAAAATAATCTAGAAGGAGGACTCTGGCTAAGATAGTCAATCCCCATTCAGAACGGCAAAGGGGTTGGCATCAGAAGAGGGAGAAAACAGGGAACAGGACACTAGCCTACCACAGAGGGCCTCTGAAATGCTCTACCCTGCAGAGTATAAGAGCAGATGCTGAGACTTATAGCCAAACTTTGGTCAGAGTGCAGGGAATCTTATGAAAGAAGGGGAGATAGTAAGACCTGGAGAGGACAGGAGCTCCACAAGGAGAGCAACAGAACCAAAAAATCTGGGCACAGGGGTCTTTTCTGAGACTGATAGTCCAACCAAGAACCATGCATGGAGATAACCTAGAACTCCTGCACAGTTGTAGCCCGTGGCAGTTCAGTGTCCAAGTGTGTTCCATAGTAATGAGAAGAGGGACTGTCTCTGACATGAACTGATTGGCCTGCTCTTTTATCACCTCCTACTGAGGGGAGAACAGCTTTACCAGACAACAGAGGAAGACAATGCAACCAATCCTGATAAGACCTGATAGACTAGGATCAGAAGGAAGGGGAGGTGGATCTCCCTTATCAGTGGACTTGAGGAGGGACATAGGTGGAGAAGGGGGAAGGAGGGCAGGGTTGAGAGGGGAGGAGGGAGCTAGCTACAGGGGGGATACAAAGTGAATAAACTGTAATTAATAAACATAAAAATAGTGTTTATCTGAATGAGAAAGATTATCAGTGTTAAGATGTAGAGGTCTCACCCATTTCTAATATGTTTTCATTCATGTTTTCTAACAAGTTTGATGTCTTTACAACAGAGAAATGTAAATCAGCCATTACAGAAACCTGAACACACACACACAAACAATTCAGATACTTTCTTTATAACTGAATAAAATTCTAGTTTCTTTTAAATAAGCTCATATGTCTTCCAATTCTACCTAAAATGTGCACATTTGTATCACTGTCAATGTAAACTTACTAGATTCATATACAAAATAATTTTAAGTGTAGAGGCATGGATAAATATCCTGATATTTTTTTCATGGACAAAAACAATTTTGTGGAAACTATGGAACAAAAATAATATTTTGTAAATAATTACATCAGATTTCATTTATGATAAGTTGTAAAATTTAGCAAAAAAAGAAAATAGTCTGTATAAACATAATAACAAGGACCCACCTGCCTCTCCTATGCCTGCATGGAGACTGTGATCCTGAATTACTACATCTGACTCCCATTTCTCCATTTCTTCTGTTAATTCAAGTGAGAAAAAAATGCTAATTACTTACTGTCACTTAACATAAAGAGAAAAGGTTCTCGCTTTTGCAGACCACTGTGAACTGTCTACAATTACCTTGTAAATACTCGTCCTAGATTTCTTTTTTTTTCTAATCTGATGTTGTATTACTCAAAAAAATACAAATGTCTGTTAACACAAGGTACACAAGATGGGGTTCCAGCAAAAGAATTCTAAAAGCCTTAGAGAAACAACATGTTGTTCAGATCTACTCAGAAGAGCATCACGGAGAGGTACTTACAGAAATATCTGTGAGTCAGTGATAACTGCATCTCAGAATAGTTCCACCACAATAAGTGGACCACTGGAGAATGCTGCTGCGCTGGAGTCCTGATCTCTTTGTACTTTTTACCCCCTATATACTCTAGAAAATTGCCCTAAGGCCACTCACAGATGTAACAGGAAGGAAATAAGTTATCAAACCATAGATATTTGCCCAATGACCTACATCAGATAATGTCAACAGCATCATCGGTATTATCATGCTAAAGCCAAGTTGACTTCATGGTCCACCATGGTCCTGTCAGACCACGTGCAAATTGCTAATCTTTGTCACATCTCTGCTTCCCCCAACTCTTGCATCATTCTATAACCTTTTGTACCCTTCCCACCTCGGGAGGCAGTGAAGATAGATACGTGACTTTTTCCTGAACACTGGACGACCATGTCACAGCATTATTCAAATAATTACACAAGGAAAGAAGAATAATTTGTGTGTCTAGTCGGAACCCTTAAAAGGTAGATTTTTCTCTTGCTCATATTAGAATGCAAATGGCTGGTTCCCTCCTTTAGGTTGGCCTTTAATCAAATCACAAAGTTAAAGCTGAATGCCAGAACTATTGTACCAGAATGATGTGGGTAGACATGTCTTGCCATGCTTGTTCCTAGCATTAGCACTTAGTGCCTTTTCCTCCTGGAGACAGTCGGGCAGAAGAAGATGCCCTCGTTCCCATTCAATGGATTCCACAATATATCTAACACTAGTCTTAACAGCAGTGAATGCTATGTCGAACCTTGGGGACCTTACACCCTATTTACTCTAAGCATTAACATTTTATTAAAAAAAACAGCTTGTAATTGTTGGGAATGACTTTTAATGTATGATTGAATAAAATCTTATCAATTATTTAACCACTGCCTTCATTTATTAACTCATCAGTTGTCTTATTATTCACTATCAAGTGAGTAAGACTTTTAGAGGTCAGATTTACAAGTATATTGGGAAACTGTCAGCATAGTCCCTGAATCATGAATGTCTAAAATGGTATCTGGATTTTGGATTTCTGTGAGTGCTAAATAAATCCTTCTAAGTGCTAAATAGAGTATGATCTGGTCCAATTCTCATATCTTTCCACTCTTCCAAAAAGAAAATCTAGGCCTACACTTTATAATGTATCTATAGTTAACAATTATTCTTCAGGAGTGCTTGTATTTGATTCAGCTCATGCCTTGCTATGGCCCCACCAGGCGTGCTAGGTGTAGTTCACATACGTTTCCCACAGACAGTTCTCTACTTCTGGCTCTTAGCTGTCCCTCTTTAAAGTAGCTGTACATCTGAAGTAAGTATTCTCTGGTAGGGCCTGGGACTGGATGAGCAACCTCTTCATAGACAAAATTCTGGGACAACAAAGGCTGTTTAACAGTTCTTTATCCTCAGGCAAAAGTCTTCCATTGAACACTGTGTAGCTGATGTCCTGCTGAACACTCTTGTGAAATATCCCTATGTTCAGGACAGAATTGTAAGCAATGCACTCTTTGAGGAAAGGATCACTGTCCACACATAAGACAAACTCAGCTTTGTTCATCTTCACTTCTCTGTACTTATCCATTCATGGTTGCTTGTAGTCCATAGGATTTGGAGTTGAGAATGTATCTCTGATTAGATGACACTTAGGACAGTTTAGGTGGTTGTTGTATCCTTTTTTTAAAGTTACCATCAGTGTATATACTGTATCCTAAGTAATTTTTAAATAATTCATACTGTAGAATTTCATTTTCCATAAATGTGATGATTCCAGGCTTCTTTTTGTATAATAAAAGAAGTGGTATCTATATGTGTATATAAATATATATGTATGTATGTATGTATAAGTGTACTTGGCCCTTTTGTTTAAGGAATTTTCATATAATTTAAATTTAAATAAAATTTAAAAATACCAAAAAAAAGATGTAGCCATTTTAATTAAAATTTTGAAAATGAAAAAAATGTACTAAATTAAATTTGTTTTTTTCTCTTGATAAACTTCTAAATAAGACAAATAATCTAATATAGTTTCAGATCAAAAATTTCATTTTTTCATTCAGTAATGTGATTTTGGCAATTATAAATTTAGGAAATCCAGAGCTATCAAATACTTTTACCATAACAACCCAGTAAATTGCTTGGTCACTGACCAATGTCTCTGCATATCAATCTTTCTTCTTCTATTTAAAAATTTAATTTTTTTATTAATTGTAGTTTATTCAATTTGTATCCCAGCTGTAGCCCCACCCCTCATCCCCTCCCAATCACAATCGCCTCTCTCTTCTCCTCCTATGTCCCACCCTGAGTCCAGTGATAGGGGAGATCCTCCTCTTCTTCCATCTGACCCTGGTCTATCAGGTCTCATCAGGGCTAGCTGCATTATCTTCCTCTGTGGCCTAGTAAGGCTGTCCCTCCCTCAGGGGAGGTGATCAAACAGCCAGCTCCTCAGTTCAGTCCCTGTTCCCATTACTATGGAACCCACTTAGTCACTTGAATAGAAAACCTAGAAATAAACCCACACTCTTATAGATAACTCATTTTGAAAATGATGCCGAAATCATACAATGGAAAAAAGATAACATCTTCAACAAATGGTGCTGGTCTAACTGGAAGTCCACATGTAGCAGAATGCAAATAGACCGATATCTATCACCCTTCACAAAATTAAATTCCAAGTGGATCAAAGACCTCAACATAAAACCAGACACACAAAACCTGTTAGAAAAAAAAAATTAGGGAAGAACCTTGACCTCATTGTCACAGGACACAACTTCCTGAAGAGAACACCAACAGCTCAGGTTCTAAGGTGTACAATTAATAAATTGGAACTTGGGAAACTGAAAAAGCTTCTGTAAAGGGCAATCTCATCAGAACAACAAATAGCATACAGACTGGGAAAAGATCTTCACCACAGCTACATCTGATAGAGGGCTAATATCTATATCTGTATCTATCTATCTATATATATATATATATATAGAGAGAGAGAGAGAAATCAAGAAATTAAACACCAACAAACCATATAACCCAATTAAAAATGGGGTACAGAGCTAAGCAGAGAATTCTCAACAGAGAAATATAGAATATCAGAGATCAAAATCTCAAGTGACAACACATGCTGGAGAGGATGTAGAGAAAGGGAAACCCTTCTCCAATGCTGGTCAGAGTGGAAAATTTTGCAGTCACTTTGGATATCAATTGGCACTCTCTCACAAAATTGGCAGTAGCTCTATCTCAAGATATAGCTATACTACTCCTGGGCATATACCCAAATGTGTCCCACCATTCCATAAGGACATTTGCTCAATTATGTTCATAATAGCTTTATTTGTAATTACCAGAATCTGGATACAACCTAGATGTCCTTCTACATAGGAATGAATGGAAAAATTGTGGTATATCCACACAATGGACTATTACTCAGCTATTAAAAACAAGGAAATCATAAAATCTGCAGACAAAGTATGGGAACTAGCAATGATCATCCTCAGTGAGGTAAAACAGGCCCAGAAAAATGCACATGGTATATACTAACAAATAAGTGGATTCTAGTAATATAGTAGAGAATAGACATATTGCAATGCACACACTCCAAAAAGATAAATAACAAGGAGGACCCAAGGGAAGAAGTATAAATCTCACTCTGGGAAGTAATTAGAATAGACAGAAGTAGTGGTTGAAGAGTGGCAACAATGTAGAAGTTGGAGAACAGAGAGAAACATGGTTGGAGACCAGATCTGTTGAGAGTAGGGGTAGGATGGCAGAAGGCCTACAGAGAAAAGAGAAATACTGGGTGGAGCCATCTTTGAGATAAGCTGCAAACTTAAACCATAATAGCCCTCTGGGTGGATATGAGGGGGAATCTACCTAAGACTCCTAGTAGCAGGGGCCATGGGAACTGAACATGACACCTTTTATCTACAATACTACTAGTGAATATTAGCAGTATAATATAGGATAGCTGTGTACAGACATAAAGAAGCCAATCAAAATGAAAGACCCTACTGAAGATGCTTAAACATTCAGAAGGGCAAATAAGATAGACACTAGATACGATGGAAAGAAGAAACCAGATGGGAGCCTAGTATAGAGGATCCTCTGAAATGATTCACCCAATGGGGCATCAAAGCAAATGGTGAGACAGAGGACCAATATTTCAGTAGAGTGCAGATAGTCTTTTGGAAGAAGAAAGGGGTGGGAACAGAAGGACAAGGAGACTACAGGAGCCCTACAAGGAGACCAACAAAACTAAAGATCTAAGCCCTAAGGGTCCTGCATAGACTGATGTACCAACAGAGGACCATGCATGGAGAGAGACACCCTGCTCAGATGTGGCTGATTGGCAGCTCAGTGTCCAGGTGGATCTCTGAGTGAGGGGAACAGACACTGCTCTATCATGAACTCAGTTAACTGTTCTCTGATCACTGCCCCTTATGATGCAGCCTTTCAAGGCCATGGAGGCAGTGGATCCAAGCAGTCCTAATGAGACTTAACAAGATGTGGGAAGATGGCAATAGTGGAACCCCCTCTCCCCTTTCAGGGAACTAGGAAAAGATTTGGAGGGAGAGGCAGGGAACTTGGGACTTGGAGAGTTGAGGGAGGGGGCTTCAATCAGAATATACAAAAAATAAATTGTGAAGAAAAAAATTAAAATGAAAAAAATATCCAAAGTTCACAGTGTCTTCTTTGAGTCAAGTAGTTTCTTAACTGTAATCTCCTGTAAAATAAAAATAAAAATTCAGATCACATACTTCCAACAAATCATGACATAGTATATACATTACCATTTCATAAGTTAAGGAAGATGAGGTAGTAATGAAATACTGGACCAAAAGAAGAAAACCACCTGGGCAAACTCCAAAATCTGTATCTCCATGTCTGATGTCAAATTGATGTTCAGATCTCCAACTGCTTTCCACTTTACTGACTGCAACACACTTCTTCTCTTGGGCTGGTTCCATTCCCTGTTAGCAGCTCTCCTTGGCAGATATCCCTAGTTCTGGCATCTCTAACATCTTGAGGTCTCCAAGGCAATCCAGGATTAACTGTTACATCTTCATAAAATGACCATTCCAGGCCTTTATGCAAGCTCAACTCTGACACACACCCAATCAGCATCTTTCCTTAGTAGTGGAGAGAGATTCCATAACCCCTATTTTCTATCCTTCATTCAAAACCCAAAACCACATAGCAGCAATTGCCAAGTTCTGCTGCTTATTGTATCTGTAACATGGCAGCCTCATTCAATTGTATCTTCACTTGCATTCTGGATTTGATGGTTTTCTTTATGGCTTAAGCTTGGCTGTCCTGGAAATTGCTCAGTGGACTCAGGCTGGCCTCTGTCTTCTGAGTACTGTAATTAAGGCATGCACCACAATGCCTGAACTAAACTCTTCCTTTATTCCTTTTCACAAGTTGGAAACTTAGGTGGGTGGGGTCTTTCTCGGAAGTCATCATTCCCTTTATTCTATTTCTTAAACTGTTTATCTCCTTGAACAAAAATGTAGCTCCATTTTACTTCCTGGTGCCCCTTTTCTCCTCAATCTGGACATTTTGTATTTTTATTTTCTCGGCTTGCTCTTATTCCTTATAAATCTTCATAGAAGTGAACACTAATAACTACATTAGAGTGTCCATAATAGGCTGCATTGATATTTCCTCTTCCAATGGAAGCAATCCAAAACTCTTTAATTTAGTCTCAGGCAGATTCTTTGTACAAGAGCAAAATACAGCCACATTCTGAGCCAAAATATCACAAGAACCGTCTCTAGACCACATACACATGAAATAGTCTCAATAGGACCTCAAAGCCCACCTCCACACCTCCTCCAGCAAGACCACATGTGCTAATAGTGCCAGTTTAAATGGGCCAAGCATTGACAGACATAAATCTATGGTGGCCATTTCTATTCAAATGAATACATATTATTTAATTTTTACATGTTAGTTTTTTAGATGTATGTAATCCATTCTGATTACTTTCACCCTTTGCATTCCTTCAGTGTGCTTTTTGATTTTGAGGAGGTTGGAATTAAGATTGTTTGAGTCTCAAAAAAGAAAAAGAAGAATTTGTACTTTGGATTTAAGTTTTTATTTTTGTTTTTGTTTTTTATTAAATACAGTTTATTCAATTTGTATCCCGGCTGTAGCCCCATGCCTCATCCCCACCCAATCCCACCCTCCCTCAGTCTTCTTCTCTTATGCCCCTACTCCAGTCCAGTGATAGGGACTGTCCTCCTCCCCTTCCAACTGAACTTAGTCTGTCAGGTCTCATCAGGACTGGGTTCATTGTCTTCCTCTGTGGACTGGTATGGCTGCTCCCCCCTCAGGGGGAGGTGATCAAAGAACCTGCCCCTGAGTTCATGTCAGAGAAAGTCCCTGTTCTCATTACTAGAGAACCTCTTGGACACTGAGCTGCCATGGGCTATATCTGCGGAGGGGTTCTAGATTATCTCCATGCATGGTCCTTGTTTAGAGTATCAGTCTCACAAAAGACCCCTGTACCCAGATTTTTGGTTCTGTTGCTCTCTTTGTGGAACTCCTGTCCCCTCCAGGTCTTTCTTTATCCCCCTTTTTTTCATAAGATACACTGTACTATGCCCAAAGTTTGGCTTTGAGTCTCAGCATATGTTTTGATACCCTGCTGGGTAGAGACTTTCAGAGGCCCTCTGTGGTAGGCTTTTGTCCTGTTCCCTGTTTTTCTCCCTCTTCTGATGTCAGCCCCATTTGCCCTCCTGAATGAAGACTGAGCATTTTACCAGGGTCCTTCTTCTTGATTAGCTTCAAGACTAAGAGGCTATGGGGAATTTTGAAATTATGATAAATGCATTTTATACTATGAGATGGCTGTATGCTTATGAAGTTCACAGGTAGTATGCTGTCGGGAGCCGTGACTCCAGCAGCCTATTTTGATATTTAAATCTCAGCAGAGAGATGGCTTTTAGGAGACCTTTACTAATGGCAGAGGAGAACTTGCAAGTCCATCTCCTTTTTTTTGTGACAGCAGGTAGGACAGCTTGTGAGGGTCACACCTCTTCCTCAGGCTCCTTGTGCAAATTAACCTATTGTTCTGAGATGTTTTACTGGCTGAAAGTAACTCCTCAAAAAATAAAGTGGTCAGAAGGCTGGAGGCAGAGGAGGAGGCAGAGGCTTGAGACTTGCTGTTTGCTGCAGCAGCCTGCCTTTTGCTGTGGCTGTTGAGTCTGGACCTTTAAAAAAGTTTCCTGTGTGCTGTGTGTTTGTTTTATTAATATTAATCCTCACTCCCAACTCAAGAACCATTCAACTCTGCTGTCTGACTCCGGCACATTGGCGCCCAGACATGGGACTTGAGATACAGGGATTCAGTGAAGGACACCACAGTCTTTGTTGAGCTCACATTAAGTAGAAGGGGTGTGGTGAGTAAATCCCAGAATAAAAATGGGACAAGGAATTAGCCTAGTGTTTTCTTTATGGAACTTAATTAAAGGTAGTCTGTACAAGCAGCAGGAAACTGAGAAAGCTAAACTTTCAGGCTCAGAGAGAAGGAGGTTAGAAAGATGGCAGGCTTCAAGAGAAAATGCTATTATACCATCAGCTCCTCCAGAGGAGTTGTATTGCCCTTCTGATGACAATAATTTCTTGCCAGAAGGAGACTGAAGAAGACTTGCAACCTAATGAGGTTGCAGAGTTGGAGGAAGAACCAGATCAGCACTATTCTGAGAGATACCCTCCAATTCAGGCTATGCATGTTAAAAAGCGTAAGCCTTGGCAAAAAGAAATTAAAAGACTGGAGTGGAGCTTGGAGGAAATAAACAGAAAAATTGGAGCATTAACTACTAGGGAAAATGAGGCTCAATCTCCCACTCCAACTCCATCATTGGTGAAAGGCTTAGGCCCTCCTCCTGGGAATGCTACAGTTTCAATGGCCCAGAAGACAAAGGGACCTTTCCCTTTGTCCACTGTATGAACATCTGTATCTGCTTTACAAGCTTCTTTACAAGAAGCCAGGCAGAATGGAGAAGACGTATCTGAGTTTTATGGTTTTCCAGTTTTGGAGCAACCTGATGGACACGGTAATATGGTGAAAGTCCATGCTCCTATACCTTTTAAACAGATAAGAGAATTAAAATCTGCATGCTCCCAATATGGAACTACAGTGCCTTTCACCCTGGCTCTGCTGGAATCCATGTCTACTGAGGCTCTCTGCCCAGGGGACTGGAAACAGTTAGCAAGAGCATGCTTATCAGGAGGAGATAATTTATTATGGAAATCAGATTTTGCAGAGCATTGTCAAGCTACAGCTGAACTTAATTGAGCTCAGCAAATTCCTATAACTTATGACATGCTTGCTGGAGAAGGAATCTACAGGGAAATAGGACAACAATTGGATTTTGATGTGGCTGTTTTTGCTCAGGTCAATACTGCTGCCTGGAGGGCCTGGAATAAGCTTCCACAAGCAGGAAGACAGGTGGAGGATTTGTCTAAAATCTGTCAGGGACCTGATGAGTTATTTCAAGATTTTGTGGCAAGATTAATGCAAGCAATGAACAGACTTATAAGTGATGAAAAGTCTGGATTGTTATTAGTGAAACAATTGGCTTATGAGAATGCTAACAGTGCTTGCCAAGCAGTCTTGAGACCAAAGGCCAAGGATTGGGGTACTACGTTACAGACAATAGTACTCATCCAAATAATTAGGTTAATAACTGCTAAAATTCAAAGCTCTCTGGCTGCAAGGTATTTGTCAGCACTTTCTGGTAAGGGTCAGCCAATTTATTGAAATATCAACTAAAATAACCAACTGGGCTTTGTTTGTAACAGCATAAATTGGCTAAGACCCCATTTAAAATTAACAACAGGAGAATTAAAACCACTTTTTGACATTTTAAAAGGAGAGGCTAATCCTTTGTCAAAAAGGGAACTTACCAAAGAAGCTCGTGATGCTTTGCAAAAGATAGAATTAGCTATTGAAAAGCAGCATGTTCAATATATTGATTATTCAAAAGAATGGGGTGCATATATTTTGGCTACTGTTCATACTCCAACTGCTGTATTGTGGCAAGAAGGACCATTATTATGGTTGCACCTGCCTCTGTCTCCTGTTCAAGTTCTGACACCATATTATGAAGCAGTGGCTAGTTTAGTTCAAATGGCTCGCACAGAATCTCATAAATATTTTGGTAGAAAGCCCTCCTTAATTGGAGTCCCTTTTACCAAACAGAAAGTAGATTGGTTATTTCAAAATGTAGATTGTTGGACGATAGCTTTTGCTCATTATTTAGGACGTATTGATAATCATTATCCAAAAGATAAATTACTTCAATTTGCCAATGAGCATGCTTTTGTATTTCCTAAAATAATTAAACAAAAGCTATCATCTCAAGTTCCAACAGTATTCACTGATGGATCTTCAAATGGAAAAGCTGTTTATGTACTAGAGGGACAAACTTTTGTTTTGCAAACATTGCCCGACTCAGCTCAAGTTGTAGAATTACGAGCTGTTGCTGCAGTTTTTAAAAAAATTTGGCTTCTACCTATTTCAACTTGTATACTGATAGCCATTATATAGCTAAAGATTTATTAGTCCTAGAGACTGTAACATATGTTAATACAGCTAATAAACAAATACAAGATCTATTTAGAGAGAATCAACAAAGTATTTGGAGCCGTGTGCAGCCTTGTTACATAGGACATATTAGAGCTCATTCAGGGCTTCCTGGACCTTTAACTTTAGGAAATGATTTAGCAGATCTAACCACACGTTTGGTTGGATTAACTCAACAAGAATTGGCTCAAAATTCCCATGCATTATGTCATCAAAATAGCAAGAGCTTAAGAAAATTTAATATTACCAGAGAAGCCTCTAGACAAATTGTAAGATCATGTTCCTCTTGCCCTGAACATTTTAATGTACCTCATTATGGTGTCAATCCTAGCGGTTTGACTCCCAATCATTTGTGGCAAATGGACATAACTCATGTCCCAAAATTTGAAAAACTAAAATATGTTCATTTAATAATTGACACTTTTTCAGGATTTATCATGGCAACTCCTTTAAC
This sequence comes from Meriones unguiculatus, assembly GCF_030254825.1. NCBI lineage: Eukaryota > Metazoa > Chordata > Mammalia > Rodentia > Muridae > Meriones > Meriones unguiculatus. Next base: position 53,274,521 of record NC_083369.1, on the reverse strand, counting down.
AGAAGCCACCAAACATGTTATAAGTCATTGCTTAAAATGTCTTGCTGCAATTGGTATACCTTCCATTAATATAAGTCAAAAAACAGGGATTCCATGTAATTTCCAGGGCCAAAATATTATAAAACAAGCCCAAGGATCTCTTAAGAACCAATTGCAAAAAATAAAAAAGGGGGGAGTCATATCCCCAAATATTAATCACGCTCTCTTTATTTTAATTTTTTTAAATGTGGATATACAAGGCCGTTCTGTGGAGGATCAATTGTGGCATCCTAATACCAAAGATAATTTTGCCCAAGTAAAATGGAAAGATCCAATTACTGGATTATGGCATGGCCCCGACCCTGTATTAATATGGGGAAGAGGGCATGTTTGTGTTTTTCCACAGGATGCAGAGGGAGCCAGGTGGATCCCAGAGAGGCTGGTACGGTTTGCAGTTGTTCCCCAGAAAGAAGATATTCCCGCTGCAGACAACCGTAAATTCTGCCCTGACCTAGATTGAAAAGCTGCGTTATACCTGAGCTCCTGACCCGCCTTTGTTTCATTCTGCTCCTAGGAGAAGATGTCATGCAGAGAAACCTCTTATATAATAAACTGGACTTGACTGTTTTGTTAATAAGGACAAACTTCAACAAAATCAAAAGAAAACTAACTGTGAAACTTTAATCTGGCTCTGGTTTTCAGCAGAGCAAAACAGACTTGCTTCAGGAACTCTTGGGGGGCCCTGTAACTGCCTATGTAAATTCTCCTTTTGTTTTGCTGTTTGGAGATGTTAAGCGTTCAGATGGTTCTGTTTACTCAACAGCCTTTTACTATGGTTCCTCTAAATGTTTCTCAGACTTGGTAATTTACACAGGGAGTCACCTGCTAGTCACTTTTGGAGTGTTACTTTGGACTGAGCATTCTTCAGGAGGTATATTTTAGTCCCTGTGTTTTTCTTTGCAGCTACCAATGGCCAGCAGAGTAATGATACATGTGATGCAAAAGATAGTTAGTTCAACATGACATATACTAGCCAGTGTTGGTTCAAATTTGGGAGTCTGACCCCAAGTAGTTTATTTTAGCCATTTTAAGTACAACACAATTTAGTGATAAATTTCCTGGTGATAACTCAATCTTGTGCTCACAACAAAATTTAAGACATGACTACATCTAAGCTTTTTGTAAAGTATTTGTGACATATTCCATTAAAATGGGTTCCATAGGTTGACAAGCTCAAGGTAAAATCCCAAGAGGTATCCGGTATGGTTTCAAATACATAGTGCAATAGTCATCACTCCATTAACTATGTCCTCTGGGTAGCTAATAAGTCATGAGTTATTCCTTTTGAATGGACAACTCAAGTGTCTTAACTTTTCTTTTTCTCCTAGTATTTATTTGTGTGCATATATCACAAGTTCCCCAGGAATAACAAGTAGATTTCTAAGGAAACCAAATTTGATTTTATTCAGTTATAAGAGTTTCACTGACATATTTTCTCAACTGATAATTGCAGTTTTTCCATAGGAAAATAAAAATGGATCAGTTTGCAGTAGCCCCTTCATTGCCTAGAACATGCATTTATCAGTTGAATGAAATGGACAAAACTATGATGTCAGGGTTTAGAAAGGTTAGTAATCTTAAAAATTTTCAGATTGGTTATATTCTTTCTCTAACAAATTTGTTAAGGAATTCAACAATCTATAAACCTCTGTCTACAGGTAAATGTATTCTTCATTCATCATCAAGGAAATTTTTCTTTGCAACTGAAAGATAATACCACAGAAACTGACAAGAAATCCACATGCAGAGTTTTGAAGCCAAGTTCAAACAAATATATCTACAAAACATTTCCACACCTAAGACACAGGGAACATTGTGGAAGTGGGGGTAGAAAGATTCTAAGAGACACAGAATCATAGATGTTTTTCTGTGAGATTGTGTCTCCTAGTGACATCAGAAGCTATATCCATAATGAATCACAAACATGTCCACCCTAATCTGCAGCAAAAAATAATAAGACCAATGAACATTCCAATCTGCAGGAGGAAAAGACAGTGAAAGTTCAACCATACACAAAGAACTGTAGGTAGCTAAATGAAGCTGGGAGTGGGAAAAATAGCTCTCCCCAGGGAAGAGGACATTAATTTGTTGTCCAGTAACAAATGATCATCCTGCAAAACATACATATAAGCCACATTATTTGGACTTAACAGGCTATATTTAAATGTACATATACATATAAGAATGCAATAAGAAATAATGAAAAAGAAGTTATGGGTTTGAAAAGTTGGGAGGAGCATATGAAAGTGTTTATAGGGAGTAAAGGAAAGGAGAAATTTACTTAAAATACAATCTCAAAACTAAACAACAAATAATTTTCAATGGCATTATTATGCTGCATTTGTTTTTAAATGTAAGTTTTAATGTAACTATATTTTTCTTTATGGATAAGAAATATCTTAGATTAATTTCAGAGATGGTCTAATTCTTTGTGTTTTAGAAGGACTTTATATTGTCTTTAAATATATTTATTGTGCAATCAGCAATATCTCTATCTCTACACATGTGTTTACATCAATACATAATAATGCATGTGTTCTCTTGACCATTCCAATATATATAAGGAAGCTCGCACAAATTTGTTCTACTCTGGCCTTACTCTTAAGAAAGAAAATATATCTTGGAATATACTTACTCTCTTTCAATGTATTAAATCATAAAGTCACAAAAAAGCATGTTTAAAAGTCATCAAAATAGAGAAATTGGTATAGTAGAAACATGTAATTCACAGAGATGCATGCATGGTGTTATTTTACCCAAAAGCTTTGGAATTCAACTAGCCTTAAAATACATAGAATAATATATATGATACTTTGATATGTTTTTATTATGTTTCACATTAATTTGAAGATTTTCTGATGATGGATTCTTAAAAATTGTATATAAATACACACACACACACATATATATCCTGTAACAAATGAGCTATTTCCAGAAGTCTTTAGTTTAGTTTTTCTCGTTCACTTTTAAAGTTGTATTGTTGTTTTTAACAACAACACAAAATTTTGCATGGCTAACCTGATCATCCATACACACATTAAAGTGTGTTGGTATAATGTTCTTGTGGAATATATACAATTTACCCTTGTTCTCATTCAATGCTGATTTCTCTACCCTACTATCTGGTTTCAGTCTGGACATTTCATTGTATCACCTGTCTCAAATTTGTGTAAACATGCCACCATTTGTTCTCTGTATTTTCAGTTAAACAACCAGCCAGTGGTGAGCAATGGAAAGAATAGCATGGGACATCCTGATCCAGAGGGGAGGAGAGAGAAGTGAGTGAGGTGAATCAGAGAGCAGAGTTCAGCAGGAGATGACATGGAACCATGATGAGAGATGAACCAGACCTGAGATATGGCCAAAAGCAAGTATAATGTGGAAAATCTGAATGGGAGGAAACTATGCAGCTTGGAAGTCTAGCATAGAGTAACTAGTTGCCCAGCATTGTGCTCTAGGTTAATTCAATAAATCCTAGTCTCTGTGTGGTAATTTGGGTATACAGTGGTATAGGAAAAACTATTGTTTAACTAAATATAAATGAATATTCAATATTAATAATCAAAACAATAATGCTTCACATTCTCTTTTTGATATTGTTCTCTTGATAGGTTAAATGCAGTCTGCTCTGACACTGTTTAAATAGTGTATTTGTTTTTTGTTTTGAAAAAGTATACAGATGTGTTTTCTCAAATTTTCAGCATAAACCATAACAGGAGTTAGAAATTCTGGAAATATACACCTTGAAGCTTCTTATCAACTCCACTATGTATTAACTGGGTGACCTACAGAGAGTTGTTTAACCTCTTTGTGCTTCACTTTAGGAGATAACAATGTGTATTCAAAACACTTTTGGAATTCTTAAAATTAAACATTTTAGCTTTTCAGTGCAGTATTTAAAACCTACAATAATTGACATCACTATTATAATAACCACAATAGATTAGATTAAAAAATGAACTGAATTATTTATTTGGCATATGTATTTGTAAATGATTATATTTTTGGATTTAAAGCCTATCATATACTACTTACTTGTGTCTCTTCATAGGTCCTGTGATTATTAGATATTTAGAATTAGATTTCAATATAGGAGAAAATTATTAAACATGGTACTAAGTGCTCAACTCTGATTTAAGTGCTTGATAGTCAAAGATAAATAAAACCAGGTGCTTGTACTTGAGGAGCCTTTTAGGATTTAGAAGTGAGGCATTCATATTTTATCTCCTTGTACTGCAAAAAGAAAAGGAAAATATGATGATTATCACTCGAATTATGTTTACATTTTGACAAATGGCATCTAAGATTTTCTTTATTCGTTAAAGTGTAAGAAAATAAAAAATATCCCCACTTTTCATTTACCTACCATGTGTGCAGACAATGAACTTCAGAAAAACAAGGCACCCATCAACCTTCTATTATAAATTCAACCTTCTATTATAAATTCCCTCAGTATTTCCTCTATGTTTTTATTATTGCTTTTTCACATGGCTTGACATTTTCCTCTGAGTAAAATATACTCCCATGGTCAAGTTGCTCTCCCTCAGGTCTACAAAAGGAAAGTCATTAAATAAACATTAGTAAAGGAAAATACTAGAAGCCAATCCACTGGTGATATACAATTGAGTTTATTTTTTAAGCTTTGATTAAAACTGAATGCAATCATGCTTTGGAAGAATATGATATTTTTATTTTATCTAAACACACAGTTAGCACAATCATTATAACAATGTTTTCTTAGGAGGATAGATCCTCTAAGGAATCAAATGTTTATTGAAGTGTATGTTAGCAGGTCAGATCATAAAGGTATTTGGTTGTAACCACGTTCCTGGTACAAGAAATCCAAGACCTTAGAGGAAAATATAAACTTTAGGAGCCTTTGGGGTATTGTTCTAATCTCAGCGTTTCATGCTATGAACATGAAATTGTTCCAGGTTCTTTCTGAAGAAGAGCAGGGTATACTATCCTTGTTGATTTACTTTTAAATACCTCTTCTGACCAAAGACTCCAAGAAAGCAAGGGGGAAAAGAATGTAAGCAAAAAATCTCTAAGTCTCTGTTTCTTTCTTTTTTTCTTTTGTTTGATGATTGTAGGAATATCTATTTCATAATATTACTGAATATTTTGTTATATATTGTATATATGTATGTATGTATGGATGGATGGATAGATGTATAGATGTATGGATCCGTGGCTCAGATATATGCCTAGTATACAAGATGTGTTGTTTTGTTTTACCTGCAGAGTTTCTTCCCTTCTTGTGGGTTAATTGAAAGTTCTTCCTGGATTCATAAGCTTTTAAAAATAATTTTGATTATTGAATAATTATGAACTCTTTGAACATTCATATTGTGATTAAACCACAGTAAATATTCTAAGAAATTGAGAGAAAATCAAATAACTAGGAACATGGACAGCATCCATATATTTGGAAAATCTGGATAAGAGTCATCAGAAATCAAAGAGAAGTACAATGCTACACATTTCAGAAATGGTTCTGATATTATAGCTTTTCTTCATTTTCTTTTTTCCTTTTAAAACTAATACTATTCCAGGAGAGAACAGGAGCTCCACAAGGAGAGCAGCAGAACCAAAAAATCTGGGCACAGGGTTCTTTTCTGAGACTGATACTCCAACCAAGGACCATGCATGGGGATAACCTAGAACTACTGCACAGATGTAGCCCATAGTAGTTCAGTGTCCAAGTGTGTTCCATAGTAATGGGAACAGGGACTATCTCTGACATGAACTGATTGGCTTGCTCTTTGATCATCTCCTGAGTGGGGAGCAGCCTTACCAGGCCACAGAGGAAGACAATGCAGCCACTCCTGATGAGACCTAATAGACTAGGATCAGAAGGAAGGAAAGGAAGACCTCCTTTATCAGTGGACTTGGGGATGGGCAAGGGTGGAGAAGGGGGAGGAGGGAGGGATTGGGAAAGGAAGAGGAATGGAGCTACAGGGGGTATACAAAGTGAATAAGGTATAATTATTGAATTTTTTTAAAAAATAAAAATATCTTGAATATACTCTGAAAAAAATTAATACTATTACTGAACTTTGGGCAATTTACATCAGAGATGCATTTGTTCCTTGTTTGTAAATCTTTTGCTATGATTCTCAGCATCTATTTTGATGGACTTCTGGGTAGACCCTCTGAGAGGATAGGTATGCTAGGATCCTGCCTGCAAGCATAGCAGAGTATTGTTAATAGTGTCAGGGGTTGGCTATCTCACATTGGGTAGGTCTTAGTTTGAGACAGGCATTAGGGTGTCCTTTGGAAAAGTGGAGGGAAGAATAAGAAGATCCAGAGGGGATATGAGGTCCACAAGAAAACCAACAGAACCAACTAACGAGGGCCCAAAGGGGCTTACAGAAACTGAAGAATGCACTGGACCTAGGACCCCTACAACGTTGTAGCCAATTGACAGCTTGAACTTCATGTCGGTTCCCTAGTAAGAGGAGCAGGATCTATCTATGACATGGACTCTGTTGCATACTTTTTGAACACAATGTCCTGGCAGGGCTACCTCACAAGGCCACAGGGGAGGAGGATGTGCTCAGTCCTGGTGAGATTTAATGTGTTGGGTGGATTGGTAGGAGGGCTCCCCTTCTCTGAGGGATAAAGAAAGGCTGGTAGGGGGAAGAGGGAGGAAGTGTTCGAAAAGGATGAGAGGAAGAAAAGGGTTACAATTAGGATGTAAAGTTAATTAATTAATTGATTGATTAATTGATTGATTGAAAAAGAAAATCTATAGCCGTATACTACTTGAAAAAGTAAATAGAGACATTTTATAGTAATATTCTCATGAACAGATTTCTCTACTTCTTCTGAAACAATATAATTTGAAGTCTTTTTAAATTTTAGTATAAGCAAACTAAATATTAGAAGTTTTGTACCATGCATAGTTATATGTTTTCTTTTCCTTAAGTTTAGAAGATTCAGTTACTTTTTTAATTTTTTTAATTTTTATTAATTACACTTTATTCACTTTGTATCCCCCCCATAAGCCCCTCCCTCCTCCCTTCCCGATCCCACCCTCCCTTCCCTTTCTTCATGCATGCTCCTCCACAATTCCAGTGATGGGGAGGTATTCTTCTCCTTCCTTCTGATCTTAGTCTATCAGATCACATCAGGAGTGGCTGCATTGTCATCTTCTGTGGCCTGGTAAGGCTGCACCCACCTCAGGGGGAGGTCATCAAAGAGCAAGCCAATCAGATTATGTCAGAGGTAGTCCCTCTTCCCATTACTATGTAACCCACTTGGACACTGAACTGTCATGTGCTACATCTGTGCAGGGGTTCTAGGTTATCTCCATGAATAGTCCTTGGTTGGAGTATGAGTCTCTGGGAAGTTTCCTGTGTTCAAATTTTCTGGTTCTGTTGCTTTCCTTGTGGGATTCCTGTCCTCTCCAGCTCTTACTATTTCCCACTTCTTACATAAGATTCCATGCACTCTGCCCAACTGTTGGCCATATGTCTCAGCTTCTGCTTTGATAGTTTCAGGACAGAGGTTTTCAGAGGTCCTCTATGGCAGGTTCCTAGGTTGTTTCCTGTTTTCTTCTTCTTCTGATGTCCATCCTATTTGCCTTTCAGGATGGGGACTGAGCGTTTTAGTCAGGGTCCTCTCTCTTGATTAGTTTCTTTAGATGGACAGATTTTAGTAGCTTTATCCTATGTTATATGTCTATATGAGTGAGTATGGACCGTGTGTGTCTTTCTGCTTCTGGGACAGCTCACTCAGGATGATCCTTACTAGGTCCCACCAATTACCGGCAAATTTCATGATTTCCTTATTTTTCATTGCTGAGTAATACTCCATTGTGTAGATGTACCACAATTTCTGCATCCATTCTTCAGTTGAGGGGTATCTGGGCTGTTTCCAGCTTCTGGCTATTGCAAATAAAGCTGCTACAAACATGGTTTAGCAAATGTCCTTATTGTGTACTTGAGAATCTTTTGGATATATACCTAGCAGTGGTATGGCTGGATCTTGAGGAAGCACTATTCTTAATTGTCTGAGAAAGTGCCAGATTGATTTCCAAAGTGGTTGTACAAGTTTACATTCCCACCAGCCATGGAGGAGGGTTCCACTTACTCTCCAGCATGTGTTGTCACTTGAGTTTTTCATCTTGGCCATTCTGATGGGTGTAAGGTGAAATCTCAGGGTGGTTTTGATTTGCATTTCCCTAATGGCTAATGAAATTGATCCTTTCTTTAAGTGTTTCTCTGCCATTCGATATTCCTCTATAGAGAGTTCTCTGTTTAGCTCTGTTCCCTATTTTTTTAAATGGATTACTTGGCTTGTTGTTTTTCAGCTTCTTTATTTCTTTATACTGGATATTAGTCTTCTGTCAGATAAAGGGTTGGTGAAGATTCTTTCCCAATCTGTAGGCATTCGTTTTGTTTTGATGATGGTGTCCTTTGATTTACAGAAGCTTTCCAGTTTCATGAGGTCCCATTCATTGATTGTTGATCTTAGATCCTGTGCTGTTGGTGTTCTGTTCAGGAAGTTGTCTCTTGTGCCAATGAGTTCATGGGTATTCCCCACTTTTTTTTCTAACCGATTTAATGTGTCTGGTTTTATGTTGAGGTCTTTGATCCACTTGGAATTTAGTTTTGTGCAGGGTGATAAGTATGGATCTATTTTCACTTTTTTTCTACATGTAGACATCTAGTTAGACCAGCACCATTTGTTGAAGATGTTATCTTTTCTCCATTGTATGGTTTTGGCATCTTTGTCAAAGATCAGGTGTTCATAAGTGTGTGGGTTTATTTCTGGGTCTTCTGTTTGGTTCCATTGATCCACCATTCTGTTTGTATGCCAGTACCATGCAATTTTTATAACTGTTTTGCTTCATTTTCCCAATTGAGGTTCATTTTATCCATTATTTTATTTTATTTATTTATTTATTTGTTTGTTTGTTTATTATAGTTCATTCAATTTGTATCCCAGCTGTAGCCCCTCCCTCATATCCTCACAGTCCCACCCACACTCTCTCTTCTCCACCTATGCTCCTTACCCAGTCCACTGATAGGAGAGGATCACCTCCCCTTCTATCTGACCTGAGCCTATCAACTTTCATCAGGGCTGGCTGCATGCTCTTCCTCTATTGTCTGGCAAAGCTTCATTCTCTGGCTGAAAGTGATAAAGGTGGCTGCCACTGAGTTCATGTCAGAGGCCTCCCTTACTAGGAAACCCACTTGGAAACTGAGCAGGGAGTCTAGGTGCTCTCCATGCTTGGGTCTTGTTTGGAGTATCTGTTTCTGCAGGCTTACTGGGCCTAGGTGTTTTGATTCTGTCCTGTGCAGTTACTGTCCACTCAAAGTTTTTCTATATCCCTCTTCTTCAATAAGGTTTCCTGTACTGTGCCCAATGTTTGACTATAAGTCTCAGTATTTCCTTCCATACTCTGATGGGTAGAATCTTATAGAGGGCCCCTGTGAAAGGCTCCTGTCCGGTTCCTTGTCTTCTCTTAATTCTGATGTTTATCATGTTTGCCCTGGTGACTGAGGTTACAGCATCATCCCCAGGGTCCTCTTTGTTGTTTATCTTCTTTAGGAATAAAGGCTTCAGTATATTTATCTTATATTATATGGCTAATATCAATTTATATTTGAGAATATAGCATGTATGTCTTTCTACTTCTGGAATACATCATTCAGGATGATTTTTTTCTAGTTCCCACCATTTGCCTACAAATTTCATGATTTCCTTTTTGTTCAATTGCTGAGTAGTATTTCATTGTGCAAATATACCACAATTTCTGCATCCATTCTTCAGTTGAGGGACATCTAGGTCGATTCCAGATTCTGGCTATTATGAATAGTGTTGCAATGAGCATAGTTGAGGAAATGACCTTATTGAATGGTTTAGCATATTTCAGACACATGCCTGGGGGTGGATCTATACCACTGATGGCACTATTCCTAATTTTCTTACAAAGTGCCAGAGTAATTTATAAAGTGATTGTACAAGGTTATATTTCCAATAGCAATGGGGAAGTGTTCCCCTTTCTTTAAAACCATTCCAGAATATGTCATTCCTTAAGGATTTTTTAATTTTTATTTTTTATATTAATTACAGGTTATTTAATTTGTATCCCTCCCTCATTCCCTCCCAATCCCACCCTCCCTCACTAATCTCCTCCCTGCTCCTCTCTAAGTCCACTGATAGGGTAGGTCTTCCTCTCATTCCATCTGACCCTAGTTAATCATGTCTCATCAGGACTGGCTGCAATGTCCTCCTCTGTGGCCTAGCAAGGTTGCTTCTCCATGGAGAGAGGGAGGTCACACAGCCCACCACTGTGTTCATGTCAGAAACAGTCCCTATTCCCATTATTAGGGAAACCCACTTGGATACTGTGCTACCATGGGCCACAATCGAGCAGGGGTTCTAGGTTATATCCATACATGGTCCTTGGTTGGAAAAAGAGTCTCATAAAAGAGCCCTGTGCACAGATACATTAGGTCCTTGTGGAGCTCTTGCCCTCTCCAGGTCTTAATAACTCCCCCTTCTTTCATATGATTCCCTGCACTCTGCAGAAGGTTTGGTTATCTCAGCATTTGCTTTGATATACTACTTGGTTGAGTCTTTCAGAGGCCCTCTATGGTAGGCTCCTGTCCTGTTACTTGCTTTCTTTTACATCCAATGTCCATCCCATTTGTCTTTCTAAGTGAGGATTGATCATCTTATGCCGGAACCACTTCTTGTTTAGCTTCTTTAGGTTTAAAGATTTTAGTATGTTTGTCCTATCTTATAGCACTAGTATCCACTTATGAGTATATACCTTTTGTGTCTTTCTGCTTCTGGGATATCTCACTCAGGATGATCTTTTCTAGTTCCTATCATTTGCCTGAAAATTTCATGATTTCATTGTTTTTTAATTGCTGAGTGGTTGTAAAAGGTGGAGAAAGGAGAGCCCTCTTTCATTGCTGGTGGGAATGTAAACTAGTACAACCACTATGGAAATCCATCTGGCACTTTCTCAGACAAATAGGAATAGTGCTACCTCAAATCCAATTAAACCACTCCTAGGCATATATCCAAAAGATGTTCAAATGCACAACAACGATATTTGCTCAACCATGTTTGTAGCAACTTCATTGCAGAACCTGGAAACAACCCAGATGTCCATCAACGGAGGAATGGATAAAGAAATTGTGGTACTTTTACACAATGGAATACTACACAGCAATTAAAAGCAGGGAAATAATGAATTTTGCAGGCGAATGGTGGGATCTAGAAAAAATCATCCTGAGTGAGCTATCCCAGGAGCAGAAAGAGAGACATGTATATACTTACTTATACGTGCGTACTAGACTTATAAGATGTGATAAACATACTTAAATATGTACACCTAAAGAAGATAAACAAGGAAGAGGACCAGAGGTAAGATGATCAGTTCTCATCTAGAAAGACAAAAGGTATGGACATTGGAAGTAGGAGAAAACAAGTAACAGGACAGTAACCTACCCCAGAAAGCACCTGAAAGACTCTACCTAGCAGTGTATCAGCAGATGCTGAGACACATAACCAAGCCTTTTGCAGAGTGTAGGGAATCATATGAAGGAAGGAGGAATTATTAAAACCTAGAGGGGACAGGGAGCCTTACAAGATCCAAATATATCTGGGCACAGGGGTCTTCTCTGAGACTGTTTCTCCAACCAAGGACCATGCATGGATATAACCTACAACCCCTGCTCAGACATAGCCCATGATAGGTCAGTATCCAAGTGGGTTCCCTAGTAAGGGGACAGGAATTGTTTCTGACATGAACTCAATGTCTGGCTCATTGATCCGCCCCCGAGGGAGGAGCAGTCTTGCTAGGCCACAAATAAGGACATTGCAACCATCCTGAAGATACCTGATAAACTAGGGGCAGATGGAAGGAGAGGAGGACACCCCCTCTAAGTGGACTCAGAAAGGGACAGGGAGGAGATGAGGGAAAGAGGGGAGGATTGGAAGAGAAAGAGGTAGAGGGCTACAGCTGGGATACAAGTGAATGTATAAAATTATTTAAAAATTAAAAAATATTTTAAAAAAAATGAAGTCTGCCCCCCCAAAAAAGTTACATTCCCAACAGCAGTGGAAGAGGGTTCCCCTTTCTCCACAACCTCTCCAGAATGTGTTGTCACTTGAGTTTTTGATTTTAGCCATTCTGATGGCTGTAAGGTGAAATCTCAGGATCGTTTTGATTTGCATTTCCCTGATGTCTAAGGACATTGAGCATTTCTTTAAGTGTTTCTCTGTCATTCTATATTCCTCTGCAGAGAATTCTCTGTTTAGCTCTGTACCCCAATTTTAATTAGATTACTTGATTTGTTGCTTTTTAACTTCATTAGGTCTTCATATATTCTGGATATCAGCCCTATGTCAGATATAGGGTTGGTGAAGATCCTTTCCCAGTTTTTAGACTCTAATTTTTTTCTGATGACAATGACCTTTTACTTTATATATGCTTTCAGTTTAATGAGGTCCCATTTATTGGTTGTTGATCTTAGAGCTGTTGGTGTTCTCTTCAGGGAGTAGTGTCCTGTGTCAAGGAGGTCAAGGCTCTTCCCCAGTATTTCTTCTAACCTATTTAGTGGGTCTGGTTTTATGTTGAGGTTTTTGATACACTTGGACTTTAGTTGTGTGCAGGAAGATAAACATGGATTTAGTTACTTTTTTTTTTTTTTTTTTTTTTTTGCATGTAGACCTCCAGTTAGACCAGCACCATTTATTGAAGATGCTGTCTTTTTTCTATTTTACTATTTTGGGTTCTTTGTCAAAAATCAAGTGTCTGTAGGTGTGTGGGTTTATTTCTGGGTCTTCTATCTGATTCCATTGATCCACCATTCTGTTTCTATGCCAATACCATGCAGTTTTTATTACTGTTTCTCTATAATAGAGCTTGAGATCAGGGATTGAGATACCTCCAGAAGACCTTTTAATGTACATGATTGTTTTGACAATTCATGTTTTTTTGTTTTGTTTTGTTTTTGGTTGTTGTTGTTATTCCATATGAAATTGAGAATTTTTCTTTAAAGTGCTGTAAAGAATTGTGTTGGTAATTTGATGGAAATTGCATAGAATCCGTAGCTTGCTTCTGGAAGGTGGTGATTTTCACTATGGCCAATCTTTGAGCATGGGAGTTCTTTCCAACTTCTGACAACTTCTTCAATTGTTGGGTTAGAATTACACCAAGGTACTTTATTGTTTCCCTAATATATTTCTCAACCCAGTTGTCTTTTGTATGCAGGAAGGCTATTGATTTTATCCATTATTTGTTCTATCCATCCACTTTGCTGAAGGTGCTTATCACATATAGGAGTTCCCTGGTAGAATTTTTCATGTCACACAGGTATACTTGGCTATCATCTGCAAATAGTAATACTTTCATTTCTTCCTTTCTGATTTTTATCCCCTTGATGTTCTTTAGTTGTCTTCTTGCTCTAGCTAGGACTTCAAGAACTTTGTTGAAGAGAGGGAGAATGTGGTCAGTCTTCCCTTGTCCTTGCTTTCAGTGGGATTGATTTAGTTTTTCTCCATTTAGTTTGATGTTGGCTATAGACTTTCTGTATATTGCCTTAACTATGTTTAAGTATGTGCTTTGTATCCCTGTTGCCTCTAATACTTTAAACATAAAAGGGTGTTCAATATTATCAAATGTTTTTTTAATCATGTAGTTTCTATTTTTTTCTTTCATTTTGTTTATTTTATGGATTACATTGATGGATTTCCATATATTGAACCACCCCTGCATGTGTGAGATAAAGCCTAATTGGTTATGTAGGCTTTTATGTTTTCTTAAATTCCGTTTGTGAGTATTTTATTGAGTATTTCTGTGTCAATATTCATAAGTGAGATTGGTATGAAGTTCTCTGTCATTCTAAGGTCTTTGTGAGGTTTTGCTATGAAAGTGACTGTGGCCACATAAAATGAGGTTGGTAAGGTTCCTACTGTTTCTATTTTGTGGAATATTTTGAACAATATTGGTGTTAACTCTTCTTTGAAGGTCTGGTAGATTTTTCTTTTTTTGATGGGAGACTTTAGATGACAACTTCTATTTCCTTAGGGGATATTGGACGATTTAATTTATATACCTGATCTTGATTGAGCTTTGGTAAATGGAATCTATCAAGAAAATTGTCCATTTTATTTAGATTTTAATTTTTGTTGCATATAATCTTTTTTTCTGTGATAAAATTAGCATTTATTATTTTAATCTTTTTTTATTTTTATTAATTACAGTTTATTCACTTTGTATCCCTCATAAGCTCCTCTCTCCTCCCCTCCCAGCCCCACCCTCCCTCTCCCTTCTTCTTACTTGCCCCTCCCAAATCCACTGATAGGGGAGGTTCTCCTCCCTTCCTTCTGATCTTAGTCTATCAGATCCCATTAGGAATGGCTGCATTGTTATCTTCTGTGGCCTGTTGGGCTGCTCTCTCCTCAGGGGGAGGTGATCAAAGAACAGGCATGTCAGATTATGTCAGAGGCATTCCCTCTTCCCATTATTATGGAACCCACTTGTATACTATGCTGTCATGGACGACATCAGTGCAAGGATTCTAGGTTATATCCATGCATGTTCCTTGGTTGGAATATGAGTACCTGGGGAGACCCCTGTGTTCAAATTTTCTGGTTCTGTTGCTCTCCTTGTGGGGTTCCTGTCCTCTCCAGATCTTACTATTTACCACTTCTTACTTAAGATTCCATGCACTTTGCCCATCAGTGTGCCATAAGTCTCAGAGTCTGCTTTGGTAGTCTGTAGGGCAGAGCCTTTCAGAGGCCCTCTGTGGCAGGTTCCTAGGTTGTTTCCTGTTTTCTTCTTCTGATGTCTATCCTCTTTGCCTTTAGATCCATACTTATCACCATGCACAAAACTGAAGTCCAAGTGGATCAAAGACCTCAACATAAAACCGGACACACTAAATCAGTTAGAAGAAAAAGTGGGAATACCCTTGAACTCATTGGCACAGGAGACAACTTCCTGAATAGAACACCAACAGCACAGGCTCTAAGATCAACAATCAATAAATGGGACCTCATGAAACTGGAAAGCTTCTGTAAATCAAAGGACACCATCATCAATACAAAACGACTGCCTAGAGACTGGGAAAGAATCTTCACCAGTCTTTTATCTGAGAGAGGGCTAATATCCAGTATATATAAAGAACTAAAGAAGCTGAAAAACAGCAAACCAAATAATCCACTTAAAAAATTGGGAACAGAGCTAAACAGAGAACTCTCTGTAGAGGAATATCAAATGGCAGAGAAACACTTAAAGAAATGTTCAACATCATTAGCCATTCGGGAAATGCAAATCAAAACCACCCTGAGATTTAACCTTACACCCATCAGAACGGCCAAGATGAAAAACTCAAGGACAACATATGCTGGAGAGGTTGTGGAGAAAGTGGAACCCTCCTCCACTGCTGGTGGGAATGTAAAATTGTACAACCACTCTGGAAATCAATCTGGCACTTTCTCAGACAACTAGGAATAGCTCTTCCTCAAGACCTGTCCATACCACTCCTAGGCATATATCCAAAAGATTCTCAAGTACACAATAAAGACATTTGCTAAACTGTGTTTGTAGCAGTTTTATTTGTAATAGCGAGAAGTTGTAAACAGCCCAGATGCCCCTCAACTGAATAATGGATGCAGATATTTTGGTACATCTACACAATGGAGTATTACTCTGCAATAAAAAAAGGAAATCATGAAATTTGTAGGTAAATAGTGGGACTTGGAAAGCATCATCCTGAGTGAGCTGTCCCAGAAGCAGAAAGACACACATGGTATATACTCACTCATATAGACATATAACATAGGATAAACCTACTAAAACCCTGAACATCTAAAGAAACTAATCAAGAGAGTGGACCCTGACTAAATATAATCTTTTGAAGTAGGACCTAATTGTTCTTTGGATTTCCTCGCTGTCTTTAATTTTTATTTATGTTTTTTTCTTTTTTTATTCTTTATTAATTACATTTTATTCACTTTGTATCCCCCCTGCGGTTCCCTTCCTCCTCCTGTCCCAATCCCTCCCTTCCTCCACCCTCTGCATGCATGCCCCTCCTCAAGTCTGCTGATAGGGGAGGTCTTCCTTTCCTTCCTTCTGATCCTAGTCAATTAGGTCTCATCAGGAGTGTCTGCATTGTTTTCTTCTGTGGCCTGGTAATGCTGCTTTCCCCTCAGGGGCATGTAATTAAAGAGCAAGGCAGTCAGTTCTTGTCAGAGACAGCCTCTGTTCCTATTACAATGGAACCTGCTTGGACTCTGAATTACCATGGGCTATATCTGTGCATGGGTCTTAGGTTATCTCCATGCATAGTCCTTGGTTGGAGTATCAGTCTCAGGAAAGACCCCTGTGCTCAGAATTTTTGGTTCTGTTGCTCTCCTTGTGGAGTTCCTGTCCTCTCCAGAACTTACTGTTTTCAACTTCTTTCCTAAGATTCCATGTACTCTGCCCAAAGGTTGCCCATAAGTCTCAGCATCTACATTGATAGTCTGCAGGGCAGAGCCTTATTATTAATCACAGGTTATTTAATTTGTATCCCAGCCATAGCCCCCTCCCTCTTTCCCTCCCAACCCCCCCTCCCTCCCTCATCTCCTCCCTGTCCCTTTCCAAGCCCACTGCTAGGGAAAGTCCTCCTGCCCTTCCATCTGACACTAGCTTATCAAGTATCTTCAGTATTGGCTGCAATGTCCTCCTTTGTGGCCTAGCAAGGCTGTTACTCCCTCGGAGGCAGGGGAAGTTAAAGTAGCCAGTCCTTGAGTTCATGTCAGAAATAGTTCCTGTTCATGTCAGAAATAGTTCCTGTTCCCCTTACTAGGGAACCCACTTGGTTACTGAGCTACCATAGGCTACATCTGAGCAGGGGTTCTAGGTTATATCCATACAAGGTCTTTGATTGGAGAAACAGTCTTATAGAGGACCCCTGTGCCCTGATATATTTTGTCCTTGTGGAGCTCTTGTCCTCTCCTGGTCATATTAACTCCCTCTTTTATCATATGATTCCCTGCACTCTACTGAAGGTTTGGTTATGAGTCTCAGCATCTGCTTTGATATGCTGCTAGGTAGTCTTTCAGAGGCCCTCTGAGGTAGGCTCCTGTCCTGTTTCTTGTTTTCTCTTACTTCCCATGTCCATCCCATTTGTCTTTCTCAGTGAGAATTGATCATCTTACCCCCAGTCCTCTTTCTTGTTTATCTTCTTTAGGTGCACATATTCATTATATTTATCCTATCTTATAGGACTATATAAGTAAGTATATACCATGTGTTTCTTTCTGTTCCTGGGATACCTCACGCAGGATGATTTTTTTCTAAATCCCGCCATGTGCCTGCAAATTTCATATTTTTCTTGTTTTTAATTGCTGAGTAGTATTCCATTGTGTAAAAGTACCACAATTTCTGTATCCATTCCTCTGTGGATGGACATCTGGGTTGTTTCCAGGTTATGGCTATAATATAGAAATAAAGCTGCTACACAGACCCTTAGAGCAACAATTTATAAATGGGACCTCATGAAACTGAAAAGCTTCTCTAAAGCATAAGAATTTGTCATTAGAACAAAATGACAGCCTACAGACCTGGAAAGCATCTTCACCAACCCTGTATCTGACAGTGGGCTGATATCCAGAATACATAAAGAACTAAAGAAATTAAAAAGCATTAAATCAAGCAACCCAATTAAAAAATGGGGTATGGAACTAAACAGAGAATTATCTGTAGAGGAATACAGAATGACAGAGAAGCACATAAAAAGATGTTCAACATCCTTAGCCATCAGAGAGATGCAAATCAAAATGACCCTGAGGTTCCACCTTACACCTGTCAGAATGGCATAGATTAAAAACTCAAGTGACAACGCATGCTGTAGAGGTTGTGGAGAATTGGGAACACTCCACCATTGCTGGTAGGAACATAAACTTGTACAACCACTCTGGAAAGCAATCTGGTGCTTTCTCAGACAATTAGAAATAGTGCTTCCTCGAGATCCAGCTATACCACTCCTAGGTATATAAGCAAAAGATGCTCAAGTACACAAGGACATATGCTCAGTGTCTGTTGTTATGTCCCCATTTTCATTTTTGATTTTGTTCATTTGGATAGTGTCTTTCTGCCTTCTAGTTAGTTTGGCTAAAGTTTGTCTATCTTGTTGAATTTCACAAAGAAGAAGCTCTTGGTTTTTGTAATTCTTTGTTAAATCTTTTTCTCTCTTTGTTTCTATTTCATTAATTTCAGCCCTGAGTATGAGTATTTCCAGTTGTCTTCTCTTGGATGTGTCTGCTTCTTCCTTTTTTTTTTTCCTAGTTTTCCAGGTGTGCCATTAAGTTCCTTGTATGAGATGCCTCAAATTTGTCTATGAAGGCACTTAGTGCTATGAACTTTCCTCTTAGCACTACTTTCATTGTGTCCCATAAGTTAGGGTAAGTTATGCCTTCATTTTCATTGAATTCTATGAATTCTTTAATTTCTTTCTTTATTTCCACTCTTACCCAGTTGTCATTGAGAATGGAATTGTTCACTTTCCATGTGTGTATAGGGTTTTTGTTATTTCTGCTATTGTTGTGGACTAGTTTTAGATCATGGTGGTAGGATAGATATAAGAAATTATTTCAGGCTTTTTGAGGTTTGCTTTGTGCCTGACTATGTGTTCAGTTTTGGAGTATCTTCTATGAGGTGCTGGGAAGAAGATATACTCTTTTTTTTGTTTGAGTGAAAGGTTGTGTTTATATCTATTAGGTCCTTTTGATTTAAGACCCCTGCAAGTGTCATTATTTTTCTCTTTAACTACTGTCTCAATGATCTGTCCCCTGGGGAGAGTGGGGTGATGAAGTTTCCCACTATTAAGCTATTGGGATCAATGTGTGAATAAAGCTTTAATAAAGTTTCTTTGACAAATACAAGAGCCCTTGTGTTTGTTGCATAGATTTTCAGCATTGTGAAGTCCTCCTGGCAAAATTTTAATTTGGTGAGAATGAAGTGTCCCTCTCCATTTATTTTGATTAATTTATTAGGATGGCTACTCCAGCTTGTTTCGTAGGTCTGTTTGCTTGGAAAACCAGTTTCCAGCACTTTATTCTGAGGAAGTGTCTCTTTTTTTTTTTTCAGAGATGTGTTTCTTAAATGTAGCAGAATGTTGTACATTCTTTCTCCAACCAACGTTAGTCTTTTTATTGAAAAGTTTAGACCATTGATGTTATTAGATATTAGTGACCAATGATTGTTAGTTCCTTTAATTGTGGATATGGTGGTGATTGTGTTTGTGTGCTTGCTTTCTTTTTCTCTTTTGTTGTGATGTTGTCTTCATCCTGTGTTTTCTTGGGTGTGGGTTTTAGTTTTTATGTTTTGTTTTATTTTTCTAGTATCTTCTTCAGGGCTGGATTGCAGCATATATTTTGTTTAAACTTAGTTATGTCATGGAATATTTTCTTTTCTCCATTTACATTAATTGAAAATTTTGTTGGATATAGTAGTCTGGTTTGGCATCTGTGATCTCTAAGCATCTAAATGAAATGCTCCCAGGCCCTTATGTCTTTCATAGTCTCTGTTAAGAAGTGTGGTGTGATTCTGATAGGATTGTCTTCATATGTTGCTTGACCTTTTTCCCTTGTTGCTTTTAATATTTTTCTTCTGTAGATTTAGTGTTTTGAGTATTATTAGGAGGGAGGATTTTCTTTCCTAGTCTAGTCTATTTGCTGTTCTGTAGGCCTCTTGTATTTTTATGGGCATCTCTTTATTTCTATTTTTTAAAATAAATCTTTATTGTATAGAAATTCATATACATAAAACAATCCCACCAAAGATGTTTTACTCTCATTTTCCCACCTTCCTCCTTTTCAATGTGTCTTATAAAAAGGACACTATTACACGTTATTATAACTTCACCCAGATGTCCAGACAATACCCCATCTATGCAATCTTTTGTATTTGCAAGTTGCATGGTCATGTAACACCCCCTTTATTTACCAGGTAGCCCTTTTATTCCATTCCCCATTTAAATTTTACCATCACTGGCTTTCCTGTCAGTCCATTGAGAAAAGGCTTGGGATTGAGTGGTAAGCTCATCCTGAACACCTATGAGTGCTGCACCTCACTTACCCTAACTTGCCAATGCTGGCCCCTCATGAATGGAGCAACTGCTAAACTGAACCAACCAGCAATAAGAGAAATGCACATTTGGCTTTTTTAAGTAGCAGGTTACATGTTTGAATTGACTTGCTAGTAGCTTCTGACCACCTTGAGTGAAAGAGCAGCGTACAGAACTTAGTAGCTGATCAGAAACTATCAAGAATCAGTGGGTAAGATCATCACCATCCTCCTGTCCTTCACATAGGTGGGTAACTATTTTTGACAGGAAATGAGTAGTATATCCTTTGGTTAGGAAAGTTCACGCCCACCTGCTTCAATTCCTCCATCAGTAGAGTCTTTCAGAGGGTGTCTGTTGTAGGCTCCTGGCCAGTTCCCTGTCTTCTGCTTCCAATACTTATTGCATTTGTCCTTCTGAGTGAGGATTGAGCATTTTTCCTAGAGTCTTTTTTGTTGTTTAGCTTCTTTAGGAGTATAAATTTTAGTATGTTTATTCTATATTAGATGGTTAATATACGCATATGAGTGAGTATATACCATGTGTGTCTTTCTGCTTCTGGATTACCTCACTCAGGATGTTCTTTTCTAGTTCCGACTATCTGCCTGCAAATTTCATGATTTCCTTGTTTTTCATAGCTGAATAGTATTCCATTGTGTAAATGTACCACAATTTCTGTATACATTCCTCCACTGAGGGACATCTGGGTTGTTTCCAGGCTCTGGCTATTATGAATAGAGCTGTTATGAGCACAGTTGAGTAAATGCCCTTGTTGTGTACTTGAGCAAATTTTGGATATATGCCTAGGAGTGGTATAGCTGGATCTTGAGGAAGCACTATTTCTAATTGTCTGAGAAAGTGCCATATTGAGTTACAAAGTGGTTATACAATGGTACATTCCCATCAACAGTGGAAGAGGGTTTCCCATTTTCCACATCCTCTGCAGCATGGATTGTCACTTGAGTTTTTGATCTTAGCCATCCTGATGGGTGTAAGGTAAAATCTCAAGGTTGTTTTGATTTGCATTTCCATGATGACTAAGGAAGTCAATTTTCCTCTGTTGAGAGCTCCCTTTTCAGCTCTGTATCCCAATCTTTAATTGAATTACTTGGTTTGTTTGTGTTTAACTTATTTTTTCATATATTCTGGATATTAGCCCTCTGTAAGACATAGGGTTTGTGAAGATACTTTTCCAACCTCTAGGCTGATGTTTTGTTCTGATCACAGTGTCTTTTGCTTTACAGAAGCTTCTAGGTTTTATGAGGTCCCATTTGTTGATTGTTGATCTTAGAGCCTCTGCTATTTTTGTTTTGTTCAGGAAGTTGTCTTTTATGTCAATGAGTTCAAGGGTCTTTCCCCACTTTTTCTCCTAACAGGTTTAATGTGTCTGGTTTTATGTTGAGGTCTTTGATCCACTTAGACTTTAGTTTTGTGCAGAGTGATACATATGGATCTGTTTGCTTTTTTCTGCATGTAGACATCTAACTAGATAGCACCATTTGTTGAATATGTTATCTTTTTTCATTGTATTGTTTTGACTTCTTTGTCAAAAATCAAGCACCCGTAGATGTCTGGATTTATTCATCTATCTTCTATTTGATTCCATTGATCCACCATTCTGGTGGGCCTCTCTTTCTTAAGGTTGGGGAAATTTTCTTCTATGATTTTCTCGAAAATATTAGCTGTTCCTTGGAGCCTGAAATCTTTTTCGCCTACTTCTGTTATTCTTATATTTCTTCTTTCATGGAGTTTTTGATTTCTTGGATGATTTGTGTTTGTAAATTTTCCCATTTTATTTTTCCTTTGAGAGATGTATCAGTTTCTGCAATTTTATCTTCAGTGCCTGAAATTTTCTCTTCTACCTCTTGTATTCTGTTGGTGATACTTATCTTTGTGGTCCCTGATATTCTCTAAGTTCTCCAACTCCAGGGTTTTCTCTTTTTGGGTTTTCTTTATTGATTCTGTTTTCAAACCTTGCACCATTTCCTTCATCTGTTTGAATGTACATCCCTGTCTGTTCATGATAGCCTCTCTTTTTTTGTTCATTTACTCTTTTTGTGCCTCGAATAACTGTATAATTATAAATTTAAGATAATTTTCATGTGTTTCTACTTCATTAGAATATCAGTTGATTTTTGGAGATTCTGGTGAAACCATGATGTCCTGGGTTTTGTTGTCTGTATTCTTACCCTGACCTCTAGCACTCTGGTTGTCTGTAGCTTTGACTTGATTGATTATTCCTGGAGCCTTACTGCAGACTGGGTCCCCCTGTCTCTGGAGTCTGGAGTAGTCTCCCCTGTATTCACTGTCTCTGCTAACTCAGTGTGACCCAGATATTCCAGGTAGCTGTGGGACAGGCAGAAATATCTGAGTCTAGTGATACTTCAGTGTCCCACAGACTTCCTTAAGATGGTGGAGGATGGGATTTTGATCCCATGCCTGTCCCAGCCCTACAGTGTTCACTGGCTGTGCTGGTTGCATTGCTTCTGACCCAGGTGAGCTAGGTTGCTGGGGAGCATGCAGAAGATCTCCAAACCTAAAGCTGCTCTAGCGCCTCACAGGCCTCCTTTGGGGAGGAGAACAAATGGAACTTGGGTCAGGTGCCTAGCTCAGCCCCACTGGGTTCTCTACCTGTGCTGAAATCGCTGTTTCTGGACTATGTGAGCCAAGCTGCTGGGGCTATGGTGGATACGTCTCTGTGCCTAGAGCTTCTCTAGTGCCCCACAGTTTTCCTTAAGATAGTGGGAGAATTTAACTTGGGTCCCAAGCCTAACTCAACTCTGCTGTGTTCACTGTTCTTTTCTGGATAATTCTGACATGGGTGAGCCAGGCAGGTGAGGAGTAGGCAGAATGGAGCCGCATTTCGCCCACAGTATCAGAATGTATTCCCTCCACAGGGCATTAACAGTGAGCACAGCTAGCTGCTGCTTACAGGAAGGTATCTGCAAGATATTGAGTGTGGTCTCTATGGCTTGGAACCAGGAGCCACTAGTACCCAGAAAATGTCTACAGGACTGTGAGAGTGGGCTCCCAGGTTTGGAGCCTCACTCTCAGTACAGGAAGGTATTCACACAACAGGTAGTGAGAGTGAGCATGAGCAGCCAGGTCCCAGGAAGTTATCCACAGAAAGTGGGATGGAGTGGTAGGTGGCCTAAGGCTGTGGGGTCAGAGCCATGCTTGTGCTGCTGCTATTGGTCCCAGGAAAGTATCCACAAATGCTGGGTTCAGACAGGTGGTCTAAGGCTTCAGGGTTGGAGTCCCCGCCAGCACTACACCCCCATGCATGCTGTTGGTCCTAGAAAGATATCCACAGATAGTGGATTTAGGTGAGTGGCCTAGGGCTCCGGGGTCAGGACCGAGAAAGCTGCTGCTACTGGTCCCAGGAAGATATTCCCAGATGGTGGGTTTGGGCAGGTGGCCAAAGGCTACAGGGTAGGAGCTCTGTGCACTGCTGCTGCTTGTCCTAGGAAGGGTGCGGCATGGATGGGTGGGAGTCAGAAATTTTTCTCGGTATTATCCAGGTGGCCTGAAGATGGAACTTCAAATATCCCCATGGGTTCTCTGCTCATCTGAGAAATACAGATGTTGGGGTTTTGGGGTCCACAGTATAGCTTGCTGATCACCGTCCTTTCACTGCTGAAGATCTGCTGTCAGATACCTGTGAAGATACCCTGCTGACGCCACCATCTTGCCAATTTGAGGTTCTTATGTTCTCCATAATTTATTAATTATTGTCTATAGATTAATGACTTATTCCATAAACGCTGCTAAGATATTTTCATGTTTTGCCCATCATCAGCATTTTGAACCCATTTCTTTCTTCTGCTTGCTGTTGCCTCATCAAACTGTTGTATTCAGAACCTCTTTTCATTTCAAAACATATACAAAAGTTTACTTTGTTTTTAACCTCTACATCAAAATCTTGCCAGGGGAATCAGTAAAGATCTATTCACAGAATTCTCTTTTACAATAAGAACAACTTTGACAATCAATTTTTTTTCTAAAAAAAAGCAAATGAGATTCAATAATAATATACCCATGGTAATTGCCAGCTTAACAAAATCTAGTATTAACTAGGAGACAGACCTCTGGGCATGTCTTTAATGATGACTTTGATTGCATTAATTGGGTTGGGGAAGACATTACACACTGTAGGTGATATCATTCTCTGGGATGTCTAAAGTAGAGTAAGAGAACTGAACAACAAGTATTCTTCCTTTGTTTCCTAGATAAAAATGCAATACAGTTGTTTTAAGCTCCTTCTGCCTTGACTTTCCTACCACCATGGGCTGTGTCTTGAAATATAAGCTAAGAATAAAACATTTCTCCCTTAAGTTGCTTTGGTCAGAGTATTTTATGATAGCTACAAGAACTGAAACTAAGGCAGGATCCAATTATAGTTATAGTTTTCTACTGTATTTCAAATTAGTTCTCACCTCATTTGTAAGAAGGAAGGATATGGCAATATGAGGTTATCCCTACTCTTACTTTTTTGAACAAAATATGTACAAGGTATACTGAAGAAAATAAAACTCTGCCTTTTACCTACATTTACACAGAAATATCTGACATATATCAAACTCCCACCAAAAAAGCAAGTATTAATGATAAAAATATTTTCTCAATTCTAAGTTTTTTTTCAGTACCATTTCCAATAAACAGCACTCACTTACTGCATATTTGCATTTTTATATATTAGAAATGAGGAAGTGTAGCACAGTTCCTTTCCCATGGGAGCCTTGCTCTGAGCTCATTTGAGAAGTGACCTGCTTAAGCTACCAGAAAGTGTTAGTATTTTTGTAGAATATTTAAAATAGAGATGAAGAGTGAAAGGACAACGCCAGAGTATTAAACCTTTTATTCTACAACAAATTAAAAATTGAAGGAGTGTGTTTTCTTTCATAGAAAAGGGTTTCCCAAATATTGCCTTTTATCATATCCTCTTAATAGGCAAACTTTATCTGTGAAAATAATTTTTCTCAGTAAAAAATGTTCAATGCAAATTGAGCATCATGAATCCTAGAATTCTTGCTGGCAGCAACCAGATTTAAAGGTTGTGAACATATCAAGCCAAGTATAAAATCCATCCCTTCAGTTATGGGGGTTGATGTGAATTTTTGAGTGAATAAAGTAATGACTGTAGAAGTCTGAGTACATTTGTAAACTGAATCTTTTTGTGGTTCCAGGAAGAGATTTTTAAACAATATTCGGATTTTCTTTTTAATAAAGTAAATGAAAAAGATTGTGTAAAGGGTAGGGGATGCTCTTATTTGTGATAAGACTTAATTGTTCAGTCATTTCTACTTCCACAAGAGTGTAATTGTTCAATAGAGCCTTATCTTGTCAGAATGAATATGGGTCAATTATTATCATTATTTACAATATAGTCACTTTGTATCCCGGCTGTAGCCACCAGCCCCATCCCTCATCTCCTCCCTGTCTTACCCTCTTTGACTCTTTCTCCCTTATGTCCCTCAATTTTTATAACAACACAAATTTCATCTTCAAATTTCTGTGGCCTTCTGCTATTTCTTCTGTAGGAGCTACAGTTTCCTTTGGCATTCTCAGTCTTCTTGGTTAGTTAGTTTCTTTCCTTAAGTGTTTCAACTGAAAGAATACTTCTTCCAGGAACCATAAGTTATGCTTCTGTATCTTTATATGATTTTCATACCATCTTTGAGTTCTCTAGTGTAGCATATGTCACAACATATTTTAAATAATTTATAGATTTATTTTGTAATATTAAGTTGTCTCCACTACAGAAATAATGTCTGCCATTTATTAAATATATACTATGAGAAACGCACTATACTGTATCTCATAGCAATGATAACCTATAAATCCATTTCATAATGATTCAACTGAAGCCAATAGATGTTTAAATGTCTTTTCTAAGGGAAATAGTTAGTGAAAATGGAAAACAATAATTAAATGTGACTCCAAAGTGCAGGTCTTTGTCATAATTTATACTGCCTCTTTTATGTCATGATTGTGTATGGCTACCTCACTTCTGTTTCTAGAGACTTAAACAGTGCTAGGTTCAGAACAACACATTTGTGAAATGATTTATGAAGGAAAGCACCCGTTACTATGTATGTGTTATGACGTTATTGCAAATTAACAGGAGTAAAATTGGCATCTGATTGAAACTTTCCTAAATAGAAATCAATTTATCTAATTATTAGATTCTAACAGTAACAGGTACACCTAACCCATTGAATCTACAAAAGAATACTATTTACTTAATACACTTTTGTGTTTTGTTTTTCCAATTTAATCAACAAATTCAGACAGTGGAAACAAACACAACAGACAACATTGATGTTTACACAGAGGAAGTCTAGACCAGATGACTTAGCATTATTAAGAGTTATACTGGACTACAATAACAACTGATAATGTCGCAGATGATATTTTCATTGAGGGAAGATGAGATAAATTACCATGAGATCAGTATATAAAAATGTACAAAAGCAAATAAATATACAAATTTTAAACATTGTTTTCTGACAGATTTCAATTTAATCTGAAAAGGTCTATTTTATTGTATTTTATACTTAGTTAATGGCTAGTCACACATACACATATTTGTACATATGAAGGCATGAAAATTCTGTAAAGCAAATACCCTATGCATCTGGAGATAAATTCTCAGAATATAGCACAGTTAAATATTAAGGTTGATATTTCTGATAACCTCAAAAAGACTGGTTGATTCATGAATACTGGTTATGCTAGTTTTGCATGAGTAATTTTCAGTTCTAATAATAGGCTGTATTGCACAGAATCTTGTATAGAGCCTGATAGTGCCCTAGAGAAACAACATTATCTAGCAGAACATGTCCTTGGATGGCATCTAGAGGAAAGATCAAGGGTTCCTTAGAGTTTTCTTCACACAAAAATTACCTTTAAACAAAGTTCTCAGTAATGTTGATATGCTAACATTACTTAATATTTGATCTCAAAAGCTATTGCTCTAATATCATTTCACAGCCTAACAAAAATTATAGAAATGATAAGACAGAGTATAACTAAGATTATGTCAGAGTTACAAGGTTACCATGGCTGGTTTTTCAGCTTATGAAAACAAATTACAGTGAAAAAATAATAATAATGTTATCTGTTATCCGAGGATGTTCAAAAAAGCATGCCCAATTACCTTAAACTTCATCAAAAAGAAAGAATGAAAGTGAGTTCTTAGATAAGAAATTATTGTGTAAAGGTTCACGGTTGTTTTCCTGTTTTTGTTAGATTTTCTAACTCAACAACATTGCCATTTATTTGCAATTGCTCTTTGAAAATAAATACGAATGCCTCGTGATGCTGAATCATAAATCGAGACATAAAGATGTTAGATTTTAATCTGGTCCTTATTTGTATAAACACACATAGTTATCAAGGTATGTAACTTGGTACAATTACTATCAAGTTAATATCTGTAAACTGCAGAATGCCAATGTGTTCAAAGCAGCACATGTATGCATATGTGAGATCAGAGATTTATGAAGTTTTTTCAAAGATGTCCACAAAGCATTTTGTTGTTCTCATATTCCAATCCATTCTTCAGTGATATCTGAAAACCTAGCTGAGTCTTTAAAAATTGTTACTGAAAAGACTAAGTAATATATTTGGCCAATATATTTTTCCTTTCATTATTTTAATAAGTGTGAGGAATTAAATGTTTGGCTGATTATTTTCAATATATTAGTAAAAATTATATCAGATAACCAGTGTGGATTTAGGTACTTAAAATTGTTTAAAACATATGAAACAATGTGACTGAGTAGTGTGTATGTGACTAGTTTGTTCTTGCTTAGTTCTCTCTATCTATCTCATGTAATTTGGGAGTTTACACTTATTAGTAATATAGGATAAAACTGAAAAATACATAATTTTCTTTTGCAGTGTTATGATTCTCTTGAGTGTAGTATATGCTACTAAAACCCTACTTTCAGTTTTTAAATATTACCCAAGATTCATATATGTACATGGTATTTATGTTTAATTTGCTGCCACTAATATTAATATCAACAATATCTGCAATAGAAATCATAATGAATGCTCCTTTTTCATTTAATTGCAAATTTAAAGTTAGCTGCCACTAATATTAATATCAACAACACCTGCAATAGAAATCATAGTGAATGCTCCTTTTTCATTTAATTGCAAATTTAAAGTTAAAGGGAGAAGTACACTTAATCACTGAGCATTTTAACCCATTCTTCCAAACTAAAATTTCACATCAGTGCTACAAGTGATGGTACAGGCCATTAAGTTTAAGTACACATATGCTAGTGTACAGAATGCCAGAGAAACTAGTAGAAACTAGAGAAGAGAATAAATCAGTATTTAAATGCTTCTAAAATATTCTTCTATATTTCATTATAACAATTCAATAATGTTTGTTTGATAGAGTATATTCAACTATGCTACAAATGGACATAATAAGGATGTGAAAGGCAATGTGTCCTCATTCATAGAAGAAAAATAATATTAATTGTATTTGAATGCAGATGATTCAGGGAACCACTGGGTAAAACTCGCCAAAGCAGTAGACAATATTTTATTCTGTAAGATAACTTTTGTTGTCTTAAAAAAAATTATTCACATTGTATCCTGGGGTATCCCCTGCCTCATCTCCTCTCAGTCCCACACTCCCTCCCTCTTCCTCCTGTATCACTCTACCATAGCCCCCTAGTACAGAAAGTCCTCCTCTCCTACTGTCTGACAGTACCCTGCCAAGTTCCTTTTCCTCTCTGGGGTGGCTAAGTTGCCCCACAGGGAGAAGTTCTGAAGGAGCAGGCAACTAAGTTTATGTCAGAGACTGTCTCTTCTCCCCTTACTAGGAGACACACATGGAGACTGAGATGTCTATGGGCTACATATGAGCAGAGTGTCTAGGGCCTCTCTACATATGGTCTTTGGTTGATGCATCAGCTTTTGAAGTAAAGCTTGGGCCCAGCTCTTTTGGCATTGTTGATCACCCTGTAGGTCTTTTCTCCCTTCTCAGTCTTTCTATGTGCCCCTTCTTCCATAAGACTACCTGCACTCTGCCCAAAGTTGGGCTGTGTGTCACTGAATTTGCTTTGATACTCTATTGGGTGGAATCTTTTAGAGGATATCTGGGGTCAATTCCAGTCTTGTTCCCTTTCTTCTATCGTTTCTGATACTGTTTTTCCTTCAGAATGAGAATTAAGGATCTTCCCTAGGGTCTTCTTTGTTGTTTATTTTCTTTAGGTATGTAGATATTAGTAAGTTTACCCTATATTATTAGGTTAATATCCATGTATAGGTGAGTATATACCATGCATATCTCTCTGCTTCTGGGTTACCTCACTCAGGATGATCTTTTTTTTGGATGATCTTTTTTAGACTCATTCATTTGACTGCAAATTTCATGATTTCTTTTAATTTAAATAGATGAGTAGCATCCATTGTGTAAATGTACCACAATTTCTGTATACATTCCTTAGTTGAGGGACATTTAGGTTGTTTCCAGATTCCGGCTATTACAAATAATCTGTTAGGAACATAGTTGAGCAAATGTCCTTGAGGTATGTTTGAGAATCTTTTGGGTAAATGCTGAAGAGTGGTAAAGCTGGGTATTGATGTAACACGACTACCAGTTTTCTGAGTCAGTGCCAGATTTATTTCAAAAGTGGTTATACATGTTTATGTTCCCATCAGCAATAAAAGAGGCTTCCCTTTTCTCCACCTCCTCTACAGGATGTGTTGTCACTTAAGTTTTTGATCTTAGTCATTCTGATAGGTGTGAGATATAATCTCAGAGGCATTTTGATTTGCAATTCACTCATGACTAACGACATTGAACATTCCTTAAGTGTTTTTCTACCGTTCGATATTCCTCTGTGGAGAATTCTCTGTTTAGCTCTGTACCCAGTTTTAATTGGATTATTTGATCTCTTGGTGTTGAATTTCTTGAATTCGTTATATATATTCTTTTTTTTATTTTTTTTATCAGTTACATTTTATTAACTCTGTATCCCAGCCGTGTCCCGATCCCTCATTCCCTCCCAGTCCCTCCCTCCCTCCCTCATCTCCACCGTGCCCCTTTCCAAGTCCACTGATAGGGGGGACCTCCTCCCCATTCATCTGATCCTGTTTTATCAGGTATCTTCAGAACTGGCTGCAAAGCCCTCCTCTGTGGCCTAACAGGACTGCTCCTCCCTTCGGGGGTGGGGAGACCAAAGAGCCAGTCATTGAGTTCCTGTTAGAAATAGTCCCTGTTCCCCTCACTTTGGGAAACCAATTGGTTACTGAGCTACCACAGGCTACATCTGAGTGGAGGTTCTAGGTTATATCCATACATGGTCCTTGGTTGAATGTCAGTCTCAGAAAAGACCCTGTGCCCAGATATATTTGGTCCTTGTGGAGCTCCTAACCTTTCCCCATCAGACTAACTCCCCTTCTTTCTTATGATTCCCTGTACTCTGCCAAAGGTTTGGTCATGAGTCTTTGCTTTGAAAACACTGCTAGTTAGAGTCTTTCAGATGCGCTCAGTAGACTCCTGTCATACGTTCAATGCACATACCATCTGTCTTTCTAAATGAGGATTGATCATCTTACCCCATGTCCGCTCAATTGATTATCTTTTTTAGGTGTATAGATTTCATTATGTTTATCATATCTTATAGGTCTATATAAGTGAGTATATCCCATGTTTGTCTTTCTCCTTCTGGGATATTTCACTCAGAATGATCTTTTCTAGATCCCACCATTTGCCTGCAAATTTCATAATTTCCTCCTTTTTGATTGCTGAGTAGTATTCCATTGTATAAAAATACCACAATTTCTGTACCCATTCCACCGTTGATGGACATCTGGGTTGTTTCCAGGTTCTGGCTATTACAAATAGAGCTGCTATAAACATGGTTGAGCAAGTGTCCATTTTGTGTACTTGAACAAACTTTGGATATATACCTAGCAGTGGTATAGCTGGGTCTGGAGGAAGCACTATTCCTATTTGTCTTAGAAAGTGCCAGATAGCTTTCCAGAGTGGTTGTACCAGTTTACATTCCCACCAGCAGTGGAGGAGGGTTCCCCTTTCTCCACAACCTCTCCAGCATGTGTTATCGCTTGAGTTTTTCATCTTGGCCATTCTGATGGGTGTAAGGTGATATCTCAGGGTCGTTTTGATTTGCATTTCTCTGATGGCTAATGAGGATGAGCATTTCTTTAAGTGTTTTTCTGCCATTCGATATTCCTCTGTCGAGAATTCTCTGTTTAGCTCTGTTCCCCATTTTTTAATTGGATTACTTGGTTTGCTGCTTTTCAGCTTCTTTAGTTCTTTGTATATACTGGATATTAGTCCTCTGTCAGATAAAGGGTTAGTGAAGATTCTTTCCCAATCTGTAGGCAGTCGTTTTGTTTTGATGACTGTATCCTTTGCTTTACAGAAATTTTTCAGTTTCATGAGGTCCCATTTATTGATTGTTGCTCTTAGAGCCTGTGCTGTTGGTGTTCTGTTCAGGAAGTTGTCTCCTGTGCCAATGAGTTCTAGGCTATTCCCCACTTTTTTTTCCAATTGATTTAAGGTATCTGGTTTTATGTTGAGGTCCTTGATCCACTTTGACTTTAGTTTTGTGCAGGGTGATAAGTATGGATCTATTTTCATTTTTCTGCATGTAGACATCCAGTTGGTCCAGCACCATTTGTTGAAGATGCTGTCTTTTTTCCATTGAATGGAATTGGCTTCTTTGTCGAATATCGAGTATTCATAGGTGTGTGGATTTATTTCTGGGTCTTCTATGTGGTTCCATTGATCCTCCTTTCTGTTTCTATGCCAATACCATGCAGTTTTTATTACTGTTGCTCTGTAGTACAGCTTGAGATCAGGAATGGAGATACCTCCAGATGATCTGTTGTCGTACAGGATCATTTTGGAGAGTCTGGGTTTTTTGTTTCTCCATATGAAGCTGAGAATCTTTTTTTCAAGGTCTGTAAAGAATTGAGTTGGTATTTTGATGGGAATTGCATTGAATCTGTAGATTGCTTTTGGCAGTATGGCCATTTTCACAATGTTAATCCTACCAATCCATGAGCACGGGAGATTTTTCCATCTTCTGGTATCTTCTTCGATTTCTTTCTTCAGAGACTTGAAGTTTTTCTCAAACAGGTCTTTCACTTGCTTGGTTAGAGTCACACCAAGGTACTTTATGTTATCAGTGGCTATTTTGAAGGGTGTTGTTTCCCTAATTTCTTTCTCAGCCTTTTTGTCTTTGGTATATAGGAGGGCTTCTGATTTTTTTGAGTTGATTTTGTATCCTGCCACTTTGCTGAAGGTGTTTATCAGCTGAAGGAGTTCTCTGGTTGAATTTTTGGGGTCGCTCATGTATACTATCATATCATCTGCAAATAGTGACACTTTGACCTCTTCCTTTCCGATTTGTATCCCCTTGATCTCCTTTAGTTGTCTTATTGCTCTGGCTAGGACTTCAAGTACTATGTTGAAGAGATATGGGGACAATGGACAGCCTTGTCTTGTCCCTGATTTCAGTGAGATTGATTTAAGTTTCTCTCCATTGAGTTTGATGTTAGGTATAGGCTTGCTATATATTGCCTTTACTATGTTTAGGTATGTGCCTTGTATCCCTGATCTCTCCAAGACTTTAAACATGAATGGGTGTTGGACTTTGTCAAATGCTTTCTCGGTGTCTAAGGAGATGATCATGTGGTTTTTCTCCTTCAGTTTGTTTATGTAGTGGATTACATTGATGGATTTCCATATGTTGAACCACCCTTGCATGCCTGGGATGAAGCCTACTTGGTCATGGTGGATGATATCTTTGATATGTTCTTGGATTCGGTTTGCAAGTATTTTATTGAGTATTTTTGCGTCAATGTTCATAAGAGAGATAGGCCTAAAGTTCTCTTTTTTTGTTGGGTCTTTGTGTGGTTTAGGTATTAAGGTGACTGTGGCTTCATAGAATGAGTTTGGTAGTGTTCCTTCTGTTTCTATTTTGTGGAATAGCTTGAGGAGAATTGGAGTTAGCACTTCTTTGAAGGTCTTGTAGAATTCTGCGCTGAAGCCATCTGGTCCAGGGCTTTTTTTGGAGGGGAGACTGTTAATGACTGCTTCGATTTCCTTGGGAGATATAGGGCTATTCAGTCTTTCTACCTGATCTTGACTTAGTTTTGGTAGATGGAATCTTTCAAGAAAATTATCCATTTCATTTAGATTCTCAAATTTTGTGGCATATAGGCTTTTGTAGTATGACCTAATAATTGTTTGGATTTCCTCAATGTCTGTGGTTATGTCCCCATTTTCATTTCTGATTTTGCTGATCTGGATAGTTTCTCTCTGCTTTTTAGTTAGTTTGGCTAAGGGTTTGTCTATCTTGTTGATTTTCTCAAAGAACCAGCTTTTTGTTTCATTGATTCTTTGGATAGTTTTATTTGTTTCTAGTTGATTGATTCTAGCCCTTAGTTTGATTATTTCCAGCCATCTGCTCCTCTTGGGTGTATCTGCTTCTTTTTTTTCTAGGGTTTTCAGTTGGGCCATTAAGTTGTTTGTATGTGATGTTACGAATTTCTTCTTGCAGGCACTTAGTGCTATAAATGTTCCTCTGAGCACTGCTTTCAATGTGTCCCATAAATTTGGGTATGTTGTGCCTTCCTTTTCATTGAATTCTAGGAAGTCTTTAATTTCTTTCTTTATTTCTTCCTTAACCCAGCTGTCATTGAGTAGTAAGTTGTTCAGTTTCCATGTGCGTGTCGGCTTTTTGTTGTTTCTGTTGTTGTTGAGGTCGAGTTTTAGTCCATGGTGGTCAGATAGTATACAAGGGATTATTTCAATCCTTTTGTATCTGTTGAGGCTTGCTTTGTGGCCCACTATATGGTCTATTTTGGAAAAGGTTCCATGTGGTGCTGAAAAGAAGGTGTACTCTTTTGAGTTTGGGTGAAATGATCTGTAGACGTCTATTAGGTCCATTTGATTTAGGGATTCTGTGAGTGCTTTTATTTCCCTATTTGGTGTCTGTCTAGTTGATCTGTCCCTTGGTGAGAGTGGAGTGTTGAAGTCTCCCACTATTAAGGTATTAGGATCAATGTATGATTTAAGCTTTAATAATGTTTCATTTACGAATGTCGGTGCTCTTGTATTTGGGGCATAGATATTCAAGATTGTGATGTCCTCTTGGTGGATTTTTCCTTTGATGAGAATATAGTGGCCCTCCTTATCTTTTTTGATTAACTTGGGTTGAAAGTCTATTTTATTAGATATTAGGATGGCTACTCCAGCTTGTTTTCTGGAACCATTTGCTTGAAAAACAGTTTTCCAGCCCTTTACTCTGAGGTAGTGTTTGTCTTTGTTGCATAGGTGTGTTTCTTGGATGCAACAGAATGTTGGATCCTGTTTCCTTAACCATTCTGTTAGCCTGTGTCTTTTTATTGGTGAGTTGAGTCCATTGATATAGATAGATAATAGTGACCAATGCATGTTAGTTCCTTTTGTAATGGAGTCGATGATCTAACCCTGTTTCATTGCTTGTTTTCTTTTCATTTTTGTTGGGACATTGTCTGTATGCCCTGTTTTCTTGGGTGAATTTGTTTTCATTGGATTGGAGTTTTCCTTCTAGTATCTTCTGTAGGGATGGTTTGCTGTGTAGATATTGTGTAAATTTAGTTTTGTCATGGAATATTTTGTTTACTTCATCTATGTTGATTGAAAGCTTTGCAGGGTATAGTAATCTGGGTTGACATTTGTGATCTATTAGAGTCTCCATGATACTTGCCCAGGCCCTTCTGCCTTTCATAGTTTCTGATGAGAAGTCCCGTGTGATTCTGATAGGTCTACCTTCATATGTTACTTGGCCTTTTTCCCTTGCTGCTTTTAATATGTTTTCTTTGTTCTGTAGATTTAGTGTTTTGACTATGATGTGACGTGATGTGTTTCTTTTCTGGTCTAGTCTATTTGGATTTCTGTAGGCCTCTTGTATATTTATGGACATCTCTTTCTTTAAGTTGGGAAAATTTTCTTCTATGATTGTCTTGAAAATATTTTCTGGACCTCGGAGTCTGGAGTCTTCTTTTTCGTGAATTCCTATTATTCTTAGATTTTGTCT
Organism: Meriones unguiculatus; assembly: GCF_030254825.1. NCBI lineage: Eukaryota > Metazoa > Chordata > Mammalia > Rodentia > Muridae > Meriones > Meriones unguiculatus. The sequence continues at coordinate 53,239,315 of NC_083369.1, read as the reverse complement.
TTTCATAGCATCCTTGATTTCTTGGATATTTTGTGATTGGAACTTTTCTGATTTTACTTTTTCTTTGAGAGAAGTATCCATTTCTGCAAGTGTGTCTTCAGCTCCAGAGATTCTCTCTTCCATCTCTTGTATTCTGTTGGTGATGCTTACTTTTGTGGTTCCTGATCTTTTCTCCAAGTTTTCCAGCTCAAGGGTTTTCTCATTTTGTGTTTTCTTTATTGATTCTAATTCTGTTTTCATGCCTTGCACCATTTCCTTCATGTGTTTGAATTTGGATTCCTGTCTCTCTACGATGGCCTCTATTTCTTTTTTCATTTCCTTCTTATATGCCACTAATTTTTCCTCTACTTGTGTATCTATTTGTTTGGCTATGTTTGCCTGTGTTTCTTTAAGGATATTTCTTCTTTCTTTGCCTCCAATTGACTGGCCATCTCTTTGAAAGACTTGTTCATTTCCTCCTTATGAGCCTCAAATAATTGGGCAAGCATGGCTTTAAAATCATTTTCCTGTGCTTCTGCTGAATTGGTGTATCCATCGATTTTGGGGTTTGCTGGTGAAGTCATGATGTCCTGATTTATGTTGGAAGTGTTCTTTTGCCTACCTCTGGCCATTGGCTTATCTGAAACCTTCCCTGTTTGTTTTTGGATTCTGCAGATCAGACTGGTGCTGTCTCTCTCTGGTGTCTGGAGAGTTCTTCAGGAAGCTGAGCACTCTCAGCGTGTGCTGAGGACTAGCTGTTCCTGTGGGAGGAAAGTACACAGGCGCAAACGGGGCAAATGCAAGCATGTGTGCCCGCGCGCGTGTGTGTGTCTGTGTGTGTAAGTGTGCGTGGATGAGTTTCTCGAGGGACAGAGTGATGGCTAATGTTGAACCCTTGAGTTTGTGGGAGGGGCTCTGCACTGTATATGTCGCAGGCGCTAATGATGATCGCAGTGCAATTTCTGGCATTAACTGTCTTAGCTCCTCAATCAGGCCCACAGGGCAGGAACTTCAATGTCCCTAGTGCCCCTCTGTTTCCCAAAGTGGGTATGTGGGTGGGAGGGGGGTTCGATGCCTGGCTTCTGATTTAGAAGGACCCAGGATCTGGGGAACTGCAGATTCTCAAGGGTGCACTCACTTACAGGCAGGTCTCTTGGCAGAGATCTTGGTATCGGGGCTCTCTGCTCTCTGGTTTGGCCCTGCTTCTTTGATGTGTTCTGCCAGTTCTGTGCTGCTGTCACTGCCAGGTTCTGAGATCTTGCTGCAGCTGGAGATTTCAGGGTGGTCACTTCAGCAGGGATGGGGTAACCAGGCTCTCTGTTCTCTGGTTTGGCCCTGGTTAGTCTTAAACTGGAGGGCTGTGGTGCCCCGCCAGTTCAGTGCTGCTCCGCTGCCAAGTCCCGCTGTAACTGGAGACTGGGTTGCTAGTCCCAATGCTTTCTGGGAAGTCCTGGGATCTCTTCGTTGTGCTCTCCAAGCTTGGGAGGCCCAGCGCCTGGTGTGTCCAGGTTGTATGACGTTTCTGCCTGGTTTTGGTGAGTATATAGCGTATTCTCTGTCACTGTGGGATTGGGCGGGCCGTACCGTCAGTGATGGCAATCCTGCGGAGCTAGTATGGTGTCTAGCAGATTCTTGCCCTGGGAGGATGGTGCAGCCCTTGCATGAATCTGGGACTCAGGGGCACGTACTGCTGGCTTTTGTCTGCTACTAAAGTGCTTGGGGCTCCGTCTCAGTGGCTGTATACCCCAGGCAGTTAGGTCTGTGTTGAGAAAGATGAGTCCCCTGTGCTGCTGTGCTGAGGAGGAAGGAGGTCTGGGGGAAGGGAGTGCTGCAAGAACAAAGGATCATTTCTCTCCTTCCCCAAGCAAGTCTCCGGGTGACCGGAGGCCAAAGTTTTCACCTCCTGCGATGTTCTCTGGTGTTCAGAAAGCCTCGCTGTGGTTTTCCTGGGTTGGGGGTCCTTCCATTCTCCAACTCAGAAGATCTGGTATCCCACCGCTCAGTAACTGTGTGTGCTAGTCGCCATCTTGGCTCCCAACCTCGTTATATATTCTTGATATTAGCCCTCTATCAGATGTAGGATTTGTGAAGATCTCTTCCCACTCTATATATATGCTGTCATTTTGTTATGTTTACCATGTCTTTTGCTTTACAAAAGCTCTCCAGTTTCATGTGGTCCCATTTATTGATTGTTGATCTTAGATCTTGAACTCTTTGTGTTTTGTTCAGGAAGTGGTCTCCTGTGCCAAAGAGTTCAAGGCTCTACCCTACTTTTCTTCAAAAACATTTAGAGTGTCTGAATTTCTTTTGAGGTTTTTGATCCACTTGGACTTTACCTTTGCGCAGGAAGATAAGTATGGATCTACTTGCATTTTTCTACATGTAGATATCCATTTAGACCAGCACCATTTGTTGAAGTCACTGTCTTTGTGTGTGTGTGTGTGTGTGTGTGTGTGTGTGTGTTATATTTTGTCTTCTTTGTCAAAAATCAGGTACTTGTAGGTGTGTGGGTTTATTTCTGGATTTTCAGTTTGATTTCATTGATTCATCAGTTTGTTTCTATGCCAGTACCATGCTATTTTTATTACTGTTATTTTATAAACTAGCTGGAGATTAGGGATAGAGGTACTTCCAGAAGATCTTTTGTTGTACAGATCTTTTATTGTTTTAGTTATACTAGATTTTTTGTTTTGTTTTGTTTTGTTTTTATTTCCATATGAATTTGAGAATTGTTCTTTCAAGGTCTGTAAAGAATTGTATTGGTATTTTGATGACAATTTTTTTTTAATCTGTAGGTTGCTTTTGGTTGGATGGTCATTTTTACTATGTTAATCCTACCAATCCATGAGCATGGGAGATCTTTCCATTTTCTGATATCATTTTCAATTTTGTTCTTCAGAGATTTGAAGATTTTTCTATGTTTTTTTGTTTGTTTGTTTTCATAGAGGTCTTTCACTTGTTACTGTGAAGGGATCCTTTTCTCTAAATATTTTCTCAGACCTTTTGTCTTTTGTATACAGGAGGGCTACTGATTTTTATTATTATTTTTTTAATTTCTTATGCAGCCACTGTGCTAGAGTTGTTTATCACCTAAATCAATACTCTGGTAGAATTTTTGGGGGTTGCTCATGTATATGATCATATCATCTGTGAATAATGAATCTTTGACTTTTTCCTTTCTGAAATTATATCAACTTTATCTGCATTAATTGTCTTATTGATCTAGCTACGAATTCAAGTATGATGTTGAAGACATAGGGAAAGAGTGGGCAACCTTGCCTTGTCCCTGATTTCAGTGGGAATGATTTAGGTTTCTCTCCATTTAGTTTGATGTTGACTATAGGCTTGCTGTATATTGTCTTCACTATGTTTAGTTATGTGCTTTGTATCCCTGATCTCTCCAAATCTTTAAACATGAATTGGTGTTGGATTTTTTTCAAGTGCTTTTTCAGAATCTAAGGAAAAGATTATGTGATTTTTCTCCTTCAGTTTGTTTGTATGGTGGATTACACCGATGGATTTCCATATACTGAACCACCCCTGCATGCCTGGGATGAAGCCTACTTGGTTATGGTGGATGATATCTTTTATGTTCTTGGATTTGATTTGTGAGTATTTTATTGAGAATTTTGCATCACTGTTCATAAGAGATATTTGCCTGAAGTTTTCTTTTTTTTTTGTTGTTGTTGGATCTTTATGTGGTTTAGGTATCAAGGTGATTGTGGCCTCTTAGAATGAGGTCAGTAATTTTCCTTCTGTTTCTACTTTTTGCTCTTGTTTGAATAATATTGGTATTACTTCTTCTTCTTTGAAGTACTGGTAGAATTCTGCCCTATAATTATCTGGTCCTGGATTTTTTTTTTTTTTTTTTTGGCAGGAAGACTTTCAATGACTGCTTCTATTTTCTTGGGGAATATAAGACTATTTAATCTATTTACCTGATCTTAAATTTGGTAAAAGGACTCTACCAAGAAGATTGTCCATTTCATTTTATTGTCAAATTTTGTGGCATATAGGCTTTTGATGTAGGACCTAATAATTCTTTGGATTTCTTCAGTGTCTTTGATAACATCTCCCTTTTCATTTCTGATTTTAATTAATTTAGAAAGTATCTATCTTTAGTTAGTTTATCTACCTTGTTGATTTTCTCAAAGAACCAGCTCTTGGTCTCACTGATTCTTTGAATTGTTTTCTTTGTTTCTAATTTATTGATTTCAGCTGTGATTGTGATTATTTCCAATGGTCTATACTTGGGTGTTGTCAGTTTTTTTGTTTTTTTGTTTTTTTTTTTTTTTTTTTTGGCTTTTAGGTGTGCCATTAAGTTGTTTGTATGCGATGTGTCAAACTTCTTTCTGAAGCCACTTAGTTATATGAACTTTCCTCTTAGCACTGTTTTCATTGTGTCTCATAAGTTTGCATAAGTTGTGCATTCATTTTCATTGAATTTTAGCTAGTCTCTACTTTCTTTTTTTTCCTTCCCTGTTACAGTTGTAATTGAGTAGAGTTGTTTAGTTTACATGCACGTACAGGTTTTTGTTATTTCTGTTGTTGAGGTCTAGTTTTAGGCCATGTTGGCCTGATAGGATACAAAGGACTATTTCAATTTTCTTGTATTTGTTGAGGCTTGCTTCATGCCTTACTATATGATCAGTTTTGGAGAAGGTTCCATGAAATTCTGAAAAGAAGATATATTCTTCTATGTTTGGGTGAAAAGTTGTGAAGTCATCTATTAAGTCCATTTGATTTAGGACCTCCATAAGTGTCATTATTTCACTACTTAGCTTCTGTCTTGATACGACTATAGGTTAGACTGGAGTGTTTAAGTCTCCTACTGTGAAAGTGTTAGGATCAATGTGTGATTTATGCTTTAATAATGTTTCATTTGCTAATGCAAGTGCTCTGGTATTTGGGGCATAGATGTTCAGGATTGTGATGTCTTCATGTTAGATTTTTCCTTTGATGAGACTGAAGTGTCCCCCTTCATCTTTTTGATTAATTTCAGTTGAAAGTATATCTTATTTGATATAACTCCAATTGTTTGCTCTGTCTGTTTTCTTAAAAAACATTTTTCCGGCCCTTTACTCTGAGTTATTGTTTTTCATTGCTGCAAGGGTGCGTATTTTGGATGCATCAGAATATTGGATCCTGTTTCTGCAACCATTCTGTTTGTCTGTGTCTTTTTCTTGACAAGTTGAGTCCATCGATGTTAATAGAGAATAGCGTCCAATGAATGTTCAGTCTTTTTATTGTAGAGTTTGTGGTGATAGTATGTTTACCTGCTTGCTTTCTTTTGATGTTTTTTTCTGTTGCTGTTATGCTATTTATACACTATATTTTCTTGGCTGTAGTTGATTTCATTAGATTGGAGTTTTCCTTTGAGAATATTCTGTATGGTTGGGTTGCTTTGTAAATATTATTTAAGTTTAATGTTGTCATGGAATATTTTGTTTTCTCCATCTAAGTTTAATGAAAATTTTGCTCTGTATACTAGCCTGGTTAGGCATCTGTGGTCTCTTAGAGTCTGCATGACATCTGCTCAGGCCCTTTCTGCTTTCATGTTTTCTGTTGATAAATCTAGTGTGATTCTCATGAGTCTACCTTTATATGTTACTTGACCTTTTTCCCTTGTTGCTTTTAATAATTTTTCTTTGTTCTGTAGATATACCCTTTTGACTATTATGTGACATCAAGAGTTTCTCTTCTTGTCTAATCATTTGTTGTTCTGTAGGCCTTTTGTATGTTTAAGGACATCTCTTTTCTTAAGTTGGGAGAAATTTCTTCTATAATTTTCTTGAGAATATTTTCTTGACCTTGACCTTGAAGCCTAGAATCTTCTTTTTCATCTATTCCTATTATTTTTAGGTTCTGTCTTCTCATAGTGTCTTTGATTTCTTGAATGTTTTATATCAGAACATTCTCTGATTTTTTTGAGCAATATATTTATTTTTGTTTTCATTTGTGTCTTCGAGCAACTGAGATTCTCTCCTCCATATTTTGAATTCTGTTGGTAATGCTTATCTCTGTAGTTCCTGATCTCTTTGCTTAGGTTTTCCATCTCAAGGAGTTTCTTGGTGTGTATTTTCTTTATTGTCTTGGACCATTTCCTTCATCTGTTTGTATTTGGATTCCTGTCTGTCTATGATAACCTCTATTTTTTTTCATTTCCTCTTCATGTGCCTGCATATGTGCCTCTATTTGTTTGGCTGTATTTACCTATATTTCTTTGACAGCTTTGCTCATTTCTTCCTTATGTGTCTCTAATAAGTGGATAAGCGTAGATTCAGGATCATTTTCCTGTGTTTCTGATGAATTAAATTATCTATTTATTTTAGGGGTTGCTGGTGAAACCATGATATCCTGATTTTTGTTGGATGGATCCCTATGCTGGCCTCTAGTCATTTGATTGTCCCTAGTTTTCTCTATTTGTTCCTGCAGCCTGTACTGCAGACTGGCTCTGTCTGTCTCTAGATTCTGGAGTATTCTTCATGCAGATGAGAGAGCTCCACAGGTTAGAGAATGGATTTTGATGTTTTAGATACAGCCAAGGAAGGAAGGAAGGTCGCAGGCACATGTGCACAAGCATGGGAGTGTGCATGACAGTGTTCCTTGAAAGAGTGGGTGCAGTGGGTGTTGCTGGCTTGGTTTGTGGGCCCAGTGCACATGTGCAGATGACCTGAATGGCTCAGGGGCCCACAGACCTATCTAGTTATTTCACTCCAGTCACTCAGATCTGTCTGGTTTGCACTGTATTGGCTCCAGAAATTGTTTTCCTGGACTTAACTGGGAGACCCAGAGAACAAGGGCTTCAGTGTTGAGAAAGCTTTCCCAGGGATTCCAATGTTTCCCACAGTGGTGCTATCAGTGGGAGGAATTTAATGTATGAGTGCTAGCACAGGGGATCCCTGGGTCTTGGACTCTGCATGCACTCACTTAGAGGCACTTTCTCACAGTCATGTGTGGAATGCACAAGGGACCCACAGTTTTCTGTTCTCAGATTTGGGACCTGCAGTGGTTTCCACTCTTTGGCCACTAGAAAAGGGAGTCAGTAGCTGGTACAGCTACCACTGAAGATGGGGCATGGGAAAGTGCAGGGGTTTCTACAGTTCCCCACACTCAGACTACTTAGACTTCCATAAGGGGTCTGGATCTAATCTGTTCCAGTTCACAGGTTGTCCCCTCTAGGCCAGAAAGCCTCAAAGTTGATACTCTGACTTCAGCAGCCCACTGACTCACCAGTTTCAGAGTTACAGATCCTCTACCTTCAGAAAAGGTATGCACTGGTTGCCACCCTCTTGGAGCGCTGTTAGTTCCTTTTATTGTGGTGTGGTTGGTGATTTTGTGTTTGTGTGTGCTTGTTTTCTTTTGCTCTTTTGTTGTGAAGGTATCTTTATCCTGTGTTTTCTTGGGTGTAGTTGATCTGGTTGGATTAAAGATTCTTTCTTGTATATTTTGTATGGCTGGGCTGCTATGTAGATATTGTTTAAGTTTAGTTTTGTCATGGAATATTTTGTTTTCTCTATCTATGCAGATTAAAAATTTTGCTGGGTATAGAAGTCTGGGATGGCATCTGTGGTCTCTGAGTTCTGCATGATATCTGCCCAGTCCCTTCAGACTTTCATAGTCTCTGTTGAGAAGTCTGGTGTGATTCTAATAGGTCTGTCTTTATATGTTACTTGTCCCTTTTCCCTTGCCACTTTTAACATTTTTTATTTCTTCTGTAAAATTTGTGTTTTGATTATTATGCAGAGGGGGTATTTTTTTCTGGTAGCCTGTTTGCTATTCTGTAAGCCTCTTGTATGTTTAAGGGCATCTCTTTCTTAAAGTTAGTGAAATTTTCTTCTATGGTTTTCTTGAAAATATTTTCTGGACCTTGAAGCCTGAAAGTCTTTTTTGTCTATTCCTATAATTCTTTCATTTTGTTTTTTCATGGGGTCCTTGATTTCTTGGATGTTTTGTGTCAGAACCTTTTCCTTTTATATGTTTTCTTTGAAAGATATATCAATTCCTACAACTGTATCTTCAGTGCCCGAGATTCTGTCCTCCATCTCTTATATTCTGTTGGTGATGTTTCCCTCTGTGTTTCCTGATCTCTTTTGTGTTCTCCATTTCCAGGGGTTTCTTGGTTTGTGTTCTCTTTATTGATTCTGTTTTCATGTCTTAAACAATTATTTGCATTCCCTTCACCTGTTTGATTGTGAATTTCTGTTTGTCTATGATGGCCTCTAATTTTGATGTTGTTGTTGTTCATTACCTCCTTATGTGACTTTAATAACTGCATAATCATGGATTTAAGATATTTTCAACATCTGTTTCAGTCCCCTATTGGGTGGAGCTTTTCAGAGGACCCAGGCTCCATCCTGTTCCCTCTCTTCCACCACTTCTGATATCATTCCTATTTGCCATCCTGAATGAGATTTAAGCCTCCTCCCTAGGATCCTCCTTTTGTTTGACATCTTTGGGTCTGTGGATTTTCATATGGTTATCCTATATTATATGGCTTATATCCACTTATAAGTGAGTATGTACTGTGTGTCTTTCTGCTTTTGGGTTACTGTAACCCAGATGATCTTTTCTAGCTTCATCCATTTTCCTGCCAATTTTATGATATTTTGTTTTTGTTGTCAATTACTGAGTAGTACACTGTTGTGTAAATGTGCCACCATTTCTGTATCCATTCCTATGTTGATGGACATCTAGGTTGTTTCCCGATTCTGGCTATTACAAATACAGCTTCTTTGAACATGAGAAGTTTCATCCAACAAGGGATCAAATCACATGCTGAGACTCACAGCCAAACTTTGTTCAGAAGACAGGAAATCTTATGGAAGAAGTTGTGGGTGGGAATAGAAGGACTCTGAGGAGGCAAGAGCTCCAGAAGGAGACCCACAAAGCTAAAAATTCTGAGCACAGGGTGTCCTGCAGAGACTGATGCACCAACCAAAGACCACCAATGGAGATGGCCAAGACTCCCTCCACAGATGTAGCTGATCTTAGTCTTCAAGTTTCTAACTGAGTAAAGGGAGCATGTGGCTGCCTCTGTAATAAACTCAGTTGCTGGCTCTTTGATCTCTTCCCCTTGCCAATGTCACCTTGCCAGGCCACAGAGAAAGAGTATCCAGGCAGTCTTAATGAGACTTTATAAGCTAGGGGAAGATGGCAGGGGACTATAACTCCCCCTGTCAGTGGAATATGGAGAGTGATGTGGAGGAGAGGGAGGGATGATGGGACAGAGAGGAGTTGAGAGATGGCCTGGAACCCCTGCACAAAGGTAGCCTATGGCAGTTCAGTATCCAAGTGTCCTCCATAGTAATGGGGACAGAGACTGTCTCTGGCATGAACTGATTGGCCTGCTCTTTGATCACATCCCCCTGAGGGGGGAGAAACCTTACCAGGCCACAGAAGAAGACAATGCAGCCACTCCTGATGAGACCTGATAGACTAGGATCAGAGAGAAGGGGAGGAGGACCTCCCTTTTCAGTGGACTAAAAGCTGGACATGTTGGGGAAGAGGGAGGGTAGAATTGGGAGGGGAGGAGGGAGTGAGGTACAAGGGAGATACAAAGTGAATAAACTGTAATTAATAAGATCAAAAATAATTATTTCAAGAAGAATATTGTCTTAAAATGATATTGAGTTGTAAAAGCTAGTGTAAATAACTGGCTTTCTGGTCCACAGATATTGGTGTGAAGAATCCTATGACTACAACTTTCTTCAAACCAATGAAACTATCGGTTTACAGAGAAAAGAAAGAGAAAGTGTATAGGATAATAGAAATCATGATCTCTCGTGTCTAGTGGTACCTGTCTTCTCCCAGAGTACTTCTTATCATATCACACCACATAAGCATCTGGATCCAATGAGATATATCCCCAGTCCCCACAACACTGATAAAAACAGGTTCATTCTTCCCCTCAGATTCTATAGTCTAAGATCACCAGGTTCACTCTAGGCTTAATGTAGAGCAAACTCCCCTTTGGGGTTACATCCTATTTGGTTTTTTGGTTGGTTTCTTGCTTGTTTTTTACATTTCAACATCTGTGCAAGTGTCAAAGCAATTAAAATGTGCTACTCAACTGAAATTTTACTTGATTTATATAAAACAACAGCTGATAGTTTTAACTTCATATATGATAAATGTATTTTCTCAGAAAGAAAGTGGGTTTTGTTTGTTCCATACTGATCTTTTAGAAATATTGAGCAAAAATCACACAGGAATTATGCCATAAATTCAGGAAAATTATATCAGATTGTATTCCTAACATACTTACTAAACATCACATATGCAGAACTATGTATTCAACAAGATTATCTTGAATTTCCATTTGCATCATTTATGTTATATGTACTAGACATGGTATGAAAATGTGTTTATATCACCACAGAAACTTAACAAATTCTATTAAGTTTATAACTGTATGCAATGAATGAATGATGGATTTTTAAATTTGAATTTGTAATTATAGAAAGAGAACAATGAAGTGCCTTATTGAGTACATAAAAAATAGATTTTATATATGTATTTCCCAATGGTAATTTTGTTATTTATCTTTCCTTCCAGTCAGTTTGATATAACTCTTGTTATATCAAACATATAGTAATTTTTGTCTTTTTATTAAAATGAAAAAAAGATCTTTGAAAACAGAGATATACATGTGAAATGATGTGACTAGTTGATATTTTGTATTTTGAAGTTGCATTTCAAAGAAATTTAAAATGAACATCAAATTTCAGATTTTTCTTTGGGTTTTCTCTTTTTTAATTTTTATTTTTTTAATAGAATTTACAGTTTGTTAACTTTGTATCCCTGCTGTATCCCCCTCGCTCTTTCCCTCCCAATCCCACCCTCCCACCCTCATAATAGGACAGGAGCCTACCACAGAGGGCCTCTGAAAGACTCTACCTAGCAGTATATCAAAGCAGATATTAAGACTCATAACATATAGTATTTTTTAACATACCTTTAACTATATACTATACAGATAACTATATATCATGTGCCATTTGTATTGTTTTTTTTCCATTCTACTGAATGTGAACATCTTTATTTTTTACCTCATCTTATTGCTCAGTTTATTGCCTTTACTCTCATCTCTAATGCTTACACTTTTGTAATCATAACATAGCAATGCCTTTGATTACTTCTACATCAGGTTGTGATTCTTACACATAGATCTTTTATATCACTGAAATTGTCATTACAAATTTCAGTGCCTTGCACAGACTAAGAAATATCAGTTTCAGTGGCTGTTTTGTAAAAATGCCATCATCTTTGATGAGGGATAGATCCACTCTTATCTGTGGGTATAGAAGATGAGTATTTACAAAGCAGTTAGAAATTATACAGGATTAAGAATGTGGCAGTAATCAGTTTTCCTCTAACATCTACATCCTTACTAGCCACAGATAGCTTGGTAGTTGAATAGTTTTATAATACCAAATGAGTTCTGTACTATAAAGAAGACCTTGAGTTCAATTAGAAACCTGTTGGTTACCACCACCAAGATACAAATGAGACTCATTCATTTTTAGGGATATCTTGCCATGCTTGTCATTGCTCTGGTTCACAAGTGTCATGATTGGGTAGGACTGTTGATTGCTTTCTTTCTTTAGCAGTATATGAGTCACATTCCAGTACTCTAAAAGCTAGGCCTCAGGGAAGAGGTTTCTCTTTACAGCAAAATGAAGACCATTAGAGAAAGTCAGAATTTAACAAAATGCAAAGAATAACTGACTGAGGGTTGCCCAGAACCAATTTATACATCTATGTTATAGCTCTGAAAGCTAAAACTATAACCATGAAATCTCACCAATATGGCTGACTAAACATAACATGAACAATTAGAATAACAGTTGACAAATAACTGTATTTAGAGAAAATTTCATTAGGTCTTACCCCTACATGAAGTGTTACACACTATTAAAAATTACTGAGACAAGAAAAATTATCTTCTCTAAGAATGAACCCCATGATCAGTTATCCAATTAAGAGTGGTCAGCCCATAGAAACAAATATAAGCAGGCTAAACTGAAGGGATTCAGCAGTTTGCATTTATGTACTGATTTCGCTCTCTCTCCTTTCTCTGTGTGTGTGTTTGTTTGTTTGTGTGTGTGTATGTGTGTGTGTGTGTGTGTGTGTGTGTGTGCATGAATGTGTGTCACAACAGTGGTTAAAGAAGAGGCCTTGGATTTGGGAGGAGGGGTAAATTATGGAAGAGGAGGGAGTGAGAAGGCAGGCAAGAAATTGTGTCATTTTTTATATTAAAAAGATCATTACAATGCTGATATGTCAAAAAATATACCAGGTCACAGAGGAAGACAATGCAGATAGTCCTGATGAGACATGATAGACTAGGATCATATAGGGGAGGAAGACCTCCCCTATCAGTTGAATGTGGGAGGACAAGGGAGAAGAAGAGAAGGGGAAGGATTAGGAGGGAGAAAAGGAGGAGATTACAGCTGGGATACAAAGAGAATAAATTGTAATAAATTAAAAAATTAATTTAAAAAATTTAAAATAACCTAATCTTTAGCTTTGAGTTACATTTATTGTTATAATAGTTCCTGTTATACATTTTCCACCTTTGAAACTGTTGGCTAGTTATAGGTCAAACTGATACAATATAGAGTTGAATGGAAGCAACCTCAATTTTCAAAAATGTCTCTGGTGCTTTCTGAGAAAATTTAGAAGAGCAGTACTCAGCTATCCCTCTCCTGGGCAAACACCCATAAGATGATCCACCATGCATCAAGAACATTTGATCAGCCATGTTCATAGCAGCTTTATTTGTAATAGCCAGAAACTGGAAAAAACTTAGATGTCCCTCAAAAGAAGAATGGATGAAGAAAATGTGGTACATTTACACAATGGAATAGTACTCAGCCATTAAAAAAGAAAGAAAGAAATCATGAAATTTGCAGGCAAATTAACTAGAAGAGAGCTTCCTGAGTGAAGTAATCCAGATCCAGAAAGACACAAATGGTATGTACTCACTTATAAGGAATTTTAGCCATGTAGTACAAGATAGACATACTACAATTTACAGACTCCCAAAAGATAAGTAACAGTGAGGGCCCAAGGGAAGATGCTTAAATCTCACTAAGAAGGGGAAACAAAATAAACAGAGGTAGTGTTTGAAGAGTGGCAACAAGCGAAAAGAGGAAGCACAGAGACAAATAAGGGTGGAGATCAGAACTGGGGAGAGCAGTGGTGGGAAGACAGAAGATGGCTCAGGCTTCATTTGGGCTTATAAATAAGGGGAGTGAAGAATGCCTCTAACATGTACTCTGTTGCCTGGTTTTTCATTACTTCCCCTTGATGCTTTACCAGACCACAGGGGAATAAGAGGAAGTGAACGCTTATGAAATTAGATGGTTGGGGTATATGGCTGGGTAGGGGTTCTTATATTCTGAATAATAGGGGGTGCAGGAGGGACGATGGGACTGGGGAAGAGAAGGGATGGCTACAGCAATGGTGTAAAGTGAATAAATAAATAAATATTTTTTTTAAATTATCAGGCTATAGGCAAGATTAGGGGACATTTTTTTTTTAGTGATTGACTGGGGGAATATAGCTTAATGTGGGTGATTTCATCCCTGGGCTAGTGTTCCTGGGTGCTTTAAGAAAGTTGGTTGAGTCAGTCATGGAGAACAAGACAGTAAACATCAGTTCTTGTCTCCAGGTTTCAGCCCTCTTTGGATTCTTTCCTGACTTCCTTTGATGATAAACAACAACAACAAAAAAAAGTGTAAGCCAGATAAATTCTTTCCTTTCTAACTTGCTTTTGGTTATGATGTTTCATTATAGCAACAGTGATCCTAATTAAGACAGAAAGCAATCTTTGTTCAACACTGTTATAATTCAATGATATCTTTTAATAAGAATAATGTGCAATTATTTTATGTTGTATTATTGCTCTGCACAGTTTAACAAAAATAAAGTGAAACCCTAATCTTATGTACAAAGTTGCTTTAAAGAACTACTGGAACTCTACAGATAAAAATAACTCTGTGCCATTATAATGAACTCAGAAACAAGTCAGCCACCAATAATGAAACTGAATTAGGAAATCCAAGTTGCTTGAAATTGATTTTCAGTTCTTCTCCAGATACCCCAGAGAAGAATTCTCTTTTCTCTTCTCTCCATTTCTTTCTGCACTCTGGAAATAGGGTGATTTTTCTAAAATACCCATTTAATCAGGCAGGTAAAACATTACCTGACCATAGTTGCCATGCATGAATTCCACAGACATTCTCTCAAGCCTCAGAGCCTTCCCAATAATGTTCTCTTTATTTAAACTCCTATATACTTGATATTCACATATTTTAAAAATACACATTGCATGGTTAGGGATTTAGGTCAGTGGTAGCATGCTTGCCTAGCAAGCATAAGGCCCTGGGTTCAGTCCTCAACTCTGGGGGAAAAATAAAACTTATTTTAATAATAAAAAAATACACATTATTGCCATACACCAATAACTCAGCACATACACCTTTATGTTACTTCTTTATTTAACAATTTATTATGTACCTTTTTCAGGCTTCAAAATCATTATTTTTAATAAACGTCTGGTATTTTCTTGAAGAAATGGCATCATAGATTACCAAAAATATATTCTGCAAATATCTTTGAGTTTTTCACCATTATAAACTTGACTTTATTCATCATTGTAAATAAAATTATTGTGTTTAGGTTGCTAGCCAAAGCATTATATACTAGAGCAGAACTTCAAGAATCACGGCACCATAATATTTTAGTAATTACAGTACTGCTTTCAAAATTACTTTTCCAAAGTATATGAAAAAAATACTTCCACTGAAACTGTAAAAGAAAGCTTATTTCTATACAATTTTGCTGACGTTAAGCATTTTATCATTTTAAATAATTGCTAACTTGGTAAGATAATAATCATATATCATGATGTACTTCTGTTCATTTTATGCCACCAGCAACCTCAAACATTTCCCATAGACTGATTTACAAACCCCTTGAAACTGCCATCATATTTATTTATTTATTTTTGAAATCTACAGTGTGTATCTCAAATGTGCTCATATTTAATAGTCGCTATCCCTATTTTGTAACTAAATAGATTCAATACACCACATTCATACACATAAATATGCATGCATAGACAGCAATATTGCATTTAGTAACAGTGATTTGAACTAATGTAAGCAGACACTAAAAATGAGAATATTTCATTTTTTGTAAGTAAAACCACTAATACTAAACATGTACTTCAAAAATCACTTGTGACATTTGTGCTAAAATTTTAAGTAGGAAGAGACCATCTAGGTAAGAAAAAGAGCCCTTGGAAAAATTTAATCTTGTTGATTGTATTCTGAAATGGAATCTGGGGAATGAATGTTTGTGAGTGACTAGAAAGGGAAAGAGGAAAATACAAAGAAAAATGAATAACTGAATTATAGTCTTAACTGTTATCCAAATCAAGGCAGTCACTTAGCTAGAGGCTTGGCTGTTCATTTTATTTAAATTACGTCACAGGTCTGTGTGCTCTTTTCATATGTGTCATTGTCTTTCACTACTAAAATTCATCACTTAGTATTTATTCAGCTTTTGCAACTGACTGCATAGTTTAGGCTGTCTCCTTGCCTGAGTTAGCTAGGTGCCAGTAGTACATACTATGAAAATATGAAAATAGAGAGATAGGAAACAGCGGAGTAAGAGACTTTTAAGACTCTTAACTAAATGTTTGACATGTATTCTAGGCATATGACAGGTAATAATTAACTCTGCTTAATTAGGTTTTGAATCTTGGGATGAAGAATAGTAGCAAAATTGAATAGTACTAATGAAAGCTTGAATTACTATAATCAAAACATTCTTTTCTTCACACCAGGTAAAAGACTTTCACATAAGTGTACCACCTTTCTTTATATATAAGAGCAATAAGAGTTGAATTGCCACAGTGATTAAAATCAAAGTTTTGGCATAATTCTTATAATTAAAATATTATGTAATGTTAGCAAGGAACTTAAACAAAATTAGGGTGGAATTTCTCACATGAAAGAGATTGCATGGTGTGGAAATACTATTAAAGATATATTTTTATGGAAATTTAATAATTTGACAGATAATGTTAACATTGCACACATGAAGTAAAATAATATTAGTAAAAATAAATAAATGTGTAAAACATATTATTGTACATCATTTTTCCTGATGCTACCAATAGTTTGTATTAGGACAAAAGCACCCCAATTTATTTATTCTCTCTTTAAATACAACTTTATTAACTCAAGCTCCTTGTATTCTACTAAATTAGACTACATTAATATGACTACATCTGATAATTGCTGATTTGTGCATCTCAGATTCTATTACCAATGTACTATGTTGAGTTCATGTCTGTTCAATGGAATTTAACAGCAATCAAAATGAATCAGCAACTCCAATAAATTTCCCATTGTTTTGTTTCTTTCCCCATTGCTCAGTTGTGTGTGTAGTTTCCCTTTGCAAAGCCAAACAGCTGGGGCTTCCTTTACTATTAAGAAGCAGTAACTGCCAAACTTCAGTTTTAAAAATTACAAAATAGAATTCTCAAGAGGGGGGCTTCGTCCCAGAGCATGTGGAATTTGAAAGGAAAAGCAGATGGAGTCCAGGAGGAAGACAGCTTGGTGATGATTATTTTAATTATTAACTGAAAATAAAGTGAGGCACATTGAAGGGAGAAATTATTAGAGAGGCTGTTGCAGGAACACAGGGAAAGAAAGTTTCTATGCATCAGTCTAGTCTTCCTTAAGCATAAACATAGGCAAGAACCATAATGCTCTAAGTGCCCAGAAGCTTAAGGACAATAGATGCATGGACCATTCTGATTAGTGATGGCAGCAGACACAGATGGCTGGTTAACCCGTTAGGTGATCAGAAAAGACAGCCACCATGGAATATGTGGCCTCTTCATAGAGCAGGACCCAGACAGGTGGCTGACAGCTTGAGCTGGGTTCTTTGTATTTGGTTTCTGACCTTATTTTAAATGACAGTTTTAAAATGCTTGTTAGGTCTGTACTTAAGCTTTTGTTGTTATTGTTGTTTTGAGCTGTTTTTAGCACAATATTGTGAAATAGCAATACAATATCAGTAAGCATATTTTCAATTTTGCCTTTGTCTTTTATTTATTTATTGCTTTTTAATTCATTCATTTTCATTTAAAATTTTTATACAATATATTTTGAACATATTATTTCCCTTCAATTTTTCCCAGATCCTACTCACCAAACTCCATGTCACTTTTCCCTGTCTCTTAAAAAGATGAAATAAATCGAAATGAACTTTAAAAAAGAAAATAATAGCAAAACAAAGCGGACACACAGAAAAACTTTGAGGGTTTTTGTTGTTGTTGTTGCTTTGTTTTTGCTAGCTATTTCTGTGCATGGGGCCTGTGTCTGGATATGACTGATATAACCATGACACTCCAGCGGAATGATTTTTCCCTTTCCCATCTGGTATCAAATTGAAAACAGCTTCTTGTTTCGAGGTGAAACTTTGTGTCTCCTCTCCCTTCCCAGTGCATTCATATTTATCAGTTTTCTTCACTTTGGAATATGCTGTTCTCTTGGAGTTATCCACCCCCTCTGCCTCTTACAATATTTCTGCCACCTATTCTGCATACATATTTGAGTCTTGAGGGGAGGGATTTGATAAAGACATCCTACTTAGGCTGAATGTGCTAAAGTATTTTACTCTCTGCACATTATCCAGCTGTGGATCTTTGTGTTAATTTACATCTACTGCAAGAAAAAGCTTCCCTAATGAGGTTTCTGTGATATTTTTCTTTATTGGTATAGAAATAAGCCATTAGGAGTCATTTTATAGTTATGTTTCTTTATCAGAATAATAGTAGTAGGTTTTCCTCCAGGGCCTATGACCTATCTAATTTCAGGTTCTTAATCAGGTTAGCAGTATCAGGGATCAGATACATTTATGGAATGGGTATTATATCCAGTGAAAAAGTGGCTGGTTACTCCCTTAACATTTGTGGTTCTATCGTATCAATATATCTTGAAGGCAAGTCTCAAATTCTAAGTCACAGGGCTTGTAACTGATGATTACTTTTCTCCTCTAGTAGCATGCAAAGTATTTTGAAATACCACGAACACTTGTGTGTAAAGATTAAGCCTTTGTTTCGACACCAGCTTGAATCCTCTGTACTCACTGACATAAATAAGCATTGTCTTCAGCAACACCGCCTTACCATCAAGATAGGAAAAGTAACCCACACATTGGAAATGGTCTGTATTGTTTAGGTGGTTCTAAGGAAACACTTTGGCCAGGAACTCAACAATCTGTCATCTATTCCTTTCATTGAAGATTTTATTTCGTGGCCTAAGATATCTAGCTGTCTCCCCAGCTATAGAATATCACCATTTAAATTCCTTTCATATATGTATATAGTTTAGGAAGTTCCTAAGGTAGTAAGTTCCATATGGCTTTTTGAATAATCTTTAATGTTAATTGTCTCTGCTCATATTCTTCCCTTTACCCTGCTTTCAAACTCCCATCCATTAAACCCTCATATTCTAGTTTCCCATTTATATATTTATAACACTATAGTGTATTTCCCCCTTATCAAAAGATTTTCTCTTTTACATCCCCACTCCTATCCCAAGTACATTGCTAGTTATTCAGTCTAAAACAAAGTGGTAAATGAGAAAAATATATACAAAACGTTTTCTTTGATATTTTAATCTTCCACATTTCTTGAGAGACTCAGAGCTATGGTCATTCTCTAAAATAATGCAAAGAAAAAATTCCAGTGGTGACCTTTCTAATCTTTTATGTACACTGGCTGCTCATCCAGAAATCTCATCCAATCCATATGTTACTTTCATATGAGGCAAACATATGACCTTAATTCTATAAATGTGTAAGACTGAAGGACAGCTTTGTCAAAAACAGATATAATGGTGGGTAGATTTAGTAGGTGAAAATACCCTTTGTAGCATATTTTATATACTGTTTGAGATATACATTATAAAGCTATATGGAATATTATCATTGAATGGCCAGCACTGAAGAGGCTAATGTTTAAAATAAGTAGATAACCTACACATGGCTCCAGGTATTTTTGGATTTGTGGTTAATAACTGATGTGGCTGTTAAGTTATGCATTTATGAAAACACAATTTTAAATGCTGTAAAACAAAACAAATAAAACACAGTTTGTATTTGTTCTATAGCTTCAAGAAGATAGATTTCCAATCTGAGCTTGCTGTTCATATCAGATACCTTTGACACAATTTAACGTATTCAGAAAAATGTGTTATAACCTTTGCTCTTTTTATAATAGAAGAAAAGATGAAAAGTATTTGAAAGAGATGTCTTAGATAATAACTAAACAGGGTCAGTTTCAGGCCAGGAATTCTGTAAGGCTATTCTAAAATGTTTGTTCTTAGATCAGAAAAACGTGAAAAATACAAAGAGGAAAAAAGAAGCAAAGGTAAACATGTGATTCCCAGGCTCCCACTCTGCTCATATATGTGGATAACATGAGTTTCAGTTCACTTCCTTGTAAACAGCTACCTTGAAAAATCTATATCAGAGCAGAAGCTTTGCCTTTCTTTCAAATCTTCCTAGAGACTTAAGATGCTTATGCATATTCTGAAAAGACAATTTCAAGTGAGTTTCTTGCTAAAAGTCTAATATTGTATTGATGCTTCCTGTCCTTTTTATTACATAGAATTTCAGGTGTTACTTGAGATAAAGGACAAAGTTGCAAAATTTGACTGATCTGTGTGCTGTCATATTGAAACTATAAAAGCATAAGTTCAAATCTGGTAGGACAATTTTATGAAGACTAGAAGACTACCATATATTAAATTTACTTTCTTGTCAAAGTTTTATTATTTTTATATTATGTGTAAGAGTGCTGGCATGCATATATGTACCACATACATTCCTAGTGCCATTGGAAATCACAAGACAGCATCAGATACTGGAAGACTGGAGTTTTAGATGCCTGTAAGCCATTATGTAGATCCCAGGACTTAGGAAAGATTAGTAATTTCTATTAATCTGTAAACCAACTTTCTATACCTTAATTTCTAGCTCAATATTTGCAAATATGTCTTTGTATACTTTGATTGTATATGTTGGGTAAGAATAGACTAAGGTTCAACAAACATTAAATAGAGTTACTTTTTAAAGAACTTCCTGGAATGATTTTAAATGAAGACAAATCTTGTAGTGGGTCCTTCTTAAAATATATTTTTGTGTGTAAATTTCCCCACTTTCTTGTCTCAATTTGAGACCTATTTAAAAAAAAAAAACAGGTGGGTCAAGATGGTGGCGCCAGGAGGACTCCCATTCTGACCAGCAGCACAGCATGATCAACACAGTGACCAGCAATCAGAACTCTCAGCCATAAAACACAAGTGATTGTGTTTCCCAGGTAAGAGGATACCCCACGGTGGGGGATTCAATCAGCTTTTAACTCACCCGGCTAAACCGCAGAAGAGATCCCGGTTCCACCAGAGCCTTGGTCGCCAGCCCAGAGCCACACACCAGTGTGCTCTGGTCATGGTCCCAGACTGAACTGTGCTCACCACAACACCAGAGACTGGAATCTCCAGTCTAGAGATAACCCCATGGTGCCGGAAACGATTGGGACTGACCTTAGGTCACACAGACATCCCCTGGAAAAGACTCGGGTTCCCCAGGTGTCCTTTGAGCCAGCCCAGAGCCAGAGCCAGGGACCCAGGCTCCAGCACAGAGCCCTGCCTGCGTGCCTGATTCGATTCTTCAGACAGAACTGTGAGCCCCAGGGCACCAGAGACTGAGTTTCAATGTTGGGTGCAAACCCACGGAGGGAATCAGCTGGTCAGATCTCAGAACACTCAGCCAACACCCCTACCCCGAAAAGGTCTCCGACAATTTCCCACTTTTGGCAGACGCCCAGACTCCCAAAGGCCAGAAAGGCAGAGCCAAACGCATCTGTGCCTGCGGGTTCTACTCTCCATCCCAGACAGAAAGGCGATCCCCAATCTGGCCCAGAAGGGGACACACACTGCCAGCCCAGATCAGAGCGTAGACTCTTGGACCACAGCTGCACACTCAACCACCATCCCAGACCCGGGTGCACAGCATCCGCATCCGGACTAGAGCAGCGACCACAACCGCCATCCCAGACAGGGACACACAGCTTCCAGCTCAGAGTGAGGCATCCAGCCATCTAACCAGAGAGGAGCCCTCAGATGCCAGCCTAGAGAGGTGTGCTGAGCATCCAGACCACAGCGGCACCCCCAGGCGCCAACTCAACCTAGGCGCACATTCTCCAGGCCAAGAGCAGAGCACTCAGCCCGTGGCCTAGAGACTTGCTGGGTGCTCCTCTCACCTTCCTGAACAGAACTGTGTGCCCTAGGATACCAGACTGAGTTTCCCTGTTGGGAGAAAACCCCACAGCTATGGAATCAGCAGGATCTTCAAGAGGGCTGTACCTGGAAAACAGTGTAACAACAACAACAACAGCTCACTAAATTCAGAACGAGAAACCCAGCAGAGGGGCAACTGTCTTAAGAACTTCTACGGGTGAGAGGAGAGCCCCCCTAACTAACAAAGACCACAGGTACTACCAGGGTCTATACACCTGAGTTGAGCAGTGGCAATTCCTGAGAAACACTGGACATACAGTGACCATACCCAAAAAGCAGAGGAGAAATCCTTCAGGAAAAATCATGTACCGGCCAAGGGGATTCTCCCTACCTCAGGACTCCAGGAAGCACAGAAACTAACAGCCAACACCTAAAACAGCCCAGTGGGTAGAGGTCAGCGTAAAAGCCCAACCAACAAAACACAGAGCAATATGGAATCTCCAGAACCCAGCCATCCAGGGGCGAGCAGCACTGGAAAACCCAGCATAATAGAAAATCAAGAAGATGAACTTATATCTATGCTGATGAGGATAACAGAGGAAACAAATGAAATACGTAAAGAATTAGAGGAAGATAAAACCAAACAGATCATGGCTATCCATAAAGAAATGGAGGAAGTTAAAGACAAGCAGATTATGGTCATCTGTGAAGAAATACGGGAAGATGCAGACAAACAGTTTGTGGCCTTCAGAGAAGAAATAATTAAATAGCTGAAAGAAATAAAAGAAACAGAGCTGAAGGAACTAAAAGAAAAACAGGAAAATATAATCAGACAGGTGAAGGAAGTAAACAAAACAACTCAAGATCTGAAGATAGAACTGGAAAAAAATAAAGAAAACACAAATGAAGGAAATAATGGAGAGGAAGAATTTAGGGAAGAAAACAGGAACTACAGAGGTAAACATAACCAACAGACTACAAGAGATGGAAGAAAATCTCAGATGTAGAAGATACAATGGAAGAAATCCATGTATCTGTCAAAGAATATGTTAAATCCAAAAATTCCTGACACAGACCGTCCAAGAAATCCAAGACAATATGAAAAGACAAAACCTAAGGATAATAGGAATAGAGGAAAAAGAAGATTCCTTTCTCCAAGGCCCAGAAAATATTTTCAACAAAATCATTGAAGAAAATTTCCCCAAGTTAAAGGAGAGGCCAATAAGAATACAAGAGGCCTACAGAACACCCAACAAATTTGACCAGAAAATAAAATCCTCCCGCCACATAATAATAATCAAAACAGTAAGTATACAGAACAAAGAAAAGATACTAAAAGCTACAAATGAAAAAGGCCAAGTAACATATAATGGCAAATCCATCAGAATCACACCTGACTTTTCAACAGAGACTATGAAAGCCAGAATGGCCTGGACAGATATCATGCAGATCCTAAGATAACACAGATGTCAGCCCAGGCTACTATACCCCGCAAAACTCTCAGTCCTCATAGATGGAGAAAACAAAATATTCAATGACAAAAACAAATTTCAACAATACCTACACACAAATCGAGCATTACAAAAGACACTGGAAGGGAAAATACAACCCAAGAAAACTAGCTACTTTCAAGAAAACACAGGAACTAATTAACCTCATTAGAGTAAAACAAAAAGCAACCAAGTACACAACCTTATGACCACAGCCAACATCAAAATCAAAGGATCTAAGAGCCACTGGTCATTAATCTCTCTCAACATCAGTGGACTCAACTCTCCAATAAAATGACATAGACTCAGAAAATGGATGCGTAAACAAAACCCAGCAATCTGTTGCATACAAAAAAGACACCTAAGGCACAAAGATAAACATTATCTGAAGGTAAAGGGTTGGAAGACTACTTTCTAAGCAAATGGACCCAAGAACCAAGCAGGAGTAGCCATTCTAATATCTGATAAAATAGCCTTTCAACCAAAATTAATAAAAAGAGATGGGGAAGGACATTTCATACTCATCAAGGGAAAATTCCACGAGGAAGACATCATAATCCTGAACAATATGCCCCAAATACAAGAGCACCCAAATTTGTAAAAGACACATTGATAAAATTTAAACCATATATAGATCCCCACACATTAATAGTGGGAGACTTCAACACCCAACTCTCAACAAAGGACAGGTCAACAAAACAGAAATTAAACAAAGAAACAATGTCTCTAACAGAGGTCATGAATCAAATGGACCTAAGAGACATTTACAGAACCTTACACCCAAACACAAAAGAATTTACCTTCTTCTCAGCACCTCATGGAACCTTTTCCAAAATAGACCATATAGGTGGTCACAAAGCAAGTCTCTACATATAAAAGAAGATTGAAATAATCACTTGTATCCTGTGTGATCACCATGGTATAAAGCTAGACCTCAAAAACAACAGAAATAGCAAAAAGCCTACATACACATGAAAACTGAACAACTTTTTACTAAATGACAGTTGGATTAAAATAAAGAAATTAAAGAAATAAAGAAATTAAAGTCTTTCTAGAATTCAATGAAAATGAAGGCTCAACATACCCAAACTTGTGGGACACAATGAAAGCAGTGGTAAGAGGACAGCTTATGCCACTAAGTGTCTTCAAGAAGAAATTTGAAACATCTCATTCAAACATCTCATTCAAACTTAATGGCTCATATAAAATCCTAGGGGGAAAAAAAAAAGCAGACACACCAAAAAGGAGTAGAAGGCTGGAAATAATCAAAATCAGGGCTAAAATCAATAAATTAGAAACAAATGAAACAATTCAAAGAATCAATGAAACCAAGAGTAGGTTCTTTGAGAAAATCAACAAGATAGACAATCACTTAGGCAGTCTAACTAAAAGACAGAGACACCATCCAAATAAACAAAATTAGAAATGAAAAGGGAGACATAACTACAGACACTGAGGAAATCCAAACAATCATTAGGTCTTACTTCAAAAGTGTATATGCCACAAAATTTGAATATCTAACTGAAATGGAAAATTTTCTTGATAGATTCCACTTACCAAACTGAACCAAGACCAGGTAAATCAAATAAATACTCCTATATCCCCAAGGGAATAGTAGCAATCATCGTAAGTCTTCCATCCAAAAAAAGCCCAGGACCAGATGGTTTCAGCACAGAATCCTCCCAGACCTTCAAAGAAAAGCTAACTCTAGTTTCCTTCAAACTATTCCACAAAATAGAAACAGAAGGAACACTACCAAACTCAATCTATGAAGCAAAAGTCACCATGTTACCTAAACCTCACAAAGACCTAACAAAGAAAGGGAATTTCAGGCCAATCTCCCTTATGAACATTGATGCAAAAATACTCAACAAAATACTTGTAAATCAAATACAAGAACACATCAAATATATCATTCATAATGACCAAATAGACTTCATCCCAGGTATGCAGGGGTGGTTCCATTAATGTGATCCACTAAACAAACAAACTAAAAGAAAAAAAAAAAAAACACATGATAATCTCCTTAGATGCTGAAGAAGAATTTGACAAAATCCAACATCCATTCATGTTTAAATTATTGGAGCAATCAGGTATAAAAGGGACATATCTAAAAATAGTAAAGGCAATATACAGCAAGCATATAGCCAACATCAAACTGAATGGAGAGAAACTTAAAGCAATCCCACTGAAATCAGGGACAAGACAAGGCTGCCCACTCTCTCCATATCTCTTCAACATAGTTCTGGAAGTCCTTGCTAGGACAATAAGACAGCTGAAGGAGATCAAAGGGATGTATATTGAAAGGCAAAAGTCAAAGTATCACTATTTGCAGATGATATAATAGTATACCTGAGTGACCCCAAAAATCCTACCAGGAAACTCCTACATTTGATAAACACCTTCAGCAAAGTGGCTAGATACAAAATTAACTCAAAATAATCAGTAACCCTCCTGTATACAAAAGACAAAAGGGCTGAAAAAGTAATTGGGAAACAACACCCTTCACAATAGCCACAAATGACAAAGTACCTTCGTGTAACCTTAACCAAGGAAGTCAAAGACTTGTATGAAAAAAATTTCCAGTTTCTGAAGAAAGAATTAGAAGAAGATATCAGAAGTTGGAAAGATGTCCCATGCTCACGGCTTGGCATGATTAACATAGTAAAAATGGCCATCTTACCAAAAGCAATCTACAGATTCAAAGCAATTCACATCATTTGTCAAAACAGTTCTTTACAGACCTTGAAAGGAAAATTCTCAACTTCATATGGAATAACAAGAAGCCCAGAATTGCTAAAACAATCCTCTATAATAAAAGATTTTCGGGAGTTATCTCCATCCCTGATCTTAAGCTGTACTATAGAGCAACAGTTTAAAAACTGCATGGTACTGGCATAGAAACAGAATGGTGGATCAATGGAACTGAATAGAAGATCCTGACATAAGTCCACACACTTATGGACACCTGATTTTTGACAAAGATGCCAAAAACATACAAACGAAAAAAAAGATAGCATCTTCAACAAATGGAGCTGGTCTAACTGGATGTCTACATGTAAAAAAATGCAAAGGGATCCATACTCATCACCCTGCACAAAACTGAAGTCCAAGTAGATCAAAGACCTCAACATAAAACCAGAGACATTAAATCGGTTAGAAGAAAAAGTGGGGAATACCAGAGAATTCATTTGTACAGGAGACACCGTACTAAACAGAACACCAACAGCATAGGCTCTAAGACCAGCAATCAATAAATGTGACCTCATGAAAGTGAGAAGCTTCTGTAAAGCAAAGGACACCGTTGTCAAAACAAAACGAATGTCTACAGATTGGGAAAGAATCTTCACCAACCCTTTATCTGACAGAGGGCTAATATCCATTATACATAAAGAACTAAAGAAGCTGAAAAGCAGGAAACCAAGAAATCCAATTAAAAAATGGTGAACAGTGCTAAACATAGAATTCTCTGTAGAGGAACATCGAATGGCGAAGAAACACTTAAAGAAATGCACAACCTCATTAGCCATCAGGGAAATACAACTCAAAACGAACCTGATATTTCACCTTACACCCTTCAGAATGGCCAAGATAAAAAACTCCAGTGACAACACATGCTGGAGAGGTTGTGGAGAAAGTGGAACCATCCTACACTGCTGATGGGAATGTAAACTTGTACAACCACTCTGGAAATTAGCCTGGCACTTTCTTAGACAACTAGGAATAGTGTTTCCTCAAGATCCTGCCATACCACTCCTAGGCATATATCCAAAAGAGGCTCAACTACACCATTTGCTCATTCATGTTTGTAGCAGCTTTATTTGTAATAGTCAGAAGCTGGAAATAGCCCAGATGACCCTCAACTGAGGAATGGGTACAGAGATTGTGGTACAACTACACAATGGAATTTTGCTTAGCAATGAAAAACAAAGAAATCATGAAATTTGCAGGTAAATTGTGGGACTGGAAAGGATCATCCTGAATGAGCCATCCCAGGAGCAGAAAAACACACAGGGTTTATACCTACTCCTATAGACATATAATATAGCATAAACCTACTAAAATCTGTACATCTAAGTAACCTAATCAAGAGGGAGGACTCTGACTAAATGCTCAGTCTCCATCCTGAAATGCAAAGAGGATGGGCATCAGAAGAAGAGTGAAACAGCAAAGAAGTTAGGCACTTGCCACAGAGGGCCTATGAAAGGCTCTGTCCTACAGACTATCAAAGCAGATGCTGAGACTTATGGCCAACTGTTGGGCAAAGTGCATGTAATCTTATGAAAAAAGTAGAAAATAGAAAGAACTGGAGAGGACAGGAGCTCCACAAGGAGAGAGCAACAGAACGAAAAAACTTGAACACAGGGGTCTTTGCAGAGACTCATACTCCAACCAAGTTCCTTACACAGAGATAACCTAGAACCCCTGCACAGATGTAGCCCATGGCATTTCATTGGCCAAGTTGATCTAATAGTAATGGGAACAGGGACTGCCTCTGACATAAACTAATTGGTCTGCTCTTTGATCAGCTCCCCCTAAGGGGGGAGAAGAAGCCTTACAGAATATGAAAATGAAGCCACTCTTCATGAGATCTGATAGAGTAGGATCAGAAGGAAGGAGAGGAGGTCCTCCCTCTTCAGTGGACTTAGGAGGGGCATGCGTAAAGAATGGGGAAGGAAGGTGGGATTAAGAATTTAAGAGGGAGTGGTTTATGGGGGGATAGAAATTGATTAAAGAGTAATTAATAAAAGTTTTAAAAAATAAAAATTTGGGAGAACCCAAATATTCAAACCATACTTCTCATTACTCAAGAGTATAATCACTGCCTGCAACTGCCTCACTGTCCTAGTTTGCTTTTTATTGCTATAAGAAAGACTGGCCAAAAGCAACAAGAGTGAAAAATGGTTAGTAGTGGCTTGGAAGAAAATGTCCCTAATAAGCTCATAAGGAATGTCACTATTAGAAGGCGTAGCTTCGTTGGAGTGTGTGTGACCTTTCTGAGAATGACATTGAGGTCTCAGATGCTTTAATCAAGGCCAACTATGATTTTTCTCTTCTTATTGTTTGCCAATCCAGATATAAAATTTTCAGCTACCATGCTTCCCTCCTTGATGAGAATGGGTTAATCCCCTGAGGCTGTAAACCTGTTCCAAAGTTTTCCTTTTACATGAGCTGCCATGGTCATGTTTTTTTCACATCAATGGAAATCCCAACTAAGACAGTTCATAATTTTAGCTTATATGTCTGGATCACATTTGTTTATGAAAGTGAGCTAAAGAAGGAATTCTAGGGATGTATCAGAAGGCACACACTAATACAGAGGCTATGGAGGAATACTACTTTCTGGCTTGCTTCCCATGATTTTCACAAGATGCTGTCTAATAGCATTCAGGATCACCTTCCCAGGGTTGTAACATTCACAGTGAGCTAGACAACACAAATATTAAACATTAATCAAGAAAATGTCCCACAGTCTTGCCTACAAGCCAATCTGATGGAGGTGTTTTCTCAAATGGGATTCCTGTATCTCAGATGGCATCAACTTGAGTCAAGTTGAAAACAAAAAAATCAACTTACCAGAACACTCACCGAAGAGTGAAACATGGTTCTCTAAAGACTCAATAAGTCTCGTTGTACTTGTCAATTTTTGAGCTAGGTTCCCACTTGACAGTCATCACTAAGTAGTAGGCCCTAACTGTGACTCAATTCAATCACATAAAATAATGATTTCTGTGCCCCAATTTTGATTTGTACCTTAGAATGTCTTGTACTTGGTCTATAGGAAACATAATAAAATGAAAATTATAGAAGACACACTGTGAAATATGTGTAAGGCACTGTACTTTTAATAGGGATTCCAGGAGAACCTTAGATATTCTTACCAGTCCCAATCTTAAGATGTGTTTGGAAGATTTGGTTACTTTTTGCTGTTGAGATCTTCTTATTCCTGCTCTTTCAGAGTTTCAGTTCTTCAATTGTTTTTTGTTTCTATTTATGTGAATAACTGTCATTTCGTTTCAATATAATCATACACTTAAGCGAGATATAGTAAGTTCTTGTTACCTCAAAGGAAAAATAAAACCTTAGCTAATACATTATTTTGAATTTCCTAGTAGAGAATATATGTACAAAGTGCTCATAAATTTGTTTGGTCACTGAGTGTTTTTCTTTCAAAAGATCTCTTTAAAGCAGTGTTCTACCCCATATGCTTTGGGGAGCTACTTGTTTAAGGTACTTAATTTAACAGTGGTGTGGATTTCCTACAGGCTACATACTGGATATTGGATTTGAAGCCCAATTTCTAAGTTATAGTGACTGGTTTCTTACATGCTCATAGAGTTACAGATACTGAGTAGTGTTACACACAATTAAATGTGAATAAGGGAAGCCTTGGTTCTCCATCTCAGGGTGTGTCTGGAGAAAAGAAATCAGGGTTTTCCTTCAAAAATACACTGGTTTGTACAAGCTAAGACTTTTCCAATCACTATCTTATAACACATACTTTGGGGCAGAGCACGGGGGTATCATTCCACAGGCATAAGAAAAATAACACATAAGTATTATTTGAATTGGTATAATAGCATAATTTTCCAAATATCTAAAGATTTCTTGAAATGTTGGGGAAGTACTGAGATATAATATAGTTGAATATCAGCAGAGATGGGTATAACCTAAAGTCAGTCTATTCTTAGTTTTGTCAATTTTAAAGAGATCTTTTATTTTAAACTTAATCATAATTCCATTCAGTGGCAAAATTTCTTTTTCTCCTCTTTAGGGTATAGAACTAAATGAAATGATAAGTATTATATGAAATATTAACCATTCCTAAATATAAGTCTACATGCCAGACACTGTGGTAAGCTCTCTATGTACATTCCTTAATTTAATTTTGTAAACAGTTCTTTCAAGTTGTTATTACAATTTTCATTTTTCCTTTTGTAAATACAGAATCCTAGGTTCAAGAACACTTAAAATGTTGTGCAGTAGAGAGAAATCAGGATGCAGACATTGAATGACACCAGTGTCTGCATATTGTAAGCAATCAAGTATTTAGTCATTTTCTCTATACACTTCATTTCCTTCAACTAGTTATTAATAAAAATGTATTTTGCTGATTGCATATATACAGGAAATATAAAAAAAAAATGTGTGTAGTTCCCATTGGTGAATATAGGTTCTGTTCTTGCTCATGTTAATTGTCTTTGGAATAATTATTTGAATTGGAGAAAAGAGAGATAAATACTAGAAGACTAGTGAAAAATGAAAAGCGATACCTTCAACACACACATCACATGAAAACAGATGAAGCAGTGGAACTTAGGCAGGATTAGTGAAGGAATGTCATTTGAATAAAGGATTTCTTCTTTCTTTCTTTCTTTCTTTTTTCTTTCTTATTTATTACAATTTATTCACTTTGTATCTTGGCTGTATGCCCCATCTCATCCCAATCCCAGCCACCCTCTCTCTTCTCCCCCTATGCCTTTCCCCTAGTCCACTGATAGGTGAGGATCTCCTTCCTTTCTATCTGATCCTAGCCTATTAGGTCTCCTCAGGGCTGGCTGCATCTTTTTCCTCTGTGGTCTGGCAATGCTGCTCTCCCCCCACCCCAGAGAGAGGTGATCAAATAACTTGCCACTGAGTTCATGTCAGAGACAGCCCCTGATCCCCTTACTAAGGAACCCACTTGGGAAACTGAATATCCTATGTGTTTCATCTGAGCAGGGTGTCTATGTCCTCTCCATGCAAGGGCCTTGGTTGGGGTATCAGTCTCTACAGGACTCCCAGGGACCAGGATTTTAGCTCTGTTCATCTCCTTATGGAGCATGTGCCCCCTCCAGGTCTTTCAATCTCCCTTTTTCCAGAAGGTTCCATCCATCTGCCTAAAGTATGGGCAATGAGTTTCAGCATCACCTTTGATATCCTGATGGGTAGAATTTTTCAGAGGCCCCCTTTGGAAGGTTACTATCCTGTTCCCTGTCTTCTCAAACTTCCTTTGTCTATCCTGTTTTCCCTTCTGAATGACATTCCAGCCTCTTCCCTAGGGTCTTCCTTCTTGTTTAGCTTCTTTATAACTACAAATTTTAGTATATTTATACTTTATAATATGGCTAATACCCACTTATAAGTGAGTATATACCATGTGTGTCTTCTGCTTCTGGATTAACTCACCCAGGATGATATTCTCTAGTTTCCACAATTTGCCTGCAAATTTCATGGTTTCCTTGTTTTTAATAACTGAGTAATATTCCATTGTGTAAATGTACCACAATTTCTGTATCCATTCCTCCAGTGAGGGATATCTGGGTTGTTTCCAGGTTCTGGCTATTATGAATAAAGCTGCTATGAACACGGTTGAGCAAATGTCCTTGCAGTATGGTTGAGTATGTTTCCAGTATATGCTTAGGAGTGGTATAGCTGGATCTTGAAATAGCACTATTTCTAATTTTCTGAGAAAGTGCCAGATTGTTTTTCAAAGTGGTTGTACAAGGTTACATTCTCCCCAGCAATGAGAGAGGATTCCTCTTCATTTCCTCTCCAGGATGTGTCATTCCTTGAGTTTTTGATCTTAGCCATTCTGATGGGTGTAAGGTGGAATTGTTTTGATTTGCATTTCATTGATGACTACAGACACTAAGCATTTCTTTCAGGGTTTCTCTGCCATTCAGTATTACTCTATTGAACATTTTCTTTTTAGTTCTGTATCTCATTTTTTTAAATTGGATTACTTGGTTTGGTGGTGTTCAACTTCATGAGTTCTTTATAGATTCTGGAGAATGTCAGATGTAGGGTTGGTGAAGATCTTTTCCAAGTCTGTGGGCTGTTGTTTTGTTCTGATGATAGTGTCCTTTCCTTTACAGAAGATTTTGAGTTTCATGAGGTCCTGTTTATTGA
Source organism: Meriones unguiculatus (assembly GCF_030254825.1). Lineage (NCBI taxonomy): Eukaryota > Metazoa > Chordata > Mammalia > Rodentia > Muridae > Meriones > Meriones unguiculatus. Next base: position 53,207,625 of record NC_083369.1, on the reverse strand, counting down.
TTGTTGCTCTTAAAACCTGTGCTGTTGGTATTCTGTTCAGGAAGTTGTCTCCTGTGTCAAGGAGGTCAAAGCTCTTTCCCACTTTTTCTTCTAAAATATTTAGGGTGTCTGGTTTTATGTTGAGGTCTTTGACACACTTGGAGTTTACTTTAGTACAGGTTGATAAATATGGGTCTATATGCATTTTTTCTACATGGAGATATCAAGTTTTGTTGAAGATGCTATCTTTTTTCCATTGTATGGTTTTGGCTTCTTTTTTAAAATTTAAGTTTCTGTAGGTGTGAGGGTTTATTTCTAGGTCTTCCAATTGATTCTATTCATCCACCAGGCTGCTTCTGTGCCAATACCATGCAGGTTTTATTACTGTTGCTCTATAGTACAACTTAAGATCAGGTGTCCATTTGTGAAGAGTGGACAAATGACCAAACACTGTACGAGGATAAAGGTTCTTTTTTTATTATCTGAGAAAACGCAAGATGGATTTCCAAAGTGGTTATAAAAGTTTACATTCCCACCAGCAATGGAGGAGTGTTCCTCTTTCTCCATATCCTCTCCAGAATGTGTTGTCACTTGAGATTTTGATCTTAGCCATTCTGATGGGTGTAAGGTGAACTATCGGGGTTGTTATATGAAAGAAGTAGGGAGATAGGAAGACCTGGAGGAGAAAGGAGCTCAACAAGCAGAGAAACAGATCAAAAAATTCTGGGCACATCAGTCTTTGCTGAGAATGATATTCCAAACAAGGACCATGCATGGAGTTAGCCTAGAACCCCTACACAGATACAGCCCATGGCAGCCCACTCTTCAAGTGTGTCCCCTAGTAATGGGAAACAGGAACTGTCTCTGACATGAACTCAGTGACTGGCTCTTTGATCACCTTCCCCTGATTGAGGAATAGCCTTACCAGGCCACAGAGGAAAACAATGTAGCCAGTCTTGATGAGCCTTGATAGGCTAGGGTCAGAGAGAAGAGGAGGAGGAGGACCTCCCCTATCTGTGGACTTGGGGAGGGGCATGGGAGGAGATGAGGGAGGGGCAGTAGAATTGGGAGGTGATGAGGGAGGGGGCTACAGTGGGCATACAAAGTGAATAAACAATAATTTATAAAAATATAAATAAATTTTAAAAAGAATAAAAAAAGAACCTTTATCCTCTTACAGTGTTTGGTCATTTGTACACTCTTCACAAATGGACACCTTCCTATTACGATAAAATGGGATATTCTTCTAGTTAGAATGCCCTTCCTTGCCAATCCATGACTCTCAAATAAAATTAAATTTAAAATGGAACTTTTGTTTACAAGAAGCCATCTCTGAATTATTTTATTTACTATGAGTCCTTAATTATTACTTTTCCTCACAAAATTGTGTTTTCCAGTGAACTCTCTTTTTTGCAAATTTACTTAATAAGTATTTGTCATTGGCCTGAGTATTTGTCACAAGCCAGAGAAATTGTTAGAAAATTTAACAATTGTAATGTCTTCTGCCCAGTACCTCATCTTGGGGTTAACCCATGAGGGCTGACCCCAGGTCAGCTATGGCAGATGGATGTGACCCATTTTATGGAATTTGGAAAATTAAAATTTATTCATGTAATTATTGACACTTGTACAAGATTTATTTTTGCTACCTTGCATTCTAGAGAAACTGCACGCCATGTTATAGTTTGGTTGTCTTTGCTGTTCTTGGCATGCCACACCGAATTAAAACTGACAATAGACCAGCTTATACCAGTAATCCCTTTCAATTTTTTTTTTTGTAAAAAAAAAATTAAATATTAAGCATGTAACAGGTATTCCTTATAATCCTATGGTTGAACGTGCCCATGCCACTGTTAAGATGTATTTACAAAGAAAAAAAAGGGGAAATTATGTCTTCCTCATTCATCCAGAGCTCAATTAAATCATGTACTTTTTATTTTGAATTTTTTAACTCTGGACAAACATTGCAAATCTGTGGCTGAACGTTTTTGACACCCTGAAATGTCATGCCATTATTCGATTGTTAAATGGAGGGACACCTTGAATAATACATGGCATGAACCCAACCCCATTTTAATTTGGGGATGAGGATATGTTTGCTTTTTTTCGCAGGTTGAAGGTGATGGTTGCCAGAGAGACTGGTGCAACAAATGGATTACATCAAGTAACAAAATCATTCCCCAAGTGACGATGTTGCTGATCCTGTTGCAGGTGATTCATCCAGTGAAAGCTGAATTATACCTTTCGGCTTTAGTGCCCAACCCCCTCTTTGTTCTCCCTGTGTATGTTAGCACACCTTTGTTTGGCTGTTCTGCTACTATTCATTGTTGTAATTGCTGGATGTGTCCACTTAGCTCCACAGTACCAAGCTATATTTAATGACACCACGCACAAAGTCCTTTTGGCCATTGAAATGCAGCATGCTGTAACTCCCTCATCCCAGATAGGGGCTTGGCCTGCCTAGCACAAAAGTCAGATTTAACCTCTCCTTTCCTGGGCGAATGACGGATAACGGAAGATTGATAAATGCTCACCTAAGACAGGAAGTCTCCCTTTAAGCGGGATTCTCCCATGATGAGTACAGTATTTATTTAGAATCACCCCACCTAAGACAAGCACAGTCCTCTTGTTTTAATTTGAAAGGGAGGAATTGTGCCAAGCCTATTTGGAGTTAATGGCAAAATTAGAGTGTGCATCTGAGCAGTGGAATTCGGCCTCTTGGCACTGGCTGTAACCTAAAGCTCGGTGTCTCAGAGTTCTACAGCAAAGGGCTCTGACCCTGAGAACTAGAAAATAAATTATGTGCAACCATGGAAACCAGACAGCAGGTTCTGTGTAACCTTGAGTGAGCCCTCGTATATTTTGGCCAAGTAAAGCTGCCTCTGTGAGAAACTGCTTGTATTTTCCTGCTATTTAAGTGTTAACTTGACATTCAGTAAATGACACCTTGATCAGAGCTTAGACTTGGTGTCCTTCTTTGTGTCACCCTGTCTCTTCCCCCCCAGCCTTCACTCAGGTGGTATTCAGGTGTCACTGCAGGCCAGTGACAAGTATTATTGAGTCTCCGTGCAGCAACATGTGTCTCTTAAATAAATTGTCTACATAGAACGATGGCAGATGCCTATATTATCCATTTATTTAGTGCTGGCCACAATATAGAATTCATAATAAAATGTAAGTTACACTAAATCAGAAGGGCAAGTTTTTATTGTCATCTATGTTTATAAGAAACAGATTTACTTTAAAAATTCCATATTTTCTAATAAAAAATGTAAGCTCAAAATATTAATATTTTTCTACAAGGAAGTATCAGTAATGTTGGAAATGTTTAAACTCCATTTTCTTGCCTGTGAAAATCAGATCATCAGTTCAAGTAACAACAGAAATTACTTTAGAAATAAGTATAATAATCATGCATTTTTCAACAATGATTTTAATTATACAGAGTTGTGCACAGAATGTTTATTTAATAATTACAGAAAATGGCCACTATCCCACATAATACCATTTCCTTTTGGATATGGAAATTTATTTCCACAAGTGCAGATATTTTTTGGCACCTAGACAATGGGAGAGATTTCCATTGGTGCTTAGTGGAATGAAGTTAATTGGTCCTTACTAATTCAGCCAAGGTTCACTCTACTAATGAAAATACATGTTTTTCCCTAGAGGTAAACAAACAATGAATTATTTTTTTTCTTTTGTCAAACCCATTTTGAAATTGCTCACGATTCTTATTTATCATGAATTACTGTTGGGGGACATACTTTAATTACAGAAAAAATATTCAAAATAATACAAATACATTTAAACATTTCAGAATGTGTGCTTACAAATAATATGTAAGCATTCACACAACTTTCTTTAAATTCTTTATTTTTGATCTTAGTCATTCTGATGGGTGTGAGATGGAATCTCAGAGTCATTTTGATTTGCATTTCCCTGATGCCACATACATTGAACATTTCATCTTTCCCCTTTGTTTATTTTTTATGTTTTTCTTTTCTATTTTTTAAGAATTTATTCATTGTATATCCTGATTTTATTACCCTCCCTCAATTCCACCCATTCCCACCCTCTCTCTCTCTCCCCCTCCCCCATTCCCTTCCCTTAGTCCACTGAAAGGGTTAGTTCTCCTCCCTTGCCATCTGCCCTGAGGTTATAAGGTCTCATCAAGTCTGCCTGGCTCCCCTTCCTCTGTGGCTTGTCAAGGCTGAATCACCAGAGACAAGTGATCAAAGAGGAGGCAATTGAGTACATAAGAGAAGAAGCTCCTGCTTCCCTTACTCTGAAACCCACATGGAGACTGGGCTGCCTATCACCTACATCTGAGCAGTGGTTATAGTCCTCTCCATGCATGGTCCTTGGTTGGTGCATCCATCTCTGAAGGATACCCTGGACTCAGAATTTTAGCTTTGTTGGTCTTCTTAAGTGTTTCTCTGCCATTCACTATTCCTTTGTTGATAATTTGAATCCCTTGGTTTGTTAGTGATTAACCTCTTGAGTTCTTTTTATATTCTGGATATTAGCTCTCTGTCAGATGTAGGGTTGGTGAGGGTCTTTCCCCATCTCTAGGCTGTCTTTTCATTCTGTTGACCATGTCTTTCCCTTTACTGAAGATTTTCAGTTTCATGAGGTTCCATTTATTGATTGTTGACCTTAAAGCTAGATCTCTTGGTATTCTGAGTGTACCAAAGATGTAGTCCTCTAAAAGACTCTATCCAGCAGGGGATCAAAGCAGATACAGAGACTCATAGCCAAACTTTAGATAGAGTGAATGGAGTCTTATGGAAGAAGGAGGACCTAGAATAACCCAGAGGGTACATGAGCCCCACAAAGAGACCAACAAAACAAAAAAGCTGTGGCCCAGAGGAGACTGCAGAAACTGATGCATCATCCAAAGACCATGCATCGAGAGGACATAGACACCCTGCCCAGATGTAGCCCACAGAGAGCTCAGTCTCCATGTGGGTTCTCTAGAAAGGAGAAAATCTGTGACATTAACTCAGTTGCTTGCTCCTTGATCACTTCTCCCTGGTGAGGGAACCTTGCTAGCCCACAGAGGAAGAACATCTAGGCAGTTCTAATGGTACCTGATAGACTAGATTCATAAAGTAAGGGAGGAGGACTTCCCCTATCAGTGGACTAAGGAAAAGGGATAGGGAGGAAGATGGAAGGACATTGAGACCAGGAGATGAGGGTGGAGACTACAACTGGAATGCAAAGTGAATAAATTGAAAATAATAATAATAGTAATGATGATGATGATGATGATGATGATACAATAAAACAAAAAAAGAAAACTGTGTGATTTGGATGAAATCTTTCTTTGTATGGTTCAGTTAAGTGACCTTGTTTGTATTTGTAGGGATCTGATAGCACATGGCTCTTTCTTGAAACATTAACAATTTACAGTAAAGACTTTACTTATGTTTTCTACCCTCACAAATATTTTGAAGTTGGTATGAAGTCCATTGGTCTATGTGACTAAAGTACACGTGAACCATCTAATTATAGAAACTATGTAAAAAAGGACAGGAAAGATGTTTGAGCTTTATCTGGAATTATAGACATTTAACAACAAAATGCATGGCATTTGTGTTGAAGGAACTTAGCTGATTAAACAATGTGCTGCTGAGGACAAAGTACAAAGGAGTTGAAATTAAACAAAATTTGAATGCTTGAGTTCTTGTTTCAACAGGGCTACAATTATGAGCTATTTGACAGAAGCAAGGACATTATTCTTTTACCTTATAACCTGTGAATTTTGGTTAGAAGTAATGTTCAGACTTATAAATTAGTATACTTATCAAACTAACCAAACAACATGGAATTCTGATTTTTAGACCATGGCGATCAATACAACTGAGAATGTAAATGGCACAATTATCCCATTGTTTCTTGGACAAAATAAAAAATTAAAAAAAATTCTCTAACTGAAAGGACAGTTTCATCACTTGCATTCAGAAATGTTATAGATTATAACCCATTACTAGAAGGCAATTGAGTTAAGCACCTTAAACCAAAGTTATCCAAGCTAAGAATAGGAATGGTGACTAAATGAAGTTATACCTATAAAACCCTAAGTAGTTGTTCTGTGCACAGGTTATAAAAAACAAACTGCATAGGCATGAGTGTTAAGAATAAGGCTGGTAGGGTCATATCATCATTAACCTTCTCATCCTGGATGGTTCCTTAATTGTTATGTTAACTTCAATAATTCATTTAATCTTGCTAATATTAAAACATGTAGTCTGAAAAGTAGAGATTAAAGTATCTAAACCACAGAGCTATTGTGACTATGTAGTTTAGAAAATAATTGAGGCAAAAATGTAATAAATATGTTTTATTCACTGAATAAATGCTTGAAAAATAGTTACCATATGTCTGGTACTGTCCTTTTTTTTGTCAGGAAACAATGGTAAACAAACACACAGAAGTTCTTGCCTTCATGTATCACATATTATAGTAAGGGAGATAACACACGAACTGATAATAACTATAAGCTATAAGTGCTATACAAAAACTGAATACAAAGAAGGTTAACAGGAGATTGTCAAAGAAACACATACTATCTGGCTTAAGACTCTCAAGGTAAGTACTTGAACAGAAACTTGGTAAGTACAAAAGGAAAGCAATGCAAAGAAATAGGTGAAACTATATTAAGAAGATAGCAAAATGACAAATGCTCTAGATGAAATAAGGGTGCTCTAATAAAGAACTTTGATGGGGAAAATGGGGATGAAATCAGATAGGTAAGGAAGGCCAGATGATGTTGAGCTATGTGAAATACAATCTATTACAGTTGTTAATATTGTTACGCTCCAGGGGGTTTGATATTGAAGTAATATTTATCCTATTTAGTAAATCCTTTTCAAAGCTCACAAATCAGGAAATCAGGACACTAATAATACCAATAATGGTTGACATTATAATTTGACCTTTCAAAAATTATATATGTACATATTATATATGAATAATATATATCACATAATTTATATGAATTATGTATATAATTATACAAATTATAATTTGACCTTTCAAAAATTATATACACATATTATATATAACATATACTTATATATTATTATATTATTATATATAATTAATATAAAATATAAAATATATTAAAATATATAATAAAAATATATAATCATCTAATATCCTCATATAATAATTTATATATAATTTTATATTTATATAATTTATATATTTATATATAATTACATAATATATAATTATATAACTATATTATATATATATACATTTATGATCCAACTTCCTCTTTACAACACTGTGTAAGTTAGATTATGACTAGTATCTTTCTTTGAAGAAACAGATGCACAGAAGATAAAGCTCCTGTGCACATTCAAATGACAAGGTATATGAGAAATATACAGAATAACACAAGATTCTAGCTTTACTGATGATATGGCTCTCTGTCTTCTTGTCTGAGTAACGAAAGTGGTCAACTAAAGAGGATCTGATTTAAGAAAGAAGTAGAGGTAAATTGCACAGTTACAAACACAATTCAGGATCTTGATTTCACTCCCTTAATATAATCAACACCTAAATTCACAAAACTTGGTTGCTATTGAAGAAATAATTATTTGTTCTTAGTACATGTGAATTTTGTGAATAAAATTTAAGGACAAAATAACATCTTTGAAGAGTCAGTAACAATTCATATTTTATATTGCTTCTCATATAATAATATTCTGTAAGATGTGAGTATTGCTCCCTCTCACCCTCTGGTGTTTTCCATCAGTTCAAGGATAAAGTAGACTTAGAACGGACAACATCTGAATTGAACTGAACAAAAAGTTAATCTTATTTACAAAGAATGACACATTTCAAACAGAGAGATACTGGAGCTTGGCACTAAGCCATTCTATATATAACATTTATTAAGATGTATCAGTTGCTGACCAAGTCTATTGTGAAACAGAAGGCACAGCAGCAGACTGTTACTTGTCTTTCACTTTAGGTATTTCAGAGGTTTGTTGCTAAGGTAAAAAAAAAAGTGTTCAGTGATATATGCATATATCAAAACATCATATTTTGCTCCTCAAATTTGTCTAACTCTGTCAATTCAAAATAAAACATTTAAAATCCAATAGTAAACTGAATTTTAAATAAAACAGAAATTAAAAACAAAAGATAGCCATGAGCAGAAATAAAAAATCAGAGTTTGCTGTTTTATTTATGCCTTCCTGCTCTTTGTTCCAGTCATTCCAATAATACCAAGTTTTGATGTGGCTGCTACTGTTTGAGGAGCTCTCAGTTAAGACTATCTAGCAAGAGAACCAAAAATATGAGCACAGGTGTCTTTCCTGAGATTCATACTCCAATCAAGTACCATTCATGGAGATAACCTAGAACCCCTGCACAGATGTAGCCCATGGCAGTTCAGTGTCCAAGTGTATTCCATAGTAATGGGAACAGGGACTGCTTCTGACATGAACTGATTGGCCTGCTCTTTGATCACCTCCCTCTGAGGAGGGAGCAGCCTTACCAGGCCACAGAGGAAGACAATGCAGCTGCTCCTGATGACACTTAACAGACTAGGATCAGAAGAAAGAAAAAGAAACACTCCCCTACCAGTGGACTTGGGGAGGGAAGTGTGTGGAGAAGAGGGAGGAAGGGAGGAATTGGGAGGGGAGGAGGAGGGAACTAGAGGGGGGATACAAAGTAAATAAAGTATAATTAAAAATAAAAAAAGACTATCTAGTTACCAATCTTAGTACCATTAATATTCTATTGCTATTTCCCAAAGATGATCAATTTGTTAACAGAGTTTTTCATATACCAGTTGTTTAATCTTGGCAATAATATTGTATGCATGTTAAGAATTGTAAATTAAAATATTATAAAGTAGAGTTTCAGTGCTCACAGCATCTGTAATCAAGATAGGAAAAGCAAGCATGTACAAATAAATATTGAATAATATACAAGACATTTATAATGTATATATAACAACTTTGATCAAATTCATATTCTTATACACTAAATTTATTTTCGCTTATAGAATTCCCTATTTCAAAATATTTCCAACCTAATAATATTTAGAAATAATAATGAAACAAGAATAATTGCCACAATGTAATAATGTAAGTAAACTCTGAATTTTCTTTACCATTCAAAACTGAATGTGTAGTTTCTCTGATGTCTCTTACATGTAATACTGCAACAGAAATCGAGGCAGTTGACTTTTTGAACATGTAAAAACATCACAAAACTGACATATTATTGTTCTATCATTCAACACTGTAGGAAAAGTTTTAAAATGCACTTTCTAATTTGATATAAATATAAATGGTAGTTAAGTACTACTCAGATTTACTACGTCCTTGTTCATAGGGGAAAGAAAGGGTATTCTTAATTACTTTTCTTATATGTAATTATATTGTAAATGAAATTATTTTCATAATTTACTGTTTCCCTTATGTTTCTTCAGTGTATAAAACACAGCTGTCGTTTTCATATTGGCTTTTTTCCTGCTACTTTACTTCAGCAATAGGACTTATTGTCAAGTCTGGAAGATAATTAAAATCAATAGCAAAGCCAGATATATATATGTATATATATATATATATATATATATATATATATATGACTTTACAAGCTAACAGGAACACCAGTACTTTTATTGTGAAATGAGGTTGGCTTTTGCCAAAGGTCTTTTCTGCATTTAATGAAGTATCCCTCCTCCCCTCCCAATCTCACCCCCTTCCCTTTTTCTGACCTGTGTCCCTCCACCAGTCCACTGATAAAGGAGGTCCTCCTACCCTTCCCTATGATCCTAGTCTATCAGATCTCATCAGGACTGGTTGCATTGTCTTCCTCTGTGGCCTGTTAAGGCTTCTCCCCCATCAGGAGAGTTGAACAAAGAGCCAGCCACAAAGTTCATGTCAGAGATATTCCCTGTTCCTATTACTAGAGAACCTACTTGCTATTTATATCTTGGCATGGATAACTGGTCTGATTTGGTTGAATGAGTGTTTAGATCTCTGTTAGATATTATCCTAATAGTTCAAGATACAAACCAACTGAATACTGTTTAGGATTCAATGAATGTTCATTGAATGGGGTTCAAAACTGGTCCCAATTCAGCTAGGGTTGCTGCACGTTTTAAGCTCAGGAGCAAACTTTTTATAGAGTTAAAGTATTGTCACTGGTGATCCTGAAAAGTACATATTAGGCTTATGAGTTCTACAGTTAGCTCTCTGGTGGCCAGGGCTGGGGTTAGAGTGAGAGTGGTTGGTGTTATTTGGGGAAGTGCCCAGAATGCATGACTCTAAGTGAGTGGAGATGGAATGGCAACAAGAGAGGAAAGTCCATACCTAGAGGCAGGACATGGAAACCTCACAGTCCTCAGGTAAAAGGAAAATGGGGTGGCAACAGAAGTGAGTGCCCACACCTGCAAGCAGACTACAGGAAACTGACTGGATTAATTTCTAAGGGCAACAACAGAATGTACTATTTTAAGGTTTGTAGCCAACCAGACGGTCTTGTGTCTGCCTGGAAGCAGAGGTAAAATCAGATCCCATTCTTTATCCATCAGAAGGTAGTTTTCCATTAGTGGGCTACAACAGATCTCCAATATTCATGCTCTGTGAACTCCAAGGCTACTGTAGATTTGAAACCTTAAAATATTTAGGTGCTTAGCTAAAAGTATCACAATAAAAGCATAGAGATTCAACTCTAAAGCTGATCAACAGAAGGGATTAGTATGTGACTTGAGCCTGGGTCACAACTTCATGCATAGCATACAGGCACAGCTGTTCATTTAAAAGCAGAGATCCCAAGATATAAGATCTCCCTCTGGCATTTGTGGCTTCTGGCCAAGATATAATCAAGACATTTCAAATTATGGCCAAGGACAAGGATTAGAACTGTGTTCTTTTAGGGTCTCTGAACCTAAATCTACCTAACCTGTTTCTGTCTCCTGTCATTATTATTCATAGTGAATATGATAAGATTATATTATCTCTACACATGACATTGTTATAAATAAATGCTTTTTGGTATAATTATTAAAACCTAATAAAAATCCTCAAAAATGTATTTTCTGACTTTGTTTTCTTTTATGACTTGCTGGTAATTTAAGAATATATTATTTAACTTTACTATGTTTGAGAAATTTTCCCAGGTTTTTTCCTTTGCTGATTTTTAATTCTTACTCCACTGTCCTTGGATAAGGTATTCTGAATGATATCTCATTCTTTGAAACTTTATTAGAACCCATTTTGTAACCAAGCTAATCTTCAAAATGAACTGTGCACACTTGAGGAAAATGTATAGTCTTATGTTGTTACATGGAATGTTCTGTTAGGTCAAATTGGTTTATAGTATTTTCAAAGTTCACTATTTCTTTACTGATTTTCTTCCCAAATGTGCTATTCATTACAGTAAGGAATATACACCATAGTTTGAATGTTTGTTTGTCCTCCAACATAATGTTAAAATACCCCTCAAATCAACAGCTAGAAAAAATGACCCTCAGATATTGATTAGAACATGATGGCATCCCATGTCTATATGACTACCATTGAGAAGATTCAAGAAGGCTAATATTACTCTTTTATCTCCATTTCTTCCTCCATGTGAACACATACCTTCCCCTCCAAGAGGATGTAGCAATAAGATACAATCTTACGGAGCTCCTGTCCTCTCCAGGTCTATATCCCTCTTCTTCTGTAAGACTCCCTGAACTTTGTCCAAAATTTGTCCGTGAGTCTCTGCATCTCCTTTGATTCGCTGTTGGGTGGAGTCTTTCAGAGGACATCTGTGATAGGTTCTGATCTTGTTCCCTGTCTTCTCCTACTTCCAATGTCTATAACACAATATCCTTTACAAATGTACAATAATGAAAAGCACCTTCTTGGAAGCAGAAAGAATTACTAATCAGCCTGGCTCTGTAGAAGTATTGATCTTGACCTTCTCTATACACCAAATTATGAGAATAATTTTAAGTGTTTATTTGGTTATGTGCTTTATGGATATGAGTTCTTTGTCTGCAGATAAGCCTGCACACTGGAAGAGGACATCAGATACCATTATAAATGGTTTTAAGCCACCATATGTCTTCTGGTAATTAAACTCAGGAACTCTAGAGAAGCAGAGCAGCCAATTCTATTAAATGCTGAGCTATCTCTCCAGCCCAAGAAATAAAGTTTTATTGTTTGAAAAATACCAAATATTGTACAAATATGACACAGAGTAGATAGGAGCAGTGGACAAACACACATAATCCAAGATAACTGGAAGGCTAAGTTAAAAGTATCCCAAATTTGAGTCTAGTCTGGGCTACATAGTAAGTCTATGTATCAAAATAAAGGTGAAAAGTGCTTAAGACTTCAGCTTTGGTGATACATGTGTCTACCAGGTACTAAGTATTGGGTTGAAACACTACAGCCACTAAAAAAAAAAGATATGGGGTAGGTACTTAAGCATCAAGCCAGTCTATAAAAGTATATTTTTCTTTAATAGTCAAATTTTTAAATTTATTTATTTATTTATTTTGAGAATTCTCTGTTTAGATGAATACTCCATTTTAAATTGGGTAATCTAGGGAGGGGCAAGATGGCTGCGCTGGGAGGACTCTCATTCTGAGCAGCAGCACAGCAGGATCAGCACAGTGACCAGCAATCAGAACTCTCGGCCATAAAACACAGTCATTGTGTTTCCCAGGTGAGAGGATACCCCACGGTGGGGGATTCAATGAGCTTTTAACTCACCCAGCTAAACCAAGGAAGAGATCTGGGTTCCGCCAGACGCTTGGCTGCCGGCCGCCAGCCCCAGCCCCAGCCCCAGCGCAGAGCCACAAGCCAGTGTCTCTGGTCACGGTCCCAGACTGAACCATGGGCACCACACTATCAGAGACTGGAATTTTCAGTCGAGAGATAACCCCAGGGTACAGGAAACGATTGGGACTGGCCTTAGGTCACCCAGACATCCCCTGGAAAAGACTCGGGCGGGTTCCACGGGCACCCCAGGAGCCAGCCCAGAGCCAAAGCCGGGGACCCAGGTTCCAGCACAGAGCCCTGCCTGCCTGCGCGTCTGATTCGCTGCCGGACATAGAAACGGCGGGTCTGATCTCAGAGCACTCAGCTCACCCCCAACCTGAAAAGGTCCCCGGAAAATCACCCAGCTTAGGGAGGCACTCAGGCTCCCAAAAGCCGCAAAGGCAGACACAGGCAGTTTCTGCACACCAGACAGCTGGCAGAGACTGAGCCGCCATCAATCAGCTGTGCTCCAGGCACAGGCAGTTTCTGCGGCCAGCCAGCTGGCGGACACTGAGCAGGGTGCACCAGGGCAAAAAAAGACACTGGGAGTCTGTGTCTCCAGAGAATCCACGGGGAAGGAAGGAAACTACTGACCTAAATCACCCAATCCTTCCCTAGAAAAAGTCTAGCAGTCTAGTGGGGCCGAGGCGCAAGCACTCAGCTGTGCTCCAGACACAGGCACAAACAGTTGAGGCGCGCCTGATGTCCAACTGGGTGACAGCAGCTGATCATTAAATTTACAACAAGAAACCCAGAAACAGGGCAGCTGCCCTCAGGACTTCCCTGGGTGAGAGGAGAACCCTCTCGACTAACAAAGACCACAGTTACCACTCAGGTCTATATCCCTGAGGTGAGCAACTCCTGAAAAAACACCAGCCATCCAGGGACTATACCCAAAAAACTGAGAAGACATCCTTCAGGAAAAACCAGCTTTCTGCAAAGGGGATTCTCTCCACCACAGGATCCCCAGGAACCACCAGAAAATAACCCCAAACACCTAAGATAACACAATGGGTAGAGGCCAGCGTAAAAGCTCAAGCAACAAAAGACAGAGCAATATGGCATCTCCAGAACCCAGTTACCCAGGGGCAAGTAGCCCTGGATACCCCACCATAACTGAAATCCAATAAGATGACCTAACAAGTATGCTCATGAAGATGATAACAGAGGAAACAAATAAGATTCGTAAAGACATAGAGGAAGATAAACTCAAACAGAATATTGCCATCCTTAAAGAAATAGAGGAAGCTGCAATCAGTTTATGGCCTTTAGAAAGGAAATGCTTAAAACACTGAATGAAATGATAGAAACAGAGTTGAAGGAACTAAAAGAAAAACAGGAAAGTACAATCAGACAGGTGAAGGAAGTAAACAAAACAACTCAAGACCTGAAGATAGAATTGGAAAAATTAAAGAAAACACAAATGAAAGAAATAATGGAAAGGAAGAATCTAGGGAAGAAAACAGGAACTACAGAGATAAGCATAACCAACAGACTACAAGAGATGGAAGAAAGAATCTCAGGTGTAGAAGATACAATGGAAGAAATCGATGTATCTGTCAAAGAAAATGTTAAATCCGAAAAATTCCTGACACAGACCGTCCAAGAAATGCAAGACAATATGAAAAGACAAAACCTAAGAATAATAGGTATAGAGGAAAAAGAAGACTCCCTTCTCCAAGGCCCAGAAAATATTTTCAACAAAATCATTGAAGAAAATTTCCCCAAGCTAAAGGAGAGGCCAATTAGAATACATGAGGCCTACTGAACACCCAACAAATTTGACCAGAAAAGAAAATCCTCCTGCCACATAATAATCAAAACAGTAAGTATACAGAACAAAGAAAAAATACTAAAAGCTGCAAGGGAAAAAGGCCACGTAACATATAATGGCAAACCCATTAGAATCACACCTGACTTTTCAACAGAGACTATGAAAGCCAGAAGGGCCTGGACGGATATCATGCAGACCCTAAGAGAACACAGATGTCAGCCCAGGCTACTATACCCCGCGAAACTCTCAGTCCTCATAGATGGAGAAAACAAGATATTCAATGACAAACACAAATTTCAACAATACCTACAAACAAATCCAGCATTACAGAAGACACTGGAAGGGAAAATACAACCCAAGAAAGCTAGCTACATTCAAGAAAACACAGGAAATAAATAACCTCACTTCAGTAAAACAAAAAGCAACCAAGCACACAACAGTATGACCACAGCCAACATCAAAATCAAGAGATCTAACAGCCACTGGTCATTAATCTCTTTCAACATCAATGGACTCAACTCTCCAATAAAAAGACACAGATTAACAGAATGGATACATAAACTAAACCCAGCAATCTGTTGCATACAAGAAACACACCTAAGACACAAAGATAGACATTACCTGAGGGTAAAGGGTTGGAAGACGACATTCCAAGCAAACGGACCCAAGAAGCAAGCAGGAGTAGCCATTTTAATATCTGATAAAATAGACTTTCAACCAAAATTAATCAAAAGAGATGGGGAAGGACACTTCATACTCATCAAGGGAAAATTCCACCAGGAAGACATCACAATCCTGAACATCTATGCCCCAAATACAAGGGCACCCACATTTGTGAAAGAAACATTGATAAAATTTAAAGCACATATAGATCCCCACACATTAATAGTGGGAGACTTCAACACTGAACTCTCAACAAAGGACAGGTCAACAAAACAGAAATTAAACAAAGAAACAATGTCTCTGACAGAGGTCATGAATCAAATGGACCTAACAGACATTTACAGAACTTTACACCCAAACACAAAAGAATTTACCTTCTTCTCAGCACCTCATGGAACCTTCTCCAAAATAGACCATATAGTGGGTCACAAAGCAAGCCTCAACAGATACAAGAAGATTGAAATAATCCCATGTATCTTGTCTGATCACCATGGAATAAAGCTGGACCTCAACAATAACAGAAATAACAAAAAGCCTACACACACATGGAAACTGAACAACTTGTTACTAAATGACAGCTGGGTCAGGGAAGAAATAAAGAAAGAAATTAAAGTCTTTCTAGAAATCAATGAAAATGAAGACACAACATACCCGAAATTGTGGGACACAATGAAAGCAGTGCTAAGAGGAAAGTTCATAGCACTGAGTGCCTTCAAGAAGAAATTCGAGACAGCTCATTCAAGCACCCTAATGGCTCACTTAAAAACCCTAGAAAAAGAAGAAGCAGACACACCAAGAAGGAGTAGACGGCTGGAAATAATCAAACTCAGGGCTGAAATCAATCAATTGGAAACAAATAAAACAATTCACAAAATCAATGAAACCAAGAGCTGGTTCTTTGAGAAAATCAATAAGATCGACAAACCCTTAGCCAGGCTAACTAAAAGGCAGAGAGACACCACCCAAATCAACAAAATCAGAAATGAAAAGAGGGATATAACTACAGACACTGAGGACATCAAAACAATCATTAGGACTTACTTCAAAATTCTATATGCCACAAAATTTGAAAATCTAAATGAAATGGACAATTTTCTTGATCGATTTGACTTACGAAAGCTGAATCAGGACCAGGTAAATCAACTAAATAGTTCTATATCCCCCAAAGAAATAGAAGTGGTCATCAAAAGTCTCCCATCCAAAAAAAGCCCAGGACCAGATGGCTTCAGCGCAGAATTCTACCAGACCTTCAAAGAAGAGCTAACACCAAATCTCTTCAAACTATTCCACAAAATAGAAACAGAAGGAATATTACCAAATTCATTCTATGAAGCCACAGTCACCTTGGTACCTAAACCTCACAAAGACTCAACAAAGAAAGAGAATTTCAGGCCAATCTCCCTTATGAACATGGATGTAAAAATACTTAATAAAATACTTGCAAACCGAATCCAAGAACACATCAAAGATATTATCCACTATGACCAAGTAGGCTTTATCCCAGGTATGCAGGGGTGGTTCAATATACGGAAATCCATCAATGTGATCCACCATATTAACAAACTGAAAGAAAAAAAACCACATGATAATCTCCCTAGATGCTGAAAAAGCCTTTGACAAAATCCAACATCCATTCATGTTCAAAGTATTGGAGAGATCAGGGATACAAGGCACATATCTAAACATAGTAAAGGCGATATACAGCAAGCCTATAGCCAAAATCAAACTGAACAGAGAGAAACTTAAAGTAATCCCACTGAAATCAGGGACAAGGCAAGGCTGCCCACTCTCTCCATATCTCTTCAACATAGTACTGGAAGTCCTTGCTAGAGCAATAAGACAGTTGAAGGAGATCAAGGGGATACAAATTGGAAAGGAAGAAGTCAAATTATCACTATTTGCAGATGATATGATAGTATACGTGAGTGACCGCAAAAACTCTACCAGGGAACTCCTACAGCTGATAAACACCTTCAGCAAAGTGGCCGGATACAAAATTAAGTCAAAAAAATCAGTAGCCCTCCTGTATACAAAAGACAAAAGGGCTGAGAAAGAAATTAGGGAAACAACACCCTTCACAATAGCCACAAATGACATAAGGTACCTCGGAGTATCCCTAACCAAGGAAGTCAAAGACTTGTATGAAAACAATTTCAAATCTCTGAAGAAAGAATTAGAAGAAGATATGAGAAGATGGAAAGATCTCCCATGCTCATGGCTTGGCAAGATTAACATAGTAAAAATGGCCATCTTACCAAAAGCAATCTACAGATTCAATGCAATGCCCATCAAATTACCAACACAATTCTTTACAGTCCTGGAAAGAAAAATTCTCAACTTCATCTGGAATAACAAGAAACCCAGAATTGCTAAAACAATCCTCTACAATAAAAGATCTTCCGGAGGTATCTCCATCCCTGATCCTAAGTTGTACTATAGAGCAACAGTTTTAAAAACTGCATGGTACTGGCATAGAAACAGAATGGTGGATCAATGGAACCGAACAGAGGACCCAGAAATAAACCCACACACTTATGGACACCTGAACTTTGACAAAGACACAAAAACCATACAATGGAAAAAAGATAGCATCTTCAACAAATGGTGCTGTTCTAACTGGATGTCTACATGTAGAAAAATGAAAATAGATCCATTTGTCACCCTGCACAAAACTGAAGTCCAAGTGGATCAAAGACCTCAACATAAAACCAGACACAATAAATCGGCTTGAAAAAAAAGTGGGAAATACCCTAGAACTCATTGTTACAGGGGAAAACTTCCTGAACAGAACACCAACACCACAGGCTCTAAGAGCAGCAATCAATAAATGGGACCTCATGAAACTGAAAAGCTTCTGTAAAACAAAGGACACTGTCATCAAAACAAAGCGACCACCTACAGATTGGGAAAGAATCTTCACCAACCCTTTATCTGACAGAGGACTCATATCCAGTATATATAAAGAACTAAAGAAGCTGAAAAGCAGCAAACCAAGTAATCCACTTAAAAATGGGGAACAGAGCTAAACAGAGAATTCTCTGTAGAGGAATACCGAATGGCAGAGAAGCACTTAAAGAAATGCTCAACCTCACTAGGCATTAGGGAACTGCAAACCAAAACAACCCTGAGATTTCACCTTACACCCATGAGAATGGCCAAGATCAAAAACTCAAGTGACAACACATGCTGGAGAGGTTGTGGAGAAAGGGGAACCCTTCTCCACTGCTGGTGGGAATGTAAACTTGTACAACCACTCTGGAAATCAATATGGTGCTTTCTCGGACAACTAGGAATAGTGCTTCCCCAAGATCCAGCCATACCACTCCTAGGCATATATCCAAAAGAGGTTCAAGTACACAAAAAGGACATTTGCTCAACCATGTTTGTAGCAGCTTTATTTGTAATAGCCAGAAGCTGGAAACAACCCAGATGCCCCTCAACTGAAGAATGGATGCAGAAATTGTGGTACATCTACACAATGGAATATTACTCAGCAATGAAAAATAAGGAAATCATGAAATTCACAGGTAAATGGTGGGATCTGGAAAGGATCATCCTGAGTGAGTTGTCCCAGAAGCAAAAAGACACACAAGGTATATACTCACTCATATAGATATACAACATAGGACAAACCCACTAAAACCTGTGCATCTAAAGAAACTAAGCAAGAAAGAGGACCCTAACTAAAATGTCCAATCCCCATCCGGAAAGGCAAAGAGGATGGACATCAGAAGAAGAAGAAAACAGGAAACAACCTAGGAACCTACCACAGAGGGCCTCTGAAAGCCTCTGCCCTTCAGACTATCAAAGCAGATGCTGAGCCTGATGGGCAACTCTTGGGCAGAGTGAATGGAATTTTAGGTAAGAACTGGGAAATAGTAGGAGCTGGAGAGGACAGGGTCTCCACAAGGAGAGCAACAGAACAAGAAAATTTGAACACAGGGTACTTCCCAGAGACTCATACTCCAATCAAGGACTATTCATGGAGATAACCCAGAACCCCTGCACAGATGTAGCCCAGGGCAGTTCAGAGTTCAATTGGGTTACATAGTAATGTGAAGAGGGACTGCCTCTGACATAATCTGATTGGCCTGCTCTTTGATCACCTCCCTCTGGGAGGGAGCAGCCTTACCAGGCCATAGTAGAGGACAATGCAGCCACTTTTGATGTGAACTGACAGACTAAGATCAGAAAGGAGAGGAGAACCTCCCCTATTAGTGGACTTGGGGAGTGGCACGCAAGCAGAGGGAGGAGGAAGGGTGGGATTGGGAGGGGAGGAGGGAGGGGCTTGTGGGGGGATGCAGAATTAATAAAGTGTAATTGATGAAAAATTTAAAAAAAAAGGGAAAAAAATAAAAAAAATACATTGGGTAATCTATTTTTTTTTTTACTAATTAAACTTTATTCACTTTGTAATGCCCCATTAGCACCTCCCTCCTCCCCTCCTAATCATCCTTCCCTCCCCCTACTTCATGAATTCCCCTCCCCAAGTCCATTGATAGGGGAGGTGCTCTTCTTCCTTCTGATCTTAGTCTATCAGATCACATCAGGAGTGGCTGCATTGTCATCTTCTGTGGCCTGGTGAGACTGCTTCCCCCTCAGGGGGAGGTGATCAAAGAGCAGGACAATCACATTATGTCATAGGCAGTCCCTCTTCTCATTACTATATAACCTACTTGGACACTAAACTGCCATGAGCTACATCTGTGCAGGGGTTCTAGGTTATTTCCATGAATAGTCCTTGGTTGGAGTAAGAGTCTCTGGGAAGTTCCCTGTGTTCAAATTCTCTGGTTCTGTTGCTCTCCTTGTAGAGTTCTTGTCCTCTCCAGATCTTACTATTTCCCACATCTTACATAAGATTCCCGTACTCTGCCCAACAGTTGGTCATAAATCTCAGCTTCTGCTTTGATAGTCTGCAGGACAGAGGCTTTCAGAGGCCCTCTGTGGCAGGTTCCTAGGTTGTTTCCTATTTTCTTCTCCTTCTGATGTCCATCCTCTTTGCCTTTTGGGATGGGGATTGAGCATTTTAGTTAGGGTCCTCTCTCATGATTAGTTTCTTTAGATGGACAGATTTTAGTGGGTTTATCCTATGTTATAGTCTATTTGAGTGAGTATATACCATGTGTGTCTTTCTGTTTCTGGGACAGCTCACTCAGGATGATCCTTTCCAGGTCCCAACATTTACCTGCAAATTTCATGATTTTCCTTGTTTTCCATTGCAGAGTAATATTAAATTCTCTAGATGTACTACAATTTATGCATCCATTCTTCAGTTGAGGGGCATCTGGGCTGTTTACACTTCTGGCTATTACAAATAAACCTGCTACAAACATGGTTGAGCAAATGTCCTTATTGGGTACTTGAGCCTCTTTTGGATATATGCCTAGGAGTGGTATGGCTGGATCTTGAGGAAGCACTATTCCTATTCATCTGAGAAAGCACCAGATTGATTTCCAGAATGGTTGTACAAGTTTATATTCCCACCAGCAGTGGAAGAGTGTTCCCCTTTCTCCACAACCTCTCCAGCATGTGTTGTCAATTCAATTTTTCATCTTGGCCATTCTGATGGGTGTAAGGTGAAATCTCAGGGTCGTTTTGATTTGCATTTCCCTAATGGCAATGACATTGAACATTTCTTTAAGTGTTTCTCTGCAATTTGATATTCTGAGAGTTCTCTATTTAGCTCTGTTCCCCATTTTTAAGTGGATTACTTGGTTTGCTGCTTTTCAGCTTCTTTACTTATAACGGATATTAGCCCTCTCTGGAGATAAAGGGTTGGTGAAGATTCTTTCCCAATCTGTAGGTGGTCAGTTTGTTTTGATGACAGTGTCCTTTGCTTAACTGAAACTTTTCAGTTTCATGAGGTCCCATTTATTGATTGTTGCTCTTAAAGCCTATGGTGTTGGTGTTCTGTTCAGGAAGTTGTCTCCTATACCAATGAGTTCTAGGTTATTCCCCACTTTTTCTTCTAACTGATTTAATGGGTTTGGATTTATATTGAGGCCTTTGATCCACTTGGACTTCAGTTTTGTGCAGGGTGATAAGTATGGATCTATTTGCATTTTTCTAAATGTAGACATTCAGTTAGATCAGCATCACTTGTTAAAGATGCTATCTTTTCTCCATTGTATGGTTTTGGCAACTTTGTCAAAGATCAGTTGTCCATAAATGTGTGGGTTTTATTTCTGGTTCTTCTGTTCAGTTCTATTGATCCACCATTCTGGTTCCAAGCCAGTACCATGCAGTTTTTATAACTGTTGCTCTATATAGTACAACTTAAGATCAGGGATGGAGATACCTCATGAAGATCTTTTATTATAAAGGATTGTTATAGCAATTCTGGGTTTCTTGTTATTCCATATGAAGTTGAGAATTTTTCTTTCTAGCTCTGTAAAGAATTGTGTTGGTAATTTGATGGGAAATGCATGGAATCTGCAGATTGCTTTTGGTAAGGTGGCCATTTTTAATATGTTAATCCTGCCAAGCCATGAGCATGGGAGATCTTTCCATCTTCTGTTATCTTCTTCTAATTCTTTCTTCAGAGACTTGAAATTTTAATGTACAAGTCTTTGACTTGCTTGGTTAGGGTTACTCCAGGTTCTTTATCTCATTTGTGGCTGTTGTGAAGGGTGTTGTTTTCCCTGATTTCTCTCTCAGCCCTTTTGTCTTTTGTATACAGGAGGGCTACTGATTTTATTAAGTTAATTTTTTATCTGGCCACATTGCTGAAGGTGTTTATAAGCTGTAGGAGTTCCCTGGTAGAATTTTTGGGGTCACTCAGGTATACGATCATATCATCTGCAAGTAGTGATAATTTGACTTCTTCCTTTCCTATTTGTATTCACTTGATCTCCTTCAAATGTTTAATTGCTCTAGCAAGGACTTCCAGAACTATGTTGAAGAGATATGAGAGAGTGAGGAACCTTGCATCGACTTTGAGTTCAGTGGGATTGCTTTATCTTTCTCTCCATTCAGTTTAATGTTGGCTATAGGCTTGCTGTATATCGCCTTTACTGTGTTTAGATATGTGCCTTGTGTCCATGAATTCTCCAACACTTTAAATATGAATGGATGTTGGATTTTGTCAAATGCTTTTTCAGCATCCAGGGAGATTATCATATGTTTTTTTTTTTCTTTCAGTTTGTTAATATGGTAGATCACATTGATGGATTTCTGTATATTGAACCACCCCTGCATACCTGGGATAAAGCCTACTTGGTCATAGTGGATGATATCTTTGATGTGTACGTGGATTCGGTTTGCAAGTATTTTGTTGCGTATTTTTGCATCAATGTTCATAAGGGAGATTGGCCTGAAATTCTCTTTCTTTTTTTTTTTTTTTGTGAGGTTTAAATACCAAGGTGACTATGGCTTCATAGAATGAGTTTGGTAATGTTCCTTCTGTTTCTATTTTGTGGAATAGTTTGAAGAGAACTGGTGTTAGCTCTTCTTTGAACGTCTGGTAAAATTCTGCACTGAAACCATCTGGTCCTGGGGTTTTTTTGGATGGGAGACTTTCAATGACTGCTTCTATTTCCTTGGGGGATATAGTACTATTTCATTGATTCACGTGGTCCTAATTCAGCTTTGATAAGTCAAATCTATCTAGAAAATTGTTCATTTCATTTAGAATTTCAAATTTTGTGGCATATAGACTATTGAAGTAAGTCCTAATGATTGCTTGGATTTCTTCAATGTCTGTCGTTATGTCTCCCTTTTCATTTCTGATTTTGTTGTTTTTGATGGTGTCTTTCTGACTCTTACTTTGGTTAAGTGTTTGTCTATTATGTTGATTTTCTCAAAGAACCAGCTCTTGGTTTCATTGATTCATGGAATTGTTTTATTTGTTTCTATTTGATTGATTTCAGCCCTGAGTTTGATTATTTCCAGCCGTCTACTCCTTCTTGGTGTGCCTGGTTCTTCTTTTTCTATGTTTTTTAAGTGAGCCCCTAATTTGCTTGAATGAGCTGTCTCAAATTTTTCTTGAAGGTACTTAGTGCTATGAACTTTCCTCCTAGCACTGCCTTCCTTGTGTCCCACAAGTTTGGGTATGTTGTGTCTTCATTTTCATTGAGTTTTAGGAAGACTTTAATTTCTTTTTTTATTTCTTCCCTGACCCAGCTGTCATTTAGTAGTAAGTTGTTCAGCTTCCATGTGTGTGTAGGCTTTTTGCTATTTCTGTTGTTGTTGAGGTCCAGCTTTATTCCATGGTGATCAAACAGTATACAGGGGATTATTACAATCTTCTTATATCTGCTGAACCTTGCTTTCTGACCAATTATATGGTCTATTTTGGAGAAGGTTCCATGAGGTGCTGAGAAGAAGGTAAATTCTTTTGTGTTTGGGTGTAAGGTTCTGTAAATGTCTGTGAGGTCCATTTGATTCATGACCTATGTTAAAGACATTGCTTCTTTGTTTAATTTCTGTTTTGTTGACCTGTCCTTTGTTGAGAGTTCAGTGTTGAAGTCTCCCACTATTAATGTGTGGGGATCTATATGTGGTTTAAGTTTTATCAATATTTCTTTTACAAATGTGGGTGCCCTTGTATTTGGGGCATAGATGTTCAGGATTGTGATGTCTGCTTGGTGGAATTTTCCATTGATGAGTATGAAGTATCCTTCCCCATCTCTTTTTGTTAATTTTGATTGAAAGTCTGTTTTATCAGATATTAGAATGGCTACTCCTGCCATTGGATGCTTCTTGCATCCTTTTGTTTGGAAAGCTGTCTTCCAACCCTTTACCTTCAGGTAATGTCTATCTTTGTGACTTAGGTGTGTTTCTTTTATGCAACAGATTGCTGGCTTTTGTTTACGCATCCATTTTCTGAGTCTGTGTCATTTTATTGGAGAGTTGAGTCCACTGATGTTGAGAGAGATTAATGACCAGTGGCTGTTAGATCCTTTGATTTTGATGTTGGCTGTGGTCATAAGGTTGTGTACTTGGTTGCTTTTTGTTTTACTCTAATGAGGTTAATTAGTTCCTGTGTTTTCTTGAAAGTAGCTAGTTTTCTTGGGTTGTATTTTCCCTTCTAGTATCTTTTGTAATGCTGGATTTGTCTGTAGGTATTGTGGAATTTTGTTTTTTGTTGTTGAACATCTTGTTTTCTCTGTCTATGAGGCCTGAGAGTTTTGCTGGATATAGTAGCCTTGGCTGACTTCTGTGTTGTCTTAGGGTCTGCAGGTTATCCCTCCAGGCCCTTTTGGCTTTCATAGTCTCTGCTGAGAAGTCTGGTGTGATTCTCATGGGTTTGCCATTATATGTTACTTGGCCTTTTTCTCTTGCAGCTTTTAGTATTTTTCCTTTGTTCTGTATACTTACTGATTTGATTATTATGTGGCGGGAAGATTTTCTTTTCTGGTCTAATTTATTGGGTGTTCTATAGGCCTCTTGTATTCTTATAGGCCTCTCCTTTAGGTTAAGGAAATTTTCTTCAGTGATTTTGTTGAAAATATTTTCTGGGCCTTGGCGGAGGCAATCTTCTTTTTCCTCTATTCCTATTATTCTTAGGTTTTGTCTTTTTATGTTGTCTTGAATTTCTTGGATGTTCTGTGTCAGGAATTTTTTGGATTTAACATTTTCTTTGACAGATACATTTATTTCTTCCATTGTATCTTCCACCCCTGAGATTCTTTCTTCCATTTCTTGTAGCTTATTGTTATGCTAACCTGTGTATTTCCTGCTTTCTTCTCTAAGTTCTTTCTCCCCGCCATTTCTTCCATTTGTGTTTTTATTTAAATTTTTCCAATTCTATCTTCAGATCTTAATCTATTTTTTTATTTCCTTCACCTGTCTGACTGTATTTTCCAGTGTTTCCATCAATTCCTTTAGCTATTTCTTTGATCAATCCTGTTTCTTTTATTTCATTCAGTGATTTAAGCATTTCCTCTCTAAAAGCCACAAAGTTTTTGTCTGCTACTTCCTGTATTTCTTTACAGATGGCCATAATCTGTTTGTTTTTATATTCTTCTTGGTCCTTGGGCATTTTATTTGTTTCTTGTTATGTTCTTCATGATCATAGATGTTAGGTCATCTTCTTGAATTTCAATTATGCTGGGGTGTCTAGGGCTACTTGCCCCTGGATAACTGGGTTCTAGAGATGCCATATTGCTCTGTCTTTTGTTGGTTGAACTTTTACACTGGCCTCTACCCATTGGGTTATCTTACGTGTTTGGAGTTAGTTTCTGATGGTTCCTGGAATCCTGTGGTGGAGAGATTCCCTTTGGCAGGAAGATGGTTTTTCCTGAAGGGAATCCTTCTCAGCTTTTTGGATATAATCACTGGATGGCCGGCATTTATCAGGAGTTTCCACAGGCATGGAGACCTGAGTGGTAACTGTGGTCTGTGTTAGTCAAGAGGGCTCTCCTCTCACCGGGAGAAGTCCTGAAGACAGCTGCCCTGTTTTTTGCTGTGAATTTAGTGATCTGCTGCTGTAACCTGTGTGTCCCGTGGTTTGGTCAGTTTTGTTAGGGATAACTGATTGCCCCTTGGAGCAATATCTGGGCGTTGATCTCGGGGATCTCGGGCTTTTGTAGGTCTGAAGTTAGGCCTCTGTGCCCCAGTACTCAAGCAGTACTCTGTGGTGGGTAAGTACTGCTCTCCTGGTAACAGCAGGCTAGCTGGTGCATAGCAGGTCCCTGGGTTGGGCCAGTCTATGGGACCTTTTCTGAGGATATACTGTTTGGCCCAAGTCCATCCCCTTTGAGGGTTTCTCCCAACAGTGACTCCAAGTCTCTGGTGTCCTGAGGCGCACAGTTCTGTCTGTGAGGAATATTTGTAACAAAGCAGGTCTCTGGGCTGGTGGCACGCGCTTTCGCCTGCTAGTCTACAAATGCTGGGTGCCCAACAACTCTTTGTGCTCCCGGCTTGGGCCCAGATCAGTGATATAGGCTCGTACCTGCAGGTCTGTGAGACCTTCCCCAGATAAAACCTGGGTGTCCCAACAGAGTACTCTTTCCTTCCTTCCCTGTGTGGGCTTTTCCCAACAGGGACTCCCAATCTCTGTTGCACTGGGTTCACCGCTCCATCTGTGTCAGAGAGTTGGGCACCAGCCATGCTGGCAGTGGGAGCTCAGTTCAGTGATGGCAGCTTGTCCCCCCTGGTCTGTGAGACTTTTTCCAGGGAAAGACTGGGTGACCCATGGCCATTCCCACTACTTTCCTTCCCCGTGGGCTTTTCTCAAGACTAGAACTCCCAGTCTCTGTTGTTTTTGTGCCCACTGTTCAGCCTGGGAAGTGATCAGGACACGCAGGTGTGTGGCTCTTGTCAGGCGACCTAGTGCCTGCAGGACCCTGGATCTCTTCCAGGTTCTGGCTGAGTGGCCTGAGGGTGGACCCGACTGGTTCCCATGCCATGGGGCTTTCCTTTCACCTGAGAAACAGGTTCACTGTTGTTTTAGGGCCCAGAGTTCAATCTCTTGGTTGCTGTACTGAAAATGTTGTCCTGCTCCTCAGACGCAATGTTCTCCTGGAACTGCCATCTTGGCCCCTCTCTATCAATAGTCAACTTTTATTGACTATTAAAGCCTGCATATCCAGACTTTATTTATAAGTATATAGGCATATATATATATATATATATATATATAATTTTGTATTTCTTAACATATCAAAACATCATTCTTCTTTATGACGTAAAATCAATGTATTTTTCTAACAATCTAACCCATCTAGTAGTCTTTTGGATAACATTTTCATGGATTTTTCTTTCAAGACTTTTACTTTTAACATGTATATTAAGTACATTTTTTAATAGACAACACATAAATGTTTGTGAAGGAATTAATTTTTTGTTTGCTTTGCTTTACTTACTTGAGTTTCCTGATAAATGCTCGGGTTGATGTGGAACTCAATACACAGGCCAGGTTAGCCACAAACTCTACACCACAATCTTCAAGTGATGGGGTGATGCATGTGCATCTTCACGCCTAAATCCATCCTGTTGCTATCTAGTTTTTCTATTGGAGTATTTAATCCATTTGCAATAAAAAAATACTTGCTATTTTTCTTTATCTTCCATGAAATTTTATTTAGTTCATCACTTTTTTCTACATTTCTGTTTAGTGATGGAGGAGCATTACTTATTCCTGAATCTGAAATTTGTAACATTGCAAATGCTGAAAATCATTCCTGTAGTGCCTCTGGTGGGAAATT
The DNA here is from genome assembly GCF_030254825.1 of Meriones unguiculatus. Lineage (NCBI taxonomy): Eukaryota > Metazoa > Chordata > Mammalia > Rodentia > Muridae > Meriones > Meriones unguiculatus. The sequence goes on along the minus strand of NC_083369.1, from coordinate 53,180,272 downwards.
CTATACTTGACTTCATTTGAAAGATTGCAGTAAAAAGACATTTTCACTAAACATCCAGTATGAAATTACCTTCAGATCATGAGTGTAAGGTGTTAAAAATGCCTAAGTGAGTTTGTGTTTAAATCTGCCATTATAAGAGCATGATGAAATTCTCATGCCCAAGATATATTGTGATATATATATGCAAATATTTTAAAATCCATAAAGAAGTTCAACAACTAAATCATTTAAAGACACAGAGTATTTTAATCAAGGGTTATTTAATTGGTATTCCTATTATCAAGCAGACTTCCTCAATAATTAGCAAACAAAATCACCCACATCTGCTCCCTCCAGAACATGAGCCTTAAGATCCATCCTTGAAACACAAGATAATGTTTTGAGAGTTTCCACAGAGCTAGGGAGGAGGTATTTCAGTGTTCTGAATACATCTGTTCTAACAGTTTTTGGTTTATATGGAGAAATGTGAAACTGCCTGCTTTTATATTTTTTTGCCATTGCTTTTTGCATTGCTTCCAAGAAAGTAAAATCCATACATAATTTTTGTATTTTCACGTGTGAAGATTAATGCAACCTAGTGATAAATGAATTAAATGGAAAGACCCATTAAGTAGAATATTGAGTTAAGGAATAGGGTTAAATATACACAAGAGATTAATTTATAATAAAGTTGTCATTTAAAAATCAATAAGAACATATATTCCTCAATAAAAATCTTAACATCTTAGTATTCTTTGTACTAGAAACAAATTAAACTCTCACTCATAACATATCACAGCAGCAGTAACATTAACTAATATAGGGTTTCTGTGACTTCAGTTAAGGAAAAGTCACTATTCTGTCCAGTGCTGAGATGTAAATAATCAATTTTCCATCAAGTGACCAACTGGGTTTTAAAATAGATTTTTTTCTTTTACAAATTTAGAAGTTCAATATTATTCTCTGGTAGCTTTCAGAGAGAACAGACCTTGGACAGAGCATGAGACGAAATCTTGCTGTTAGAATAATGCACAACATTGATTCTGTCATCATGATTGTTCATGTGTCTGAGAGTCTACCCTTGAGGTAGCCATGCACTAAAACTACATCTTCCCTGGATGATCAGCCTATCTACACAGTCACTGAGTTCTTTTCTTTAATGCATGTTTTCTAGTGGCCATTAACACAAAAATGTATAGCTAACCATACTTATAGGTCCATGAAAATGTCTATTCCCAAGAAGATACCCTTTCTGATCTAATTTTGCTTCTTTCATATCTATAAGCAATTAAATATTTAATTTATTATTAATTATTGTTATTTGCCCAATTCTTCCTCCATTGATAGTGGAAATGGAAGAGTTAGGGAGATCTGACCATTAGAAAGATATTATTCACTACCACTCTACAAAGCCCTAGCACATCAACAATTTTTACTTGGCCCAACAGATTAACCTGAGCCACATATGAATGAGAACGAGAAAGTTCGGGATTCAAATGTATCATTATTTATTTATCTCCTTATTTATTTATTTGTTATTATTATTTATTTAATCATTTGAAAGCCTGATCCCAACACTCTCTCTCTTCTCCTCCCAGTCCGACCCTCATGTTCTCTTCTGCCACTCTCCCGTCTCCTTTTTCTAAGAAGAGAGGCTTCAAAGGGGTATCAACCCACCCTAGCCCTTCAAGTCACTGCAAGACTAAAGGTCCTCTCCCACTGAGGCCAGACAAGGCAGCCCAGCTAGGAGAAAAAAGATCCAGAAGCAGGCAAGAGAGTCAGCGACAATCCCTACTCCCATTGTTAGAGGAGTGACATGTTGACCATATCTGCTACACAGGTATAGGGGTGGGGTCTAGTTCCAGTCTATGCATGCTTTTTAGTTGGTAGTTGAGTCTCTATGAGCCTCCATGGGCCCATGTTAGTTTACTCTGTAGGTCTTCTTGTGATGTCCTTGACCAATTGGCTCCCTCTGTTCTTCCCACTCTTCCATAAAACTTCTGGAGCTCCGTCTATTGTTTGGCTATGGGTCTCTACATTTGTTTCCATCAGCTGCTGGGTTCAGCCCCTTAGAATACAGTTATGTTCAGCTCCTGTCTGCAAGCATATCAGAGTATCAAAATAGTGACAGTGGTTGGATTTTTCCCATGATGTTTGTCAAAAGTCAATCCAGTCATTGATTTGTCATTCACTCAATCTCTGCTGTATCTAATACTTCTTATAGCTAAGAAAAAATTTGGGTCAATAGTTTACTGAATAGGTTGGTGCTGCCTTGCCTCCATTAGATGTCCCACCTGGCTACTGGAGGTGGAAACTTCCTTAACAACACCCCCACACACACATACACACGCTGTACTGCTAGGAATCTCAGCTAGAGTAAGCCCCATAAATGCCCAGGAGCCTCACCAGTCCCAGAAATGCTCCCTCACCTATTTCAATTCACATTCCTGGTGTTCCCCACTCTCTGCTCCACTCTCCACACAATTGATCCGTACCCTTATTACCATCCCCATTACCTCTACTACCCAGTTCCCTCCCTCTATCTATTTCAGATGTTTATTTTATATCCTCTTTTGAGTGAGATTCAAGCATCCTGCCTTGAGACCTCCTTGGCTTCTTTGGTCTGTGGATTATAGAATGGTTACCCTTTACTTTTTGGCTAATATACACTTATAAGTGAGTACATACCATGGGTATTTTCCTGGTTCTGGGATACTTCACTTAGGATGATCTTTTCCAATTTCATCCATTTAACTGGAAATTACATAATCTCTTTGTTTTTAATAGCTATGTATTATTCCATTGTGTAAATGTACCACAATTTCTCTATCCATTCCTCAGTTGAGGGATGTCTAGGTTGTTTCTATGTTCTGGAACTTACAAACAAAGCTGCTATGAATGAAGCTGCTACAAATGTAGTTGAGCAAATGTCCTTGTTGTATGGTGGATCATCTTTTGGGTATATGATTAGAAGTGGTATAGCTAATTGGTTATTAATATTTCTTGTTGATTTATCTTTTTGTTAAACCGTGGTTATACCTAAACCAGCTGTATACCCAAATAACCACTCAGAGATTAGGATTTATTCAATTAATCTAGAGAACAATGTTCGGCAATAGATTCTCCATCCTAAACCTCCAAGCCTGCATAGGTTCCTCCCATTCAGATTTCCCACATTAAACTTGCTTTTAGTCCTGTGTTAGGTCTGGTTCACCTCTCCTCATGGTTCCAAGTCCATTCCTGCCTGATCTCTCCTCTTCGACTTCTCCCACTCACTTCCTTCTCCTCCCATCTGGACCAGGGATTCTATTCATTGCTCCTCATTGTTCAGCACTGGTTAGATGTTTAATTGACAATATAAAGAACAAATGGTGGCATATTTCCACAAACTTGAGACAGGTAATGCTTAGAATAAACATCAAAATGCAATTTCCGGATTGAAATGAGATAGTGGGGTAGAGAAATGAGCATTTGAATGAACAAGGGTAAATTATATACATTCCATAAGAACATTAAACCAACAGCTGGGTCTTGAGGTAGAGCCATTCCAAATTTTCTCAGAAAGCACCAGATTGATTTCTAAAGTGATTGTATAAGTTTTCACTCCCACCAGCAGTGGAGGAGTGCAGAAGTGTATACTCAATTATAAGCTGATTTATCCATTTAGTATAGGATAAACCTGATTTATCCATTTAGTATAGGATAAACATATTATAATTGACAGACCCAAATAAGATAAGTAACAAGGAGGACCCAAAGGGGGATGCTTAAATCTTAGTCAGAAGAGGAAGTAGAATAAATAGCAGAAGTGGCTGAAGAAAGAGAACAAGGTAGGAAAGTCTGTTTGTCCTTTGTATAAAGGAGGGCAGCTAACATTTTATAATTAATTTTATATGCAGCCATGTTGCTGAAGGTGTTTATCAACTATAAGAGTTCTCTCATAGAATTGGTAGAATTTTGGAGGTCCCTTAGGTAAACTACCATATGCTCTGTCAATAGTGATACTTTGACTTCCTCTTTTCCAAAATGTATCCACTTGGTCTCCTTTCATTGTCTTATTGTTCTAGCTAGAACTTCATATACTATATTGAAAGAATATGGAGAAAGTGGGCAACCTTGCCATGTTCCTGATTGTAGTGGAATTGCTTTAAGTTTCTCTCCATTTAATTTGATGTTGGCTATTGGCTTACTGTATATTGCCTTTATTGTGTTTAGGTATTAGCCTAGTATCCCTGATACCTACAAGACTTTTAACATGAAAGGGTGTTGGATTTTGTTAAAGTAGTTTTCAGCATCTATTGAGATGATCATGTGGCTTCTTTTTACAGTTTGTTTATATCATGGATTGCATTGATGGTTTTCACAAACTGAATCATCATTTGCATCCCTGGAATGAAGCCAACATGATCATGGTGAATGGTATATTTTATGTGTTCCTGTATTCAGTTTGCAAGTATTTTATTGAGTATTTTTGTATCAATGTTCAAAAGAAAGATTGGTCTGAAATTCTTTCTTTGTTAAGTCTCTATGTGGTTTAGTTATCAGGGTGATTCTAGCTTGAAAGAATGACTTTGGCAATGTTACTTCTGTTTCTATTTTGTTGAATAAAGGAGAATTGGCATTAGCTTTTCTTTGAAAGTCTAGTAGAATACTGGACTAAAACCATCTGGCCCTAGGCTTTTGTTGGTTTGAAAACTTTTGATGACTGCTTCTATTTCCTTAAAGGTTATAGGTCTATTTAATTTGTTTATCTGATCTTTATTTAATTAGTAAGTAGAATCTATCTAGAAAATTTTCCACTTCATTTAGATTTTTCAATTTTTTTGGAGTATATGTTTCTGAAGTAAGACCTAATATATCTTTAGATTTCCTCATTGTTTGTTGTTATGTCTCCCTTTTCATTTCTGATTTTGTTAACTTGTACACTGTCTCTCTGCATTTTAGTTCATTTGGCAAAGGGTTTGTCTGACTTGTTGATTTTTCTCAAAGACCTAGCTCTTGGGTTAGTTGATTAGTTATATGGTTCCCTTTGCTTCTAAAATATAGATTTCATTCCTGAGTTTAACTATTTCCTGCTGTCTTCTCTTGGATATATTTGCTTCATTTTTATTATAAAGCTTTTCTTTATGCTTTTAAATTGCTAGCATGAGAATCTTTATTAAGGCACTTAGTGCTATGAACATTCCACTTATCACTGCTTTCATTGTGCCCCATAAGTTTGGGAATGTTGTGCCTTCATTTTCATTGAATTCTAGAGAGTCTTTAATTTCTTTCCCTATTTCCTGACCCAATCATCATTGAGTAGAGTTGTTCAGTTTCTGTGAGTTTGTAGGCTTTCTATTGTTTCTGTTGTTGAGATGCAGTTTTAATTCATCATGCGTGATAATATACAAAGTGTTATTTCAATTTTCTTGTTACTATTGAGGTTTGCTTTGTGACCGACTATGTGTTCAATTTTGGAGAAGGTTCCATGAGGTGCTGAGAAAAGGTGTATTCCTTTGTGTTTTAGTGGAATGTTCTGTAGATATTTGATAGGTCCATTTGATTGATAACATCTGTTATTTTCATCATTTCTCTGTTTAACTTCTGTCTTGATGACCTATCCATTGATGAGAGAGGGTTAATCATGTTTCCCACTACTAATGTGTGGGATTTGATATATGATTTAAGCTTTAGTAATATTTCTTTTATGGGTGCCCTTGTATTAGGGGCATATATGTTCAGAATTGATATATCATCTTTGTGGATTTTTCCTTGATGTGTATGAAGTGTCCTTCCCTCATCTCTTTTGATTAATTTTGAATGAAATTATATTTTATTAGGTATTAGAATGGTTACTTCAGCTTGCTTCTTGGGTCTAACAGCCTTTTAACAGCCCTTTACTCTAAGGTAATGTCTGTCTTTGTTGCTGAGCTGTGTTTCTTGTATGTGGCAGAATGACAGATCCTGTATACACATTTATTCTGTTAGCTTGAGTCATTTTATTGAGGAATTAAGTTAATCAATGTTGAGAGATATTAATGACCAATGATTGTTTAATTCCTGTCATTTTGAAGTTGGTGGTATTAGTATGTGTGTGTTTATGTGTGCTTCCCTTCTTTTGTTTTGCTGTTATGGAATGATTTATTTCCTCTGTTTCTCTGTTTTTCTTTTTTTTTTTACTTAAACTTTTTGGGGTGTAGTTTTCCTTTTAGTATTTTCTGTAGTTTTGGATATGTGAATTGATAGTGTTTAAATGTGGCTTTGTCTTGGAATATCTTGTTTTCTCCATCTATGTGGATTGAGAGTTTTGCTGGCATTGTAGTCTAGGTTGGCATCTGTGGTCTATTAGAGGCTGAAAGACATCTGTCCAGGCCCTTTTAACTTTTAGTAGAGTCTCTGTTGAAGAGTCAGGTATAATTCTGATAGGTTCGCATTTGTAAGTTACTTGGCTTTTTTCCCTTGCAGCTTTTAATATTCTTTCTTTCTTCTGTATATTTAATGTTTTAATTATCATGTGATGGGAGCATTTTCTTTTCTAGTCCAATCTCAGAGGTGTTCTGTATCCTTCTATATTTATAAGCTTCTCTTTCTTTAGGTTGGGGAAATTTTCTTCTATGATTCTGTTGAAAATACTTTCTGGTCTTTGGTGCTGGGATTTCTCACCTTCTTTTATTTTTATTATTTGTAGGTTAGGTCTGATTTCATAGTATCCCAGTTTTCCTGGATGTTTTGTATCGGGAATTTTTTAGGTTTAACATTTTCTTTAACTGATGTATCCATTTCTTATATTGTATCTTCTACTCCCAAGAGTCTTTCATCCATCTCTTGAATTGTATTGGTGATGCTTTCATCAGTTGTTCTTGTTGTCTTCTCTAGGTTTTCCATCTCCAGAATTTCCCCAGTTTGTTTTTTCTTTAATGATTCATCTTCCATTTTCAGGTCTTGAACACTTTTATTCATTTCTTTCACCTGTTTAATTGTGATTTTCTCTAATTCTTTAAGGGATTTATTTCTTCTTTAAAGGCCTCTATTTATATCCCATACTTCATTAAGGGATTTATTCATTTCCCATTTAAAGACTTCTATCATCTTTAAAAGGTTGTATGTAAGAGGATCTTCTTGTGTTATGGCAGTGTTAGTATACCCAAGGCTTGCTGTAGTAGGACAGGTATTCTCTGGTGGTTTCATTCTGCCCTGGCTCTTCTTGTTTGTGTTCTAATGCCGGCCTTTAGCCATCTCTCTTTCCCTATGTGTTGGCTACATGTTCCAGATGCAATACTCCTCACTGAGGCAAACAAAGCCTTGAGCCTGACAATGGAAACCAAGGAAGAACCTGCTGTGCTGCTCACCTCTCAAAGTTGTTTTTCAGGTAGACCTGAATGTTTCTGGGATCCAACAGACCTGTTTATGAAGAAAGGGAGAGCAGTGGTTTTGACAGTGGAGCTCAGGAGACAAAACTGCTGTGCCTCAGGTGGTTCAGGCAGTCAGGGAACTGGCAGTAGATACCTACCCCCAAACATACACAAGCCTTCTCAGGAAGGGAGGGGATAGAGGTGGGAACACCTCTATTCACATGTATCATTTGAATCATATGAAATCAACAGTGAAAATTAAGATTATGTATTTGCCTGGTATTTCTTTATATTTTTTTCTAATTTATATTTGATTATATTTTTATATTAACACAGAAAAATAATCACTTTCATTATGGAGTTTCCACAAATATGAGTGATTATCTTTTGCTGTAATTCCCTTGCCTCATTCCTGCCCTTCTTCTGTTTCTTTTTCTCCCTATTGATGATCCTTTTTCCTTCTTTTACTTCATAAGGTTATATTCATATTTTCTTGATAAGAAACATAATAACAGGCTTCATTTAACAACTCAGAATATACACAGAATAGTTCTCTAAGAGTGTCAAAAAATCACTATAATCTGAGGATACAAATCTATTCTCTTATACCTTTGGAGATCTGATGTCTAGAATTAAGACATTGGTAGGTTTTGGTCCTTTTTCAGGCTTCAGAGAATCGATTATTTTGTACCTCTCTCCTAGATTCTGATGGCTGACAGCTATTCTGCATTCCTCATTATATAAATATGTTTCTATAATCTGTGTTCCTACCTTCCTGCAAACATCATTTCTGGGTATCTCTGCATTCTATTTTCTTAATTAGTGTTTATAATCATATTCAGGGCCTGCCTTAAATTTATAATGATTTCTTCCTGAAATGCACTAATTACATATCTACAAAGAATCTATTTCAAAATAAGGTAACATTTACAGGTATTAGCAGTTAAGAAAAGATTAGTGGTTAACTATTTGGCCTACTATGGCAGCAAATGAGGAAATATTTATCTTCTTCCATTATGGTGCAAATGGCCAAAAAAGCCCCAAGATTTATGAGAATTTTATGGGTAATACAAACAAGAAAGAAGACTGAATATGAAGGTCGACATGGCTACTCAAATCAGGCATCTGACAAAAAACACCCAAGATATGTATTCCAAGTTTTATGGCCATTCCAAGTTTTATGTAACTGCATTCTCTAATGTTAATGTTTCGACAGAATCATGTTTCTATGCATTTCCTAGAAATGATTCTCACCAATTCAGCAAAACAGAAATATATTTTCAGTCCTCATTACTGGTTGAGTGAAGTCTATCTAATTACTGTTTTTTTTTTTTCTTTGAAGTTTTACTTGACTAAATTTTGACCATTTATTAGTGTAAAAAAAATTTCAAGTACGTACTAGAGGTGACCCACTGGTTAAAACACTGAATTCGACAATGCAGCCATGCCTGATGAGACTGAGTAGGGTCAGAAGGAAGGAAAAGAAGACCTCCCCTATCAGTGGACTTGGGGAGGGGCATGAATGCAGAGGGTGGGGGAAGGGAGGGAGGGAGGGAAGGAGGAGGGAGGGAACCACAGAGGGGATACAAAGTGAATAAAGTGTAATTAATAAAGAATTAAAAAAAAAAGCACTGAATGCTTTTCCATAAGACCTGAGTTTGATTCCCAGAACCAAAACAGCAGCTAAAACTATCTCTAACTCCAGCTCCCGGTGATCCTTTGCTCTTTTCTGGCCTCCACAAGCACTGAGAAATTCACAGATAAACATCTGAAGGCTTTTTAAAAAGAATTTTACTGAGTTGATTTACTACTTTTATTTTAATTAATTTTTAATTACTTTAAATCTTGGTTGTAGCCCCATCCTCCTCCTCTCTCAGTCCAACCCTTCCTCTCTACCCACTCTCCCTTTGCTTATTCCTCAGAAAAGCAGAGTTCCCTTTTTCCATCCACCCCAGCTCATGAAGCTGCATCAGGACTAAGTCTGTCCTCTTCCCCTGTGGTCTGGCAATGAAGTACCACCAGGAAAAAGTGATCAAAAAGCAGGCAAATGAGTCTTTATCTGATACAGTTCCTACTTTCCTTACTGGAGAACCTATATGAAGCCTTAGCTTCCCATCTATTATATATATATATATATATATATATATATATATATATATATATATATATATATATAAATTTCTTTTCTGGCCTAATCTATTTGCTGTTCTGTAAGTATCTTGTACGTTTAAGGGTGTCTTTTTCTTTGTTTGTTTTGTTTTGTTTATTAATTTTTTTGTTTTTAGTCTCAGAAAAGACCCCTGTGCCCAGACTTTTTGGATCTGTTGCTCTGCTTGTGGAGTGCCCTTCCTCTCCAGGTCCTACTATCTCCCACTTCTTCCATAAGATTCCCTGCACTTTGTCCAAAGTTTGGTCATGAGTGTACATTACTTACATTTTATTTGCTTTGTATCTCAGCTGTAGCTCCCTCCCTCATTCCATCCCAATCACACCCTCCCTCCCTCATCTCCTCCCATGCCCCTCTCTTAAGACCATTGATAGGGGAGTTCCTCCTTCCCTTCCATCTGACCCTAGTTTATTAGATCACATCAGGAATGGCTGCAATGTCTTCCTCTGTGGCCTGGTAAGGCTGCTCCTCCCTCAGGAGGGTGGTCAAAGAACTAGCCACTGAGTTCATGTCAGAGACAGTCCCTGTTCCCCTTACTAGGAAACTCATTTGGAAACCAAGCTGCTATGGGCTACATCTGAGCAGGGGTCTTAGGTTATATCCATGAATGGATCTTGTTAGAGTATCAGTCTCAGAAAAGACCCATGTGCCCAGATATTTTGATTCTGTTGCTCTGCTATATCTTTGTAGGGGCCCTAGGTCCAGTTCATGCATGGTCCATTTCAGTAAACCCCTCTGGGCTCTGGTTAGTTTGCTTTGTTGGTCTTCTTGGGAAGTTCTTGTTATTTCCAGGTCCTTTTCTCTTTCCTTCCACTTTTCCACAAGACTACCTAAGCATCAACCAGTGTTTGGCTGTGAGTCTCAGCTTCAATTTCAAGTTACTGCTGGGAAGAAACAATCAGAAGGTAACTCTGATTGGCTCCTCTCTGTAAGCTTAGCCGTATATCCTTCATAGAGTGACAGGTTGGCACTATCTTATAGTGTGGGTCCTTAGTTGGGCCACCCATTTGTCGGGCATTCCTTCAATCTCTGTTCTATTTTCTATGCCTTAATCCCTGCATATCTTTAGGCAGAGTAAATTTGGTTTTAAAAGTTTTTGTGGGTAGGTTGGTGTTCCCACCCCACTGCTGGGAGCCTAGTCTACTTAGAGGTTATCCTCTTTAGTCTCTATGGTCTCTGTTACTAGGAGTCTGCTTAAACCCTTGTTATATCCTCTCAAGAGCCTAATCTGACTTAGGTCTCCAGTTTGTCATAGAGATAATCTTACCCTCAGTTTCTCTTTTCTCTACAGGCCTTCTGTGTTCTTTTCCTTGCTCTCTCCAGGTCTGTTCTCCACCCTCTTAACTCTTGTACCCCTTGTCCTACCTTGTTCCCTCATTCAACTGCTATCTCTGTCTATTCTATCTCCCTTTCCAAGTGAGATGTATGTGTCTTAACGTGGATCCTCCTTGTTATCTTCTTTGGGTCTGTGTCCTGTAGTGTGCTTATCATGTGTTACATGGTTAAAATCCCCATATAAGTGAGTCCATACCATGTGTGTATTTCTGGGTATGGGTTACCTTACTTGAGATGATCATTTCTAGTTCCATCCATTTGCCCACAAATTTCTATTAGACCAGCACTATTTGTTGAAGATGATGAGTTTTTTCCATTATATGGTTTTGGCTCCTTTGTCAAAAATCATGTGTCCAGGGGTATTTCATATTCTGATGGGGATTGCATTGAATCTATAGATTGCTCATTTTTACTATGCTAATCCTAACAATACACAGGCATGGGACATTTTCTATCTTCTGATATCTTCAATTTCTTTCTTTAGAGACTTGAAATTCTTGGCATATAGGTCTTTCACTTGCTTGGTTAGAGTTACACCAAGATATTTCATATCATTTGTGACTATTGTGCAGGGTGTAGTTTCCCTAATTTCTTTCTCAGCCCATTTGTTGTCTGTGTACAGGAGGACCACTGATTTTTTTTAATTAATTTTATATCCAGATATTTTGATGAAGTTGTTTATCAGCTGTAGGGATTCTATAGTGGAATTTTGGGGGTATGGTATAGCATCTTTCAGAGGGGTATATCTGGATCTTAACGTAGTATTATTCCTAATTTTCTGAGAAATCTCCAGACCTCATTGGCACAGTAGACAACTTCCTGAAAAGAATAATAATAGAAAAATTCAAAATGTTTAACTTTCTTGGTAAAGAAAAACATTTCTTGGTCAAGAAAAACATTTCTTGGCTGAGAAAGCACAGGTTTGATTTCCAAAGTGGTTGTACAAGGTTACTTTCGCACCAGGAATGGAGGAGAGTTCCCCTTTGTCCACAACCTCTCCAGCATGTGTTGTCACTTGAGTTTTTGATCTTAGCCATTCTGATGTGTGTAAGGTGAAATCTCAGGTTAATTTTGATTTGTATCTCCCTGATGACTAAGGAAACTGAGCAGTTCTTTAAGTGTTTCTCTGGCATTCGATATTCCTCTATAGAGAATTCTCTGTTTAGCTCTGTACCCTATTTTTTTAATTGGATTATTTGATTATTGCTGTTCAACTTCTTAAGTTCTTTATATTTTCTGGGTAGTAGCCCACTGTCAGATGTAGGTTTGGTGAAGATCTTTTCCCAGTCTGTACACTGTTGTTTTGTTCTGATGACAGTGTCCTTTGCTTTACAGAAGCTTTTCATTTTCATGAGGTCTCATTTATTAATTGTTGATCTTAGAGCCACTCTTTTTGGTGTTCTGTTCAGGAAGTTGTCTCTCTGCCATGAGATTAAGTCTTTTCCCCATTTTTTCTTCTTTCATGGATAAACCCTTGTTCTTAAGGTTCTTTGAGGGGGGGGGTGGAAGGAGGAAAGAGGGTGGGAGGGGAGGACCTAGAGGACAGGGGGGAGCTGGCTGTGATAGGGATGTAAAGTGGATTTAAAAAAATACTTTTACTTCTTTCATTTGGTACTCATTCTCTATATCTTATTTTTTTTCTCATTTGGATATATGGAAATAACAAAATCAGTTCCCAGGGTGTCCCTCTTCATGTCATTTCAGGGAGTTTCTGGGTAATTCCTATAGTAATCTTTAATATTTTCCTTGTGAATCTCAAAAGTGTCTTGGTTTAGATGATGACTTCTATGTTCACTGTAAGAATAAAAGAAACTTGAATAGCCATATATGACATAACATTATCCATGGTGCTTAATTTCTCTTTCCTCTCTAGGCACTTTACAGGTTCTAATAATTGAAGTATTCTATTGTCAGGTATTGCCACACTTTTATGTGTAACTTGGTATTAATTAAAATGAAAATCTATTGACAATCTTAAACATTTCTCCCAAGTTTTTTTCTTAATGTATGTGATAGTCCCTAAAGAAGCATCATGACCAATAAGGGAGTAGGCTTTAAGTGGTTGTCCAGTTATTGACATTCTCAAGAAACAAACTAATTGGAAAGACTTTAACACATGCTAGAGAGGTTGTGGAGAAAGGGAAACCCTCCTCCATTGCAGGTGGGAATGTAATCTGGTACAACCACTTAGGAAATCAATCTGGCACTTTCTCAGACAATTAGGAATAGTGCTTCCTCAAGACCCAACTATCACTCCTAGGCATATACCCAAAATTTGCTCAAGTACACAACAAGGACATTTGCTCAACCATGTTTGTAGCAGCTTTATTTGTAATAACCAGAACCTGAAAACAACCCAGATGTCCATCAACAGAGGAATGGATACAGAAGTTGTGGTATTTTTATACAATGGAATACTACTCAGCAATCAAAAATGAGGAAATCATGAAATTTACAGGTAAATGGTAGGATCTAGAAAAGATCATTCTGAGTGAGGTATCCCAGAAAGAGAAAGACACATATGGTATATACTCACTTATATAGACCTATAAGATATAATAAACATAATGAAATCTATACACCTAAAAAGGATAATCAAGAAAGGGGACCCGGGGTAAGATGATCAATCCTCACTTAGAAAGAAAAATGGGATGTGCATTGGATGTAGGAGAAAACGAGCAACAGGACAGGAACCTACCACAAAGGGCTTCTGAAAGACTCTACCTAGCAGTGTGTAAAAGCAGATACTAAGACTCATAACCAAACCTTCGGCAGAGTGCAGGGAATCATATGAAAAAAGGGGGAGTTAGTATGATGTAGAAAGTATAAGAGCTCCACAAGGACCACATATATCTGGCCACAGGGATCTTTTATGAGACTGATACTCCACCAAGGACCATGTATGGATATAACCTAGAACCTCTGCTCAGATGTAGCCTGTGGTAGCTCAGTAACCAACTGGTTTTTTTAGTAAGGGGAACAGGGACTATTTCTGACAGGAACTCAATGGCAGGCTCTTTGACCTCCCTAATCCCCAAGTGAATAGCAGTCCTATTAGACCACAGAGGAGGACTTTGCAGCCAGTCCTGAAGATACCTGAGAAAACAGGGTCAAATGAAAGGGGAGGAGCTCCTCCCAATCAGTGGACTTGGAAAGGGGCAGGGAGGAGATGAGGGAGGGAGGGTGGGATTGGGAGAGAATGAGGGAAGGTGATATAGCTTGGATACAGAGTTAATAAAATGTAACTAATAATAAAAATTAAAATAAATCAAAAAGGAAAAAAGAAAGACTTTAATATAGTATTTATTGAAGGAAAATTTTTCCAGTTAAATAGATGTACATGTTGTTTATAAGTTTGTGTCAATCATGTTATTTTGATGATGAAAAACAACTCCAAAGAAAGTGTAAATGTGCTGTTAATGACATGGCTGCATAGATACAAGCTAAACTAAGAAAAACTCTCCTTTATATCAGTCATAATAATGCACTGTATAGCATCACATAGGGTTTGAAGCCTTGTAGATACCAAAATTGTGTTGATATAGTATTAAGGATTTGTAGTAGGGAAATTAATTGAAAGATACAGGCAGCTTCGAGGCAATTAGCATGTGAGCAGGAGAGTAAGTAACTCTTTAAACAGTCCCTAACTACAAGAGAGCAGGGGTTCTAACACTGCAGATATTAAAAGGTTTGAGAAACAGTGAATAAGCCCCAAGATAGCTTGATCAGTTCTCTAAAAAGTTGTGTAAAGTATTTTACTCTGGGCTTCCTGGGTGAGCATGCAGTTTTACCTCAAAGTCACATAGAGGTAAGCAACTCCCTAATCTTCCACACACTTGTATCATATATATCTGACTTTCCTTTCTCTTGCTGTGATTAAAAACATTAAAACTTTATAGAAGGCATGGAACATTTTTCTCTCAGAAATTTTTAAAATTTCTGTTTGTTTCTGTACTTGTTTTTGGCAGACCAACTGCTTACATAACTTAGATCTCAGCTTTAATTTAAATAAATTTCTGTTCACTTTTGTGTAACAGGCTACTATATATTGAAGGTAGCCTCAAAAGTAGTTAAAAACTTAGAATGAATTCTTTTTAAGAACAAAAACAATGTCTCCACTTAATTAAAAAAATACTTCATACCTCTTTAACAGATTCCATTTCCACAGTCTTCTTGTGCATATATTCAAAAGTAGACAAACAAGTTTTAAGTCCCTCATATATCAGAGTTTAAGATGCTAAGGAAGTAGGATCCCAGTGTTATGGTCAGCATCAGTTACATAGCTAGATCAAAGCTGGTGAAGATTACATGAGAGCTTGTCTAGGAAAACAAAAATAAAACAAGAAATTAGACTTCTGAAAGTTAGCATTTTGAAATTTACTCCCATTTTCTTTTAATTTCAGTTTTCTAGATTTAAAATGTCCCTATTAAGAACATAGATTCATATCTAATAGAATATATTACTATCTGATCTAATCTACTATTAGCTCCTATTCATCTCTCTCTGTATTGTATAAATCTCAGATGAAGTATATAATATAATTTAAATACACACCTGTAGAAAGCTTTCTTTTTCTATTTTGAGATTATTATTTCAATAGATATTTTTATTTCTTCACTTTACATGCTGATGCAGCCACCTCCCTCTTCTGCTGGTGCTACCCTTCTACACTCTTTCTTCTTTCTCCCCTCCTTTTCTTCTCAGAAAATTCAACCCTGCCTGCTTCATACCAACACACCCTGGCACATTAAGTCACAGCCACTGTGGCCAGACAAGGCAACCCAGCTAGGGCAAAGAGATCCAAAGGCAGGAAACAGAGTCCATGTCTGAGACAACCCCTTCTACATTTGCTAGGAGACCTAAATGAAAATCAAGGTGACTGTCAGTTTCATATATGTCAGGGGCCTAGAGCAAATCCAAGCATGCTCTTTGATTGGTGCTTCAGTCTCTGTAAACTCCAAATGGGCCTAGGTTAGTTGACTGTTTGTCTTCTTGTGGACTGTTTGTCCTCTCCAGGTCTTTCTGTTTTTCACCCTGTACTTTCAAGGACTCCCAAGCTCCTATTAATTTTGTCTGTGGCTCTCGGTTTATGTTTCAATTCTCTGCTATGTAGAGAATCTCAGACGACAGTTATGGTAGGCTACTGTATGCAAGCATAGCAGAGTATCATTAATATTGTCAGAGATTGGCTCTCTCCCATAGGGTGGGTCTCAGGTTGATACAGGGATCAGGAACCATGGGAAAGGAGGTCAATGGCCAAGGAGTCCATGCAGAATCCCAGGAATCAGACTCCAGAGACCAGACTCAAAGGTGCATATCTAACTTTATTACCTAGTGTAGCAGTTTTTAAATGATTGAAAGGCCTATCAGACAATCTCATACTAGCATCAAACACCAGTAACAATCAGTCACATTGGTAAGACTATAATGACATATGGGAGATGAGTGCTGGCACTGTCACCTTAGGAGACTAACTTACAGAAGGGGAAGCAGTCACCACTATATCCTTAGATTCATTTTTAGACTTCACTAGTGTGCTAGGAGTCCTTAGAAGATCAGCACTATGTGCAGTGGATCACGACCTTTTGAAGAATCATAGGAGTCACTGGCCATTACCTATGAGCCTCCAAAAGGCTTACCTCAAAATTCACCATAGGTTGGGCAAGTTTTTGGTTGAGAATTTTCTTAATCTCTGCTCCATCTTTATCCCTGCACATCATGTAGGCATGGTAAATTTTGGGTTGAAAGTTTTGTAGGTGCCCTCTCCCGCTATTGGAAGTCATGCTTGGCTAAGAGGTGGCCTCTTTAGTCTCTATGTCCTCCACTGCTAGGAATCTCAGCTATTGTCACCCCCATATCCTCTTAGGAGGCTACTGAGGTGCAAGTCTCCACCTTGTCTCAGAGAGACTCCCCTCAGATTCCCTTCTCTCTCTGTCCTCTCACCTCCCACCCTCACTTTCCCCACATCTGATCACTACCCTCTATACCCACCCAACACACTCTCCCACCAAGTTCCATCTCTTCATCCATTTCAGATATCTTTATATTTCCCATTCTGAGTGAATTAAAGCATCATCCATCTGGTCTTCCTTGTTACTTAGCTTCTTTGTGCCCGTGGATTGTAATACAGTTATGCTGTACTACTTGGCTAATAACCAATTTTAAATAAATACATACTATGTGTGTCTTTCCAGATCTATGTTACCTGACACAGGACAATCCATTTGCCTGCAAATTTCATGATGTCCTTGTTTTAAATGGCTGAGTAGTATTCTTTTGTGTAAATGTACTACATTTTCTTTATCCATTCTTTGGTTGATACAAATTTCTGTCTATTATGAAGAAAGCTGCTGTGTACATAGTTGAGCAAATGTCCTTGTTGTGTGGTAGATCATCTTTTGGGTATATGTCCAGGAGCAATATATTTGGGTCTTGAGGTAGAGCTAATTCCAGTTTTCTGAGAAAATGCCAAATTGATTTCAGAATGGTTATAAAAGTTTGCATTCCCACTTGCAAAGGAAGAATGTTCCCCTTGATCCATATCGTTGCTACCATGTGCTGTCACAAGCTTTGATATTAACCCTGAACTTTTTTCAGTTGGGAGACATTCAATGAATGTTTTTATTTCTTTAGGGTTTGTAGGACAATTTAGATTGTTAAATAGGTAGTGATTTGACTTTGATAAGTGGAATCTATCAAGAAAATAATAAAGTCATTTTGATTTTCCAGTTTTGTGGAGTACCAGCTTTTGAAGTAAGACCTAATGATTATTTGGATTTCGTCAGTGTCTGTTGTTATGTCCCCTTTCCATTTCTAATGTTCATTTGGTTATTATTACTCTGCCTTTTAATTAGTGTGGCAAAGGGTTTATCTATCTCTCTGATTTTTTTTGAAAGAGCCATCTTTTAGTTTCATTGATTCATTTTATTGTTCTTATTGTTTCTAAGTTATTGGTTTCAGATCTGGGTTTGATTATTTCTTCCCATTTACTCCTCATTGGTGTGTTTGCTTCTTTTCATTGTAGAGCTTTCAGGTGTGCTGTTAAGTTGCTAGTGTGAGATTTGCCCTATTTATTTATTTATTTAGGCACTTAGTGCTATGATTTTTTTTTCCTTAGCACTACTTTCGTTGTGTCCCGTAAGTTTGAGTACTTGTGTCTTCATTTTCAATAAATTTTTGGAAGTCTTTAATTTCTTTCTTTATTTCTTCCCTGACCCAGTGGTCAATAAGTAAGGAGTTGTTCAGTTTCCATGAATTTAGAGGCTTTCTGCTCTTTTTGTTGTTTTTGTGTTCCATCTTTAACCAATTATGGTCTGAGAAGATAGAAGGGCTTATTTCAATCTTCTTTTATCTGTTGCGGATTACTTTGTGGCCAAGTATAGCATAAATTTTGAAGAAGGTTCCTTTGGTGTTGAAAAGAAGATACAATATATCTATATCTATATCTATCTACATATCTATATATATATCCTTTTTGAGAAAATGTTCTGATGATATCTCTTAGGAAAATTTGATTCATAACATCAATTATGAATCAGAATTGAGACTTTATCTTGGAGGATTTTTCCTTTGATGTGTAGAGTATAAAGTGTTTTTCCCCATCTCTTTTGATTAACTTTTGTTGAAAGTCTATTTTATTAGATATTAGAATAGCATTCCAGCTTGCTTCTTGGGTCTGTTTGCTTGGAAAACCTTTTTCCAGACCTTTAATCTGAGGAAATATCTCTATTTGTTGCTGAGGTGTGTTTCCTGTATGCATCGGAATAATGGATTCTGTTTTCTCATCCATTCTGATAGCTTGTGTCTTTTTACTGGGGAATTGAGTCCATTGATGTTGAGAGATATTACTGATCAATTATTGTTAAGCACTGTTAATTTGTTGTTGGTGGTGTGAGTTAGTGTGTATGACTGTGTGATTTTCCTTACTTTTGCTTTTGCAGTGTGGAATTATTTGTTTCCTCTTTTTTCTTAATTATACTTAACCTCCTTGGGTTGCAGTTTTTTCTTCTAATATTGTGTATAGGGTGGAATTTGTAGATAGACATTGTATAAATTTCATTTTGTATTGGAATATCTTGTTTTCTCTAATTATTTTAATTGAAATTTTGCTCAGTATAGTAGTAAGTGCTGGCATCAGTGATGTCACATAGTGTGCAAGACTTCTGGCTATTAAAGTCTCAGTGGAGAAGTCTGGTGTAATACTAATAGGTCTATGTTTATATGTTACTTAGCCCTTATCCCTTACATCTTGTAAGTTCTGTAAGTGTTGTTGTTGTTGTTTTTAATTATGTGGAGGGATGATTTTCTTTTTGTCCCAATTTATTTGGTGTTCTGTCGGCCTCTTGTATGTTTACAGGCATCTCTTTCTTTAGATTAGGGAAAGATATAGGGGAAGATATTTTTGGGGTCTCTGAGCTGGGACTCTTCTCCTTCTTCTATTCCCATTATTCTTACGCTTGGTCTTTTCATAGTGTCCCATATTTCTTAGATGTTTTATTTTAGAAACTTTTTAGATTTAGCATTTTCTCTGACCAATATATCATTTCTTCTATTGTATCTTCTGTGCTTTAGGTTATCTCTTCCATCTCTTGTATCTGTATTTACTGTTCTCTTTTCCAAGTTTTCTAGCACCTGTTTTTGTTTTCTTTATTACTTCTATTTCTATTTTCAGATCTTGAACAATTTTGTTCTTATGTTTGCTTTTGTTTTTTTTTTTTTTTGTATTTCTTTAAGAGACTTATTTAGGTGAATACCAACTCAATTCCTTACAGACCTTGATAAAAAGATTCTCAGCTTCATATGGAGAAACAAAAAACCCAGAATCTCCAAAATGATCCAGTACAGCAACAGATCATCCGGAGGTATCACCATCTCCAATCTCAAGCTGTACTATAGAGCAATAGTAATAAAAACTGCATGGTATTGGCATAGAAACAGAAAGGAGGATCAATGGAACTGAATAGAAGACACAGAAATAAACCCACACACCTATGATTACTTGATTTTTGACAAAAAAGCCAAAACCATTCCTTGGAAAAAAGACAGCATCTTCAACAAATGGTGCTGTTTCAACTGTTTGTCTACATGCAGAAAAATTAAAATAGATTCATATTTATCACCCTACACAAAACTAACGTCTAAGCTTTGATCAGACCTCAACATAAAACCAAACACTCTAAATCAGTTAGAAGAAAAAGTGGGGAACAGAACTAATTGGCACAGGAGACAACTTCCTGAACAGAACACCAACATCACAGGCTCTAAGAGCAACAATAAATAAATGGGACCTTATGAAAATGAAAATCTTCTGTAAAGCAAAGGACACCATCATCAAAACAAAACTAATGCCTACAGATTGGGAAAGAATCTTCACCAACCCTTTATCTGACAGAGGGCTAATAGCCAGTATATAGGCCACAGTAGAGGACAATGCATCTACTTTTGATGTGAACTGATAGACTAAGATCAGAAAGGAGAGGAGAACCTCCCTTATCAGTGTACTTGGGGAGTGGCATGCATGCAGAAAGGGGGGGGGGGAGGGTGGGATAAGGAGGGAGGGGATTATGGGGGGATACAAAATGAATAAAGTGTAATTAATAAAATAAAATAAAATAAAATAAAGAACTAAAGAAGCTGAAAAGCAACAAATCAAGTAATCCAATTAAAAAATGGGGAACAGAGCTGAACAGAGAATTCTCGATAGAGGAATATCGAATGGCAGAGAAGCACTTAAATATTCAACCTCATTAGCCACTAGGGAAATGCAAATCAAAACAACCCTGAGATTTCACCTTACACCCATCAGAATGACCAAGATCAAAAACTCAAGTGACAACACATGCTGGAGAGGTTGTGGAGAAAGGGGAACCCTCCTCCATTGCTGTTGGGAATGTAAACTGGTACAACCACTTTGGAAGTCAGTCTGGCGCTTTCTCAGACAATTAGGAATAGTGCTTCCTCAAGACCCAGAAATACCACTCCTAGGCATATACCCAAAATTTGCTCAAGTATACAACAAGGACATTTGCTCAACCATATTTGTAGCAGCTTTAATTGTAATAGCCAGAACCTGGAAACAACACATATGTCCATCAACAGAGGAATGGATACAAAAATTGTGGTATTTTTACACAATGGAACACTACTCAGCAATCAAAAATGAGGAAATCATGAAATTTTCAGACAAATGGTGGGATCTAGAAAAGATCATTCTGAGTGAGTTATCCCAGAAGGATATAACCTAGAACTTCTGCTCAGATGTAGTCCGTGGTAGCTCAGTAACCTATTGGTTTCCCACAGTAAGGGGAACAGGGACTATTTCTGACAAGAATTCAATCGTAGGCTCTTTGACCTCCCCAACCCTCAAGGGAGGAGCAGTCTTGCTAGGTTACAGAAGAGGGCTTTACAGCCAGTACTGGAGATACCTGAAAAACAGGGTCAGATGAAAGGTGAGGAGGTCCTCTCTAATCAGTGGACTTGGAAAGGGGCAAGGAGGAGTTGAGGGAGTGAGGGTGGGATTGGGAAGGAATAAGGGAGCAGGATACATCTGGGATACAGAGTTAATAAAATGTAACTACTAATAAAAATTTTAAATTAAATTAAACAAAACAGGTTCATTTATTTCCTTCACCTGTTTGAGGGATTTATTAATTTTCTTCTTAAAGGTCTCTTCCATCTTCATAAGATTATTTTCTTATAAGAGCTTTCTCATAAGATCATTTCCTTGCACCTCAGGTATTTTAAGATATCTGTGGCTTGATGTAGTAGGACATCTGGATTCTGGGGGTACTATATAGTCCTGTGTTTTGACGAGTATGTTCTTATGCCAATCTTTGGCCATTTGGTTGTCCCTGGTGTTGGCAGGCTTGGAAGACACTGATGGTTGCTGGCCTCTGGTAGTCTCTTATGGCTGTTGCTTTTGTGATTGTAAGTAGAGCTGTGACCCAGAAACTAGAACACAGAAGCCATGGTATACACCACACTGCTTTTGGGTTTCCTGGAGGGACTCCTAAATGTTTTTAAGATGTTTACAGATGGACTCATACTTATTTCTATCGCATTGCTAGCATACAGAGACTACTGTTACTGTATGCTTTCACCTGTTTTATTTATTTATTTTTACCTTGCATAGAATAGAACCAGAGTGCTAAAATATCTCTAAAATTATATTTAACCTAATTCTCTTCATTTTCAGAAGAACTAGAACTTTATATCAGGCCTTTATGTGAGTACTCTATGATGTACAGAAAATACAAAGATAAAACATGTTCCTCCTAACCATTGTTCTTCCACCATATTGTAGGTTTTAAATGATCTAATCCTCTTTAATACACCATAAATTTACATTATTTATTTGCATATTCTTTAGGCAAATCTTAGTTTATAACATGCAGGAACACATTGATATACTTAAATGTCACTGATTTGATTTTGTTTTAAATACTGACCAGTCAAAATGCTCAGTTACCCTCACAGAGATGAATGTTTCTTATCCAAATGAATAAAAAAAAAAAAAAAACACATGCACAGTATAACTGTTTTTGAAGTTGATGAGACTCTTTCCTTCTCAGGTTAATGGCATTTGACATGAACACTGCAATTCATTACACCATGCAAAAAATCTAAAAGGACAATTTATCTGAAAGGCAAACCACAATCCATAGTTTTGTTGTTGTTGTTGTTTTCTGTATATCTAAAATTAAATTCATTGCAAGTATGCAACTTCTTGTTAGGCATGTGGTAAATGTTTTGAATTTGGCAGCATTTAACCAGAGGCCAAAAATGTTCAGAGTCATGGACTGTACTACTCTCATATGAGTGGGTTCTTCCTTAGTTCCTTCACACTATATTATGTTTGTCTTGCCTACTGTTGATGGTTCTCAAGCATTTATACTTTAATTCTATTCCATGCTTATACTCAATTACAAAAAGAATAATGCTTCACTTGAAACCTCCTTCCCATTCTGTCCATTCTCCAATACCCTTAATACTTAATAAGTAATGCTGAAGGTAAAATAAATGTGTTTTCGCAAAGGATACACACAATTTTTAGATTGTAATTATAAATAAAGAAAACTAAAATTTGCCCCAATTTTAGGACCATAAGGAGGGTTCATAGCTAGCTTAACAAGAATACTTAATGTCAACCTAAAAAATTTAAAATATTCTAGTAATGTATGTTACTCTCATTCTGCTTTGAATATGTATGGAAGTCCTCAATAGCTTCTAAACTCAATTTTGCCAAACATTTCTTATTCACTATCTTTAACAGTTGGCGTAAATTGGGTTGTAAATGTTTATTTAAGAATTGGTGTTTAATATGAGTATATTTGACATCATGCTGATCAAATCTATATGACGAAATATGATGAAAGATCAGAACAATAAATAAATAAAACAATCAGAATGCATTATTGAAAGTGTAGGTATTGTTAATTATGCAAAGAATGAACCAGGTCTAATGAGAAACTGGCTACAGACAAATCATTCTTCCTTAAAAATAATAGAGTGGAAGTGTGATTTCATAAGAGACTATGCGCCACACATGATGGAAAAATAAGTTCTACATTAAAGAATATTCAAAATATTATAAAAGCATGATAGTGCTGCCAATAAAATTAATGTAATCTTAGATTACACAAAAAGAATAATGGGGTCTTGAGCTAGAGAGCTGAACTCTGACTTGAGTTTCTCACAGAATATCCTTGTTGCCTAAAATCAGTTTTAGTCATGATCCAGTTACCCATTTCAGTTTGCCTAAGACAGAGCTACCATTTACATGTGGCATCCATTCAGGAAACCCAAAATAAAATTACAATTATATTAAAATTGAAACTAGGGACTTTGCAAAAAATAAACAAAATAAATCAATAAATAATGTTTTGAAGTAAATACAGCATGAAAGACACCCATAAGGAAAATATAATATCCATGATTCATAATACATAACCCAATTGAAAGTCACTTCAAAATATAGAGTTGTGTCAGAAATATACTTTATATAGTAGACATACAATGTCTAATGTTCCAAAAACAAAGCTAAAAGAAAATAAAACACGATTTAAAAGCAAAAGCACTCCAACAACAGTAAAGTTTAGATAAAATAACACAATACCTTAGGCTACATTGATAACAGCTGAAATATTGTCCGGAAATATAAATGACCATTGAGAAAATCTAAAATATGACAGGCAAGTCAGAAGGATAACTGAATGGCTTGAATTTGTATCATTTTTTGGAAAGGTGAGACAATTTCTAATGATTTACATGGAGGATGAAGAAGCCTCATGTTAAACATTAAACATGTGATGGTACATATTTACTGTCAACTTGATGTGGAATCACATCTTTAAGTGTGCTTATAAGGATATTTGATCCAATTAAGTATTGAGGACTCACTCTGGAACTGGGAAGCATTCCATGGGCTGAGATCCCAGAATAAATAAAACAGAGAGTAAGAATACCAGCATTCACTGGTATAGAAACTAATGAAAAGACAAATAACAGAAGGATATAGAATAAATCCGAGTTGGGTTTTAGAAAAATAAGCAAGATTGACAAACCTTTACTCAAACTAATCCAATGGAGAATAAATAAAACTTTATCATATTAGAAAGATTAAATATGGGGCTACTACAACAAACTCTAGCAAATCCAGAGAATCATTAAGAAATATATTGAAAAACTCTTGGAAAATCTAGACGATAGGGATTAATTCCTCAGTATAAATATATAACCTATAAACATTGAATACAGAAGATATAAACAGCCTGTACTGATCCATACAATCATGAAGCAATAAATTAAAACTGTTCCAACGTAGCACAAGCAAGGACCAGTCCAACTCATTGCAGTCTTTTAACAAACTTTTAAGGATAGGTTAGTAATATTATTTCTCAAATGATTCCACAAAATTTAGAGAAAACACTACCAAGTTCTGTTATGCCCAGATGTTAGGGTCCCCAAAGATCACCAGGAGCGTGACCGCATATGCAAGAGCAAAGAGCTTTATTTGGGCTTAAGCTCTGTCTCTCCACTGTCATCAATGTAGTAGATCAGAGAAGAGAGCCCCCTGAGTAGCTGCATGACAGGGTTTTTATGAGGGTTTTGAGCAAGAACCAGGAATTCCCATTTTAGTAGTTACACAGTTGTATGACATTCAGGAAGGACAAGTTTGTTACGAAGTGATTGACTAACTAACATAGCTAACATTGTGGCTATCTATAGGCCTCAGGTATGTTAGGTCTGTGGATTGCCGAGCACAGATGCCCCACACTGAGATTAGATACCTTGGGTAGGGAATTTTTTAGTTTTCTTATTCCTGAGATTGGTGACTTATGGCCTAGATCCTGGGACTGATGACTTTTTTAATTTTTGGACGGGGAGGGGATCAGGCCTGCTCCTCTCAGTTCAGTCCACAAACTTGCTGTTAATCTAATACCAAAACTTCATAAGAACACACAAGGAAGAAAATTAGAACAAATTCACTGATAAACATGGATATAAAATTCTTCAAAAATTACTTGCAAGTTAAGTTGTAAATTAAAATAAAGAGACATTATGAAAATCATACATAATCATCAAAAAGGTGGGAATGTGCTATATATACTAATTTGGTTCAACATAAGCAAGTCAATAAGTATAAGTAACATATCAATACAGTTAAGAACAGAAATTACATTATAATTTCAATAGTGTCAGAAAAGGCCTTGGACAAATGTTGCTATTTTAATATGATAAAAACCATAAAAATGAAAAATATAAAAAAGGGTCTCAAAATATTAAAAGGTATGTGACAAATCTATTGCCAATATTTTTTAATTTTATTTTATTTTCATTAATTACAGTTTATTTGCATTGTATCCCAGATGAAGCCCCTTCCCCCTTCCCCTCCCAATCCCACTCTCCCTCCCTCTTCTTTTCCTATACCCCTACCCCAGTCCAGTGATAGGTCTTATTAAACTAAATGGGAAAAAATAACCTCATAATACTTCCGCTAACATTTATAAATTGAAACAACATAATCACTAATTCTAACCCAATCCAGTGCTTGAAATCTTAGTTAGAGCAATAAGGCAGAAAAAATAAAAGGGATGCAGTTTAGAAAAGAAGAACTCAAATTATCTCTACTTGCATAACATGTAATTCTTTACTTAAAAGACCGTAAATCTCAAACAGAAAAACTCATATATCTAGTAAACAGTTAGTGCAAAGTAATGGGACACAAAATCAAGAACCATCAATCAATCTGTTGCTAATCTATAAAGTAAAAAAAAAGTAGCCATTTCAAAATAATTTATTATTATTATTATTATTATTATTATTATTATTATTATTATTATTTTGGTTCACTATGCCTTTAATCCCAGCAATCAGGAGTTAGAGGCAGAGATATCTCTGAGTCTGAGGCCAACCTGTTCTACAGAGAAAGTTCTAGGACAGCCAGAGCTACATAAAGAAACTGTCTTACAAAAACCAAAACCAAAGCAAAATCAAAAACAAACAAACAAACAAAAACAGAACAAAATGCTGCATATGAATTAGCCTTGTACCAAAAGACAGAAATGACTTCCTGTTGGAAATTGTATGATATTGAAGAACATACTAAAAAATAGAAGTCTTTACAGACTCAAGGATTGATAATTAATAATATGAAAATGTCTGGAGATCCAACATGGCAGGGCTGGGCCAACACTCTTTCTGACCAGCAGCATAGCAGGATCGGCACAGTGACCACCAGTTAGAACTATCAGCTCTAAAACACAAGCAACTGTTTCCCAGGTGAGAGGATACCCCATGGTCAGGAATTCAATCAGCTTCAACTCACACAGCTAAACCGCGGAAGAGGTCCTGGTTCCACCAGGTACTTGGTCACAAGCCCAGAGCCACAAGCCAGCATGCTCTGATCACTCTCCCAGACTGAACTGTGGGCCCCACAACATCAGATACTGGAATTTCCAGTCAAGAGATACCCCCAAGGTACAGGAAACGATCAGGACTGACCTTAGGTCACCCAGACAATCCCTGGAAAAGACCAGGGGTTCTAAGGGCACCCAGCAGCCAGCCCAGGTCCAGGGATGCAGGGGCCAGCACAAAGTCCTGCCTGTACACCTGAGTCGCTGCCCCAGATAGAACTATGGGCCCCAGGGCACCAGAAACTGAATTTCTCTGTTGGTTGCAAACCCACAGGGAGAACAGTAGGTCTGATCTCAGAACACTCAGCCAATACCACCACTCTGAAAAGACCTCTGGAAAAACTACCCAATTTTGGCAGATGCCCAGGCAGGCGCCCAATCGCCAGGAAAGTGGAGCCACAGCTTCTGTGCCTGCAGGTTCTACTAGCCATCCCAGACAGAACAGTGCTCCCCAAAGCACAGTCTGTATTTCCCTGTCAGGAGGAAATCCCACAGTGGGGGAATCATCAGGTCCAATGCGCAGGACACCCAGCTCCAGAAGAGTTCCTAGATTCATGCAGACTCTAGGCTCTAGCCTTCTACTTCAGACATGAGTGATGTGCTCACCTGCCATTATTGAGTACCACTAGGGTACTGGGGCACACAGCTGCATCCTCAGACCTACAAAAGCTGGAGCATCATTAGAGCAGCCCTCAGATACTGCTACTAGTTTCAAACAGTTATCCCTTGCTAAACTGACAAAGCTGTGGGAATCGCTGGTTCTTCAAGAGGGCTATATCCAACAATTACATCTTAAGAGCAACAAGCTGCAGCTCACTAAATTCAGAGCAAGAAACCCAGCAGCAGGGAAGTTATCACAAGGACCTCTTCTGATGAGAGGAGCGCCTGCCTGAAAACGACAGTTACCACAAAGTTCTATATGCTTGAAATGAACTGTGCCAATTCGTGAGAAGCACTACAATTCAGTTCACCATACCCAAAAAGCTGAGGAGATCTCCTTCAGAACCCTGCCAAGTGGATTCTCCCCACCCCAGGACCAAGCAGGCACCAAAAATTAACAGACAATACCTGAGACAGTGAGATGGGTAGAGGACAACGAAAAACCACAACCAACAAAAGTAATGCAATATGGCATCCCCAGAACCCAGGGACAAGTAGCCCTGGACACACTAACATAAGTGGAATTCAAGAAGAGGATCTTACATCTATGCTTATGAAGAAGTTAATGAAGGAAGCAAATAAAATGTGTAAAGATTTAGGGGAAGATATAGTAAAATAGATTATGGCCATCCATAAAGAAATACAGGAAGATGCAGACAAACAGTTAGTGGCTTTCAGAGAGGAAAAGATTAAATCACTGAAAGAAATAAAAGAAGGAGAGGAATGTTCAAACAAACAGGTGAAGGAACTGAAGGAAAAACAGGAAAATACAGTCAGACAGGTGAAGAAAAACAACAAAACAGTTCAAGATCTGAAGATAGAATTGGAAAAATTAAAGAAAACACAATCGGAGGAACTCAAGGAGAGGGAGAACCTAGGAAAGAGAACAGGAACTACAGAGGTAATCATAACCAACACACTACAAGAGATGGAAAAAAGAATCTTAGGAGTGGAAGATACAATGGAAGAAATCGATGTATCCGTCAAAGAAAATAATAAATCTAAAAAATTCCTGACACAAACATTCCAAGAAATCCAAGACAACATAAAAAGACAAAACCCAAGAATAATAGGAATAGAGAAAAAAGAAGATTCTTGTCTCCAAGGCCCAGAAAATATTTTCAACAAAATAATAGAAGAAAATATCCCCAACTGAAAGGAGACGCCTATAAGAATAAAAGAGGCCTACAGAACACTTAATAAATTAGACCAGAAAAGAAAATCCTCGTGACACATAATAATCAAAAGAGTAAGTATACAGAAAAAAGAAAAAAAATACTAAAAGCTGCAAGAGAAAAAGGTCAAGTAACATGTAATAGCATACCCATCAGAATCACACCTGACTTCTCAACAGAAACTATGAAAGTCAGAAGGGCCTGGACAGATATCATGCAGACCCTAAGAGAACAAAGATGTCAGCCCAGGCTACTATACCCAGCAAAACTCTCAGTCCTCAAAGGCAGAGAAAAAAAGATATTCAATGGCAAAAACAAATTTCAACAATACCTAAACAAAAATCCAGTTTTACAGAAGACACTGGAAGGAAAAATATAACAGAAGAAAACAAGCTACTTTCAAGAAAACACAGGGAATGAATAACCTCACTACAGAAAAACAAAAAGTAGCCAAACACACAAACACACTACCACAGCCAACATCAATGTCAAAGGACCTAACAGCCAGTGGTCATTAATCTCTCTCAACATAAATGGACTCAATTCTCCAATGAAAAGACACAGACTAACAGAATGGATGCATAAACAAGACACAACAAACTGCTGCATACAAGAAACACACCTAAGTCCTAAAAATAGACATTACCTGAGAGTAAAGGGCTGGAAGACTATTTTCCAAACAAATGGATCCAAGAAGAAAGAAGGAATAGCCATTCTAATGTCTAATAAAATAGACTGTCAACCAAAATTAATCAAAAGAGATAGAAAAGGACTCTTCATACTAATCAAGGGAAAAATCCACAAGGAAGACATCACAATCGAACATCTATGCCCCAAATGCAATGGTACCCACATTTGTAAAAGAAACATTAATAAAACTTAAAACACACATAGATCCCCACACATTAATAGTGGGAGACTTCAATACCCTACTCTCAACAAAGGAAAGGTCATCAAAAGAGAAATTAAACAAAGAAACAATATCTCTAACACAGATCATGAATCAAATGGACCTCATGGACATCTAGAGAACCTTTCACCCAAGCAGAACAAAAATTACCTTCTTCTCAGCACCTCATGGAACCTTCTCCAAAATAGACCATATGGTCAGTCACAAAGCAAGCCACAATAGATACAAGAAGATTGAAATAATCCCTTGTATCCTATCTGACTCCATGGACTAAAGCTGGACCAAGATGACAGAAATAGGAAAAAGCCTACACACATATGGAAACTGAACAACTTGCTATTAAATGACAGCTGGGTCAGAGAAGAAATAAAGAAAGAAATAAAAGTCTTCCTAGAAAACAATGAAAATGAAAGCACAACATACTCAAACCTATGGGAAAAAATGAAAGTAGTGGTAAGAGGAAATTTCATAGCACTAAGTGCCTTCAAGAAGGAATTAGAAACATCTCATTCAAACAAATTAATGGCTCACCAAAAGCCCAAGTAAAAAAGAAAAGCAGACACACCAAAGAGGAGTAGATGGCAGGAAATAATCAAACACAGGGCTGAAAATAATAAATTATAAACAAATAAAACAATTCAAAGAATCAATGAAACCAAGAGTTGGTTCTTTGAGAAAAATCAGCAAGATAGACAAACACTTAGCCAAACTAACTAAAAGGTAGAGAGACACTATTCAAATCAACAAAATCAGAAAAGAAAAGGGGGGCATAACCACAGACACTAAAGAAATCCAAGTAATAATTAGGCCTTACTTCAAAAGCCTTTATACAAAACAATTTGAAAATCTAAATGAAATGGACAATTTTTTTGATTCATTCCACCTGCTAAAGTTGAATCAAGACCAGATAAATCAATTAAATAGTCCTATATCCACTGAGGAAATAAAGAAAGTCATCAAAAGTCTCCCATACAGAAAAAGCACAGGGGCAGATGATTTCAAGGCAGAATTCTACTACGCCTTCAAAGAAGACCAAACACCAATACTCTTCAAATTATTCCACAAAATAGAAATAGAAGGAACACTACCAAACTCATCCTATAAAGCCACAGTCACCTTGGTACCTAAATCTCACAAAGACCCAAAAAAGAAAGAGAATTTCAGGGCAATCTCCCTTATGAACATCGATGCAAAAATATTCAACAAAATACTTGCAAAGCGAATACAAGAACACATCATAGATATTATCTATAATGACCAAGTATGCTTCATCCTAGGCAGGCAGCGGTGGTTCAATATATGGAAATCCATCAATGTGATCCACCAAATAAACAAACTGAAGGAGAAAAACCACATGATCATCTGCTTAGATGCAGAAAATGCATTTGACAAAATCCAACATCCATTCAGGTATAAAGTATTGGAGAGATCAGGGATACAAGGCACATACCTGAACATAGTTAAGGCAATACACAGCAAGCCTATAGCCACTATCAAACTCAATGGAGAGAAACTTAAATCACTCCCACAGAAATCAGGGACAAGGCAAAGCTGCCCACTCACTCCATATCTCTTCAACATAGTTCTGGAAGTCATTGCTAAAACAATAAGACAATCAAAGGGGATCAAGGGGATACAAATTGGAAAGGAAGAAATCAAAGAATCATTATTTTCACATTATATACTAGTATAACGGAGTGACCCCAAAAATTCTAACAGGGGACTCCTACAACTGATAAACACCTTCAGCAAAGTGGCTGGATACAGTATTAACTCAAAAACATCAGTAGTCCTCCTGTATACAGAAGACAAAAGTGCTGAGAAAGTAATTAAGGGAACAACACAAAGGATATAAAATACCTTGGTGTGAACCTAAAGAAGCAAGTCAAAGACCAGTATGAAAAAAATTTCCAGTCTTTGAAGAAAGAATTAGAAGTAGTTATCAGAAGATGAAAAGATCTCCCATGCTCATGGCTTGGCAGGATTAATATAGTAAAAATGGCCATCCTGCCAAAAGTAATCTACCAATTCAATTCAGTTCCCATCAAATAAGCATCACAATTTTTAAAGACCTTGAAAAAAAATTCTCAACTACATATGGAACAACAAGTAACACAGGATTGCTAAAATAATCCTCTACATTATAAGATCTTCTGGAGGTGTCTTCATCCTTGATCTCAAGCTGTACTATAGAGCAACAATACTAAAAACTGCATGGTACTGGCATAGAAACAGACTGGTGGATCAATGCAATTGAACAGAAGGCCCTGAAATAAATCCACACATTTATGGGCACCTGATTTTTGACAAAAATGCCAAAAGCATTCAATGGAAAAAAGACAGCATCTTCAACAAATGGTGTTGGTCTAACTGGATGTCTATATGTAGAAAAATGCAAATAGATCCATACTTATTACCCTGCACAAAAGCAAAGTTCAAGTGGATCAAATACCTCAATATAAAACCAGACACACTAACCACGTAGAAGATAAAGTGGGAAATACCCTTGAACTCATTGGTACAGGAGACAATTTCATGAACAAAACAACAACAGCACAGGCTCTAATAGCAACAATCAATAAATGGGACCTCATGAAACTGAGAAGCTTCTGTAAAGCAAAAGACACTGTTGTCAGAACAAAAGGACTGCCTACAGCTTGGGAAAGGATCTTCACCAACCCTATATCTGACAGAGGGCTAATATCCAGTATATATAAAAATTCAAGAAGTTAAACACTAACAAATCACGCAATCCATTTAAAAATGGGGTATGGAGCTAAACAGAGAATTCTCTGTAGAGGAATATTGAATGGCAGAGAAAAACTTAAAGAACTCTTCAGTGTCCTTAATCATCAGGGAAATGCAAATCAAAATGACCCTGTGATTTCAACTTACACCCATCAGAATGGCTAAGATCAAAAATTCAAGTGACAACACTTGCTGGAGAGGTTGTAGAGAACGGGGAAACCTCCTATTCTGCTGGTAGGAATGTAAAGTTATATAACCACTCTGGAAATCAATCTGGAGCTTTCTCAGACAACTAGGAATAGTGCTTCCTCAAGATCCAGCCATACCACTCCTAGGCATATATGCAATAGAGCAATAAGGTCATTTGCTCAACCATGTTTGTAGCACCTTTAGTTGTAATAGTCAGAAGCTGGAAACAACCCAGTTGCCCCTCAACTGATTAATGGATACAGAAATTGTAGTACACCTACACAATTGAATATTACTCAGCAATAAAAAAACAAGGATATCATGAAATTTGCAGGTAAATGGTGGGAACTGGAAAAGATCATTCTGAGTAATCCCAGAAGCAGAAAGACACACATGGTTTATATTCACTCATATAGACATATAATATAGGATAAATGTACTAAAATCTGTATACCTAAAGAAACTAATCAAGAGGGAGGACTCTTGCTAAAATGTTCAATCTCTAGCCAGAAAGGCAAAGAGGATGGACATCAGAAGAAGGAGAAAACAGGGAACAAATCAGGAGCCTGCCACAGAAGGCCTTTGAAAGGCTCTGCCCTGCAGACTATCAAAGAAGATGCTGAGGCATATGGCCAAACCTTGGGCAGAGTGTATGGAATCTTATGAAAGAAGTTGGAAACAGTTAAGTTCTGGAGAAGACAGGAACTCCACAAGGAGCGGAACAGAACAGAAAACACTGAGCACAGGGATCTTTCCTGAGACTCGTACTCCAACCAAGGGCCATTCATGGATTTGACCTAGGAGCACTGCACAGGTGTAGTCCATGGTAGTTCAGTGTCCAAGTGTGTTCCATAGTAATGGGATCAGGGACTGTCTTTGACATGAACTGATTGGTCTGCTCTTTAATCACCTCCCCCTGAGAGGGAAGCAGCATTACCAGGACACAGTAGAAGACAATGCAGCCACTCCTGATGAGACCCAATAGACTAGAATCAGAAGGAAGGAAAAGAAATCCTCCCCTATCAGTGGACTTGGGGAGGGACATGCATGCAGAAGGGGAAGGAATAGAGCAATTTGGGAGGGGAGGAGAGAGGGAACTACATGGGGATACGAAGAGAATAAAGTGTAATTAATAAAGAATTTAATTTTTTATATCAGTGCATTACAGTTCATAATATACACAAATATGTACTTTATAAAAAAAACAAACAAAATGTCTATATTCCAAAGTGATCTGTAAATTCTATGAATCTCCCTCAATATTTCAATGACTTTCTTCATATTAATACATATATTTGAATTTTAATTAAAATATTTATATAGAAACTTAATAGGCACAAAGAGCCAAAACAATCGTATTCAAAAGGAACAATAATGAACTAGTGCAAATACAAATTTCTAAATATGTTACTGAAACTTGGTAACAAAATGCTTTATGATGCTTGTATAATAACAGACACTAACATCTATGTAATAAAAATAGTGGATTCAGAAATGAATTTACCCATACACAGCTATCTAATTTTTGACAAAATTGTTATAGCCTACATTGAAAAATTAAAGATAGCATCAACAGTGTTTAAAAAGTTATAGACCCATGTATAGAAGTATTAAATTGTATCCATACCTCTCACTTTGAACAAAACATAGTTAAAATGAAGCTAGCACCTTTTGAAATTGTAAGAACAAAACATAGACAAAGAAATTCAAGACAATCATTCATGAAATAACATTCAACAACAAGGAAATAACTATATTTGATAAAAAATATTACATAAAATTAAAAACAAAAAATCAAACAAAAACACAAAAACAAAAACAAAACTGAAGAGGTCGTCTATTTTTTCCCAACTATATATATTTGTCAGATAGAAAGTTAACATATATAAAGACGTCCAAAGCTTAAACACTCACACACATGTACACACAAAATTATCTTCGAATCAGTAAGTAGGCAGTTTTCAAAAGAAAAAAAAAACTACCAGTGGCCAATGAATATTTGAAAAGTGTATTTGTTTGGAAATGCAATTTAAGGCTACTTTGAGATTCCTTGGAAATGCAATTTAAGGCTACTTTGAGATTCCATCTTAATTACTCAAAACAGTTATATAAATTAGTACAATCACCATGGCAATTGATTTGTGAATGAAACAAAGAAATAAAAAAAATGTAGCTGGAAACAACACAGATGCCCCTCAGTTGAGTAATGGATACAGAAATTGTGGTACATTTACACAATAGGATACTACTAATCAGCAATTAAAAACAAGGAAATCATGAAATTTGCAAGCAAATGGTGAGATCTAGAAAAGATCATCCTGAGTGAGGTATACCAGAAGCAGAAAGACACATGGTATATATTCACTTTCAAGTGGATATTAGACATATAATATAGGATAATCATTCCAAAATCTGTACACCTAAGGAAGCTAATCAAGTTGGAGGACCCTGGGTAAGATGTTCAATCTTCATTCAGAAAGGCAAACAGGACTGACCTGGGAAGAGGAAGAAAACAGGAAACAGGACAGGAGCCTATCACAGAGGGCCTCTGAAAGACTCTACCCAGCAGGGAATCAAAACCCATCCAAAAACTCATATCCAAACTTTGGGCAGAGTGCAGGGAATCTTATGAAAGAAGCAGGGGATAAAAAGATCTGGAGGAGACAGGAGCTCCACAATGATAGCAATAGAAACAAAAAACCTGGGCACAGGGATCTTTTCTAAGACTGATACTCCAACCTAGGACCATGCATGGAGATAACCTAGAACCCCTGCACAGATGTAGTCCATGGCAGCTCAGTGTTCAAGTTGGTACCCTAGTAATGGGAACAGGGACCATCTCTGACATGAACTCAGGGACTGGCTCTTTGATCACCTCCACCTGAGGGGGAGCAGCCTTACCAGTCCACAGAGGAAGAGAATGAAGCCAGTCCTGATGAGGCCTGATAGACTAGGGTCAGGTGGAAGGGGAGGAGGACCTTCAGTATCATTGAGCTGGGGGCAGGGGTATAGGAGAAGAAGAAGGTTGGATTTGGAAGAGGGTGGAGAGGGTCTATAGCTGAGATACAAAGTGCATAAACTGTAATTAATAAAATAAAATAAAAATTAAAAAACAAAAACAAAAAAAGAAAGTAAAGGACATGACTACTTCTATGGTGGAGGATAAGGTTTATTGTAGATATGTGGGAGAGCATATTCAGAAGCTTATACATCTGGGAGAGTCCAGAGCAGTTACGACCCTGAGCCATGTGAAGAGAGAAGAGAGGGGAAGAGAGACAGAAGAGAGGGAACCAAATGTAGCAGCCAGGAGGCCAAAAGCAGAAAAGGGCAGGTGACTGAAATGTGTGGATTATATGAGAACCTCTGGGGGAAGGGCAGTCCAGACCCTGGGCTGGTGAGTTTCTGGTAGAGTGGCTGAGAAATTTGGGCAAACCTAGTGACCAGTTCAACTTTGATATGCTAAATAGGCACCTAAGCAGTAAGGAGTTTGTATTATATTCTTTTCGATGTTTTGATAAAACAGCATAATCAACAAGTTTTTGTTGTTGTTGTTGTTGTTTATTTTTTTTTACAGTTCCAGAAGGAGGGTTCATAATGGTATGGGAGTCATGATTACAAAAAGTTGGAGCAGGACCCATCCTGAGAGATTATCTACTCACAGGAAGCATAGAGCAAATTGGAAGTGGGGTGAGCTCTCAAAGCACTCCTGTAGTGATACACTTCCTCCAACAAGGCTCCATCTTCTAAAAGTTCTGTAATTTCCTCAAACAATGCCTGCAACTTGTGCCAAGTGTTTAAACATGTGAGCCTGTTGAGACATTTCTCATTCAAACTAATAGAGAGTTATAAAAAAGCTAAAACTAAAATCACCAGATGACCTCCATTATATCACTTCAGGGTACATATTCAAGGAATTTTAAGTCCTACTGCAGAGGTACTTGCACATAAATGTTTATTGCTGTGGGACTCAGAATAGCTAAGATGATCATTTAAAAATTAACGGACCTATCTGGATTGCCCACGTGGCATGCTGGGGTTGGCTACCCAGAGGCTATTTAAGCTGTGGGTTGGCTTTTCCCAGGGTCAGATAATTGTTCAGGGTTCCTGAATAAACTGCATTGAAAAAAAAAATTAACGGATAAAGAAATTTAGTACATGTGCACAATATGATTTTACTTAGTTGTAAAAAATTAAATTGGTCAGAGGGACAACTCAGTGGGGAAAGCACATTTATATTTGCATGTTTGTTTGTAATGTTGTTTGGAGACAATCTCACTTTGTTACCCTGGCTGGCCAGCAAACTCTGTGTAGATCAGGCTGGCTTCAAATCCACAGAGATCTACGTGCTTCTGCATTCCTGGGCACTGGATGCAGGGATAAAAAGTGTGCCACTGTGTCTAGCTGGGTAATAAATAAGACTGGATCCCTGAGTTCTATTCCCAGAACAGACATAAGGGTAGAATGAGAGAATCAAATACAAAAGGTTGTCCTCTGAACACCACACAGCATCTTTGGTATGCACTCCTTCCCACACAAACACAAACACAGTAATAAATATTTAAAATGAGAAATAAATCATGATATATGCAGGAAAATGCATGGAACTGGACATAATTTTCAGTGAAATAAGTGAGACTCAAAACAAATAACATGTTTTCTGTCTTGTACAATTCCTAAATGTTTGTGTGTTTGTGTGTGTGTGTGTGTCAATAGAAGAAAAATTCATAGTTCAAATCTAAAATGAGAACAATAGAGTCACAAGTTACACAAGGAATTATGTGTGTTGTTCCCCATGCAGATAACTTTTCCTCTTCTTGACCCATTATTAAATATACTCTTGACTTTTATTTTACATAACTTGCTAAAATTAACAATATTAGTTGATTCTATGAAATCGGTTTAACTAAACTTCCTATTAAAAGGCTTCATTATTATTAAAACTATTGTAGTTGAGGAGAAGCTATGATAGAAGTGACCTCATGCTTCACTGAATTTTATGAGAATATCCCAGACACTAAGGACATGTAGCAATTACACAAAAAATGTTCATTCTTCAGCTGAACTGTTTAAGAGATACTTCATTCTCCAAACATATTTTAATGAGTGCTTATGCATATTGTTTTTTCTTTTTCAATATTTTATTAACAGCATAGATCACCATATTTAGGTGTTTTTTGATTTCACTGATAATTACCACTGTCAAAAATTAGCTCTGAAGGCAAACTTGTATATAACAAATTATCTTATTTCATTTATCTTTATAAAAATGTAAGGAATGTGAGCCAAAATTTTTTTATTGTATTTTTTTCTATTCCTGCCTCAAGGTGATTACAGCACAGAACATCTGCCACCTGCCTGAAGCCATGGCTCAGTTTAGGCATGGGATGCAGAAAGCCCTCCTCTTTCTACCTTGCTTTAGTTTCAGATTTTTGCATCACACAGGCAGCTTCTCATCCCCCACTGCCACAGTCTCTATTTAATGGTACATGCAAGATCAGGCTGTGGGAAATATGAGAAGTAGATGGCCACACCCTGCTGTTTCTGTGGCAAGGTATAGATAACTAAATAACTCATTTTGTATGTGCTCTTGGAAACAGTATGTCTCCTGGCACATTTCTGTTCTCGTGCAGATTTTGAAACCATATATTAAATTGGTTCCCTATTTTCTGGTGATGGTAGATTGCTGGTTGCTGAATGCCTGTATAATGGATCACACCTGTGCTGCTTAATCTGGAAGCTGGAAAGATACAAAGTAAAATTCAAAGTATATGGTGTGAGGACACATTGCTGAATTGGCAAATTTTCTAGATAACTCTACAGAATTTTATAGTCCTTTGTGTTTTTGTGTGGCCTTTGTATGCTCAGATGAGAAATTATCACATCTCTTGATTGCCTCTCACTGTGACTCTGTTTAGACAGCACTGAATCAGCATTCAAGGACACACTGTGATCTCTGGTTTTGTCTTTTAGATAAAATGTGCAATTGAAGTCCTGACTATTTTGTATTCACTAATTATCCTACACCACATCTTCAAGGATGTAGACATTAATTAGCTCCAATGTCTTAAAACTAATTTTAAATTAGGTAATTACATTGTATACTCTGTAGTTTTTGCTGAGGAACACGTTCTTCACTTCCTGTCTCTAAGTGATGACCAGCTGTTAAATAGCTTTCACGTTTTCCTGAATCAGTTTCCAAACAGAAATGATACCTTTATA
Organism: Meriones unguiculatus; assembly: GCF_030254825.1. Classification (NCBI taxonomy): domain Eukaryota; kingdom Metazoa; phylum Chordata; class Mammalia; order Rodentia; family Muridae; genus Meriones; species Meriones unguiculatus. The sequence continues at coordinate 53,141,641 of NC_083369.1, read as the reverse complement.
GGATGTTTTCAGACCATTTGAGATGAGGAGCTGTATAAATGATAGTTATAGCTTGTTTCTGTTATCAGTGACAACTCTCTTCACAGTGTCATGGCAGGAGTGGTTTGGACACTCGAGTGTTGTAAGATATAATATCTGGCATCTCATGAAAGAATTCCTGCCTAAAATCCTTCTCATTTCCCTTTGATTTCCCAAGTTATTACTAACTACATATATGTTTGTTGAAAACACTTTTAAACACATATTGATTTGAAGTTTCCTCAAAGGTGAAGTGACAAGAGAAAGACAAAAAAGGACCTTAAAAGCCTGTTTTGAAGAACATTAGAACTCTCCAAAATCTCCAGTAGTCTAGTTGATGAAATATTCACAAGTGATGAAAGGAAAAGGTAATATGGGGATTCTTCTTATTAACTCCCCATGTCTCTTCACTCAGGAAAATAAACTCACCAGATGTCTCCTATTTAATATTCTGAACAAATTTCATCTTCACAAGAATTCAAATGTAAAAAGTTTAATTTAATGAGAGACCAAATTTTCAAGTCATACATGGGCAATGTTTTATTACTCACCTTTTAAGATCATTTTATTTTATGTATATGACTGATAGCCTGCATGTATGTATTACATCATTTTGTCAGATTCCCTGAAACAGGAGTTAGAGGCAGTTGTGAACTGTCATGTGTGTGCTAGTAATCTAACTGTAAAATCTTTTCAAGATCAGCAGGTGCTCTTAAACATTGACCCATATAGGTAGCACTTTATGACTCAACTTTCGGGGGCTACATACACATTCCATGTATTAAAAATTTTATAAAATATTGTATGCTTACATATAAAGTGTAATTATTCATTTTCTGAAATGCTTTGAATATTGAATTATTGAATATTGAATTATGACTGCAGTCTTTTTTGCCCTTTGGAATAATCGCATATATATTATTGGAATTGGATTTAAATATAATTAGAAAATTTGTCTAGATTTCAAATATTCCTTAAATGCAAAGCATGAAGATAAATCACATACAATATTTTTATTATTTTGACACAAGCCCATCCTATGTTTTATTTGTGGCATCATGTTGGGGTTTAAAAGTTTCAGATTGGGAAGTACTTCAGCCTTTAGATTTTCATATTTATGTATGGTTATTCACTAGGCACAATACTAAATTTGTGTGATTTATTTTGTGTGTAGAAACTTTGTTAGTCACATTTGCTTTTTGCTAGTTGCTGAGGTTAAGACAATTTCTAACAAGCAAGTTTTATAGGGCTGAAAATGTCACTATTAAGTTGAATTTTCACAGTATATAAATCAAACCTTCAGACAGAGTAGGCATCTGAAAGATGGACAGGCTTAGTCAAGTGAGAGCATTGTAGGAATAGGTTTGGGATAGCTAGAGTTCCCCTCCATTGCTTATTCTGTACAAGTATATGCTATGCGCATGTGGTATGTATCCATTCATAGTGAGGCTACACATGTATGCAAATGTGTGGAAAGCAGAGGGTGGCTTCAGAAGTATTTCTTTATAATTTTTCTAGCATTTTATTATTATTATTATTATTATTATTATTATTATTATTATTGAGGTAGGGCCTTGTACTAAACATTAAACTCATTTCCTTGGCTAGGCTGGCTGGCCTGTGAGCTCCAGAGATCCACCTTTCTATGTCTGTTACCAGTGTTAAGGTTATAGAAGCAAGCTAACAATTCATGCTTTTATGTGCATGCTGGTTATCTAAATTCTGGTCCTCATAATTATGTGGCATGTATTTTGCTAACAGAACCATATCTCTGCCCCCTCATATATTAAAACGTCTTAATTCAATTTTGTCTTCTCATATAAGGGAGGAGAATGGAGGAGAGAGAGAGAGAGAGAGAGAGAGAGAGAGAGAGAGAGAGAGGGAGGGTGGTACTGGGAGGAGATGAGGGAGGAGGCTACAGCCAGGATACAAAGTGAATACATTGTAATAAATAATAATAATAATAATAACAGTAATATTTTGAAAATAATACAAAATAAGCCACACCTGAAGAAGGGATCATTACACTAACACTGTAATCACAAGTATCTTTAGTTGTTTTTTTTTTTTTTTCAAATAGACTTTTATGGATTTCTAACACATTTTAAAAGTGTAGTTTCAAGACAGACATGGTGGGTTATGCCTGTAATTTTAGAATTTGCAATCCTAATAATGTAAAATCAATATAGATACAAGACTATCCTTGACTACAAAATGAGAGCTTATCTCAATCAATCAATCAAAATAATAAATACATAAATAATAAGCAAATAAATTTCATGTGGATTAGCTTTTTGTGCTTTTTTAGGAAAGAGACTATATCTTATTAACAGTTTTCTCTTTATGACAGGCCCTCCTTGCATACTCCATGCTAGCCTGAAATCCTTGGTCTTCTTGGCTCACCATTCTGAGTGCTTTTTCTCTCTCTACAACACTGTAAGTAGCAGCAAATGCCCTTGAGAAGCTCATGTCTTTGGACACTTTGTCCCCTGTTGGTGGTGCTGTTTTTGAGAGATATGGAAACGTTAGGACAACTGATACAATGTAAGATGACCTCCTGCCTCCATGTCTTTCTCACCATGGTGGACTCTATCCCTCTTGAACCATAAGTCAAAAATAAATCTGTTCCCTCTTAAGTTGTTTTTATCAGAATATTTGATCACAGCAACAGAAATGAAACTAATACAAGGTCTATTACAGAAACTCATCTAAGAAATTGCTGAATGGAAAATGGCAAACGTTATTTTTTTAATAATTTCTGGAACTATTATAATCGACATTGCTAAGTTTACAACAGTATTTCTTTTAGTTTCTCTTAAAACAACCTATTGTTTTAGAGGTTACCTGTTGTGATTATAATATTTTGTGAATATATCATTATGTGGTCAGTCTTCATTTGTGAAGCCTCTCCTACATACAACAAGGACCTGTGGAGGATATAAGCATGAAATAGTGATGTCCCTAAAACAGATTCTATGTTGGTAGAGGAAGATTAAAAAAACTAATAAAAAAGTCTTAGCAGACAAAAAATTCTATGACCTCAAAGAGAGATGCTGATGTATGGAGGAGAGGTGACATACAAAGCTTAAGGCTTTAATTCCAGAGGGGGACTTTCTTTATTTAAGAAGAATGGTTTTAAAATCCTGTTCTGGTAATAGTGCTTGATGTTTTATACCTAACTTTTTGGGGATCATTTCTTGCTTACAATCTTATTCATTAGCTTTTTCTTTCTTTTTTTTTTTAAATAATGCTTGCACTCTTTTGAGACTGCAAGTGTTACTGTGTTATGTGGTTATGCCAAGAACAGATATGTTAAGTGACCTTTAGGAAGATTATTTTCCTGAGTGCTTTCAGAAAACTGCTTTTCAACATTTTCATCATTAATAAGATTGCATACAATCATAACTAATCTAGAAAAGACTTTGCACAAGTTACTTGGTCAAATGAAGTTTGATTATTTTTTAATCAAACTTTGTTTTTTTCAGATCAGAACTATCATTCAGAGCCCCATAATTTTGTTTTAAAATAAGTTGTGGGAGAACAGGTCAAGCATGTACAAGTCACCCGTCAACCTGCTATTTCTAAGCTAATGGGACATGTCTGCTGTGTTTCCATTTATTATAAATTATTGTGATGAGAAAAGGGCAAGTACCAACAATCATTAGTCAATCCGATAAATGAAACCAAACCTCACTGGACCTGAATGATAAAATATTTTAGTTGATTTCTTTTTTGAAATCCATTAACCTCAATTTGATATAAAACAGAATTTATGTTTTTGTGAACTCACATTTCTTTAATTATACTCTACTATATCACATATTATATTAACTGTACTCTTCACAAAAGAAAAAGGTAGGTGTCTCAAACACTGAATATTGTTCCACTCTTATAAGGTTATAATATCATTCTGGTAAAAAAAGAAAAATGTTGATAGGAATGTTAAAGTCTGAAAGATAGATGGGTGAAATAATGGGTAAGTTGTTAAAAGTCTCACCCATGATAGAAAAAAAAATTACTCATTTGCAGAGTGATAGAAAAGAATAACCAGTTTTTAGTATTGTTGCTCTATAGTACAGCTTGAGATCAGGGTTGGAGATACCTCCTGAAGATCATTTATTGTAGAGAATTGTTTTGACAATTCTGGGTTTCTTGTTGTTCCATATGAAGGTGAGAATCTTTCAAGGTCTGTAAAGAATTGTGTTGGTATTTTGATGGGTATTGCATTGAATATGTAGATTGCTTTTGATAAGATGGCCATTTTTACTATATTAATCTTACCAAGCCATGAGCATGGGAGATCTTTCCATCTTCTGATATCTTCTTCTAATTCTTTCTTCAGAGAATGGAAATTTTTTTTTTCATACAAGTCTTTGACTTGCTTGGTTAGGTTCACACCAAGGTGCTTTATGTCCTTTGTGGCTATTGTGAAGGGTATTGTTTCCCTAATTTCTTTCTCGGCCTTTTTGTTCTTTGTATACAGGAAGGTTACTGATTTTTTTTTTTTGAGTTAACTTTGCATCCAACCACTTTGCTGAAGGTGTTAATCAGCTGTAGGAGTTACCTGGTAGAATTTTTGGGGTACTCAGGTATACTATCATATCAGCATGGTACTGCCATAGAAATAGACTGGTGGATCAATGGAATTGAATAGAAGATCCTGACATGAATCCACACACTTATGGGCACCTGATTTTTGAAAAAGATATCAAATCCATTCAATAGAAAAAAGACAGCATCTTCAACAAATGGTGCTGGTCTAACTGGAAGTCTACATGTGAAAAAATGCAAATAGATCTATACTTATCACCCTGCACAAAACTAAAGTCCAAGTGAATCAAAGACCTCAACATAAAACCAGACACACTAAACCGCTTAGAAGAAAAAGTGCGGAATACCCTTGAACTCATTGGCACAGGAGACAACTTCCTGAACAGAACACCAACAGCACAGGCTCTAAGAGCAAAAATCAATAAATGGGACCTCATGAAACTCAAAAGCTTCTGTAAAGCAAAGGACACTGTCCTCAGAACGAAATGACAGCCTACAGATTGGGAAAGGATCTTCACCAATCCTATATCTGACAGAGGGCTAATATCCAGTATATATAAAGAACTAAAAAAGTTAAACAGCAAAAAAACAAGTAATCCAATTAAAAAATGGGATACAGAGATAAACAGAGAATTCTTTGCAGAGGAATATCGAATGGCAGAGAAACACTTAAAGAAATGTTAAAAGTCCTTAGTCATAAGGGAAATGAAAATCAAAACGACCATAAGATTTCACCTTATACCCATCAGAATGGCTAAGATCAATAACTCAAGTGACAACACATGCTGGAGAGGTTGTGGTTGTACAACCACTCTGGAAAGCAATCTGGCACTTCCTCAGACAGCTAGGAATAACACTTCCTCAAGATCCAGCTATACCACTCCTAGGCATATATCCAAAAGATTCTTAAGTACACAATAAGGCCATTTGCTCAACCATCTTTGTAGCAGCCTTATTTGTAATAGCCAGAAGCTGGAAACAGCTCAGATGCCCCTCAGTTGAGGAATGGATGCACGAATTGATGTATATATACACAATGGAATATTACTCAGCAATAAAAAATAAGGAAATCATGAAATTTGCAGGTAAATGGTGGGATCTGGAAAAGATCATCCTGAGTGAGCTATCCCAGAAGCAGAAGGATGCACACGGTATATACTCACTCATATAGACATATAATATAGGATAAACATATTAAAATCTGTACACCTAAAGAAACTAATCAAGAGGGAGGATTCTTGTTAAAATGCTCAATTCCTATCCAGAAATCAAAGAGGCTGGACATCAGAAGAAGGAGAAAAAAGGGAACAAGTCAGGAGCCTGACATAGGGGACCTCTGAAAAGCTCTGCTCTGCATACTATCAATGTAGATGCTGAGACTTTCCTTTGGGCAGAGTGCAGGGAATCTTAGGAAAGAAGTGGGAAACAGTAAGATCTGGAGAGGGCAGGAAAGCCACAAGGAGAGCAACAGAACCAAAAATTCTGAGCACAAGATTCTTTCCTGAGACTGATATTCCAACCAAGGACTATGCATGGAGATAACCTAAGACCCCTGCACAGAGGTAGCCCGTGCAGTTCAGTATCCAGGTGGGTTCCATTGTAATAGGAAGAGGGACTCTCTCTGACATGAACTGATTGGCCTGCTCTTTAATTACCTCCCCCTGAGGGGGAAGCAGCATTACCAGGCCACAGAAGAAGACAATGCAGCCATTCTTGATGAGACCTAATTGAGTAGGATCAGAAGGAAGGCAAAGAAGTCCTCTCTTATTAGAGGACTTGGAGAGGGCATGCATGCAGAGGGTGGAGGAAGGGAGGAATTGGAATGGGAGGAGGTAGAGAACCACAGGGGGGGATATAAAGTGAATAAAGTGTGATTAATAAAGAAAAAAATTAAAAAAAGAAAAGAATGACCAGATTTCACATGTTAGACATCTAACTCATTGTCTCTTATACAACATTTATATCTCCTCCCCTCACATACATTGTATTGGTGCTTTGTTACACTAATGTAAAACTACCTGATTTTAGCATATATTTTCTGCAGTTGCCTATTCTTTCCTCTCCGTAATAAAATGATGGAATTCTTTTATTCACTTCAAATTCTAAGCCAGAATGCTCAGTGCATTAGCATCAATTTAATGGTTTTAGAGTAAGTGTTCTGAAAATTCTTGTTATTTATGCTTTCTTATGCTAAGCCACAAATTTTGTTTTTCCTAGGTAGCCCCCTCACAAACACAGAAACGCATACACACACTGTTTTCAAACACATGATTCTCACACCTTGGCCTTCTAAGTGCTGGAATAATAGGCACATGCCAGCATTTTCTGGTAATTGAATGTCTTAAAGAAAAAATAGATCTGCTGAATGCATAACAGTCATTTTGTATTTGCTGGAAGTCTGTACTATGGCTCAGAGAAGAACACATTGACAACAGTGTAACAGGTACCTCAAAGAGAGTGTTATATTGCACAATAGGGAGCACTGAAATGACAACAATCACAACAGTGGTATGTATGACAAAGGAAACACTTTCACACATGAATTCAATTTTTGTATGTTATTCAAACAATGGATTGAAAGTAAGAACATTAGGTAATTAGATATTTGGGGTTTCGTATTGTTTTTATTTTGTTTTGTTTTGTTTTTCATGATTACATATAATGAAGTCAACATTTTTCCATTTATTTCACTTGGAGAAATGACTGTTCCAATATCTGGATTTGAAAAGAACCTAAAATTTTTAATACAAAGTGGTAGAGATTAGATGAACTCCTCAATGATGAGATTAAAAATATGTTGCAAAGCCAAGTAGGAACCAAGAATTTTCCAAATAGCATATCGATTCACTTGAGTAAAATATTTATATTTGCAATTTACATAGACAAATTCTTTGTAAATTACAGTTATAACCACTGGAAGTTGTACATTATTACAAAAGTAAGAAAATAAAATACTAATACTTGTCTGACAAGAAAAATTGGACTTACCCTGAGATCTCATAGGTTTGCAGGTCAAATACTTTTTTATTGTAAATGAAAATATTCTGAGGAGGTTAGAAGAAATTACAGCTTCAGCTTATATCAGTTTCCCAATCATAAATCAATTCATCAATTATGTTTTAGATGTATGCTTTCTTCGTGCTGACACCACAGTTTAATGCTTTACACCACAGTTTAATGCTTTTGGAATCTTTCCTAACTCCACCCCTTCCAAAAGTTTGACTCCCCAAGGTGGGTGATAAAATTTTCTTGAAAAAAATCCAAATTCAATTATAATATATGGTAGCAATGCTTGTATGTAAAGCAAAAAATGGCAATACTTTTATGACTTTTGATAAGCACTGTTGTTTCCTTGGATAGCCACTCAGAGAGTTTCTGTCTTTACCTAGATAAGTTGCATCCATCCAAATATACACACATGTGAACAAGAAATTCTAGAAAAAAATTGTATTTGCAAATGCTGATTGACTGAATAGAACTTCAGTGATGTGGGAAAGTTGGAATGTTTTAGGTCCAAAGACTAATTACAATTTATCTTGGGCCATCTTTAGTCTCCTAAATAGCCACCTCCATGTAAAACAAACAACCTCCAACTAACAGATAAAGAGGTGTCTAATGTTCTGTGACTAACAGAAACATTTTTGAATTGATTCTCTAACAATCAGTGGGTTAAATATGCTATCAGCATCTGAGGCCATAGCAGAAATTTCTCTACTTGGCTGTAGGCCTCCTCATGTTAAGGAACAAGTTAAACTCAGAAAGATAACAATTCCATGTTTCTGTCTCATACAAAATCTAGATGTTCAGATTTTTTTATCAAGTAAAAAGAGGAGTCATTGTGGAGAGCTGTGAACATGATCAAAATACATATTGTGTATTTAAAAGTATCATAATGTAAACCGTGCACTTTAGTTCAATTGATGAAAAATTATCTAAAAATAGAATAAATTGCATTTGTCATTTTGAGTATTTAAATTTTGCTATTATTCTATACTTAGCGGTGCTTATATTCCATCTTTAACGCCTAGGAATATTTATAATAAGGTTCTGTAGCGCAGTCTTAGAATCATAACAAAGATAGTATGAATTTCATATATACCTCACACTTGCAATTTATTTCTCACGTCTTATAATAGAATTATACACTTGTCACAATTAATGAACTGATAATGAGATACTTCGCTAACTGAAATTTCTTCTAACTCATATTTCTTTAGTTTCCACCTAATGCCCCTTTTCTATTCAAGGATACCATTCCAGATATTATATTTTATTTAATTCTCATGTTCCCTTTATCTCTTCTTGGCTTTGACAGTATGTAAGATATTCTTTGTTTTTGATGACAGAATTTTGAGATGTGCTTGTCATGTTTTTTGAAACATCTTGATCCATTGGAATTTATCTGATTTTTCACATGTATTTATTTACTTTTTTATTTGTTTGTTTACTTATTTATTGTTGGCCTTTGGGGTATGACTTATTACCTTTACCTAATAATGAACTATTACATCCATTTCCCAGTCAACATCATGATGTCATCCTTTTTTAAACTTTAGAACAAAACATATTCATTAGCAACGAAACATTTTAGAATTGTCACATTGAATGACAAACAACACACTTGTCAGGGTTTACATATTTTTGGCATATTACTCTTGGAAATTCATGGATGTTAAATAGGCATTCTGAAAAAATTTTAAATTATCAAAAATGTCATTATTTGAATGATACTTCTTACCAAAGCATCATTAAGGTACTGGAGAACTTTATTAGCATGCACTGCTATTTTAGAGAACCTATATTTGATTACTAGCACCCATGTAAGGTTGCTTGCAATCATTTATTACTCTATCTCCACAGTATCTGAAGCCCTCTCTGGCTTCTGTGGGTACCCACACACCTATGCACAATATCTCATTGGCTATATGTACACATAAATAAAAATAAAAAAATAAAAATGTAATCAAACTGATAATATATGTTTTCTTAGAGAGTACCAGATCATGATTGTCATATTGTATTATGAGTACATGTTAGCAATGTGTCTGTTTTATTTGAGATTTTTATTGTGATGAAAAAAAACACAATTACAAAAACCAGTTGGGAGGGAAATGGCTTATTTGGCTTACATATCACAGTCCATTGAGGAAAACCAAGGTAGAAACTCAAACAGGGAAAGAACCTCCAGGCCACGGCGGAATGCTTGCTCTTTGGGTCTTGCTCATGCTCTTTTCTTATAGAAAGCAAGACCTTCAACCCAAGAATGTCACCACTCACAATGAACTGGGCCATGCTTCATAAATTTCTATTTAAGAAAATACCCTATACCCCCTGGCAATGAACAAAGAGACACTGTGATGGTGGTGGTGTTCTTGTATCAGTCAAGGCCAGAGTAGATGACAGTCCTTTGTTCATCCTAGGTTACTGCCTACTTTGGAGGCCAAAGCTGTTGATGCTTAGGTCACATAAAAACCAAATCAAATCCAGGCAGGAAACTGCAGGAAAAAGAAGACAGAGACCTATGGTTCACCATGCCACACAATATGTGCGGGGAAAGACACCCACAGATCTTTGCTCTGACACACAGTCTCCTACCACCCTGCAGAGACCTTTGGACTGGCATGGCACCCAACGACTTGCCTTCTGTCACATGACACAGATGCTGTCCAAACACCCACTTGCCACCACACTACACAGTGCAGACAAAAGATGTTACCCAGGGGCCTTCTAACCATGTGCGCCATCTTCAGTGGGAGCCATTACAATGTGCATGTATATGGTGGCCAGATGGGAGAGAAACAGAAGTGGAAAATAGTTTGAGCATTATGAAGAAAGATGAATGGAGATTCCAGGGTGGAGAGTAGATTTGAATGCCCAGTGTAACCACTGGGGACCATGGTGAGGTCCCAGCATGCACTTCCACTTAGGGCAATATCTGGTTCCATGGCTACACAGTGACACAGGTTGGTGTTGATATCTGAAGGTTAAGTTCCCACTAGAGAACATGGGGACATTTTTGGTTGAGAGCAGCTGCCTGGGATTATCTGGATGTCCAGGGGCTGTGCCACTCCTCCTGAATGGCTGGGGTCCTTTGGGAGCCACCTCTCACAGGCAGCAACACTCAACTGAGTAAGCCATGCAACTCACCCAGGAAGCATAGTGGAGCAGGTCCTGGTGGAGAGCAGCAGGGATACAGGGGTGGGGGGAGTGAGCCATCCCTGAAGGCTTGAATGTGGGAGAGTTGACTCCATCAGTTGGAAAAGCTGCCCACAGGGTCATAAGTGCAGGATAGCTATCTCTACCCCTCACCAGCTATAGCACTTAGGAGAGCTAGCCTTGAACTTTGCCTAAACAGCACAGAAGAGCTGATTCTTGTGGTCAGGGCACAGGTGAGCCTGAAATGAAGGCAAAAGGGTAAGAAATTTGCCTCCTTTACTCATATGCATTGAAGTGTCATGGACACAGTGATGATGCTCTCTCTCCCTCTTAGTCACAGGTGACCTGGCTCTACCTATCACTGGCTGCAGCATTTTGGAAAGTAGGCCTTACACTTTGCCAGGGTAGCACAGTAGGATTGGCCCTGAATGAAAGGGCAATGGATGAGTGATCCCTAAGAGCAGGAGTAAAAGAGAGCTGGCCCCATTACTCATTTGCCACAAGGTGGTCTATGTTTATGGGTGAGGCACTCCCCACTACACTTTGTCCTTTACAGTAGTCTGGAAAGCTGTCCCCAGTGGCAGGAGAGCAGAAGATTTAACACTGTTCCCTCACTAGCTATAGTACGGGGAAGGGTGGTGCCTTCACCTTCCCTGAGCAAAGCAGTGAAGCTGGCCCTGATGGTAAAGGCATAAGTGAGCCATCCCTGAGAGTGTGAGAGAAGAAGTGGCCCATCCCCTCTCAGGGTGCAGAACTTGGGAGAGTGAAACCATGTCTTGACTGGACAGAACAGTGGAGCTGGCTCTAGAGGAATGAATACCAGTCAGCCAGTCCCAAGGGCATGAGAGCCAAAGAGCTGACACTGCCTCCTGCCAATGGCAGTATTTGGGTGACTGTAGACAGAACAGTGCTACAGAGGTCACACTATTATTGTCAATAGAAGAGAGCCAGCACACTGACCAGGTCAGCTACCACCCAAGCCCAGATCCAGGGCCCAAAGTTGGCCCACCTCAAAATCTTTATCACCTGCAAATGAGGGGGTGTGAGAAAGTATCAGTCTTGCTGATCCAAAGCTGCAGGGACCTTTGTGACACAGGGAAACAACAGGATACCCTAGAGGAGTCCTGGTGAGGAACCAATATTGATAATGTCACAGAAGCCAGAGACCTTGAACCAAACCAATGATGACTCGTGGAAATGAGCATTTTAATTGTTTAATTAATTAATTAATTAATTTATATTATTAATTACACTATTCACTTTGTATCTCCCCAAAAGCCCCTCCCTCTTCCCCTCCCTATCCCACCTTCCCTCCCCCTTCTTCACGCATGTCCCTCCCCAAGTCCACTGATAGTGGAGGTCCTCTTCTCCTTCCCTCTGATCCTAGTCTATCAGGTCTCATCAGGAGTGGGTGCATTGTCATCTTCTGTGGCCTGGTAAGGCTGTTCTCCCTCAGGGGGAGGTGATCAAAGAGCAGGCTAATCAGATTATGTCAGAGGCAGTCCCTCTTCATTTTCAAGTGAAGATGTGTGGAAAGAGGAATACACTGTGGGTCACACTGTGATATACTAAAACTTCCATGATGAGATGTTTTTCTTTACTTTGTATTTGTTTATTTGGGAAGAGGTTTAGAAACACAAGCCTGTTTATGTCTATTAATAATTATAGTCTTTGCAGCAAAAGGAAACCCTTGTACATATATATATATATATATATATAAACATACATACAAATATATATATGTATAAATATATTTATATATATTAAATTTAAAACTCATTTACATATATTTAAATATCTGTTGATGTATCCACCTATGTTAATAATGTGCATTTTTCAACTATAATTCACTGCCACTTGTAATATTTTAGACCTTTTTCTTGCTTATTAGTGAATTTCTACTCCAGCACTGAAAACCTAACTTCTTTAATCCATCACCCATTTACTTAATTATTGAATTCTACTATATGTATATTTTAGTATCTGAATGATTATACATTTTGTGGTAGGAAACTGGCTTTTTAAGTAGGATTTTTTATATACAATATCTTTGCTTTTAGCCTTATAGATTCTGCACATTTTCAAATTTACTTTGGTCAGCAGTTCATTACTTAAACTCCCTCAAGTGCAGTTTTTTAAAAAGTTTGTGATGCACATTCTTCATTCAATCCTTGAATGTATACATTAACATTATGATAGATACTTAAAATCCTGTATTTACCCTTGAAATGTTAAAGAAAGTATTTTCCCTGCCTTAGAAATCCCCTTGTGAGCTACTTAATCAATTTTCACTTCTAAATCACTAGCAACCAGAGATTTACCATTTCAATACTTTCCCAGAAGGTCATAAAATTGTCAACAGTATGTAACTATTTTAGACTGGTTTCTTTCACTTAGCAAAATATATTAAAATTTTAACTGTGATTGCCTGTGGCTTGGTAACTCTTTCCACTTTATTGCTGAAACAAAGTCCAATGTAATGATGAAGCAGTTTGCTGTTCACATAGCCACTGAAAGCCTTCTCTGGCATCAGTTTGGATGATTGCTGGTATAGTTACTGTAACAATGATATGCATAATTTTGTGAACTTAAATTCTGAAACAAACTTGATAAATACTATAGAATATGGTTTCTGGATCAGGTAGTAAGTTTATTCATAGTTCTGGAAGTGACACATCACACTTCTTTCTGAATTATCTGTACTTTCCACTACCAGTTATGAACAGCTTCTATTGTCCCAAAACCTTGTCACTAGTTGGTGTTGTTATATTTTGCATTTTAACAGTTCTGACAAATATGTAGTTGTATGTAAATGCTTTAGTTTTCAGTTTTTTAATGAGTAACTATATTGAGCTTCTTTTTCTGTTTTATTCTGTTTTGTTTTGTTTTGAGACAGGGTTTTTCTGTATAGCCTTGGCTAAACTTGACTCAATTTGTAGACCAGGCTTGTCTCAAACTCACAGAGATCACTCTTCCTCCTACTTCCTGAGTGCTGGCATTGCAGGTATGCACTACCTCGCCCAGCTTGAGCATATTTTTTTAATATTTTGATATCTCTCGTATTTCCTTTATTTTTTTAATTTTTTTGATACAGGGTCTTTTTTGTTCTGCAGACTCTCTGAAAAATAAAATGCCCCTGCTGTCAAAGGGTGGAAACTAGAAAAGAGCATCCTCAGTGAGGTAGCCCAGAAGCAGAAAGACACTCATGGTATATACTCTTTTATATTTGGATATTAGCCATATAATATAGGATAACTATACTAATATCTATACTCCTAAAGAAGCTAAACAACAAGGAGGATCTTAGAGAAGAGAATGAAAACTCACTAAGAAGAGCGAACAGGATAGATATCTGAAGTAGGAGGAGACAGGGAACAGGACAGGAGACTTCCACAGGAGACCTCTGAAAGATTCTACCCACAAAGGTATCAAGGGAGATGATACTGAGACTCATAGTCAAACTTTGGGCAGAGTACAAGAAACCTTATGGAAGAAGAGGGAGATAGAAAAACCTGGAGTGAACAGGAATGACACATGGATAACAAAACAGTCAAACACCTGGGCCCAGGGGAGGCTGCAGAGATCCAAACTCCAACCAAAGACCATGCATTGAGAGGACCTTGACTCTCCACTCAGTGGAAGCCCATAGGATTTTCTGTTTCCAAGTGTAGGATTCCCTAGTAAGGGAAGCAGGGGTTATGTCTGATATTAAAACAGTTGCAGGCTCTTTGATCACCTCCCACTGGGGTATACAGCCGTGCCAAGCCACAGAGGAATATGATGCAGCCAGCTCTAATGAGACCTGATAGCTAGGGTCAGACAGAAAAGGAGCAGGTCCTCCAATATCAGTGGACTAGGGGAGTGGCATAGGGTGAGAAGAGGGAAGGTGGATAGGACTGGGAGGAGATGAGGGAGGGGGCTGCAGTAGAGATACAAAGTAAATAAATTGAAATGATTAGATAGATAGACAGACAGACAGACAGACAGACAGATAGATAGATAGATAGATAGATAGATAGATAGATAGATAGATAGATATAAAAAAAGGAAGAAAGAAGAAGGGGAGGAAGTCCTTCCCTATCAAGAGACTGGGGAAGGGGCACAGCAGGAGAAGAGGGGTGGGTTTAAGTAGGAGGAGACAAGGGAGGGGCTAGAGTGGGGATACAAACTGAATAAATTCTAATAAATAAATAAATTTTTAAAAATGCCCTGCCTCAGCTTTCAGAGTGTTGGAGTTATGAACATGTGAATTTGTGTCTATGGTATGGAAGCAAAGACAGGAGGCACAGTTCCACTCTCTTGTCTAAAACAGCCTGAGGACTTTCTCTAATTTTTAGTGATCTCAAATCAGCCCCAAATGAAATCCAGTGTTTTGACATAGTAAAGAATTTCAGGGTTTTCCTGTACAAAGTAGAATTGGAGTTTAACAAAATTATGTTAATATATACTTAAGCATGACAGTTAAGATGACAGAAAGATGCTTCACTTGTTTTATAATAGTCATACATAAAATGTTGGTGAGTTTGAACTATTATATTTACATGGTGGCTGAGAATTCCAATGAGATCACAGGGTGTTTCTTAATGGGTACCTAATAGTATCCCAGGTGTTTAAGCAAATGTCTAGATCACTGGGTGCAGAAGAATGTCTTGGGGAAGAATGAAGTTGTTTTCAAAGTTAATAAGCAGTTCTTAAGCCTAGGACATTCCTATTTTAACAAAAAAATTCCATATGTGATCAGCAATATTGTATTAATAACTAAAGGAATGGAGTCTCTGCATCTACAACCTTCATAGCAAGTGTTAATTGTTGTGGAATTCTTGCTTCTCAGCTGGCTCCCAAAAGAATACTATGTCAGAGGCCTTTCTCCTCTCCTACTTATTATGTCCCTGTAATTTTCTTTGGCTTTCTATCCTGCCTCAAAACCATGTAAATCTATATATTTTCACATTTTCTATTTGACTTGGATGATTTCTTATCACTATGAGTTTTTTTGCATATTTTGTATATAAATATATTATCAGCTCAGTGTTATATTAATATTTCCTTCTTGTAACATTGACTTTCATAGCAGAAGATCTTAAAAATTTGCTCAACTATGTTCTTAGCAGCTCTACTTTTAATAACCAGAATTTGAAAACAACCTAGATGTCCTTCAACGGAGAAATGGACACAGAAATTTTGGTACGTTTACACAATGGAATACTGCTCAGCTTTTAAAAACAAGGAAATCATGAAATTTGCAAGCAAATGGAGGGAACTAGAAAAGATCATCTTGAGTGAGGTAACCCAGAAGCAGAAAGACATTCATGTTGTATACTCACTCATAAGTGGATATCAGCCATATAATATAGAATAAACATACTAAAATCTATACTACTAAAGAAGCTAAACAACAAGGGTAACCCTAGAAAAGATGTTCAATCCTCTTTCGGAAGGACAAACAAGATAGATATTGGAAGCTGGAGAAGACAGGGAACAGGGCAGGCTCCTATCACAGAGGGACTCTCAAAGACTCTACTGATGGAGGTATCGAAGCAGAGGCTAAGATTTATTGCTAAGCTTTGGGCAGAATGCAGGGAATCTTATGAAAGAAGGGGGAGATAGAACGGCCTGGAGGGGGCAGTAGCTCCAAAAGGAGAACAACAGATCCAAAAAAATAAATAAATAACTGAGACCTGGAAACCCTTCAGAGACTTATACCCCCACCAAGCATGGAGAGGACACAAAAACCTAGTTCATATGTAACCCATAGATTCAGTCTCCAAGTGGGGTCCCTAGTAAAGGGAGCAGGAACTTTGTCTGGCATAAACTCAGTGACAGACTCTCTGATCACATCTTCCTGGGGGGTGCACCCTTGCCAGGCTACAAGGGAAGACAATGCAAGATGAATAAATTGTAATAAATGATAAAAAAATAATTTGATCAATGAACAACTCTAAAAAGAGACAAATTAAATCATAAAATAAAAACACTTTTTTTCTAATAAAAATGACCTTTAATTCATGGATTGTGATATTTTTGTTGAATTTGGTTTGTTTATTATTTTATTTATTTGTATCAATTACAATTTATTCATTCTCCCTCCTTCGTCCCCTCCTAACTCCACCTTTCCTCCCTCTTCTCCCCCTCCTTCCCCAGTCCACTGATAGGGTAGGTCCTCCTCTCCTTCCATCTGACCCTAGCTTATCAGGTCTCATCCGAAATGGCTACATTGTCTTCCTCTGTGGCCTAGTAAGGCTGCTCCCTCCTCAGGGGGAGGTGATCAAAGAGCCAGCCACTGAATCCATGTCAGAGACAGCCCTTGTTACCCTGAATTTTAAAATATAGAAACAAATATATTTAACCAATTTTACTTAAAAAATTATGTAGTTTTTTTTAATTTTACAGCTAACTTTATAATTTATAATAAATTCTAGGCTAATTTGGGGGTAATTTATAAGGTCTGTCTATGTATATTTACTTGCATATAATGCCAATTGCTTTTAGCAAAATTCCTTTACATATAATTACATTTGTCTTTTTTTGCTTGTTTTGCTTTGTTTGTCAGATTAATTTGTCTTTATGTGTTCTATTCATGGGATTTCTCTACTGTTACTTTGAACGATGTGGCTATTTCTTTGCTAATACCATTATTTCTTGCTTAATGTAGCCTTATAATAAGTCTTAAAACATGTTAGTATGGATAATTTAACTTTGTTCTTCAATGATATATTGAAGGAAACACTATCTTTCTGATTAGTCTGTCCATATGTAAGATATGAGGAAAATAAAATGAAAGAATCTTTTCAAATATTATTTGGATTTATCTTGCAATTATAGAGTCAAGAAAGCATTCCATGTAGGAGAAAACAACAAAGAGGACAGGAGCCTACCACTGAGGGCCTCTGAAAGCCTCTGCCCTACAGACTATCAAAGCAGATGCTGAGCCTGATGGCCAACTGTTGGGCAGAGTGAATGGAATTTTATGTAAGAACTGGGAAATAGTAAGAGCTGGAGAGTACAGGGTTTCCACAAGGAGAGCAACAGAACAAGAAAATTTGAACACAGGGAACTTCCCAGAGACTCATACTCCATCCAAGGTCTATTCATAGATATAACCCAGAACCCCTGCACAGATGTAGCCCAGGGCAGTTCAGAGTCCAATTGGGTTACATAGTAATGTGAAGAGGGACTGCCTCTGACATAATCTGATTGGCCTGCTCTTTGATCACCTCCCCCTGGGGGGAGCAGCCTTACCAGGCCATAGTAGAGGACAATGCAGCCACTTTTGATGTGAACTGATGGACTAAGATCAGAAAGGAGAGGAGAACCTCCCCTATCAGTGGACTTGGGGAGTGGCATGCATGTAGAGGGAGGAGGGAGGGTGGGATTGGGAGGGGAAGAAGGAGGGGCTTATGGGGGGATGCAGAATGAATAAAGTGTAATTGATGAAAAATTTTAAAAAAAGGGAAAAAATAATTTAAGAACCTTAAATGACTTTCAAAATTGGAGGAAAACATGGAGTTAGTCAATTTACATGGAGCACGTCTCGCCCCTGGGGACAATGGTCTCCTGAACCTACTCAGACCTCGGAAACCACCACTGCTAGTTCTAGAACTGATGCAGGATGTTCCAACGAGGGGGTTAAGGCTTCCCATAATATTTCCTATAAGCCCACACCTGTTTGTTTATATCCCCCATTTTTATTCATTATTAGCCAGATAGAGCCAAGTAATTGTGGTAATGATACTTGCTTTTTTGCCCAATGCTGGAATGCTAGTAAATTTAGGTATGCCCTGGTTACTCTCATGCCTCGCTGGGTGCCTGTGCCTGTTGATGCCCCTCACGCTATGACTCTCTTCAGACAGAAAAGGGATCTTGGAATTACAGCCGCCATTGTTACTGCCATCTCATTGGTGGCTGTTAGAGCTACCACCTCGCTATTAGCCATGAGTCATACTATGCAGACTGCTCAGACCCTAAATAATGTTTTAGCCAATGTAGCTCATGCCTTAGATGTACAAAAAGAAATTAATGCTCAACTAAAAGGAGGCTTGATGGTGTTCAATCAGAGGATTGACCTTGTGCAGGAGCAAATTGATACCCTATGGCAAATCGCTCAACTTGGCTGTCAATGAAAGTATGCTGGACTTTGAGTCACTAGCATACAACATGAGAATTTTTCCTGTGCTGCAAATCTGTCTAAACAATTGTCTAGCTATATTTTAGGCAATTGGACTGGAGAATTCGATACTACGATGGAGCAGCTGAGAGTGGCCATTGTAACGGTAAATTCTACCAGAGTGGACGCAGGACTAGCCACAGGATTATCAACATGGATTGCTGCAGCCATGAATCATCTGAAGGAATGGGCGGGCATGGGAGCATTAGCAGGCCTTCTGGTGTTGGTCTCCTTGGTTTGCCTTTGGTATATATGCAAGATTAGAGTCTCACAACAGTGTAATCCAGCCATGACCATTCAGGCCTTTACAGCCATTGAAGCAGGACAATCTCCCCAAGCATGGTTGGCTACCATAAAAAGCTAAAATGTTATGCTCAGGATGCGAGGCTAAGCACTGTACTCAGGGTCAGCCGCTTTGGACCCAGAGAAGAGCATGTCTGATTGCATGCGGGTTGATGCCCCAGGTCCCGCCTCTGAGAAAAAGGTATCAGACGGGTCTGATGCTCTTTGGGTGGATGACACCTAAATGAACATCAGTACAAAGTCCCAATTTATTTCTAATATCAGAGATCAGACCTCTACTCTTACCTGATGCGTCTAAAACAAAAAGGGGGAACTGCAGAGAGCTGAGTAATGCCGTGCCTTAAAGATGGAGCTGGTTTCTGCCTTCCACCTTCCCGATGGTGAGTGCTCTCTGTCACGAACAACTCCACATTTGGCTAAGGCCAAGGATCTGGCTTGCTTCCATGTATGTGGACCTATCTGCATTGCCCACATGGCATGCTGGGGTTGGCTACCCAGAGGCTATTTAAGCTGTGGGCTGGATTTCCCCAGGGTCAGATGATTGTTCAAGGTTCCTGAATAAACTGCATTGAAAAACAAAACAAAACAAACAAACAAACAAAAAAACTAAATGTAGACTTTTTCAATATTTTATATGAATTTTAGTTTATGTCTTTGCCTAATTGGTTTATTGTATTTAAATAATTCACTAAAGGACATGTCAATTTAATATAATTTAATATATCATATATATCTTCTATAAGATTCTGATTATGTTACTGATAATCAAGTATTTTTTATTCTTCTCTTAGTTTTTCTGGTTTAATATTTGCTAATTTTATTGCTCTTCCAAATAATTGAGTATTTCAATGATTTTTCCTATACATTTCCAGTCTTTATGGCACTTGATTATTTTGTTTCTGTTACTACTATTACAAATACTACTCCTTAATCTTAAAATAATCTTTTTATATTACTAAGGTAAAAATTCAAATAATTATTATAGATCATATTATCCATGCATATCTTATAAAATCTTCTCCTGTTAAGGTTGATTTTTCTAAAGCCCTCAAATTGTATTACATAATTGTTTTTACTTAAGGTTCTATTTTTATTTATATCTTTTGAGACTTCCTTTCTGATTTGTGTAGTGTAGAAGTGTGTTGTTTAACTTACAAATATTTGATTATTTTTAGCTATATTTCTGTTACTGCTTTCTAGTTTAATTCCTTTGCATTTGGATAAAGTACTTTCTATGTTTTCTTTAAGTGTGTTAAAGCATACTTTAAGGCCTAACATGGGTTTCTCTTGCATAACATTATTTGAGAAGATGTGTTCTGTTAATGAATGGAGCATTTCATACATTTGAAGCGAGGTTTTTGACATGTTAACAGATCTTGGCTCTGACACTAGTATCAGCTCTTCCCTCAAATTTTGATATTTGAGCTCTCCCTTTGATCTCAATCCTACAGTGTGAACAAGAATAGGTTATATCTTGCTTTTCTTATTGTATGGGAAATAGGAATGACATCCAGGTTCTTCATAAGTGGGAGATGAAGCTAAAAGTCCTTCCTGTATAATTTTTAATTACTTATTATTTCATAAATATAAATTATGAAACATATTTAAATAGCCCACCAGTAAGTCCAACTACAAAAGAAATATAGTTGATCAGATACAAAGTCAGCTCTATCTAACAATATCAGATGAAATATTTTATACAATTTCATGATTTTATTGTTGTCCTAATAAATAAATATATTTATTTTATAGGTTCCTATTATTATGGGAATAATGCCAATGATAGTTAGTGTTCTTATAGTCTAAACTTAATAATATTTAAAGATTATTTTTTTCTGTATAGTGCTATTATGTGACTCAATTTCACACAGTGAACTATTTTACAGAACATCACCACCCTGTCTTAGGCACATATTTTAATCAGTAAGGTAAGTTTTGCACTAATTAACTCCCCTTTTTCTAAACATGCTGCATATCATTTTGATAGCAACAGGAAGAAGATATTTTTAAGCAAAAAATAATAATAATAATAATAGAGAACAAAGTTAATTTAAACTTAGATGAATTGAAACAATAGTGCTGGGTGCTAAAGCCCTGAAGAATGAGTCAGTACATTGTAAAATTAAAAAAAAATAGCTGCACTATTCACTCACTGCAAATGAAACTCATCGAAATTGCCCCACAGATCTTGTGCTTTCTTTTTTCAGTTGAGTAACCACAGGGAATAGATGTATTTAAATATACCTGCCATAAAAAAAGAAGTTTGATAGAAACATCAGTTGGTAATTATTTGCATTCTGTGACTTAAAATCTAAATTGCTAGTCATTGTTGAATTGTGTTGACATCAATCAAAACTATTTCTGTAATTTTTCTTTTTTTTTCTTTTTCCAATTTTTTATTTATTTTTATTGTTAGTTACATTTTATCAACTCTGTATCCCAGCTGTATCCTGCTCCCTCAATCCCTCCCAATCTCACCCTCCCTTTCCCCTTCTTTCATACAATTCCCTGCACTCTGTCCAAGGTTTGTTTATGAGTCTTAGTATCTGCTTTGATACACTGCTATGTAGAATCTTTCAGAGGCCCTCTGCAGTAGGCTCCTGTCCTGTTACTTGTTTTCTCCTAAGGAATGCACATGCTATTTGTCTTTCTAAGTGAGGATTGATCATCTTACCCCATGTTCTCTTTTTGTTTCTCTTCTTTAGGTGTATAGATTTCATTATTTTTATCATATCTTATAGGTCTATATAAGTGCATATATACTACGTGTGTCTTTCTTCTTTTGGGATAATTCACTCAGACTGATCTTTTCTAGATCCCACCATTCGCCTGCAAATTTCATGATTTCCTCATTTTTGATTGTTGAGTAATATTCCATTCTGTAAAAATACCACAATTTCTGTATCCATTCCTCTGTTGAAGGACATCGGAGTTGTTTCCAGTTTCTGGCTATTACAAATAAAGCTGCTACAAACATGGTTGAACAAATGGCTTTGTTGTGTACTTTTGCAAATTTTGGGTATATGCCTACCAGTGGTCTTGAGGAAGCACTATTCCTAATTGTCTGAGAAAGTATCAGATTGACTTCCAAAGTGGTTGTACCAGTTTACATTCCCACCATTAATGGAACAGGGTTCCCCTTTCTCCACAACCACTCCAACATATGTTGTCATTTGACCTTTTTATTTTAGCCATTTTGATGAGTGTAAGGTGAAATCTCAGGATCGTTTTGATTTGCCTCTCCCTGATGTATAAGGATGTTGAGCATCTTCTTAAGTGTTTCTCTGCCATTCTATATTCCTCTACAGAGAATTCTCTCTTTAGCTCAGTACCCCATTTTTTAATTGGATTACTTGATTTATTGCATTTTAACTTCTTTAGTTCTTTATATATTCTGGATATCAGCCCTCTGTCAGATATAGGGTCGGTGAAGATCCTTTCCTAGTCTGTAGGCTGTCATTTTGTTCTGATGACAGTGTCTTTTGCTTTACAGAAGCTTTTCGGTTTCATCTGTAATTGTTCGTAATTGAATTGTACTTAAGCTGAATTATTTAACCTTGTACATCTCATTCCAGCATTCAAGTGAAATGTTACAAAAATTTTAAGGGAGAAAAGATTTCAATTACATTAGTCTTGTCTTTTTACAGTTTTGAACTCTGAGCTTCAGAAATATTAGATGCTTCTGTTGTGAAAAGGATCTAGTACTCAGTTATAAAACATTCCTAATCAATATGACATAGAAGAGAATGACTACACTGAAACTAATGAAAACATGAGGAGAACAAATTATTGAAAGCCTCTGGAAATGATTCTATAGAAAATAAATAAAGAAGGTTTGAACCTAGACCACTACAGTGAACGCTTTTTTAAATTTTTTTTCATAATTATTTCTTAATTTTTAAATTTTTATTTTATTTTATTTTTAATTCTACTTTATTTACTTTGTATCCCCCCTCTAGTTCCTGCCCTCCTCCCCTCCCTATCCCTCTCTTTCTTCTCCTTCTCCAAGCATGCCCTGTCCCAAGTCCACTGGTTAGGGAGGGTTCCTTTGTTTTCCTTCTGATCCTAGTCTGTTAGATCTCATCAGGAGTTGGTGCATTGTCTTCCTCCGTGGCCTGGTAAGGCTGCTCCCCACTCAGGGAGAAGTGAACAAAGAGCAGTCCAATCAGTATATCTCAGTAGCAGTCCCTGTTCCCATTACTATGGAACCCACATGGACACTGAACTGCCAAGGGCTACATTTGTGCAGGGGTTCTAGGTTATCACCTTGCATGGTACTTGTCTGGAGTATGAGTCTCAGGAGAGACACCTGTGTTCAAATATTTGGTTCTACTGCCTTAATTGTGGACCTCCTGTCCTCTCCAGATCTTACTATTTCCCACTTCCTTCGTAAGATTCCCTGCATTCTGCCCAAAGTTTGGCCTTAAGTCTCAACATCTGCTTTGATAGTCTCCTGGGCAGAACCTTTCAGAGGCCCTTGTGGGAGGCTCTTAACTTGTTTCTTGTTCTCTTCTTTTTCTGATGTCCATCCCCTTTGCCTTTCAGGATGGGGATTGAACATTTTAGCCAGAGTCCTCCCTCTAGATTACTTTCTTGAGGTGTACAGATTATGGTAGGTTTATCATATATTATATGGCTATATGAGTGAGTACAAAACAATGATAATCTCCTTAAATGCTGAAAAAGCATTTGACAAAATCCAACATCCATTCATGTTTAAAGTATTGGAGATATCAGTAATACAAGGCACATATTTAAATATATTAAAGGCAATACACAGCAAGCCTCTAGCCAACATCAAACTATATCCCCCAAGGAAATAGAAGTGGTCATCGAAAGTCTCCCATCCAAATAAAGCCCAGGACAAGATGTTTTCATTACAGAATTCTACCAGACCTTCAAAGAAGAGCTAACTCCAGTTCTCTTCAAACTATTCCACAAAATAGAAACAGAAGGATCATTATCAAACTCATTCTATGAAGCCACAGTCACCTTGGGACCTAAACCTCACAAAGACCTAACAAAGAAAGAAAATTTCAGGCCAGTCTCCTTCATGAACATTGATGCAAAAATACTTGCAAACAGAATCCAAGATCACAACAAAGATATCATCCACTATGACCAAGTAGGCTTCATCCCAGGTATGCAGGGGTGGTTTAATATACGGAAATCCATCAATGTGATCTACCATTATTAACAAACTGAAAGAAAAAAAAACATATGATAATCTCCCTGGATGCTGAAAAAGCATTTGACAAAATCCAACATCCATTCATGTTTAAAGTATTGGAGAGATCAGGGATAAAAAGCACGTATCTTAACATAGTAAAGGTAATATACAGCAAGCCTATAACCAAAATTAAACTGAACGTAGAGAAACTTAAAGCAATCCCACTGAAATCAGGGACAAGGCAAGGCACTCTCTCCATATCTTGTCAACATAGTTCTCAAAGTCTTTCATAGAGCAATAAGACAATTGAAGGAGATCAAGGGGATACAAATCGGAAAGGAAGAAGTCAAAGTATCACTATTTGCAGATGATATGAGAGTATACCTGAGTGACCTCAAAAATTCTAACAGGGAACTCCTACTACTGATTAACAACTTCAGCAAAGTGACAGGATACAAAATTAACTCAAAAAAATCAGTAACCCTCCTGTATAAAAAAGACAAATATACTGAGAAAGAAATTACGGAAACAACACCCTTCACAATAGCCACAAAAGACATAAGGTACCTTGTTGTAACTCTAAACAAGCAAGTCAAAGACTTGTATGAACAAAACTTCAAGTCTCTTAAGAAAGAACTAGAAGAAGATATCAGAAGATAGAAAGATCTCCCATGATCATGGCTTAGCAGGATTAACATAGTAAAAATGGCCATCTTACCAAAAGCAGTCTACAGATTCAATGCAATTTCCATCAAATTACCATCAGAATTCTTTACAGACCTGGAGAGAAAAATTCTCAACTTCATAAGGAATAACAAGAAACCCAGAATTGCTAAAACAATTCTCTACAATAAAAGATCTTCTGGAAGTATCTCCATCCCTGATCTTAAGATGTACTATAGAACATCAGTAATAAAAACTGCATTGTACTGGCATAGAAACAGAATGGTGGATCAATGGAACCAAACAAAAAACCCAAAAATAAACCCACACACTTATGGACACCTGATATTTGACAAATATGCCAAAACCATACAATGGAAAAAAGATAGCATCTTCAACAAATGGTGCTGGTCTAACTGGATATCTACATGTAGAAAAAATGCAAATAGATCCATATTTATCACCCTGCACAACACTAAAGTCCAAGTGGATCAAAGACCTCAATATAAAACCAGACACATTAAATCGGTTAGACGAAAAAGTGGGGAAGAGCCTTGAACTCATTGGTACAGAAGACAACTTCCTGAACAGAACACCATTAGCACAGGCTCAAGAGAAACAATCAATAAATGGGACCTCAGGAATCTGAAAAGCTTCTGTAAAGCAAAGGGCACCATCATCAAAACAAAACGAATGCCTACAGATTGGGAAAAAATCTTCATCATCCCTCTATCTGACAGAGGACTAATATCCAGTATATATAAATAACTAAAGAAGTTGAAAAGCAACAAATCAAATAATCCAATTATAAAATGAGGAACAGAGCTAAACAGAGAATTCTAGATAGAGGAATATCGAATGGCTGAAAAAACGCCTAAAGAAATGGTCAATCTCATTAGCCATCAGTGAAATGCAAATCAAAATGACCCTGAGATTTTATCTTACACCCATCAGAATGCCCCAGATCAAAAATCCAAGTGATAACACATGCTGTAGAAGATATGGAGAAAGGGGAACCCTCCTCCACTGCTGGTGGGAATGTAAACTTTTACAACCACTCTGGAAATCAATCTGGCCCTTTCTCAGACAACTAGCAATAGTGCTTCCTCAAGACCCAGCCATACCACTCCTAGGCGTATATCCAAAAGAAGCTCAAGTACAGAATAAGGACATTTGCTCAACCATGTTTGTAGCAGCCTTATTTGTAATAACCAGAAGCTGGAAAAAACCCTTGTACCTACCACTGAAGAATGGTTGCAGAAATTGTGGTACATCTATACAATGGAATATTACTTAGCAATGAAAAACAAAGAAATCATGATATTTGCAGGTAAATGGTGGGAAGTGGAAAAGATCACCCTGAGGGAGCTCTCCCCAAATCAGAAAGACACACACGGCATATACTCACTCACATGGACATATAATATAGGATCCCTTTTATTTACAGAGCATATTTTCCAAGACACCAAGTGGATTCCTGAAAACTTCAGCTAGTATTGAATCTTCCGTATGTAATGTACATGCTTTGTAATATGTCATTTTATGTTTTATACATGGAGACTCCTCTGTTTTGTCAATCTGTGTTTTGTAGGTTATTATTAAATATCATGAATGTCATCTCAACACTAAATCCATGATAATATGAAGCAGATGATACGAAAGCTTAAATGACTACTAAGTAGCTAGTAATTGGGTAATGTATACAGTGTCAATATTTTGGACCCAGAGATGATTTATATTCAACCACAGAGTGGAATAGCATGAGATGTCATGCCTCTTTAAGTAGTGTGCAAATTAATTCATAAATAATTTATTTCTGGAGTTTCCTAGTTAATGATTTTAGATTGTTATTAATTATACATAGCTGAAATGACTTAAAGTGAAATTGAATAGGAGACGGTTATTTATCTATGCTCACTATTCTACATTCTACATTCCAATTCAATTGGATAAGGATATGATTGTCAAGGTTCTCTGTGCAATTATTTTCCTCATTTTCCAGCTGGGATGTCTCCTGGAAGGGATAAAAGCACCATTGTGTCTTATCAAACTCCCAATTCTTCAACAGTAAAGCTCACCTCTAAGCAATGATAGCAGAGAGTCTCCCTTCTTTCAATCAGTTTCCACATATCATATACAAGCTGAACTTTGGGCATAGCACAATGAGAATGCTTGGAGTCCTAATCATGCATTTCTTATTATGGAGTTGTGGTTTCTATACAGTAAAGGGTGTTCAAGTAGAACCATACATTTTATCTATTTCAATTTATGTTCAGCAAATACATGGGCTGTTAGGTACCTGAGAAGAGTTTTGACATGAAAGCTAATGTGTAGGTCCACTTACATGACAGGACAGAAATCAGGATCAAAACAGAGGAGAGATGAGTTCTTATGGTCAGAAGAACAACAACAGCAAAAATTATCAAACACTGACCTGAGAAACTATTTATTCAAAGGAGCTAAAATTTGATTGAACTTGTTTGTTCAAAAGTTTACCCTGCAGTACTGTGACAAACAATGAGAGAGGAAGACTAGATGACTAACACTCATTAACTTCACAATACAATTATATATAACATATATATATAATACATATAATTGCTAGACAATTCTAAGTCCAACTGTACTGATAATAAAGATTAACCCTTACAATATCCAAAACTCTAAACAAATGACAAGTAGGATAAACAAATATAGATCTGCAATTAGATATATCAAAGTAAAACTAGAGATAAAGAGAAATTTTAAAACAATAAAGAGAAAATAGGGTTGGTACTTAAAAACAAATTTCATTTTTATATATTTATTATTTGTTTTATAATTTATTTACTTTGTATCCTGGTTGTAGCCCCCTCCCTCATCTCTTCCTAGTCCCACCCTCCATCCATTTTCCTCTCCAAATCCTCTTCTATAGTCCTCTGATAGGGGAAGTCCTCCTCCCCTATTGTCTAACACTAGCCTATCAGGTCCCATTAGGACTTCCTGGATCCTCTTCCTTTGTGGGCTGGCTTGGTAGCCCCACAAGGGAAGAGGGATCAAGGAGCAGACAACAGAGTTCATGTCAGAGTCACTTTCTTCTCCCCTTATCAGGAGACCCACATGGAGACTGAGCTCTCTATGGGCTACATCTGAGCAGAAGGTCTAGTTCCTTTCTATGCATGGTTATTGGTTGATGCATCAGTCTCTGAAGTCCCCAATGGGCTCTGCCTTTTTTGTTGTTGTTGTTTGGTTTGCAGGTATCTTTGTAGGGTATCTGACCCTTCTGGGTCCTTTTATGTCCTCCTTCTTCCAAAAACCCCCTTCTCTCTGTCCAAAATTTGGATGTGAGTCTCTGCATCTGTTTGATCCCCTGTAGGGTGGAGTCCATTAGTCTGTGGTAGGCTCCCATCTTGTCCTTCTCTTCTGCTGTTTCCAAAGTCTATCCAGTTTTCCCTTCTGAATGAGAATTAATCATCATCCTTAGGGTCCTCTTTGTTGTTTAGCTTCTTTAAGTCTGTAGCTTTTTATACGTTTTTCTTATATTATTTGGTTAATATCCACTAATAAGTGATTTTATACCATGTGTCTCATCCTGCTTCTGGGATTAATCACTCAGGACGATTTTTTCTAGTTCCACCCATTTGCCTATAAAGTTCATTATTTCCTTGTTTTTAATAGTTGAATAGTATTCCACTGTGTACCATAATTTCTTTATCCATTCTTCAGATGAGGGACACCTAGCTTGTTTTCAAATTCTGGCTATTGCACATAAAGGTGCTATGAACATAGCTGAGCAAATGTGCTTGTTGTATGGTTGAGCATCTTTTGCATATATGCCTAGGAGTGGTATACCTGGGTCTTGAGGTAGCATAATTCCCAGTTTTCTGAGAAAGCACCAGATTGATTTTCAAAGTAGTTGTAAGAGTTTGCATTCCCACCAGCAGTGAAGGAAGGTTCCCCTTTCCTCAATATTTTCTCCATTATGTCTTGGCACTTGAGTTTTTGTTCTTACTCATTCTGATGGGAGTGAGATGGAATCTCTGATTTGTTTTGATTTTCATTTCCTTGATAACTAAGGACATTGAGCATTTCTTTAAGTGTTTCTCCAACATTCGATATTCTTCTGTTGAGAATTCTCTGTTTAGCTCTGTACCCCATTTTTAAAATTGGATTATTTGATTTGTTGCTATTTAATTTCTTGAGTTCTTTATATATTCTAGAGATTAACTGCCTGTCAGATGTAGGGTTGGTGAAGATCTTTTTCCCAGTCTGTAACCTGTCATTTTGTTCTGTTCACAGTGTACTTTGCTTTATAGAGCTTTTCAGTTTCAGGAGGTCCGTTTATTGACTGTTGCTCTTAGAGTCTGAAATCTTGGTTCAGGAATTTGTCTTCTGTGCCAATGAGTTCAAGGCTCTTCCTCACTTTTTTTTTTTCCAACAAGTTTAATGTGTCTGGTTTTATATTGAGGTCTTTGATCCACTTACACTTAACTTTTGTGCAGGGTGTTAAGTATGGATCTATTTGCATTTTACTACATGTAGAAACATCCAGTTAGACTAGTAGTACCATTTGTTGAAGTTGTGGTCTCTTCCCACAGTATGGTTTTGGCATCATTTTCAAAAATCAGGTGTCCATAGGTTTGTGGGTTTATTTCTAGGTCTTCTCATTGATTCCATTGATCCTCCAGTCTTTTTCTGTGCCAGTACCAAGTCGTTATTTATCACTGTTGCTCTATACAACAATTTACCAAAGAATTTCAATAAAACAAACAGCTAACTTCTCTTGGTGCAAATCAATTGACCAGGGTTTTATAAGCTCATGTTTTGACTCTAAATTATATTACAATGACCTATATATTTCTTTCAAGGTAAGTGTCACATTATTTAATACTTAAGAAGTACATTATTCCAACCTCTTTATTGCACGTAAGCTTGAGAATAAGCCAATAAATTTCTAAAAAGTAACCAGATGTGACATAGAAACAATAGCATAGAAAATATCCAGGAATATTATTGTTATTGAACTGTATTTATTTATATTATTTTATTGAAAATATGTTCTCTTTGTAATGGGGACACAATGGAAAGAGGAAAGAATATTACCGAGGCTTTGACTGGATATCATATTTTGAAATTTGAATAAAATCAAATATGACAATATAGTTTAGAAAATGAAAGTAGGGGGCTAGATATATAGCTCAACAACTAAGAGTACTTGATACTTCTTCAGAAGACAGGTACTTGATTCCCATCACACACTTGGTGGCTTACAACCATCTCTAATTACAGTTTCAGAAATCCAATATTCTCTTCTGGCCTCTAAGAACACCAGTTATGCATAAGATTCATAAATAGACAGGAAGACCAAACACCTATAAATTAAATTAAAATATGTGTTTTTTTTTAATTTTTATTAATTACATTTTATTCACGTTGTATAAAACCATGTCATAAAAACAGGCTTTAATAAATTCTAAAGCCAATAAATTCTTCTTCAAAACTTGAAGAACTAAATAGACTTGAGGATTCTACGCCTGATGGGTTAAGTAAACATCCATTAAATACAGAAAACTCAAAATAGTTGGATACATTAAGAAAACGAGATTTCTCTTCCATCTTTATGTACCAAAGGTAAAATATGGTAGTGAGTCTTGAGCCTTGGCTTTCTGATAGTAAGGTGATTTTAAATTTTTTAAAATTCTATTCAAGGTGTGACAACACGGGCTTATAAAACATACACTTGGGGAGTGGAAGCAGGAAGAACAGGAAGCTCAAGGTCATCCTCCAGTGCATAGTGAAAGAGTTCAAAGCAAGCTTTCTCCCATCTGAAAATCAAACAAAGAAGTAAGTTCTAGAAATACCTACCTATGTACATTCAATCATTATTCCTCCTGAAATTATGATCTCAAATTAGGTTGGCCCTTGGGCATATTGGCTACTAAGTCAAAATAATGAGGGTCCAATAATAACTGTCTTTTATTTGATAATGTAAGATCTATCATCTCATTTGTGATCTCTATAAGACTTCTTTTTTTCTGCTATTTCATTCCTACCACTCCTCCTGTTACCAAACTCCAGAGGACAATGAGCCTTTCGTAAATTTCCTTTTTATTATTTTTTTGTTTTTATTTTTAAAATTTATTTTTATTAATTATAGTTTATAGACTTTGTATCCCACCTGTACCCCCTCCTTTATCCCTTCCCAAATCCACCTTCTCTCCATCAACTCCTCCCATGCCCCTCCCCAAGTCCATTGATAAGGGAGGTAATCCTCCCATTCCCTCTGACCATAGCCTATCAGGTCTTATCAGGATTGGCTGGCTGTCTTTCTCTGTGGAATGGTATGGCTGATCCCCAGTCAGGAGGAGGTGATAAAAGAGCCAGCAACTTATTTCAAGTCTGAGACAGTCCCTATTCCCAATACTAGGGTACGTATTTGGAGAATGAGTCTATGGATTACATCTGTGTAGGGGTTCTAGGTTATCTATGTGCATGGTCCTTGGTTGGAGTGTAAGTCTCAGAAAAGACCCCTAAGCCCAGATTTTTAGGCTCTATTGGTTTCCTTATGGAGCTCCTGATCTTTTCAAGTGTTTCTATCTTCCCCTTCTTTCATTAGATTCCCTGCACTCTGCCTAAAGTTTGGTTATGAGTCTCAGCCTCTGCTTTGATACCTTGGTGGGTAGAGTCTTTCAAAGGCTTTCTGTGGTAGACTCCAGGCCTGTTTCCTGGTTTCTCTCTCTTCTGATGTCCATCCTGTTTGCCTTTCTGAGTGAGGACTGATCGTCTTACCTAGAGACCTTCTTGCTTAGCTTCTTTAGGAGTACAAATTTTAGTATGTTAGTCGTATATTATATGTCTAATATCCACTTATAAGTGAGTATGTACAATGTGTGTCTTAATGCTTCTGGGATAACTCACTCAGGATGATCTTTTACATGCAAATTTCATGATCTCCTTGTTTTAAATTGCTGAGTAGTATTCCATTGTGTAAATGTACCACAATTTCTGTAACCATTCATTATTCAGCAGAGGGACATCCAGGTTGTTTGCAGATTCTGGCTATTAGGAATAAACCTGCTACTAACATGGGTGAACAAATGTTGTTGATGTGTACTTGAGCATATTTTAGATATATGCCTAGGAGTGGTATGGCTAGATCTTGAGGAAGCACTATTCCTATATATTTCTAATTGTCTGATAAAGCACCAGACTGTTTCCAATGTGGTTGTACTAGTTTACATTCCCACCAGCAACTAAGGAGGGTTCCCCTTTCTCCACATCCTTTCTAGCATGTATTGTCACTTGAGTTTTTGGTCTTAGCCATTCTGATGGGTGTAAGGTGAAACCTCAGGGTTGTTTTGATTTGTATCTCCCTGATGACTAAGGAGGTTGAGCATTTCTTTAAGTGTTTCTCTGCCATTCTATATTTCTCTCCTGAGAATTCTCTGTTTAGCTCTGTACCCCATTTTTTAATTGGAATACTTGGTTTGTTGATGATTAACTTTTTAAGTTCTTTATATAGTTTTCATATTAGCCCTCTGTCAGTCTTTGGGTTGGTGAAGATCCTTTCCCAATCGGTAGGCTGTCATTTTGTTGTGATGACACTCTCCTTTGCTTTACAGAAGCTTTTTGAGTTCCATGAGGTCCCATTTATTGATTGTTGATATTAAAGCCTGTATTGTTGCTGTTCTCTTGAGGCCATTGTCTCATGTGCAAATGAGTTTTAGGCTCTTCCTCACTTTCTACTAATAGACTTGGTGTGTCTGGTTTTATGTTGATGTCTTTGATCCACCTATACTTACTTAACTTTTATGCAGTGTGTTAAGTATGGATCTATTTGCATTTTTCTACATGTAGACATCCAGTTAGACCAGCACCGTTTGTTGAAGATGCTGACTTTTTTCCATTGAATGGTTTTGGTTACTTTGTCAAAAATCAATTATCCCTATGAGTGTGGGTTTACTTCTGGGTCTTGTATTCAATTTTATTGATCCACCATTCTGTTTCTATGTCAGTACCATGCAGTTTTTATTGCTATTGCTCTGTAGTATAGCTTGAGATCAGAGATGAAGGTACCTCCAGGCGATCTGTTGTTGTATAGGTTTCTTTTAGCAATTCTGTTTTATTTGTTTTGTTTTTGTTATTCCATATGAAATGTAGAATTTTTCTTTCAATGTCTGTAAATAATTTTGTTGGTATTTTGATGGGAATTGTATCGAATCTGTAGATTGCTTTTGTAGGATGTCCATTTTCACTATGATAATCGTACTGATCCATGAGCTTGGGATATTTTTTTCCATCATCAGATATCTTTTTCAGTTTCTTTGTTCAAAGACTTGAAGTTTTATTCAAGCAGGTCTTTTGTAACCAGATACTTTGCTGAAGTTTTTTATCAGCTGAAGGCGGTCTATGTTTGAATTTTTGGGGTCACTCATGTATACTATCATGAGTGAAAACAGATACTTCACTACTTCCTTTCCTATTTATATCCTCTTGATCTCCTTTACCTGCATTATTGCTCTAGTTACAACTTCATGAACTATGTTGAAGAGATATGGAGAGAATGGTCAGCCTTGCCTTGTCCTTGATTACAATAGAATTGATTAAAGTTTCTCTCAATTTAGTTTCATGTTGGCTATAGGCTTGCTGTATATTGTCATTACTATGTTTAGGTAAGTGCCTTGTATCCCTGATCTCTCCAAGACTTTAAACATGAATGGGTGTTGGATTTTACCAAATGCTTTTTTGGCATCTAAAGAGATGATCATGTGGTTTTTCTACTTTAGTTTGTTTATAAGTAGGATTAAATTGATGAATTTCCATATATTGAACAACCTCTGCATGCCTGAGATACTTGGACATGGGGGATGATATATTTTATGTGTTCTTGGATTTGGTTTTCAAATATTTTATTGAGTATTTTGCATCAGTGTGCATAAGAGAGATAGGTCTGAACTGCTCTATTTTTTGTTGGGACATTGTGTGGTTTAGGTATCAAAGTGACTGTGGCTCATGTAATGAGTTTGGTAATGTTCCTTCCGTTTCTACTTTGTAGAATAGTTTAAGAAGAATTGGAGTTATCTCTTTTTTGAAGGTCTGGTAGAATTCCTCCATGAAAATGTCTGGCCCTGGGGTTTGTTTGTTTGTTTGTTTGTTTTTTGAAGGGAGACTTTTGATAACTGCTTCTATTTCTTTGGGTCATATAGGACTATGTAATCTATTTACATGATATTGATTTAAATTTGGTAAAAGGACTCTATCAAGATAATTGTCTATTTCATTTATATTTTCAAATATTGTGGCATAAAGGCTTTTAATATAACACCTAATGATTGTTTGGATTTCCTCTGTGTCATTAATCCCCCTTTCCATTTCTGATTTTTCTGATTTATATAGTTTCTCTTGACCTTTTAGTTAGTTTGACTAAGGGTTTGTCTACCTTGTTGATTTTTTCAAAGAACCAGCTCTTGGTCTCATTGATTCTTTGAATTATTTTTTTTATCTAATTCATTGATTTCATCTCTGAATTAAATTATTTCCAATTGTCTACTCCCCTTGGGTGTGTCTGCTTCTTTTTGTTCTAGGGCTTATAGGCACGAGGTAAAATTGCATGTGTTAGAAATCTCAAATTTGTTTCTGGAGGCACTTAGTGCTATCGACTTTCCACATAGCACTACTTTCATTGTGTCCCATAATGGGTAAGTTCTGCTTTCATTTTCATTGAATTTTAAGAAGTCTCTATTTTTTTTTATTTCTTCCCTGACAAAGCTGTCATTGAGAGTTCTTTAGTTTCCATTTGTATGTAGGCTTTTTGTTGTTTCTGTTGTTAAAGTCTAGTTTTAGGCCATGGTGGTCTGATAGGATAAAAGGAATTATTTCAATCTTCTTGTCTCTGTTGAGGCTTGTGTCTTGCTCAACTATATGGTCAATTTGGAGAAGGTTCTGTGAGGTGCTGAAAAGAAGGTATACTGTTATGAGTTTGGGTGAAAAGTTCTGTAAATATTATTAGGTCCATTTGATTATGACTTCATTTTTTTGATAAAAACATTTTTTATTGTTAGTTACATTTTATTCATTTTCTATCTCCCCATAAGCCCCTCCCTCCTCCCCTCCCAATCCCACCCTTTCTCCCCTATCTGCATGCATGCTCCTCCCCAAGTCCACTGATAGGGGAGGTCCTCCTCTCCTTCCTTCTGATCTTAGTCTATCAGATCACATCAGGAATGGCTGCATTGTCTTCTTCTGTGGCCTGGTAAGGCTGCTCCCCCATCAGGAGAAGGTGATCAAAGAGCAGGCCAATCAGTTTATGTCAGAGGCAGTCCCTCTTCCCAACACTATGTAACCCACTTGGACACTAAACTGCCATGGGCTACATCTGTGCAGGGGTTCTAGGTTATCTCCATGAATAGTCCTTGGTTGGAGTATGAGTCTCTGGGAAGTTCCCTGTATTCAAATTTTCTTGTTCTGTTGCTCTCCTTGTGGAGACCCTGTCCTCTCCAGCTCTTACTATTTCCCACTTCTTACATAAAATTCCATCCACTCTGCCCAACAGTTGGCCATCAGGCTCAGCATCTGCTTTGATAGTCTGCAGGGCAGAGGCTTTCAGAGGCCCTCTGTGGTAGGTTCCTAGTTTGTTTTGATTTGCATTTCGCTGATGGCTAATGACTGTGAGCATTTCTTTAGGTGTTTCTCTGCCATTCTATATTCCTCTATTGAGAATTCTCTGTTAAGCTCTATACTCAATTATTTTAATCAGATTACTTGATTTTTTTGTTGTTTAACTTCTTTAGTTCTTTATGTATACTGGATATTAGTCCTCTGTCAGATATAGGGTTGGTGAAGATCCTTTCCCAATCTGTAGTCTGTGGTTTTATTCTGAGGACAGTGTCCTTTGCAATACAGAAGTTTTTTAGTTTCATGAGGTCCCATTTATTGATTGTGGCTCTTAGAGCTTGTGTTGTTGGTGTTCTGTTCAGGAAGTTGTCTCCTGTGCCAGTGAGTTCAAGGATCTTCCCAAATTTTTCTTCTAAGATGTTTAGTGTGTCTGGTTTTATGTTGAGGTCTTTGATCCACTTGGACTTCAGTTTTGTGCAAGGTGATAAGTATGGATCTATTTTCATTTTTCTATATGTAATCATCCAGTTAGACCAGCACCATTTGTTGAAGATGCTATCTTTTTTCCATTGTATGGTTTTGGCATCTTTGTCAAAAATCAAGTGTCCATAAGTGTGTGGGTTTATTTCTGGGACTTCTTGAAATGTCTTCATTGCTTTGTTTATTTTCTGTCCAGGTGATCTGTCCCTTGGTGAGAGTAGAGTATTGAAATCCTTGCTATTAAGGTGTTAGGATAAAGTGTGATTTAAGAATTAATAATGTTTCATTTACCAATACACGTACTCTTCTATTTGGGGCATAGATATTAAAGATTGTCCTCCTGGTGAAATTTTTCTTGGATGAGAATGAAATGCACCTCCCTATCTTTTGTGATTAATTTTGGTTGAAAATCTACTTTATTAGATATTTGGATATGTACGTCAGCTTGTTTTCTAGGTTCATTTGCTTGAAAATAATTTTTTCTAGCCCTTTGGTACAGATGTATGTTTCTTGGATCCATCAGAATGTTGGATCCTTAATTTCATTACTGATGGCCATAATCTGTTTGTCTTTAACTTCCTCCATTTCTTCATAGATGGCCTTAATCTGTTTGACTTTAAGGACAGGAGCTCTACAAGGAGAGCAATAGAACCAAATGATCTGGGCACATGGGTCTTTTCTGAGACTGATACTCCAAATAAGGACCATTCATGGAGAATACCTAGAACCCCTGCACAGAGAAAGATAATACAGCCAGTCCTGATGACACCTGATAGACTAGGATCAGAGGAAGGGGAGGAAGTCCTCCCCTATCAGTTGACTGGGGGAGGGGCATGGGTGAAGAACAGGAGGGAGCATGGGATTGGAAGGGGAGGAGGCAGGGAACTACAGAGGAGATACAAAATGAATAAATTGTAATTAATAAAAGTTAAAATTTAAAAAACTCTAAAAATAAAAGAAAATAGCAGCCAATAAAGGTCTGTGAGGCATGATTTAATTCACAAAAAAAAATAAAAAAAAAGAATGTTGGATCCTGTTTCCACAACCATTCTGTTAGTGTGTGTCATTTTATTGGAGACTTGAGTAGATTGATGTTGATAGAAAATAGTGACAGTTAAATTTGAATTCCTTCTATTATGGAGTTGGTGGTGTTGTTCTGTATCAATGCTTGTTTTCTTATAATTCATTGTTGTGAAGTTATCTATTTTCTGTGTTTCCTTGAGTGTAGTTGATTTCTTTGGATTGAAATTTTCCTTTCAATTTTTTTCCTTTCAAATTTTCTTTCTGTAGGGCAGGGTTGCTGCATAGATATTGTTTAAGTGTAGCTTTCTCGTCGAATATTTTGTTTTATCCAGCTGGGTTGATTGAAAGCCTTGATGGGTATAGTAGTCTGGGTTGACACTTGTGTCCTTTCATGGTCTGCAAGACATCTTCCCAGGCCCTTCTGGCTTTCTTAGTTTCTGTGAGAAATCTGGTGTGATTCTGATAGCTCTACCTCCTATTTTGTTACTTGGCCTTTTTCCCTTGATGTTTTTAATATTTTTTCTTTGTTCTGTAGATTAGTGTTTTGACTATTACGTAATGTGAGGAAATTCTTTTCTGGTCTTGTCTATTTGGTGTTCTGTATTCCTCTTGTATTTTAATGGACACATCTTTCTTTAAATTGGGTAATTTTTTTGATGATTTTCTTGAAAATATTTTATGAACCTTGGACCCTGGAATCTTCTTTTTCATCTATTACTATTATTCTTAGCTTTTGTCTTTTCATGGTGTCCTTGATTTTTAGGATGTTTTCTATTTGAAACTTTTCTGATTTTACTTTTCACTAGAGAGATGTATCAATTTCTGCAATTGTATATTCAGGGCCTCTGATTCTCTTTTCCATGTCTTGTATTTTGTTTGTGATGTTTAACTTTGTGGTTCTTGATATTTTCTCTAAGTTCTCCAGCTTCAGAGTTTTCTGTTTGTGTTTTCTTTATTGATTCTAATTCTGTTTTCATGACTTGTACCATTTCCTTCATCTGCTTGAATGTATATTCCTGTCTTTCAATTATAGCTTGCTTTTTCTGTTCATTTCCTCCCTATGTACCTCTACTTATGGCACTACATGGGTCATTTTTTTGGCTGTATTTGCCTATATTTCTTTGAGAGCTTTGTTCATTTCCTCCCTGTGTGCCTCTACTTGTGCCTCTACCTGTGCCTTTATTTGCTTGCCTGTATTTGCCTGTATTTGTTTGAAAGCTTTGTTCATTTCCTCTTTATGTGCCTCTAATAACTGGATAAGCATATCTTTAAAATCATTTTCCTGTGTTTCTTATAAATTAAAATATCCATTGATTTTGGGGGTTGCTGGTGAAGCCATGATGTCCTGGTTTTTATTGGATATGTTCTTATGCCTACCTCTAGCCATCTGCTTATCTGTAAACTTTGCTGTTTGTTCCCGGAGTGTCTAGTTCAGACTGGGTCCATATGTCTTTGTTGTCAGGAAGACAAGAGATTTCCTCTGTTTTGAGAGTAGTTTTTGATATTTCAACTGTGGTTAAGGTAGGAAGGTAGCAGGCACATGTGAGCAAGCATGGACCTGTGTGTTGAAGTTTGCTTGAGGGACAAAGTGCTAAGGCGTGTAGATGTCTGGAAGTATGGAGATTAAGTACTGGAGGGGTTGAGGGTGGTGGCACTGTCTGCTGGAGCAATGCACATGTGCAGATGTCTTGAATACCTCAGTGGCCTATAGTCCTGCCATACTGTCCTAGTGTTCAGATCTGTCTGTGCTCCATGAATTGATTGCCTATACTCCACTGGTAGACCCACAGATCAAGGGCTTCAATTTAGAGAATGCTGTCACAAAAATCCCTGTGTTGCCCACAGTGGGGGTATGGATGGGAGGAATCCTATGTCTGGCTGCTCGTGTAGAGAGACCCTGGATCTGAGGCTCTGCATACATTCACTTGAAGCAGCATTCACTTGCTCACAGGTTAATTTCGGAATTTTGGGACTTGTGCCCCTCAGCATCTGAGTGCTTGATGGTCTCAGACATCTTAGACCCCTCTTTTTTAATATTTTTTATTATTTACAGTTTATTCACTTTGAATCCCAGCTGCAGCCTCCTCCCCTGTTCCCTCTCAATCCCACCCTCCCTCCCTCTTCTCCTCCCATGCTCCTCAGTCCATTGAAAGGGGAGGTTTCCTTCCCTTCCATCTGACTCTAGTCTACCAGGTCTAAATCAGAACTGACTACATTGTCTTCCTCTGGGGCCTGGTAAGGATGCTTAGGAGGAGGTAATCAAAGAGTCAGCCACTGAGTTCATGTCAGAATCAGTCCTTTTTCCCATTACTAGGGAACTCACTTGGATACTTAGTTGCAATGAGCTACATCTGTGCAGGGGTTTTAGGTAATCTCCATGCATGGTCCTTATCTAGAGTATTGGACTCAGAAAAGACCCCTGTGCCCATATTTTTTTTTGGTACTTTTGCTCTCCCTGTAGAACCCCTGTCTTCTTCATGTCTTTCTAGTCCCCCTTCTGTCATAATATTCCATGCACTCTGCCTAATATTTGGCGATGGACCCCTCTTAAACATCCTTTTTATAATGCTATGTAAAACTCTGGTTTAACACCTAATAGTGATATAGGCATACATTGCCAGAAAAAAAAAAAAAAAACTCGTTATCACAACATACTATATTCAAACTGTTACAAATCCAAAGAGGATTGTAAAATATTCAAATATAAAGCCAAAACCATTTGAGGAAAACCATATTAAATTAACAGCATATTTCTCAAGAGAAAAAGGCAGTAGAGTACTGACCAATAAGTCCTAAAAGAAAATAACTGCCAAACAACATTATTATACTCAGCAAATACATATAGTGAAGGGGAAAAGAAGAAATAAAGTTATTTAATGATAAATAAAATTAATAACATTCATGACTACTAAACCAATTATTTAAAAATATGCAGAGTGGAAGTCACACAGTTGGAAATGAAAAAAAAAACAAAACAAAACAAACAAACAAAAAAAAACAAATTGATTACCATGATGACAAACTTTGAGCGTATAAATTCCATTAGAACCACTGTATTGTGCTTTTGTTTTGTTGCTAGAAAAAAGATTATGACAAAACAAAGATAAGGGGGAAAACTTCATTATGACTTGCAGTTCCAAAAAATGCCTACATTTTTAGTAGGAAAAGCATGGCTATAGGAACATAAAAATGGCAAGTTATATTGTATACTCACCCAAAGGAGCAGAGAGAGAACAAAAAGCAGGGCCACCCTATAAGTCCTCAAAGCATGCTGGCAAGGTGTTTTAGTGTGTAAAGCTACTTATCACACATACTGTGAATACGCATTCAGTTCCCAGGATCTAGGTGCTGTAAGGAGAAAACAGATTTCCAGTTTCTCCTCTGATCTCCATAAATGCATCATGGTGCACACACACATAAACACACAAACACACACGAACAGAGACTCCTGTGCAACACTCACAAACAACAAATAAATAAACAACTGTAAATTTTAAATGAAAAAAAAAAAAACTCCAAAACCTATCTATCAGTGATATTCTTTAAGCAACAAGATTCTACCTCCTAAAGATTCTATAACATTTCCACATGGAACTACCAAATGAGATCTTAGTGTTTAAGCAAGTGAACTCATGCAGGACATTATTCATTCAAACCACAAGTAGATATGGAAAAAGAGTAGAGAAGAATCAAACAGTACCAATATAATAAATTATCAAAGCACAAAATGTTATATGATGAAGCAAAAAGAAACAACTAGAAGAAAAAAATTAACAAACATTTATGAACAAACCCCAACATTTCAATGACTTTCAGTGGACAAATTATCCAGTTAAAAGCAGAATAAACAAACCTAACAGTGTGTTACCTGTAAAAAGAAAAGTATTCAGGAAAAGAGGGCAGGAAAAGATGGCAGCGCCAGGAGAAAACTGCTTCTGAGTAGCAGGACATTTTCTGTACAGCGACCGAGACTGAACTCTGGGCCCTAAAACAATAGTGATTGTGTTTCTCAGGTGAGAGGAAACCCTCAAGGCATGGGAATCAGTCGGGTCCATGCTCAGGTCACCCACCCAGAACCCGGAAGAGATTCCGGGTCCCACAGGCCAGGTCTCCAGACCAGAGCCACACGCCTACGTGTCCTGATCACCTTCCCAGGCTAATCGGTGAGCACAAAAAACAATAGAGACTGGGAGTCCCAGTCGCAAGAAAATCCCACAGTAAGGAAGGAAACAGTACTGACTTGGGTCA
Organism: Meriones unguiculatus; assembly: GCF_030254825.1. Taxonomy (NCBI): domain Eukaryota; kingdom Metazoa; phylum Chordata; class Mammalia; order Rodentia; family Muridae; genus Meriones; species Meriones unguiculatus. Next base: position 53,100,272 of record NC_083369.1, on the reverse strand, counting down.
CCAAGTATTTCCCTGGAAAAAGTCTCGCAGACAGGCAGGTACAAGCCACCATCACTGAACTGGGCTCTAGCCCCAGGCACAGGCAGTTGCTGCATGCAAGATTTCTGGCAAGTCAGAACTGTGTGCCCCAAGCCAACTGAGACTGGGAGTCCCTATTGGGAGAAAGCCCCACAGGGAAAGAATGAAATGGTATTGACTTGGGTCACCTAGTCTTTTCCTGGAAAAAGAGTCGCAGACCTGCAGGTATGAGCTGACATCACTGAACTAGGCTCCAGCCAAGAGCACAGACAGTTGCTGCATGCCCAGCTCTTCAACACAGACAGAGCTGTGCACCCCAGGGCACCAGAGACTTGGAGTCACTATCAGGAGAAATCCTCACAGGGAACAAAGCAAAGGGGACTGACTTAGGCAACCCTGTATATCCCTGGAAAAGGGCACGCAGACCTGCCAAACCCAAGGACCTGCTGTGCGCCAGATAACCTGCTGATACCAACAGAGTGGTACGCACACACCACAAATTACCACTTGTGTGCTGGGGCACAGAGCCCCAACCTCAGCCCTACAGAAGCCTGTAATCCCAGAGAACAACCCCCAGACACTGCTCCAAGGGGCAACCAGTTATCACTAACAAAACTGACCAAACCACAGGACACATAGGTTAGAGCAGTAGATCACTAAATTTACAGCAAGAGACCCAGAAGCAGGGCAGCTGTCTTCAGGACTTTTCTGGGTGAGAGGAGAGCCCTCTCAACTAACAAGGACAACAGTTATCACTCAGCTCTATCCCTGAGGTGAGCAACAGCAACTACTGATAAACACCGGCCATCCAGTGACTATATCCGAAAAGCGAGAAGGCTTCCTTAAGGAAAAAACATCTTCCTGCCAAGGGGATTCTATCCACCACAGGATCCCAGGAAGTACACGAAACTAACTCCAAACACCTAAGATAGCCCAATGGGTAGAGACCAGCATAAAAGCTCAAATAACAAAAGACAGAGAAATATGGCATCTCCAGAAGCCAGTTACCCAGGGGCAAGTAGCCCTTGACACGCCAGCATAATTAAAATTCAAGAAGATGACCTAATATCTCTGCTCTTGAAGAGGATAACAAAGGAAACAAATGAAATGCATAAAGAATTAGAGTAAGATAAACTCAAACGGATTATGGCCATCCATAAAGAAATAGAGGAAGTTGCAGACAAACAGATTGTGGTCTTTAGAGAGGAAATGCTTAACACACTGAAAGAAATAAAAGAAACAGAGGATTTATCAAACAAACAGCTGAAGGAATTGAAGGAAAATACAGTCAGACAGGTGAAGGAAATCAACAAAACGGCAATATCTGATGATAAAATTGGAAAAATTAAAGAAAAAAAAGGAGGAAATTGTGGAAAGAACTTATGGAAGAAAACAGAAACTACAGAGGTCAACATAACCAATAGACTACAAGAGATGGAACAAAGAATCTCAGGTGTGAAAGATACAATGGAAGAAATCTATGTATCTGTCGAAGAAAAAGTTAAATCTAAAAAATTCCTGACGATTAACATATAAAAATGGCCATCTTACCAAAAGCAATCTACAGATTCAATGCAATTTCCATCAAATTACCAACACAATTCTTTACAGACCTAGAAAGAAACATTCTCAACTTCATATGGAATAACAAGAAACCCAGAATTGCTAAAACAATCCTCTACAATAAAAGATCTTCTGGAGGTATCTCCATCCCTGATCTTAAGTTGTAATAAAGAGCAACAGTTATAAAAACTGCATGTTACTGGCATAAAAACAGAATGGTGGATCAATGGAATCGAATAGAAGAACCTGAAATAAATCCACACACTTATGGACACCTGATCTTTGACAAAGATGCCAAAACCATACAATGAAAAAAAGATAGCATCTTCAACAAATGGTGCTGATCCAACTGGATGCGTACATGAAGAAAAATGAAAATAGATCCATATTCATCACCCTGCACAAAACTGAAGTGCAAGTAAATCAAAGACCTGAATATAAAACCAGACACATTAAATCGGCTAGAAAAAAAAGTGGGGAATACCCTAGAACTCATTGGTACAGGAGGCAACTTCCTGAACAGAACACCAACAGCACAGGCTCTAAGAGCAACAATCAATAAATGGGACCTCATGAAACTGAAAAGCTTCTGTAAAGCAAAGGACACTGTCATCAAAACGAAGCGTCTGCCTACAGACTGGGAAAGAATCTTCACCAACCTTTTATCTGACAGAGGTCTCAAATGCAGTATATATAAAGAACTAAAGAAGCTGAAAAGCAGCAAACCAAGTAATCCACTTAAAAAATGGGGAACATAGCTAAACAGAGAACTCTCTGTAGAGGAATATCAAATGGCAGAGAAGTAAATAAAGAAATGCTCAACCTCATTAGCCATTAGGGAAATGCAAATCAAAACAACCCTGAGATTTCACCTTACACCAATCAGAATGGCCAAGATCAAAAACTCAAGTGACAACACGTGCTGGAGAGGTTGTGGAGAAAGAGGAACCCTTCTCCACTGCTGGTGGGAATGTAAACTTGTACAGCTACTCTGGAAATCAATCTGGCACTTTCTCAAACAAGTAGGAATAGGGCTTCCTCAAGATCCAGCCATACCACTCATAGGCAAATATTCAAAAGAGGCTCAAGTACACACACAAAAAAAGACATTTGTTCAAACATGTTTGTAGCAGCTTTATTTGTAATAGCCAGAAGCTGGAAACAGCCCAGATGCCCCTCAACTGATGAATGGATGCAGAAAATATGGTACATCTATACAATGGAGTATTACTCAGCAATGAAAAACAAGGAAATCATGAAATTTGCAGGTGGGACCTGGAAAGGATCATCCTGAGTGAGTTGTCCCAGAAGCAAAAAGGCACACACAGTATATACTCACTCATATAGACATGCAACATAGGATAAACCAACTAATATCTGTACATCTAAAGAAACAAAGCAACAGAGAGGACCCCAACTAAAACGCTTAATTCCCATCCTGAAAGGCAAATAGGATGGACATCAGAAGATGAAAACAGGAAACAACCTAGGAACCTGCTACAGAGGGCCTCTGAAAGCCAGAAGAGGAACATAGGATACAACCTAGGAACCTGCCACAGAGGGTCTCTGAAAGCCTCTGCCCTACAGACTATCAAAGCAGATGCTGAGCCTGATCGCCAACTGTCAGGCAAGTGAATGAACTTTTATGTAAGACATGGGAAATAGTAAGATCTGGAGAGGACAGGAACTCCAGAAGGAGAGCAACAGAACAAGAAAATTTGAATACAGGGAACTTCCCAGAGACTCATACTCCAACCAAGGACAATTCATGGAGATAACCTAGAACCCATGCACAGATGTAGCACATGGCAGATCAGTGTCCAAGTGCGTTACATAGTATTGGGAAGAGGGACTGCCTCTGACATAATCTGATTGGCCTGCTCTTTGATCACCTCCCCATGAGGGAGGAGCAGCCATACCAGGCCACAGAAGATGACAATGCAGCCACTTCTGATGAGAACAGATAGACTTAGATCAGAAAGAAGGAGAGGAGGACCTCCCCTATCAGAGGACTTGGGGAGGGCATGCATGCAAAAATTGGAGGGAGGGTGGGATCTGGTGGGGAGGAGGGAGGGGCTTAGGGTGGGATACAAAATGAATAAAGTACAATTAATAAAAGCTAAATAAAAAATTTAAAAAAATCCAGAAACAGATGTTCCAAGAAATAAATAGAACATAAAAAGACAAAACCTATGTATAATACGAATAGAGGAAAAAGATATTTCCCTGCTCCAAGGACCAGAAAATATCTTCAAAAAAATCATTGTTGAAAATCTCCCCAACTTGAAGGAGAGGCAAATAAGAATAGAAGAGGCCTACAGAACACCAAAAAAATTAGACCAGAAAGAAAATCCTCCCACCACATAATAATCAAAACAGTGATTATATATATATATTATTTTCTAATTTTCTATATATGTAATAATTATATATATATAATTTTTTCTTTGTTCTGATATATATATATCAGAGAAAAAATACTAAAAGCTATAAGAGAAAGAGGCCAAGTAACATATAATGGCAAACCCATTAAAATCACACCTGACTTTTCAACAGAGACTATGAAAGCCAGAAGGGCTGGATGGATATCATGCAGAACCTATGAAAACACAGAATTCAGCCCAGGATTCTATACCCAGCAAAATTGTCAATCCTCATAGATGGAGAAAACAAGATATTCAATGAAAAAACAAATTTCAACAATAGTACAAACAAATTGAGCGTTACAGAAGACACTAGAAGGGAAAATTCAACCCAAGAAAACTAGCTACATTCAGGAAAACACAGGAAATAATTAACCTCACTACAGTAAAACCAAAAGCAACCAAGCACACAACCTTATGACCACAGCCAACATCAAAATCAAAAGATCAAACAGCCACTAGTTATTAATCTCCCTCAATATCAATGGACACAGCGTTCCAATAAAAAGACACAGACTAACAGAATAGATGTGTGAACAAAACCCAGCAATCTGTTGCATACAAGAAACACACCTAAGCCACAAAGATAGACATTACCTGAAAGTAAAAGTTTGGAAGACTGCTTTCTAAGCAAATGGACCCAAGAAGCAAGCAGGAGTAGCCATTCTAATATATGATAAAATAGACTTTCAACCAAAATTAATCAAAAGAGATGGAGAAGGACACTTCATACTCATCAATGGAAAATTCCACCAAGAAGACTTCACAATCCTGAAAATCTATGCCCCAAATACAAGGGCACCCACATTTGTAAAAGAAACATTGATAAAACTTAAACCACACATAGGTCCCCACACATTAGTACTGGGAGACTTCAACACCCACTCTCAACAGAGGACAGGTCAACTAAACAGAAATTAAACAAAGAAACATTGTCTTTAACAGAAGTCATGAATCAAATGGACCTAACAGACATTTACAGAACTTTACACCCAAACACAAAAGAACTTACCTTCTTCTCAACACCTCATGGAACTTTCTGCAAAATTGAGCATATACTTTTGTCACAAAGCAAGCCTCAACAGATACAAGAAGATCATAATAATCTCCTGTATACTGTCTGATCACCATGGAATAAAGCTGGACCTCCACAACAAAAGAAATAGCAAAAAGCCTACACACACATGGAAACTGAACAACTTACTACTAAATGGCAGCTGGGTCAGGAAAGAAATAAAGAAAGAAATTAAAGTCTTCCTAGAACTCAATGAAAATGAATACACAACATACCCAAACTTGTGGGAAACAATGAAAGCAGTGCTAAGACAAAAGTTCATAGCACTAAGTGCTTTCAAGAAGAAATTTGAGAGAGCTCATTCAAACAACTTAATGGCTCACTTAAAAACCCTAGAAAAAGAAGAAGCAGACACACCAAAAAGGAGTAGACAGCTGGAAATAATCAAACTCAGGGCTGACATCAATCAAATAGAAACAAACAAACAAACAAACAAACAAAAAAAAAAACAATTCAAAGAATGAATGAAACGAAGAGCTGGTTCTTTGAGAAAATCAACAAGATAGACAAACTCTTAGCCAAGCTAACTAAAAGCCAGAAAGACACCATCCAACTCAACAAAATCAGAAATGAAAAGGGGGACATAACAACAGACACTGAGGAAATCCAATCATTAGGACTTACTTCAAAAGTCTATATGCCACAAAATTGGAAAATCTAAATATTCCTGATCAATTCAACTTACCAAAACTGAACCAGGACCAGAAAATAAATTAAATAGTCCTCTATCCCCCAAGGAAATAGAAGCTCTCATTGAAAGTCTTGCATCCAAAAAAAAAAAAAAAGCCCAGGACAAGATGGTTTCAGTACAGAATTCTACCAGACCTTCAAAGAAGAGCTAACTCCAGTACTCTTCAAACTATTCCACAAAATAGAAACAGAAGGAACATTACCAAACTCATTCTATGAAACCACAGTCACTTGGGACCTAAACCTCACAAAGACTCAACAAAGAATGAATGAGAATTTAAGGCCAATCTCCCTTATGAACATTGATGCAAAAATACTCAACAAAATACTTGAAAACTGAATCCAAGATCATATCAAAGATATCAGTCACTATGACCAAGTAGGCTTCATCCCAGGCATGCAGGGGTTGTTTAATATACGGAAATCTATCAATGTGATCCAACATATTAACAAATTGAAAGAAAAAATAAAAACACATGATAATCTCCCTAGATGCTGAAAAAGCATTTGACAAAATCCAACAGCCATACATATTTAAAGTATTGGAGAGATCAGGGATACAAGGCATGAATATAAACATCGCCTTTACTAGGCAATATACAGCAAGCCTATAGCCAAAATCAAACTAAATAGAGAGAAACTTAAAGCATTCCCACTGAAATCAGGGACAAGACAAGGCTGCCCACTCTCTCCATATCTCTTCCAACATAGTTCTGGAAGTCCTTGCTAGAGCAATAAGACAGATGAAGGAGATCAAGGGGATACAAGTTGGAAAGGAAGAAGTCAAATTATCACTATTTGCAGATGATACGATAGTATATGTGAGTGACCCCAAAAACTCCACCAGGAAACTCTTACAGCTGATAAACACTTTCAGCAAAGTGGCCGGATACAAAATTAACTCAAAAAAATCAGTAGCACTCCTGTATACAAAAGACAAAAGAACTGAGAAAGAAATTACGGCAACAACACCCTTCACAATAGCCCCAAAAAACATAAGGTACCTTTGTGTAACCCTAACCAAGCAAGTCAAAGACTTGTATGAACAAAATTTCAAGTCTCTGAAGAAAGAATTAAAAGAACATATCAGAAGATGGAAAGATCCCCCATGCTCATGGCTCATCAGGTTTAACATAGTAAAAATGGCCATCTCACCAAAAGCAATCTACAGATTCAATGCAATTTCCATCAAATTACCAACACAATTCTTTACAGACCTAGAAAGAAAAATTCTCAACTTCATATGGAATAACAAGAAACCTAGAATTGCTAAAACAATCCTCTACAATAAAAGATCCTTGGGAGGTATCTCCATCCCTGATCTTAAGCTGTACTATAGAGCAACAGTTATAAAAAGTGCGTGGAATAGAAACTGGAATAGAAACAGTTATAAAAATTGCGTGGAATAGAAACTGAATGGTGGATCAATAGAACCGAAAAGAAGAACCAGAATTAAGCCCATACACTTATGGACACCTGATCTTTGAGAAAAATTCCAAAACCATACAATGGAAAAAAGACAGCATGTTCAACAAATGGAGCTCGTCTAACTGGATGTCTACATGTAGAAAAATGCAAATAGATCCATACTTATCACCCTGCACAAAACTAAAGTCCAAGTGGATCAAATACCTTAACATAAAACCACACACAGTAAATCAGTTAGAAGAAAATTTGGGGAAAACCCTAGAACTCATTGGTACAGGAGACAACTTCCTGAACAGAACATCAACAGCTTAGGTTCTAACAGCATCAATCAATAAATGGGACCTCATGAAACTGCAAAGCTTCTGTAAAGCAAAGGACACCATCATCAAAACAAAGCGACTGCCTACAGATTGGGATAGAATCTTCACCAAACCTTTATCTGACAGAGGGCTAATATTCAGTATATATAAAGAACTAAAGAAGCTGAAAAGCAGCAAACCAAGTAATCCAATTAAAAAATGGGGAACAGAGCTAAACAGAGAACTCTCCTTAGAGGAATATCATTCGGCAGAGAAACATTTGAAGAAATGCTCAAAGACATTAGCCATTAAGGAAATGCAAATCAAAACACCCTGAGATTTTACCTTACAACCCATCAGAATGGCCAAGATGAAAAACTCAAGTGACAACACATGCTGGAGAGGTTGTGGAGGAAGGGGAACCCTTCTCCACTGCTGGTGGGAACAAAAACTTTTACAATCACTCTGGAAATCAATCTGGAGCTTTCTCAGACAACTAGAAATTGTGCTTCCACAAGACCCAGCCATACCACTCCTAGGCATATATCCCACACAGATTCAAGTACAGAATAAGGACATTTGCTCAACCATGTTTGTAGCAGCTTTATTTGTAATAGCCAGAAGCTGGAAACAGCCAAGATACCCCTCAACCGAAGAATGGATGCAGAAATTGTAGTACATCTACACAATGCATTGTGTTCTGGGCCCTTGAGCTGGGCTTCTTCTCTTTCCTCTACACTTATTCACAGGTTTGTTTTTTCACATAGTGTTGCAGATTTCTTGAGAGTTTTAAGCCAAGATTTTTTAGGATAACTTTTTTTGACTGGTGTATCCATTTCTTCTATTGAATCTCCAACACCTGAAATCTTCCTTGCCTTCTCTTGTATTATGCTGTTGAAGCTTGCCTCAAATAGTTCATCTTGGAATTCCTAAATTTTTCATATTTAGTGGAAAGATAGCTGGTCTTCAGTGGAGAGTGCTGTTCTGGCTATTACTGATTATTTTACCCTGGTGTCTAGGCTTATGAGAATGGGAAAATTGCAATTATAAATCCTGGCATCTCATCTTGTATTCATTGAGTCGTGTTTTGTTCCTTGGTTTTGGTATCCTCTCTGGCTCTCAGGAAATGTGATGGCTGTGTGTTGCCTTATTTCCTGGCCTGTCCAGCTGGGGTGTTCACAAGGAATTCCTTCTGGTATTCTAGGAGAGGATACTGAAATGAGTTTGGGGAAGTAAATTTGGAGGAGAATGTCTTTGTGGTCCATTCGGGATGGGGTCAGATAGGATAAGGAGACCACTGCAAGTTTCCTGCTATAAAGATGGAGATGAGACAGGAAGATTGAATCTAATGAGTATCAATGCAGGTATGGGTCGAATTTCAGCTTACTTGGTGCCATGGGAGGAACTAGCCTTTGTTTAGCAGGGGAATGCTTGTTGGAGTTTGTATATGGGACCATGAACAAGTTGGGAGAGAGGGATAGGAGTTGTTAATAAGGGGTTTCCTGCGAGTTCCCCAGGAGATGGAAGCAGGGATGGGGATACATCTATACAATGGAGTATTACTCTGCAATGAAAAATAAGGAAATCATGAAATTTGCAGGTAAATGGTGGGACCTGGAAAGGATCATCCTGAGTGAGCTGTCCCAGAAGCAGAAAGACACACACAGTATATACTCACTCATATAGACATATATACCTAAACCTACTAAAATCCATACATCTAATAAACTAATTAAAAGAGAAGACCCTGACTAAAATGCTCAATACCCATCCTGAAAAGCAAACAGGATGGACATCAGAAGAAGAAGAAAATAGGAAACAACCTAGAAACCTGCAGCAGAGGGCCTCTGAAAGGCTCTGCCCTTCAGACTATCAAAGTAGATGTTGAGACTTATGGACTACTGTTGGGTAGAGCACATGGAATCTTATGTAAGATGTGGGAAACAGTACCATCTGGAGAGGACAGGAACCCCACAAGGAGAGCAACAGAACCAGAAAATTTGAACACAGGGGTCTTCCCAGAGACTCATATTCCAACCAAGTACCAGGCATGGAGATAACCTAGAACCTTTGCTCAGTTGTAGCCCATGGCAGTTTAGTCCAAGTAGCTTCCATAGTAATGGGAAGAGGGACTGCCTCTGACATAATCTGATTGGCCTGCTCTTTGTTCACCCCCCCCCTAGTGGGGGAACAGTCTTACAAGGCCACAGAAGATGACAATGCAGCCACTCCTGATGTGATCTGATAGACTAAGATCAGAAGGACAGAGAGGAGGACCTCCCTTATCAGTGGACTCGGGGAGGGGCATGTGTGAAGAAGGAGGATGGAGGGTGGGACTTGGATGAGAGGAGGGAGTTGGCTTATGGGTGGATACAAAGTGAATAAAGTATAATTAATAAAATAAAATTTTAAAAAAAGTATTCAGGCCTGGTGTAGTGGTGTTCACCTTTAACCTCAATTCTCAGGAAGGCAGAGGCCGTTGGATCTCTCTGAGTTCAAACTAGCCTGGTCTACAAAATGATGCAGGAGTGCCAAAACTACACAGAGAAACCCTGTCTCAAAAAAAAACCAATATATATATCTTTATATATATATATATATATCTTTATATATATTTATATATATATATATATTTATATGTATCTTTATATATATCCTTATATATTTATATATATATCCATATATATAGATATAGATATAGATATATGGATAAGCACCAGTTAAATGTGAAATGACAGAGAATTATATTGCAAGCAAGAATAGCTAAACTTTAAGAAAAAAATGTTTGAGATAAGGAAGGTATATAAAAACTTCAAAAGATATGTTCATAAAGAAGATATTACTGTAAACATATCCATCTAATGTCAACACAATTTTAAACAATACTCTATATCAAAGGATCAAATAGGTTTTTATTATAGTTCAAATATGAAATGTTCCTGTAGCATGTGTTGAGCAATTGATCATCAGCTAATGAGCTTTTGAGAAGCCATTATTTTCTAAGGGTCTGACCTGACAAATGCATCAATTCATAAGATAATAGTATTATGGGAATGTAGTGAGTAGTAGGAATTACGATCTAGTTCTGAAAAGTATGTAACTCATAACATCTGCCTATATTTTCTTCCTGATCTTTCTTCTTTCCTATTCATTGTTGTCTGCTGTAATGAGCTGCTCTGACTCACTTTCTCTTCATCAGGACAAAAACAGTTCTGCCACGTTCTCCTTGTAGGTAACTCTGTAAACTCTGAACAAATATAAACCTTTCTGGCTTTTAGTTATCTCAATTTTTTTTTCATAGTACTGCAAAAGATAATAAAAGATACAATGCAACAATCATGGGTTGTTTTAATATCACACTATTAAAACAATTATAAATACATAAAAGTTGAACTATACTCTAGATTAAATTGACTAACAAGCATTAATAGAGAAATCCATTTAACAGCTATATATTATCAATAACACATAGCACTTTGTCTACGGAAGACCACATGTTAGGCCATAAATGAAAACTTAAAAAGTTAAATGAGTCCCATTGTATTGCAGTGAGGAGAAACCATGACCAAGGTAACTTAATGAAGAAAACATATAGTTGGGGGCTTGTTCACAATTTCAGAGGATTAGTCTATTATCATTATGGCAGGAATCAGACAGGTAGAGTTGTGGAGGTACATCCTGATCCACAGGCAAAGAGAGGTATGTTGGCCTGGTGCTGGCTTTTAAAATCTCAAAGTCCCTACAAATAGCACACTTCCTCCAATAAGGCCACACCTCCCAATCCTTCCTGAATAGTTCTACTTCCCAGTGACAGCATTTAAATATATATTCCTATGGGGACAACACTTATTCAAACCAACAAATATCCTATCTATAATGTCAGTATTCAAAAGACTGAGCAGGAAGATTGTGTGTTTGAGGAAAACCTGTTAAAATGCACCTGCAATGCTATAGGAATTTAAATCATAGCTTGCATTTTTTTTCTTACCATAAGTAATGACATAGAAGGGCAGCAGATGAAAGGTTAGCTTTACTTCAGTTATTTTCACTTTTGTAAGATTGAATGTTCCAGTTATATTTTAATATATTTTGACACCTTCAAACTAGTTTGACTTCCTGTTTCTTCTCAGCAAGGCAAAGGTCTGGTGCAAACTACTCTAGCAAAGCTCATAAGTGTATGATAATTTGAAAAGTCTACAAAATATTTAGAGACGACTTAATGTAATTTTCACGTGCTAACTGATATAGAAAGTTCCAGAGAAATACAGTAACAGGGACTATACAGTATACTACTCTAATCAACTTCAGTAACTAGTACTAAATCAAAATACAGACATAAAACATAAACGGTGAACTAAATTTTCCTTAAAAAAAAAAACCTATTTAGTATTAAGGATAAACCAAAATGTGTATGTTAAACAATTTAATTATTATATATAAAAGTCATATTTATCAAAATAAAATGGATGTCAGAAGAATATGTATGTCCTTAAGAATATTAATTTAGAAGACGAAATTGAAGTATGTTATTCAAAATATATTTTAAAATAAGAAAATTTAAATATCAAATAAATCAATATAAGACTGTAAAAATTATAAAGAATCAGAACACTTTATAAATACATAGCTTCTCTTTTTAGAAAGCATTATAAAATGGTTACAGATTTTAAAATAATAATCAAGACACAAATATAAATTACTTATAAATTATAGCAAAAATAAATTATTTCCAAGGCATGTGCTAGTCTTACCAATATGTTAATAAATTTTTAATGATAATATTTATCTTCTGTAAAATCACAAATGAAAAATTACTCAATAAAGGAAAGAATACTAATAGTTCAATAACTAATAAGGGAGAATTTTAGAGGCAGTTAAATCTACATTTGCCAAAAAACAGAGGTTTACTATAGAATTCAAAGAAAAAAAATAGATTTGGAAGCCATAGAGATTAAATAACTTACCCAATGTCATACAGCCAGAAAATAATGAGGCCTTTGGAGAAAAAAAATAATACCATAGATATCCCAAGTTTTAAAATAACTTTAATATCATAATGTATAGAATATGAACAATTAGATCAATTCAAAGTAAGAGTTTCAAAGTATATTACAGAGCAGAGAAGAAAATGTCTATCAATTGGATTGTAAAAAAAGTAAGTTGGAAAATGCAGCCTATTTCTAAAGAATATATGTATACATAATGTATACCCATAACAATATAAGAAGATGTGTTCCATAATAGATGTTCTCAACTTAGTTGGCAACTACATAAAATAGAGAGAACAACGTATTTTCTACTAAATCACTGGAGACAGTCCAAGTTAAGTCAAGAATAGCTGAAAAATTCCAGCTATTGTATTTATTTATCAACATTGATCCAGAATTCCTGGAAAATGCAATTACATAGCACAAAAAAAATAAAATATATAAATATTGGAAAGAAAGAATTATAATTCCTGTCTTTTAGTCTAGCTATAATATATAGCAGAATAAGAATAAAAATCTTTAAACCTAATTTGAGTTTAACAAAATATTTGTATAAAAAGATCAATATACAAGAATCATTGGAGTTTTTATTATAAGAAATGTAGCCAACATTTTCACAATTAGAAAATAATATCATGTCCCATAGAAATAAAAGTAGGAATAAACATAAGTACAGAACCTGTAAGAAGACAATAAATAATAAACTTACTGACAAACATGAAACAGTGTGCTCATCAGGGAAATAAACAGTATTATTTTAAAATGTCATTTTCTCTAGATTAATTCACATAGATTTACTTCAAATATTGAGCCACAAACTTAATGGAATTTAGGTGATTATTTTTTTTCATCTTTTGAACTCTTTCTTAAAATTTTATTTTGTTACAAAAGGTTAGATGTAGATGTCATCATGGCGTTTTTCAAGCAAAATGTTCTTACTATATCCCTTCTTTTCCCTCCTCATTCCCATTTCCTTAGTGTCTCCATGATGTCTTTTTACCTGCAGTAGTTTCTTTTCTGCTTTGAGGGAAAAAGATACATGCAGCACAAATTAAGGTAATATTTCAAGAAGATTTTAAGTAAAGTACATACAAAACATCCTGATGTGTATTGTAAATAGATACAGTTTACTTCTCTCAAAAAAAGATTTCTATATATTCAAATTTTGATTTTCCAATATTCAACTTTTCTTATATTCAGAATACAAATTCTACTTAGTTGTGCTATGCAGTTTTTGGTTGTACAGTTGGATTTGTTAAAGGTTGTTGAAAAAGTTTCCATCTATACACATTTAGAATATTTTTTTTGTAGCTGCTGCTACTGTGTGTGTGTGTCTATACCTGTGTTTAATTTTGGTATTAGTATTGTGATGGAATTCTGGAATGACTTTGAAAGTTTCCTCCTTTACAACTTGTTGGAATACTTTGAGGATTGAACTTATAATCTACTTTAAATATTATGTAGAACCTAACGATAATTCCATTAGTTCCTGTGCTTTCTTTAACAGAAGTTTTAGTTACTGATTCAGTCATGGTTGTTCATTGTTGATTTGTTTAGATTTTGTGTTTTATCTTCTAAGATATATCATTTTATAATACAACAGAGTAACTATAGTCTATAAAAATTTGCATTATATTTCAAAACAACATGAAAAGTAGAAAAACTGTTTCTATACATAGGATAAATGTATAGGGAGATATAAATGTTAATTAATATAATCTGATTATTACATGAGGTATATACATTTCAAATACCACTCTTAGGCATATATCCAAAAGATGCTCAAGTACACAACAAGGACATTTGTTCAACCATATTCATAGCAGTTTTTTTCATAATAGCCAGAACCTGGAAACAACCCAGATGTCCCTCAACTGAGGAAATGATACATAAATTGTGGTACATTTACACAATGGGATACTACTCAGCAATTACAAACAAGGAAATCATGAAATATGCAGAGTATCCCAGAAGCAGAAAGACACTCACTTATAAATGGATACTAGAGCTAAAAGATAAGATAAACATACTAAAATCTATATACCCAAAGAAGTTAAACAAGAAAGAGGACCTGGGGTAAGATGATGATCAATCCTCATTTAGAAAGACAAATGGGAGGGACATTGGATGTAGGAGAAAACAAGAAACGGGGGGGGGGGGGAAGGGAGCCAAGATGGCGACTAGCACACACAGTTTTTGATCTCTGGATGAGCTGAATGCCTGAGTGGAAAGACTTCTGAAGCCAGGGAAATGACGGAGAGGCTTTATAAATTACAGGGAACATCACATGAGGTGAGAACTTTGGTCTCTGGCCAACCATGGACTTGTTTGGGGAAGGAGAGGAAAGATCCTTTGATCTCCCGGCCCTTCCCCCTCCTCCTCAGCACAGCCAGCCCACTGAGACTCTCAGCTCAGTGCTCACAGCCTGGAGTCTGCAGCAGCTAAAAGGGAGCCCCCTAGCCCCTTAGAGGCAGCTGTACTGGTCTTGGAGTCCCAGACCGGCGAAAACCATCCTCCTAGGGTTCCAGGTCTGCTGGCCGCCATACTGGCTCTCCAGAGTCGCTCTCCAATGAATGAATGACCCGCCCAAATCATCAGTGACAGATAATACGCTATATACCTACCAAAGCCCAGCAGAACTGACATACAAGCCAAGCATACAGGTGTTGGGCTGCCTCCCAGGCTTGGAGAGCACAACAGAGGGTCCCCAGGACTTCCCAGAAAGCAACTGGACCTGCATCCCAGTCTCCAGCTGCAGCCAGACATTCTAACCTGGCGGCCTTTCTAACCTGGCAGCGGCAGCAACACTAAGCTGGCAGAGCCTGTCAGTCCTCCTGTGGACCAAGCAGGGCCAAACCAGAGAGCAGAGAGCCTGGATACCCCCATCCCTGCCATGGTGACCTGCTTGAGAGGTCCCAGGTCTGCTTGCCACCATACTGGCTCCACAGAGTCACCCAGACACTGACTTAATGGCCCACCCAAACCCTCAGAGAGAGATAATTCGTTATATACCCACCAAAGCCCAGCAAACCAACCATATAAGCTAGACTCACCAGGCGCTGAGCCTCCCAGGCCTGGAGAGCACAGTGGAGGGCACTCAGGACCTCCCAGAAAGCATCTGGACAAGCATCGCTGTCTCCAGCTGCAGCTGGACATTCTAACCTGGTGGCAGCAGCAGCACTGAGCTGGCAGAACCTGTCAGTCCTCCTGAGGAGCAAGCAGGGCCAAACAAGAGAGCAGAGAGCCCTGAACCCTGCTGATGCGACCTGCATAAGAGTGAGTATGCCCTTGAGTGTCTGCAGAGCCCCAGATCAAGGATCCTTCTAAAATAGAAGCCAGGCATTGGACACCTCTCCCCCACATACCCACTGTGGGAAACAGAGGGCTACTTGAGACATTGAAGCCCCTACCCTACCAGCTCAACTGAGGAGTTAAATCAGGTAAGGTGAGAAATTGTACAGCGACCATCACCAGCCAGCGCCTGCTAGCACACGCGAGCCTTCATTTGCCCTTCTGCACACGCGTACTGTCCTCCCATAGTGTGCCAATGCACATGCTGAGGCTACAGGACCTCTCTCAGCTTCCTGAAGAACTCTCCAGACACCAGAAAGAGACAGTACCAGTCTGATCTGCAGAATCCAGAAACAAATAAGGAAGTTTTCAGATAAGCCAATGGCCAGGGGTAGGAGAAAGAACACATCCAACATAAATGAGGACATCATGTCTTCACCAGCAATATGATGGATACTCCAATTCATTAGAAGCACAGGAAAATGACTTTAAAGCTGTGCTTACCCAATTATTTGAGGCTCATAAAGAGGAAAAAATCAATTCTTTCAGAGCAATAGCCTTGCAAATTCAGACAGTTAAAAATGAAATGAAATCTATCAAAGATTTGGCCAGTCATTTGGAGGCAAAGAAAGAGGAAGTGGACAAAATTTTTAAAGAAACACAGCCAAATATAGCCAAACAAATAGAGGCACAAGTAGAGAAACAAGTAGTGGTATATAGACAGTAAATGAACAAAAAATCAGAGATCATCATAGAGAGACAGGAATCCACATTCAAACAGATGAAGGAAATGGTGCAAGGCATGAAAATAGAATTAGAATCAATAAAGAAAACACAAACTGAGAAAACCCTGGAGCTGGAGAACTTGGAGAAAAGATCAGGAACCACAAGGATAAGCATCACTAACAGAATTCAAGAGATGGAAGAGAGAATCTCTGGAGCTGAAAATACACTCGCAGAACTTGATACTTCTCTCAAAGAAAAAGTAAAATCAGAAAAATCCCAAACACAAAATATCCAGGAAATCAAGGATGCCGTGAAAAGACAAAATCTGAGAATAAAAGGAGTTGATGAAAAAGAAGACTCCAGGTTCCAAGGACCAGAAAATATTTTCAAGAAAATTTTCCCAACTTAAAGAAAGAGATGTCCATAAATATACAAGAGGCCTACAGAACATCAAATAGGCTAGACCAGAAAAGAAACATATCATGTCACATCATAGTCAAAACAATAAACCTACAGAACAAAGAAAAGATATCAAAAACAACAAGGGCAAAAGGTCAAGTAACATATGAAGGTAGATCTATCAGAATCTCACTGGACTTTTCATCAGAAACTATGAAAGCCAGAAGGACCTGGGCAGGTGTCATGCAGACTCTAAAAGACCACAGATGCCAACACAGACTACTATACCCTGTAAAGCTTTTAATCAACATAGATGGACAAAACAAAACATTCCATGACAAAACTAAATTTATGCAATATCTACACAGCAAACTAGCCCTACAGAAGATACTAGAAGGAAAACTCCAATCCAATGTAAACAACTTCACCCAAGGAAAAAAAATAGCACACAGATAATATCCCCACAAAAATTAAAAAGAAAACAAGCAATGGAAAACAATAAGACCACTGACTCCAATATAAAAGGAACTAACATTCATTGGTCACTATTACCTATCAACATCAATGGACTCAACTCTCCAATGAAAAGACTCAGACTAACAAAATGGGTGCGAAAACAGGATCCAACATTCTGCTGCATCCAAAATCGTGCCTCTGCAACAAAGACAAACACTACCTTAGAGTAAAGGGCTGGAAAAATGTCTTTCAAGCAAACGGACCCAGAAAACAAGCTGGGGTAACTATCCTAATACCTAATAAAATAGACTTTCATCCAAAATTAATCAAAAAAAGAGGCAGAGGGACACTACATCCTCATAAAAGGAAAAATCCACCATGAGGATATCACAGTTCTGAACATCTATGCCCCAAATACAAGAGCACCTACATTCATAAAGGAAACATTATTAAGTCTAAAATCACACATTGATCCTAACACCTTAATACTGGGAGACTTCAACACCCCACACTCATCAAGGGACAGATCATCTAGACAGAAACTTAATAAAGAAATAAAGGCACTTACAGGGGTCCTAAGTCAAATGGACCTAAAAGATGTCTACAGAAATTTCCATCCAAACTCAAAAGAGTATACGTTCTTTTCAGCACCTCTTGGAGCTTTCTCCAAATTACACCACATAGTTGGTCACAAATCAAGCCTCAACAGATTCAAAAAGATTGAAATAATCCCCTGTATTCTGTCTGACCACCATGGAATAAAGCTGAACCTCAACAACAATGGAATTAGAAGAAAGCCTACAAATACATGGAAACTGAACAACTTGCTGCTCAATGACAGCTTGGTTAAGGAAAAAGTAAAGAAAGAAATTAAAGACTTCCTAGAATTCAATGAAAATAAAGGTGCAAAATACCCTAATTTATGGGACACAATGAAAGAAGTGCTCAGAGGAAAATTCATAGCACTAAGTGCCTACAAGAAGAAATTGGTGAAATCTCATACAAGCAACTTAATCGCCCAACCTAAATCCTAGAAAAAAAAGAAGCAAATGCACCTAAGAGGAGCAGACTGCTGGAAATAATCAAACTGAGGGCTAAAATCAATCAATTAGAAACAAATAAAACAATTCAAAGAAAGTATGAAATGAAGAGCTGGTTCTTAGAGAAAATCAACAAGATAGACAAACCTTTAGCCAAACTATCCAAAAGGCCGAGAGAAACTATCCAAATCAGGAAAATCAGAAATGAAAAGGGGGACATAACTACAAACACAGAGGAAATCCAAATAATCACTATGTATTACTACCAAAGCCTATATGACAAAAAATTCAAAAATCTAAAAGAAATGGACAATTTCCTACATAGAGTCCATCTACCAAAATTAAGTCAAGATAAGTAGAAATATTGAATAGTCCTTTATCCCACAAGGAAATAGAAGCAGTCATCAAAAGTCTCCCTTCCAAAAAAAATCACTGGGCCAGATGGATTCAGTGCAGAATTCTACCAGACCTTCAAAGAAGTGCTAACTCCAATTTTCTCCAAACTATTCCACAAAATAGAAAGGTAAGGATCATTACCAAACACATTCTTTGAAGCCACAGTCACATTGATACCTAAGCCACACAAAGACCCAATAAAAAAGAGAACTTCAGAGCTATCTCTCTTATGAACATTGATACAAAAATATTCAATAAAATCCTTGCAAACAGAATCAAAGGACACATCAAAGATATCATCCACCATGGTCAAGTAGGCTTCATCCCAGGCATGCAAGAGTGGTTCAGCATAAGGAAATCCATCAATGTAATCCACCACATAAACAAACTGAAGGAGAAAAACAACATGATCATCACCTTAGATGCCAAAAAAGCATTTAACAAAGTCTAACACCCATTCATGTTTAAAGTCTTGGAGAGATCAGGGATACAAGGCACATACCTAAACATAGTAAAGGCGATATACAGCAAGCCTATAGCCAACATCAAACTCGATGGAGACAAACTTAAATCACTCCCACAGAAATCAGGGGCAAGGCAAGGCTGCCCACTCTCTCCATACCTCTTCAACACAGTACTTGAAGTTCTAGCCAAAGCAATAAGACAACTAAACGAGATCAAGGGGATACAAATTGGAAAGGAAGAGGTCAAAGTGTCACTATTTGCAGAGGATATGATAGTATACATGAGTGACCTCAAAAATTCAACCAGAAAACACCTCCAGTTGATAAACACCTTCAGCACAGTGGCCAGATACAAAATCAGCTCAAAAAAATCTAAGCCCTTCTCTATACCAAAGACAAAAGAGCCGAGAAAGATATCAGCGAAACAATACCCTTCACAATAGCCACTAATAACATAAAATACCTTGGGGTGACTCTAATCAAGCAAGTGAAAGACCTGTTTGAAAAAACAAAACAAAACAAACAAAAAACAAAAAAAACCTTATGTCTCTGAAGAAAGAAATTGAAGAAGATATCAGAAGTTGGAAAGATCTTCCGTGCTAATGGATGGTAAGATTAACATTCTGAATATGGCCATCCTGCCAAAAGCAATCTACAGATTCAAGGAAATTACCATCAAAATACCAACTCAGTTCTTAACAGACCTTGAAAGATTTTCAGCATCATATGGAGGAAGAAAAAACCCAAATCTCCAAAACAATCCTGTACAACAACAGGTCACCTGGAGGTATCTCCATCCCCGATCTCAAACTGCACTACAGAGCAATAGAAAAAACTGCATGGTACTGGCTTAGAAACAGAAAGGAGGATCAATGGAACTGAATAGAAGAACCAGAAATAAACCCACACGCCTATGAATACTTAATTTTTGACAAAGAAGCCAAAACCATTCAATGGAAAAAAGACAGCATCTTCAACAAATGGTGCTGGTCCACCTGGATGTCTACATGCAGAAAAATGAAAATAGATCCATATCTCTCACCCTTCACAAAACTAAAGTCCAAGTGTATCAAAGACCTCAACATAAAACCAGATACTCTAAATTGTTTAGAAGAAAAATTGGGGAACAGCCTAAAACTCATTGACACATAAGACAACTTACTGAACAGAACACCAATAACACAGGCTCTAAGTGCAACAATCAATAAATGGGACCTCATGAAACTGAAAAGCTTTTGTAAAGCAAAAGAAACTGTCGTTAGAACAAAATGAAAGCCTACTGACTGGGATATGATGTTCACCAACCCTATATCTGACAGAGGGCTGATATCCAGCATATACAAAGAACTAAAGAACTTCAAAAGCAATAAATCAAGTTATCCAATTAAAAAATGGGGTACGGGGGTAAACAGAGAATTCTCTGTAGAGGAATATAGAATGGCAGAGAAAAACTTAAAGAAATGCTCAATATCCTTAGCCATCAGGGAGATGCAAATCAAAACAACCCTGAGATTTCACCTTACACCCATGAGAATGGCAAAGATGAATAACTCTAGTGACAACACATGGTAGAGAGGTTGTGGAGAAAGGGGAACCCTCTTCCATTGCTGGTGGGAATGTAAACTTGTACAACCATTTTGGAAGTCAATCTGGTGCTTTCTCAGACAATTAGGGATAGTGCTTCCTCAAGACAAAGCTATACCACTCCTAGCCATATACCCAAAATTTGCTCAAGTACACAACAAGGACATTGGCTCAACCATGTTTGTAGCAGATTTATTTGTAATAGCCAGAACTTGGAAACAACCCAGATGTCCTTCAACAGAGGAATGAATACAGAAATTGTTGTGTTTTTACACAATGGAATACTACTTAGCAATCAAAAACAAGGAAATCATGAAATTTGCAAGCAAATGGTGGGATCTAGAAAAGATCATTCTGAATGAGCTATCCCAGAAGGAGAAAGACACACATGGTATATTCTCACTCATATAGTCCTATAAGATATGTTAAACATAATTTAATCAATATATCTAAAGAAGATAAACAAGAAAGAGGACCGGGGTAAGACAATCAGTCCTCACTTAGAAAGACAAATGGGATGTGCATTGGACTTAGGAGAAAACAAGTAACAGGACAGGAGCTTACTGTAGAGGGCCTCTGAAAGATTCTTACCTAGCAGTGTATCAAAGCAGATACTAAGACTCATAACCAAACCTTCGGCAGAGTGCAGGGAAACATATTAAAGAAGGTGGAGTTTGTATGATGTGGAAAGAATAGGAGCTCCACAAGGACCAAATATATCTGGGCACAGGGTTATTTTCTGAGATTGACACTCAACCAAGGACCATTTATCGATATAACCTCTGTGCGGATGAAGCCCGTGGTAGCTCAGTAACCAACTGGTTTTCCATAGTAAGGGGAACAGGGACTATTTCTGACAGGCACTCAATGGTAGGCTCTTTGACCTCCCCACCCCCCCCCCCAAGGGAGGAGCAGTTCTTCTAGGCCACAGAGAAGGACTTTGTAGCCAGTTCTGATGATTCCTGATAAAACAGGATCAGATGAAAGGGGAGGAGGTCCTCCCCAACCAGTGGCCTTGGAAAGGGGCAGGGAGGAAATGAGGGAGGTAAGGAGTGTTTGGGAAGGAATGAGATAGCAGATACAGCTGGGATTCAGAGTTAATAAAATGTAACTAATAATAAAATTAAAAAAAAAAAAAAAACAAGAAACAGGACAGGAGCCTACAACATAGGGCCTCTGAAAGACTCTACCTAGTAGTGTATCAAAGCAGATCCTGAGACTCATAACCAAACCTGTGCAGAGTGGAGGGAATCTCATAAAAGAAGGTAAAAGAAGGGGGAGTTAGTAAGAACTGGAGAGGGGAGGAGCTCCACAATGACCAAATATATCTGGGCACAGGGTCTTTCCTGAGACTGAATCTCCAACAAAGGATCATGTCTGGATATAACCTAGAACCCCTGCTCAGAGGTAGCTCATGGTATTTCAGAATCCAAGTGGATACCCTAGTAATGGGAACAGGGACTATCACAGATATGAACTCAATGGCTATCTTTTTGCCTTCCCTACCCCCAGAGCGAAACCTTGCTAGGCCACAGAGGATGACATTGCAGCCAGTCCTGATGAGACCTGATAAGCTATGTTCAGATGGAATGGGAGGAGAACCTCCCCATCAGTGGACTTAGAGAGGCACAGGGAGATGAGGGAGGGAGGGTGGGATTGGGACGGAATGAGGGAGGGGGCTACAGCTGGGATACAAGGTAAATAAACTCTAATAAAAAATAATAAAAAATTTTAAAAAGAAAAGCAATTTGCAGTTTATGACAAAGTAAAAAAGTCACAGATAGTATATATCAACTAAAATTTCAAAATGCCAAATATTTAAGCAAAAATTAAAATTAAAAAATAAACTAAATTTTATACTGTTTGAATTGGTACCTAATTAATCAGTAATGTGATTAAATAATTTAAATGTTCATGTTTTTAAATCTAATTACAAAATCCTTTTGTTTCTGAGATCTGGGAAAAGTACCAAAAATAAAGAGAATTTTAATGACTTAAAAAAAATAAACTAAATTTAAAGTATTAGAATAAAATATGTAAGAATAACTTTCTTGTAAGAAATGAGGACTTAGGTATTATCATTAAGTTAATTTCTTTAATATTTTACGTTGGAAAACAAATGATCAAGATGATTCTTTATTAAAACTCTCTTCCCAAGGGATTGGAGGTTTCATCAAAATTACAGTCAAACCTGAGTAGCACATTGCTCAAACTTTAAAATATTGTTATTATCCTTATGTTACATATATCAAACTGAACATTAAGCTAATTTGCTCAAGTATCTTATTAATTGAAATGCAGTCAGTTTATGCTTTGGTGGGGCCATGCTTTGGCGGGGCCATGTTGCTTTATTAAAAACTTGTACTGAAACATATTAAAAAAGCGGTTTTATCATTCAAATATGCTGTCTCTGTAGTTCACAGCTCCTGATAAAGCCACAGTTCTCATCCCTAAAATAGTTCTTATGTTGCTTTCTAATGTCTTCCTATGGACACATGCCATAGTTATATTTTTTTAAGTTATTAGTTGTTCTTTGCCACTCTTTTCTCACTGAAGAACACTTGCCCCAAGTATTTGAAAAACTAGTCTTTTAATTGCTTGTCTTTATCTGACAATTCATATACTCCAAAAACATACACCGAGCTACTCCATTTGTACCACTGTTCTAAGTAATGCACAAAATATGAAAGTCAAAGTCCCTGTTTTAAAAAGGGTGCACTTTAGTACAGAATTTAGGGAACTGTCAATAAGCAAGCTGTATATGTATGTATGTATGTATATATGTAGATAATAGTTACTGCTTAAAACATATTACAGGGAAAAGGAATAGCAAAAGATGTTGCTTTCTGTGAACAAAAATGTGTATAATCTGAGTTTCTGGAGGAGAACATGAGGTATATGAGAGAATACAAAATTAGTGCTATTAGGTACAAGAGAGGTGACTTCTGTCAAAGTCTCTACAAATATTAAGAGAATAATAAAGACATAAACTGAATAATTTAATGACAAAAATTCTATAATTTATATAAAATGAAAAATACATTCATCAAAATTCATAAGTTAAGAGATCTCAACAGAACAGATTATTTAACTCCATAACTTTAAAAATTAACTTTGGGATTAAAAGTTTTGTAGCTAATGGACCCGTGAATTTACAATCCCTGTTTGTCGCTAGTAGTGAAAGCAAAGCACCATCCTAAGTTTTTCCCTCATTTTAATTAATTAATAATCTCTAAACAATGAAACATTCTCTTAATATTCCTTGGTCTTCTGCTATCATATTCCAGGTAAAAATTAGGAAGGAGGATATTTTATTTTTATTGGTTTTCCCCTGAAAACATGCCATAGCCATAAAGTTGCTTCCTAAACTTGTTGCCATTGCATCTCTGAGAGAGGGAAGTAGGGATGCTTCTATAATGAACTCAGTTGACTGCTCTTTCATGGAGAAAGAGGATCCAAGCAGTACTGGTGAAACTTAACAAGCTATAGACATATGGCAAATAGTGGAGAACTCTCCCTTTAGGTGGATTAGGGGAAAGGGATAGGGAAAGATGGAGGCAGGGTGGGACTGGACGTAGTTTAGGGAGGGGGGTTCAATATGGATATATAATGAATTTATTTTGAGGAAAAAAATTAAATTTAACAAAATGTTGCAATTTCCAATGTAAATATTAAAGAAATTAACTTATTGATAATATCTAAATCCTCATTTATTATAAGATCCTAAGTGATCTGACTTTCTTTTTCTTCCTGTTCAGTCTATTTCTGGAACACACAACTACTATAATTTCTCAATTCCATTCTAATTTCCCATAAGTCCATACCTGGACTTTTCTTTAGTTCCTCCCCTTTTCTTTGCCGTCTTAGCAATCTGGTTTAAAACGACCCATTGTCGAAGATGCTATCTTTTTTCTATTGTATGGTTTTGGCGTCTTTGTCAAAGATAAGGTGTCCATAAGTGTGTGGGTTTATTTCTGGGTCCTCTGTTCGGTTCCATTGATCCACCATTCTGTTTCTATGCCAGTACCATGCAGTTTTTAAAACTGTTGCTCTATAGTACAACTTAAGATCAGGGATGGAGATCCCTCCAGAAGATATTTATTGTAGAGGATTGTTTTAGCGATTCTGGGTTTCTTGTTATTCCATATGAAGTTGAGAATTTTTCTTTCCAGGTCTGTAAAGAATTGTGTTGGTAATTTAATGGGCATTGCATTGAATCTGTAGATTGCTTTTGGTAAGATGGACATTTTTACTATGTTAATCCTGCCAAGCCATGAGCATGGGAGATCTTTCCCTAACTAAAATGTCCAATCCCCATCCGGAAAGGCAAAGAGGATGGACATCAGAAGAAGAAGAAAACAGGAAACAACCTAGGAACCTACCACAGAGGGCCTCTGAAAGCCTCTGCTCTTCAGACTATCAAAGCAGATGCTGAGCCTGATGGGCAACTGTTGGGCAGGTGAACGGAATTTTAGGTAAGAACTGGGAAATAGTAAGAGCTGGAGAGGACAGGGTCTCCACAAGGAGAGCAACAGAACAAGAAAATTTGAACACAGGGGTCTTCCCAGAGACTCATACTCCAACCAAGGACTATTCATGGAGATAACCCAGAACCCCTGCACAGATGTAGCCCAGGGCAGTTCAGAGTCCAATTGGGTTACATAGTAATGTAAAGAGGGACTGCCTCTGACATAATCTGATTGGCCTGCTCTTTGATCACCTCCCTCTGGGGGGGGAGCAGCCTTACCAGGCCATAGTAGAGGACAATGCAGCCACTTTTGATGTGAACTGACAGACTAAGATCAGAAAGGAGAGGAGAACCTCCCCTATTAGTAGACTTGGGGAGTGGCATGCAAGCAGAGGGAGGAGGGAGGGTGGGTTTGGGAGGGGAGGAGGGAGAGGCTTATGGGGGATGCAGAATGAATAAAGTGTAATTGATGAAAAATTTTAAAAAAAAGGGAAAAAAATAATTTAAGAACCTTAAATGACTTTCAAAATTGGAGGAAAACATGGAGTTAGTCAATTGGCAAGGAGCACGTCTCGCCCCTGGGGGCAATGGTCTCCTGAACCTACTCAGACCTCGGATACCACCACTGCTAGTTCTAGAACTGACGCAGGATGTTCCAAAGAGGGGGTTAAGGCTTCTCATATTATTTCCTATAAGCCCACACCTGTTTGTCTATATCCCCCATTTTTATTCATTATTAGCCAGATAGAGCCAAGTAATTGTGGTAACGATACTTGCTTTTTTGCCCAATCCTGGAATGCTAGTAAATTTAGGTATGCCCTGGTTACTCGCATGCCTCACTGGGTGCCTGTGCCCGTTGATGCCCCTCACGCTATGACTCTCTTCAGACAGAAAAGGGATCTTGGAACTACAGCCACCATTGTTACTACCATCTCACTGGCGGCTGTTGGAGCTACCACCTCGGCATTAGCCAGGAGTCATACTGGGCAGACTGCTCAGACCCTGAATAATCATTTAGCCAATGTAGCTCATGCCTTAGTTGTACATAAAGGAATTAATGCTCAACTAAAAGGAAGCTTGATGGTGTTCAATCAGAGGATTGACCTCGTGCAGGAGCAAATTGATACCCTATGGCAAATCGCTCAACTTGGCTGTCAATGAAAATATGCTGGACTTTGAGTCACTAGCATATAACATGAGAATTTTTCCTGTGCTGCAAATCTGTCTAAACAATTGTCGAGCTATATTTTAGGTAATTGGACTGGAGAATTCGATACTAAGATGGAGCAGCTGAGAGGGGCCATTGTCACAGTAAATTCTACCAGAGTGGACGCAGGATTAGCCACAGGATTATCAACATGGATTGCTGCAGCCATGAATCATCTGAAGGAATGGGCGGGCATGGGAGCGTTAGCAGGCCTTCTGGTGTTGGTCTCCTTGGTTTGCCTATGGTATATATGCAAGATTAGAGTCTCACAACAGTGTGATGCAGCCATGATCATCCAGGCCTTTACAGCCATTGAAGCAGGACATTCTCCCCAAGCATGGTTGGATACCATAAAAAGCTAAAATGTTACGCTCAGGATGCGAGGCTAAGCATTGCACTCAGGGTCAGCCGCTTTGGACCCAGAGAAGAGCATGTCTGATTGCATGCGGGTTGATGCCCCAGGTCCCGCCTCTGAGAAAAAGGTATCAGACGGGTCTGATGCTCTTTGGGTGGATGACACCTAAATGAACATCGGTACAAAGTCCCAATTTATTTCTAATATCAGAGATCAGACCTCTACTCTTGCCTGATGCGTCTAAAACAAAAAGGGGGAACTGTAGATAGCTGCGGAATGCTATGCCTTAAAGATGGAGCTGGTTTCCGCCTTCCACCTTCCCGATGGTGAGTGCTCTCTGTCACGAACAATTCCACATTTGGCTAAGGCTGAGGATCTGGCTTGCTTCCATGTATGTGGACCTATCTGCATTGCCCACGTGGCACGCCTGGGTTGGCTACCCAGAGGCTATTTAAGCTGTGGGCTGGCTTTCCCCAGGGTCCGAGGATTGTTCAAGGTTCCTGAATAAACTGCATTGAAAAACAAACAAACAAACAAACAAAAAAAAACCTACCCATTGTCTAAAATGTTCCACCAAAAGTTGACATGTAATAATCTCTTACATTTAGGTGGTAAGGTGACATCTTAAAACCAAACAGCAAATACTTTGTGTTCTGCATCATGTAATCTATTGATGTGTCATTCAATCAAGTTTACCTAATCATGATTTTCTACCATCAGCTAGTGGTAATTTTAGAAATGCTAATTTACTAAGCTATATAGAGCTACTAAATATTGATATACTTAATTATTTAATAGCAAAAATCATCTTCATTATTCTTACCCTAATCACATTAGAAAATTCTTCAAATGCTTTGGAAACTGTCACGTTCATGATAGTTTAATTAACAAGATTTCCAAAATTCCATTACTTGTATAAAATCTTAAATATCATCATTAATGGTAACAAGAATTGCCAATTATTATTCTTGAAGTAACAATCTCACTTCAATAATTTTTGGGAAAGTATCTGCTAAGTGTTTAAGTCTGAATAATAGTAGTTTCTTCATCAATCATCCTTTCAAGTAAAGATGATGTTCCATGAAAAAAAAAAATGTCCTGTTGAGTACATCTGAATGCACAAGTGCTTTTCCTTAAGACAGTCATCATATTTCAAGCTACAGAAGCATTTAATATAAGCTTCTATTCCATTAAAGAGACTGTTAACAGGACATGTATAAAATGTCAAATTTTAATCTAATTGATTTTTATTACTTGATAGGACTTTCTTAAGACAAATATTTACTTTTTTAAGTAATTGTAAGTTTATGGCCGTGAAGCCTACGGAAACTAATCCTAAAGCTTCTTTTATGTCAGAGGTTCAGAATTATACCCTTTGTTTTTATTACATCTGTGGGAAGGCCAAACACAAAAACAATGACCGCTGTGTTGTTTTAGAATTATAATCATAATAGAATTAATTTATAATCCAACAATGTTCCATCCACCAGTGCTCCAATGATTAACATTTAGGGATATTTCTCAAACTATTCAGCCCATATTTGCTGAGTGTTTACTATGTTCTACACAAGTGTTTAGCATTAAGATTTATCAGCCTAAAAAACAGATATTTAAAGAGATTCAATATTTATCCTTGTCCCCACAAATTATATATATTACAGGGGTTGGTTAATTGTAAACAGAGAGACTTGTATAAAATTGAGATAGAGATAACTAAAAACTGATGGTAGGAGAAATTGTCCCCTACCTAGACATCATTAGGATTTCAAAAACAATAAATTAGCTAAATCATTTCATTCATTATAAGTAAATGATGCTTGTTTTTCATAATAAGGTACACACTGTGAATGTTTTCAGACAGTTCTGCATCTGTGTCTATGTTCACTGTGAGCTTTTGGTCTTATTTTCAAGATGTGGTATTCTTACATTTTTTTTCATTTACATATTCATTTTTTCAATGAAGGCAAGAGCTGGTTCTTTGAGAAAAACCAACCAGACAGACACACTGTTAGCCAAACTAACTAAAAAGCAGAGAGAAACTATCTAAATCAGCAAAATCAGAAATGAAAAGGGGGACATAATGACAGACACTGAGGAAATCCAAACACTCATTAGGTCTTACTACAAAAGCCTATATGCCACAAAATTTGAAAATCTAAATGAAATGAGCAATTTTCTTGATAGATTCCTTTTACTAAAATTAAATCAAGATTAGGTAAATAGATTAAATAGTCTTATATCCCCCCCAAGGAAATAGAAGCAGTCATCAAAATTCCTCTTTCAAAAAAAAAAAAAAAAAGCCCAGGCCCAGACAGTTTCAGCACAAAATTCTACCCGACCTTCAAAGAAGAGCTAACTCCAATTCTCTTCAAACTATTCCACAAAACAGATACAGAGGAAACATTACCAAACTCATTCTATGAAGCCACAGTTAACTTGATACCTAAACCAAACAAAGACCCAACCAAATAAAAAGAACTTCAGACCAATCTCTCTTATGAACATTGATGCAAAAAAAAAAAAATACTCAATAAAATGCTTATAAAGTGAATTGAAGAACATAAAAAAGATATCATCCACTATGTCCCAGTAGTCTTCATCCTAGACATGCAGGAGTGGTTCAATATATGGAAATCCATAAATGTAATCTGCCATATAAACAAACTGAAGGAAAACAAACAAACAAACAAACAAAAAACATGATCATCTCCTTAGATGCAGAAAAAGCATTTGGCGAAATCCAACACCCATTCCTGTTTAAAGTCTTGGAGAGATCAGGGATATAAGG
This sequence comes from Meriones unguiculatus, assembly GCF_030254825.1. Taxonomy (NCBI): domain Eukaryota; kingdom Metazoa; phylum Chordata; class Mammalia; order Rodentia; family Muridae; genus Meriones; species Meriones unguiculatus. Next base: position 53,070,614 of record NC_083369.1, on the reverse strand, counting down.
TACATACCTAAACTTTGTAAAGACAACGTACAGCAAGCCTATAGCCAATATCAAAATAAACGGAGAGAAGCTGGAATCAATCCTATTTAAATCAGGGACACAGAAAGGCTTCCCACTCTCTCCATATCTCTTAAACATAGTACTTGAAGTCCTAGCTAGGGCAATAAAAGAACTAAAGAAGATCAAAGGAAACAAATATGAAAGGAAGAAGTCAAAGTATCACTATTTGCAGATGATATGATAGTATACATGAGTGGCCCAAAAATTCAACCAGAGAACTCCTTCAGTTGATTAACACTGTCAGCAAAGTGGCTGGATACAAAATTAACTAAAAAACAAAAACGAAAACAAAAAAGTAGCCCTCCTGCATATGAAAGACAGGAAACAGCACCTTCACAATAGCCACAAATAACATAAAATACCTTGGTGTGACTCTAACCATGAAGAAATCTCTGAAGAAAGAAATTGAAGAAGATATCATTTTTCCTTAGAACAGGCAGAAAGGCTTTTGTCAGAAGATTTTCTGAAGACTTCAGGATTACAGAGACAAACATACCATCAGCTTCATGTCTGTCTACAATGGTAGTGGTTCCATGGAACTTTTTGATAACTTGAGGCCATAAATGTCTTCCAAAGTAACCCAGGCTTCTTTGTTAGTTTCACTTTCCTCTGCATAGCCAAGGTCTTTTTTCAGATTAATTTAAAGTCATGAACTCAGTCTTGTAACTTTTCTCTCCTCTGTTATCAAAAACTGTGGAAAAGATGTCCACAAATGAAAACTCACATGTGAATATAGCTCATGTCTGGAGGACAGATTAGCAAGAGAATGCTTCACTTAGAAAATGGTACCACCTCACTCAAGATGATCTCTTATAGTTCCATCCATTTGCCTGCAAGTGAGTGGATGAAGAGCTGCCTCTGATATGCACTCAGTGGCAGGCTCTTTATTTACCTTTCCCTAGGAATTGCAGCATTGCCAGGCTATAGAGGAAGATGATGCAGCCAGCCTCTGGATGAGACCTGATAGGTTAGGGTCAGACAGAAGGGGAGGATGTCCTCCCTTATCAGTGGAGTAGGGAAAGGGCATAGGGGGAGAGAAGGAAGGGAGGGTGTGACTGAAAGGAGATGAGGGGGCTACAGCCAGGATACAAAGCGAATATGCTGTAATAATAAATAGATAAATAAACAAACAAACAAATAATTATTTATAAAAAGAAAATTTAAAAAAAGAAAGATGAAATCTCAGGGTCGTTTTGATTTGCATTTCCCTAATGACTAATGACATTGAGCATTTAAGTGTTTCTTTGCCATTCGATATTCCTCTACAGAGAGTTCTCTGTTTAGCTCTGTTCCCCATTTTTTAATTGGATTACTTGGCTTGCTGTTTTTCAACTTCTTTAGTTCTTTATATATACTGGATATTAGCCCTCTATCAGATAAAGGGTTGGTGAAGATTCTTTCCCAGTCTGTAGGCAGTCGTTTTGTTTTGATGATGGTGTCCTTTGATAGACTAAGATCTGAAGGAAGGAGAGGAGGACCTCCCCTATCTGTGGACTTGGGGAGGGGCATGCGCAGAGAAGGGGGAGGGAGGGTGGGACCGGGAGGAGAGGAGGGGGGTTATGGGGGGGATACAAAGTGAATAAACTGTAATTATTAAAAAAATAAATTGATTAATTAAAAAAAAGAAAGAAAGAAATGGTGCCAACAAGTTGAAACACATCTCCAAATTTATTTCATTGAAATTGATTTTCCATGTCCAGGTAGTTTATGTCATTTAGAATAATTCCAACAACAATTTAATGATTTTAAGATAATTCAAAGGGTTGTGGTTGAAGGCAACAAAGGAACTGATATTTGGAATTGAGGGATAAGAGACTTTGGTCTGATTATGTTGAACTCCTCCTTGAAGTAGCTGAATTCAATTGTGTCGACCCCTGCTTTCTTAGCTAATGATATGGGACCATAATCTCTTCCAACAAATACCACAGTTTATAAGTCAAAGGCTATATTGGAAAGTAGGTTCTGTGTTTGAAGGTTTAAAAATAATAATAAATGGTATAAAAAATACTGGAAATTTTACTGCTTCTAGAAACAGAAATATTTACAGAATTAAGAGGACAGATCTTTAGTTAGTTGTATCTATCTTGTCATTGTAATTTTTTTTCTAGTAGTAGCTATTGTGCCCATGAGAAAAACAATAAATTTCACTCATAAAAGGGAAAACATAACAAAATATTTTTCAATTCTTACGTTAAGTGAAAAAAGCACTCGTATCTGAATCCTTTCTTCTCTCAACAATCCACAAGAAAAGAGCATATAATGTACCCATACAGAAATTTCTAAGACATATAAAAATATAGTCTGTTCTACTTGTATACCTTATATGTTTTACATTTTGATTCTACTGGTTTCTAAAACCCAACCCAAAAGGTGACCTTCTGTACAAAGTCTTTTCTTAACTATCCAAGACATCTCATAGAGTCTGCTGTTCTTTTTAGGTATATCAGTTACTACATTTTTACAAATAATGATTGATTAATCTTAGTCTGAGATGATTAAAGAAATGGAGCATGTCTTGCACTTGCCCTTTGAACCAAACACAGTTCCAGCCACGTATGTTTTCATATATAAATATATGAAAATAAATATATATGAAATAAAATATATATTTTATTTCTATATTAATTATAGTTTATTCTCTTTGTATCCCAGCTATAGCCTCCTCCCTCATTCCCTCCCAATCCCACCCTCCCTCTCATACCACTCTCCAAATCAACTGATAGGGGAGGTCCTCCTCACCTTCCATCTGATCCTTGCTTATCAGGTCTCATCAGGACTGCTTGCATTGTGCTCCTAGAAATGAATGAAACAGTGAGTTTACCTTTACATCTAAGCTTCAATTTATAGGTGGCCAATGGAGATGGCACTTCACTGTCTCTGATTTGGCAGTATAAGGTATGCCATCTAATATGTGATCTCTATATGGTCTCCTCATAGACCTATTTTACTCTTACCTCTCTTCCTGTTACCAAACTCCAGAGTACAATGTGACTTTTATAGACTTCCTTTTTGTAATGTTGTTTAAGATTCTGTTTTAACACCTTAAAAAAGACATTGGCCAGCATCAAAGTACCCTAAAAAAATTAAGTCAAACTTTTTTATACTACTGTTGAAGATAAGCTTGGTTTTGCTTTTTTTTGTTGTTTTTTTTCTGTATTTTGATGTTTTTAATGTTTTAATTTATTCTTGCTGATGGCTTCATGTTCAATCAGGAGTTTCAAGATTTTAATGACATATATTTGAACCCCTTATCCCATTCTTGCTATTGCTTATAATAAAAGTAACTTAACTTACTATTTAAAGTTTATAGAACATATATATTTTTATTATAATGATACAATAAAACAGCAACCTAAAACAAACACTAATTCTCTATTTGAGGTTCTCTTTTGACAAGACTTTCAACATGTGTGAAACCTTTTCTCTAACAATTTTTCTGGTATTTGTGAAGGAAGTTGGCATGGATTATCTGTCAAGGGGTAGAAAGTAAATATTTTAGACTTTGTATGCTGAGATGTGAAACAGACTATTATGAATATGGTTACATTGAAAAGAGAAAGTAAGCATCCTGTAAACATAATGAAAAGTACACATCCTCCAATTGTGATGTACAAAAACTAAAGGGTAACTGAAAAGTTTTTTTTTTCACATAACATGAAATGAAAAGTATGAAATTGCATATGTGTGAGGGAAACATCTCATTTAGAGATTAAAGTTCCTTATCATTAGTACCTATTAAAATCCAGTTTTTGATGCTGACCTATAATATTTTGTATATTTCAACTTGAAATATCTTTTCTAGAAAACAGATCAGACATATGATATCCAAGATACTGAAAATTTTGTTATGGTTATGTATGTTATTAGGAAATGATGAAATGTCATATACACACATATGTATATATACTCAGAACTATTGTTACAAGGAAAGCCATCCATTGAAAATGCATGCATGAGTATGCTATGTTCTAACAATACTTTATTTTGAATCCTAAACAAATTTTATCAAAATTTTAAGTCAGAAAATAGTTATTAAAGATGTGAATGTTGTTTCATATTGTGGACTAAATAAGAATTGGAAGAAAGATGGATTTTGCCCATTTTACCATCACCTCAGCTACATTGTATACTCCAGTATTACATGATCACACATAGGTTCCATGGGGTCAGTGTTGTCCACAGAGACACAGACAGAAAAGGTAAATTGCTAATTCCTTCTATTAAGATTATTAATAAATACCCTGTTCTATCACCTCTGCTCCAATTTCCCAATTTTTCTTCACTTATGTTGTTCCATAATTGCTAATCTCATTACTCTGTAGGGTAGTGAGTGTGCAATTGTTTTCCAGCAGGCAAACTGTAGTCCCATGAGCCACTATTTTCATTGATTCAAATTTTACCTCTTCTACTCTCAACCATTCAAACTACTTCATTTGAAGACTGATAATGCTCTTATAATGTGGAGTGTGAGTGTGTATATGTGTGAGTGATGGAAATCAGATGAGATTTAAACATATATTCTTGAATGAAGAACTTGTTAGTTCAGTGCATATGATAAAAAGAAAACAAGAAACAATTGTAGAGCCTTGAAGAAAGAACTATGGCCTTCAATTGTGAATAGATAAATATCTATAAAATGATGTTTTCATAAGATCATTAAGATATTTGGATATGTCTTTGAATCTGTGGAAATAGTGTGTTGGAGATATTTTCTTTACTGAAACTCTAATGAGAAAAATGGATTTTTAATGGTATAACATTTATTTCATTGTAGTTCAAATTTATCATTCCATAGAACAAAAGTTGATTGCTAATTTTATCTGTTAATGTTGATCTGTAATGAGATTTTATACACTTTTAAGGTCACTTCCATGTGTAAAAACTAAAGGAGCTTAGATATTAACAGAAATTCTATTAAATTCTGCTAAAATTCTGTTTAATTATTAGGAAATACAACTGAAAAAGCCATGGTCAAGTAAAAGAGAATATTCCATTTAAAATCTTTACTAACTGAATAATTTCAGGTTACTTATTTAATCACCCTAAGCATTTTGTTTTCTTACATAAATACTTATAAACTAGGCATATTATCTCTGGTTTATACGTAATAAACTGTTATAATAAACTGGGGAAAGAGATAAGGAAAGGTGAAGTGAATTAAGAGTCATACAGAGTTTTAGGGAAGACTCAGATTTCTCAACTCTGAATGTTGGCTTTCCCCACTATATTACATAGGTTCTATTCCTGATGTCTTCTCTGTCTTCCTTTTCTTCAATATAACCACTCTACCAGCCATACCACCTTTATATGACTTTCATTTTCTTTTGAATTACACTCACGATAATATATTTCATGGCCTAACAACCATATAGATATGATTATTATTTTTTAAGCTTAAATTTTGTATGCTATTTAAGTTGATTTCTGTTTTTTGCTTGTTTGTTTTTATTAATTACACTTTATTTAGTTTGGATCCCCCCTGTAGTTCCCTGCCTCCTCCCCTCCCAATCTCTCCCTTCCTCCTCCTTCTCCATGCATGCCCCTCCCCAAGTCCAATGTTAGTGGAGGTCCTCTTTTCCTTCCTTCTGATCCTAGTCTGTTAGGTCTCATCAGGAGTGGCTGCATTTTTTTCCTCTGTGGCCTGGTAAGACTGTTCCCCCCTCAGGGGGAGGTGATCAAAGAGCAGGCCAATCAGTTCATGTCAGAGACAGTCCCTGTTCCCATTACTATGGAACCCACTAGGAGACTGCTTTCTGGTCCAAGTCACACTAAAAGAAGTACAAATTAACTTTTTTTAACAATTGTTACAGTCATTCCTACACAAAATGTGGTCATGACAGTATATTTCAAACAGCATTTTGTGGAACTGGATCATCTCTTACTAAGTAGATTTGCTTTTTTGATCACCATAAATATAGGCAAACTAACTTAGGTTGAAGTGAAACAAAAATTCTAGTCCTTCTTATATTTTTCTGCCATGAAAGTAGTATGGAAACAAATTCTCTTCATTTACTTTTGATTTTATTCATTTGATTCTTATAGCTTTGAATACTGTCCTTTATTTCCATTTACTTGAAAAGTGTCAGTCATCCATAGTTTTAGATGAATCTTTAATTTCATTTGCTGATTAAGACTTTTCTAAATACTGCAATTCATGGGGCTACCATTTATCTTGTTCTTAAGCACATTATTAATATCAGATTTTACATTAAAGTATTATTTCCAACCAGATTTTAGGAAACTTCTGAAAATAGCTGTAGCTAGAACACATTGTTTCTCTCAGTACCTGACAATCAATTAATGTCTATTGAGCATAATTATATGTTCCTCTTGGAAAGTGAAAGCATGTATTTGAATGATAATACAATTCCTGATTTGACTGATTCCATAGCATTTTAGCATTTCCCATAGTCAGGTGTACATATTGTGTTTCTTGATGACTTGTTAAAATTTTAATATTTTATAAAACTTCCAGAATTGATTTATTTACAGTTAAAAAATAATTTACTTTCTGAAGTTTATTTTTAAAATTAGAATATTTAGGATTAATTAAAAAGTATACTTGGAATGACTTCTGTTTAGCAAGTTGTTGGCATCATGTTGTTATCAATTTGGATTTCCTACTCATGAGTGTGATATATTATCCATTCAGAAACTAATTAGAAGGGCAATCAAGTTTATATATAATGTATAAGAAGGATCTTACAGAAGTAGTGCTTATGGCCTTGGTTATATATTTGACAAGAAACTTTCACTAAAAGAGTTCAACATTAATATTATTTGGATTTAAATAAATAAAATAAGCTTTCAAAATCTTGGGAAAATAGACAAAGTCTATGCAAGTTACTGTCTCTTTATTACAGCAAATAATATTACATTAAGCTTAAATCAATTGATAAAATAGGACATGGTTTTAACATAAATTTAACATCTGTAATTTTTAGATGAAATTCAATATGCAGATTTCAGATCTCAATTGTATAGAAGCAGATGTCCTTAATGCACGAAACAAGAATAACTTTAGCTAAAACATAGTTATTTCTAATATTGTATTCTCTTATCTAGCAGTGTAAATACATGAGAAGTTAATTATTTTAAAGAACTTTGAAATGTAGAACATCAACAACAGGATAATTCACTGTTAGATAGCACATGTTTAATTCCATTTCCAATATAGTCATGCTTTTTGACTTTGGAAAAATGTCACTATAAAGCTGCACTCATAGACCCCGAGTTGAACATAAAGGGTTGCACATTTATATAACTGGGAGTATTGAGGCCTGGATTACAAAATGCCACCTCCCACCTTCTGCCACCACATTGAAGATTTATGTCCAGCTTCAAAAATCTTTCCTTTGGGGAACATGGTAAATCAGTGATGCCAAGGTACTTTCCATAAATCATTGGAAACACATAAAATAAACAGCAGAAACTGCAATTATTTTCTACATAATATTTCTTTGTCACAAATCACAAATAGAAAATATAATATAAATTACTATTTTGTTAAATGTTACTCATTTCTTGCAAGGGCCTAATGATCAGACTCTCCTCCTTTTTTCTTCCTCTTCAGTATACTTCTGGGCACATACAGTTAATATAATTTCTCAATTCTGTTCTGATTTACCATATTCCTGAACTTTTGTTAGTTTCTCCTCTTTGCTTTGCCTTCTTAGTAATCTGGTTAAAAACTACCCATTGTATAACACCATGTTTCACCAAAAACTAAGTAACTTCTTATACTTGGTGATGTGACAACTTAAAACTAAATAACAAATTCTGTATTCCCTATGATATTTATGATTTCATCATTCTTATACATGTTATTTTCAAAATGTTTCAAAATAGTACAAAGTAGCTAATAAGTCCAGAATCAATGTCAGTTCCCAAACATTAAAATTCAGAAAATATGAAGGTCTGTAAGAAGTATAGTAAAACTTGCAGCTCAGTTTTGCTTTGATGTCTGTGTATCATGTACAAGGGTTTGTGGTGTTTCAGCTCTGGCAGATAACCAAGAGGAAGAGAAAGATCCTACATTATTCTGGGGGGTCTCTTCAGATTTCATGATAAACAACTGATAAGAAGGTATCTCCCTTCTCCCTTCTAAGTCCCAAAATTTGACTTAGCTTACCAATTAGTAATCTTACACTTGAAATGGGTTGGAAACTTCTTCCTGCAAGCCAGTTTTCACAGTGTCAGAAATTGCAATTCAGTTTGCAGTGGTAGGGTAAAGTTGTAAATAATCTTATTTAGCTGAGAATCCTTTAAATTACAATACTAACCTACCAGTTAAATAAGACCACTGGTGCAATAGCGCCATAATTCTCATGAGGATAACAAGAATTATGAAAATGAAGCTTTTTCTTTGCTGGGACCATTGATTCTGCTTACGTGAAGCTGAGAAATTGGTAGTAATTAAGAACAGACAAGCACTCCTAAAGCAAAATATTTTCAGATGTTCTTCCTCAGGGTCAGTACATAGACCTGTAGTCCAGATGAGTCATGACGAGCAGTGGAGGCTTGATTCTGTTAGAGGGAAGGCCATTGATAAAGGTGCAGCCTTAGTTTCTGTGGAAGCCCATGACACCATATGATTGAATAGATCCACAAAGAGGTTGTGTATCAAATAGGCACCCCAGCTAAGTGGAAAATCCATAATTTTGTAGGTACTAATACCATAAGATGACTACAAAGAACAGTAGCAGCAGTGTAGTAGGGCCTTCCTGAGCCTTTAGGTTGTTCTACGTGCAAGTTCTTTGGAGACCAGAAGATCTTGAGCCCCAGAAATTTCACACAGAGTTTACACTGTACTTTTGCTTTGCTTTCATTGAATGTAGCTCTGCTCCTATTTATAAATTTTGGGAAAATAAAAACAATTATTTTTAATTTGATGTTAGTTGACAAGAGTGTTTTGATATTTTAGAGAAACATTATTGTAGGGAAATTTTTCAATGTTGAAAGAGACTTTGTATGTTTTTAAAAAGATGAATATTTAATTTATTTGAATTTTTAGACTGTGAACTTTTAAGTGTTGGAGTGTTTTATATTGTGATAATAATAGTAATATGCCATCTTAGGGATAAATGTTGGATGAAAGGTTATGATTAAACTATGATGTGTTTGTTAAATTGACAAGGAGTCAACTATGTTGGCTAGTGTTTTTAAATTCTTCTTAAGTATGTATTTATCTGCTTTACATCCTGATTACAGCCCACTTCCTCTCCCCCCAGTCCCCTGTTTGCACATCCCTCCCCCATTCTCCCAGCTCCTCTTCAGAGAAGGAGGGGGTTCCCCCAAGGATACCAACCACCCCAGCACATTAAGTCACTGCAGGACTAGCCAAATGCTCTTCTACTGAGGCCAGAGAAGGCATCCCACTTAGAGAAACAGTATCCAAAAGGAGGTATCAGAGTCAGAGAGGGCCCCTGCTTTACTTGTAGGGGGATCCACATGAAGACCAAGCTGTGCATCTGCTACATATGTGCACGGAGTCTAGGACCAGTTTGTGCATGCTCCTTGGTTGGTGGTTCAGTATCTGTAAGGACTATGGGACCAGGTTAGTTGACTTTGTATGTCTTTTTGTGGAGTCGTTGGCTCTTCCATCTCCCTCATTTGTTCCCCCAATACTTCCATAGGACTTCCTGAGCTGTCTTTGATGTTTGGTTTTGGGTCCCTACATCTGTTTTCATCAGCTGATGGTTAAAGCCACTCAAAGGAGTTATGCTAGATTCCTGTCTACAAGCAGAGTAACATTAATAGTTTCAGGATTTGACTCTCTGCCATGGGATGGGTCTCAAGTAGAGCCATTCTTTGTTTGACCATTCCCTCAATCTTTGTTCCTTCTTTGTCCCAGCACATCTTGTAGGAAGGAAAAGGTTTTGATTGAATGCTTTGTGGGTAAGTTGGTGTCCTTATTCCTCTACTGGAAATCCTGCTTGGTTATATGAGATGACCACTTCAGGCCCCATATCCTCCACTGCTATGAGCCTCAGCTATGGTGAACCACCTAGACTTCCTGGTGCTTCCCCTATCCCATGTCCCTGGCAAATTTCATAGATGCCCTCCAATTCCTATATCTATTATCTCATCCCACCCTCTCTTCCCAGCTCTCCCTAATCCTAATCTCAACCCTTGCTCCTCTCCCTATCTTATTCTCTACCCACTTCCCTCCATCCATTCACCTCCAGTGTCTATTTTATTAATCTGGCAGGTTCTCAGAAAACTGAGGATAGTTCTACCTCAAGACCTAGCTAGATTACTCCTGGGAATATGCCCCAAATATGTTCCAACATACCACAAGGACACTTGCTCAACTATGTTCAAAGCTTCTTTATTCGTATAAATCAGAAACTTGAAAAAAAAAAAAAAACCTAGATGTCACTCTTCTGAAGAATTGACAAAGAAAATGTGATACATTTATAAAATGGAGTATTACTTGGCTATTAAAAACCAAGATCAAGAGATGCAAGATGGTAGCATCCGGAGGATACTCTTTCTGAACAGCAGCACAGCAGGATATGCACAGTAACCATTAGACAGAACTATGGATCCTAAAACACCAGCGATCGTGTTTCCCAGGTGAGATGAAACCCCACTGTGTGGGATTCAATTAGCTTCAGGTCACCCAGCTAAACCGTGGAAGAGTTCTTGGTTCCACCAGGCTCTTGGTCACTAGCCCAGAGTCAGACCCTGGGGTGCTCTGATCACTGTTCCAGACTGAACTGTGGGCCCCACAAAACCAGAGACTGGCATTTTCAGTCTCGAGAAACCCTAAAGTTGCAGGAAACAATTGGGATTGACCTTAAGTCACTCAGAGAATTCCTAGAAAAGACTCAGTGTCCATCGGGCATCCAGCAGCCAGCCCAGAGCAGGGCACACAAATGCCAGCACAGAGTCCTCCCTGTGCACCTGACTCACTGCCCCAGATAGAACTGAACGACCCAGAGAACCAGAGATTGGGTTTTTCTGTCTGGTAGAAACCCACAGTGAGGGGATCAGCAGGTCTAAACTCAGAGCAATAAACTGACACCACTCCTCACCCTGAAAAGTTCTCGGGAAAAGTTCCCAGGTTTCTGAAGATGCCCAGGAACCTAATCGCCAGCAAGGCAGAGACACATGCCTGTGCCTGCATGCTCTACTCTCCATCCCAGACAGAACTGTGGTCCCCAAAGCACAGTCAGTGTGACCCTGTTGGGAGGAAACCCCACAGAGGGAAAAACAACAGGTCTACCAATGTTCAGTACACCCAGCTTGAGAAGACTTTCTGGGTTCATGCAGGCTCTAGTCTCTGGTCTTCTACTGCAGGCATGAGTACTCTGCTCAGTACCATTAATTAAGGCTAGGGCACTGGGGCACATAGCTGCTACTTCAGACCATCAAAAGCCTGACAGCCATTGGAGCAGCCCTCAGAAACCTCTCCAATGTGTGGCCAATTATCCCTAGCTAAACCGATGAAACTGCAGGACTCTCTGGTTCATCACAAGGGCTGTGCCCAGCATAAGAGAAGCAGCAGCAGGTCATTAAATTCAGAGAAAAAAGCCAGAATCAGGGCAACCATCTCCAGGATTTCTCCTCATGAGAGGAGAGCCTTCCTTAACACCACAGTTACCACACAGGTCCATAAGCCTGAGATGAACTGTGTCATTCCTGAAAAGCAACACAATTCAGTTGACCATACCCCAAAAGCTGAGGAGCTTTCCTTCAGAACCCTGTCAAGGGGATTCTTCCTACCAACCCCAGGACCCCAGAAGGCAGCAAAAATTAACAGACAACACCTGAGACACCCAGATGGGTAAAGGCCAGTGAAAAAGCACAACAAACAAAAGGCAAAGCAATATGGCATCTAAAAAACCGAGTTATCCCTGGGCAAGTAGCCAAGGACACTTTAACATGAGTGAAATTAAAGAATATGACCTTAAATCTATGTGTATGAAGAGGATAATGGAGGAAACAAAAAATGCATAAATAATTAGAGGAAGATGAAATCAAACAGATTAAGGCCATCAGTAAAGAAATACAGGAAGTTGCAGCCAAACAGTTTGTGGCTTTCAGAGAGGAAATGATTAAATCACTCAAAGAAATAAAAGAAACAGAGGAATGTTCAACCAAACAGGTAAAGGAATTGAAGGAAAAACAGGAAAATATAGTCAGACAGGTGAACGAAATTAACAAAAGGGTTTAAGATCTGAAGATAGAATTGGAAAACTTAAATAAAACACAAACAGAGGAAATCATGGAAAGGGAGAACTTAGGAAAGAAAACAGGAACTACGGAGGTAAGAATAACCCACAGACTACAAGAGACAGAAGAAAGAATCATAGGTGTGGAAGATACAATGGAAGAAACTGATGTACCTGTCAAAGTAAATAATAAATCTAAAAAATTCCTGACCGAAACCATCCAAGAAATCCAAGACAACATAAAAAGACAAAACCTAAAAATAATAGGAATAGAGGAAAAAGATTTTTGTCTCCAAAGCCCAGAAAATATTTTCAACAAAATAATAGAAGAAAATTTCCCCAACTGAAAGGAGAGGCCTAAAAGAATATAAGAGGCCTATAGAACACCTAACACATTACACCAGAAAAGAAAATCCACCCACCACATAATAATCAAAATAGTAAGTATATAGAACAAAGAAAAAATACTAAAAGCTGAAAGGAAAAAGGTCAAGTAACATGTAATGGTAAACCCATCAGAATCACACCTGACTTCTCAACAGAAACTATGAAAGTCAGAAGGGCCTGGACGGATATCATGCAGACCCTAAGAGAACACAGATATCAGCCTAGGCTATCATATCCAGCAAAAATCTCAGTCCTCAAAAACGGAGAAAACAAGATATTTAATGAAATAAAAAAACAATTTCAACAATACCTACACAGAAATTCAGCTTTACAGAAGTTACTAGAAGGAAAAATACAAACCAAGAAAACTAACTACTTTCAGGAAAACACAAGAAATAAGTAACCTCACTACAGCAAAACTAAAATTAGCCAAGGACTAAAAACACTACCACAGCCAACATCAAAATCAAGAGATATAACAGCCAGTGGTCATTACTCTGTCTCAACATCAATGAACTCAATTTTCCAATTAAAAGTCACAGACAAACAGAATGGATGCTTAAACAAGACCCAATATTCTGTTGCATACAAGAAACACACCTAAGTCACAAAGATAGATACTAACTGAGATTAAAGGGCAGGAAGATGGTTTTCCAAGGAAATGGACCTAAGAAGAAAGCAGGAGTAGCCATTCTAATGTCTAATAAAATAGCCTTTCAAACAAAATTAATAAAAAGAGAAGGGGAAGGTTACTTTTTATTCATCAAGGGAAAATTCCCCCAAGAAGACATCAAAATCCTGAAATCTATGCCACAAATACAAAGGCACCCACATTTATAAAACAACATTAATAAAATTTAAGCTATACACAGATTCCCGCACACTAATAGTGGGAAACTTCAACACTCCGCTCTTAACAAAGGACAGGTCAACAAAACAGAAATTAAACAAAGAAACAATGTCTCTAACAGAGGTTGTGAATCAAATGGACCTTACAGATATCTACAGAAACTTACAAGCAAACACACACACAAAAAAAATTTACCTTCTTCTCAGCACCACATGTAACCTTCTCCAAAACAGACCATATGGTTGGTCTCAAAGTGAACCTCAACAGATACAAGAATATTGAAATAATCCCTTGTATCCTATCTGATCACCATGGAATAAAGCTGGACCTCAACAACAACAGAAATAGCAAAAAGCCTACACACACATAGAAATCGAACAACTTGCTACTTAATGACAGCTGGGTCAGGGAAGAAATAAAAAAAGAGATTAAAGTCTTCCTAGAATTCAATGTAAATGAAGCACAACATACCCAAATTTATGGGACACTATAAATGCGGTGCTAAGAGAAAAATTCACAGCACTTCAAGAAGTGCCTTCAAGAAGAAATTTGAAACATCTCATTTAAGCAACTTAAATGACTCACCTAAAAACCCTAGAAAAAAAGAAGAAGACACACCAAAAAGGAGTAGACAGCTGGAAATAATCAAATTCAGGGCTGAAATCAATTAATTAGAAACAAATAAAACAATTCAAAGAAACAATGAAACCAAGAGCTGGTTCTTTGAGAAACTCAAAAAGATAGACAAACCCTTAGCCAAACTAACTAAAAGGCAGAGAGTCACTATCCAAATTAACAAACCAGAAATGAAAAGGGGGACACAAAGACAAACACTGAAGAAATCCAAACAGTCATTAGGTCTTACTTTAAAAGCCTACATGCCAGAAAATTTTAAAATCTAAATGAAATAGACAATTTTTTTGATATATTGTACTTGACAAAGCTGAATCAAGACCAGGTAAATCAATTAAATAATCCTATAACCACTGAGGAAATAGAAGCGGTCATCAAAATTCTACCATGCAAAAGAAGCCCAGGGCCAGATGATTGCAGCACAGAATTCTATCAGAACTTCAAATCAGAGCTAACACCAATGCTCTTCAAACTATTCCACAAAACAAAAACAGAAGGAACACTATCAAACTCATTCTATGAAGTCACAGTCCCCTTGGTACCTAAACCTCACAAAGATCCAACATAGAAAGAGAATTTTAGGCCAATCTCTCTTATTAACATTGATGTAGAAATAGTCAACAAAATGCTTCCAAACTGAGTCAAAAAAACACAACATGTCCAAGTAAGCTTCAAACCAGACATGCAGGGGTGGTTCAATATATGAAAATCCATCAATGAGACCCACCATATAAAAAAAATTGAAGGAGAAAAACCACATGAAAATCTCCTTAGATGTTCAAAAATATTTGGTAAAATCCAACACCCATTCATGTTTAAAGACTTGGAGAAATCAGGGATACAAGGCACATATGTGAACACACTAAAGGCAATATACAGCAAGCCTAGAGCCAATATCAAGCTAAATGCAGAGAAACTTAAATAAATCCCCCTGAAATTAGAGAGATAGCAAGGTTGCCCACTCTCTACATATCACTTCAAGATAGTTCTTGAAATCCTTGATAGAGCAATAAGACAATTAAAGATCAAGAGATACATACTGGAAAGGAACAATTCAAAATATGACTATTTGCAGATGATATCACAGTATACATGAATAATCCCGAAAATTCTACCAGGGAAATCCTACTACTGATAAACACGTTCAACAAAGTGGCTGGATAGAAAATTAAGTCAAAAAAATCAGTAGCCCTCCTGTATACAAAAGACAAAAGGGCTGAAAAAGAAATTAGAGAAATAGCACCCTTCACAATAGCCACGAAGGACATAAATTACCTTCGTGTGGCCCTAACCAAGCAAGTCAAAGACTGGTACGAAAAAAATTCCAGTATCTGAAGAAAGAATTAGAAGATATCAGAAGACTGAAAGAACTCCCATGCTCATGGCTTGGCAGGATTAGCATAATAATAACGGCCATCTCACCAAAAGCAATCTACAGATGCAATTCAACTGCCATCAAATTACAAACACAATTCTTTACAGACCTAGAAAGAAAATTTCAACTTCATATAGAATAACAAGAAACCCTGAATTGCTAAAACAATCCTCTACACTAAAAGTTCTTCTAAGGGCATATCCGTCCCTGATCTCAAGCTGTACTATAGATCAACAATACTAAAAACTGCATGCTTCTGGCATAGAAACTGACTGGTATATAAATGGAATCGAATAGAAGACCCTGAAATAAACCCACACACTTACCAACACTTGAACTTTGACAAAGATGCCCAAACCATACAATGGAAAAAAGATAGTATCTTCAACAAATTGTGCTGGTGTTACTGGATCTATACATGCAGAAAAATAAAAATAGATCCATACTTATCACCCTGCACAAAACTAAAGTCCAAGTGCATCAAAGACCTTGATATAAAACTAGACACACTAAATTGGTTAGAAGAAAAAGTGGGGAAAAGCCTTGAACTCATTAGCAAGGAGACATCTTCCTGAACAGAACACCACAGCACAGGCTCTAAGATCAACAATCAATAAATGGGACCTCATGAAACTGAAAAGCTTCTGTAAAGCAAAGGACACTGTCATCAGAACAAAATGACAGCCTACAGATTGGGAAAGGATCAGAGGTCTAATATCCAGAATATAACAAACTCAAGAAGTTAAAAACTACAAATCCATTAATCCAATTAAAATGGGGTATGGAGCTAAACAGAGAATTCTCAATAGAGGAATATGGAATAGCAGCAAAACACTTAAAGAACTGTTCAACGTCCTTAGTCATCAGGAAATTCAAGTCAAAACAACCCTGAAATTTCACCTTACACCCATCAGAAAGGCTAAGATCAAAAACTGAAGTGACAACACATGACAGAAAGGATGTGAAGAAAGGGGAATGCTATTCCATTGCTGGTGGGAATGTACACTTTTACAATCTCTTTGTAAATCAATCTGGCACTTTCTCAGACAATTAGGAATAGGTAATCCTCAAGATCCAGCTATACCGCTCCTAGGCATATATCCAAAAGATTTATACAACAAGGATATTTGCTCAATCATGTTTTTGGTAGCTTTATTTGTAATATCCAGAAGCTGGAAACAACCCAGATGCCCGTCCACTAGGAATGGATACAGAAATTTTGGTACATCTACAAAATGGAATATTACTCAGCAATAAAAAACAAGAAAATCGTGAGATTTGCAGGTAAATGGTGGGAACTGGAAAATATGATTCTGAGTGGGTATCCCAGAACCAGAAAGATACAAATGGTATGTACTCACTCATAAGTGCATATTAGATATAAAATACAAGATAAATATACTAATATTTGTATACCTAAACAAACTAATCAAGAAGGAGGACTCTTGCTAAGATGTTCAATCCCCATTCAGAAAGGCAAAGAGGATGGATATCAGAAGAGGGAGAAAACAGGGAACAAGACAGAAGCCTACCACTGAGGGCCTCTGGAAAACTCTACCCTTCAGGGTATCAGAACAGATGCTGAGACTTATAGCTAAACTTTAGGCAGAGTGAAGGGAACCTTATGAAAGGAGGGGGAGATAGAAAGACCTGGAGAGGACAGGACCTCCAAAAGGAGAGCAACAGAAAAGAAAAATCTAGACACAGGGGTCTTTCCTGAGACTGATACTGCAACCAAGGAACATGCATGGATATAACCTAGAACCCCTGCACAGATGTATTCCATGGCAGTTCATTGTCCAAGTGGGTTCCATAGTAATAGGAACAGGGACTGTCTCTGACATGAACTGATTGGCCTGCTCTTTGATCACCTCCCCCTGAGAGTGGAGCAGCCTTACCAGGCCGCAGAGGAAGACAATGCAGCCACTCCTGATGAGACCTGAAAGACTAGGATCAGAAAGAAGGAAAGGAAGACCTCTCCCATAAATGGACTGGGGGATGGGCATGGGTGTAGAATGGGGAGGGAGGGTGGAATTGGGAGGGGAAGAGGGAGGGAGCTACAGTGGTGATACAAAATGTAATTAATTAAACCGTAATTAATTAAATGAATTAATTGTAATTAATTAACTGTAATTATAATTAATTAAAATGAAAATAAAAAATTAAAATATAAAAACAAAGACATCTTAAAACTTGGTGGAAAATTGTAGAACTAGAAAAGGTTATCCTCAGTGAAGTAATCAAAAACAAAAAAGACATGCATGGTATGTATTCACATATAAGAAGATATTAGCCATAAATTACAGGGTAATGGTGAATCCACAGAACCAAATAAGCTAAGTAACAAGGAAGGTCTAAGTGAGAATGCTTGACTCCCACTCAGAAGTGGAAATAAAATAAGATGGCTGGTTTTTATGTCAACTTGACATGAGTTAGAATCATCTGAGAGGAGAAAAGGTTTCTGAAAGATCAGCCTATAGGGCAAGTCTGTGGAGAAAATTCTTGATTAATAATTGATGTAGAAGGCTCTAACCTATTGTGAGTCAGACCACCCTTAGATGCGCAGTTCTAGAGTGATTAAGAAAACAAAGTGATCCATCTAGGATGACCAAGCAAGGAAGGAGCATTCCTTCATACCTGTGTATCAGTTCCTTACTCTAAGCTCATGGCTTGAGGTCCAGCCTGACTTCTCTGGATGATAGAAAACAAGCTGTAAGATGAAATAAACCCTTTCCTCTATGTTTTACTTTTGGTAATAGTGTTTTATCATAGTAAGTGAACCCTAACTAAGGAAACTGCCTCAATCATTTTGTAAATATATGGTGACTTCAATAAGGTACATCCCTCACACAGCTAACCGAAGAACATCCTTTTTGTTTTACTGTTTAAATTGAGAGAGAGTGTGTGTGTGTGTGTGTGTGTGTGTGCATGTGTGCTTGTGTGTGTGTGCAGAAATAGACGTAAACATATATATTAACCAATATATATTAATACAATATATAAATAGTATATATAATCTATTATATATATTATATTATTAAAATATAATATATTTTGGTTAATATATATGTTGATTAAAGCAAACATTCAATTTTAACCAATGATGGTAAAGAGGGATACAAGTAAAAAAAAAGATATAATATAGTAGCTACAATTTACCATGTCATTAAGAAAACAATTAGTTATACATACACCTCTAAAAGTAGAGAAGTAATTTCATTTTGAGACTTAGTAGCAAAATTTTCTATGAGATGTTGGTTTTTGTTTTTTTTTTTTTTTCTTTTTTTTGGTTTCAATACAATCTCTGACTATAACTTCAAGGATTTCGGTAACTTGAAAGATGTCTTAATACTTCTATATAATATCTGAGCTTTGATAAATGCTAGTATTAAATAAAATCTTATATTGTGTCAATATATTCAAATAGATTTGTACTGCAGTCTATCATTGACTGTGAGCAAACAGATTCAATCTATTCATTGAAATACTTAAAACAAAGCTTTAACAATACTTAAGACATGCTTATACAATGTGTTTAAGGCATAGCATATGAAAGAAAGAATATTTAATTAAGAACACAATCTTTTATTACATAAGCTCTATGATTGTTCAAACACAATGTTTGGAGAATTTTAGGCTGAGCAACAGAGTGAGAAATACAAACAGATCCTCTTATATTGTCCCTAAACTGAAATGAATTTTAGCATTCAGAGAAATCAAAGAATCTAGAATTCATAAGAACTATTGTCGAAAAAAGAGCTACTCAAAAGGACAAAGGTTTTAAGACATTCTAAATCTGTGAAATTGATTATTTTTTTCAGCAGTGTGACAAAATATGTCCTATGCCAATGGCTACTGTAAACTTAGTTAATCACAGCTTTATGCATGACATTAAAGGGTCAACACTTCTCAAAGTAATTTACTTGGATCCTCAAACAAAGATATAAAGGTTAAAGGAAAACGAAAATATTGAATACCAGTGATTAGTGACTCAGACACAACGTCAAGTATGCAGTCAAAAGGTAGACAATGTGTAAAAAAGAAAATATGACCCTGCATTGGAAAACAATCAATGCAAGGGAGAAAACACAATAAAAAGCAAAGCAAGTATTTAATAAACAAGGGCATAAAAATAACTTTTACATCTATCCACCTAAAAAGGTATAGAAAAACAAAAGCACAGTAGATAAGGGAATAAAATATATTAAAATGATGCAGAATGAAACTATATATATGAAATATATAAGATCTAAATTTTAAAAAGGCTTGATGATATTACTAAAAGATTAGAAATGGGAGGAAGACCTCTCCTATTAGTGGACTGGGGAAGGGGTATGGGTGGGATAGAGGGAGGGAGGAAGCTACAGGTGGGATACAAAGTGAATAAAATGTAATTAAAAAAAACATAAAAATAAAACTAAGCTTACATATTTAAAAAATGAGTAAATGACAGCAAAAGAAATAAAATACTGAATTTATGCTCTAAAAGGGAACATATTGTATAATGTTCAAATGTAAGTATATCCCATCAAATATTTATCATTTTTTACAGCAAAATTTCCCAATGCACTTTAAATGAGTTCTGCATAGTTTATAATTAATAAAACCTGGAGGAATCTGGGAAGAAAGATCCTCAATTGAGAAATTCCCTCAATGCCTATAGACATGTCTGAAGCAATACTTTCTTAGTTGATGATTGATGTGGGAGGGCACAGCACACTGTGGGTGGTGCCACCTCTGAGAAATGGCCCAGGGTTGTAGAAAAAAAAGCAAGCTGAGCAAGCCAGTGTGCCTCTTTCCTCCATGGTTCCTGCCTCTGCTCCTGCTGGAGTCCCTGCACTGGATTCTTTATTGGATGATGTTCTGAAAGTTGCAAGATACAATAAACCTTTCTACATCTAAAAAAAAAAAAGATTAGATACAAAGAAAATATTAAGTAATTTCAGATAAGAGTAGAAACTTTCAGAACAGAAAATAGAAGACAAAATTTAAAAACGTTACAAGATGAACAAGGGTAGGAATCTTATCAGAAGTAGGCTAGAATACAACATCAGGAATTATAGGTGTGACAAGACAAAACTGTCTTTCACACTTATTATTTAGTATTTGACTGGAGGTCTTCTCCAGTGTAATGATTAAAAGAATGAAAGAAAGAAAAAAAGAGAGAAAGAAAGAAATTTCCAAATTAAAAAAAAAGGAAAATGTTTAAATGTCATTATCTATGCACAAGATGATCATTTATGTGGAAAACAGGAAATCTATAAAATTGGTACAAGAACTAATGGGTAGGTATAGCAAGGTTGTACAATACAGAAACATTACAAAAAAATCATTTTCATGTCTACATTATGTCCAGGAGGACTTAGAAAATAAAATTTCAAAATATTATTCCATGCAGCATCTAAACTACTAAATTTTTAGAACTAAACTTAAGAAAAATAAGTAAAATTTTGAAAACTAGAACTTGAAATCATTGCAAGGATGATATTTACAAAAAGCACCATTTTTATTAGTTGGAGGATAGTGTTATTTACATGTGTTTTTTCCTCATACTTATTTAAAGTTTGGTCACAATGATTGTTAAAATTCTAGTCAATCAATTATGTTTCTTGACAATATGAAGAAGGTAGAACAGAATATCCAATTTGGATAATGATTTAAAAAAATGACAGGCTTTTTATTGTTTTTCCATCTAATACAAATGTGCAGTAATTGAAGCAATATGGTATTAACTTAAAGATAATTTTTTTTTTTTTTTTTTTTTTTGTAAATCAGGGGAAGGGAATTTAGAGTCCCTAAAGAGATCTGTACAAATATGTTAAATTGATTTTTGTCCACAATGCCAACAATATCCAATGGGAGAATTCATCTTCTTTTCAAGAAGCAATGTGAGAACAATTGAGCATTCATATTATCAAAGGTCATCCTCGGTGTTTACTCCATGCTGTATGCAAACGCTAATTCAGACTATGTTTAAACAGACATATAAAAAGCATGCACTGTCTTCCTCTGCAGCCTGGTAAGGCTGCTCCCTGTTCAGGGGGAGGGGATCAAAGAGCCAGCCAGTCCTGATGAGATCTGATAGAGTAGGGTCAGATGGAAGGGGAGGAGGACTTCCACTATCACTGGACTGGGGGAGGAGCTTAGGAAAAGAAGAGGGAGGGAATTCAGGATGGGGGTATGAAGGAGGGGACTATAGCTGGGATACAAAGTGAATAAACTATAAGAAGAAATAAAATTTAAAAAGCATATACCATAAAAACGTATTCTAGTTCAACAAATTGTTTAGTAGTTAATACAACCAAAGATTTCTGGGTATAATATATATATATATATATATGTGTGTGTGTGTGTGTGTGTGTGTATGTGTGTGCCTGTGTGTCTGTGTGTGTATGTAAGAAGGTGCATGTACTTTGTATATTTAATATAGTGTGTTACACCTGTACAAATGAAAAAAACTTAAGTTCAACATTTCAAGACCAATATGGTTGTTAATTTCTCTACAATGCCAACTCAACATGGTAAACTGGAATACTTTTTGCCAAAGTTCACATCACAGCTAACCTTTCCAAAATATTCAAATTAGATATATAGATAGATGGATAGCTAGGCTAGAAAGATAGATGGATAGATAGATAGATAGGTAGATAGATAGATAGATAGATAGATAGATAGATAGATAGATAGATAGATAGAGGGAGACATACAGACAGACAGATAAAGAGACCAATAATAGCAGTAGGTTATGGATCAATAGCAGCAACCAGTTTTCAAGGTTTTGCCATCATTTGAACAAAAGTGTAGACATCCAGCAAGCTCAGTCAAAGAAACTTAAAGAAAGAGATGCCTGTAAACATACAAGACGCCTATAGAACACCAAACAGACTAGACCAGAAAAGAAAATCCTCACGTCATATCATTGTCAAAACATTAAATATACAGAACAAAGAACAGATATTAAAAGCAGCAAGGGAATGAGGCCAAGTAACATATAAAGGTAGACCTATCAGAATCACGCCGGACTTCTCATCAGAAACTATGAAAACCAGAAGGGCCTGGGCAGAGGTCATGCAGGCTTTAAGGGACCACAGATGCCATCTCAGACTACTATACTCAGCAAAGCTTTCAATCAACATAGATGTAGTAAACAGAATATTCCATGATAAAACTAAATTTAAGCAATTTGTACACAGAAATTGTGTAGAAGATAATATCCCTACAGAAGATACTAGAAGGAAAACTCCAATTCAACAAAAACAACTATACCAAAGAAAACATAGGATAGAAATAATGTCCCTATAAAAATTAAAAGAAAACAAGCAATGAATCACAGTAAGACCACCAACACCACAATAAAAGAAACTAAAGTTCACTGGTCACTATTATTTATCAACATCAATGGCCTCAACTCTCCAATAAAAAGACACAGACTAACAGGATGGGTGTGGAAACAGGATCCAACATTCTGCTTCATCCAAGAAACACACCTCTGCAACAAAGATAAACACTACCTCAGAGTAAAGGGCTAGAAAAATATTTTCCAAGCAAATGGACCCAGAAAACAAGATGGGGTAGCAACCCTATTATCTAATAAGATAGACTTTCAACAAAAATTAATCATAAAAGATGAGGACACTACATCCTCATAAAAGGAAAAATCCACCAAGAGGACATCACAAATCTGAACATCTATGCCCCAAATACAAGATCACCTACATTTGTAAAGAAAACATTATTAAAGCTTAAATCACACATCAATCCCAACACCTTAATAATGGGAGACTTTTACACCCCACTCTCACCAAGGGACAGATCATATAGACAGAAGCCAAATAGGAAAATAAAGGCACTTACAGAGGCCCTAATTCAAATGGATCTAATAGATGTCTATAGAACTTTTCACCCAAACTCAAAAGAGTATACCTTCTTTTCAGCACCTCATGGAACCTTCTCCAAAATAGACCATATAGTTGGTCACAAAGAAAGCCTCAGCAGATACAAGAAGATTGAAATAATCCCCTGTATTCTATCTGACCACCATGGAATAAAGCTGGACATCAACAACAATAGAAATAACATAAAGCCTACACACACATGGAAACTGAACAACTTGCTACTCAATGACAGCTGGGTTAAGGAAGAAATAAAGAAAGAAATTAAAATCTTCCTAGAATTTAATGAAAATGAAGATACAACATACTTAAATTCATGGGACTCAATGAAAGCAGTGCTCAGAGGAAAATTCATAGCACTAAGTGCCTACAAGAAGAAATTTGTAACATCTCATACAAGCAACTTAATGGCCCAACTGAAAACCTTAGTAAAAAAAAAAAAAAAAGAAGCAGATACACCCCAAAGGAACAGACAGCTGAAAATAATCAAACTCAGGGCTGAAATCAATCAATTAGAAACAAATAAAACAATACAAAGAATAAATGAAACCAAGAGTTGGTTCTTTGAGAATATCAACAAGATACACAAACCCTTAGACAAACTAACTAAAAGGCAGAGAGAAACTATCCAAATCATCAAAATCAGAAATGAAAAGGGAGATATAACTATAGACACAGAGGAAATTCTAACAATCATTAGAACTTACTTCAAAAGTCTATATGCCACAAAATTTGAAACTCTAAATGAAATGGACATTTTTCTAGATAGATTCCTTCTACCAAAATTAACTCAAGATCAGGTAGAAAGACTGAATAGTTCTCTATCCCCCACGAAAATAGAAATAAATAGTCATCGACAGTCTCCCTTCTGAAAAAAAAGCCCTGTGCCAGATGTTTTCAGAGCAGAATTCTACCAGAACTTCAAAGAAGTGCTAATTCCAAATCTCTTCAAACTATTCCACAAAACAGAAACAGAAGTAACTTTACCAGACTCGTTATATGAAGCTACAGTCACCTTGGCACCTAAACCACACAAAGACCCAACAAAAAAAGAGAACTTCAGACCTATCTCTCTTACGCACATTGATGCAAAGATACTCAATGAAATACTCGCAAACTGAATCCAAGAGCACATAAAAGATATCATTCACCATGTCCAAGCTGGCTTCATCCCAGGCATGCAAGGACGGTTCAATATATGGAAATCCATCAATGTAATCCACCATATAATTGAACTGAAAGAGAAAAACCACATGATCATCTCCTTAGATACCAAAAAACATTTGACAAAGTCCAACATCCATTCATGTTTAAAGTTTTGGAAAGATCAGGGATACAAGGCACATACCTAAATATAGTAAAGGCAATATACAGCAAGCCTATAGCCAATATCAAACTCAATGGAGAGAAACTTAGGTCAATCCCCCTGAAATCAGGGAGGAGGCAAGCCTGCCCACTCTCTCCATATCTCTTTAACATAGTACTGGAAGTCCTAGCTAGAGCAAGAAGACAAGTAAAGGAAATCAAGGGGATACAACCAGAAAGGAAGAGGTCAAAGTTTCACTATTCACAGATGACATGATAGTATTCATGAATGATCCCAAAAATTCAATCAGAGAACTCCTTCTGCTGATAAACATCTTCAGCAAAGTGGCTGGATACAAAATTAATTCAAAAAAATCAGAAGCCCTCCTGTTTACCCAAGACAAAAGGCTGAGAAAGAAATCAGGGAATCGACACCCTTCACAATAGCCACAATAAGACGAAGTACCTTTTGGTGACCTTAACCAAGCAAGTGAAAGAGCTGTTTGAAAACAAAACTTCAAGTCCCTCAAGAAGGAAATTGAAGAAGATATCAGAAGATGGAAAGACCTCCCATTCTCATGGATCAACTGTTACAACAGGATATCAAAACCAAAGGAAAAAAAATCTTAAAGGCTGTGGTTTATTGCAGGGTATTGGGACTATGTGGGCAGGGAAAGTGAAATCAAATAATGCAAACAGCCACAGGGCTAAAGTAATTTGTGACATTATCCTGTGTGATGCAGAAGGGCCATAGAACATTTTACACTGAAAGAGTTGCTACAGCAATTAAAATATGACATTAGAACTACTGTGTAGAATTTTCATATTCAGTCAGTTTGTATACCAAGTATGTGCATAGAGTCTGTAAGTTCATATAGTTCGGACGCAAGGGGCTTATGATTGAATTAAATACCAGAAGTAGGAAGAGAATAATACCACAGAGTAGCTCAGCTGGACACTGGGTGGTCCCATTGGTACATGTCCTGTGGTTCATTTTCTCCCTTATGTTATTTGGATGTGTCTATGGCATTTTTAGGCTTGAAAGTGAAATAATATTAACTGTTGCTGGATAGAAGAGCCTTATTATTTCATTATGGAAGCTTGCTATTTTTGTAACATGGTGAATTGCTTGATCACCATCAAGTATAGTAGTAAATGATCTCCCCTTCCTCCTGGATGAGTGAATAGATGATTAAATACTTATGTCAGTAGCATCCTTGAGTGTATTCAAATGAGCAACATTTGGCTTCTCCTTTTATTAGAAATTATGCCGTGTTTAGATTGTGGTCCAAAGCTTTGAAGCACTAGTTGGTATCTCCTTCGTTTGATAAAGTGTTGGAAATTTGATGTCTTCCTGTCTCTACTGGGTCATCTTATATGAATCCAGTGGTTATAAGGTTTTGTCTTAGGGATATTTCATTTTTTGATAACAGTTTTTAGCTGACATTCATGGTGAGAATGAATCCAAAGAACTGTGCCACTAGTGAAAGGAAATCCTATGTAAGAGAGTTTTTCTTTATAGAGCTGTGTCACACTATTCTTCGGGCCTTCTGCTGGAAAAGTATAAATAAGTTCCTAAATAATTTTAAAAGCCAGATATTTGGAAACAAGATGTCAGTTGCAGCAGATCTACTTCCAAAATCCAGTGGAGAAAATCCTTTCTCATTTCTTTGAGCATCTGGCAGCTTAGGCATTCTTGGCTGATGACAGTACAACTGTAATCCCTGCTACTGTGCTCATGCGTGCTTCTCATTTGCTCCAATGTTTTCAATTCTTTTTCTCACAAAGACACTTGTTTTTAGATTTAAGGTTTATCTCAATGAGATAAAAAAAAATTCTATCTTGACTTAATAGCAGAGGTAGGGAGTCTTTTTCCAAATGCTGTTGCATTCATAAATGTAGACATAACCTATTGAAATATAATAATCAATTACACATGGTTTAACAGACTCTTTAAATTAAAAAAAAAGAAAACGAAGTTATACCTACACTTAACTTTGAGCCAAACATACACTTTTAGGTACTTCTCAAAATAAAATACATGTCCAAATAAGGACAAAAAAATGAATATCTATATCTGCTCACTCATAATATCAAAAAAATTGTTCAATATGTGAAAAGACAGAATTCATACACATAGTTGAATATTACTTAGTAGCTAAAGCAACAACAGAGGGAAAGTAATTATTCTGAATTCTCTCAAGTGACCACATTAGCACATATTCATTAATTAATTAGAAGTCAAAGGAGAGAACATACTATATGAAATAATTTATTTGAAAATCCAGGAAATTTGTGTTAATCTGTAATGACAAAATGCAAATCAGTGGTAGCTTGTGAATATGCGAAGTGGTCAAAAGGGATTTTAAAAAAAAGAGGATTATTTCAGTAATGATGTATTTATTCATTATATTTTTAAAATATGTATTGTTTTAGCTTATTTGTATAGGTATTTTATTTGCATGATTACATGTACACAAGTACATGTGCTTGGTGTTTAACAGAACAAAAAGAGTATAGAATCGCCAGGAACTGTAGTTACAAATGGTTGCGAGACATCATGTAGATGCTGGGAGTTGAACACTGTTCCTCTTCAAGAGAAAAAAAAGCTCAAAATCACTGAATCATCTCACTCCCTTGTTTAATGTCTTGCTTATAATGACAGCTTTACAAATGTACACAAAGTAAAGTATTCCTCCTTGTATAATTTAACATGTTTGGTTTATTTTGAAGATCTCAATAAAATCATAAGAATGAAATTTAGAAATTTCAAAATTCCAAATATAATTCTTAGTGATTACACAATCAACCTTCCCCCTTGGGCTATTAATGAGGAGGCAGTTTATGCGTAGTTAGTCTTATTACTATGTGCTTGGTTCAGAGACATTGTCATATATCAGATTCAGTGGTTACACTTCTGGCCTCACTAGCACATTGAAGTCAATAATATACTACTGTTTGCTGGCTTCCCTTCCAGCTCTAGATGCATAGCTGCTCTCTTTAAGAGTAATCATATGAATTGAATAGAAAACTACTAAATTTATTAAAATCGAGAGTGATGATAATTTTCCCTACCCAAGAAATTAATCTCTCTCTCTCTCTTTAATCCCTGCTTTGAAAAATCTCTGTGGTAGGCTCCTGTTCTGTTCCCTGTTTTCTCCCCCTTCCAATGTCCATCTTCTTTGTCTGTCTGAATTAGGATTGAATATCTTACCCAGGGTCTTCCTTCTTGCTTAGCTTCTTTAGGTGTACAGATTTTAGTATTTTTATCCCATATTGTAAGTCTAATATCCACATACAAGTAAGTATATAACATGTGTGTATTTCTGCTCCTGGAATACCTCACTCAGGATGATCTTTTCCAGTCATACCATTTGCCTGCAAATTTCATGATTTCCTTGTTTTTAATTGCTGAGTAGTATTCCATTGTGTAAATGTACCACAATTTCTGTATCCATTCTTCAACTGACGGACATCTGTGTTGTTTCCAATTGTTGGCTGTTACAAATAAAGGTGCTATCAACATGGTTAAGCAGATGTCTTGTTGTATACTTGAACATATTTTGGATATATGTCTAGGAGTGGTATAACTGAATCTTGAGGAGATGAGGGAGGTTGGGAGTGGGAGGGGTGAGGGAAGGTGCTACATTTGGGATACAAAGTGAATAAACTGTAATTTATTAAAAATAAATTAGTTTTAAAAAGAAAAGTCTCAGTATTGTAAACATGGCTAGGGAACGCAAGTAAGTGCTTGAAAAATACACAGTATCTTTAGATGTGCAGATTTTAGTGGGTTTATCCTATGTTGTATGTCTATATGAGTGAGTATATACCGTGTGTGTCTTTTTGTTTCTGGGACAACTCACTCAGGATGATCCTTTCCAGGTCCCTCCATTTACCTGCAAATTTCATGATTTCCTTATTCTTCATTGCTGAGTAATACTCCATTGTATAAACGTACCACAATTTCTGCATCCATTCTTCAGTTCAGGGGCATCTGGGCTGTACATCTAAAGAAACTAAGCAAGAGAAAGGTCCCTGACTAAAGCACTCAATCCCCACCCTGGAAGGCAAAGAGGATGGACATCAGAAGAAGAAGAAAACAGGAAACAACCTAGGAACCTGCTACAGGGGGCCTCTGAAAGTCAGAAGAAGAAAACAGGAAACAACCTAGGAACCTGACACAGAGGGCCTCTGAAAGCCTCTGCTCTGCAGACTATCAAAGAAGATGCTGAGCCTGATGGCCAACTGTTGGGCAGAGTGAATGGAATCTTATGTAAAAAGTGGGAAATAGTAAGAGCTGGAGCGGACAGGAACTACACAAGGAGAGCAACAGAACAAGAAAATTTGAACACAGGGAACTTCCCAGAGACTTATACTCCAACCAAGGACTATTCATGGAGATCACCTAGAACCCCTGCACAGATGTAGCCCATGGAAGTTCAGTGTCCAAGTGAGTTACATAGTAATGGGAAGAAGGACTGCCTCTGACATAAACTCATTGGCCTGCTCTTTGATCACCTCCCCCTGAGTGGGGAGCAGCCTTACCAGGGCACAGAATATGACAATGTAGCCACTTCTGATGAGAACTGATAGACTAAGATCAGAAAGAAGGAGAGGAGGACCTACCCTATCAGAGGACTTGGGGAGGGGTATGGGTGAAGAAGGGGGAGGGAGGGTGGGATCTGGAGGGGAGGAGAGAGGGGCTTATGGGGTGATACAAAGTGAATAATGTGTAATTAATAAAATTAAATAAAAATTAAGAAAAAAAAGAAAAAGACACAGTAATGTTTCTTTGGCAAATGCAGGAACCCTTGGTTTGGTGCATAGATGTTCAGGATTATGATGTCCTCCTGGTGGATTTTTCTTTGGATGAGAATTAAGTGTTCCTCTCCATCTCTTTTGATTGATTTTTATTGAAAATCTATTTTATTATATATTAGGATAGCTACTGCAGCTTTCTTCTTGTGTCTCTTTGCTTGGAATACCTTTTGTCCAGCCCTTTACTCTGAGGTAGTGTCTATTTTTGTTGCAAAGGTGTGTTTCTTGGATGCAGCAGAGTGATGGATCCTGTTTCTACAACCATTCTGCTAGTTTGTTTCCTTTTTATTGGAGAGCTGAGTCCATTGATCTTGATAGATATTAGTGATCAATGATTGTTAGTTTCTTTTATTGTAGTTCCTTTTATTATATTATTATTATATCATTGTTATTTATTACAATTTACTCATTTTGTATCCCTGCTTTAACTCCCTCCCTTGTCTCCTTCCAGTCCCCCCTCCCTCCTCCTTCTTCCCATATGCGCCTCCCCTAGTCCACTGAGAGAGGAGGTCCTCCTCCACTTCAACCTGACTCTAACCTACCAGGAGAGTGAACAGGATAAACATCAGAAATAGGAGAATACAAGGAAAAGGACAGGAACCTTCCACAGGGAGCCTCTCAAAGACTCTACCAGTCAGGGTATCAAAGGAAATAATGAGACTAACAGTTGAAAATTCAGCACAGTGGAGGGAACCTTAAGGAAGAAGGAGAAGACAGAAAGACCTGAAAGGGATAGAAGATCCACAAGAAGACCAACAGAGCAAAAAAGTCTGGGCCCACGGGAGCCTGCAGAGGCCAATAGTTTAACCAAGGGCCATGCATGGATAGGACCAAGAACCCCTGCTCAGATGCAGCCCATTGATTCAGTCTCCATTTGGGCTTTCCTAGTAAGAGGAGCAGGGGCTGTCTCTGCATGAACTCAGTAATCAGCTCTTAAATCACCTCACACTGGGGGATGCAGCCTTGACAGGCTTCAGAGGAAGATGATGCAGCCAGCCTTGGTGAGAATTGATAGGCTAGTGTCAGATAAAAGGGAAGGAGGTCCTCCCCTATCAGTAGACTAGAGGAGAGACATAGGGGGAGAGAGGGAGAGTGGGTGGGACTGGGAGGAGAAGGGGGGCTTTAGCTGGGATAAAAAGTAAAAAATTGTAACACGTCATAATAAAGAAAAAAGACAAAAGGAAATGACAATGAAAAAAAAGACACACTTAAAATCTTCCAGTGTATTTTATTCTCTCTAGTGACTACATTAGCACATCATTGTTCATTAGCTTAGCTGTCAATCCTCTTGGCAAACACAGAGAATTCTTTTTTAACTTCTTTTTTTATTAATTACAGTTTATTCACTTTGTATTCTCCCTGTAGCTTCCTCCCTCCTTCCCTCCCAATTCCACCCTCCTTCCTCCTTCTCCACCCATGTCCTTCCCACAGTCCACTGATAGGGGAGGTCCTCCTCTCCTTCCTTCTGATCCTAGTCTATCAGATCTCATGAGGAGTGGCTGCATTGTTTTCCTCTGTGACCTGGTAAGGCTGAGGTAATCAAAGAGCAGGGCAATCAGTTCATGTCAGAGACAGTCCCTGTTCCCATTACTATGGAATCTTCTTGGACACTGAACTTCAGTGGGCTACATCTGTACAGGGGTTCTAGGTTATCTCCATGTATGGTCCTTTGTTGCAGTATCAGTCTCAGAAAAGATCCCTGTGCCCAGATTTTTTGGTTCCGTTGCTCTCCTTGTGGAGGTCCTGTCCTCTCCAGGTCTTACTATCTTCCCCTTCTTTCGTAAGTTTCCCTGCACTCCACACAAAGTTTGGCTATAAGTCTCAGCATCTGCTCTGATACCCTACAGGGTAGAGTTTTCCAGAAGCCCTCTGTGGTAGGCTCCTGTCCTGTTCACTGTTTTCTCCCTCTTCTGATGTCCATCTTCTTTGCCTTTCTAAATGGGGACTGATCAACCTAGCCAGAGTCCTTCTTGATTAGTTTCTTTAGATGTACAGATTTTAGTATGTTTATCCTATCTTATAGCTCTAGTGTCCACTTATGAGAGAGTATATACCCTGTATGTCTTTCTCCTTCTGGGATACCTCACGCAGGATTATCTTTTCCAGTTCCCACCATTTGCTTGCAAATTTCATGATTTCCTTGTTTTTTTTTTTTTGTTTGTTTTTGTTTTGTTTTGTTTTTGTTTGTTTGTTTGTTTTAATTGCTGAGTAATATTCCATTGTGTAGATGTTCCACAATTTCTGTATCCATTCCTCAACTGAGGGGCATCTGGGTTGTTTCCATCTTCTGGCTATTAC
Source organism: Meriones unguiculatus (assembly GCF_030254825.1). Taxonomy (NCBI): domain Eukaryota; kingdom Metazoa; phylum Chordata; class Mammalia; order Rodentia; family Muridae; genus Meriones; species Meriones unguiculatus. The sequence continues at coordinate 53,038,814 of NC_083369.1, read as the reverse complement.
AAAAAAAAGTGATACAAACAAGGTTGAGCAAATATCCTTCTTGTATACTTGAGCATCTTTTGGATATATGCCTAAGAGTGTATAGCTGCATCTTGAGGAAGCACTATTCCTAATTGTGGGGAAAAGCATCTTTGTGGTGCAATTGGTTAATGCCTTCAGGGAATTCATATTTGAAGGCATGCGTGAAGTACTCAAAAGTCTCAAGAACAAGCCAAAAAATTGCAAGTACATCTTAGAAGTAAAGGTAGATGGTGATAGATAGCCTTGGAGTACATATGGATCACTAAGATGGCTAAGTATCAGAGTTTTTTTGGGAACAGAGACCAATTTTTTCCAGATCCAGCTTAGGAAAATAATTTCTTCTGGAGATATATAGCTGAAGACCTGAATAAACAGATGACAGAACTAGCTCTGAATCCTGGCAATGATTAAGGTGGCTGGCATCACCCAGTGCCATACCCTTTTGCTGTACAGATGTTTTTCATGTAGAATTTTCCCCGAGTTTCTGGATTCAGAGGAAGTTTAGACAATGAATAATATAGATGTAATCTTCCATCAGTGAAAAATCTATACTATCTAATAGTATGCATTACCTTTATGTCACTAAATATTGAAATTAATGAACATGTGAATAATAGTTTCATTTTCTTGCAATCTTGAATGTTCTACAGGTTGTTTAGTTTTGTATATTTATAATTCCATACTGTTAGTAAAATATTGTATATAAGGTGATATCATTGTAATAATAAAAGGAATTATACCATTTAAACTCCAGTTACTCAGTCTACAATTTTGGATATTAAGGCAATTTCTTTATAATTTACCTCTAGCCCATTTGTTAATATGGTTTTCAAAGGTAAATCTATATTCAAACTAGTTAAACTTTTATTCTAAACCTTGGAAGTACACTATATAAAATTTCAGAATTTTTTATTGATATTAAGGAAATCTCTCAGAACTGTATGCACATCAGCTATAATAGCCAGATGGTGGCAGGACCTGCATTTATTTTTTTTTCTTATTTAAAAATAATGTAACTTTTAATTCGAGAAAGTAAAACCGTTTTGATGTGCCTTGGTGTTTGGAGCACTGTATTGTGTGTATAATTTTGTTATCTTCATTTTTTTCTAATTCTTCTTCTACTACTACTACTACTACTTCCTACTATTATTATTTATAAAAATTTATACACTTTGTATTACGTCTGACCTCCCTTGCTCATCTTCTCTTGGTCCCATCCTCCTTCTCTCTTTCCCCACTATGTCCCTCCTCTAGTCCATTGGTAGGGAAGGTCCTCATCCTTTACTATCTGACACTAGCCTTTCAGGTCTTATCGGGACTGTCTGGATCTTCTTTCTCTTTGGTCTAGTAAGGCCACCTTACCAGAGGGAGGTGATTAAAGAGCAGGCAACCAACTTCATGCCAGTGACTGCCTTTGCTCCCCTTACTAGGGAATCCCATAGAAACTGAGCTGCCCAGGGGCTACATCTGAGCAGGGGTTTTAGGTCCTCTCCATGCATGGTCCTTGGCTGATACATCAGTCTCTGCAGGCCCCCCTGGGCCCATATTATTTGGCTCTGTTGGTCTGCTACCGAAGCTCCTGTCCCCTCCAGGTCTTTCCTTCTTCTTCAACCATAACATTCCATGACCTCTGCTGAAAGTTTGGCTATGATTCTCAGCATCTGTTTTGATACTCTTATGGACAGAGCTTCTAATATGCCCTCTGTGGAAGGCTCCTGAACTTTTCTCTGACTCTCCTACTTCCAATGTCTATCCTGTTTACCTTTCTGAATGAGAATTCAGCATCTTCCCAAGGATCCTCCTTGTTGTTTAGCTTCATTATACAGCTACTATTCACTTGTAAGTGAGTATATATCATGTGTGTCTTTTGTCTCTGGGTTACCTCACTCAGAATGATCTTTTCTAGTTCCAACAATTTGTCCGCAAATTTGATGTTTTCCTTGTACTTATTTGCTGAGTAGTATCCCATTGTGTAAATATACCACAATTTCTGTATCCATTCTTCATTTGAGGAACATCTAGGTTATTTCCATATTCTGGCTATTACACATAAAGTTGTTATAAACACAGTTGAGCTAATGCCCTTGTGGTATGTTTGAGCATCTTTCAGAATATATGTCCAGAAATGTTATAGCTGAATCTTAAAGTAGTGCTATTCCTAATTTTCTGAGAAAACATCTGACTGATTTCCAAAGTGGTTGTACAGGGTTCTATTCCCACCAGCAATTGAGGTGGGTTCCCATCTCTCTACAATCTCTCCAGCATGTATCACTCCTGAATAAACAGATGACAGAACTAGCTCAGAACGCTGGCAATGATTAAGGTGGCTGGCATCACCAATGCCATACCCTTTTTCTGTACAGATGTTTTTCATGTAGAATTTTCTCTGAGTTTCTGGATTCAGAGGGAGTTTAGACAATGAATGATGTAGATGTAATTTTCCATTGGTCTTAGCCATTCTGATGGGTGTGAGGTGGAATCTCAAGGTCATTTTGATTTGCATTTCCCTGATGACTAAGGACATTGAGCATTTCTTTAAGTGTCCCTCTGTCATTTGATATCCCACTGTTGAGAATTCTCTGTCTATATCTGTACCTCGTTTTTAATTGTTTTACTTGGTTTGTTGGTGTTTGACTTCTTGAGTTTCTTTTTTTAATATATTCTGGAGATTAGCCCTCTGTCAGATACAGGGTTGATGAAGATCTATTCCCAGTCTATGGGCTTTTGTTTTGTTCTGTTGGCAGTGTTCTTTGCTTTACAGAAACTTTACAGTTTCATGAGGTCCATTTATTGATTGTTGATCTTAGAGCCTGAGCTCTTGGTGTTCTGTCCAAGAAGTTGTCTCCAGTGCCAATGAGTTCAAGGCTCTCCCACTTTTTATTCGGACAGATTTATTGTGTCTAGTTTTATGTTGAGGTCTTTGATCTTGGACTTTACTTTTGTGATAAGTGTGGATCTATTTGAATTTTTCTACACGTAGACATCCAGTTAGACTAGTACCATTTGTTGAAGATGCTGTCTTTTTCTCACTGTATATTTTTGGCTTCTTTGTCAAAATAAGGTGTCTGTAATGTGTAGGTTTATTTCTGGGTCTTTGATTTAATTCCATTTTTCTTCCAGTCTTTTTCTATGCCAGTACCAAGCCATTTTTATTACTGATGCTCTATAGCACAACTTGAGATCAGGGATGGAAATACCTCCAAAATTTCTATTATTGTACAGGGTTGTTTTTAGCTATTCTGGTTTTTTGTTTGTTTGTTTCATATGAAATTGAGAAATGTAATTTTAAGGTCTGTAAAGAGTTGTTTGGGCATTTTGAAGGCAATTGCATTAAATCCATAGATTGCTTTAATTTTAATTTTTAAATTGTTTTTGTTTTTAATATTTTTAAATGTATTTCTTCCCTGATCTAGCTGTCATTGAGTAGAGAGTTTTTCAGCTTCTGTGCATGTGTAGGCTTTTTGCTATTTCTGTTATTGTTGAAGTCAAATTTTACACCATGGTAGTCTGATAGGATACAAGGGATTATTTCAAACTTCTTGTATCTGTTGAGGCTTTCTTTCTGGTCAGTTTTGGAGATGGTTCTGTGAGATGCTGAGAAGAATGTAAACTCTTTTGCATTTGGTTGAAAAGTTCTGTAGTCATCTATTAGGGCTTTTTTATATAAGACCTCTGTAAGTGTCATTATTTCTCTGTTTAGCTTCTGTCTCAATGAGCTGTCCTTTGGTGAGAGTGTTGGGTTGAAGTCTCCCACTGTTAAGGGGTTGGGATTATTGTGGGATTTAAATTCTAATAAAGTTTCTTTTACAAATGCGTCAACCCTAGTGCTTGGTGCGTAAATGTTCAGGCCTGTTTTGTCCTCCTGGTGGATTTTTTTCTTGGATGATAATGACGTGACCTTCCCCATCTCTTTTGATTAATTTTGGTTGAAAGTCTACTTTATTAGATAGTAGATTGGTGTCTCCAGCTTGCTTCTTGTGTCTGTTCGCTTGGAAAACATTTTTCCAGCTCTTTATTCTGAGGTATTGTCTGTCTTTGTTGTAGAGGTGGGTTTCTTGAATACAGCAGTCTGTTGGATCCTGTTTCTGCAACTGTTTTATTAGTCTATATTGTTTTCTTTATTGTGTAATCATTTATTTCTCTAGAATATCTATATAAACATATATTTTCTTTACAATTTTAAGATACAGATATAACTTTTTTTCACCTTTTATATTAAATTTTAACTTTTTATAATAATTACAGTTTATTTACTTTGTATCCTCACTGTAGCTCCCTCTCTCATTCCCTCCCAACCCCACTCTACCTCCTTCATCTCCTCCCTGCCCCTCTCTATGTCCACTGATAGAGGTTGTTCTCTTCCTCTTCCATCTGACCCTAGATTATCAGGTCTCATCAGGATGGGTGGAAATGTCATCCTCTGTGGCCTAGCAAGACTACTCCTACCTTGGGGGGGGGGGGGTGGGGACAAACAGCCAGGCACTGAGTTCATGTCTGAGACAGTCCCGGTTCCCCTTACTAGGGAAACCCACTTGGATACTGAACTGTCATGAATTACCTCTGAGCAGGGGTTCTAGGTTATAACCATACATGGTCATTGGTTGGAGAATCAGTCTCAGGAATGACCCCTGGGCCCAGTTATATTTGGTCATTGTGGAGCTCCTGTCCTCTCCAGGTCTTACCAACTTCCTCTTCTTTCATATGATTCCCTGCACTCTGTCCAAGGTTTGGTTTTGAGTCTCAGCATCTTCTTTGATACACTGCTAGGTAGTTTTGAAGAGGCCCTCTATGATAGTCTCCTGTATTGTTTCTTGTTTCCTCCTATTCCAATGTCCATCCTATTTGTCTTTCTAAGTAAGGATTGATCATCTTACACCAAGTCCTCCTTCTTTTTCAGCCTCTTTAGGTGTACATATTTTAGTATGTTTATCCTATGTATTAGGTCTAGTATCCACTTATAAGCGAGTATATACTGTGTGTGTCTTTCTGCTTCTGGGATAACTCACTCAAGATGATTTTTTTTCTAGATCCTACCGTTTGCCTGCAAATTTCATGATTTCCTTGTTTTTAATTGCTGAGTAATATTCCATTGTGAAAATGTGCCACAATTTCTGCATCCATTCCTCAGCTGAGGGGCATCTGGGTTGTTTCCAAGTTCTGGCTATTATGAATAAAGTTGCTATCAACATGGTTGAACAAATGTCGTTGTTGTGTACTTAAGCATATTTTGGATATATGCCTATGAGTTGTATAGCTGTATCTTTTTTCTTTATTTCAATTTTTATCAATTACACTTTATTCACTTTGTATCCCCCTTATAGCTCTCTCCCTACTCCTCTCCCAATCCCTCCCTACACCTTCTCCACCCATGCCGATCCCCAAGTCCACTGATAGGGAAGGACTTCCTTTCCTTCTTTCTGTTCCTACTCTTCCAGGTCTCATCAGGAATGGCTGCATTGTCTTCCTCTGTGGCCTGGTAAGGCTGCTCCCCCTTCAGGGGGGACGTAATCAAAGAGCAGGGCAATGAGTTCATGTTGGATCAGTCTCAGAAAAGACCCCTGTGCCCAGAATTTTTGGTTCTGTTGCTCTCCTTGTGGAGCTCCTGGCCTCTCCAGATCTTACTATTTCTTCCTTCTTTCATAAGATTCCCTGCATACTGACCCAAGATTGGTATTAAATCTCAGCATCTGCTTTGATACACTGCAGGGTATGGTTTCCCAGAGGCCTTCTGTGATAGGCTCCTGTCCTGTTCTCTGTTTCCTCCTTCTTCTGATGCCCATCCTCTTTGCCTTTCTGAATGGGGATTGAGCATTTAAGGCAAAGTCCTCTTTATATATATTTTTTAATTTTGATTGATTACACTTTATTCACTTTTTATCCACTCATAAACCCCTCCATTCTCCCCTCAAAATCCTACCTTTCCTACCCTTTCTCCATTAATGCCTCTACCCAAGTCCACTGTTGGGGAGGGGTTCCTCTCCTTCCTTCTGATCCTAGTCTATCAGATCTCATCAGGAGTGGCTTCATTGTCTTCCTCTGTGGTCTGGTCAGGCTGCTCCACTCTCAGGGTGAGGATCAAAGAGCAGGCCAATCAGTTCCTGTCAGAGGCAGTCCCTGTTACCATTACTATGCAACCCACTTGGAAAATGAACTGCCATGGACTACATCTGTGCAGGGATTCTAGGTTATCTCCATGCATGGTACTTGGTTGGAGTATGAGTCTCAGAAAAGACCCCTATGCTCAAAATTTTTGGTTCTGTTCCTCTCCTTGAGGAGCTTGTGTCCTCCCCAGATCTTAGTATTTCCCACTTCTTTCATAAGATTCCATGCACACTGCCCAACATTTGGCCATAAGTCTCAGCATCTGCTTTGATAGTCTGCAGGGCAGAGCCTTTCAGAGGCCTTCTGTGGCAGGCTGCTAACTTGTTTCCTGTTTTCTTCTTCTTCTGATGTCCATCCTCTTTGCCTTTCAGGATGGGGATTGAACATTATAGTCAGAGTCCTCCCTCTTGATTAGTTTCTTTAGGTATACAGATTTTAGTAGGTTTATACTATATTATAGGTCTATATGAGTATATAATGTGTGTGTCTTTTTGCTTCTGGGATATCTCACTCAGGATGATCTTTTCCAGCTCCCACTATTTACCTGCAAATTTCATGATTTTCTTGTTTTGTATTGCTGAGTAGTATTCCATTGTGTAAAAATACCACAATTTCTGTATCCATTCTTCCATTGAGGAGCATCTGGGTTGTTTCCAGTTTCTGGGTATTACAAATAAAGCTGTTACAGACGTGGTTGAGCAAATGTCCTTATTCTGTACTTGAGTATATTTTGGATATATGCTTAAGAGAGGTAAGGCTGGATCTTGAGGAAGCACTATTCCTAATTGTCTGAGAAAGCACCAGATTGATTTTGAAGTGAATGTACAATTTACAATCCCCCCAGCAGTGGAGGAGGTTTTCCCTTTCTCCACAATTTCTCCAGCACGTGTTGTCACTTGAGTTTTTTATCTTGGCCATTCTGGGAGTAAGGTGTAAGGTGAAATCTCAGGGTGGTTTTGATTTGCATTTCCCTGATGGCTAATGATGCTGAGCATCTCTTTAAGCGATTATCTGCTACTCGATATTCCTCTACAGAGAATTTTCTGTTTAGTTCTGTTCCCCATTTTTAATTGGATTACTTGATTTTTTTTGTATATAATGGATATTAGCTGTCTGTCAGATAGAGTATTGGTGAAGATTCTTTCCCAATCTATAGGCATTCATGTTATTTGGATGACAGTGTCCTTTGCTTTACAGAAGCTTTTCAGTTTCATGAGGTCCCATTTATTGATTGTTAATCTTAGAGGCTGTGCTGTTGGTGTTCTGTTCAGGAAGTTGTTTCCTGTACCAATGAGGTCAAGGTTCTTCCCCACTCTTTCTTTTAACCGATTTAATGTGTCTGGTATTATGTTGAGGTCTTTGATTCACTGGACTTTAGTTTTGAGCATGATGCAAGTATGGATCTATTTTCATTTTTCTGCATGTAGTCATCCAGCACCATTTGTTGAAGATGCTATCTTTTTTTCATTGTATGGTTTTGGCACTTTGTTAAAAATCAGATGTCCATAAGTGTGTGGGTGTATTTCTGGGTCTTCTGTTCAGTTCCATTGATTCACCATTCTGTTTCTATGCCAGTACCATGCAGTTTTTATTACTGTTGCCCTATACTACACCTTGAGTTCAGGGATGGAGATACCTCCAGAAGATCTTTCAATATACACAATTTTTTTTAGCAATTCTGAGTTTCTTATTATTCCACATGAAGTTGAGAATTTTTCTTTCAATGTCTGTAAAGAATTGTGTTGGTAATTTGATGGGAATTGCATTGAATCCTGCAGCCATAAGCATGGGAGATCTTTCCATCTTCTAAAATCTTCTTCAATATTCTTTCTTCAGAGACTTGATTTTTTTTCATACAAGTCTTTGATTTGCTGGGTTAGGGTCACACCAAGGTACTTTATGTCTTTTGTGGCTATTCTGGAGGGTGTTATTTACCTATATTCTTTATCAGCCCTTTTGTCTATTATATACAGGAGGGCTAATGATGTTTTTGAGTTAATTTTGTATCCAGCCACTTTGCTGAAGGTGTATTTCAGCTGTAGGAGTTCGCTGGTAGAATTTTTAGGGCCACTCAGGTATATTCTCATATCATATGCAAATAATGATACTTTGACTTCTTCCTTTCCAATTTGTATCCCCATTGATCTCCTTCAATTGTCTTATTGCTCTAGGAAGGACTTCCAGAACTATGTTGAAGAGATATGGAGAGAGTGGGCAGCCTTGCTTCTTCTCTGATTTCAAGGGGATTGTTTTAAAAGTTTCTGTTCACTTAGTTTGATGTTGGCTATAGCCTGGCTTTATATTGTCTTTACTATGTTTAGATATATGTCTTGTATCCCTGATCTCTCCAATACTTTAAACATGAATGGATGTTGGATTTTGTCAAATGCTTTTTCAGCATCTAAGGAGATTATCATGTGTTTTTTTTTTCTTTCAGTTTGTTAATATGTTGGAATACATTGATGGATTTCTGTATATTGAACCACCCCTGCATACCTAGGATGAAGCCTACTTGGTCATAGTGGATAATATCTTTGATATATTCGTGTATTCGTTTGGCAATTATTTTGTTGAGTATTTTTGCATCAATTATCATAAAGTAGATTGGCCTGAAATTCTCTTTCTTTGTTAGTTCTTTGTGAGGTTTAGGTACCAAGGTGACTGTGGCTTCATGGAATGAGTTGGTAGTGTTCCTTCTGTTTGTATTATGTGGAATAGTATGAAGAGAACTGGTATTAACTCTTCTTTGAAGGTGTGTTAGAATTCTGTGCTGAAGCCATCTGGTCCTGAGCTTTTTTTTGGATGGGAGACTTTGATGACCACTTCTATTTCCTTAGGGGATATAGGAGTATTTAACTGATTTATCTGGTCTTGATTCAGCTTTGGTAAGTGGAATCGATCAAAAAAATTGTCCATTCCATTTAGATTTTCAAATTTTGTGGCATATAGACTAATGAATGTTTCCATTTTTTCAGTGTCTGTAGTTATATCTCCTGTTTTCATTTCTGATTGTGTTGATTTGGATGGTGTCTCTCTGCCTCTTAGTTAGTTTGGCTAAGTGTTTGTCTATCTTGTTGATTTTCTCAAAGAACCACTTCTTGGTTTCATTGATTCTTTGAATTGTTTTATTTGTTTCTAATTGATTGATTTCAGCCCTGAGTTTGATTATTTCCAGCTGTCTACTCCTTTTTGGTGTGTCTGCTTCTTTTTTATCTAGGGCTTTTAGGTGAGCGATTAACTTGCTTGAATGAGATATCTCTGATATCTTCTTGAAGACACTTAGAGCTATGAACTTTCCTCTTAGCACCGCTTTCATTTTTCCCACAAGTTTGGGTATGTTGTGTCTTCATTTTCATTGAATTCTAGGAAGATTTTAATTTCTTTCTTTATTTCTTCCCTCACCCAAATGTCATTTAGTAGCCAGTTGTTCAGTTTCCATATGTTTGTAGGCTTTTGGCTATTTCTGTTGTTTCTGAGGTCTAGCTTTTGTCTATGGTGGTCAGATAGGATACAAGGGACTATTTTAATTTTGTTCTATCTGTAGAGGCTCCCTTTGTGACCATCCATATGGTCTATTTTGGAGAAGGTTCCATGTGGTGCTGAAAAGAAAGTAAATTCTTTTTTGTTTCAGTGTAAGATTCTGTAGATGTCTGTGAGGTCCATTTGTTTCATGACCTCTGTTAGGGACATTATTTCTTTGTTTAATTTCTGTTTTGTTGACCTGTTCATTGTTGAGAGTGTGGTGAAGTCTCTCACTATTAATGTGTGGAGATCTATGTGTGGTTAAATTTAATCCATGTTTCTTTTACATATGTGGGTGCCCTTGGGTTTGGGGCATAGATGTTCAGGATTGTGATGTCTTTCTTGTGGAATTTTCCCTTAATAAGTATGAAGTGTCCTTCCCCATCTCTTTTGATTAATTTTGGTTGAAAGTGTATTTTATCAGATATTAGAATGGCTACTCCTGCTTGTTTCTTGGGTCCATATGCTTGGAAAGTTATCTTCCTGCCCTTTACCTTCAGGTAATGTCTATCTTTGTGACTTAGGTGTGTTTGTTGTATGCAACAGATTGCTGGGTCTTGTTTACACATCCATTTTGTTAGTCTATGTATTTTTATTGGAGAGTTGAGTCCATTGATGTTGAGAGAGATTAATGACCAGTGGCTGTTAGATCCTTTGTTATTGATATTGGTTGTGGTAGTAAGTTTGTGTCCCTGCTTACTTTTTGTTTTACTGTAGTGAGATTAATGATTTCCTGTGTTTTCTTGAAAGTAGCTAGTAGTCTTAGGTTGTTTTTTTTTTTCTTCTAGTGTCTTCTGTAATGCTGGATTTGTGTGTAGGTATTGTTGAAATTTGTTTTTCTCATTGAAAATCTTGTTTTCTCCATCTGTGATGACTGTCACTTTTGCTGGGTACAGTAGCTTGGGCTGACATCTGTGTTCTCTTATGGTCTGCATGACATCCCCCCAGGCCCTTCTGGCTTTCATAGTCTCTGTTGAGAAGTCCAGTGTGATTCTGATGGGTTTGCCATTATATGTTATTGGCCTTTTTTTCTTGCAGCTTTTAGTATTTTTTCTTTGTTCTATATACTTACTGTTTTGATTATTATGTGGCTGGAGAATTTTCTTTTCTGGACTAATTTACTGTGTGTTTTTTAGGTCTCTTGTATTCTTATAGGCCTCTCCTTTAAGTTGTAGAAATTTTCATCTATGATTTGGTTGAAAATATTTTCTGGGCCTTGGAGGAAAGAATCTTCTTTTTCCTTTATTCCTGTTATTCTTAGGTTTTGTCTTTTCATGTTTTCTTGAATTTCTGGGATGATTTGTTTTCGGAATGTTTTAGATTTATTATTTTCTTTGACATATACATCAATTCCTTCCATTGTATCCTCTAGACTTGAGATTCTTTCTTCCATCTGTTGTAGTCTATTGGTTATTCTTATCTCTGTATTTCATGTTTTCTTCCCTAAGTTCTTTCTCCCACAATTTCTTCCATTTGTGTTTTCTTAAATTTTTCCAATTCTAGCTTCAGATCTTGAGCCACTTTGTTGATTTCCTTCACCTGTCTGTCTGTATTTTCCAGTTTTTCCTTCAATTCCTTTAGCTGTTTGTTTGAACATTCCTGTTTCTTTTATTTCTTTCAATGATTTAAGTATTTACTCTCTAAAGGCCACAAAGTGTTTGGCTGCAACTTCCTGTATTTCTTTACAGATGGCCATAATCTGTTTGTTTATATCTTCCTCTATTTCTTCATGGATGGCCATAATCTGTTTGTCTTTATCTTCTATTTCTTTACGAATGGCCATAATCTGTTTGAGTTTATCTCTAGCTAGTTCTTCACGAATTATATGTGTTTCCTCTATTATCCTCCTAATAAGCATAGATGTTAGGTAATATTTTTGATTTTCAATTATGCTGGGGTGTCCAGGGCTGCTTGTCCCTGGATAACTGGGTTCTGGAGATGCCATATGCTCTTTCTTTTGTTGGTTGATGTTTTACACTGACCTCTACCCATTGGGGAATTTTAGCTGTTGGGTATTAGTTTCTGTTGGTTCCAAGAATCCTGTGGTAGAGGGAATCCCCTTGGCAGGAAGATGATTATTCTTGAAGTTAGCCTCCTCAGCTATTTGGTTATGGTCACTGAATACCTGGTGATTTACAGGAATTGCCACAACTCACCTCAGGGTTTCATACCTAAGTGATAACTGTGGACCTTGTTAGTCAGGAGGGCTCTCCCCTCACCTGAAGAAGTGCTTGAGTCAACTGCCCTGCTTCTGGGTTTTTTGCTGAAATTTAGTGAGCTGTTGCTCTAACCTGGGTGCCCTGTGGTTTGGTCAGTTTCATTAGGGATAACTGGTTGCCTCTTGGAGCAGTTCTGGGGGTTGATCTCGGGGATCCCAGGCTTCTGTAGTTCTGAGGTTGGGGCTCTGTGCCCTAGTACCCAAGCGGTAGTCTGGTGCAGGTGTGCTTTGCTCTCATGCATGCAGCTGGGGGCTAGAGTCAGGAGCCTGTGGATAGCCAGAAACTTTTCCAGAGCTAGGTGTCCTGAGGTATGGCCAGGTGTTTCTCCTATGGTGGGCTTTCTCCAAACAGGAAAGCCCAGTCTGTGGTGTTTGGATTGGCCTGTAGAGTGCACCAGTGCTGGCAAGTGGTGGCTCCAAGCTGGTGACTGGGCAGGAGTCTGAGACCTTTTCCTGGGAAATTTCCAGTGTGTGCTCTGTGTGTGTGGAGGGGGGGGGGCTCAGGGCTATAAGCTGTCTCCCTCCCTGTGGGGTTTTCTCCCGACTGGGACTCACAGTCTCTGGTGCCCTTGGGCACACAGTTTTATCTGTGATGGATAGTCGGTGCACAGCATGTCTCTGGGCTGGCTGCATACTCTGGCCGGTCAGCGGGACCTTTTCCAAGGATAGACTGGATGACCTAGGTCAGTCTCTGTGTGCTTCCTTCTCTGTGGAAGTTTTCTTCTGACAGGAAACCCAGTCTCTGATGCCCTGAGAACAGTCTGTCTGTGACAGAGAGTTAGGGACACAGCAAGTCTCTCTGCTGGCTACTGGAACCCAGTTCTGCTGGATCTTTCCAGGGAAAGACTGGGTGACCCAAGGTCATTCTCATTTCCTTTCTTCCCTGTGGTTTTTCTCGCAACTGGGACTCCCAGTCCCTGGTGTTTTTGTGCCTGCTGTTCAGCTTGGGAAGGTGATCAGGACATGCAGGCATGTGGCTGTGGTCTGGCGACCTAATGCCTGCACAACCAAAGATCTCCTCCGGGTTCTGGCTGGGTGACCTGAGAGTGGACCCAACTGTTTCCCATGCCGTGGTGTTTTCTCTCACCTGAGAAACAAGATTGCTATTGTTTTAGGGCCCAGAGTTCAGTTTCTTAGTCGCTATACCAAAGATGTTGTCCTGCTCCTCAGATGCAGTGTCCTCCTGGCACCACCATCTTGTCACCCTCTTGAGTCCTCTTTCTTGATTAGTTTCTATAGGTGTACATATTTTAGTATGTTTACCCTATATTATCTGTTTAATATCCACTTATAAGTGAGTATATACCCTGTGTGTCTTTCTGCTTCTGGGATACCTCACTCAGGATGACCTTTTCCACTTCCCACCATTTGCCTGCAAATTTCATGATTTCCTTGTTTTCTTATTGCTGAATAATATTCTATTGTGTAGAGAAACCACAATTTCTGTATCCATTCCTCAGTGGAGGGGTATCTGGGTTGTTTCCAGCTTCTGTCTATTACAAATAAGCTGCTACAAACATGGTTGAGCTAATGTCCTTATTGTGTACTTGAGTATCTTTTGGATATATGCCTAGGAGTGGTATAACTAAATCTTGAGGAAGCACTATTCCTAATTGTCTGAGAAAGTGCCAGATTGATTTCCAAAGTGGGTGTACAAGTTTACATTCCCACCAGCAATGGAGGAGGGTTACCCTTTCTCCACAACCTTTCCAGCATGTTTTGTCACTAAAGTTTTGATCTTAGCCATTCTAATGGGTGTCAGGTAAAATCTCAGGGATGTTTTGATTTGCTTCTCCCTGATGGCTAAGGTCATTGAGCATTTCTTTAGGTGTTTCTCTGTCATTCTATATTCCACTATCGGAAATTCTCTGTTTAGCTCTGTGTCCTATTTTTAAATTGGAATTCTTGAGTTGTTGCTCTGTAACTACTTTAGTTCTTTATATATTCTGGATATTAGTCCTCTCTCACATATAGGGTTGGTGAAGATCCTTTCCCAGTTTGTAGGCTGTCATTTTGTTCTAATGACAACTTCTTTTACTTTACAGAAGCTTTTCAGTTTCATGAGGTCCCATTTATTAATTTTTAATCCTAGAGCTTGTGCTGTTGTTCTGATCAGGAAGTTTTCTCCTGTGTCAATGAGATCTAGGGTCTTCTCCAATTTTTCTTTTAACTGATTTAGTGTGTCTGGTTTTATGTTGAGGTCCTTAATCTACTCAGACTTTAGTTTTGTGCATGGTGATAAATATGGGTCTCTTCATTTTTCTGCATATAGACATCCAGTTGGTCCAGCACCATTTGTTGAAGATGCTGTCTTTTTTCCATTGAATGATTTTAGTTTCTTGGTCCATTGATGTTGATAGATTCTGGTAACCAGTGATTTTTAGTTCCTTTTATTGTATGGTTGTTTGTGATTGTGTGTGTGTGCTTATTTTCTTTTGAATTTTTTTGTTGTGAGGGTGTCTTTATCATGTGTTTTCTTAGGTGTAGTTGCTCTCATTGGGTTGGAGTTTTCCTTCTACTATTTTCTGTAGGGCTGGGTAGCTGTGTAGATATTGTTTAAAATTAGTTATGTCATGGAATATTTTGTTTTCTCCATCTATGTTGATTGAAAATATTGCTGGATATAGTAGTCTTTGCTGTAATCTGTGGTCTCTTAGTGTCTATAAGATATCTGCCCAGGCTCTTTTGACTTTCATAATCTCTGTTGAGAAGTCTAGTGTGTTTCTGATAGGTCTGCGCTTACATGTTTCTTGGCCTTTTTTCATTGCTGCATTTAATATTTTTCCTTTTTGCTGTAGATTTAATATTTTGATTATTATGTGCGAGGAGGAATTTAAATTCTGCTCTAGTGTATTTGATGTTCTGTAGGCTTCTTATGTGTTTAAGAGCATCTCTTTTTTAAGGTTAGGGAAATTTTCTTCTATGATTTTCTTGAAAATATTTTCTTGACTTTGGAGCCTGGAATCTTTTTTTTTCCTACTCCTATTATTCTTAGGTTTCATCTTTTAATGGTGTCCTGATTTCTTGGATGTTTTATGTCATGAACTCTTCTGATTTTATATTTTCTTTGAGATATGTACAGATCTTTGCAATTGTATCTTTGGGTCCTGAGATTCTCTCCCCCATCCCCTATATTCTGTTGGTGATACCTACCTTTGTGTTTCTTGATCTCTTGTCTAACTTCTCCAATTCCAGGATTTTCTGTCTGTGCTTTTTTACAGATTTTAATTCTCCTTTCGTGTCTAGTACTGTATCCTTCACCCGTTTGATTATGGATTCTTGTCTGTCCATGACAGTTTCTTTTTTTGTTTGTTTGTTTGTTTCCTCTTTATGTGCCTTGAATAACTGCATAATTATAAATTTAAGATCATTTTTCTGTGTTTTAGCTGCAATAGAAAATCTGTTTTTTTTTTTTTTTTTGGAGATTCTGGTGAAGCCCTGATGTCCTAGTTTGTTTCCTCTATTCTTTTGTGTGCCTCTAACCATCTGATTGATTATAGCATTCACTGATTGTTCCTGGAGCCTGTGTTGCAGACTGGGACCACCTGTTCTGAAGTCTGAAGTAATCTCTATTGGCTTCACTGTTTCTACTGGCTCACTGTTTGTGAACCAGTTGTGTAATGTTGATTGTGAGTATGCAGAAAGGTGTTTGAGCCTAGAGCTGCTCCAGTACCTCCCACGACTCCTTGGGGAGGAGGACAATGGAACTAGGGTCCCATGTCTAGCTCAGTTCCACTGGGTTCTCTGTCCTGTGCTGGCTCAGGAGGCTGGGGAAACGGTGGAAAAATATTTGAGCCTAGAGCTCTTCCATTGCCCCAATGGCTTCCTGGAGATGGTGGACAATGGTACTTGAGTCAGAGCCTTGCTCAGTTCCACTGTGTTTACTTTCTGTTCTGTACAGGCTGGTTCTGACCCAGGTGATCCATGCAGATGGGGAGCAGGTATACTAGAGCAATACCTCCACCACACTACCTTACCGGAATGTATCCCTTCCACAGGATGGTGAGAGTGAGCTCCAGATTTTAGAGTCAGGAGCTGCTAGTACCTAGAACATGTCCACATGATTGTCAGAGTGGGTGCCTGGGTTTGGAGCAGCACCCTGAGTACAGGAAGGTATACACTCCACAAGTAGTGCGAGTGAGGGCCCAAGCAGCCAGTACCAGGACAGTATCCACAGAAGGTGGGCTTGGGCAGGTGGCCTAGGACAGAAGTAATGCCCTGTGGGAACCTGGGAATTTTTCCTGGTATCAGCTGTATAATCTGAAATTGGGCCCTCATGTATCCCCATGGATTTTCCTCTCATCTGAGAAACACAGACTCCGGGGGTTTATGGTTCAAAGTACAGTCTGCTGGTTGCCCTGCTCTCACTGCTGAGCTGCTGTTCATATACCCTACATGGTTGGTGCCTCCATCTTACATCTCTTTCTAGTACTTAATCCCAGTACTTGAGAGGCAGTAGTATGCAGATCTCTGAGTTTGAGGCCAGCTTGGCATACAAAGCGAGTTTCAATAAAACCAGGGCTACACAGAGAAACCTTGCCTTGAAAAACCATCATTATCACCACCACCACCACCATTACCATCACCACCACCAATAACAACAACAAGATACTGTCTAAAAAGACTCTGGTTGTTGCCTGTAATCCCAGAAATTTGCACTCAAGAGACTCATAAATTTGAAGACAGTCTGGCCTATATAACAAGTTACATTTCAGCCTGTGCTACATTGTTAAAAAAATACAAATTGTGAAGAAATCTGAGTCTTTTCGATACATAAGTGGATGGATAAATAGATAAATAAATGATAGTTAGCGTATCTGATCACAAACTCTTCTGGGATCATAATTTTCTAAGACATACTCTTTCCTCACTTGAGTTGTAGCAAAAACTTTCACTTCATTTACTTAATCCACCATGGTCTATACTGACAGATTTTCAGTGTGAACAGAAAAAAAAAATGACACAAATTAGGGTCATATAGGAAGAGTGAGCCTCAACTGTGAAAATGCCTCTATCAGATTGGCCTGAATGTAAGTCTGTAGGAATTTTCTTGATTAATGATTGATGTAAGAGGGCACAGGACATATGGCTATTAACATTGCTTAGCATGAGGTACTGACGTGTATACAAAAAACGACTGGCCATGCCATAGAAATCAAATCAGGAAGTATTATTCTTACACTATCTCTGCTTTAATTCATCCCTTGTTTCTTGTTCTGACTTCCCTTTATGATGAATTGTAACCTGTAAGATTAAATAAGCCATTTCTTCCCTAAGCTGCTTTCATCATGATGTTTATCATGGCAATAGGAAGGCAGTATGACACCAACACATGTGCAATTTATACTATCTATTGATTAGTAAAGTTACATAAGGTTGAAGCATGGAAAGGATTGTTGTATTTTAAAACCATTTCTTTAACTCACCAAGACATGGTGGCTGCATTATTGAATCTGATAACAAAGGCTTCGATTTATTTTGTGAAGTCAATATAGCTATGTTAAAATAATATAATATATGTTGCTATTAACCCAATTAGTATTCATTCCATTGTCTCCAACTCATAGCAAAGGAGCAGATAGAAGAAATTGGTTTGCCACAGCAGAATTTCTTAACAAAAAAAGTGATGGTAGGTGGCTTTGCTATGCCAAATTAAGTTTCTATACAGCTTGCATGTTAGCCAAAACAAGAAAAGGCATTTCCAAATGGTTAGTAAATTTTGTGTCATTGAGTCCTTTCAGTTGAAAAAAGTTTTTTGCAGTGTTAAGAACATTGGTAGCTCAAAGAAGTCAATTAAAAACGAAACCCAAAGGAAACTGTCAGTCCTGGGGACAGCCACTTGTAATCATAGTGTTTAGGAAGCAGTCGTAGGTTATAGAGTTGGAGGCAGCCCAGGCTACCTAGGGAACACCTCCTGTCTCAAATAAACACAGAAACAACAATGAAACAAAGGTAAATGACAACAGTGACAAAAACAAACTTTACTTAATCTTTTAACAACGCAGACAGACTGAGAGAATTCAGGTTATTTTTTTTTCTTTTTTCAAGAGTTAATAAGAAATTTATAGTGGCTGAGACATTGACCTTCATGAGTAAGATGCATGTAAGATTACAGATTTTTTTTTTTCACAGAAAGTCTGAAAACACAAACCTACACAACATGATGTAAATTCTGGTAAATGTGTCAAAAAGCAATGCTGCTAGAAACATGTGAAATCAGGAAAGGGTTAAACAAATTGTAAATACCCTAAAATTTTAAGGTATATAAAGTCCATTTATATTTGTTGAAGTTTTTATCAGAAGGTACATTAGAGAAAGTATATGAACCAATGATAAATTTCCCTCACTCTTCTTATTCATTCATTGTCAAGATTACGAGCTCAATAATCTGGCTTGTTCTGCAAGATAAAAAGCAGTTACTGCTGCTCTAGTTAGGTTTCTATCACTGTGATTAAAATCATCATGATCAAAAGCAATGCAGAAAGGAATCAGTTTAGTTCATGCAATATTTCTAGGTAATAGTCCATCAAAAAGAGAATTCAGGAAAGGAACTTAAGGCAAGAACCTTGAGGTAAGAACTAAAGCAGAAGAGTGACATTGCTTACTGCCTAGCTGGCTTATGGCTTACTCATCCTGCTTTCTTATATAAACCAAGACCATCTGTCAAAATTGACACCACCCATGGTGGGTTGGAATATCCCACTTTAATCATTAACTAAGAAAATGTCCCCACAGACTTGCCCACAAGACAATCTCAAGAAGACATTTTCTCAGTTGTGGTCCCCTCTTCCTAAGTGACCCTGGCTTGTGTCAAGTTGACACAATGGTCTAACAAGGATAATATCTTAGGAGTCAACTAATTTTATCATGAATTTTGAATGCAGATAAGACAGTGAAGGTTTGTGAATGATTATTGATTTTAACTACTGTTTGAAAGACTTTGGGAATTGGGATTTGTGGCCTAATTAATAATGTTTCTTAAGGAATTCAACCTCCCATCTCAAGGCAAAGGAACACTTCTATTTGAAAATCTGAGTGCATACACCATTTTGAAGTAAACCTTTCAATGAATCATGGAACAATGCTCTATTTCGTATCGGATAAAATTTAAACAAGAAAATTCATACTTCCCCACTAATTATAGTAGACACATTTATTGTTTTTGAAGTATAATTCTTGTAGTATCTTAATAACTCAGATGCAAACATAGAACACATCCATTTTCCAAAAGCCAAACTGTTCAACAGAGAAACATTTAACATATAATTGGAAGTGGTTAATTTTTCATTTTTGACATGTTAAACTACAAATATAAAAACAAGGCACTATATAGGCTGTAGAAATGACTTATTGGTTAAAAGCTCTCACTGTTCTTCCATAGAACTATAGTATAGTTCCCAGCAACCATATCAGGAAACTCATAATAGTCTGTTAAATCCAGTTTCAGAATATCTATTGACTCTGGCCTTTCCAGACACCTGTACTCATGTGAACACACAGACACACACATACACACACACACACACACACACACACACAACTATATAAACTAGAAAAGTAATAGAAATAAAACTTTAAAATTCTCATAATTTCTTATAGTACATTAAGTTAGGGAATCACTAAAAATACTTACTATGACTACAATAAACAAGTCAGGCAACTGCTCTGTCTTACCTTATCTGGGGCACTGAAAAGTGCTAGCTGTTCTATTTCTCTCCACTTAAGTGTTTCTCTACTTTCCCCATGTACCAGGGTATACCTTTATTTGGAAAACAACCAATAAAGAAAGGAGAATACATACATTATTGATAAGCTTGCTTCTGAATTAAAAATCCAGATACATGTATGTATATAAATAGCTTAATTTTATCTGTGGAGGTGGCACTGTTTTAATGAAAAAGGAAAAAAAAAAAAAAAAAAAAAAAACACGTGTCATTATTTGTAGAGTTATACTGACCCAAATGTAATTACAATATAAATTGAAAGAAAGAACATAAACTTCAAGGTACACAATGAAGACAAGACTAGTCCCCCCACTCCCACACTTGGCTTCTTTTTAAATCGTAATTCTTCTGGAGAAGAGAGGGTCCAAATGAAGTAATAGCTCAATAATAGTTCATTTACTTTTTGATATTCAGCCTTGTCATTAACTTTTGAGTCATCAGCTCATTTTCAGTCCTGTGGTCTGCACTAATCCTGAAGAATTTCTTGATAGGACCAAACAACTATCCCAAATTTGTCTTTTGTCAATAGTTCATTTCAATTCCTGTTAGAAAAAAAAAAAACTGCAGGCTGAACACCACCTAACAACTTACTTTCTTCATTACTCACAAACAGGCTTCAAAAAAGCTAGTTAGAGGAAATCAGAGAAAGTTCACTATTACATTTACTCTTTTATAAGGGGACAGGCTGGCTTGCTAACCTGATTTTTTGTGAGCATACAAATTATGTAAATACAAGGTTGGAAAGCTACAGGGGTATATTTCTACACATGTGTGGAAAAGGCAATATTATTCTTTGGGTAAAATTATTTAAGAACACTGTTACTGTGAAGCTATTGTTTAGTGGCCACCATTAACAAAATCATTCAAAATCTAATAGACAGTTTTAACAACCATGTATTTTTACCTTTTACAGGATGATGTGAAAACTGGTGTCACCTCCAACATGCTGAAAATAACCAAGGACGAGATAGACACCAGAGATTGTAGAACACATATTCCTCTTGCAGGGCTGGCTGGCTTGTACGAATTATTTTAAGACTCAAACAAATAACACTATTGTAACTAGAAGAAAAGGAACATAATGCAGAGATGTCAAGATTACATGAGATTTAGCAAAATTATTCTCTTCTTTACATCTTTTCAGTAGAAGTCTGAAAATGCTCCATTTGAGAGCCTCACAGATGATAGACAGCCTAACAGTTAGAAGCACCTTCTCAAATTTCTTCTGACAAACATTAACAATATACCAGAGAAAGATACCTGTTCATTGTAGCAGTTTATTCTGATAGGCATCTTTTTGTTGATTCAGAATGTCTTAAAAGACAAAAATCAGTACTGTTGTGTGTCAAGGATTTACTGAACTTTTAAAAATGATTGAATTTTAAATTAGCCATGAAGAACTAAAGAACAAGAATATTTTCACCCTTTGCTCATGTTACGTCATATAGTTATACAGTAGTCTTGAAGCAAGATGGCGACTAACACACACAGCTTCTGAGTTGTGGAAGAGCTGAACGTCTGAGTTGGTGAGTGGAAGGACCTCTGAACCCAGGAAAACAACCGTGAGGCTTTCTAAACAACAGGAAACATCTCAGGAGGTAAAAACTTTGGCCTCAGGCCACCCAGGGACTTGTTTGGAGAAGGAGAGAAACAAGCTTTTGATTTCCCTGTACTCCCCTCTCCCAGACATTCCTCCTCCTCAGCACAGTGGACTCATCTTTCTCAGCACAGACCTAACTGCCTGGGGTCTGCAGTGGCTGAGGCAGAACTCTTAGCCTTTGAGCAGCAACTGCCAGTGGTACTGGTCTCAAAGTCCTAGACCCGCATGGTGGCACCATCCTTCCAGGGTCCTGGGACTGCTAGCTGCCATACTGGCTCCACAGGATCCCAATCACTGATGGTATCCCTGCCACAGGGATGATAATACCCTATATATTCACCCTAACCCAGGCAGAAACACCATACAAGCTAGGCACACCAGGCGCTGGGCCTCCAAAGCTTGGAGAGCAAAGTGGAGAGCCCCCAAGACTTACCCGAAACCATCTAGACTGGCAACCCAGTCTCCAGATACAGCGGGACTTCGTTACCTGGCAGCAGAGGAGCACTGAGCTGGCAGGCCACATCAGCACTCCAGCTTAAGACCAACCAGGGCCAAACCAGAGAAGAGAGAGCCTGGTTACACGATCCCTACTGAGGTGACCACCTTAAGATCTTCAGCTGCAGCTGGACCTCCTAACCTGGCAGTGGCAGCAGCACTGAGCTGGCAGAGCACATCAAATAAGCAGGGCCAAACCAGAGAGCAGAGAGCCTGGATACCTCGATCCCTGCCAAGTGACCTGCCTGAGAGTGAGTGCACTCTTGAGAATCTGCAGAGCCCCAGATCCAGGATCCTTCTAAAACAGAAGCCAGGCATTGAACCCCTCTCACTCATATACCCACTTGGGGAAACAGAAGGTCACTTGGGACATTGAAGCCCCTGCTCTGTGGGTCCAGTTGAGGAGTTAAGACAGTTTTTGGTAGAAATTATGCTGCGACAATCACTAGCACCTGCTACATATACAGTGCAGAGCCCCTCCCACACTCTCAAGGGTTCAACATTATCTATCACTCTGTCCCTCAAGACACACCTCCACGCACACTTCCACATACACACACAAACATACACAAACACACACATACACACACACACACACACACACACACACACACACACACGCACGCCTGCATTTGCCCCGTTTGAGCCTACGTACTTTTCACCCACAGGTACAGCTAGTCTTCAGCACACACTGAGGACACAGGACCTCTCTCAGCTTTCTGAAAAACTCTCCAGACACCAGAGAGAGACAGTACCAGTCTGAACTACAGAACCCAAAAACAAACAGGGAAGGTTTTAGATAAGCCAATGGCAAGGGATAGGCAAAAGAAAACTTGCAACATAAATCAGGATATCATGACTTCACCAGCAACTCCCAAAATTGATGGATACTCCAATTCCTCAGAAGCACAAGAAAATGACTTTACAGCTATGCTTACCCAATACTATGAGGCTCATAAAGAAGAAACAACAACTCTCTCAGAACAATAACCAGGCAAATTCAGTCAGTTAAAGATGAAATGAACAAATCTTTCAAAGACTTGGAGCGTCAACTGGAGGTAAAGAAAGAAGAAATAGACAAAATTCTTAAAGAAACACAGGCAAACATATCCAAACAAATAGAGACACAAGTAGAGTTAAAATTAGTGGCATATAGAAAGGAAATGAACAAAAAAATAGAGACCATCATAGAGAGACAGCAAACCACATTCAAACAGATGAAGGAAATGGTGCAAGGCATGAAAACAGAATTAGACTCAATAAAGAAAACACAAACTGAGAAAAACTTTGAGCTGGAGAACTTGGAGAAAAGACCAGGAACCACAAAGGTAAGCATCACAAACAGAATACAAGAGATGGAAGAGAGAATCTCTGGAGCTGAAGATACACTCGCAGAAATTGATACTTCTCTCAATGAAAAAGTAAAATCAGAAAAGTCCCAAACACAAAATATCCAAGAAATCAAGGATGCCCTGAAAAAACGAAATCTAAGAATAATAGGAATTGATGAAAAACAAGACTCCAGGTTCAGAGGTCCAGAAAATATTTTCAAGAAAACTATAGAAGAAAATTTTCCCAACTTAAAGAAAGAAATGTCCATATATATATAAGAGGCCTACAGAACACCAAATAGACTACACCAGAAAAGAAACACATCAGGTCACATCATAGTCAAAACACTAAATCTACAGAACAAAGAAAAGATATTAAAAGCAGCAAGGGAAAAAGGCCAAGTAACATATGAAGGTAGACCTAACAGAATCACACTGGACTTCTCATCAGAAACTATGAAAGCTAGAAGGGCCTGGGCAAGTGTCATGGAGACTCTAAGAGATCACAAATGTCAACCCAGACTACTATACGCTGAAAAGCTTTCAATCAACATGGATGGAGAAAACAAAATATTCCATGACAAAACTAAATTTATGCAATATTTACACAGCAAACCAGCCCTACAGAAGATACAAGAAGGAAAACTCCATTCCAATGAAAACAACTTCATCCAAGAAAACATGGCATACAGATAATATCCCAACAAAAATGGAAAGAAATCAAGCAATGAAACACAGTAATACCACCGACTCCAATACAAAAGAAATTAACATTTATTGGTCACTATTATTTATCAAAATCAATAGACTCAACTCGCCAATAAAAAGACACAGACTCACAAAATGGGTGCGGAAACAGGATCCAAAATTCTATTCTGCTGCATCCAAGAAACGCACCTCTGCAACAAAGAAAAATTCCACCTCAGAGTAAAGGGCTGGAAAAATGTCTTTCAAGCAAACAGATCCAGAAAACAAGCTGAGGTAGCTATCCTAATATATAATAAAATAGACTATCATCCAAAATTAATAAAAAAAAAAAAATGAGGCGAGACACTACATTCTCATCAAAGGGAAAATCCACCAAGAGGACATCACAATTCTGAACGTCTATGCCACAAATACAAGAGCACCTACATTCATAAACACAACATTACTAAAACTTAAATCACAAATCAATCCCAACACCTTGATGGTGGAAGACTTAAACATCCCACTTTCACCAAGGGACAGATCATCTAGACAGAAACCTAATAAGGAAATAAAGTCACTTACAGAAGTGCTAAATCAAATGGACCTAATAGACATCTACAGAACTTACCACCCAAACACAAAACAGTATAACTTCTTTTCAACACCTCATGGAACCTTCTCCAAAAAAGACCATATAGTTGGTCACAAAGCAAGCCTCAACAGATACAAGAAGATTGAAATAATCCCCTGTATTCTATCTGACCACCATGGAATAAAGCTGGCCATCAACAACAATGGAATTAGAAAAAAGCCTACAAGCACATGGAGACTGAACAACTTGCTGCCCAATGATAGCTGGGTTAAGGAAGAAATAAAGAAATTAGAGTTCCCAGAATTCAATGAAAATGAAGGTACAACATACCCTATTTTATGGCACACAATGAAAGCAGTCCTCAGAGGAAAATTCATAGCACTAAATACCTTCAAGAAAAAAATTGTGACATCTCATACAAGCAACTTAATGGCCCAACTGAAAGCCCTAGAGTAAAAAGAAGCAAATGCACCCAAGAGGAGCAGATGGCTGGAAATAATCAAACTCAGGGCAGAAATCAATCAACTAGAAACAAATAAAACTATTCAAAGAATCAATGAAACAGAGATCTGGTCCTTTGAGAAAATCAACAAGATAGACCAACCTTTAGACAAACTAAGCAAAAGGCAGAGAAAAACTATCCGAATCAGCAAATCAGAAATGAACAGGGGGACATACCTACAGACACTGAGGAAATCCAAAGAATCATTAGGTCATACTGCAAAAGCCTATATGCCACAAAATTTGAAAATCAAAAAGAAATGGACAATTTTCTTAATAGATTCCATTTACCAAAATTAAGTCAAGATCAGGTAGAAGGATTGAATAGTCCTATTGCCCCCAAGGAAATAGCAGTCATGAACAGTGTCCCTTCCAAAAAAAGTCCTGAGCCAGATAGATTCAGTGCAGAATTATATAAGACCTTCAAAGAAGTGCTAACTCCAATTCTATCCAAACTATTCCACAAAATATAAACAGAAGGAACATTACCAAACTCATTCTAAGAAGCCACAGTCACCTTGATACCTAAACCACACAAATACCCAACAAAAAAAGAGAAATTGAGACCTATCTCTCTAATGAACATTGATTCAAAAATACTCAACAAAATACTTGAAAACTGAATACAAGAACACATCACAGATATCATCCACCATGACCAATTAGGCTTCATCCCAGTCATGCACGGGTGGTTCAGCATACAAAAATCCATCAATGTAATCCACCACATAAACAAACTGAAGGAGAAAAACAACATGATCATCTCCTCAGATGCAAAAAAAGCATTTGACAAAGTCCAACACCCATTCATGTTTAAAGTCTTGGAGAGATCAGAGATATAAGGCACATATCTAAACATAATATACAGCAAGCCTATACCTAACATAAAACTCAATGGAGAGAAACTTAAATCAATACCACTGAAATCAGGGACAAGACAAGGCTGCCCACTCTCTCCATACCTCTTCAACATAGTACTTGAAGTCCTAGCCAGAGCAATATAACAACTAAAGGAGATCAAGGGGATGCAAATAAGAAAGGAAGAAGTCAAAGTGTCACTATTCGCACATGATATGATAGTATACATAAGCGACCCCCAAAATTCAAACAGAGAACTCCTCCAGCTGATAAAGACCTTCAGCAAAGTGGCAGGATACAAAATCAACTCAAAAAATTCAGAAGCCCTCCTGTATATCAAAAACAAAAGGGCCGAGAAAGAAATTAGGGAAACAACACACTTCACCATAGCCACTAACCACATAAAGTACCTCAAGCTGACCCTAACCAAGCAAGTGAAAGACTTGTTTGAGAAAAACTCCAAGTCTCTGAAGAAAGAAATCGAAGAAGATATCAGAAGATGGAAAGATCTCCCGTGCTCATGGATGGTAGGATTAACATTGTGAAAATGGCCATCCTGCCAAAAGCAATCTACAGATTCAATGCAATTTCCATCAAAATACCAACTCAATTATTTAAAGATCTTGAAAAAAAGATTCTCAGTTTCATATGGAGAAACAAAAAACCCAGAATCTCCAAAACAATCCTGTACAACAACAGATTATCTGGAGGTATCTCCATCCCCGATCTCAAGCTGTACTACACAGCAATAATAATAAAAACTGCAAAGTATTGGCATAGAAACAAAAAGGTGGATCAATGGAACTGAATAGAAGAACTAGAAATAAGCCCACAAACCTATGAATACTTGATTTTTGACAAAGAAACCAAATCCATTCAATGGAAAAAAAGACAGCATCTTCAACAAATGGTGCTGGTCCAACTGGATGTCTACATGCAGAAAAATGAAAATAGATCCATATTTATCACCCTGCACAAAACTAAACTCCAAGTGGATCAAAGACTTCAACATAAAACCAGATACTCCAAATCAGTTAGAAAAAAAAAAAAAAAAAAAAAAACTGGGGAACAGCCTAGAACTCATTGGAACAGGAGACAACTTTCTGAACAGAACACAAACAGCACAGGCTCTAAGAGCAATAATCAATAAATGGAACCTCATGAAGATGAAAATAATCTTTAAAGCAAAGGACACTGTCATCAAAACAAAACAACTGCCTATAGATTGGGAAAGAATCTTCACCAACCCTTTATCTGACAGAGGGCTAATATCCAGTATATATAAAGAACTAAAGAAGCAGAAAAGCAACAAACCAAGTAATCCAATTAAAAATGAGGAACAGAGCTAAACAGAGAATTCTCAATAGAGGAATAGCGAATGGCAGAGAAATACTTAAAGAAATGCTCAACCTCATTAGCCATTAGGGAAATGCAAATCAAAACAACCCTGAGATATCACCTTACACCCATCAGAATGGCCAAGATGAAAAGCTCAAGTGACAACACATGCTGCAGAGGTTGTGAAGAAAGGAGAACCCTACTCCACTGCTGGTGGGAATGTAAACTGGTACAACCACTTAGGAAGTAAATCTGAAGCTTTCTCAGACAAGTAGGAATCATGCTTCCTCAACACCCAGCTACACCACTGCTAGGTATATACCCAAAACTTGCTCAAGTACACAACAAGGACATTTGCTCAACCATGTTTGCAGCAGCTTTATTTGTAATAGTCAGAACCTGGAAACAACCAAGATGTCCATCAACGGAGGAATGGATATAGAAATTTGTGGTATTTTTACTAAATGGAATACTACTCAGCAATCAAAAATGAGAAAATCATGAAATTTGCAGGCAAATGGTGGGATCTAGAAAAGATCATTCTGAGTGAAGTATCCCAGAAGGAGAAAGACAAACATGGTATACACTCGCTTATAGAGACCCACAAGAAATGATAAACATAATGAAGTCTATATGCCTAAAGGAGATAAACAAGAAAGCAGACACAGCAGACACGAGGTAAGATGAGCAATCTTCACTTAGAAAGACAAATGAGATGTGCTTAGGAAGGATGGCAAGAGTCTACTACAGAAGGCATCTGAAATACCCTACCAAGCAGTGTTTCAAAACAGATACTAATACTCATAACCAAACCTTCTGCAGAAGGGGAGCTAGTATGACAGGGAAAGGATAGGAGCCCCACAAGGACCAGATATATCTGGGCACAGGTTTCTCCAACTGAAACTGTTTCTCCAACCAAGGACTATGTATGGATATAACCTAGAACCTTTACTCGGAGGAAGCTCATGGTAGCTCAATAACTAATTGGTTTCCGTAAGGGGAACAGGGACTATCTCTGACAGGAACTCAATGGCAGGCTCTTTGACTACACCCCCAAGGGAGGAGCAGTTCTGCTAGTCCACAGAAGAGGACTTTGCAGCCAGCCCTGAAGATACCTGATACAACAGGGCCAGAGGAAAAGGGAGGAGGACCTCCCCAATCCGTGGACTTGGAAAGAGGCAGGGAGAAGCTGAGGAGGGAGGCTGGGATTGGGAGGGAATAAGGGAGCGGGATACAGCTGGTATACAGAGTTAATAAAATGTAACTAATAATAGTAAACAATAAAAAATTCAGTAGTCTCCTTTATCTGACAGTTTGCATTTCATAGGTGGAGTTCCATGCTAGCCACAGCAATCTGAAAACATCATAGGATACCCCAGAAGTTGTTAATTCATAAGTTTTAAATAATGAACCATTCTTAAAAACAGAACAAAAGGTCATGCCATTCTGTGTATATCCACTATATCCTCCATCATCTTTCCTGAGATATATATTATACCTTCATCTCTCATATGACATGATTCTTTGCACTACTTACCTTCCAATTGCTTAGCAGTAATCTCTGCAATCACATTTACAATAGTTATATTTATTGTACCACCTGTGTTTAAGAAAAAAAGGACAACAGTAGTCAAATGCTATATTTCATTGTAGATATCATTCATCTCACATTTCTAATCACATAGGAATCTTACCATGTTATGTCATCACAAGAACAAGGAAAAGTATACTGCACCACTAACTTTAATTACATTATATTGTATTTTGTGATTGTTTTAGTGTATTAAATTCTAACTCTATCACATTACAGTCTTAGTACTTCCCTGTTTTACAGCTCCAAAAGACATGTTTGCTCATTATGTATATTTCCTACCTGACTTAAGATTATGTCTCTTATCTTAGAACTAAGTTTCTTAATATTATAATACATATTAGATAGCAAGATTTGGCTGTTAGATGGATTCATTACTAGTAGCAGGTTGCTATATCTAAGCCTCTCAGCCTCTCAAATCTATATATATGCTAGTTAGTATTTTTGCCAGATTGACACAAGATAGGATTATCTGGGAAGGCAGACCCACAACTGGGAAAAATACCACCATTAAATTGTTCTATTTGCAAGTCTACAGAGCATTTTTCTTCATTAATTATTGATGTGGAAGGTCCAATTTCACCTTAGACTGTGACACCCCAGGACAAGTGTTTCTGAGTTGCATTAAAAAAAAAGCATGCTGAGGAAGTCCTGAGGAACTAGCCAGTACACAACATTACCTTGTGGTTTCTGTGTCAGCTCCTTCTCCAAGTTCTTTCTTTGAATTGCTGCCCTGATCTCTCATGATGGGGGAATGTTAAGTGTAATATGAAATAAACCTGCTTTTCCTAAAAAAAAAAAAACAAACAAACAAACAAAAAAAAAAAACAGTATTTACAGAGGTTAGTATTGGCTATCATTTCAAAGATCAGAAACTTTGAACACTGGGGTCTTCCCAAAGACTCATACTCCAACCAAGGACCATGCAGGGAGATAACCTAGAACCTCTGCACAGATGTAGCCCATGACAGTTTAGTGTCCAAGTTGGTTACATAGTAATGGGAAGAGGGACTGCCTCTGACATAATTTGATTGGCCTGCTCTTTGATCACCTCCCCCTGAGGGGGGTGCAGCCTTACCAGGCCACCGAAGATGACAATGCAGCCACTCCTGGTGAAATCTGATAGACTAAGATCAGAAGGAAGGAGAGGAGGACCTCCTCTATCAGTAGCCTTCCGGAGGGGCATGCATGAGACAGGGAGGGGAGGAAGGAGGGGCTTATGGGGGGATACAAAGTGAATAAAGTATAATTAATAAAAAAATTAAAAAGCAAAAAAACACATCTTTCATACATTAAGGGATAATATTATATACAATGGCTCATGTTTGAGTCAAAGATATTAATTGCATTTAACTTAATTAAACATTTTAAAATTTTTATTAATTACACTTTATTCACTTTGTATTTCCCCTGTAGCTCTCTCCCTCTTTCCTCCTGATCCTACCCTCCCTCCCCCTTCTCCACCCATGCCCCTTCCCAAGTCCACTGATAGGGGAGGTCTTCCTCTCTTTCCTTCTGATCCTAGTCTTTCAGGGCTCATCAGGAGTGACTGCATTGTCTTCCTCTGTGACCTGGTAAGGCTACTCCCCCCTCAGGGGGAGGTGATCAAAGAGCAGGCCAATCAGTTCATGTAAGAGACAGTCCCGGTTCCCATTACTATGGAACCAACTAGGACACTAAAATGCCATGGGCTACATCTGTGTAGGGGTTCTAGGTTATCTACATGAATGGTCCTTGGTTGGATATCTGTCTCAGAAAAGACCCCTGTGCCCAGATTTTTTTGGTTCTGTTGTTCTCCTTGTGGAGCTTCTGTCCTCTCCAGGTCTTTCTATTTCCCCCTTTTTCATAAGATTCCCTGCACTCTGACCAAAGTTTGGTCTTAAGTCTCAGCATCTGCTTTGATACCCTGCAGAGTAGAGCTTTCAGAGGCCCTATTTGGCAGGTTCTTGCCCTGTTCCCTGTTTTCTCCCTCTTCTGATGTCTATCCTCTTTGCCTTTCTGAATGGGGATTGATCATTTTAGCCAGAGTCCTTCTTGATTAGTTTCTTTATGTGTACAAATTTTAGGCTGTTTATCCTAGCTTATAGGTCTAATATCCACTTATGTGTGAGTATCTACCCTGTGTGCCTTTCTGTTTATGAGATATCTCTCTCAGGATAATCTTTTTCAGTTCCCAGCATTTACCTGAAAATTTCATGATTTCCTTGTTTTTTTATTACTGAGTAATATTCCATTGTGTAGATGTACCACAATTTCTATGTCCATTTCTCAGTGGAGGGGCATCTGGGTTGTTTCCAGTTTCTGGCTATTACAAATAAAGCTGCTATAAACACGTTTGAGCAAATGTCCTTATTGTGTACTTAAGCATATTTTGTATATATTCCTAGGAGTGGTATAACTGGATCTTGAATGGTCTGAGAAAGCACAGACTGATTTCAAGAGTGGTTGTACAAGTTTACATTCCCACCAGCAGTGGAGGAGGGTTCCCCTTTCTCCACAACATCTCCAACATGTGTTGTCACTTGAGGTTTTGATCTAAACCATTTTGAGGCTGTAAGGTGAAATCTCTGGGTTGTTTTCATTTGCATCTCCCTCATGACTAAGGATGTTGAGCATTTCTTTAAGTGTTTTTTGGCCATTTGATATTCCACTATTGAGAATTTTCTGTTTTGCTCTGTACCCCATTTTTTAATTGGATTACTTGATTTGTTGCTATTTAATTTCTTGAGTTCTTTATATATACTGGATATTATTCCTCTGTGAGATGTAGGGTTGGTGAAGATCCTTTCCCAATCTCTGGGCTCTTGCTTTGTCTTGTCCACAGTGTCCTTTGCTTTCCAGAAGCTTTTCAGTTTCATGAGGTCCCATTTATTGATTATTGATCTTAGAGCCTTTGCTGTTGGTGTTCTGTTCAGGAAGTTGTCTCATGTGCCAATGTGTTCAAGGCTCATCCCTTGAACATCTATTTTCATTTTTCTACATGTAGACATCCAGTGAGACCAGCACCATTTGTTGAAGATGATATATTTTTCCATTTTATGGCTTTTGCATCTTTGTCAAAAATGAGGTGTCCATCAGTGTGTGGATTTATTTCAGGGTCTTCTATTCTATTCCATTTATACACCAGTCGGTTTCTATGCCAGAACCATGCAGTTTTTAGTACTGTTGCTGTATAGTACAGCTTGAGATCAGGGAATGAGATACCTTTCTTTCAAATTCTATAAAGAATTGTGTTGGTAATTTGATGGGAATTTCATTGAATCTGTAGATTGCTTTTGGTGGATGACCATTTTTACTATGGTAATCCTGCCAAGCCATGACCATGGGAGATCTTTTCATCTTCTGATATCTTCTTCTAATTCTTTCTTCAGAGACTGGATTTTTTTTTTCATACAGGTCTTTGACTTGCTTGGTTAGGGCCACATCAAGGTACTTTATGTCCTTTGTGTCCATTGTGAATGTTGTTGTTTCCCTAATTTTTTTATCAACCCTTTTGTCTTTTGTATACAGGAGGACTACTGATGTTTTTGAGTTAATTTTATATCCTGTCACTTTGCTGAAAGTGTTTTTCAGCTCTAGAAGATCTCTGATAGAATTTTTAGGGTCAAGCATGTGTACTATCATATCATCTGCAAATAGTGATACTTTGACTTCTTCATTTCCAATATGTATCTCCTTGATCTCCTTTGTCTTATTGGCCTATCAAGCATTTCAAGAACTATGTTGAAGAGATATGGAGAGAGTGGGAAATCTTGCCTTGTTCCTGATTTCAGTTGGATTGATTTATGTTTCTCTGCATTTACTTTGAAGTTAGCTTTAGGCTTGTTGTATATTGCTTTTACTATGTTCAGGTATGTGCCTTGTATCCTTTATCTCTCTAAGACTTTAAAAAGGAATGGGTGTTGGATTTTGTCAAATGCTTTTTCAGCATCTAAGGAGATGATCATGTGGTTTTTCTCCTTCAATTTTTTTTTTATATATAGTGGATCACATTGATGGATTTCCATATATTGAACCACCCCTGCATTCCTGGGATGAAGCTTACTTGGACATATTGGACGATATCTTTTGTTTGTTCTTCAATTCAGTTTGCAAGTATTTTGTTGATTATTTTAAAATCAATGTTGATAAGGTAGATTGGCCTGAAATTCTCTTTCTTTGTTGGGTTTTTGTGAGGTTTATGTGCCATGGTGACTGTGGCTTCATAAAATGAGTTCGGTAGTGTTCCTTCTGTTTCTATTTTGTGGAACAGATTGAAGAGTATTGGTATTAGCTCTTCTTTGAAGGTCAGATAGAATTCTGCCCTGAAATCATCTCGCCCTGGGCTCTTTTTGGATGGGAGACTTTTGATGACTGCTTCTATTTCCTCATTGGATATGGGACTATTTACTTGATTTACCTGGTTTTGATTACCCTTTGGCAAGTGGAATTGATCAAGAAAATCGTCCATTTTTCATTTAGATTTTCAAATACTGTGGTATATAGACCTAATGATTGATTATGATTGTTTGGATTTCGTCAGTGTCTGTCTTTATGTCCCCATTTTCATTTCTGATTTGGTTGATTTGGATAGTGTCTCTCTGCCTTTTAATTAGTTTATCTAAGGTTTTGTTTATCTTGTTGATTTTCTCAAAGAACCAGCTCTTGGTTTCATTAATTCTTCCAATTGTTTTATTTGTTTCTAACTTACTGATTTCAGTCCCGAGTTTGATTATTTCCAGCTGTCTACTCCTCTTTGGTGTGTCTGATTCATTTTTTCTAGGGCTTTTACCTGAGCCATTAAGTTGCTTGCATGAGATGTTTCAAATATCTTCTTGAAGGCACTTAGAGCTATGAACTTTCCTCTTAGCACTGCTTTCATTGTGTCCCATAATTTTGGGTATGTTGTGTCTACATTTTCATTGAATTCTAGGAATGCTTTAATTTCTTTCTTTATTTCTTCCCTGACTCAGCTGTCATTTTGTAGCAAGTTTTTCAGTTCCCATGTGTATGTAGCTTTTTGCTATTTCTGAGGTTGCTGAGGTCCAGCTTTAGTCGATGGAGATCAGAGAGGATACAAGGGATTATTTCAATCTTCTTCTATGTGTTGGGCTTGCTTTGTGACCAGCTATATGGTCTATTTTGGAGAGGGTTCCATGAGTTGCTGAGAAGAAGGTAAATTCTTTTGTGTTTGGGTGAAAGGTTCTATTGATGTCTGTTAGGTCCATTTGAGTCATGACCTCTGTTAGCGTTATTGTTTCTTTGTTTAATTTGTTTGTTGACCTGTCCTTTCTTGAGAATGTGGTATAGAAGTCTTCCACTATTAATGTGTGGGGATCTATGTGTGGTTTAAGTTTTATTAATGTTTCTTTTTAAAATATGCTTGCCTTTTTATTCGGGGCATAGATGTTCTGGGTTGTGATACCTTCCTGTAGGAATTTTCCCTTGATGAGTATGAAGTGTCCTTCCCCATCTCTTTTGACTAACTTTAGTCTGACTGTATTTTCTTCTTTTTCCTTCTATTCCTTCACCTGTTTATTTGAACAATCCTCTGTTTCTTTTATTTCTTTCAATAATTTCATTATTTTCTCCCTGAAAGCCACAAACTGTTTGGCTGCATCTTCCTGTATTTCTTAATGGATGGCTATAATCTGTTTGACTTTATCTTCCTCTAATTCTTTACACACTTTTTTTGCTTCCTACACTAACCTCCTCATAAGCATAGATGTAAGGTCATCTTCTTGAATTTCACTTAGGTTAGTGTGTCCAGGGCTACTTGCCCCTGGATAGATGTGTTCTAGTGATACCATATTGCTTTGTCTTTTGTTGGTTGTGCTTTTATGCTGTCCTCTACCCATCTGGCTGTCTCAGATGTTTTCTGGTAATTTCTGGTGCCTGCTGGGTCCTGGAGTGGGAAGAATCACCTTGGCAGGTTTCTGAAAGAAATTTCCTCATCTTTTTGTGTGTGGTTAACTGAATGATGGCATTTCTCAGGAATTGTCACAGTTTACCTCAGGCATATGGACCTGTGTGGCAACTGTGGTGTTCAGGAAGACTCTCCTGTCATCAGAAGAGGTCCTGGACATGGCTGTCCTGCTGCTGGGTTTCTTGCTCGGAATTTAATGAGCTGCTGCTGCTCTCAAGGTGTATTTGTTGGGTGCAGCTCTCTTGAAGAACAGGGAGTCAAGCAGTTTCCTCAGTTTAGCTAGGCATAACTGGTCACATCTTGGAGCAGTATCTGAGGGCTGCTCCAATGGTTCTCAGGATTTTGTAGGTCTGAGGTTGTAGCTGTGTGCCTCAATGCCCTAGTGGTAATCAATGGCAAGTGAGCAGGTCACTCATGCCTACAGTAGAAGGCTAGAGCCTAGAGCCTGCATTAACCAAGAAAGTCTTCTGGAGCTGGGTATCCTGAGTGTTGGACCTGATGTTTTCCCCTCTGTGGGGTTTCCTCCCAACAGGCCCACCCTGACTGTGCTTTAAGGACTGCAGTTCTGTCTGGGGTGGAGAGAAGAACATGCAGGCACAGGAGTGTGGCTCTGCCTTGCTGGCAATTGGGTGTCTGGGTGTCTGCTGAAACTCAGTAACTTTTCCTGAGAACTTTTTTTTGGGGGGGAATGCAGGTATTGGCTGAGTGCTCTGAGGTCAGACCTGCTGTTCCCCTCACTGTGGGCTTCCACCTGACAGAGAAACTCAGTCTCTGGTGCCCTGGGTCCAACAGTTCTATCTGGGGCAGTGAGTCAGGCATGCAAGGAGGACTCTGTGCTGGCTGCTCGGTGCCTGCTGGACCCCGGGTCTTTTCCAGGGATTGTCTGGGTGACCTAAGATCGGTCCAGATCAATTCCTACACATGTGGTTTTCCTTTGACTGGAAATCCCAGTCTCTGGTTTTGTGGGGCCAACAGGTCAGTCTGGGACAGTGATCAGAGATTGTGGATCTGGGCAGGGTACCAAGCTCCTGGTGGAACCTGGACTTCTGCAGTTTAGCTGGGTAAGTTGAAGCTGATTGAATCCCACAGTGTGGGATTTCCTCTCACCTGGGAAACACAATCGCTGGTGTTTTAAGGTCCAGAGTATCTGTCTGCTGGTCACTGTGTAAATCCTGCTGTGTTGTTGGTCAAAAAGTGTGGCGTCCAGGTGCCGCCATCTTAGATCGAAACCTTAATTAAATATTTTAAGGTTTTATTTCATATAATTTGAAATAAAGTATGTAGATAACAGAAGAAAGTTATAAGAATTTTATCATATTTTAACTTAATATTAATGAGTATTACATTAATGGTTATATCTATAATGCCAGGGAATATCAACATTATCTTATAATGTTATATGTAATATATTTATGTGATAACATCAGTTATAATTAAAATGTGGTAATTTTGAAATTATTAAAAATTTTTCTTAACAAATCACACAATCTTAAGAACACTGATAATGCCTGAAGAATTAAGGGTGTGCCTACAGGATGGAACAAAGATTGAGGAAATATCCAACCAATTACTGGACAAGTTGAGACACAGCCCATGGGAAAGAACCAATCCCAGACACATTAATGTTACCCTGCTATGCTTGTAGACAGCAGCCTAGCATCACTCCTCTGAGAGACTTCACCCAGCAGCTGGTGGGAACAGATGCAATGACTCACAGCCAAACATTAAACAAAGCTCAAGAGTCCTTTGGAAGAGCTGGCGGAATGACTAAGAAAGCAGAGGAGTCAAGGGTTCCACCAAAAGACTTACAGAGTCAACTTACCTGGGCACATGGGGTCTCACAGAGACTGTCCCGTCAACCAAAGAGCATTCATGACTTGTCCTAGGCCCCCTGCACACTTGTACTAGATGCAACAACTGGAGAAGGGGTCCTCTCTGACTGTGATGCCTTCCTTTGGATTGTTCCCCTAACTGGGCTGCCATGTCTGGGCTCAGTGGGACAGGGTACACTTACTTAGTCCTGCAGTGGCTTAATGTGCCTATTGGAGATCCCACTGTTCTTTGAGGTGAAAAAGAGGGAAGAATAAGGGGAGAAGTATGCAAGAGGGGGGACTGGGAAGAGGGTGTTGCAATCAGAAATTTTCAAAAAGAAAATTTCTTTAAAAATTAAGAATCAAGGGTGTTATACATTTTGTGGGCTCTGCCATTTGCATACAATCAAAAATCAAAATTCACTTACGAAATGCTTATTTATATGTAAATATTTTTCAAGATGCTGAGGGGGTTAAATTCTTAAGTGTGTCTGATGCGTCCAAAACAAAAAGGGGGAACTGTAGAGAGCTGCATAATGCCGCGCCTGAAAGATGGAGCTGGTTTCCGCCTTCCACCTTCCCGATGGTGAGTGCTCTCTGTCACAAACAACTCCACATTTGGCTAAGGCTGAGGATCTGGCTTGCTTCCCTGTATGTGGACCTATCTGCATTGCCCACGTGGCGTGCTGAGGTTGGCTACCCAGAGGCTATTTAAAGTGGGCTGGCTTTACCCACGGTCAGATGATTGTTCAAGGTTCCTGAATAAACTGCATTGAAAAAAAAATTCTTAAGTGAATGAAGCAACATGCACTGTCCTCAAAAACACTGGTATGAATAGGTAAATAAAATTGCACTTGTAAACAACAACTCTAAGTACATCCACACTGCCATATTTTCTAACATCCAGTTGAACTCCTTCCCCTCTCCGGGGACTAAACAAGGATCTTTATTGGCCACAGCTATTTGAAAGGAATGAAGGGGAAAGAGTGGTGGCACCCATCCATACCAGACCTACAGGGTTTTATGGACTTTTAGGTAATGGAGAACACGGCCAGGTAGTGGCAAATCATCTCTGGCTTTATCTCCACCTGGTTGGAGGTCTTGACGTTGCCGTTGTACATACCAACCATGCTGCCTATCATCTCTGGAAGAATGATCATGTTGCTCATGTGGGTGTTCACCATCCTAGCTTCTCCAGGGGTAGAGCCTCCTTCTTGGCCTTTTTCAAGTACTTGAAAAGTGATTGCTGCTTCCACCACAGGGCACAGTTTAGGTGCTTACTACCATCAGCTGCTCATGGGACATCCCCAGCAGTTGGTCGAGCTCCACACTACTGGTAAGTGAACTTATGTAAAGTCCACTTCTTCTCCTCTACTTCAGCCATCTCTGGATGCTCAAAAAAGGAAGCTTTGGCTGACTCTTCCCCATTGAATTCTTAACACTTTTCAACTGTCCAGGTGAAGCTCTGTTTTCCCCATTAGTAGGTGATTTTATTTATATTGCCCTCAAACATGCACATATTTTAAAAAGCTTCAACTGTGTTAGGTATTCATACTACCTATTAAATGATTCTTCATTTTAGTTATCTCTCTTCATATTCCCTCTCTCATTCCCTTTTCATTTCCCTTCCCTATTTGATTTTTGCATTTCAGGCACCACAGCCATCTAACCATCCATCCATCTATCCATTTATCACTGGGGCTGAGTCTGAGTTACCTCACTCCAGATAACTTTTTCTATCCATTTATCTGCAACTTTCATTATTTTGAATTGCTGAGTATGCTCCACTGTGTAAATGTACATAATTTTCTTCATTCATTCATCTCTTGTGGGGTATTTAAGTTGGTTTTAATATCCAGCTGTTATAAGGAGAGCAGCAACAATGATGTTTGAGAAAATGTTTCTGTAATACTTGGCTGTATGCTAAAAAGTGGAATAGCTGGTTCTTGAGGTAAATCAATTACCATCTTCTTGACAGACTGCTACTTAGGGCTACTCATGGACAGATGATTTTTTTATAAAGTGGCCAGAAATACACACTGGGAAAAAAGAGACCATCTTCAACAAATGGTGCTAGTCAAATGGGTATCTGCATGAAGAAGAATCCAAATAGACCTATACTTATCACTGTGAACAAAACTCAAATCTAAATGAATCAAGACCTCAACATAAAACTAGATACACTACATCTAATAGAAGAGAAAATGAGGGAATAACCTTGAACTCAGTGGGACAGGAAATAACTTTCTGAACAAAACATTATTATCACAGACAACCACTAAGATCAACAATTAATAAAGGGGACTTTGTGAAACCGAGGAGTTTCTTCAAAACAAAGGACAGAGTAATTCCAACAAAGCAGAAGGCCATAGAATGGGAAAATATTTTACCAATAACACATCAGTAGATGGCTAATGTCTAAAATATATAAAGAACTCAGGAAACTAAATAGCAAGGAAAATAATCCAATTTTAAAATGGGGTACAACTCTAGACAAAGAATTCTCAGAAAAGGAAACTGAAAAAGCTATTTCCTTTTTAATCTAAGATGAGATTTAAATTTTCAGTTCTACCAGGCTGTTACATGCTTTATTTTGAACAATTCTGATTATTTTTTCCTAGCTATATTAGATAATGTTAAATAAGTTAATTAATATTTAATATTCTATTGTTGTTCAAATACATACATGTGATTGTGTTATATGCATATATTGAAGTTGCTATTTATAATATTTAAATCCTCTATATTCTTTCTCAGTTTCAAATATAAACTTAGTATCCTATAAAAACTAAGGAATATCTTAAATTTTACTTAAGATTGCAAAGTTGTCCATATTGCCTAAAAATTCTAAGTTGTTTTGTTACTAGTTTTGCAAATATATACTTATATTTTTAAAAACATGCCTGTTTGTATCTGATGGATTATTTATTCCATAACAAGGATTCTTCATGTCTTTTGCTCTTTGCTTTACTGGTAAGTGTTCAATATTTCATGCCATCTCTGCTCCTGCTACAGAGCTCTGTCACAGGCTGAAAATAGTCACAGACAATATGTAAATGACAAGTATGGTTGTATCCCAATAAAACTTCATTTACAGGAACTTGCGGTTTGGCCTGGGGGCAATACCTGGCTGACATGGAAAATGGCACAATCTAAATGGACTTTACCTAATACAATCATGGCTTGTTTCACTTTCCTAAAGCAGAATGAGGCTGATTATCCTGTCCTCTAAGTAGATGGTGGCCTACACAATGTCAAAGCATTTCAGGGACATTGCCTTGGTCAAGTTATCTGAGAGGAAAGCACTCAATTTTTAAAGGTATCGACTCACACACAAAGAAAGGAAAATGACCACAGAGCTGAACAGGGAGCTAGTACAAAAGGCAAATAGTAAACACTATCTCCTCAAGGTCATACTAAACTCTGCCACCTTTGTTTGGGCAGATGAGCTGTGAGAAGTATTTTTCCCTCAGGCCCTGGAAGAGCACTTTGCAGGAGCAATGGAATGCAGTGCTGACACTGTGCAGAAAAAAAAAAAAAAAAAAAAAAACTAATAAGAAGAGAAGAGCTTTTACCCTCCCCATGTATTCTCCCTTTACTGGTTTAATTTAATAATTATTAGATTTTTCTTGTTTATATCACTGCATGGGCTAAAAGTAAGAAAATAGCAAAATTGTTACAAAAATATTGATTTGTCACCAGATTTATTTTTAAGTTTGTTTCTCCCATAGAAAATATTTAAACTACTCCAGATTTCCTCTTGAAATGTGCATATGTAAAAGTCCTTTTTCCAGAGTCACACACACATACATACACACACACACACACACACACAAAACAAGCACATTACAAAACACAAACAGAACAGTATGCTGAAAACATTTGTCCAAGCAAAGTTCAAAGCAAACTTGTTGCTAGAGTTATGAAATGGAATGGATACCACAGATATATTTGCTCCTTGTCATTAAGAAGAAAAGGTCAATCCTCTTTGATCAGATATTTTCAGAAAAAAAAAGTGATTTTAGAAAAGCATTTCCCTCTTTTTCTGATTCTGCTCACAAAGAATAAAATGATT
Source organism: Meriones unguiculatus (assembly GCF_030254825.1). Lineage (NCBI taxonomy): Eukaryota > Metazoa > Chordata > Mammalia > Rodentia > Muridae > Meriones > Meriones unguiculatus. Next base: position 52,998,440 of record NC_083369.1, on the reverse strand, counting down.
TCATTTCTATTTATGACTATGGGTTTTCAAAGGAGTTGTTTATCAGAATGCCACTCTAAACAGGATTTGAAGAAAGTTGGAGAGTATATTAATTATAGAGTGCTATGGTTGCCTCAATTTCCATGTTAGTAAGTGCTGCATCACTGATTTGGGGTGGCATCTCTTCCATGTAGAGTACTTATAAAAGTGCAAATATATGAACAGAAAATTCTCACTTCAAAGAGAAACAGAACTGTTTTGAAAGACAGCCTTTGAATGCAATCTTATTCAAAAAAAGCCAATTTAGAGAAAATAGTATCTAAAAATGTCAACACCTGTATTCTTCCTGAGACTATGCTTTCTTTTGACAACAGCACTGAAAAGCTAAGAGTACTTTGAAAAACAAACATACCCCACTTTACTTGGTTGTAGAATGCGTACTTGGAGATTTTATGGTGCCCCCATGCTTACAATATATTTTCACTAAAAAGCAAGTTAACAAATTTTATATGAACAGTTGTCTAACCCCACACAGCACATACTGGAAGGTTAAACTTCATTTCAGAAAACAAGTCATATGACCCGTGTGCATGTGAATGTTTTTCCAATATATCTACTCCAACCCAAAAAAGTTTTCTGCTATAATTTTGATCAATTTTTAAAGTTGGAATATAATAAGGAAAATTAAGTTGTAACATTGCAAAATTGTGCTTTTCTGCTTTTACAGATTATTGTAAATACCCTTTGATCTGTAAGAAAAATGTCTTTTTCATTGGCAACACAAATCATATTGAATATGACAAAGATTTTTTGTAATAGTTTAAATGAAAACATTGTAGAAGACAATGCTCACATTCGTCTAGAATAGGATAGAATAGATTCAGTCGCCACTGTTAGTTAAATATGGGTGGTATAGAAATTCCACTAATGATCTGCCTGAAATTTCTAGTAGCAATTTTTAATTATTCATGATGCTTTGTTTCAGGAGTTTACAGCAATAAGGCATACTGAGACAAAAATAGTTGTGTAACTCCCAATGGGGGAAAAAACATGAAATTGAGAGGGAGATATATTGAGGATATATTCTGAGAGGAGCTGGAGGGAGAAAGTGGGTCCCAGGAAAAGGTGCAGATCAGGGACCTGCTGCTCCTTGGTCTGTTGTAGGCTTTGATTTTCACCAATCCTACTTTATTTATGGTTTTTAAACACCATTTCCTCCCTTCCAGCCTTCTGGCCTTAGATAGGAGATTTGTAGGGAAAAGGGCTATAGGCCTCTTTTATCTACTTCCTGCTGATTAGGGTTGATGGGTCTTTATGGGATTACCAAACTTAGTAGTCAGGATACCAGCAGTCCAGACCTAAGGCCAAGTGTTGAAGCACAAAGATCAAAGCAGTGATGTCAATCCAAAAAGCAACGCCTCACTATGTGTGGGCCTGTATATATTTCAGAGTCCATGCATGGATATTTTCAGTTGGCCAAAGACATTCCCCTCAAACAAGAGAGCTCACAGCAAAATGGCATGTGCCCTCTAACAAGCCAGCCTCCAGCAAACTATCACATACACAGCTTATAGCAAAACATCATATGACAAAACTGAGTCTTCAAAGAAACCAGAAACTTCCACTTCAATGAGAATTTAACTAACAATAGTATTAAAAATTCTTAGGTTATATTGGAAACATTTGTGTCTGTGGTTGGTACTGGTAACTGAAAGCAGGATTGGGCATATGTCAGAAAAATGTTGAGCCACAAACTCAACCTTCTTTCCTTCCTTCCTTCTTTCTTTCCTTCCTTCTTTTCTTTATCTCTCCTTCCTTCATTCTTTCTCTCTCTCTTATATCTTATTTCCTTACATCTTGAGTGTGTGTGTGTTTCTGTAAGTGTGTGTTATAGGGGGATGTTAAGTTCAGGGCAGGGATTGGAGATATGTGTCAACAATTAATACTGGGGAATGCTTTTACAAAGGACCTGAGTTTCCAGTACCCATAATGAGTAGCTCGTAATTGCCCACAACTTCAAGCTCTCTTCTAACCTCTGCAGAACCTACATGCATATCCATGTATCTCCACCCAGACACATACACAGACTTTGAAATAAAATCTAAATGTAAAAACTTTATTACTCTGAAAGCTCTTAAATATTATGGACTTCCTACTTATGCTTTCTTCCCATAAAACCACTACTAATCTTTGTATAATGAAGTATTATAAGTTTTCTTATATTCAGGAGTACTGAAAACTGTATGTATCATCATTTCACATCCATTTATTTTTCAATTTATTAGAGGATTACATTTGTTTTACCTCTGAAGCGTTATAGCAGGCAAAGTAATGACTAGAGAAACATAAAAATGGTTATGTTAAGATAAACCTATGTTAGAGCAATGTTAGTGAATATGAATATAAAATAAAAGTAATACAGGTTGGACATGGTGGTATATGCCTTTAATCCCAGATCTCTGAGTTCAAGTCAGCGTGGTAATATAGTGAAACCCAGGGCAGCCAGATCTACATAGTGAGACCATGTCTCAAAATAAAAGAGAATAGAGGAATTAATTTTTAATTCATTTATGATTAGTGAAGTCACAATTGTCAAATCTGTGAGGCATAACATAATTTTCCTGTGAAATAACAAATCTAATCTGTATAGTATTTACTCAATTTACAAAAATTTTCTGTCCTAGTTTGCTTTCTACTGCTGTGACAACATCATGACCCAAAGCAACTTGAGAATAAAAGGGTTTATTTCACTTGTGTAAACCAATAACAGTCCATCATTGAGAAAAATATGAAGAGGGTACTCAAGCAGTAACAAAAGCAGGGATCATGCAAGAAAAGTGCCTACTCTTTTACTCTCCATGGCTTGCTAAGTTTGTGTTTTTTTTAAAAAAGAGCCAGGACCATCCATATATTCAGGGGTGGTACCACTCACAGTGTAATCTTCCTCTCATATCAATCATTAATTAGCAACAGGCCACACAGACTTGTCTACTGGCCAATCTGGTGGACATGTTTTCTCAAATGACTAACAAGCTCAGTGTCAAAATATTTACAATTTTAATACTTCATCTTTGAAGAAAGAATTGTATTATCACAATTTTAATCACCATTTAAAACATTAGAAACCATTTTTAGAATAGCTACAATGTAACTGGTACTGGGTTTTATTTAAACAAAATATAACTGATAATGATAAATTTATGTACAGCCATTTTCTCCCAGAATGCCAAAGAGCTTTTCAATGATAAAAGAATGGCTGATGTTCATGACAATATGACAAGGTATTTTGGCATCCCTCGAGTGGAACTTTGGCTGATATACAGGTCTCAGAACAACACATCTTTATGGTGTGTGTTAATGGAAAGAACATGATGAATGCCCTTGAGCAGTATAAGGAGGAGGAGCAGCAACAGTGCCTAGGGACAGATGATGATGATTTGTTACTTGGAAATGTCAGAGGGTAACCATTTTCCGCATATTGAGTTAGAAGTAATGCAGAGGTAATGTTTCAGATTATTGTGTAGGGCTAATATTTTGGATACTGAATCTGAATCAAAATCATCTTATCTCTTAAGCAGGCTTAAGGACAAAAGACATGGCCAAATTTGAAAAGACCTGCAATATTTTGGGATTATGCTGAGGGTAACAGTTTACTGAATGGGTCTTTGGCTTTTGGAAATGTCTGAAATTAATATAAACATGCTTTCATTATTTTCATTTCCTGCGACAATTAAAATGTGATTCAGTCTTATACCTGAAATTCATTGTAACCAATGTACCTTCTGTATTATATTATATCATTATATATAATTGATTAAAATATATATTATATGCAGTTTTCAAAACATGTTGAAAAGAAAACACTGTCTACTGAATAAAAAGGTCAGATAGAGGAGACAATGGGTTTAATTCTGAAGGAGAACACTGTGGCTATAATATCCCCAAGCCCTGGATATTGCCTTGATTCCACTTTAAGCATCAGCCTTTTAAGGTGTTGGTATGGTCTCAAGAAAATACTATCAGAGGAGTCTTTTAAATGTTTTCATTGCTATATTTTGACAATTGAGGTTTTAAATTGTTTAGTATATTATCAAACCATGTTATGTTGTAGAGACTTCCAAATTTACCTGAATTCATAGCAATTGCCTCTTAATTTCATGTCACCTTGACTCATCTGAGAAATATAGGATTCTGTGTGCCGCTATTTTTCATCATATTTTAAATAAAAATTTCATATTCTCAAGCCCTGAGCTATTAGTGATACTGTTGAACAAGATACGTTTTGTTTCATAGTATTTAGAGATTCTAACTGTTTTAATCAAATTATCCATTAAGTTATAAAAAGATGTTTTACTACCTAAAAATTTCATATTGAAGAGAAAAGTTCTCTGTGTTGTGGAGTATTTATTAGAATCTTGAGGGCTGTTCTATGATCAGGCTATACCCTGAATAATCAAGACAAAGAAATATTAAATTATTTAAACTGTTTTGGCACAATAACTAGGCAGGTACAATTTAAACTAATTTTATAAGTTACTCTGGCAATCTCCCAACTGCATCCCCCAAGTTACTTGCCAATAGGTGGTCCTCTTTGGGCTGGATAATCTCAATCAGGCCATGTCTTTTCTCCATCTTCTTTCTTCTCTTCTCTCTCAGCTTCTCTAGGCCTTGGCCTACTTGTCCCTACCTATGGCCTCCACCTGGAACAGAATCTCCACCTATCTCTGTTCTACCCAGCTACAGGCTTTACCCTTTTTTAAAAAAATTCAGTCGGAGAATATTGGGGATCAAAGTTTATACAACATCATTTGGTGTGTGGGAGAATGTCCTCCTCTGGAAAACAAACAGATCTTGTGGGCCCATCTAAATACAAAGAGCACCAGACCAACCCCTAACATCACTGTTTTTTTTTTTCCCTTTCATGTCAGGATACAATGTTATCTGTAGAAATGACCACTCAGCATATTTATATGTACTCCATGTTTGTACACTAGTTCATAATTTTATACTTGTTTTTAAAATGTTTTGTAAGTTGTTATTATAAGTGAAGATAGCTTGTATTCCCAGTTGATGGTAGCACATACCTTTAATCCCAGCATTCAGGAAACAGAGACAGGTGGATCTCTGTGAATTTGAGGCCGGCCTTGTCTACAAAGCTAGTTACAGGATGGCCAGCACTACACAGAGAAACCTTGTCTAAAAAATAAACAAACAAAAAAAGATAGTTTGTGTTACTGACTATTATATGTGTATGTATGTAAATATGTATATATACATACATATATACTAACTGAACTTCAAAGGAAATAATTGGTTCTCAACATTCAAATAGAAAGTGAAGGAGGAAAACAGTATGTATCTTCCAATACAAGCCTTCATAACCCTGTACAACATTGCTTCATTTAATGCGTAATAGTTTTATTTGTGTGGCCATCATTCACATATATCTAATCTGTTATTCACTGAGAAAGAGATAATGAACATACTATAAGCTGTACATTCACATATATCTAATCTGTTATTCACTGAGAAAGACATAATGAACATACTATAAGCTGTACAGAAAACAGTCTAAATTAATATTAATTGAATTAAAAGTAATTAACACAAATGACATTGTACTCTCCAGAAGTTAAAGCATGAGACAGATGGTAGGGTTTGTTAAATAGCTATTGCATGTTCGTCTCTGTAATATATATTCTCAGATTTTGTTGCCTGCTCTAGCTGCTCAGAAGAACTCTTAATTTATTTTTTAAGGTTAAAAAAGCTAATTTGTATGATGGTGTCAGAAAAAATAAATAGGCATAACATCATCTACCTCTTAGTGTCCCAGACAAATAAATAAAAGAAATGCTTAGGACTCAATATTATAGCATGGAAAATGAGGCAAAAATATAAGAGCTGATCATTCAACATGACAGCTTGAGGCTGAGTAGTAGGGAAGCAGAAAAGCAAACATCAAACACACTGCCTCAGGGCCACACAGGTGCTGACTGACTTACCAACAAATTCAGGGCTTTCTTGGATGTGAATAATGTCTAATCCACATTTACCCTACAGAAATTTGGTAAGGACTACTTACAGTTTCAGAATCCAAAAGATAACATTAAAAATGTAGATGATGGCACACATGCCGAGGGAGGAGGGAGGGTGGGATTAGGAGGGGAGGAGGGAGGGGTTTATGGGGGGATGCAGAATGAATAACGTGTAATTGATGAAAAATTAAAAAAAATTCTAAATTTTCTTTAATATCAAAAAAATGTAGATGATGAATCACATCTTCTGGGGGTTTCTAAAGATAAAGAACATTATTTTGAGGGGGAGAGGTATGGATTTAAAATTCTGAAACTTTTTTTTTAAACACATTTTTTTTTCCATTTTCAGAAATCCATAAGGATTTCCAAAACTTTCCTTGCATTTCTGTTTGTGGATATCCTTCCAGGTCTCTCTCTTTCTCTCTCTCTCTCTCTCATACACACACACAGAAATAGATTCAATCAAATTCAGTCTCCTTTTAAAAAGATATGGCAAATTAAATGTTATTTTTATTAATTAATATTTCTTGTCCTGATTTTGACCATTATAAAAGAATACATTAGTTTGCATCTTAGTTTATGATAGAAATACTCATGAAGGAAAATACAGGGTTAAACAATTAGAAAATTATTTAATCATATTTTCATGGAAATATTCATTCTCAAAGTTAATAATTTATTTAATTAAAATTCTCTTCACTTAGTTGAGTGGCTATTTGGTATACTCAATGAGCCTAACTCTCAGAGAGGAATATATGCTTCAAAAGGTAAGGGAAAGAAATGATGTGACTTTTTATGACTATGAAAGTAGTTCATGCATATTGTAGGTAATTTAGAAAATGAGAAAATACACAAAAGTGCGGTTTTCTACCCATAATTTCACCATTTAGAGTTTAACATTTTTCTCTGATTTAAGAATGCTCTTTTCTTAATACACATATGCACATGGAAACAATACCTTATGAATGACAGTACAATAGCAAATGATAATGGCTTCAAGTTCTCACAAACCTTATACTTTGGAATTACGAAGGTATCTGAAAGGGTTAAGATTGCGGTGACTGTGTAGATTATGTGTGTGGTGTATGTACATATTCCGGTGTGTTCTCACTGCAGCTCAATTGGCTGGGCAGTGAATAGCACTGATACATGTGTTTCAACACCCCTACTACTGGACTTACAAACATATACCACCATATCCAGTTATTGGGTGCTAGGGATCCAACTCAGATCCTGAGACTGGTACAGTGAACACTTTACTCATAGAGCCATCTGGTCCAGGGCCCAGGTTTAATATTTTTTAACTTTTACTAATTACACTTTATTAACAACTTTGTATCACCCCATGAGCCCCTCCCTGCTCTCCACACAATCCCACCCTCCCTCCCCTTCTTGATGCATGCACCTCCCCAAGTCCACTGATAGGGGAGAACCTCCTCTCCTTCCTTCTGATCTTAGTCTATCAGATCTCATCAGGAGTGGCTGCATTGTCATCTTCTGTGGCCTGGTAAGGCTGCTCACCCCTCAGGGGAGGGTGATCAAAGAGCAGGCCAATCAGATTATGCCAGAGGCAGTCCCTCTTCCCATTAATATGGAACCCACTTGGGCACTAAACAGCCATGGGCTACATCTTTGCAGGGGTTCTTCTGGGTGTTCTGTTCTAGGTTATATCCATGCATGGTCCTTAGTTGGAGTATCAGTCTCTGGGAAGATCCCTGTGTTCAAATTTTCTGGTTCTGTTGCTCTCCTTGTGGAGTTCCTGTCCTCTCCAGATGGTACTGTTTCCCACTTCTTACATAAGATTCCATGTGCTCTGCCCAACGGTTGGCCATAAGTCTCAGCATCTGCTTTGATAATCTGCAGGGCAGAGCCTTTCAGAGGCCCTCTGAGACAGGTTCCCAGCCTGTTTCCTGTTTTCTTCTTCTGATGTCGTTCCTCTTTGCCTATCAGGATGGGGATTGAGCATTTTAGTCAGGGTCCTCTATCTTCGTTAGTTTCTTTAGATGTACAGATTTCAGTAGGTTTATCCTGTATTATATAACAATACAAGTGAGTATATACCATATGTGTCTTTATGCTTTTGGGACAGCTCACTCTGGATGATCCTTTCTAGGTCGCACCATTTACCTGCAAATTTCATAATTTCCTTATTTTTCAATGCTGAGTAATACTCCATTGTGTAGATGTACCACAATTTCTGCATCCATTCTTCACTTGAGGGACATCTGGGCTGTTTCCACCTTCTGGCTATTACAAATAATGCTCCTACAAACATGGTTGAGCAAATGTCCTTATTGTGTAGTTGGGCCTCTTTTGGATATATGCCTAGGAGTGGTATGGCTATGTCTTGAGGAAGTGCTATTCCTAGTTGTCTGAGAAAGCACCAGATTGATTTCAAGAGTGGTTGTACAAGTTTACATTTCCACCAGCAGCGGAGGAGGGTTCCCCTTTCTCCACAACCTCTCCAGCATGTGTTGACACTTGAGTTTTTGATCTTGGCCATTCTCATGGGTGTAAGGTGAAATTTCAGGGTCATTTTGATTTGCATTTTCCTAATGGCTAATGAGGTTGAGCATTTCTTTAAGTGTTTCTCTGCCATTCGATATTTCTCTACAGAGAATTCTCTGTTTATCTGTTCTCCATTTTTTAATTAGATTACTTGGTTGCCTTCTTGTCAGATTCATTAGTTCTTTATATATATGGGATATTAGCCCTCTGTCAGATAAAGGGTTGGTGAAGATGCTTTCCCAATCTATAAGCATTTGTTTCGTTTTGATGACTGTGTCCTAGGCTTTACAGAAGCTTTTCAGTTTCATGAGGTCACATTTATTGATTGTTGCTCTTAGAGCCTGTGCTGTTGGTGTTCTCTTCAGGAAGATGTTGCCTGTACCAAGGAGTTATAGGGTTTTCCCCACTTTTTCTTCTAACAGATTTAATGTGTCTGGTTTTATGTTGAGGTCTTTGATCCACTTGGAATAAAGTTTTGTGCAGGGTGATAAATATGGAACTATTTGCATTTTTCTACATGTAGACATCCAGTTAGACAAGCACCATTTGTTGAAGATGCTTTTTTTCATTGTATGGTTTTAGCATTTTTGTCAAAGATCAGGTGTCCATAAGTGTGTGGGTTCATTTCTGGGTCTTCTGTTCTGTTCCATTGATCTACATTTGGTTTCTAGGCCAGTTCCATGCAGTTTTTATTACTATTGCTCTATACTACAGCTTAAGATCAGGGATGGAGATACCTCCAGAAGATCTTTTATTGTAGAGGATTGTTTTAGCAATTCTGGGTTTCTTCTTATTCCATATGAAGTTGAGAATTTTTCTTTCCAGGTCTGTAAAGAATTGTGTTGGTAATTTGATGGTAATTGCATTGAATCTGTAGATGGCTTTTGGTAAGATGGCCATTTTTACTATGTTAATCCTGCCAAGCCATGAGCATGGGAGATCTTTCCATCTTCTGATATCTTCTAATTCTTTCTTCAGAGACTTGAAATTTTGTTCATACAAGTTTTGACTTGCTTGGTTAGCGTTACACCAAGGTACTTTATGTTTTTTTGTGGCTATTGGGAAGGGTGTTGTTTCCCTAATTTCTTTCTCAGCCCTTTTGTCTTTTGTATACAGGAGGGCTACTGATTTTTTGGAGTTAATTTTGTATCCTTCCACTTTGCTAAAGGTGTTTATCAGCTGTAGGAGTTTCCTGATAGAATTTTTGGGGTATACTATCATATCATCTGCGAATAGTGGTAATTTGAATTATTCCTTTCCAATTTGTATCCCCTTCTCCTTCAGCTGTCTTATTGTTCTGGCAAGGACTTCCAGAACTATGTTGAAGAGATATGAAGACAGTGGGCAGCCTTGCTTTGCCCCTGATTTCAGTGAGATTGCTTTAAGTTTCTCTCCGTTTAGTTTAATGTTGGTTATAGGATTGCTGTATATTGCCTTTACTGTGTTTAGATATGTGCCTTGTATCCCTGATCTCTCCAAGACTTTAAACATGAATGGACGTTTGATTTTGTTAAATGCTTTTTCCGCAATTAAGGAGATTATTGTGTGTTTTTTTTTCTTTCAGTTTGTTAATATGGTGGATCCCATTGATGGATTTCCATATACTGCACCACACCTGCACACGTGGGATGAAGCCTACTTGGTCAAAGTTGGTGTTATCTTTGACGTATTCTTGTATTTGGTTTGCAAGTATTTTGTTGAGTATTTTTACATCAATGTTCCTAAGAGAGATTGGCCTGAAATTCTCTTTCTTTGTTGGTTCTTTGTGAGGTTTAGGTACCAAGGTTACTGTGGCTTCATAGAATGAGTTTTGTTCCTTCTGTTTATATTTTGTGGAATACTTGGAAGAGAACTGAAGTTAGTTCCTCCTTGAAGGTCTGGTAAAATTCTGTGCTGAAACCATCTGGTCCTGGGCTTTTTTTGGATGGGAGATTTTTAATGACCACTTCTGTTTCCTTGGGGGATATAGGACTATTTCATTGATTTACCTGATTTAACTGGTCTTGATTCAGTTTTGGTAAGTGGAAACGATCAAGAAAATTGTACATTTCATTTAGGTTTTCAAATATTGTGGCATATAGACATTTGAAGTCCTAAAATTTATTTGGATTTCCTCAGTGGCTGTAGTTATGTTCCTGTTTTCATTTCTGATTTTGTTGATTTGGATGATGTTTCTCTGCCTTTCAGTTGGTTGGCTAAGGGTTTGTGTATCTTGTTGATTTTCTCAGAGAGCCAGCTCTTGTTTTCATTAATTCTTTGAATTGTTTTATTTGTTTCTTATTGCTTGATTTCAGCACTGAGTTTGATTATTTCCAGCGATCTACTCATCTTTGGTGTGTCTGCTTCATTTTTTTTTCTAGGGCGTTTCACTGAGCCATTAAGGTGCTTGCATGAGATGTTTTGAAGGCACTTAGAGCTATGAACTTTCCTCTTAGCACTGCTTTCATAGTGTCCCATAATTTTGGGTATGTTGTGTCTTCATTTTGATTGAATTCTAGGAAGACTTTAATTTCTTCCTTTATTTCTTCCCTGACCCAGCTGTCACTTAGTATCAAGTTGTTCAGTTTCTATGTGTATAGGCTTTTTATTATTTCTGTTTTTGTTGAGGTCCAGCTTTATTTCATGGTGATTAGAAATGATACATGGGATTATTTCAATCTTCTTGTATCTGTTGAGGCTTGCTTTGTGACCAACTATATGGTCTATTTTGGATAAGGTTCCATGAGATGCTGAGAAGAAAGTAAATTCTTTTGCGTTTGGGTGTAAGGTTCTATAAATGTCTGTTAGGTCCGTTTGATTCATGACCTCTGTTAGAGACATTTTTTCTTTGTTTAATTTCTGTTTAGTTGACCTGTCCTTTGTTGAGAGTGAGGTGTTGAAGTCTCCCACTATTAATGTGTGGGGATATATGTGTGGTTTAAATTTTCTCATTTTTTTTTTTTTTTTTAGAAATGTGGGTGCCCTTGTATTTGGGGCATAGATCTTCAGGATTGTGATGTTTTCCCGGTGGAATTTTTGCTTGATGAGTATGAAATGTCCTTCCCCATCTCTTTTGATTAATTTTGTTTGAAAGTCTATTTTATCATATATTAGAATGGCTACTCCTGCTTGCCTCTTGGGTGCATTTGCTTGGAAAGCCATCTTCCAACCCTTTACCTTCAGGTAATGTCTATCTTTGTTACTTAGTTGTGTTTCTTGTATGCAACAGATGGCTGGTTCTTGTTTACACATTCATTTTGTTAGTCTCTGTCTTTTTATTGGAGAATTGAGTCCATTGATGTTGAGAGAGATTAATGACCAGTGGCTGTTAGATCCTTTTATTTTGATGTTGGCTGTGTTCATAATTTTGTGTGCTTGGTTGCTTTTTGCTTTACTCTAGTGAGGTTAATTATTTCCTTTGTTTTCTTACAGTAGCTAGTTTTCTTGGGTTGTATTTTCCCTTCAAGTGTATTCTGTAATGCTGGATTTGTGTATAGGTATTATTGAAATTTGTTTTTGTCATTGACTATCTTGTTTTCTCTATCTATGTGGACTGAGACTTTTGCTGGGTATAGTATCCTGGGCTGCATCTGTGTTTTCTTAGGGTCTGCATGATATCTGTCCAGGCCCTTCTGATTTTCATAGTCTCTGTTGAAATGTCAGGTGTTTTTGTAATGGGTTTGCCATTATATGTTACTTGGCCTTTTTCTCTTGCAGCTTTTAGTATTTTTTCTTTGTTCTGTATACTTATTGTTTTGAATATGATGTGGCTGGAGGGTTTTCTTTTCTGGCCGAATTTACTGGATGTTTTATAGGCCTCTTGCATTCTTATAGGCCTCTCCTTTAAGTTGGGGAAATTTTCATATGTGATTTTATTGAAAATATTTTCTGGGCCTTGGAGGAGGGAATCTTCTTTTTCCTTTATTCCCATTATTCTTAGGTTTTGTCTTTTTATGTTGTCTTGAATTTCTTGGATGGTCTGTGTCAGGAATGTTTTACATTTTATATTTTCTTAGAAAGATACATCAATTTCTTCCATTGTATCTTCCACACCTGAGATTCTTTCTTCCATCTCTTGTAGTCTATTAGTTACGCTTACGTCTGTAGTTCCTGTTTTCTTCCCTGAGTTCTTTCTCTCCACAATTTCCTCCATTTGTGTTTTCTTTAATTTTTCCAATTCTATCTTCAGGTCTTGAGCCATTTTGTTGATTTCCTTCATCTGTCTGGCTGTATTTTCCCGTTTTACCTTCAATTGCTTCAGCTGTTTGTTTGCACAATCCTCTGTTTCTTTTATTTCTTTCAGTGATTTAAGTATTTCCTCTCTAAAGCCCACAAACTGTTTGCCTGCAACTTCTTCTATTTCTTCACAGATGGCCATAATCTGTTTTTCTTTATCTTCTTCTATTTCTTTATGTGTAGCCATAATCTGTTTGTTTTTATCTTCCTGTATTTCTTTACAGATGGCCATAATTTGTTTGAATTTATCTTCCTCTAGGTCTTTACACATTTTATTTGTTTCCTCTGTTATCCTCTTCATGAGCATAGATGTTAAGTCATCTACTTGAATTTCAATTATGCTGGGGTGTCCAGGGCTACTTGCCCCTGGATAACTGGGATCTGGAGATGCCATATTGCTCTGCCTTTTTTTGGTTGAGCTTTTACTCTGGCCTATACTCATTGGGCTATCTTAGGTCTTTGGAGTTATTTTCTGGTGGTTCCTGCGATCCTGTGGTGGAGAGAATCCTGTTGACAGGAAGATGTTTTTTTCTGAAGGAAACCTCTTCAGCTTTTTGGGTATAGTCACTGTATGGAAGGTGTTTTTCAGGAGTTGCCACAGATCACCTCAGGCATAGAGAACTGAGTGGTAACTATGGTCCTTGTTAGTCGAGAGTGCTCTTCTCTCACTGGGAGAAGTCCTGGAGACAGCTGCCCTGTTTCTGGGTTTCTTGCTGTAAATTTCATGAGCTGCTGCTCTAACCTGTGTGTCCTTTGGTTTGGTCAGTTTTGTTAGGGATAACTGTTTGCCCCTTGGAGTATTATCTGGGGGTTGTTCTCAGGGATCCTGGGTTTTTGTAAGTCTGAGTTTGGGGATCTGTGCCCCAGTACCCAAGCAGTAATCTGTGGTGGGTGAGTACCACTCTCCTGGTAGCAGCAGCCTATCTGGTGCATAGCAGGTCCCTGGGTTGGGTCAGTCTCCAGGACCTTTTCCAGGAATATACTGGGTGGCCTAAATCTGTCCCTTTTATTTGGTTCCCTGTGAGGATTTCTCCCAAAAGTGACTCCAAGTCTTTGGTGTCCTGAGGCACACAGTTCTGTCTGTGAGGAATAATTAGTACAGAGCAGGTCTCTGGCCTGGTAGCATGTCCTCCCGCTAGTCTGTGGGACCTTTTCCAGAGGTATACTGGATGACCTAATTTGGGTCCCCGTTTCCTTCTTTCCCTGTGGCATTTTCTCCCGACAGGGACTCCCAGTCTCTGTTGCTCTGGGGCGCACAGCTGTCTATGCCAGAGAGTAGGGCACGCAACAACTCTCTGTGCTTGCGGCTTGAGCCCAGTTCAGTGATGGTGGCTCTTACCAGCTGGTCTGTGAGACCTTTTCCAGGTAAAGACTGGGTGACCCATGGCCAGTCCCTCTGCCTTCCTTCCCCGTGGGTTTTTCTCGAGACTGCGACTCTCAATCTCTGGTGTTTTTGTGCCCATCTTTCAGCTTTGGAAGGTGATCAGGACATGCAGGCGTGTGGCTCTGGTCTGGTCTGGATCTCTTCTGGTTTCTGGCAGGTGACCTGAGAGTAGATCTGATTGATTCCCATGCCGTGGGGGTTTCCTCTCACTTGGGAAGCATGATTGTTGTTTTTTTAGGGCCCAGAGTTCAGTCTCTTGGTCGCTGTATGGAAAATGTTGTCTTGCTCCTCAGAAGCAGTGTTCTCCTGTGCCACCATCTTGTCCCTCTGTTGTTTAACTTCTTAAGTTCTTTATGTATTCTTCATATTAGCCTCTGTCAGTTATGTTGGTGAAGATCTTTTCACATTGTGCAGGCTGCCTTTTTTTCTGATGACAGAGTGCTTTGCTTAATGGAAGTTTTCAGTGCCATGAGGTCCCAATTATTGATTATTGATCTTAGAGCCTGTGCTGTTGGTTTTCAGTTCAGGAAGTTGTCTCCTGTGCCAGTGAGTTAAAAGTTCTTCCCTGTTTTTTTCTTCTAACAGTTTTAGTGTATCTGGTTTAATGTTGAGGTCTTTGATTCACTTGTACTTTATTTTTATTCAGGATGATAAATATGGGTCTATTTGCATCTTTCTACATGTAGACATCCAGTTAAACCAGCATCATTTGTTGAAGAAGCTGTCTTTTTTCCATTGTATTGGTTTGGCTTCTTTGTCAAAAATCAAGTAATTGCAGGTGTATGGGTTTATATCTGGGTCTTCTATTTGATTCCACTGATCCACCATTCTGTTTCTATGCCAGTACCACTTAGTTTTTATTACTATTGCTATGTAGTACAGCTTGAGATCAGAGATGGAGATAGTTCCAGACTATATGTTATTGAACAAGACTGTTTTAGCAATTCTGTTTTTTTTTTTCTTTCCATAAGAAATTTACAATTGTTCTTTCAAGGTCTGTAAAGAATTGTGTTGCTATTTTGATGGGAATTGTATTGAATCTGCAGATTGCTTTTAGCAGGATGGCCAATTTGACTATGTTAATCCTAACGATCCATGAGTATGGGCAATCTTTCCAACTTCTGATATCTTCTATAACTTCTTCGATTTCTTTCTTCAGAGACTTGAATATATATATATATATATATATATATATATATATATATTTTTTTTTTTCAATCAGGTATTTCACTTCCTTGGTTAGAGTAACACTAAGGTACTTTATGTTATTAATAGCTGTTGTGAAAGCTTTTGTTTCCCTAATTTCTTTCTTAGCCCTTTTGTTTTTCATATATAAGAGGGCTACTGATTTTTTGTGTTAATTCTGTATCCAGTAACTTTGTTGAAAGTGTTTACCAGCTGAAAGAGTTCTCTGGTTGAATTATTGGGGTCACTCATGTATACCATCATATCATCTGCAAATAGTAATACTTTGACTACTTCCTTTCTGATTTTTATCCCCTTGATCTTCTTTACTTGTCTTCTTGCTCAAGCTAGGACTTCAAGTATTATGTTGAAGAGATATGGAGAGAGTGGGCGTCCTTGGGTTCTCCCTGATTTCAGGGGGATTGATCTAAGTTTCTCTCCATTGAGTTTAATATTGGCTATTATAGGCTTGCTGTATATTGCCTTTACTATATTTAGGTATGTGCTTTGTATCACTGATATCTCCAAGACTTTAAACATGAATGGATGTTGGAGTTTGTCAAATGCTTTTTCTGTGTCTAAGGAGATGATCATGTGGTTTTTCTCCTTCAGTTTGTTTATATTTTGGATTACATTGATGGATTTCCATATATTGAACCATCCTTGCATGCCTGGAATGAAGCCAACTTGGACATGATGAATAATATCTTTTATGCGCTCTTGGACTCAGTTTGTGAGTATTTTATTGAGTATCTTTGCATCAATGTTCATAAGAGAGATAGGTCTGAAGTTCTCCTTTTTTGTTGGGTCTTTGTATGGTTTAGGTATCAAGATGACTGTGTCTTCATAGAATGAGTTTGGTAATGTTCCTTCTGTTTCTATTTTGCAGAATAGTTTGAAGAGAATGGAGTTAGCTCTTCCTTGAAGGTCTGGTAGAATTCTGCTCTTGAATCCATCTGGCCTTGGGTTTGTTTGTTTGTTTTTTAAAGGGAGACTTTTGTAGATTGCTTCTATTTCCTTGGGGGATATAGGGCTATTCAATCTATTTACCTGATCTTAATTTTGGTAAATGGAATCTATCAAGAAATTTGTCCATTTCATTTAGAGTTTAAAATTTTGTGGCATATAGACTTTTGATGAAAGATTGTTTGGATTTCCTCATTGTCTTCATGTCCCCATTTTCAGTTCTGATTTTGCTGATTTGTACAGTTTCTCTCTGCCTTTTAGTTAGTTTGGCTAACGGTTAGTCTATCTGGTTGATTTTCTCAAAGAATCAGCTCTTGGTTTCATTGATTCTTTGAATTGTTTTATTTATTTCTAATTCATTGATTATTTCCAATCATCTACTCCTCTTGTGTGTTTCTGCTTCTTTTTGTTCTAGGGCTTTTATGTGTGCTCTTAAGTTGCTTATAGGAGTTGTCTCAAACTTCTTTTTGGACACAATTAGTGGTATGAAATTTCCTCTTAGCACTGCTTTCATTGTGTCCATTCAGTTTTGGTAAGTTTTCCCTTCATTTTCTTTGAATTTTAGGAAGTCTCTGACTTCCTTTTTCATTTCTTCCCTGACCAAGCTGTTGTTGAGAGGTGTTTAGTTTCCATGTGTATAAAGGCTTTTTCTTCTTTCTGTTCTTGTTGTTGTCAAGTTTTAGGTCATAGTGGTCTGATAGGATACTAGGGATTATTTTTATCTCCTTGTATCTGTTGAGGCTAACTTTGTGTCAAACTATATGGTCAACGGTTTCATGAGGTGTTGAAAAGAAAGTATACTCTTGAATGTGGGTGAAAAAATTCTGTAGACATCTATTTGATCCATTTGATTTAGGATCTGCGAGTGTCATTATTTCCCTATTTCACTTCTGTCTAGATGATCTGTCCCTTGGTGAGAGTAGTGTATTGAAGTATCACACTATTAAGGTTTTGGCATCTATGTGTGATTTACGTTTTAATGTTTCATTTACAAATGCAGGTAACTCTTGTATTTGGGGCATAGATATTCAGGACTATTTTGTCTTCCTGGTGGATTTTTCCTTTGATGATAATGAAGTGCCCTCCTCATCTTTTTTTGGATTAATTTTGGTTGAAAGTCTATTTTATTAGATAATAAGATAGTTACCTCTACTTGTTTTCTAGGTCTATTTGCTTGAAAAACCTTTTTTCCAGCCCTTTACTCTGAGGTAGTGTTTATTTTTTGTTTTCTTAGAGTATGAACACCATCTGCCCTGGCCCTTCTGGTTTTCATAGTTTCTGTTGAAAAGTCTGGTATGATTCTGATAGGTCTATTTTTATATGTTACTTGGCTTTTTCCCCTTGATGCATTTAATATTTTTTCTTTGTTCTTTAGAGTTAGTGTTTTGATTATTATGCGATGTGAGGAGTTTCTTTTATGGTCTAGTGTATTTGGTCTTCTGTAGGCCTATTGTATGTTAATTGCCATTTCCTCCTTTATGTTGGTTAAATTTTCTTCTATGATTTTTTTTTTTTAAAATATTTTCCGGACCTTGGATCTGGGAAACTTTTTTTTTTCCTCTATTCCTATTATTCTTAGATTTCATCTTTTAATGTGATCCTTGATTTCTGGAATGTTTTGTGTTTGGAACTTTTCCAAATTTACTTTTTCATTGAGAGATGTATCAATTTCTGCAACTGTATCTTTAGCACCTGAAAGTCTCCCTTCCATCTCTTATGTTCACTTTGTGATGCTTACCTTTGTGGTTCCTGATCTTTTCTCCAAGTTTTCTCCAGGGTTTTCTCTGTTTTTCTTTTTTTTTAAATGCAGTTTATTCAGGAACCTTGAACAATCATCTGACCCTGGGGAAAGCCAGCCTACAGCTTAAAAAGCCTCTGGGTAGCCAACCCCAGCGTGCCATGTGGGCAATGCAGATAGGTCCACATACATAGAAGCAAGCCAGATCCTTGGCCTTAGCCAAATGTGGAGTTGTTCGTGACAGAGAGCACTCACCATAGGGAAGGTGGAAGGTGGAAACCAGCTCCATCTTTAAGGCGCGGCATCACGCAGCTCTCTACAGTTCGCCTTTTTGTTTTAGACGCATCAGGTAAGAGTAGAGGTCTGATTTCTGATATTAGAAATAAATTGGAACTTTGTACTGATGTTCATTTAGGTGTCATCCACCCAAAGAGCATCAGACCCGTCCGATACCTTTTTCTGAGAGGCGGGACCTGGGGCATCAACCCGCATGCAATCAGACATGCTCTTCTCTGGGTCGAAAGCGGCTGACCCTGAGTGCAATGCTTAGCCTCGCATCCTGAGCATAACATTTTAGCTTTTTATGGTAGCCAACCATGCTTGGGGAGACTGTCCTGCTTCAATGGCTGTAAACGCCTGAAAGGTCATGGCTGCATTATGCTGTTGTGAGATTCTAATCTTGCATATATACCACAGGCAAACCAAGGAGACCAACACTAGAAGGCCTGCTAACTCTCCCATGCCCGCCCATTCCTTCAGATGATTCATGGCTGCAGCAATCCATGATGATAATCCTGTGGTTAGTCCTGCGTCCACTCTGGTAGAATTTACCGTGACAATGGCCACTCTCAGCTGCTCCATCATAGTATCGAATTCTCCAGTCCAAGTACCTAAAATATAGCTCGACAATTGTTTAGACAGATTTGCAGCACAGGAAAAATTCTCATGTTGTATGCTAGTGACTCAAAGTCCAGCATACTTTCATTGACAGCCAAGTTGAGTGATTTGCCATAGGGTATCAATTTGCTCCTACAC
Organism: Meriones unguiculatus; assembly: GCF_030254825.1. Taxonomy (NCBI): domain Eukaryota; kingdom Metazoa; phylum Chordata; class Mammalia; order Rodentia; family Muridae; genus Meriones; species Meriones unguiculatus. The sequence goes on along the minus strand of NC_083369.1, from coordinate 52,979,395 downwards.
GAGGTCAATCCTCTGACTGAACACCATCAAGCCTCCTTTTAGTTGAGCATTAATTTCTTTTTGTACATCTAAGGCATGAGCTACATTGGCTAAAAGATTATTCGGGGTCTGAGCAGTCTGCACAGTATGACTCATGGCTAATGCCCCGGGTGGTAGCTCCAACAGCCGCCAATGAGATGGCAGTAACAATGGTGGCTGTAATTCCAAGATCCCTTTTCTGTCTGATGAGAGTCATAGCGTGAGGGACATCAACAGTCACAGGCACCCAGCGAGGCATGCGAGTAACCAGGGCATACCTAATTTTACTAGCATTCCAGCATTGGGCAAAAAAGCAAGTATAATTACCACAATTACTTGGCTCTATCTGGCCAATAATGAATAAAAATGGGGGATATAAACAAACAGGTGTGGGCTTATAGAAAATATTATGGGAAGCCTTAACCCCCTTGTTGGAACATCCTTCATCAGTTCTAGAACTAGCAGTGGTGATATCTAAGGTCTGAATAGGTTCAGGAGACCATTGCTTCCAGGGGCAAGACGTGCTCCATGTAAATTGACTAACTCCATGTTTTCCTCCAATTTTGAAAGTCATTTAAGGTTCTTAAATTAT